>NC_143150.1:62205000-63455000 GCF_059928025.1 Delphinapterus leucas | reverse complement strand
TGATTTTTGCTATTGTTTCCTTCATTTCTTTTTCATTTATTTCTGATCTGATCTTTATGATTTCTTTCCTTCTGCTAACTTTGGGGTTTTTTGTTCTTTTTTCTCTTATTGCTTTACGTGTAAAGTTAGGTGGTTTATTTGAGATGTTTCTTTTTTCTTGAGGTAGGATTGTACTGCTATAAACATCCCTTTTAGAACTACTTTTGCTGCATCCCTTAAGTTTTGGTTCATAATGTCTTCATTGTCATATGTTTCTTGGAATTTTTTGATTTCCTTTTTGAGTTCTTCAGTGATCTCTTGGTTATTTAGTAGTGTAATGTTTAGCCTCCTTGTGTTTGTATTTTTACACATTTTTTTCCTCTAATTGATACATAGTCTCAGAGCATTGTGGTTGAAAAAGATACTTGATACAGTTTCAATGTTCTTACATTTACCAAGGGTTGATTTGTGACCCAAGGTATGATCTGTCCTGGAAAATGTTCCATGAGCACTTGAGAAGAAAGTGTAATCTGCTGTTTCTGGTTGAAATGTCATATAAATATCAATTAAGTTCATCTTGTTCAATGTATCATTTAAAGCTAGTGTTTCCTTACTTATTTTCATTTTGGATGATCTGTCCATTGGTGAAAATGGGGTGTTCAAGTCCCCTACTATGATTGTGTTCCTGTTGATTTCCCCTTTTATGGCTGTTAGCATTTGCCTTATATATTGATGTGCTCCTATGTTGGGTGCGTAATATTTAAAATTATTATATCTTCTTCTTGTATTGATCCCTTGACCATTATGTAGTGTCCTATTTTGTCTCTTGTAATAGTCTTTATTTTAAAGTCTGTTTTGTCTGATATGTGAACTGCTACGCTATCTTTCTTTTGATTTCCATTTGCATGGAATATCTTTTTTCCATCCCCTCACTTTCAATCTGTATGTGTCCCTAGGTCTGAAGTGTGTTTCTTGTTTTTGTATCCATTCATCCAGTCTATGTCTTTTGTTGGGAGCATTTAATCCACTTACATTTAAGGTTATTATCAATATGTATGTTTCTATTACTATTTTCTTAATTGTTTTGTATTTGTTATTTTAGATATTTTCCTTCTCTTTTGTTTTCTGCCTAGAGAAGTTCCCTTAGCATTTGTTGTAAAGCTTGTTTGGTGGTGCTGAATTCTTTTAGCTTGTCTGTAAAGTTTTTAATTTCTCTGTCAAATCTGAATGAGATCCTTCCAGGGTAGAGTAGTCTTGGTTGTAGATTTTTCCCTTTCATCACTTTAAATATGTCCTGCCACTCCCACTCAGTTCTGGCTGGCAGAGTTTCTGCTGAAGAATCAGCTGTTAACCTTATGGGGATTCCCTTGTATGTTATTTGTTGTTTTTCCCTTGCTGCTTTTAATATTTATTCTTTGTATTTAATTTTTGATGCTTTGAATAATATGCATCTTGATGTGTTTCTCCTTGGATTTATCCTGTATGGCACTCTCTGTGCTTCCTGGACTTGATTGACTATTTCCTTTCCCATATAGTTTCCTATTTTCAACTATAATCTCTTCAAATATTTTTTCAGTCCCTTTATTTTTCTCTTCTTCTTCTGGAACCCTTATAATTTGCATGTTGGTGTGTTTAATATTGTCCTAGAGGTCTTTGAGATTGTCCTTAATTCTTTTCATTCTTTTTTCTTTTTTCTGCTCTGCAGTAGTTATTTCCATTATTTTATCCTTCAGGTCACTTATCCGTTCTTCTGTCTCAGTTATTCTGCTATTGATTCCTTCTAGAGAATTTTTAATTTCATTTAGTATGCTGTTCATCATTGTTTGTTTACTCTTTAGTTATTTTAGGTCCTTGTTAAATGTTTCTTGTATTTTCTCCATTCTATTTTGGATCATCTTTACTATCATTACTCTGAATTCTTTTTCAAGTAGACTACCTAGTTCTTTTACATTTGGTTGGTCTGGTGAGTTTTTACCTTGCTCCTTCATCTGCTGTGTATTTTTCTGTCTTCTCAGTTTGCTTAAGTTACTGTTCTTGGGTTCTCCGTGTCGCAGGCTGCAGGTTCGTAGTTCCCGTTGTTTTTGGTGTCTGCTCCCAGTGGGTAAGGTTGGTTCCATGGGTTCCATAGGCTTTCTGGTGGAGGGGACTGGTGCCTGTATTCTGGTGGATGAGGCTGGATCTTGTCTTTCTGGTGGGCAGGACCACGTCCAGTGGTTTGTTTTGGGGTGTCTATGACCCTATTATGATTTTAGGCAGCCTCTCTGCTAATGGGTGGGGTTGTGTTCCTGTCTTGTGAGTTGTTTGGCATAGGGTGTCCAGCACTTTAGCTTGCTGGTCATTGAGTGGAACTGGGTCTTAGCGTTGAGGTGGAAATTTCTGGGAAAGCATTTGCCCTTTGATATTACATGAGGCCAGGAGGTCTCTGGTGGACCAATGTCCTGAACTCCGCTCTCCCACCTCAGAGGGTCAGACCTGACACCTGGCCAGAACACCAAGACCGTTTCAGCCACATGGCTCAGAAGTAAAGTGAGAAAAAGAAAGAAGAAAGAAAGAAAGAAAAGAAAGAAAGAAAGAAAGAAAGGAAGGAAGGAAGGAAGGAAGGAAGAAAGGAAGAGAAATAAAGAAAGAGATAAATTAATAAAATAAAATAATATTATTAAAATAGAAAAAATATTTAAAATTAGAAATAAAAAAACTAATAAAAAAAGAAAGAGAGAAAGAAAAAAGAAAGCAACCAAAGCAAAAAACAAATTCACCAGTGATAACAAGTGCTAAACAACATACTACGAAAAAACAAAATGAACAAAAAAAAGGACAGTCGGAACCCTAGGACAAATGGCAAAAGCAAAGCTATACAGACAAAATCACACAAAGAAACATACACATACACACTCACAAAAAGAGAAAAAAGGGCAAAATAGATAGATAGATAGATAAAAAAGAAAGAGATCAACCATATCTATAAAGAAATCTACCAATGATAATAAGCTCTATATGCTGAACTAAGATAAACATAAAACCAGAAACAAATTAGAAGCAGAATGCAAACCCCAAATCTACAGTTGCTCCCAGAGTCCACCACTTCAACTTCGGGATGATTCGTTGTCTATTCAGGTATTCCACAGATGCAGGGTACATCAAGTTAATTGTGGAGATTTAATCTGCTGCTCCTGAGGCTGCTGCGAGAAATTTCCCTTTCTCTTCTTTGTTCACATTGCTCCTGGGTTTCAGCTTTGGGTTTGGCCCCCCTCTGCATGTAGGTCGCCTGAGGGCATCCTTTGGGAAGTTTGAGGTCTTCTGCCAGAATTCAGTTGGTGTTCTGTAGGAATTGTTCCACATGTAGATATAGTTTTGATGTATTTGTGGGGAGGAAGGTGATCTCCATCACTTACTCCTCCACTGTCTTCAAGGTGCCCCCACACCTGGTGAGTTTTAAAGGGTATAAGTAGGAAGTGTGACAAGATCCAGAATAAGGCCAATTCTATACCAGACTTGGAGTTTATGTGATTTTTTAAAAAAGTTGTTGAAAGGCAAATATAAAAATATTGTAGGATAATGTGACTAAACATTTACTTTTGTCCAGTTGCATTAGGACTTATCATTATACTTTGAAGTTCAAATTGAAGAATGATTTTTGTTTGGTATGTATTTGTATCCCTTTTATTGTATGGTTATGATCAGGGTCTGCATGGGGGCTTAAGAGAGGTGTATGCATATATCTGTCTTGGCATTTAGTGTGACTCTACCAAAAAGTTGACCTTGAACTAAAGCTACACATCCCAGTGGATCCTTATACTGCCCAAATGTCAGGGACTGTGTGGGGGAGGTCCCACCAACCACACAGCATGTATATTCTTTCAGAAATTTGGTGACTCTAGATTTCATGAAAAGTGATGTACCATGTGATGTTTTGAAACACAAAGCATCTAACACAATATTATCTAAATAATTCATGTCTGGATACCTAATTAGATTTACTATAAATCAATATCTAATTACTTTTTGAAAATCATTCATTTACAGAGATGGATTTTAGTTTTTCACTGCATAACGTGGTTGAATAGAGAAATATTAGAATTGTACTTTCAGGTTAATGTATAAAACTAGGGTCACAGTGCATAAACGTCTTATTGCTTGGAATATATAGAGAACATCTAAAAGGGGGCTATCATTATAAGAATTAAATACCATATTGTGCAACAGCTTATGTTAAGAGGTTCTGTGGGAAGAAAATTGCATAACTTGAACTTTTGGGTTGTCAAAACATGTATCTCTCCAGTAAGCAATTAAAAGGAAAGGTAGTTAGACAATTTCCTAATGAGTGAGATAATTATGACCTAATTCTATACCCATGTTTGCAAAAGGACCACCATTTGATGTCCTTATAAGGCTTCGTGAAAATATTTGAAGTTGCAATGGTGGACATTAATTTATGTGTCTATTTTGTTTTAATAAAAATGTATAGCAATTTTCATTTCATATGATTAATTGTGAACCTTTATTATATGTAAAAGCATATGATAAAAAAAGACAGATGCATGTTGTTGTATATAATAGCATTAATTTTTTTTCTAAATAGTTTCTCAAGCTATAGAGATTGTTTCTACTATAGTAATTGTTTTCAAGTTATGTAATGCAGGTTTCTGTACATAAAAGAACAGATATTAAAGCCAAGTCAAAACATTGAACAAACTTAATAGTATATGTATACATACATACCATATAAACACTTGGCAGAGATGCTCAAGTGCAGAGCCTTACATAGGGTAGACAGTTTGAATAAACTATATGGGCAGGTCCTGCTAATGCTGGACCTATAGGCTGTGTTGGGAATTTTCTTCCTTTCACCCCCAAATTTATTAAGTCATTGAGAAAACATTTATTGCCATCCACTGGGCTAGACTCTGGACCCAGGTCCTCAAGGGAAAAAAGCCAGGAATAAAGATTCCTCAGCCTCTTCCCTGAGCCAGAGGACGTGAGGTAGTATGGAGACGTCAATTTTAGGGACTATGTTATACAGTCTACAAATAAGGAGTTGTATGTGAGGGGCTCAAAGGCAGAAGTACCTCAGGAACTACTTGCCTGAAAGTTGGTATGCTGTCTCACAGGAATCAATATTCTACCTCCCAACGAATGTCTCAAAGTACTTTGTCTACCCCTTCTAGTCACCCTGATGATGATCTCCTCCTTGAATAACTATTCTGAAAACAACAATAGTTTATTAGTTCAATTCAAGCTTTACTTAGTTTTCCTGCCATTTCACTAGAGAAGGGTGTGTGAAGTAGATCCTAGGCACAATTTGCACTTTCTTCTTATATGTGAACATTTTTCACAGGCATGATTATTATACAGTTATGATTAAAGCCAAATGTAGCAGTGATGACAAATTAAAGATTTGTGGTATCATTGCCTAACTATTTCTATCAGTTACCTTGGGATTCTGGAACAAAGCATGCTATGCCCCTTTTTCATTATCTGAAAAATGCCTTTTAGATTTCTCTATAATCCCTTCACTTTGGGACCACCCTGACCTTGAGCTTTTGTGTAAACAATTATGCCTTACAAAAATCTGAGATGTATTCATTAATTCTTTTATTTATAACACCCCAACCATTTTATGTTCGTTCTCCCTTCCTGTTTTCCTTGGCTGTTTCTTTTTTTTCCCCAAGGATTATAGGATTAAACCAACAGTATGGTTTAATGTTTGGTTCAGGGTTCTACATATCAATGCCCTTTATTTACTTTGGGTTTAACTCATGCCACTGCTGTGCTAAATTTGATAAGGATCATCTCTTAAGCCAGACTTTCTAGTGTGGAAGTTATTCAGTGTTTGCCTTTGGTCAAGCATATAGCAAAGAGGCTAAGTGCTGAAATAATCAATATTTCTCCTTACGTTTCCACCAAATCATTAGATAAATAAAGAAAATTTTAGCTCTTCCTTCCCCCTCCCAACATATTTCTAACTCTCCCCACCAAAAGCATTTGAACCTGAACAAAAATGGTCCATCCATTACCAAGATTAATAGCATCGAAATCCAGTTGGGCCTTATTGTTCTTGTGGATAAATTTTCTCCTAGTACCAGACTGTTCTTAAAATAGCATTATGGGGAATTCCCTGGCGGTCCTGTGGTTAGGACTCCACACTTTCACTGCAGGGGACACGGATTCTGTCCCTCATTAGAAAACTAGTATCCCGCAGGCTGCGTGTGGTGGCCAAAAAAAAAAAAATAGCATTATGGCTTTCAAATGTTTATAACAGTGCTTTAGTGGGCTAAAGCAACTATATCTAGATAGAAAGGGCATGGTAAAAATTAATCTATTTTTTGATTAATGTCACTTGTTATTAAGAAACCTAGAGTATAACACTGGAAGTCCCTTCTTCATTGTGAAAACAAAAATGGCTTTCACTCTTTTCCATTTTTCTCAGCATCAAACATGCTAAAAATAAAATATTAAAAGCATCTGGGTAGAAGGAATCATAGGAGGTCATCCAGTCTATACACATAATGACTGCCTGTGAACTGTCCCAGAAAAATCGTAATCAATTTTCTCTTAGAAAACTCTCCAAAGAAGGAAATATACAACCTCCCTTGATAATATGCTACAGTACTACTTTCTATTCCTTGTTGTTCTAGACTCTGGGACTAAGATTGTGGAAATCTGGGTGACCAGTGAAGGTTAATTTTTACCTCTTTTTGTATAGTGAAGAGAAAGATTAGATTCTTGAAGCCGTGGAAGCAAAGGAAGTAAAGCACTGTACAGTACATAGAGATCCACCAGTAATCAATTCAACACATATTTCCTGAATACCTGCTGATAAAAATATTCAGCTCTGTGGGGGACAAGGTATTCATCCTGAAAGAGTTTACAACCTACCTTGTTTTGGAAAGCTTAAAATAGGTCTGATTTTTTTTTCCTCTTCTCTTCTGCCCCTCTCTTTTTTAGGAAGCATTCTGGGCCTTGTTCATGCCTGTAGATTAGTACACTCTAAGATCATGCCATAAGAGAATATTCCCATATATTGGTTATTTTGTGAGATGTGATTTATTGAATTTATACTAATCTCAAAATCAGCATCAGAGTAAAAAAAAATCATGAAAAAACATTTTAAAATCAATAATCCCCTAAGTCCAAGTATTGGGCATTGTTCATTCATAATAGTTGAATGTGTTATTAATGATGGCATGGCTAATGTAAGACCTAATGTGATGCCTTTAAAAGGTTCAATTTTGAGAAAAATATTTTGTTATAAAATTATGGATTATACTACTTACTGTTGTAGAGAAAACACAGCTGTTTTAGAACTCTGAACTGAAGGCTGTGACTTTTTAATGTTGTTTAATAGTAATTTGTTTGGAATCCTTCCGATCATTAGTGTACTAATCAACAAGGGAGCCTTGGATCAGGGAGTAAAGGCGTTAGGATAATGATTAATCTCTATGCTTTCTTTCCCCATGTAAAATAGAAGAAATGACCTTATCTCCACTTCCCATGAATGTTAGATTTTTAAAAATGTGATGAATAGCAAGTACTTTGAGTTTCTTTGAAAGGAAATAATTTTTCTTTAGCAGCCTGAAACATTTTGGTAAAACTCTTAAGGCAGAATGGTCTTTTCTATTTTTCTTCTATAAGTTGGCATTTTGCATTTTGTTTTTAGTAGTCCAAGATTAGACTTCAAGAGAACCTCAACTCCTTGTTTTCTTTTGAAATCCTAATATTGCACATGAGAGAGTTTTACCTATCATTCTTTTCCATTGAAAATTAACTAACCTGTCTCTCGCTTTGTCACAAGCGAGAGAGAGGCATACACTACCAAACATAAGGTAGATAGCTAGTGGGAAGCAGCCGCATAGCACAGGGAGATCAGCTCGGTGCTTTGTGACCGCCTGGAGGAGTGGGATAGGGAGGGTGGGAGGAAGGGAGACGCAAGAGGGAAGAGATATGGGAACATATGTATATATATAACTGATTCATTTTGTTGTAAAGCAGAAACTAACACACCATTGTAAAGCAATTATACTCCAATAAAGATGTTAAAAAAAAAGAAAATTAACTAAACTGTTAAGGAGAAATACTATAGACTTTTATGTTGTCTCTCTCCTTCTCTCTCTCTCTCTCTCTTTTCTTTCCTCCACTTCCTCCCTTCCTCTCTCCCTCTCTCTCTGATTCTTTTCTATGCCCTTGTAAGAATGCACAGTGATATGCAGTTAGTTGAATGTGGCGTTTAATAACAAAGTTGAGACCTGAAGAAGTTATATTTTAAGCTAGGAAAAGGGTATTAAGAAAAGATTATACAGGACCTTCAACTCAACTCTAGAAAATAGGCTAATAATGCTGTTTGTGACATTCACATTTCCGAATTGGAGTTGACACATATAAAAACTTATAAATGTATAATATTATTGTGTTCTAGAAAAAGAATTTTATGCTATTGAAAATGATCACATTCTTTTCATTGCTAATCACTCTTTTCGGATGATTTCCTCCTTACCCTTCATTTCTTCTGAATCTATGTCAGTAGCTCTTATGCTTATTTGTAAAATATTAAAAATCTACTCTCTTTGGGTATTTTTCAGCTATTTCAGGCAAATTTACAATAGGTTCCGGTCTTGAGACCTTCCTAAAATTTAAACAAATTTTGTGAAACCGTATTATATATACCCCAAATATGGCTTCTTTAAAGTAAAATTTATGAACCAGGAAGACAAGCTGAGGCACAGGTTATGTGCTTAACCCCAAACTACATAGTTCGAAGCAAAACTGTGAGTGAATCAAGAATAGACACTAAAAGGCCTTTTCTGGGGGTCACAATCTGTGAGATTAAGATGGTTTGTATATACTAACTTAATTTTATACAAAAGCTTATTTTGAGTCTCCTTTATGATTCCACTGCATTTGTCTTAAACTCCATTTTTTGACATAGTATAATAAAAGGACCACTAATCATCCTTTGTTCAGCCTTTTTTTTTTTTTTTTTTTTTTTTGTCAACAGACTTTTTCCCCAACTCTGGGACTGGGAACACAGTTTTGTTTTGCTTTTTGTGTTTTTTGAAAATGTTTTTGGCTGTACCTCATGGCATGTGGGATCTTAGTTTCCTGACCAGGGATCGAACCTTTACCCCCTGCATTGGAAGCACGGATTCTTAACCACTGGACTGCCAGGGAAGTCCCCAGTTTTGTTTTTTATTAAACAAAGTCATTACAGAAACCATGAGGGGGTGGTGGTGTTAGTTTCTTCTTGGAGATTGCTGCTTAAAGCTGACTCAATTTCTGTCTTTTCTAAAGAAGATAATAGATCAGATAATGACCTGATGAGTGAAATGTAGAGCTAAGTAAACCTGGCATCCTCCTAAAGGCCCTGCACAAATGGAGACTATATTTCTCTCAACACCCATACCTTTCTTCAAGGCTTTCAAGCCTTGAAGAAAGTTCTGCCACCCCCAATACCAGTTCTATTAATTTTATATAATTAAGAGTAAGGAAACATAATGATCCTAGTTGGACTGTTAATCAAAATTTGGGCCACTACCAATTATATTGTAAATAAAGTCAAGGCCTCAGAAAGAAGATTGCTGTACCTTAACCTAAGTATGGGCAGTAATTTAATTTTTCTTTGGAAAAAAAATGAAGTTTCTTTTGAAAATTAGACCTTTGTCACATTTTTAGGCATCTGCATTGAGCCCAATGTTCTTTTGAATATTCTTTGGTGAAACCTATGTATTTATAAATATTAGCTGACCTTTTGCTCCTATAAAGTTTTTTTTCCCCATAATGAGTGAGGTTATGTTGATAATATTAATCTTGAGAAATAGGAGGACATGAATTAGGAATCTTAGCATCCATTTGATAATGTATATATTTCTGAGAACTACAGGGTAAAATGCCAGCTGACTTAAATTGATACTTTATCTTTTATTGGGAGAAAAATCGTTCTCTCAATTGTCTCTCCCTCTGCAATCCATTCCACACAGGATCCTCATATTAACCTTCCTAAATATACTTTAATCTTTTCCAGAAGACACCCTCAACTTAGGTTATGTGTCTTTTTATAATCTAGTAGCACCTTGTGCATATTTTTATATCATAGCATATTGGATTGGCCAAAAAGTTCGTTCGGGTTTTCATATGAAAACCCGAACAAACTTTTCAGCCAACCCAGTATTATAATTTTCTGTTTATATCTGTCTTTCCCACTAGGCTGTGAACTCCTTGGGCTCAGGGTCTTTGTTTTGTGCACCTCTGTTGTATTCTTAGTCTGTAGCACAGTGCCCAGTCCCCAGAACTATGTAATGAATACATGCTTATGGACTTAGTGGGTGTATAAATGAAGGCATGTGTGAATAAAGCACTTGATTTATCCCAAACAATGATTTCAGTAAAATCATGGATTTAATGTGCTAATTACCTATTTTTTCTATTACACATTAGCATAAACACATACAATTAAAGAAACATCTTTAATCAGGTGCTAAAAATCACCTTGTGTGCCATCAATGGAAAGCGCTGCACTAGAGGCACTGTTTGGTCCAGACATCTGAGTTTACTACTTCCTGCATGTGTCAGGTATATCATCACCTCTGTGCCTTTGCTTCCAGTGTTTTCTCCACCTGAGTTATCATTCTTTTCCCATGCCACAGGCCTTGGTCTTACCCATCTTTACCCCTCCTCCTTAATGAAGTCTTTTCTGGCTACTTAAAGTAAGGCAGTTCTCTCTACCTCTAAACTCCTTTAGCATTCATTTTCTATGTTTCATAAGGGGTACTCATCATACTGTTAGCTATGTTCTGATTACTCCATTAAAGTCTCTGAGGATGGAGACTATATCATATATGTCTTCAGTCCCTAGCCCAGAGAGACGTTCAGTAAATGCTTGTTGCTCAATTACTTTTCTCAGTGATGTTATTGCCTTAATAAAATAAGCAACATTAGTGTAAGATTTTATGTGGAAGGAATTGTATCTATCAGTGAAGTCTAATTCAAGACCCATATAATTGTTTAGGTGAACTGGACCTATAGCCCAATCTGTCTAACATTTTACCCAATGCAAACATGTTTTTTAACAGCCTTTTAAATATTGACCTTCTCCATGGATACTTCTAGTAATTCTTCAAATAGATTGCTCCATTGTCAGAAAACTCTGGTTAATGTATACTAATAACTACTACTATTAACTCCTAAGTTAGTAAATAGAACTTCTAGAAGATATCCAAGTCCTAATTTCTGGAACCTGTGAAGATTACCTTAAAAAGGGTAAACTTCACAGGTTCCAGAAAAAGGGACTTTGCTGCTATGGTTCAGTTAAGGATCTTGAGATGGGGAGATTATTCTGGATTATCTAGGTGGGCACTAAATGTAATTATAAGGGTCCTTATAAGAGGGTAGCAGAGGAAGATATGATGACAGAAGGGAAAATAGGAGATATGATGATGGAAATAGGTTGAGAGTGATGCAAGGAAGGGGTCATAAGCCAAGAAATGCAGGTGGCCTCTAGAAACTAAAAGAGGCAAGGAAAACAGAATCCCTCCTAGAGCCCTCAGAAGGAACCAGCGCTGCCACCATCTTGATTTTAGTTCCATGAAACTAATTTCAAACTCTGACCTCTAGAACTGTAAGTGAATAAATCTGCATTGTTTTAACCTACTAAACTGGTGGTAATTTCTTTTTGTGACCATAAGGAACTAATAGAACTCCCAGCTCTGCCATTGATAAGTCATATATTCTTGGCCAAGTCACTTAACTCTGTCAATGTTTTTGTTTCTCTTAGGTAAAGAGAATGGATTTAACATTGCCTATATTACAGATCATTCAAGCCTGTTGTGAGGAAATTCGTAAAGTTGTACCTGAAATAAATGCTTTGGGCTTTTACAACAGAGATATCATCATGAAAAATGGAGGGCCAAAGACCAAATGAGAAATTGGTTGTTAGACCCCCAACACCAGTTATAAACGTGGTGCAAATTTTTAGATACTTCATGGATTTTAGACTGCCACATTTTATTTTGATCTGAAGGAAATTCCAGAGCTATTACTAAGGCAATCAGTTAGTCTCTCATTTAAGAGTTCTATTTTATTTTTCTGCTTAAAAGCAACCAAAATGTTCTCTTCTATACATTTCCCACCACCATATGCCCTTACTCTGCTGATCTATTTCAGAACAGAGAGCCTGTCTCATTGCTTACAAAACCCTTGGGGCTCGAATCTATGTGGAGAATGCACAATAATTCCTGAACAAACTATCAGATGGGACTGTTGACAGCTTCCTAGTTTGAAGGAAACCAGTTGTCTTATGTTTTCACTTTTGCTTTAGAAATGAGTTATTTTTTACTTGCTGTCTTGATAAGTCTCTAAAAGGCACAATGATTTCATTTGCTTTTTAAGCTTTTAGTAATAATAATATTTTACTTGCAAATATTCTTTAAATCATAGGATTTTTGAAAATCACTTGTTGTTTTTTAGTTATTGTAAGCTGGACGTGCTATTAAATTGCCTAAGCCAAGAGTGGGTTGAGTACAATGAATGGTGAAATAATGCTTGGAGTATTAACCCACATGATAACATATTTCACTCATTTCATGGATTTGCACTCTCTTGTAATTCACAGAAGTTATTACAAAATAAACTGTGACCATGTTCACATGTTCATGTTCTCTCATATATTTCACTAAGCAGGCAATTTTAGATACTAGGGCTCTAGAAAATACGATTACAGTGATTGCACATAAATATGTATAGACCTTTCTTTGTGATAGTTAATGTGTTTACAAGAACAGTCCATTTTAACAGTCCAGAGTATATAGCTAATCCACTTTGTTTATATGTTTTGTGTATATAACTCTAAATTCTTTTTTTCAACAAAATGACATGAAGTGTGACACATGACGTATAGCTTGTGAGTTACATCTAGAACTTAGAGGTTTTAAGATTAGCCCCACTGAAGTTTGGGAATCCTGAGTGGCCTGGATGGAATGGTGGTCCTCTTTTGAAAAGAACATAGATAATTGGTTAACTCTTTTTTAGGGAAGTCTGTGATGCATATTCATCTCAGCTGCCTAGAATTCATTTTCTAGGAGGCTACGGAGGAGGTATCAATGATTAAATTACATGGGGTTACTAGTAATTAGAGAGTTTCCGGCCATGTGGTATAGTGGAAAATATACTGGATTTGGAGTAGAAAGTTCAGAGGTTGAATTTTAGTTCCACCATTCATAGCTATCTTATAGTTTCCCTAGTTTCTGTGAACCTCGGTGACCTCAACTAAAAAATGAATATACTAATACTTGTTCTACCTATTCCATTAGGTTATCGTAATGAATGAGTGAATATATATTAATTTATCAAGTATATTTTGAACATTTTCTATGTGCTTGGTTCTGTATTAGGCCCCAGGGATTCTGCAGTGAACACGATTGACATAACTCCTACTTTCATTAATCTTACATTCTGATGGAAAAATTAGTAAACACATAAATAAATATGTAATTACAACTTGTGATAAGTGCCATGAAGGAAGAAGACAGGGTTTAGCATGAGAGAGTAACAAGAGACTTACTTTAGGTTGTGTGGTCAGGGAAGGTCCCACTGTGAAGGTGATAATTAAGCTTAGTCCTGAAGGAAAAAAGGAAGAACCTGGTAGATGACATGCAAGAAAAAGAACATTTCAGGCAGAGGAATAGCAACTGCAAAGACCGAGAGGAGGAAATGAGCTTGGCATACTTGAGGAATACAGACAATCCCTGGTATAGCTGGAACAAATTGAAAAATTTGAAATAAAAATGGAGTAGAAGTCAGAAGATAGAACAAATAGAGCCTTGATAGTACAATGGCAAACTTTATGAACTCTAAAATCTTCTGTAAGTTTAAAGTGGTGATAGCATTGGTGGCACCACTATTATCAACATAATATCCCTGAGTTCTTTCATCCCTTTAATATGTGGTCTTAAGTGACTCGACATGTGAAGATAAGCCTGTGGATTCCTGTATTTGTACTTAGAGCTAAATGGGATGAAAACCAGATTTCTCTCACTTGCCTTAAGATCAAAAGTATGCTAGGTGTCTTCCATGATTACTTTCCCCCAAATGAGATTATTGGTTCCTTGGAGTTCCTAATTAGTTCATACTAGGTTGAAGAGTTTTAGCTGTTTGTAACATCAACAGTTTCATTCATGTAAAATGAGTAGAGAATTCTTCTATCGAGAGTGGCCACTAGAAGGTATACATCTTTACATAACACTTTTCAGGTAAAACAAGGGCTTACTTTTCCAACTAGTTTCTGGAGGAGATAGAGATTCAGGGAGAACTGCACATCCCTTACCCTACCTGGATTATCTGGTTGTTAAAATGGAAGACTTCTTGGGACAACAACATAGCAGAGTAGGAAGTGTCCTTAGAAATTAGCTATTTCATATTCCTTGTTATATATATAAAGAACTGTAGCTCAGGGACTAGACTCCAGGTCACCTGACTCCCAGGTCAGTGCTTTTTAGAACAATGTGTTCATATGTTGAAGTAAGGCAAATATGTTCACTAGTTGGTGGTCTGTGGCTCTTCAGGGAGAGAAGCCAGAAGAAGCATGTTGAATTGCCCTTGGAAAATTTTCAAGTAGAAATTTTCAAGTAGAATTTTCAAGTAGAAAAAGGTTTAAATATTGTTTTAGTAGAAGCCTGTGAACACAAGCATTGTTCACTCTTAATCTTTTATGAAAATAGTTTTCTGCCAACAAGAATAATACAATTCACCAGACATATCTAAAAAGATGGACTTGCAGATGAAGTTTTATTTGTAAATTCGGAGTCAAGCAAATACTTATCACTCCTAACTCCTTTTGTCATTTAAAACAGCTGTGAAGAACAGTGTCTTTTCTTTTTAAGTGAGGAGAGTTGAATTTCATTTTGTGTATATTATTAGCCTTTGAAGGTATCAGTATCTATCGTTTGTCATTTTTAGAACAGAAAAATTAGGTTATACTTTTGGACACTTCCTTTTAATAATCTTTTCTATCTGAACCTAAGGATCTAAACAAAGTAGTAAACTGTATTATGGGACTTTTCCTCTGTTAGAAAGCAGTCAACTTGTTGCTATAGCTGATTAGAAGGGGGATTCCTAACTCTTAACAACTGCTAGTAGTTATCAATTTAACTGAATTGCTATCTATTAAATGATGATTGTGTTGTCAATTTTTGTGAAGAACTAGTCAAATTTTTGCTGAAAAGTTAAGTATAGTTAAGTTCAAAAGAGATTATCCAATATGTGTAAGATTAAGGTGTGCTAGCAGTTTTCAAAATGACTCATAATTTAAGTATTTGAATAACATTGTGATATTTTATATATATATATATAAATATATGTATATATATATTTTGTCTGTCTCTGGTTCCTGGCACAGAACTCCTAAAACCTTTGGAGTATCCTTAGAGATAGGAGTGCCTTTTGTTATTCATAATGGCACCTTTCAACCACACCTGAGTTTATGCTAATGAGGTGGCTCTTGTCAGAGTGGGGCCTCTAGATAGCTTCCAGGATTGGGACTGGTCTCCAGAGACACCAACCAATAGATTAGAGGGTTAGAACATTTACCCCCCACAACCCCGGGGAGGGGAGAAGGTCTGGAGATTGAATTCAGTCACCAATGGTCAATGATTTAATCAATCATGCCTACATGAAACCTCCATTAAAAACTCCTAAATGACAGGGTCTGGGGAGCTTCCAAGTTTGTGAATACTATATTCACATTCCAGGGGGTGGTTCACCTTGACTCCACAGGGACAGAGGCTCTTGTGCGTGGGACCCTTCCAACCCTCACCCTATTTACCTGTTCAACTGGTTGCTTATTTGTATTCTTTATAATAAACTATAATAGGAAGTAGAGCACATTCCTGAGTTCTATGGGTTGTTCTAGTGAATTATCGATGCTGAAGGGGGCTTGTGGGAGCTTGAATTTGTAGTTGGCCAGGCAGAAGTGTGAGTCACCTGGGAACTCTACTTGTGGTTGGCATATGAATTGAGGGCAGTCTTGTGGGACTGAGCCCTCTAATTTGTGGGATCTCATCTAACTACAGGTAGTGTCAGAACTGTATTGATGGATACCCAGTTGGTGTTGGAGAATTGGTTGTTGGTATAGAAAAATGACATGTAGTTGTCAGAAAAACCACACAATCATGTTGGTCAATTTGTTTTGAGATTAGAATGTGAATATTTGCCATTTAAATTCCAAGAGTCTTTTTTGATTCTGGTTTCATAACCTTATTAGCTTCTGTAGGTTACAGCAGTAATATCTCTATGAGAACATTTTGGAGCCTTATACTATATGGAACTCAGTCAGATAAAGACTAATGCCAAGTTGATAGAAGGACCCCAGTTGTAAAAATGGCTGCTTTGGGTACAAGACTGCAGTAGCAATATTCTCTGGGCACGAGCAAATGAAATTAAATGAGACAATGTATGTGGTACTTAGCATAATAATCTGCCACAAAGTAGATGCTAAATATATTACATATATGTTCATATATATGTGTACATATCTATCTATCTATCTATCTATATATATATGGTTAAAAATGATTAGATAAAACAATTTAGGAGATACAAACTTTAACGCTTCATGAAGCAGGCCGTCTCTATTCAGAGAACTGCAAAATGGGACAGAGGGCAGGAAACTTTTATAAGATAAAGAATAATGAACAAGGAAGAGAAAAATAGAAAATACTTAATTGGTTGGGACCACATAGTCAACTTTGTTTGGGGTAAGAAGGCCCAGGGTTGGCTTGGCGTTTGGGGATTGGCTGACTGGATATACTGCATTTCGGTCAAATGGAATATTTACAGGGACATGAAAATGGTCTATGTTTGGGTTTGCTGACACAGCACCCTGGGCAGGAGCAGCTCCATCTTGTGTCTAGAAATTTATTTCAACTATACAGTTGACCCTTGAACAGCAAGTTTTGGAACTGCACAGACCCATTTATAGGTGGATTTTTTCAATAAATATAGTATCTGTTTTTTTTTCATTTTACAGATCTTTAAGTTAACTAAGTTTGGGAAAAGTTAGTGTTTAATTGGAGATCACAATATGTGGAATCACAAGAACTAGGGTTTGAATCCTGATTCTATCCAAACTGTTTCAGCTTCCTGCCGGTGGGTGAGTCATTTATCAATCAATTTTTTTTGAGGCCGAGATTTCCCCTGCTGTATGGGGATTTTTGACTGTGTCGGGGGGCAACACCCCTAACTCCCACCTTCTGCAAGGGTCAACTGTGTGTGTGTGTGTGTGTGTGCACGTGCACACACACACACACACACACACACACACACAGAGTAAAAACAGTGATAGTTAAACTTAACTTCCTTGGCTGCTATAAAGTTTAAGTGAGATAAAATATTTAGCACAGTGCTTAAAACAGTAACTGTTCAGTGTTATTTGATATTATTGTTTTTATTATTTTTAAATTATTATTATTATTTTATTAGTTATTATTTATTTTTATTATTGTTATTATTATTGTTATTATTTTAGGTATACCTGTATATATTCATATTGTCCCTAAACTTCTTTACTAGGTTCAACACTGTATACAAGTCATTTAATTCCTTCTGAAACCCAGTTAATAAAATGGGGGTAATAGTACATATACATCACAGAATCATTGTGATGACTAAACAGGATGAAGCTCTTAATGTAGTGTTTTGCATACCGTTAAGTATTCATCAAATAGTAGTGATGATGATGATGATGATAAAGAAGATGATGTCTCCTGCCCTCTGGAAAATAAGTGTAGGCTAGCTGTCGCCTTTCCAAACAGTAAGACTTTTACTGCTTCACTGATACTCTCCCAGAACTCTTTTTCCTATTACTAAATTAAGACTTTCAACATGCATACCCATCTCTCTCTCTGTTCTCATGCCTTCCCCAGAGGTCTCATATTTGCAGTGTTTTTTGTGTGCCAACGACAACTTTTTATTTGTGAAAGCACTCTCGGCATGGATTAGCTTACTCTTTTGGAGATCCAGCTAAAAACTGTAATGAACACTGCGTATTGTAAAATAATGGCCCAGTATTTGATTCTTCTTTAGACATTCAGGGTCAAATCCTCAAAATGCCTATGAACCAGAATCTGACCCTGCACTTGTCTGACTCATCTCATTTACCTCCCCACAATCCTGGCCCTGTCAGATCATGTCTTATTTTAAATTTTGATATTTTGTTCATTATCTATATTTGCATTAATTTTTAATTAAAAATTTCTTTCACATGTTATCTATCTTGATTACTGAGCTTTTCTGTGACCCTCAAATTTTCAGTTGAAGTGAGTACCTCACTTCCTTCACCCTAGTCCAGGCTTGCTCGAAACAACTGGAGAATGTCATACAACAATAGAAACACGTGATAGTGGGAGTCAGCTTTTTCAGAGTATAAATATGGAAATCTACCATAATATTAGTTAAATTTTTACTATCCTTTGGCTAAGAAAATAAATAATAACAAAAACTACTATACCACTTTCTATGGGGATATATGTATAGCTGATTCACTTTGTTATAAAGCAGAAACTAACACACCATTGTAAAGCAATTATACTCCAATAAAGATAAGATTTCAAAAAAAAAAGCTACCATAAATTTGCTAACACTTTGAAATGAATTTGTATTTTAATTTACACAACAATATCTATACATATTAGAAAAGAGTTGTATGTTTTAGTGCAAAACTTATTCTTTTAGTCTCTAGAAAATGCTTTGTGTACTTAGAGATTTGTCGGCTTTTTGCAATAACTGTTCTTCCCTCTCCCTCCCCCTCCCCACAGTGATCTCTGGACCACAGATCAAAAACTACTGCTATAAGAATTCAGATCTAAGAAAAATCAGTGCGCCTAAAATATATTCTAGGGAAGGTAAGGCTTGAGTTTGAAGAATGAGTAGGACAAAAGGAGGAGATGGGTGTGGAAAGACTTTCTATTTATTGAGTGCCTTTGGGGATCCAGGCTCAAAGCCAGGCACTTTATATTCCTCTTCTCATTTAGCCCTTACATCTCTAGGATGTAGGTGTATTATGCCCATTTTACATATAGGAAAACTGAGTCTCAAAGTGCTTGAATAACTTGGCCTAGGACTTACAGCCAGTAAATTTGCAGAGCCAGTATCCATACCCAGCATTTTACATTATCATTAATCTAATAAGAAGGGCAGAAGTCAGCTACTGTTAATGCTGGTAAAGAAAGTGTGAATTTGAACTGGTAAGCCTGGAGGCCATAGAAATTATAGCAGTTGTACTTTCTCACTTGGCAGACCCATCTTAATTACCTCAATGTTTTTGAATATCCTGTTGAGAAAGCTTTTGTTGTTTCTAGACTATCATTCAACAGATTATTTCATCTTTGACTTTACTATTAATGTTTAAATCTACTGCCTGGACTCATTCTATGGTCCAGAATAATCTATTTTCAACAGGCCATCTGAAGCAGGGCATAAAAACATCAGTGGTCCTGTGACTGACTCTCTAAATTCCTCAAATTGCACATGAAGAAGTAGCTTCCCATTACAAATAGGTTGCGCCAAAGTAGAAATACCTTAACTTGCTCACTTGCTGAAAATAATAAAACAAGAAGTATAAAATCAATTCTGCATTATTCATGAGGAAATGGTTTTCCTTACTTTCTCTTTAGTTGTCTTTGATTAATTTTGCAAAGTGCATTTGTGAATAGTTCACTGAAACTTTTATTTTTAAGATTTCAATGATTCTTTTCTTCCAATGTTGTTCTGATTATTTTACATCCAAAGATAGCCAGTAGATGTGATTGTTGATTACATTATTTTAAGATTTCTGTTACAGCAAAGTGTTCTTCACTGAGTTTTTTTTCCCTATAACATGGAAGAACTTTCTTCTATTGTCAGAGGATTCAGGACATTTAACATAGTAATAGACTTTATGGAAATTTCAAAATTTTTAGATGAGATGTAATTGGAATTACTCATCATTTTATCTCCCCCATCCTGTCTCCCTCTAAAATTATTAAACCTTTCTGGATCTTGAGGCACACAAATACTTGATTATGATTGTAAAACTTGGTGGTAGAGGTTTACCAGGTATGTTTTAATATCATGAAGGATTTTAATTCTGGGCTTTAGACTGTGTCCTTTTTCCCTACCTTTAAAATTTGTGCATCAGTGTCTTTGCCTCATGCCAGTAGTTACTGAAGATATTTATGAGCTGGCAAGTAGTCATGAAACACCTGTGTTTCCACAGGCTGCATAAGTTCAAATCCCATGTAGTAGTTTAAACCACCATTTACTGGCAGTTGTCTTGAGTAGGTTACTCAACTTTTCCCGCTCAGAGACTCTGTTCCTTTATCTGTCAAATAAATATAATAATATCAACCTTACAGATTTCTTTTGAAGATTAAGAGAAAATGTGATATGCTTCACACTGTGCCTAGTGCATAGTGGATACGATAAAATGTAAGGGATGATGATGATGTTTAACTTTAGCAAAGTAAACGTGTTTATGAGCTTAAGGATTTGGGATCTAGTATGCCTGTCAGAGACCACCTACCAAGCTGTCTCAGAAACGTAGTTGTCCTTATCCTTTGGGAAGTTTAAAGGAGTTTCTTCCCATTTAGGTCAACACAGAGCATTGAGTAGAGTTCCCTGTGCTGTACAGTCAGCTCTCACTAGTTATATATTTTATTCATGGTATCAATAGTGTATATATGTCAATCCCAATCTCCCAATCCATCCCAACCCCCTCCTTCCCCCCTTGGTATCCATACATCTGTTCTTTACGTCTGTGTCTCTATTTCTGCAAAGAAAAAGGAGTTTCTAATTTAAAAAACCCAGATCTTGGAAGAATGGGGCAAAGAGGACAGAGGGAAAGAGGTCAGAAAATTTATCTTTTTAATGCTTGGGGTTCCTAGGTAGTTGGGTATCTCTGAAAGGCTGAAGTGGAAATAGGGAGAAGGAGAGAAATAGTGCCTCAAGCAAACTGAGAAGCAGTAGTTCAGTTTCTTATACATGATTTACACACTGTTCACTTGCACCTAGAGGGGTGTTTTTTAATGCAGATCCCTGGGCCATGTCTAGAACTCCTGAATTATATTCCAAGTCACATTAAGGTTTGAAAATCCATTAGTACAGAGAAATCAGACTGATCTGGGTTCAGATCTCTATTTTGCCACTTATTAACTGTACTCATGGCTTCCATCCTTCTCAAGTGTCCCTGCCATCTCTGCTCTTAGCTCCCTCTTTCCCTTCTTTTCCTCTTGTTATTTTATAACCTATACCAACCACACAAACTCACTTAGGCAGTTGTGCACTAGCCATCTTTTTCCCTGAGACCATTGAGATGTTATCACTTGACTAATCCTTACTGAACTTGTACAATTTTCTAGCTGACAACTATTTTTATTTGTTTATTTCTCATTCTCAATCGTTGGTCCTGACATGGCTGACAGCCCTCCTTTCTAGTTTCTATGTGGTTTGAGTTACTACCCTGACCAATCAGATGCTGAGTTTTTTTACTTTTCTATTAGCCTACCCAATTTACAGGCTTTATAGCAAACTTAACTCAAGGGCACAGACTCAGATGTAAAACTTCAGCTTATAAAAGCTAAAGACCCTATCATCACTTCCTTGTACCCCAGTGCTGATAATGTCCCATAGCTTGTTCAATAGAAAAGAGCACATCTGCTGGGTATGGGGGAAATGGACCAGGAGGCTGCATTTGAGCTGGATCTCAAAAACTAAGCAATATTTTCATTATTAGAGAAAGGGAAAAATCATTCCTGAGAGAGGCAACAGTCAGAGCAAAGGTATGACTAGGGGACTCAATGTTAGGTGTTCAATAAACATTTCATTGTTTCTCACAGTGTATATGGGGATCACCTGCTTCAGAAATCTCACAGGATGCCTGTTCAAAATTTCATTCATGGATGCTGTAAACCTATTGAATTAGAATCTATGGGAATATGACTCAAGAAGCTGCATTTTGAGCAACAGGGACAGCGTCAAAAAGCAACAAGTAGATATGTATAACTAAGACTACGGAGCTGAGGACCTGGGAAGACAAAGCCAGGTGTTTTTTAAAGGGCTAAAAACTACATAATTTGGAGAGTGAATACTGACTTTCTGAAAGAAGTGGCAGTGTTTGAAAATAGTCTCAGTCCATGGAACCAACCGAGATATAATACATAGGATTTTAGGAGAAAAGGAAGGAAACTGATCTGAAGTCCAGTAAGTTTTGTGATTGTGTGTGTGTGTGTGTGTGTGTGTGTGTGTGTGTGTGTGTGTGTGTGTGTGAGAGAGAGAGAGAGAGAGAGAGAGAGAATAGGATAATAGTGCAAAGAATTACTGATATGGCTTTGAAGTACCAGGGAACCTATAGTAAGAAAGCAGACACAGCCTGGAGACTTTGAGACAATAGGGATTAGATAGACTTAAGTGAGGAGTATGATAGTGAAAGAAAAGTTGGATGATTATATTGAATTACATCTTTATTTGATTATATTTTCAAAGTTCCTTCACATACATTTGCAGTAATACTCACGATAACTTATAAGTGTAAGCACCCATGTTACTCTATTGGACATTAGGAAGCAGAGGCCCAGAAATTTAAGTGACTTGCTTATGATTACATATCTAGTAGGTAGAATAGACAAATTTTTAAACAAGCTTTCTGACTCAAAGTCCAGTATTATTGCCAATACACCAATACTGCCTCTCTCACCTCTGGATATAATAATAACTTCAGTAATAACAACAACTTAACATTAATTGAATCATATGTGTCAGACATTGTTTAAAGCACTCTATATATATTAATTCATTTTGATCCTCTTTCTTATTGAGTGATTTTTGTCTGTCAAAGATTGGCTTCCCATCCTGACTTCTAAAATCTTTATATTTAACATATGTGCCTTTCCTATATAGACCCGCATAACTCTATGAAACAGACCAAAAGAAAAAAAAAATGTGAGAAAAGCCAAGAAAAAGGAGTGGTGGAAGGACACATAAATTACAGAACTGGACAGGTCATGTTTACTTGAGCTATGTTCATGAAGCCATCTCTGCCAATCAGTTGTGATACAGTAGATAAGTAGTAAGGCACCACCTAATTTTAAAGTGTTGATCAACATGAAAATTTTAACTGAGCCTCATCTTTTATGAACCTTGAGGAATTATGACTATATGCAGCACATAATTTCATGCCTGTAGCTCAAAGGTATATTTTTCATCTTTGAATTGTTTCCCTTCTCAAAATAGACAGGCAGAGAGCAAAAAACAGTTGTGTATATATAGTAATCTTTGAACTTTAACCAATTCTAGATAGCTCTTCTAGTGGCTCATACATCAAGTATTTGGTTAACAGCTTTAAGAAAGAGTCTTTACTGTCCACAAACAGAGGACATTTTAGGAGTTGGGGAGAGGAAAATAAAATCCTAGGAGTAGTCAGAGATGTTAGCAAAGCATTTTTACTTACTTTACTCCTTTGCCTGACTCTTTTCTGGCTTAGTTCTTGGGCCTGAAAGTTCGTATATTCAGCTTTTTTTGAGTTCCTTTACTTCTTATTTAGAATTAGACCAAAACAGGCTTTGATTAAAAAATGAAAATACTGCTTACAGTGGTAACAGTGCCAATAGAATAAATCCAGTTAGTATTCTCAGGACGGGAGAACCATCAAAGTGATGCATTATGTTTTAAATAAGATCTTGAAGGGGTCTTTACTTAAAAGTATTTATTGAGTACTAGCAATGTATAAGGCATTCTGTTTGGTATTCTGAGGGACACAAACATAAATTAGGTATGTAACCTGCCCTTGAGGAGATTGTAATCTAGTAAGGATAACAAGACTTATATGTTAATATGTGTATATATTTTTTTCAGAATTTTTTTTCCACACAAGGACTAGTAGGATGAGCAAGCGTGCTTTTTCTCAACAGTTAACTGTGAGAGTAGAAAGCAAAAGAGAAGCACAATGAATTGATTTACCAATTCTTCATTCTCTACTGTGAATAGCCATTATATGTTTATAATAAACTGAAACCTCTTCACTTGTAAAGATAGCATTTACTGAATATATCATCTTGTTTTGCTGTACCAAGGTAGTTTTTAAAAAATTCTGATAGTACATTTGTTATCATACTCATGGGTTGTTTCCTCCTGAAAATAGAAGTCTTCTAGCTCAATTTATTTAAAACTTAACTCATCTTCTTTACTCTCTGCCACTCCCCTCACCATTCTTCCCTTCTTAGATATACTGCCCCCCAACATATACAATACACATACATATCGAAGGTCTGCCTTCACAATGTCCTGTGTTTGCCAATGGTTCCATGTTATTGTAAGTATCATCTTTTAATTAAATGAGATAATTTGTCTTAAAAAGCCTAGTCCATTAATTAGTACATATTTAGTTCCCTTGCACTTGTCCCTTTGTATCCTGGAAGTCATCTTTCATACTGATACTTTGATAACTTATGGAATTTATCAGTTAATCACTGTCTGAAATTATTTTGTCTATTAATTTGTTTTCCTATTATTAGATTATAAACTGTTTCCTCTCATTAGATTATAAATTCTGTGGGGGCAGAAACCTTCCTTGTCTGTCTTGTTTATTGCTCTTTCTCTGATGCCTAGAACCAGTGCCAGGAACCTAATAGACTCGGCTCAATAAATACATGTTAAATGAGTGATTGATTAAATAAATCTTATTCCTTAAACTTTCCCAACGTATCCATCAGTGAAGCCTATCAATTTTTCTTTTAATAATGTCTCTTAGATTCTCCTCTGCACTTTTACAGCTCACACCTTCCAATTGACCCTGTACCCTTTAAACCTAAACAATAACTTCTTACCCATAGTCTGTTTTCAACTCATCCATATCAACTCATCCATCCTGCATACTACTGCTATTCTAATTTTCCTCAAACACTGTTTCCCTCATCTCATTTCATGGCTTAAGAACCTTCTCCAAATGCTTCTTGGTTCAAATGAAAGTAATGGGTGTAAAAGCTTAAAGTGCTATGTGAAGGTTGTCTTTCTGTTGCTTATTGGATTGTAAGATTTACCAGCAATCATTTCCATCCTGCCTCTTCCATTGTTATTTCCTTTCTAAAACACCTATGGATCTTTCACTGTAGTCACCCTGATAACCTGATGGAAGCTCTGGAGCTTCCTCCCAAAGACATACACATATACATTTTAGGGGAGTCACAGACCCTAAGTTCTAAGTTAAGAATCCCTTTCATAATCTCACAACTAAGCATTCCATCAAATAACGTCTTGTACTGATGTAAAGTTTCACATGCCTATGAGCTCCCTTCTTATGTAGTATTTTTATCTTCTCTTGTAGTCCCCAGAGAATGTAGTGCAATGCTGGGCCCAGAACAAACGTTTCATAAATACTTGGTGACCTGACATACAGACCCTTATCCATTTGTTTCTGTGAAAAAGCTAATAATAAGAATTCAGCAAAAGGGTTGAGAGAAACCAAGAAACCAGTAAGTAACTAGTAGTTAAGAAGAATATCTGTGAACTGAAATTTTAATTATAAAGACTAATGCTGCAAGGGGGTAGCACAAGGGAATTTGGGGGGGGAGTCAGAGAATTTTCTGATTGTGGTGGTGGTTACATGATTCTATGCATTTGTGAAAATCCATAGAAATGCATACCGAGTGAATTTCACAGTGTATAAGTAAAAATAAATTAAAAATATTTTTAATATAGTAGAGGTTTTTGTTTTTTTGCCACACCACGTAGCTTGTGGGATCTTAGTTCCCCAACCAGGGATTGAACCTGGACCCTCAGCAGTGAGAGCATGGAGTCCTAACCACTGGACCGCCAGGGAATTCCCTATAGTAGAGGTTTTAACTTTTAAAATTCAGTCTACTAAGCAGCATTCTGGTCTCCATGTTTTAGAATTATGGACTTGTGATTATTCTAATCTAAGTCATAATACCTTCTATAATGCAAATTTGGTGTTGTACTTCCTCTTCCTTGTCTCTTTTTTCCTCCTCCTCCTTTAAAATTAATTTTTTGGTATGGTTGGTGAAAGTTTGCATTCATTGGTATACAGTAGCCTAATTTATATAAAGTTTACAAACTTCAGCTAAATTTTTTTCCTTTAAAGAACAAATTTTCAGGGCCAAATTGTGGTTCTTCATAAGGGGAGCTGTATGTACATTAAAAATACAGAATTTAGACCTTAATTTAAGCTTTCTTTCCCCTCACTAAATGGTGTTCACAAACAAGCATGTCTTTTTTTCAATTGTACTAGTAGATTTATTAGAATCATGTATTGAATGTATGCAAATGTTTTCCTTCCCTCTGCTGGATGGAAGAGCTAGAGACCTTCATTCTGTGTCCTGCTGCCCCGCTGAATAAACAGAAATTATGGGTATCTCCTTTCTAGACCAGGCCATGCCATATAAATCAGTTCTCTTGCCGTGAGGGAGGGTTTGGTGAGGGCCCTACTCTGTGCTAGGCTAGAGGGAAAATTACTCCGATATACCAGATATCTTGATAGAAAAGGGTGAAATAATTGCAGCTGTCCTTTCAATGGAAAATTTTAACATTGCAAATAAATTCCATCTGTGTCTGCACATGTAGTAGTTACAAAAAAATGTGCCACCCTTAACTTTTGGTCAAACGACTTCACAGTGGTTCGATAAGAAAGACCAGAATTTCCAGACCTCCACTAAACACACCTTCATCTAGATGAATGCCACAGATCATACTGATCAGAAGTTGTAATGAGAATTGTTCTCCGAACTTGTTAGCAGCTGTGTTGATTTAGAAATGAATGTATTCAGTACAGCCTCAAGGGAAATATATTCGATAATATACCATCTGGTGGAGAGTAGAAACGAAATACAGTTTTAACTTATACCATAGATCTTACTCTAAATTTCTGATATTTCAAAAAAAAAAAGCCTGCTGGTTTTAAATGAATACTACATAATTAAAGAAATTTCCCAGGACTTTCCCAAAGCAGGGAACACCTAGCTCTCTCCTTTTTATCAGAAACTAAGTTGGGCAATCTAATAAATTGTATGGTTATTGCTTGCTTTTTATACATTTTAAATCCATTTTTAATTTTAGTTCTAGTTTTGAAAAGAAAGTAATGCTGGGAAAATGTATTAGACAAAAATATGTACTAAAATGGATAAAACTGCTTAAAGTATGTTTCTGTAAGTCTTAAAAGAAAGTAATTTTATATTTTAATCTTATACTTTCCTAAAGCCATTGGTTTTTTCATTGACTACTGGTTACCTTACTCCTTTTCAATCCTTAGAATGAAAACTTTCCTAATTATTTAAAATATACTAGCATTATTTTCTTATTTATACCTCAATTACTTAACTTCCATTTGTATAATGTGGTGGATTCAAGCAGCTGGAGTCAAGCTGCTTACTTTGAATCTCCATTCCACCATTATCTCACTGTGTCTTCTTGGGAAAGGTTAACTGCTCTAAGAGCTGTATTCTCATCTATTAAAATGAGATAATGCATGTAAAGTGCTTAGTGTAATATTTAGCACATGACATAAATATTTTAAAATATTTACCTATCACAAATATTTTACTGAAGTGTAGAAAATTGAATTTAGTGTCCTACTAAATTTTAAACTTTTCTAAAACAGGAATGGTGTTTTCTCCTTTTATGTTCCCTGAAGAGCTAGGCTGTGGAACAAGAACTTATCTACAAGATTTCGGGGTGGGTGGGGGGAGATTTCATGGACTGAAGAAAATAGAAAAAATATTTAAAATTATTTTTAAATTAAGTACAGTATAGCAGCAAATCTCTTTAAACTATGTTCAACACTTTTACTTGTTTTTACACTAAGAAAAGTAGATTTAGTGATTTTTCCCTGTTACCCTACAAGACTAGTCACCGAAGTGTTTATGTGTCTAAAACCTAATGTTAAAAATTTGCAGGATACTATGATGAAGAATCATTAACAAATACTTCTCATGTAGATCTTTTAAAAGTTCCATTAATGCTTAAGGAAACTGCATATCTGCCAATCAACAAACAGGTATTATGAGATTTTATTGCTTTGGTAGATTGCACAGAGTTAATAAGTAACATTCAAATTTTAGAAAGGCCATGATAGGCATGGATTCAATACTTGTTTTCTGTTAATTATACCTGTGATTCTTTTCTATAGAATGAGTGAGCCAGATGCTTAGGGAAATTAGATATATGTCAGTAAATTATCTACTATCAGATCATGAGGTGATTCCTTGGAATAATTCATTCTCCTGTGCATATAAATTTTAATGAAGAGAATATATCTTATTGGCTTCCCATGGAAAAT
Source organism: Delphinapterus leucas (assembly GCF_059928025.1). Taxonomy (NCBI): domain Eukaryota; kingdom Metazoa; phylum Chordata; class Mammalia; order Artiodactyla; family Monodontidae; genus Delphinapterus; species Delphinapterus leucas. Next base: position 63,426,718 of record NC_143150.1, on the reverse strand, counting down.
GTCCTATAATCTGTTGTAAGCAGTGAAACACTTTAAAAATCATAAGGTAAAATGAGTATTTTAATTTCAGCAATTTATATTCCTTACAATTTATGCTTCCTTTTAATATTGATTAAAATCAAAACAGAACAAAATAGAAAGCAATTATCCTACATAGCATTTTAGTAGTAACACCAGACATTAAAATCCTTCTTTCATATACTTTACTTTCAATAAGAATTCTGTAAATATAACTGCCGGGTTTTTTTCTTTTTTAAACTTGACTAGTATTAGATTTATTTCAACAAATCTTTTCCTGAATCAGGAACAAAATCCTTAGGGAAAAAGCATATTTACAGAGAGAATAAATGCTTTGCAGCTTGTCTAGACTTTAAAATGAGATCATGATTTAGTTTCTGTCTTTTGGCACACATATGGATATTTGGGTTTAGAGTGAGAGAAGTTAAAGATGTAACATTGGTCACAAGAATTGATTTTGCAAATAAACAACCCATATTATGAGGGACTGCTGAATGAATGTGTTATCCCTGGATGTAGAAGAGTTCAGTCTTACAGAATCCATGATTTCTATTTTTAATTGAATTGCTATACAACTTCACTCCTACAATTTTCTATTCAGCCAGGTGGTGAAATTACAGGATTTTATCACCCAAAACTGCATTTGATGTTGATATTAGCTTCACCTTCAGAAATGTATAGGACAAGAGCTGAGAACTCTATAATAGCCAAATAGGTTGTACATGGTAGATGCTGGCAGACAGTTTTCCATTCATCTCTTGTATTTGCGTACATCTTGTAAGCAGAGGCAATGACTTTTTGTTCTGTATTATCTTTTCAAGGATGCAAACAGCCTTAAAAAATGAGATAGTGTCTGTCTCTAAAGCAAAGGGAAGATTTGCTTACTGGTCATTATGAAAGATCCAGGTTCCCTAACCTGGCACCCTGTGTCACCCTATAAGAATTGAGGATCAGGGAACAGGTACAAGAAAATGCTAATACTCTGGCTACTGCTGTTGCTATGACCCAGAAATCTCATGTTTTCTGCCACCATCCTTAAAACTGTGGCAGGTTTACTTATTAGTTTGCAAGTGGAGTAAAAATAGCAGACATTTCACCATCCTTGACAGCAGTTCCTATTGCTGGACATGCTGTTGTTCTCGATGGTCATAGTCCAAATAACAATGGTAGCAATTAAATTGCACCAAAAAGTCACTGATGAGCCCACAGAACTACCTGACTTAGGCCTCTTTTGTTTTAGCAGCCTTAGCTTGCTAGTTGGTTAATTTCTTGGACCATTTGATCCTAGTCTTATTTAACTAATTAGGTAATACATGGCAATTGTTCTCAGCTGGACAGTTTGGAATATGCTTTATGGCTTGAGTATGGGAGTACATTCATATTGTTCTCTGGAATATTCATGTGGGGCACACTCTTCAGGCTTCAGACTAATTTTTTCTCCTATGGCAAATGCATTTGTTTGGGCAAGGATACAGAATGCTCTGAGTTGCCATGCTCCCTTGAAAGGAAAGTGTTTAATTTCCTTTGTTATGAAATATTAATCACCTCACCAATTATAGAAGAAAAAAATCAGTACTACAGCGAAGTTAGTGTGAAATGGTAGTATTTGTTTTGTTTGTTTGTTTGTTTATGTGTTTTCTGAAATCACAGGCAGCCCTTTAGGTGTAAGGATTATGCTATGGACCCACCATTAGCTGGATGTGGTTAGCAGTTATTTTCCCAGAAGGGTCTAGAGAGAGTGACCAGGGACATGCAGTTTTTTGTGTATGTGAAGGTAACCAGACCAAGAATTATCTACCAACTGAGCCTACAACCCTGAAGAAACATTCATATAAAAAACTTTTAGATTGTTAAACATTTAGTAATATACATTTCTTTGTGGATATTCTCACAAATTCCATAAAAAAAGCAAAAAACATGTAATCATCATATGTTTGTGTAAGGCCGCTTAAAGTCCTTTACCTTAAATAGACTATAACTGAGGGTTAGCTTTAAATTGGGTGGCTATATTTGTTTTCAGTATGAAAAAAAGTGAAGTCATGCCTATTTGTCTCACTATATGACAGTAATAAAGCATGCTATTTAGTTAGATAAGGTTTTAATTATTTGGAAAGCTGACCCTTGATCTAAAATCTGACAATTATTTGTGAAAATTGCCCCATTAGATAACGTATACAAAGATTCACTATCTCCTGTTATTACAGATTTGATAAAATAGTAATTTTAAGGGTAAATAAATTGAATTTAAGGAAGATGAACTGGAGCATTTTGTGCCATTTCCATGAATTTGATCAATGTGAAAAGATTATGGTTCTTTTCTGCATTTGATGCTTTGCTTCACGGTGGGTGTTAGACTGAGATTCTCTGCCTACTTTGAGTGATGCCATTAGCAATAGGTCAGACCTCCCTGAAACATTCTTTATGTTTTGTTCCCCTTCTGTCTATTGCTACAATAATATGACTCTTGAATTTGAAAAAGTAATTGCCTTAAAATATTTTTATTGTACTGAGGGAGAATTTGGTCATAGCAAAGAGATGTCTTTGGGTTGAAAATTCAGTAAGTCATATGTAAATACAGCTTCCTTTCCCTCTGAAAAAGTAAAAGGAAGTGGAGAAATCATTTCCTTTCAACCTAGAGTGATTAGAAATTGCATTTCTGAGAATGTGCATGTGTCTTTGTCTGTGTGAGTATTATTGTTTTTCTTCACAAAATGATTTGGGGGACTTTCAGAGATTGAGTCAATGACTTCCTTACTCATTGTTCACCAATATTTTTGGTCTTCCCTTTTTCACAGAAACAAATATTGGTGGATTTTTACAGTGAACACTAGCTGAGTGTTGTGGGTATAAGTTTTGTGATTCAAGTTGACTTAACTTTGGAATTTTTTCTACTGCTTCAGATTTATTTATCAATTGGAGCCTTTTAATAGATGCCAGGAAAAGAAGCCAATCTATGAAAAAGAACAATTTTACAATATGGCAGGATGTTTTTAATGGAAATTGACTAGGTCTCAAGGAATGTATTGCTAGACAATATTTAACTGCCAGTCAATTTTCTATTAGATTCTCTTATATTAGAAGTACTTTTTAATGGATTGTTACCAGAGTAATTTTTTTTACTTTGGTAGACACTTTTTCTGAGCACAATGCTGGGATTTTGATGTAACGCAATAAATAGTTGCATCTTTCTGAGGTTTCTCATGGAGAATTTTACAGTCTTTGAGTGGTCCCTCAAACATTTCCTGGATGTGCTAAATAGCCCACCTTACTTCTCAAGAGCCCCATGAAGTGACTGAGGAAAGTCATTAGACTTTACAAATGTTCAGGCATCAGTCCAGCATTTTACAAACCACTCATCGTGACTATCTAGTGACTACACTGCTTGATTTAAATACCTCTTTTATCATCTTCATATAAGTATATTTTCTATTGATATTGATAGCAGTTTATCAAAAGATTACATTGAATTGTGCAGATACAATTTTCTTATGTTTGATTCCAGAGTCTGGCTCCTTATCTGCATATCCTCACTATCATACTGCTCCAGAAAGGCTGTCCTATATTGTGATTGATGCACTATGGGGTAATTCATTGTTTTTAATACCTTGAAGGCAGGGGTTCTCTTTCAATTATGTATAACTACAGTTCCTTATGTATATTTAAAGTAGCTACATTTCCTTGAGAGCTTATCTCATTTATTTATTCATTTGGTGCATATTTATAGAACACCTGCTATGGGTCAGATATGATTATAGACACTGTATAGAATGATAAGCAAGATAGATGAGGTTTCAGCCTTCAGAGACCTTATAATTTACAATCTAGCATATTTTGTGGCAGTCAGTGTTAAAGGCACATTGCTTCTGTTGTCTGTAATTTTCTGTACAACAGTTCTGGGAGGCAAGTATTATTACTCTCAATTAATAAATGAGGAATTTGAGAGTCAGAGAGGTTAATCAACTTGCTCTGTCACACAGATAATAAGTGAAGGATCTGAGATTCAAACCCAAGTCATTTGGGTTCTGTATTAGTTTTCTATGCTGTTTACAAATTACTATAAATTTAGTGGCTTAAAATAATACACATCTATTATATCACAGTGCCTGTAGGTCAGGAGTCCTGGTATAGCTTAGCTGGGTTCTACAATGCTGTAATCAAGGTGTCAACCAGGACAGGTTTCTCATCTGGAGACTCTACTATAAAAGAATCCATCTCAAACTCATGTGGTCATTGGCAGAATTCATTTCCTTGAAGCTGTTATATTCTTGGCAGTTGCTTCTTTGTATCCAACAAAGGAGAGAGAGACTCTAGTGTGAGTCAGCTAGAAAGATAAAGCCTTGTGTAATAACATCATCACTAGAGTGACATCCCAACACTTTTGCCATATTCTACTGATTGGAAGCAAGTAACAGCTCCTGCCCACGCTCCAGGGGAAGGGATTCTATAAAGAAGTAAATGCCAGGAGGTGAGGATCATGGGGGCCATAGTCAGTGGTCTTTCCATTATATTGTATTGCCTCTACTATGAGTTCAATATACATGAATTGATTTTTTTGAAATATTTTTTAAAAATTATGTAAAGCTATATAAAACCACTGGAAAAGTTTGGCAGGGGGAATTCCCATAATCTCATAATCCCAGCACAGCTTAATTAGTCATCTGAGCAAGGTGCTAAGCCCTCACTCCTGTTCTAAGAGGTTGTAGTAATTGTGTTTGAATTCCTGTCTAGTCTTTTAAAAACATACATAGTTCTCCTTTTCACAGTTGGAATCACAGCTAAAACATGATTCTGTAGACTTCTTTTTTCACTCTTTATATCATAACTATTTTTCCTTGTTGCTACATAATTGTACAGTGGTCAGTTTTAATGTGTTCATAGCAATCTTTTGAATGATCACATCACTGTTTATTTAACTAAGTACAAATGGTTGGACATGCAGGCAACTTTCAATTCTCCACCACTAAAAAACAAACAAATTAATGAAAACAAGAAAAACACACCAAAACATTGCATAACCTCTTCAGGCACACAATTTCTACCCTCTTTTGGATTATTTACTTAGACTAGGAATCTAGAAGTTAAATTACTGGATCAAGGAACATGAAGGTTTCCATGGCTCTTGATGTACCCTCTCAGAATGCTTTTGGTTTTATTTGACTTTGACTGAATTAGCAGCTTTCAAAATTACCAAGGCATATTGATAATGCTAATTAGAATTCTATGATCATTGGAAAAAAGGACAGTATCTTACCTGCTGTTAATCATGGGGTTTTGGTAGTGAGAAGTAGGGGAAATTATCTTTTCTTTATGTTGTTCTATTCTTGAGTTTAAATGAGGACAAGGATCCCTGCAGGCCTTATCTTTAGTATCAAAAGATGTCACTTATATGGATATTTTTCTTAGTCATAGTGTAGGACAGTGCCTTCCTTACAATGGGGCAGACACTATTCCCATGGAGCTCTTGGGAAATCTGTATTTCTTTCTGTAGGCAGATTGGACTAGTTTATTTAGATATAATACCCTGTTGCCCACTTCGGCTGCACATTTCACAGTAGCCTTTCCTGCCGCAGAAAAGGAAAGGATGAAAAAGGCAAAGCTGGTGTAATATATGGTAGACTGGATCATATTTGTCATCCAGTCAGCACTAATAAAAATAGATTAATTGCTTATTACTTTTCTTGTGATTCAAGAACTTGCAGTTCATGGTTGCAGGTTTTTTTTTTTTTAAGTATCTGTTGTGAGCTGGAGAATTTAACTACCATATTTGGTTCTCATGTGCCTGCCCTGTGACCTTACATCAGCCTGTTGGAGGATTTGTGTGTTTTTGCTTACCCTTATATGGCTGCCTGGCGAATCTGTCTGACTGGAATTTGAAGCCCTGTAGCATTTTCAGGAAGTGTGGCTTTAGGAGAAAGCTGTGGTTTTAGTAATTAGGTTTCCTCACTGCCAGAATTTGTTTCATAGAGAGGTGGTGAGTTGGAGAACATCTTTGCTGACTATAAAATCACCAGCGTTTTATACCTCTTCATTTTATATCTCTTCATATACCAAATTCCCTTCCTTCTATTATGACAAAATTCTCCTAAAGAGGAATGAAATCTGTATAGTAACTCACTGTACTGAGTTGATAATGATAGTGATTAAGGCAGGGAGGTGGAAGCTGAAATGAATTGGTCCGTTTATTTTAAAATTCTTAGTGCAAGCAATCTGAAATTTTATGGAACATAAAATCCACCTATGTTAGACTAGTAATTGTCACAAATATTTAGCTTTGATGTTTGATTGTATTGTAACAGTGTGATTTGTTTCAAGGAAGGCTTTTGCTTTAAGGACACTCCAAAAGCTGCCAGAACAGCCTCAAGCACCTGTTACCCTATTTCCCCCTCAGCACTCATTTCCCATAGGCACCTTTGGTCACAAGTCACTGATACTTTTGTGGAAACACTTTGGACTGTTCTCAACTTCATATTTTATTTGTCCAAACAATTGGACTGTTCTCAACTTCATATTTGTCCAAACATATGACAGTTTTAAATGAAGATAACTTTTTCTTCTTTTGGTATAAGCAATGGAATTAATATGAATCATTGATTCTTCATGGTAACTTTTTCTTACCAAGTCTTAAAGTTCCAGGAGGCTTTTATTGCTTTTGGCATGTTTCTTTGTTTCATTATCACAGTACTTCAGAGTGGGAAATGACTGAAGGGGTCATCTAGGAAAATCTATCCTGTGTATTAAACTTTTAAAAAAATCAACAGGTTTTCTTGCCCTTACTTTAGACCAAGCTTTGGAATTAAGAAGGATACAAAAGAATTATGAGCCATTTCTGCACTCATGGAGATGTCATTAAGTTGACAGACAGTCTAATTAGCATGAGATAACAAGTATGGTAATATTTTGTTATTCATTATGCTTAGTGTTTAAGTGGTGCCTTTTACTTTGACAGATCTTGGGCAAGTGTGTGCTTAGGAGAATGTTTCTAATCCATTTGAATATTAGTTTTTCATCTGTGAATCTGGAATGAAAATAATAGCAGCTCATAATATTTTTGTGATAATTAAATAATGTAAGCAAGTATAGTGCCTGGCCCATAAAAAACACTTAGTCAATAATATTATTATACTATAATTTAGAGTAAGAGTAAATTTGGTGCAAAGCAGAGAGGGACCTGCTACATATAAAATTCTGCGGTCCATTGTTAGCACACCCTAAATCGGGGTCTGTGTCCCTTTGTTTCCCTTTATCAGCCCATTCCTAATCCACACATTTCCCTTCAGCAGAAAGAGACAGTCTTTGATTAAGGGATGGCTATATTCCATTGCTTAAATCACCTGCTAGTATGGAATTTATAATCTTATAGTTTATAAATTCCTTGAACCCATAAATAACATCTCTATCTTATTTTATTTTTACTGATATTAAGGTAAGAACAATGGCCTTCAGGCCCAGTGTGTACTTAGGAACTTCATTCTTTCTTTTACTCTTTTTTCACAGAAAGATGCAACTTTATTTTCTATCCAGTATTACTGAGATATAATTGATATACAACACTGTATAAGTTTAAGGTATACAACATAATGTTTGATTTACATAATCATGAAATTATTACTACAATAAATGTAGTGAATATCCATCATGTCATACGGATACAAAAACATTTTCCTTGTGAAGAGAACTCTTGGGATTCACTGCCTTTTTTTTATATATATCTTTATTGGAGTATAATTGCTTTACAATGGTGTGTTAGTTTCTGCTTTATAACAAAGTGAATCAGTTATACATATACATATGTTCCCATATCCCACCCCTCTAGGTGGTCACAAAGCACCGAGCTGATCTCCCTGTGCTATGTGGCTGCTTCCCACTAGCTATGTATTTTACCTTTGGTAGTATATATATGTCCATGCCACTCTCTCTCTTTGTCACAGCTCACGCTTCCCCCTCCCCATATCCTCAAGTCCATTCTCTAGTAGGTCTGTGTCTTTATTCCTGTCTTACCCCTAGGTTCTTCATGACATTTTTTTATCTTAAATTCCATATATATGTGTTAGCATACGGTATTTGTCTTTCTCTTCCTGACTTACTTCACTCTGTATGACAGAATCTAGGTCCATCCACCTCATTACAAATAGCTCAATTTCGTTTCTTTTTATGGCTAAGTAATATTCCATTGTATATATGTGCCACATCTTCTTTATCCATTCATCTGATGATGGACACTTAGGTTGTTTCCATCTCTGGGCTATTGTAAATAGAGCTGCAATGAACATTTTGGTAATTGACTCTTTTTGAATTATGGTTTTCTCAGGGTATATGCCCAGTAGTGGGATTGCTGGGTCATATGGTAGTTCTGTCTGTAGTTTTTTAAGGAACCTCCATGCTGTTCTCCATAGTGGCTGTACCAATTCACATTCCCACCAGCAGTGCAAGAGTGTCCCATTTTCTCCACACCCTCTCCAGTATTTATTGTTCCTAGATTTTTTTATGATGGCCATTCTGACTGGTGAGAAATGATATCTCATTGTAGTTTTGATTTGCATTTCTCTAATGATTAATGATATTGAGCATGCTTTCATGTGTTTGTTGGCAGCCTGTATCTCTTCTTTGGAGAAATGTCTATTTAGGTCTTCTGCCCATTTTTGGATTCAGTTTTTTGTTTATTTGTTATTGAGCTGCATGAGCTGCTTGTAAATTTTGGAGATTAATCCTTTGTCAGTTGCTTCACTTGCAAATATTTTCTCCCATTCTGAGGGTTGTCTTTTGTTCTTCTTTATGGTTCCCTTTGCTGTGAAAAAGCTTTGAAGTTTCATTAGGTCCCATTTGTTTATTTTTGTTTCCATTTCTCTAGGAGGTGGGTCAAAAAGGATCTTGCTGTGATTTATGTCATAGAGTGTTTTGCCTATGTTTTCCTCTAAGAGTTTGATAGTTTCTGGCCTTACATTTAGGTCTTTAATCCATTTTGAGCTTATTTTTGCATATGGTGTTAGGGAGTGATCTAATCTCATATTTTTACATGTAGCTGTCCAGTTTTCCCAGCACAACTTATTGAAAAGGCTGTCCTTTCTCCACTGTACATTCCTGCCTCCTTTATAAAAGATAAGGTGTCCATATGTGTGTGGGTTTATCTCTGGGCTTTCTATCATGTTCCCTTTATCTATCTTTCTGTTTTTGTAGAAGTGTCATACTGTCTTGATTACTGTAGCTTTGTAGTATAGTCTGAAGTCAGGGAGCCTGATTCCTCCAGCTCCGTTTTCTTTCTCAAGATTGCTTTGGCTATTCGGGGTCTATTGTGTTCCCATAAAAACTGTGAAATATTTTGTTCTAGTTCTGTGAAAAATGCCAGTGGTAGTTTGATAGGGATTGCATTGAATCTGTAGATTGCTTTGGGTAGTAGAGTCATTTTCACAATGTTGATTCTTCCAACCCAAGAACATGGTATATCTCTCCATCTATTTGTATCATCAATTTATTTTATCAGTTTCTTATAATTTTCTGCATACAGGTCTTTTTTCTCCGTAGGTAGGTTTATTCCTAGATATTTTATTCTTTTTGTTGCAATGGTAAATGGGAGTGTTTTCTTGATTTCATTTTCAGATTTTTCATCTTTAGTGTATAGGAATGCCAGAGATTTCTGTGCATTAATTTTGTATCCTGCTACTTTACCAAATTCATTGATTAGCCCTAGTAGTTTTCTGGTAGCATCTTTAGGATTCTCTATGTATAGTATCATGTCATTTGCAAACAGTAACAGCTTTACTTCTTTTCCGATTTGGATTCCTTTTATTTCCTTTTCTTCTCTGCTTGCTGTGGCTAAAAATTCGGAAACTATGTTGAATAAGAGTGGTGAGAGTGGGCAACCTTGTGTTGATCCTGATCTTAGTGGAAATGCTTTTAGTTTTTCACCATTGAGGACGAAGTTGGCTGTGGGCTTGTCATATATGGCCTTTATTATGTTGAGGAAAGTTCCCTCTATGCCTACTTTCTGCAGGGTTTTTATCATAAATGGGTGTTGAATTTTGTCGAAAGCTTTCTCTGCATCTATTGAGATGATCATATGGTTTTTCTCCTTCAATTTGTTAATACAGTTTATCACGTTGATTGATTTGCATATGTTGAAGAATCCTTGCATTCCTGGAATAAACCCCATGTGATCATGGTGTATGATCCTTTTAATGTGCTGTTGGATTTGGTTTGCTAGTTTTTTTTTGAGGATATTTGCATCTATGTTCATCAGTGATATTGGCCTGTAGTTTTGTTTCCTGGTGACATCCTTGTCTGGTTTTGGTATCAAGGTGATCGTGGCCTCCTAGAATGACTTTGCAGTGTTCTTCCCTCTGCTATATATTTTTAAGAGTTTGAGAAGGATAGGTGTTAGCTCTTCTCTAAATATTTCATAGAATTCACCTGTGAAGCCATCTGGTCCTGGGCTTCTGTTTGTTGGAAGATTTTTAATCACAGTTTCAATTTAAGTGCTTGTGATTGGTCTGTTCATATTTTCTATTTCTTCCTGATTCAGTCTTGGCAGATTGTCATTTCTAAGAATTTGTCCATTTCTTCCAATTTGTCCATTTTCTTGGCACAGAGTTTCGGGTAGTAATCTCTCATGATCTTTTGTATTTCTGCAGTGACAGTTGTTACTTCCCCTTTATCATTTCTAATTCTATTGATTTGATTCTTCTCCCTTTTTTTCTTGATCAGTCTGGCTAATGATTTATCAATTTTGTTTATCTTCTCAAAGAACCAGCTTTTAGTTTTATTGGTCTTTGCTGTCGTTTCCTTCATTTCTTTTTCATTACTTCCTGATCTGATTTTTATGATTTCTTTCCTTCTGCTAACTTTGGGGTTGTTTTGTTCTTCTGTCTCTAATTGCTTTAGGTGCAAGTTTAGGTTGTTTATTCGAGATGTTTCCTGTTTCTTCAGTATGATTTTATTGCTATAAACTTCCCTCTTAGAACTGCTTTTGCTACATTCCATAGGTTTTGGGTCGTCGTGTCTCCATTGTCATTTGTTTCTAGGGATTTTTTGATTTCCTCTTTGATTTCTTCAGTGAAAACTTTGTTATTAAGTGGTGTATTGTTTAGCCTCCATGTGTTTGAGTTTTTTACGTATCTTTTCCTGTGATTGATATCTAGTCTCATAGTGTTGTGGTCGGAAAAGATACTTGACACAATTTCAATATTCTTAAATTTACCAAGGCTTGATTTGTGACCCAAGATATGATCTATCCTGGAGAATGTTCCATGAGCACTTGAGAAGAAAGTATGTTCTGTTGCTTTTGGATGGAATGTCCTATAAATATCAATTAAGTCCATCTTGTTTAACGTACCATTTAAAGCTTGTGTTTCCTTATTTATTTTCATTTTGGATGATCAGTCCATTGGTGTAATTGGGGTGATAAAGTCCTCTACTATGAATGTGTTACTGTTGATTTCCCCTTTTATGGCTGTTTGTATTTGCCTTATGTATTGAGGGGCTCCTATATTGCGTGCATAAATATTTACAATTGTTATATCTTCTTCTTGGATCCATCCCTTTATCATTATATAGTGTCTTTCTTTGTCTCTTCTAATAGTATTTATTTTAAAGTCTATTTTGTCTGATATGAGAATTGCTACTCCAGCTTTCCTTTGGTTTCCATTTGCATGGAATAACTTTTTCCATCCCCTTACTTTCAGTCTGTATGTGACTCTAGGTCTGAAGTGGGTCTCTTGTAGAAAGCACATATATGGGTCTTGTTTCTGTATTAATTCAGCCAATCTGTGTCTTTTGGTGGGAGCATTTAGTCCATTTACATTTAAGGTAATTATCAAAATGTTTGTTCCTATTCCCATTTTCTTAATTGTTTTGCATCGTTATTGTAGGTGTTTTCCTTCTCTTGTGTTTTTTGCCTAGAGAAGTTCCTTTAGCATTTGTTGTAAAGCTGGTTTGGTGGTGCTGAACTCTCTCAGCTTTTGCTTGTCTGTAACAGTTTTAATTTCGACATCAAATCTGAATGAGATCCTTGCTGGGTAGAGTAATCTTGGTTGCAGGTTTTTCTCCTTCATCACTTTAAATATGTCCTGCCGCTCCCTTCTGGCTTGCAGAGTTTCTGCTGAGAGATCAGCTGTTAACCTTATGGGGATTCCCTTGTTTGTTATTTGTTGTTTTTCCCTTGCTGCTTTTAATATGCTTTCTTTGTATTTAATTTTTGGCAGTTTGATTAATAGGTGTCATGGCATATTTCTCCTTGAATTTATCATGTATGGGACTCTGTTCTTCCTGGACTTGATTAACTATTTCCTTTCCCATCTTAGGGAAGTTTTCAACTATAATCTCTTCAAATATTTTCTCAGTCCCTTTCTTCTTCTCTTCTTCTTCTGGGACCCCTAAACATTGAATGTTGGTGCGTTTAATGTTGTCCCAGAGGTCTCTGAGACTGTCCTCAGTTCTTTTCATTCTTTTTTCTTTATTCTGCTCTGCAGTAGTTATTTCCACTGTCTTATCTTCCAGGTTACTTATCCATTCTTCTGCCTCAGTTATTCTACTATTGATCCCATCTAGAGTATTTTTAATTTCAGTTGTTTGGCTGTTCATCGTTGCTTGTTTCATCTTTATTTCTTCTAGGTCTTTATTAAATGTTTCTTGCATTTTGTCTATTCTATTTCCAAGATTTTGGATCAGCTTTACTATCATTATTCTGAATTCTTTTTCAGGTAGACTGCCTATTTCCTCTTCATTTGTTAGGTCTTGTGGGTTTTTTTCTTGCTCCTTCATCTGCTGTGTGCTTTTCTGTCTTCTCATTTTGCTTATCTTACTGTGTTTGGGGTCTCCTTTTTTCCGGCTGCAGGTTCGTAGTTCCTGTTGTTCTTGGTGTCTGTTCCCAGTGGCTATAGTTGGTTCAGTGGGTTGTGTAGGCTTCCTGGTGGAGGGGACTAGTGCCTGTGTTCTGGTTCATGAGGCTGGATCTTGTCTCTCTGGTGGGCAGGTCCATGTCTGGTGGTGTGTTTTGGGGTGTGTGTGGACTTATGCTTTTAGGCAGCCTCTCTGCTAATGGGTGGGGTTGTGTTCCTGTTTTGCTAGTTGCTTGGCATAGGTTGCCCAGCACTGTAGCTTGCTGGTCATTGAGTGAAACTGGGTGCTTTTGTTGAGATGGAGATCTCTGGGATATTTTTGCCATTTGATATGATGTGGAGCTGGGAGGTCACTTGTGGACCAGTGTCCTGAAGTTGGCTCTCCCACCTCAGAGGCACAGCACAGACTCCTGGCTGCAACACCAAGAGCCTTTCATCCACACGGCTCAGAATAAAAGGGAGAAAAAGTAGAAAGAAAGAAAGAAAGGGAGGGAGGGAGGAAGGAAGGAGGGAAGGAAGGAAAGAAAGAAATAAAGAAGATAAAATAAAATAAAGTAAGATAAAATAAAATAAAGTTATTAAAATAAAAAATAATTATTAAGAAAAAGAATTTTTTAAAGAAGAGAAAAAAACAGGACGGATAAAACCCTTGGACAAATGGTGGAAGCAAAGCTATACAGACAAAATTTCACACAGAAGCATACACACTCACAATAAGAGGAAAAGGGGAAAAAGTCATAAATCTTGCTCTCAAAGTCCGCCTCCTCAATTTGTGATGATTCGTTGTCTATTCATGTATTCCACAGATACAGGGTACATCAAGTTGATTGTGGAACTTTCATACGCTGTTTCTGAGGCTGCTGGGAGGGATTTCCCTTTCTCTTCTTTGTTCTCAAAGCTCCCGGGGCTCAGCTTTGGATTTGGCCCCGCCTCTGCGTGTAGGTCGCTGGAGGGCGTCTGTTCTTCGCTCAGGACAGGGTTAAAGGATCAGTTGCTTCGGGGACTCTGGCTCACTCAGGCCTGGGAGAGGGAAGGGTACGGAGTGTGGGGAGAACCTGCGGCGGCAGAGGCCGGCGTGACGTTGCACCAGCCTGAGGCGCGCCATGCATTCTCCCGGGCAAGTTGTCCCTGGACCCCAGCACCCTGGCAGTGGCAGGCTGCACAGGCTCTCGTGAATGGGGGTGTGGATAGTGACCTGTGCTCGCACACAGCCTTCTTGGTGGCGGCAGCAACACACTTAACATCTCATGCCTGTCTCTGGGGTCCGCGCTTTTAGCCGCAGCTCATGCCCATCTCTGGAGCTCCCTTAAGCAGCGCTCTTAATCCCCTCTCCTCGCGCACCAGGAAACAAAGAGGGAAGAAAATGTCTCTTGCCTCTTTGGCAGGTCCAGACTTTTCCCTGGACTCCCTCCCGGCTAGCTGTGGTGCACTAACCCCCTGCAGGCTGTGTTTACGCCGCCAACCCCAGTCCTCTCCCTGCGCTCCCACCGAAGCCCAAGCCTCAGATTCCAGCCCCACCCACCCCGGCGGGTGAGCAGACAAGCCTCTCGGGCTGTTGAATGCAGGTCGGCAGGGATCCTCTGTGTGGGAATCTCTCCGCTTTGCCCTCCGCACCCCTGTTGCTGTGCTCTCCTCCTTGGCTCCAAAACTTTCCCCCTCCGCCACCTGCAGTCTCCGCCCGCGAAGGGGCTTCCTAGTATGTGGAAACCTTTCCCCCTTCACAGTTCCCTCCCACTGGTGCAGGTCCCGTCCCTATCCTTTTGTCTCTGTTTATTCTTTTTTCTTTTGCCCTACCCAGGTACGTGGGGAGTTTCTTGCCTTTTTGGAGGTGTGAGGTCTTTTGCCAGCGTTCAGTAGGTGTTCTGTAGGAGTTGTTCCACGTGTAGATGTATTTCTGGTGTATCTAAATTAGTAAGCAGGAATCCGGATTTCAGGACTCTCAGTTCGAGTCCCGTTTCCACCATTCCAATTCAGGCTGATGGTGTTTCTTCCCAAACATGGTGAGGAAAAACAAAACAAAACAAAATCAAACAAAACATCACTTTTTGTTGGTTTCTTGAGCCAAGGAGCCTATTTATGGTCTCTTTGAACAACAATGCAGCCAAAGTGGGACGCTGGGCCCTGCAGTGTTGTGAGGCGCGGGCAGGATGGAACCAACAGCCTCTGGGCCGCGCAGCGGAGTTACTGTCTTTAACAACTTTCATATATAGTATATAGCTGTTTTAATTATGTTTCTTAGCTGTACATTACACCCCTAGCACTCATTTATCTTATAACTGGAAATTTGTACTTTTTGACTATCTTCATTGAATTTCCCCTCCCTCCAACCTGTGCCTCTGGTAACCACAAATGTAATCTCTTTTTCTGTGAGTTTGTTTTACTGTTTAGTTTTGAAGTATAATTGACCTATGACACTATGTTAGTTCCTGGTACACAGCACAGTAATTCAATATTGCTATACGTTTCAATATGATCACCATAATAAGTCTAGATACCCTCTGTCACCTTACAAAGATATTACATAATAATTGTCTATATTCCCCACACTGTACATTCATACCCTTAACTCATTTATTTTGTAACTGGAACTTTCTGCCTCTTAATCTCCCTCACCTTTTTCTCTCCTCCCCAGCTTTCCCTTCCCTCTGCCAACTACCTGTTTTTTCTCCTTATCTGACTCTATTTCTCTTTTGTTATGATTGTTCATTTGTTTTGTTTTTAGATTTGACATATAAGTGATATCATATAATATTTGACTTTTTCTGTCTGACTTATTTCATTTGTATAGCACCCTCTAGGGCCATCCATGTTGTCACATGTGGCAAGATTTCATTCTTTTTAATGGCTGAGTAATATTTCAGAGTGTAGGGACATCCCTGGTGGTGCAGTAGTTATGAATCCGCTTGCCAATGCAGGGCACACAGGTTCAGTCCCTGGTCCTGGAAGATCCCACATGCTACAGAGTAACTAAGCCTGTGTGCCACAACTACTGAGCCTGCACACTAGAACCCATGAGCCACAACTACTAAGTCCCTGTGCTGCAACTACTGAAGCCCAAGTGCGTAGAGCCTGTGCTCTGCAACAAGAGAAGCCACAACAGTGAGAAGCCCTCTCACCACAACAAAGAGTAGCCCCATCTCGCCAAAACTGGAGAAAGCCCGTGTGCAGCAATGAAGACCCAATGCACCCCCAAAAATTAAAAATAAATAAATAAAATACACAACATAAAAAAAATTTAAATATTCCAGTGTGTATATATATCACATTTTCTTTATCCATTCATGTATTTTTTTTAATTTTTATTTATTTTTTTTTGCTGTATGTGGGCCTTTCACTGCTGCGGCCTCTCCCGTCGCAGAGCACAGGCTCCGGACGTGCAGGCGCAGTGGCCATGGCTCATGGGCCCAACCACTCCGTGGCATGTGGGATCTTCCTGGACTGGGGCACGAACCCGTGTCCCCTGCATCAGCAGGTGGACTCTCAACCACTACGCCACCAGGGAAGCCCCTCCATTCATGTATTGATGGGCACTTAGGTTGCGTCCATATCTTGGCTATTGTAAATAATGCTGCAATGAATATAGGTGTCCATGTATCTTTTCAAATTAGTGTTTTCATTTTTTTTGGCTAAACACACAAGAATGGAATTGCTGGATTGTATGGTAGTTCTATTTTGAATATTTTTGGAAAACTCAGTATTGTTTTTAAATAGTGGCTGCACCAGTTTATATTTGCAGTGTTACTGCATGAGGTTTTCCTTTTCTCCATATCCTTGCCAACACTGGTTATTTGTTGTCTTTTGGATAATAGCCATTATGACAGGTATGAGGTGATATCTCATTTTGGTATTGATTTCCCTGATGATTAGTGATGTTGAGCATCTTTTCATGTGCCTGTCCATCTGTATGTCTTCTTTAGAAAAATTGTCTATTCAGGTCCTCTGCCCACTTTTTAATCAGCTTGTTTTTCTTGATGTTAGTTGTTTGAGTTTGTTGTATATTTTAGATATTAACACCTCATTGGATATATTGTTTGTAATCTCCCATTAAGTAGGCAGCGTTTTCATTTTGTTTAGTTTCCTTCACTGTGCAAGAAGCTTTTTAGTTTAGTGTAGTCTCATTTGTTTATTTTTCTTTTGTTTCCATTGCCTGAAGAGACATATCTAAAAAGTATTGCTGAGACTGATGTCAAAGAGCATACTGCACATGCTTTCTCCTAGAAGTTTTATGGTTTCAGGTCTTACATTTAAATCTTTAATCCATTTTGAGTTTATTTTTGTATATGGTGTGAAAAAGTAGTTTGGTTTGCTTCTTTTACATTTAGCTGTACAGTTATACCAGCACCATTTATTGAAGAGGCTTTCTTTTCCCCACTGTATATTCTTGCCTCCTTTGTCATAGATTAATAGGCCATATAATGGGTGCACCTCTGGGCTCTCAATTCGGTCCCAGTAATCTGTGTCTGTTTTTGTGTTGGTACCATACTGTTTTGATTACTGTAGCTTTTTAGTAGAGTTTGAAATCAGGGACTTTGATACCTTCAGCTTTGTTCCTCTTTCTCAAGATTGTTTTGGCTATTTGGGGTCTTCTGTGTTTCCATAGAAATTATAGAATTATTTGTTTTGGTTCTGTGAAAAATGCCATTGGTGTTTTGGTAGGGATTGCGTTGAATTTGTAGATCACCTTGGATAGTATGTTAATTTTAACAATATTAATTCTTCCACTCTATGAACACAGTATATCTTTCCATCTGTTTGTGTCATCTTCAATTTCTTTTATCAGTCTCTTATAGTTTTTCGAGTACAGGTCTTTTATCTCCTTACTTAGATTTATTCCTAGGTATTTTATTCTTTTTGATGTGACAGTAAATAGGGTGGTTTTCTTAATTTTTCTTTCTGATAGTTTGTTTTTAACGTATAGAAATATAACAGATTCCTGTATATTAATTTTGTATCCTGCAACTTTACCAACTTCATTGACGAGTTCTAATAGTTTTGTTGTGGCATCTGTAGGATTTTCTATATGTAGTATCATGTGATCTGCAAATAGTGACAGTTTTACTTCTTCCTTTCCAATGTGGATTCCTTTTATTTCTTTTTTTTCTGTCTGATTGCTGTGGCTAGGATTGCTAATACTGTGTTGAATAATAGTGGTGACAGTGGGCATCCCTGTCTTGTTCCTGATCTAGGAGGAGGCGATTTCAACTTTTCACCATTGAGTATAATGTTAGCTGTGGGCTTGTCATATATGGTCTTTATTATGTTGAGGTGTGTTCCCTCTATGCCCACTTTCTGGAGAGTTTTTATCATAATTGGATGTTGAATTTTATCAAAAGCTTTTTCTGCATCTATTTAGATGATCATATGGGTTTTTTCCTTCCATTTGTTAATGTGGTGGATCACATTGATTGATTTGCTGATATTGAAAAATCCTTGCATCCCTGGGATAAATCCCACTTGATCATGGTGTATGATCCTTTTAATATATTGTTGGAGTTGCTGTGCTAATATCTTGTTGAAGATTTTTGCATATATGTTCATCCGTGATATTGACCTGTAATTTTCTTCTTTTGTGTGAGATCTTTGCCTGGTTTTGGTATCAGGGTGATGCTGGCCTCATAGAATGAGTTTGGAAGTTCCTTCCTCTGCAGTTTTTTGGAATAATTTGAGAAGGATAGGTTTTAACTCTTCTATATGTTTGTTAGAATTCACCTGTGAAGCCATATGGTCCTGGACTTTTGTTTGTTGAGAGCATTTTAAATTATTAATTCAATTCCATTATTGGTAATCTTTCTGTTCATATTTTTTATTTCTTCCTGATTCAGTCTTGGGAGATTGTACATTTCTATGACATTGTCCATTTCTTCTAGGTTGCCCATTTTATTAATGTATAATAGTTCATAGCAATCTCTTATGATCCTTTGCATTTCTGTTGTGTTGGTTGTAACTTTTACCCTTTTATTTCTGATTTATTGATTTGGACCCTCTCTATTTTTTTTCTTGATGAGTCTGGCTAAAGGTTTATCATTTTGTTTATGTTTTCAAAGAACCAGCTCTTAGTTTCATTATTTCTTTTTCTATTGTGTTTTTTCAGTATTTCATTTATTTCTGCTCTGCTCTTTATTATTTATTTTCTACTACTAACTTTGTTCTTCTTTTTCTAGTTCCTATAGATGTAAGGTTAGACTTTTATTTGAAATGTTTCTTGTTTTCTGAGATAAGCTTGTATTGCTATAAACTTCTCTGTTAAAACAACTTTCACTGCATCCCATAGTTTTAGGACCATTGTGTTTTCATTTTTATTTGTCTCCAGGTATTTTTTTATTTCCTCTTTGATTTCTTCAGTGATTCATTGTTTAGTAACATAATGTGTAGCCTCCATGTGTTTGTCTTTTATTTTTTGTAGCTTTCTTTTTTAAATTGGGGTATAGTCTCTTGACCATATTGTGTTAGTTTCTGCGGTACAATGAAGTGAGTCAGCTATATGTATGCATATATCCCCTCCCTCTTGGACCTCCCTCCCCAACATCCCATCTATCTAGGTCACCACAGAGCAGTGAGCTGAGCTCTCTGTGATATACAACAGGTTCCTATAGCTATCTGTTTTACACAGGGTAGTGTATATATGTCAATCCCAATCTCCCAATTGGGGAAAGAGGGGCAGGAGGAATTGGGAAATTGGGATTGACATATATACACTATTGATACCATGTATAAAATAGGTAACTGATGAGGGCATACTGTGTAGCACAGGGAACTCTACTTATGCACTGTGGTGACCTAAATGGCAAGGAAATAAAAAAAAGAGGGGATATATGTATATGTATAGCTGATTCATTTTGCTGTACAGTAGAAACTAACACAACTTTGTAAAGCAACTCTACTACAATAAAAATTAATCAAAAAAAAAGGAAAATAGGGGGCTTCCCTGGTGGCGCAGTGGTTGAGAGTCCACCTGCTGATGTAGGGGACACGGGTTCGTGCCCTGGTCCAGGAAGATCCCACATGCCGCGGAGCGGCTGGGCCCGTGAGCCATGGCCGCTGAGCCTGCGAATCCGGAGCCTGTGCTCTGCAACAGGAGAGGCCACAACAGTGAGAGGCCCACGTACCACAAAAAAAAAAAAGAAAGAAAGAAAATGCAGCTGTTTATCTTATATTTTATTTCTTGTCTCATAGCACTATGGTCAGAGAAATGCTTGATATGATTTCAGTCTTCTTAAATTTACTGAATTGTTCTGTGGCCTAGCATGTGATCTATCCTGGGGAATGTTCCATGTGCACTTTAAAAGAATGTGTATTCTGTTGCTTTTGGATGGAATGTTCTATATATGTCTATTAAGCCCATTTGGTCTATTGTGTCCTTTAAGGCCTGTGTTTCCTTATTGATTTTCAGTCTGAATGATCTGTTCATTGATGTAAGTTGGCTGTTGAAGTCTCCTACTATTATTGTGTTACTGTCAGTTTCTCCCTTTATGTCTGTTAATATTTGCTTTATGTATTTAGGTGCTCCTATATTGGGTGCATATATATTTACAATTGTTATATCTTCCAATTCTGTGTTTTAAACTCTATTTTTTCTGTGTACAAAGGAACTCATGTACACTGTTGGTGAAAATGTAAATTGGTGCAGCCACTATGGAAAACAGTATGGATGTTTCTCAAAAAACTAAAAATAGAACTACTATATGACCCAGCATTTCCACTCCTGGGTATATATCCAGAAAAACCCAAAACACTAATTCAAAATGATACCACACCCTGATGTTCATAACATCATTATTTACAATAGCCAAGATATGGAAGCAACCTAAGTGTTCATCAACAGATGAATAGATAAAGAAGATGTGGTATATATATACATATATACAATGGAATCCTATTCAGCCATAAAAAAAGGATGAAATTTTACCGTTTGCAGCATCATGGATGGACTTGGAGGGTGTTATGCTAAGTGAAATGAGTCAGAAAGAGAAAAACATATACTGTATGATATCACTTATATGTGGAATCTAAAAAATACAAGTGAATATAACAACAACAAAAAAGAAGCAGACTCACATATATAGAGAACAAACTAGTGGTTACCAGTGGGGTGGGGGGAAGGGCAATACAGGGGTGGGTGAATGGGAAGTACAATATGGGTGAATATAGCCAATATTTTGTAGTAACTGTAAATAGAAAATAATCTTTAAAATTTGTATACAAAATTTAAAAAAAAATTTAAGAGATGGAAACAAAAAATAAGAATTTACTGGCACCATTGTCCTTGAAGTAGAATGAGCTCACAGAAATGGCTACTGCCAGAGTCTGTGTCCTAGTGTGATTCCTAGCTGCCTCCTGCCTCTCTGGGAGGCTCTCCAAGATCAGAAAGTTGGTCTGACCCAGGCTTCTTTCGAATAACTGCTTCTGCCCTGTGTCTCAGAGTGTGTGAGCTTCTGTGTACCCCTTTAAAGAGTGGAGTGTCTGTTTCCTACAGCATTCTGGTTCTTCCAAAAGTAAGCCCCACTGGCCTTCAAAGCCAAATGTTCTGAAGGGTCATCTTCTTGGTGCAGGACCCTGGGGCTAGGGAGCCTGCTGTGCATCTTGGATCACTCACTCTTTGGGAGGAACCTTTGCAATTGTATTTATCCTCCCATTTGTGGGTCACCTACCCGGGGGTATAGGTCTTTTGACTATACCTCATCTCTATCCCTCCTACCTGTCTCTGTGGTTTCTCCTTTATATCTTTAGTTGTTGAAGACCTTTTCTGCTAGTCTTCAAGTTGTTCTCATTGACAGTTGCTCTGTAAATAGTTGTAATTTTGGTGTGCCTGAGGGAGGAGGTGGACTCAGAGTCTTCCTACTCTGTCATCTTGGTCAGTCCATGAACTGCATTCCTGACTGAATGGTAGTGTCTAACATCACCTAGGCAGGAGTCTGACACTAATCCTTTCCTAGCAGCAGAGGATCCTAGAGTTGGAATTGGGTATTCCAGTCACTTTTTGCTCATAATAATTTGAAGATTGATTAGATTGTGTGCATACTCACTTGGATGATAATGGGAACAAAATCACGGTCTGGTAAGTAGAATTTAGAATTAAATTATACAGTAAGAACACATCAAAAAGTGGTATTACTCTTTGTAAGAGCTTGTCGACCTTATATAAAAATCTCTTAAGAAAAAATATCCATGCAAAATATCTTGAAGCTAGACAGGGCAATGTATTGGAACAAACTTAATCATTGGAGTTAGAGACATTTAGGTTTGAATACCAGCTCTGCCACTGACTAACTTTGTGACTTTGGGTAAATTTACTTAACCTTTTTGAGCCTCAATATTCTAATCTATAAAATGAGGGTAATAATATTTACCTTACAGAGTTATTATGAATATTAAGTTAAATAATGTATCAAAACACCTGCTTTAGCAGCTGTCACTTAATTGGCCTTCTATAACTGATATGAATAATAAGACAATATCTGTCTCCCAGTCTTGTCTGTACTCAAAATTCCTGTGAATTTGGGAATAATTCCTGAATACTTTCTGATACCCCAACGTATGCTGGATGAACCCATAGCTTCTTTGAGTCCAAAAGCTCTAAATCTTGTGAAATTTTTGAGCTTTAATTCTTCTAAGCTTTGCTTAGAACAGCTGCTATCTCCCTACCATGGAATGTGCTAGCAATGAGGTGCTCTGTTTGGGTCTGGAGATTTCTGAAGGCTGTATTTTATAATCAGCTTTGTTCTTGGATTGCCAAGTGGTAATTTGGAGAATAAAGACTTACTTTGCTAGTTAGGGATGAATGAGAGTCTATGTGCAAACAGTAATAACCAACAATATTTCCCTGCACTCAAATTCTAGGTAATTGGAATTTATATTGTCATATTGTACATTCCAGTCATTAGTACTTCAAGGGTTCAGGAAATATCTGATATTGAAAACAGTGGCTAAAACATAACTAAAACCCA
Organism: Delphinapterus leucas; assembly: GCF_059928025.1. Classification (NCBI taxonomy): domain Eukaryota; kingdom Metazoa; phylum Chordata; class Mammalia; order Artiodactyla; family Monodontidae; genus Delphinapterus; species Delphinapterus leucas. The sequence continues at coordinate 63,403,926 of NC_143150.1, read as the reverse complement.
CCATTAAATGGCATTTTCTCCAATCCCTTTTGGAGAACCCATCAATCTAATATGATGCACGAAATGTTTAATCCTGGGAATTCTTTTGAAGACATATTTCCAGATAACACTTAATCTTTGAGAAATCCAGCCCAGTCAGCCACAAAGACTAATGTATATTACTTTAGAATAGGCTTTTATAGGTTTCAGATTATAGCTACCTACTTTTCTCAAACTTCCCTGACTCTTTTGAAACTTTCTTAGAAAGTATTGTCAGATTCACAGTATGCTGTAAGAGTTTTAAAAAGAGACACTTTTCTTGCTTTATATAGCTGGAGTTATTTTTTTCCAGATTTAATGATGTATAATTGATTTATTGAATTGCTTCCAAAACATAGAGTGTGGAAATATAATCATCCAAAAAACATCAGACAAACCTGAATTGAGGGGCATTTTACAAAATACCTGACCAATACTCCTCTGAACTGTCAAGATCATGGGAAACAAGAAAAGTCTGAGAAACTGTCACAGGCCAGAGGAGACTAAAGAGACATGACTAAATGTAATGTGGTATCCTGGAAGGGATCTTGAAACAAAGAAACAGACATTAGTGGAAAAACTGGTGAAATCCAAATAGTCTGGAGTTTAGCTAATAGTACTATACCAATGTATCAGTGTTGGTTTCTTAGCTGTGACAAATGTGCCACTGTGAGGTAAGGTGTTACAATAGGGGAAACAGAGTGACAGTTATATGGGAACTCTCTATATTATATCTTCAAATTTTCTGTAAATCTAAAATTATTCCAAAATTGAAGTTTATTAAAATAAAAAACTAAAAACAAGCATTTTGGAGGTCCTGGATTTAAAATGAAGTTGTTAGATCAATCAGTATTAACTACTTTGTGTCCAGCCTATGAGGTGAGCACTATGTAGGAAAGCTTAAACAAAAGGCATGGCCCCTACCTTCAGGTGGTTTAGCAACTACTTGAAGAGATGAGACTTTGACATGTGAAAAGATTAGCAATCATTGGTACTATTTGATTAAGCTCCAAACTGGGTGATACTGACTGTAGGAGGTCAGAGGGAGAAGACTGGAGTGGCCACCAAGGGTTTCACAGAGGGAGTGCACCTGGATGAATAAGTTAGAATTGTATCAGTGGAAAGAGGGGAGACTTGCAGTAGAAGGTAACAAAGAGAAAAGCACTAAGGTCTTGGGCACAGCAAACTCAGGGAAAAATAAAGGCAGCTTGATATGTTGTGGGGCGCCCAGGGAATGCATATTTTTAGAGAAGATAGAACATTATGCAGAACCTTGAAAGTTAAGCAGTAGGGGGTGAGGTTGAAACTGGCCACAGGGAACCAGTGTAGCAGCAGTAGGATTACAGTATATGTTTTGATTCTGTGGCTTTCAGCCTTTTGTCAAATTTGTCTATTATTTATTAATCTGCTAACACTTCACTCAGCATGTACATTTGATAAGACTATGTGGGGATGAAATTCACCTGCAAGAGATGAAAGTACAGTCATGCTCATTTTCTGAATTAAAAGGGCTTTTCTTGACTAAATGAAATTTCAGTTCTGAATAATCTCATCTTTATAAGATAATGAGAATTTGGGAATGATTCCTGAATACCTTTCTTGCCTGGCACTTTTCTCTGTCCATACTGTTTCCCAGAGTCAGAAGGAACTTTAGTCCTGCTGTTACTGACTCAGTAAAAGCTTGTTTTTACTTTCTTTTTTTTTAAAAAAATATTTATTTATTTACTTATTTATTTTGGCCGCATTGGGTCTTCATTGCTGTGCACGGGCTTTTTCTAGTTGTGGCAAGCGGAGGCTACTCTTCATTGTGGTGCACGGGCTTCTCATTGTGGTGGCTTCTCTTGTTGTGGAGCATGGGCTCTAGGTGCACAGGCTTCAGTAGTTGCGACACACAGGCTCAGTAGTGGTGGCTCGCAGGCTCTAGAGCGCAGGCTCAGTAGTTGTGGTGCACGGCCTTAGTAGCTCCGCGGCATGTGGAATCTCCCCGGACCAGGGCTCAAACCCATGACCCCTGCATTGGCAAGCAGATTCTTAACCACTGCTCCACCAGGGAAGTCCCTGTTTTTACTTTCAAGTGAGTAGTGCATTGTGTTCAGATAATTTTGCTCTTTGAAAAGGTTGTTGGACTTTCTTTCTTTAAAGTGATGGGTACATTGCTTATTTTTAAAAAGTAAAGAATGGGACGGGTCTGATGACCTTGCACTTTCTCATCTGTTTCTCTGTAAATTTAAAGTACAGAAATACGCCTCTATACCAGCTTTGCCCACTCAGAACTATTAAGTGACCGAGCTCTTGACAAAGGGGAGACATGGGCTACATTGTTTTCAGTGTAGTCAACAACAAACCAGAGGCCTCATGACATTCCATTCAGTTCTTCTGTGTACATGCTGCCCATGTGCAAGCAAGCCCACAAGTTGGTGGGCTTAGGAACTCAATGGGGTCAGTTTAGACTGGTCAAGGGGAAAGAGACCATAATAACTAGGAAATCAAATTCAGTAAATGAGGCTATTTGGAAGAGAACATAAGATATCTCAGCTTTTGTTGTCTTTCTATTTTGTATCACATAGGTTAGAAGAACTCTTTCATATATTTCCATCTTATTTCCCCAGCAAGATTGGGAATTCTAATATGTACTGCATGTATTGAAAAAGAACAGGGTTTTGCAGTCAGATAGCTTTATGTTTTTAATTTAGTACAGGCAATTAAGAGATCATTCTTCTTGCGCAGGTATCTTAACCTATCTAAGCCTCAATTTCCTTTGTTGTAAAATGGGGATAATCATACTAACCTTTCAGAATTGTTATGAGGATTTCAGGGGATATATGTACATAGCCTCACAAAGAGTTTGGTACTCAGCAAGCACTCAACAAGTCTTAGTTCCCTTTCTCCTTAAAGGTCTTTATCTGGTACAAATCTTAACCCAGTACTAACATATAATAAGGCTTGGAAATTTCCTCTTGGGATTATCTTGGGAGGCCATTCCTGGAGCTTTTTTGTGTACCCCTCTATTAGAATTATATAGGGACAACTCTGGCAAAATTCTAAGGCAGACAAAGAAACTTCACTGTTTCCTTGCCTTTCTTCTCTCCAGGCAATCCCTCCCTCCACTCCAAATATGCACACTGTCTGCCCTTTCTATGAAGGCCAAACTGGTAAACCAGTCATGGTAGAGTTTCAAGAACCAGAAGAATTGAATTTTAGGGTAGATGGTACTCCCAGTGCTCCTTGTTTCACAGCCTCCTGGGTCTACACATACAGCCATGTCTGAAGGAAATGGAGAGAGACTGCAATTCCTTCTGACTCTGGAAAAAACTCCAGATTAGAAAGGGCTGGATCCTCTTTAATAAGTGGTGCTGTGAAAACTGGACAGCTACATGTAAAAGAATGAAATTAGATCACTCTCTAATACCATACACAAAAATAAACTCAAAATGGATTAAAGACCTAAATGAAAGGCCAGACACTATAAAACTCTTAGCAGAAAATATAGGCAGAACACTCTATGACATAAATCACAGCAAGATCCTTTTTGACCCACCTCCTAGAGAAATGGAAATAAAAACAAAAATAAACAAATGGGACCTAATGAAACTTAAAAGCTTTTTGCACAGCAAAGGAAACCATAAATGAGGAAAAGACAACGCTAAGAATGGGAGAACATATTTGTAAACGAAGCAACTGACAAAGGATTAATCTCCAAAATATACAAGCAGCTCATGCACCTCAATATCAAAAAAAACAACCCAATCCAAAAATGGACAGGAGACCTAAATAGACATTTCTCCATAAAAAGAGAAACAGATGGCCAACAAACACATGAAAAGATACTCAACATCACTAATTATTAGAGAAATGCAAATCAAAACCACAGTGAGGTATCACCTCACACCAGTCAGAATGGCCATCATCAAAAAATCTACAAACAATAAATGCTGGAGAGGGTGTGGAGAAAAGGGAACCCTCTTGCACTGTTGGTGGGAATGTAAATTGATACAGCCGCTATGGAGAACAGTATGGAGGTTCCTCAAAAAACTAAAAATAGAACTACCATATGACCCAGCAATCCCACTCCTATGCACGTATCCAGAGGAAACCATACTTCAAAAGGATACATGCACTCTGATGTTCATTGCACTATTTATAATAGACAGGACATGGAAGCAATGTAAATGTCCATTGACAGATGAATGGATAAAGAAGATGTGGCACATATATACAATGGAATATTACTCAGCCATAGAAAGGAACAAAATTGAGTTATTTGTAATGAGGTGGATGGACCTAGAGTCTGTCATACAGAGTGAAGTAAGTCAGAAAGAGAAAAACAAATACCGTACACTAATGCATATATATGGAATCTAAAAAAAACGGTACTGATGAACCTAGTGACAGGGCAGGAATAAAGGCACAGATGTAGAGAACGGACTTGAGGACACAGAGGGCAAGGGGAAGCTAGTATGAAGTGAGAGAGTAGCATTGACATATATACACTACCAAATGTAAAATGGATGGCTAGTGGGAAGCTGCTGCACAGCACAGGGAGATCAGCTTCATGCTCTGTGATGACCTAGAGGGGTGGGATAGAGAGGGTGAGAGGGAGGCTCAAGAGAGAGGGGATATGGGTATATATGTATACGTATAGCTGATTCACTGTGTTGTACAGCAGAAACTAACACAACATCGTAAAGCAATTATACTCCAATAAAGATAAAATTTAAAAAGAATGGGCTGGATAGATGAGATTTTTCAGAACTGATAAAGAAAAGCCTTTTTAACCCAGAAAATTAGGCATGACTGTACTTTCTTTACTGTGACCACCTTAAGACATAGCTGTTTTTGAGAAACTACCTTTAAATATCTACATTCTCCTCTTTTCACACAAGGCTCTACTGAAATTACTTGAGCCTTAACATCTCTCTAGACATAATGTGGTAGAATTGCAACTGAAAAAGAAAGTAATAACAGTATTTGGGGAGGCAGACAGCGGTAAAATAGCAAACCTTACATTGTGCTCTTATGCTGTCACATCTTGGAACATCTGTCAGGAGAACTCCAGGGAGCTAGGGGTAGAGATAGGAGATCAACAAGAAAATTCTTAATAGTCTTACCCTAGATTTGTTGTAGACTTGTTGGTAAAGAGATGTGAATTACAAGTTTTACATGGCTGATTGTGACCAAAGCATTTTTTAAAATATTTCAAAACAGGCAAGCTGAAAACAAGTGTTTCTTGTTGTGGTTATACCATTAGATTAAGCAGTAGGAAGCCAGTGGCTTAAGGACTCATGACAGTATTCATTTAAAATGCACACAGATCTCTTTTTGTTTACCAAATGACTACACAGTGGCAACACTGCAGTAGTCTAGTGCCAAACAGACTAACTGGGGATTCAGACTTGATTTTCCTTTTGGGTGTATTTTGTAAGTAGATTAGTAAAAGACTGAAAAGGCAGCTTTAAATTCTACTTGCTCATGCTTCCTTCACCCCACTCTTAAATCGATAGGCACTGGCTAGGAAAAGACAGTCTTATTATTTAACTACAAATTAGTGTAGCCCTTCTTGTGGCAGCATTTGAAACAAACAGAACCAATTGGAAGGAATTTATATATCTGAATTTCTCTTTGCAGAAGTTGACTGGGTCACAAATTATAACCTATTTAAAAAGACAAAATACACACCCACACAAGTGTTTATTCATTTAGAGACTTCAATTATGTGTAAGAATTTAGTCATAGAAATTATGAGCATCCATTTAGAAAGTTTCCAAGTTTATTTTGTAATACTGTACCTTTATTGTTCTAGTTCAATATGCTGTAATATTTGTGAGCTCATTTTTCACAGCTGGACAATTATATTAAACTTTACTAAGTATATCATGCTTTCACTAAAACCATAGACTGCATGCAATATAGATGGATGTAGTATGCAGCATGTGTGCTGTCAGTATTAAGCTTAGTCTAAGTGGCATCACTCATAGCAATAAGCACTTGCTCTCTCTTTTAAGTTCCTTGCACTCTTGGCTTTGTCATTCACTTGACTCCTCTCACCTGACCACCTTAGCTTCATATTTAAATACCATGTTATAATTGAAAATTTTAATATATTTATGTCTAATACCTCCCTCTAGATTGTAATTTTAGGAGGGAATCTGCTATTTTTCTTTAGACATTTTAAAGAACCTGATAAATTTCTTACATACTTAAGAGGCACCAAAGAAATATTGTTGAATAGCTATTAAATACAGTTTCGGACAATCATTTTAGATTTTAGTGCATCACAGTTGGAACCTCTGTTGATCTTCAATAAAGTGTTAGCTGAGAAAATGTGACAGGTTGATTATAAAACAAGACAAAACCCCATCTTGATTAAATGTGTTGTTGTAGCTCAGCACTTTCATGAAAAAGACTCTTGTTTACTTGTTCAGTTTCTGTTCCAAATGGTGAAAATTGACACATAGAGTCTTGTAACATTCTCAAGGAAATATTCATTTCTGTTAACTGTATGATGCTTATTAAGACAGGAAGTAGACTCAGGTCGTTTGGAATGACTTTCAACAAAGGCTAAAATTAAGAGAGGCTTGTAGATAATCGGGAAACACACCTTGCCACTACTCAAACTTTTGAGTTAATTGCACTTGAGGTTATTGATATGTATCAGCTGTCTTTTCTTCTTCATGATTAGATGTGAGCATTTAAGTGAAAAAAAGAAAAAGTTGGGTTGATCAAAGGATCTGCGAACTGAAAGCTCTTCAATCCACTTGTGAGACATTAACAACAAAATAATAGAGGGAAAACTATATATCTTCTGTTAAACCACAAATCTTGATCCATGTCTGAATTCATTTCTGCCAGTTCATTAACACATTTTTTGTTGAATATGATAAAAATAATAAAAGCTGTTTGTTCAACAATATAACTTCTTGTCCTTTGGGCCCTAGATTAAGAAGAAACAGCAAGATGTGCTTGGTTTCTTAGAAGCTAACAAAATAGGATTTGAAGAAAAGGATATTGCAGCCAATGAAGAGAATCGGAAGTGGATGAGAGAAAATGTACCTGAAAACAGTCGACCAGCCACAGGGTACCCCTTGCCACCTCAAATTTTCAATGAAAGCCAGTACCGTGGGGTAAGGAACCAATTAAAATTCTTGTTTTTTTAAAAAATGGATTGCCTCAAACCCATCCACTTTCTTTTACTCCCACCCCATATCTACACACAGTCATTTCTCCTGTTCATCCTCTACATCCATCCTAGGCAGCTAGGGTATTTTGCCTTCTACTAGAAGACAAATGGATGAGTCATTCACCAAAAAATTATCTGTGAATGTATAAGTACAGACCAGAGCATTTATATTATTTCTGGTATGTCCATGAAGAAGCCACTGAAAGCAGGTGAGCTGTTTTACTTATTTAGATTAAAATTAGTTTAAAAAGAGGAATATCTCAGTTTCTGCTTCAAGGTAGTAAAACTTTTATTTGAGTATTATTAATGAATTTTCTTAAAATTTTGAGTTAGCTAATTGAACTAATGTATGGATGAGGGAAACAGGAGTAGAGTTTTTACTTTTTGACTGGTGCTTTCAAGTTTGTCATCTTGGTTAGCCTTCATTTAAACCATGAGGTAGTTCCCTTCAATGTTCATTCACTGTGTATTTAAGTAACATTTGTAGCCTGTGGCCATTCTAGGTACCATGGCAAGTACAAGTATGTATAAAACAAAGCCTCTTTTCTTAAAGAGCTGATTGGGAGTGTTGTGTGGGTAGAATCAAACACACCTGAAATAGAGAGAGTGGTTATGAGGCCACATCCGTGTGATGACATGGTACAGAAAGCATATGTAAGGGCTATAGGAATTTCCAGTAAAGAACTGTTTGCTTTGCTGTGTCCTCAGAATTAGCATAATTGAGGAACAAATGTTTTTAGAGCCAGCAATCCAAATCTTCTAACTCATGTGTTTATGTGGGAGTGAGAAGGAGAACACCTAGGGGAGGGTATGGCAAAATTGAGAAGTTCATTAGCATAAAATATTTTCTCTGTGAATTGAATTTGTCACTTCTGAGGAGGGGCCAGAAGATTTCTTCTGCTGCTGCAAACAGGGCCAATGTGTAAAGACATATTATGTAGATAAGGAAAAGACAATTAGGCTATTCATTTAGATGGTGAAACCTCAGTGCTTCTATATTTGAAATTTCTGCAAATTGTCGACTCTCAGGGGCTGAAACAGGCCTCAGAGGTCATCCAGTCCAATCTAAGCCAGCATATATTGTCTTAATCTCTCCTTTTTGAAGAAGGAATTTCAATTTGTTTGACTTTTAAAAAGAAACACATTTTGGGTTATAAGGGTGATGTTTGAGAAGCCAAATTTACCTGGTTTATTTCTCCCTCGGAAGCCATACTATAAGGGAATGGAGTATGTTATGGAAAAAAAGGCAAGTATCACTGAGAAATGGGAAGATGAAAAGGAAGGTGCAGGAGGTGAGACACAAATCAAACAAATATTTGTTAATGGAAAAGGAATCCATTTTCTATTGAGTGCCTGCTGTGTGCCAGGCACTGAGTTAGGAGCTTCATAACAATAATTAAGATTTGTCCCTATACAGACGTTAGGGAGAAAAGTGTATAGCAACCATTCATAAAAAGCATATTATATGTCAGCTATTGTGCTACATACTTTATGTGTACTATATTAATCAGTTCTCATACTAATCTCATGAGGTGTAGATATTGTTATTCCTGTTTCATAGATGAAGATATTGAGGCCTAGAAGAGGTTAACTAACTTCCTAAATCATACAATTATTAAGTGATGCAGCTAGAATTTAAACCTAGATCTGTCTTATCCTGAAGTTCTTACTCATTCTATTAAACCACTGTGCTGTTAATTTTCCCGTTTACTCAAAGATCCCATCTTCGTTCTTTTCTTGTTTCATTCTGTATTGTGGGAGGCTGACCTCAGCAAATTATATTTCCCAGTGTCCATTGCCAACTGGCTGCCTATTAGGTTTGGCCGGCAATAGGATGCACTGGTTGGATGAGTGGAGGGCAGGAGGAGAGGAAAAGCCAAGATATCCCCCCTTTTTCTGGAGGTGTCCATGACAGTGGCTACATCTCCTTTGTAGTACCAGCTCTGTAATACTACCTTCTCCACTTTTCCCTTCAGCAGTAGCTGTGGTAGCAGCTTCCTGCTATTTCTAGTCTCTGGGCTGCCTCACCGTCTCCTGTCTGCCTTTCAGCTCTTTAATCTTTTGTAAGTGGTTCTTCATATTAAATTCCCTTGTTTAAACTGTCCCAAGGTTTCTCAACCTTGGCAATACTGATATGTTTGGTTTATGGGGGCTCCTTTGTGCATTGTAGAATGTTTAGCAGCATCCCTGGCTTCTATCCATGAGTGCTAGTAGCACCCTCCCAGTTGTGAAAAAACAAAAATGTTTCCAGATTTTGCGAGACATCCCTGGGGGAAAATTACCTCCTTTTTTAGAATCATTGAGCTATAGCTTAGGTTCTATTTCCAGATTAGGATGTGACTGAAACAATTACCCTGCCAACATAAATGAAGCTCTGCTATAAACGATACAAAATTTTTAAGGGTAATCTATGTTCTGAAAGACCTTATGCTGTGTATATGAAGAACTAAAGCACATTTTCATGAAATAATTAATATGATACAAATATATGGTAGAATACATTCTGGATTAATGTTACTGGAATCCCAAATATGTAAATAAAGTATATTTTCCTCAAGAGAATTCCTATAGAAGAAGCAGACTATGTTTTGTTTACTCTTGTATTCTTAGCACCAGGAACAGTGATTGGCATGTAGTAGGTGCTCAATACATATTTGTACAATAAATTAAATAATCCTGATTAATTGAGAAGATGATATTCTTTTCTCTCAGAGCTACAAATCTGTTTCTGTTTGCTAAGTTCAGGGCCAACAAATAATGTACTGTGATCCCCAAACACCTGAAACAGAGATAACTAGATTACCCTACATAGTATTTTATGATCAGATTTCAATGTATTTGAAGACCTGCTTTCTTTTCACATGAGTTTAAAGATTGACACAGACTGTTTTTATTGATTTGATTATAGTAAGAAATGTCTCTTGTATAACTGTTAGGTTCTTTTAACTAGCATTTTGAGGTTACTTCCAAGTGGTTGAGTATAGATATGATGTATATTGCTTGTTTACCTTGAGTAACTTATAGGTCATGTGTCTCAGTATGGATTTTGTATCAAGATCCAGTTAGTTTCACTTTTGAATAATGAGTTCAAAGAATATAGGAGGCTGGTCATAAATGCCTGTTGTTTATGATTTAATCCTTTGTCAACATCTAGGGTACACAAAAAGATGCTTTGAGACAATCCTTGAGGAGATCTCTGTGGCTCTAAACAATACTGACTGTGTTAAAAGAGTCTCTAAATGAGAGAAATTCTGATGTTTCTTGAGTTAGGGGTCAGATTTAGGGTCATCAATGGCTTGAGAGGCCGTAAACTTTATACCTCCAGATCCTCCAAGTACCAGGAACTATATATGCTAGAAAAGAACCTTGTAATTGGTGATCTGTTGGTGAGGCAATCTCTAGAGAAGCCAGCAAATTATGAGTTCATTTTACCTCTAATAACTCAGCCAAAGTGCCAAGCTTATCTCTGTGTTTTTGCGTTTTTTTAGAGAAATTTTGAAACACTTTATTTTTTTTTAATTTTTATTTTTTTAAATTTTTTGGCCATGCCATGAGGCATTTGGGATCCCCGACCAGGGATAGAAACTCTGCCCCCTGCATTGGAAGGGCAGAGTCTTAACCACTGGACCACCAGGGAAGTCCCTCTCTGTGTGTTTTAAGTCAAACAAACTAAGGCCAGGTATAGACAATGGCTGTGTTTTCTAAGTATATTTGCTATTTATTATATGTCATAGTCAAATGTAGGCAGTTCGGTTGTTACTTTTGGAGCATGCATGGTGGTTTAGAGGATGACAATGGGAAGCCCAACTGAATTTAGTCACGTGAAGCTTTTATTGGATCCCCGGATTGTTTGCTCTTCCAGTCATATTTCATGAAAATCTCATACCCTTCCTCTGAACACAGCACAGATTTACTATTCTTATGGCCATGGGATAGCTAAAATCTGGTCTGCTGTAGGTTCTGAGGGCATCTCTACTTTAATGAATAATGCAAGAGAAATAATGGCAAACTGGAACAATAGCCTCCTCCCAAAAGTAAGCAACATCTTACTGGCAAATAGTTGGCTGCTTTGGGCTATGGACAAAGCTGCTCGCCCTGAGGCAGATTTAAGTTCTATGCAGTAGGAAATAAGTCCTTTTGCTATTTCTGTCTCACAGATCAGCATATCTTCTAACCCACATTAATTGGGATCCAATAAGCCTTGACTCTTTACTACTCCTTCCAGAATTCTAGCATTATTGAAGTTAGCTAGCCTGTTTGCCTTCAAAGATATTGACCAGTCAGATAATTTTGAATTAATTTCCCCTTTTCTTTCCTTTGTTGGTTGTATGCTGCTAATTCTTGTTGCCTTCTTTTATCAAGGACTATGATGCCTTCTTTGAAGCCAGAGAAAATAATGCAGTGTATGCCTTTTTAGGCTTGACAGCCCCACCTGGTTCAAAGGTATGATTCATTTTTTCCCCTTCTTTATAGGCCATTTTATTGCTGCTGGGTTTTTTTAATCAGTAAGATTTGCACGTTATTAAGTACTCAGATTAAGCCAGAGGCAGTGCAACATAGCTAAAAGGAAATGTCCCTGCTCCGCATGCACTTAATCCCTAGTAGGGAAGACAGATGTGCATAATTAAATACATAAAGTATGTGGATAGAAGGTAGGCTGAGTGACTTCCCTATCAAGCTGCCCAAGGCAGCAAATTTCTCATTGACCCATTCACAAATAAGTGGTTAACAATTTTAAAGACACCATTATTCCAGTTGCCATGTATGGTATTACGTGGACAGAAAGCATCTTAGTTCAAAGTAATCTTCTTGTCAGTATCTATTGTCCTTGTGTGACATCAAATGCTATAGTCACCTATTCAAATTAACTAAGAGCATTTGAGTATCAAAACTCATCACTAAATTGCTGGCTGAATTTGGAGCTTTTCCCCTGCCAACAACAAATTAATTTTTCAAGTGGTGGTGTTCCCAGGGAAGATCGTACAAAGAAAAATATAAAAAATTAAGTCGCCTGTTTAAAAAAATGTCTCAGAGCTATGGACTTTAAATATACGTTTGCCTTTTACCATATTTCTTCTCCACAAAGGCTGGTTTAATCAAAGTGTATGTCCCCTGCTCTATCATTTTACATTTTGTTCTCAGAAGCTAATTTTTGTTAAACAGATAATTCAAACTCCAGCTCCTTCTCCAGTTTTGAGAGTCTGTGTTATTGCCTGTATTTTCACTAGAGACTGTTTAGAGGCATTGTTGTCTGAGTCACTATGAAATTCTGTTTTCTTGCCAAACTTTCTTTTCCCATGGATAAAATGTCTTATTTTAGGCTTTGTATAATTTAAGTTGTAGGAAATCTTAGGTAAGGCATTTTTATTTAAACAAGTTAGTAAAACCCAAGTTAAGTCATTGATTTCAGTGCATATTGGAGGAAGTATAAAAGGAAGGACAGTCTGTTTTCTGTGACTGATGACTCTCTTTCCTTCAGTGAAAAGTATGAGCCATTCATTCATTTATTCATTCAATAAATATTTACTGAGTGTCAAACATTGACTTGATACTGATGGTAGGGCAAATACGGAGAATACAACATAATCTCTACCTTCAAAGTGTTTATAACCTAGTGAGGAACATGTATACGAATAATTATACAACAAATATGTCTACAAATAATTATGATATAGTATGGTAAATTTTGTATGGTTGGTATGAATAAAGTACAGTAAGCATCCAAAGGAAATAATCATAAATTACTACTAAGGAGTTTGGGGAAGGTTCCACAGAGGAATTGGCATTTGAGCTGTTAGGGATTCTAAAACACTGAAGTAACACTAGGCGTCTTTCACAGTGGCTGCAATAGGAACCACTGCATTGGGATGTACCTGCACCCAATGGTATGTTCAGGGAGCAGAGTATAATGCAACATGAATCTACTATAGAACATATTAAATAAGGGAGATGCATTAGGAGGTAATATTGGCTAGGTAGGATGGGGCCAGATTATGAATACTGTGCTAGATACTTTCGGCTTTATTCTCTAAGCATCTAAAAGCCATGGTAGGGAATGAGAGAAGACAATGATGTGATTATCTTTGTATTTTAAGATGTGATTTGATCTATGTCTCAAGAAAATAAATTTGGCAGATGTGTGGATTGTGAAACATTGGAGAAATGAGATATCAGAGATGGGCTGACCCATTAGGGTGTTCCTTAAGAGTCCAGAAAAGCAATGGAGAAGGCCTAAAGTGGGACTGCAGTTACAGAAAGGAAAAGATGGATTTAGGAGACACAGAAAAATCACTTGTGATAGGATTTGGCAATTTATGAGATGTTTATGTATGGAAAGAACTGGGAAGGATTGAAGCTATCTCTGAGGCTTCTAACCTGGGTGATAGGGAAATGAAGCAAAAGTCATGGAGGAAACAGAAAAGTGAGTGACCCAAGGGAGGAGTTAGTCTTGGAAAAGAGAGGGCATGCAGTTTTCTTCTGAGACTGGATAGAATGAAGAGAGAAGGATAAAAAGAAATTTTAATGTGTGGGGAGGTTAGGGAAGTTCACATTTGAAAATGTCTTATCTTTAATATGAGGTAAGAAGAATGATCATCTGCTAGGAGTGGTGGGAAATTTGAGAATTGAAAAGATGCATTTGCTGAAAATAAGCTAAAGAGTAGGTGAAGATCATGAATGGAAGGATGGCTGAGCAAGATGAAATTCCCTGTTGAAGTTAGAGTTGATGAGCCCACAGTGGAGCCAGTCAGTTTGTTTACTGTGGTTTTTTTTTTTCATTCTTGTTTAACCCTAGAAGTAGGAATAGAGTAAAAGGACAGCAGATGTTATCAAGGATTGAACTAGAGGGAGCTGATAGATCGGGATAAAGAAAAGAGGTCTGGAATTGACAGTGGAGTTGAAGGGTGGATTGGTAATAGGGAGATTTTGAATGTTAGTATTTAATAGGTTTTTCCCAAGATTAAAAGTGATAAATTTGATATCAGAAGGATGATTTTTCTATCCTTCAGCTCAGCTTTCAGAGTTTTCCCATTTAATTTAACAGGACAATAAGTCTTCCAGAAAGAACTGGCTGAAAAGAAAGTATGCGCAATAAGAAATACAACTAATTAACCCACATTGGAAAAGTGCGTTCATAATAAAAAGAAATGTGATAAAATGAGATACAATATTCATCTGTGAAGTTAACAAAGATAAAACAAAGTGATAATGCTCAGTGCTGAGAAGTGTGCATTAAAACATATTCTCTCATATATTACTGGTGATGATATAAATTTGTACTACTGTTTGAAAACCAAAATAGCAAATATATATCAAGGACCTCAAAAATGTTTATACTTCTTCATCCAGTAATTGTACTGGGTAGTAAGGCCTAATGAAATAATTCATACATGGAAAAGTCTTTATGGATAAAAAAATAAATCAAAATGTTATTTTTAATCTTAAAAAATTTGTAACCAAGTTAAATGTCTAAAAATAGGGTCAACAGAAATGATTTATCCACTGAGTGAACTCATGCTCTCATTAAAAAATGAGAGTTTGTGAAAAGATACATTATAATGAGCTACAGAACTGTTTTTACTGTGTAATTAGCATTCTATTGATAATTACATTTAAAATTTATGTACAGGACAAAAAGAGACTCAAAGGAACCATAGCTAATAATATGAATGTTTTTCTTTTTTCTCCATTTATTTATTTTCCAAATAATTAGACTACATTCTCTTTACATTTAAAAATTATTGAAAGCCAGTGCACTGGAAAGCTTGATTTAAAAGTACCCAATGGCAAATATTTCTATAAGACAAGGAATCCTCTGTAAGACAAATAATTTTTTTTTATTCTTTTGTATATTAGATGCAGTTAAACATGGTATATAAATATTTGCTCTTTACTCTTCTATTAATACAGAAGATAATTTCATAGCACTAGCATTTCTTACATTGCAGTATAGTTGATAGTTTTGATATGGAATAAAATAACTGATATATTTTTACTAAAAAATAAAAATCCAGTGATATTCATGTTGAGAGGAATACCACTCCTCTGGAAAAGCCGTGTTCACTAGTAGGTTGAGGGTATAGAACATGCTGGCTAAAGAAGTGTTCTCATTGGCTTTGGTTAAACCACCTAGCTCTAGGGAGGGCCATGAAAATCTGCTTCTGCTGTAAGATTTGAAGCATTCCTATTTCCAGTAAGCCCATCCCATTTTATTGCATCTCCAAGAGAAACTGTATGTTAATAACACTTAGCTGTGGTGTTGGTCTTAGTGACTAGGCAGAAAGTGGAAAGGAAAACATTAGGAAAGAAGTCTGGATACCTGCAATGGACTAAGCATTGAGCTACACAGTTCACATTCATCTCATTTTATCTTTACTTCGTCCTTATGAGCTAGGTGTCCTCAATACCATTTTACAGAGGAGGAAACTAATGATTAGATAATTTAAGTAATTTGTCCAAGGCTACATAATAATTGAGTAGCAGATATGGAATTTGAACCCGGGATTATCTAACTCAAAACCAATGCATTTATAGAATGATGTATATAGTGGGAGTAGAGGGTGAGAACACATCATATGCCTGTTTCTAGAGCTCTCTGGTTGATTAAATAACTCATGATACTATAAATACTGGCTACTTACTTTTAGATAATAATAAAGCTTGTAGCACAATTTACATATTTGATGAATAAAACATAATTAGAAAAGTAAATAATTTAAATATGATGTATTCTTAAAGACAAATTACAAAGAAGTTTGAATTGCCTTTTGTTTTGGATTTTTGTGCTAGTAATTTCTTCCATTAAAAAGGATAAGTGAGAGCTAAGGAATTTATGACAAATTACAACAAAGATTGATAAGTGTAACTTTAGGGAACTAGGCTGTCTCCAAAATACTAGTTACTCAGAGGCATTACGTGCTCATAAGAAGAAGGACTTCACATTATCATGTGTTCACATTTTTATACCACTGCTTCCCCACCTATATATACTATGCTATTGAGGGGTTTTATTTATTTTTATTTTTTTATATTAATTAATTAATTAATTTATTTATTTATTTATTTATTTTTAGCTGTGTGGGGTCTTCGTTTTGGTGCACAGGATTCTCACTGTGGTGGCTTCTCTGATTGCGGAGCATGGGCTCTAGGCGTGCGGGCTTCAGTAGTTGTGGCACGTGGGCTCAGTAGTTGTGACTTGCGGGCTCTAGAGCACAGGCTTGGTAGTTGTTGCGCACGGGCTTAGTTGCTCCACGGCATGTGGGGTCTTCCTGGACCAGGACTCGGACCCGTGTCCCCTGCATTAGCAGGCGGATTCTTAACCACTGCGCCACCAGGAAAGCCCCACTGAGGGGTTTTAGTATAAAATTCACTGTGTTGTGTGAGGAAGTTTTTGGAAGCTTGTTCTATAAAA
This sequence comes from Delphinapterus leucas, assembly GCF_059928025.1. Classification (NCBI taxonomy): domain Eukaryota; kingdom Metazoa; phylum Chordata; class Mammalia; order Artiodactyla; family Monodontidae; genus Delphinapterus; species Delphinapterus leucas. The sequence continues at coordinate 63,387,322 of NC_143150.1, read as the reverse complement.
TGAAACAAAATACATAATGTGGGTCTAAGATATATTCATTTAGACAGCCAAACACCATGTTAGAAATTTCAAAAGAGCTTAGGGAAGTTTGTTTTTGGTTTTTGACTAAGAGTTTTGGAAGGTGAGTCAGTAGTGTATTACATATGTTTTGTTAAGGATGTATTAAGAATGAATTACACTGTCCTCTGGTTTCCTTCTTTCTATCATTTCTACCTCTCTCTTTTTTTTTTTTTGGTAAAAATATAGCATCTTTTTGTTTGTTTGTTTTTTCCCCTTCTTCTGGGGTTAGCATCAGAGGCTTATTTTGGAATATGCAGCTGCTGTCACTCCTCCTGAGACTGTCAAGTACTCAATTAGTGACAGATGTTTAGAGTGACATTGTCTAGCATACATGATTTCTACAGCTCAAGTCTGAGGTTTCTTTCACCAGAGTCACTCTTGCCACCCATTCTTATTTCCAGAAACTTTCCTTGAAGTGTATTTTGTGTCAAGTACTATGTTAAGTGCCAGAGCACACCTATAGGTCAGAGTTCCTATGCTAGAAGTACTCACCATCCACAGGAATAGAAAGACAACCTTACCTCTTCGAGCCTACTGCCATGAAATTTAAAAGCAACAATACTTTAGCAAATAACACATTTTCTAAGTAGCTTAATCCTTAAACAAAACTCACGTGACTGTAACTATACATGACAATGTTTTTGAACACTCAATTTTTGTGAAAAATCATTCAAAATGGAACTTAGCTACTTTTAAATAAAATGTCAACTATAATTGTAAATCCCTTGCTTTTATGGAATTATAGACAGTCCTCTATGACATCTGTTTCTAGGCAGAAGTTTCTATTTTTTAATTTTTCTATTAAGAATTTTTAAGCAGTCTTTTCTGGGGGCTATTTTTCTGATTTTGAATATTCTTAGCAATTTGAGGTAATATAGTCTAACCAAATTACACACGGATGCCTGCTTTGTGATATTTAAATCTGTGTTGTTTGTTTTTCATTTCAGGAAGCAGAAGCTCAGGCAAAGCAGCAAGCATGAACCTTAAACATTCTGCCTTAAGCATCCTGACAAAGGAGTCTCCACTGCTTTTTATAAAATAGCAAAATTATCTTGGCTTCAAAGAAATAGGCTTAATGTTGAAATAATAGATAGTTGTTGTTTTCACATGCAAACAATCAAAATGAATACATAATTAAAATGTGAACATTATGATGAGGAGAATGGGAGATGAACTTAAAATTTTAAGAGGTGTCATGGAATAGTATTGTTGTCTGCTAAGGCATTTTATGTACTTCAGTGATTTTAAAAAGCAAACACCTGTTCCCTTTTTTGATATTATTGCAGCTTAAGTATATCTGTAGCTCTACATTGAGTAACTTTAAAAGATGAGTGAGAAAGAAGGAAGATGGTAATTATAACATTTACATTCTTTTGTAGTTAAAACTTCTATGTACTGAACCACAGGTTTTCTAGGCTTCTAAATGAAGCCTTTCATTGCATGCTTCAGTGATCGGAACAGATGACCTCCCACCAAAATAAAGATGTATTCAGTTGACAAATTTCTTGCTTAAACTACACAGCTATGATGCAATCATGTTACTAAGTTGCTTGCCCCAGTGAAATATGCATATGTATGCTATGGAAGTAGGATGGCAAATAAGTTAAAAACGGCATCCTTTTGCAAAGAGTCCAGACTTTTTTTTTTTTTTTTTTTGTGGTACACGGGCCTCTCACTGTTGTGGCCTCTCCGGTTGCGGAGCACAGGCTCCAGACGCGCAGGCTCAGTGGCCATGGCTCACGGGCCTAGCCACTCCGCGGCATGTGGGATCTTCCCAGACCGGGGCACGAACTCATGTTCCCTGCATCGGCAGGCGGACTCTCAATCACTGCGCCACCAGGGAAGCCCCAGAGCTCAGACTTTTAATTAAATATTTTAAAATAGGTTGGAACTCATTTTTCCCCTTTTAAAACCACTTGTGATCACGAATGCCACTATCTCTCAGATATTTGATCTTTCGGTTTCAGCTTAGGCATATATTGTATGGGTACATTAATCTAAGCAGAGAAAATCTTTTCTATGCCTCTATTCCAGTGAATAGCGTAAGTATCAGATAAAAGGATCAATGTAAAAAATGTTAATTTTGAAAACTTCTAAGAAGATAAGAAACATTATGGCCTAAATCACCCAGAAGACACATATATTGTACTTTAGTTCCACATTAATATTGTACTTTAGTTTCACATTACTAAAAGCAAACACCTTTTACTTTAAATTACTTTATCATATCATTTGATGTATGCAAGTCTGTGCTCTTTGCCAAAATCAATATACAATGAAGACATGGCTTTGTTTACTGAGATTCAAACATGATGCAATGCTTTAAAATAAACTCAGTACTGTCAGAAACATAATTTTTGTGTTCGTGTTCGTGGAGTTTCTAAATAGTGTAATAATAATTTTAGAAGGGTAATATATTTTTTAGATGGTGGGGAAGGAGAAAAGAGAAAATAATAGAAAGAAAACAATTTGAATAAACTTTCTAAATTTCCTATTTAGGACTCTGAATTTTGCAATACACACTAGAATCAAACAACTACTCCATTTTTTTGTGTACAAAAATATGCTATGGAGAACTCTAAAGTAAACAAGATATCTTGTAATAAATTCTGGAAAATGCTAAAACATTTTTCAATATTTTCTCCTGAGCTATATCAAATGCAGATGATGATACTTGCAATATTATGTGGGCATTTTTACTTTAATATCAAATAAGTTAACACTGTCAAAACTAGACATTCTTTAAAAATAGATGACATTTTTGAGATTTGTGTATATACTAGACTATACCTTACAATTAGCATATATGTATATTCAAAGTAAAATGTTTTATTGAGTCTTGCCAAATTGAAATCTTTCTTTTTGTCAGCTGAATACTATATGCCCTGTAGATACAAGAAAATCAAGTGAAATTCTGAATATTAGACAGCTGCCTTCAAGGCTATGCTGAGGCCCCCCCCCACTCTTTAAATTTTTTATTTTATTTATTCATTTTTTGTCTGTGTTGGGTCTTCGTTGCTGCACATGGGCTTTCTCTAGTTGTGGTGAGCGAGGGCTACTCTTTGTTGTGGTGCACGGGCTTCTCATTGCAGTGGCTTCTCTTGTTACAGAGCACAGGCTCTAGGTGTGTGGGCTTCAGTAGTTGTGGCTCACGGGCTCTAGAGCGCAGGCTCGGTAGTTGTGGCACATGGGCTTAGTTGCTCTGCAGCATGTGGGATCTTCCCGGACCAGGGATCAAACCTGTGTCCCCTGCATTGGCAGGTAGATTCTTATCCACTGCGCCACCAGGGAAGCCCCTGAGGCCTCTTTTAAGAAGGACTAAAGATGTTGCACTGTCCTAAAGACACACTAAATTCCAAGAGATAGTAGGAAGCTGCAATAACTAAGCCAGTGAAGCCAGTACACAAGCCCGAAAGCAAAGCAGCGGGAAGGTGGGGTTTGGGTCTCTGGTATTGCATGAGCAACAGAGCCCCTGCTTTCCTAGATTGCTCTTGATTCAACTTTCTGAGGTTGGGAGTGTATACTCATTTTCTGAGATACCTACTCCCCAAAGTCTCCACCTCCATCAGTGTGCTGGTCTGCTCTGTTCCCTCCAATTACCAAGCAGCACACTAAGCAGGGTAGTAGCATGGTTCCCCACTGTTAAAGCTTTCTTGGTTTCCAGAACCAAGAAACAAGAAGCTTTAGAAACAGCTTCATTGGTAGTAGTAGTAGTAGTATTTAGGGAACAATATATAACCATCTACTTGTATGTATGAAATTAAACCAATATAGGTACAGATGTGTGTGTGTGTGTATGTATATGTGTATATATATATATATATATATATATATATATATATGTGTGTGTATGTATATGTATATATATATATATATTCACACAGCACCATCTACTATGACTCTTGGGGTATGTTAGGGAGTTAAGCAGGATTGCAAAATTCTTTTTGCTCTACTAAGGTTTTCCAGAAATGCCTATAAGGGAAGAGGTTTTTGGAAGCAGGGAGAAGAATTCCTAACTTCCTCCTGACAGGCAGGAGCCCCAGGATTGAATGGAATTCCTTGTATCACGTGACTATTCTAGCTGGTGTGGGAAATGCCTTCATTTCCTAATGGCTCATTCAAGCTTCCAGATTATGGAACCTGATGGTGATCATGCAAGAAGTATCTGGAGAGCGGGAGCAGGCATCTTACTCTGCTAGGCAGCCTTTTAAATTAAGATTATTTTCAGCATAAGATGACAGACCACTAAGCGTTTCTCCCATCCCACCTCTGTCACTTGTACTAGAAGAAGTGCTCTTCAGTCCCCTTGTTATGACACCCCATAACCTTTATGCTTCATTTTTTAAAACCACTATATGAAATATAAAGGGGATTCCTCTGGACAAAAAAAAGGATCTAAAAACCCTGCAATTGAGGGGCCTTATATGCAAAGGGATAAATGTTATTACCCCAAGGGAGAGGACTGTATAAATACAGAGGGGTTTTATATGCATATTAACCTTATTTATCATTTTGGGTCTCTTTATTTCTTCCTGTGGAATTAAGTTAACATCTGGTGTCATTTCTTATTCCAGTATAGCTATATGCCCTTAGGACAACTTCCAGAACTTTCAGTTACTTTTGAATTTTCTTCAGTCAAATTGCTGTTTTGATGGGGGAATTTCTGCCATACTCCTTACTACACCATTACAAAAGCACAGCATGATTGTTTTTCATGATAAAATATATCTCATTTTCTCCACAAGTTAAAACATTTTAACATTAGTTTTCTTTGGCTCTAACATGCTTGGAATGTACATGGAAATATAATATGCCTTCAGTCCCTCCAACCTATCATGCCATGGGATTTATGAGAAAAATAAGTTTCCTCAAAGTTTTATCAAAATGACACAGCCTTAAAAGTAGGTGATCTTTCTAGGTTTCTTATTAAAATATACTGTGGGAAGGTTAACCTCATGACCAAAGTTAAAAATGAAAGGACAAAGAAAAGGTCTCAATTTCAGAAATTGTTCAAGTCATTGAGATTCTTGAAGACCTTGAGTTATTAATTCATATTACTACTGGAGTAATTAATTTGCATTACTGCTGAATTAATGTAGGAGAAGAGACAGAGAGACAGAAGAGGATACTTGTTTTAGCAACTTAATTTCTACTCTCCCACTTTTAAGTAAAGAAAAAAGAGCTACAGAGCATATAGAGCACCTTTTCCTTCTTCACTTTTTTCTTCACTCGAATCCTAATTATTTAGTTTGTGACTGGGCATAGTGAAGGCTGTGAATCAACTCTGGGCATTCTGCTAGGTCATATGCCTACATAATTTTACTTAATCTTCACAACAGTCATGAGAAGTAGGTGTAATGGTTAAATTTATGTGTTAATTTGGCTAGGCTAAAATTCCCAGATATTTGGTCAAACACCAGTCTAGATGTTGCTGTGAAAGTATTTTTTTAGATGTGGTCAACATTTAAATCAACAGACTGAGTAAAACAGGTCACACTCCATACTGTGGGCAGACCTTTTCCAATTAGTTGAAGGCTTTAAGAGAAAAAGATCTAGACCTCCTGAGGAAGAAGGAATTATGCCTCCTGACTGCCTTTGGACTCAAGATTGCAACGTCAACTGTTGCTGGAATTTCCAGCTTGCTGTCCTGCTTTGCAAATTTCAAACTTTCAGACTTGCCAACCACTACAATCACATGAACGAATTATTTTAAATGGATGTATGTGTTTTTTCTATTGGTTCTGTTTCTCTGGAGAACCCTAACTAATACAGTAGTTATTATTATCTCCATATTTTTTATGGAAAAACTGAAGTTCTATAACTTGCTTGGGTCACACAGCTGGGAAATGGTAGTTACCTAAGTCTTAGTAACTCTAATATCTGTAGTTTTTCATCACCCTAAAAATTATAATGAAAGGAATCTTCATTTTCTGCCCATCTCTACTCTTAGGGCCCATATATGAAATAAATACATTTCTGAAAAATTGACTATAAAGTCAAATTCTGGGGCTTGAATACTTTTGTAAAATTTACTTACATTTAAAAATTAAATCCTGGTCCTACTGAATATTGCTGTTGCTATGACAGCATAAAGTCTGAGCTGTGAAATGGAATTCTGAGGCAAATACATGCAAGCAATTTAGAAAAACAAAGAGGAAGTACAGATTTTACTTCAACGATTTTGCTTGTCCAATTTAAATCTCTCTCTTCACTCACAAAGCATTTTGATTCTTATGCTGACTTTATCAGCTCACTCAGGTGAAAAAGTCAAATAAGGTATTGGATTGACAGCTTCTGGCCTGACTTCAATTGATTAAGTCAGTCAAAACAAGCAGGTTTGTTCATATAGATGGAGCTTGGGACAAATTATGGATAATTCCATTTCTTTTCACTTTTACTCTCAATAGAGGAAACATATGCAAATCACATGTGGTTTTAACTATTTCTAAGTATTAGTAAAATATTAAGTGAAAGCGTTGGAGAAGACTGTGCATTAAATTTATAATAACTAGCTTGAAGTGGAGGTGGGAAAAAACACAAAATAAGCACCTGGTATAGTGACTGACACCTCAGCAAGTGGTACATCGGTCTACATAGCTGATGGCAAATAGCCTTTCCAACTCCATTCTACATTTTTTGTTTGCTGCAATGGATTTGATATGCTCTGAGGAAATAAAAAATGCATTCCTGGTCATCAAAGAACTTTGTTTTAAAAATCTTTTTCTCTACATTTTATAATGTCTAAATTTTAAGGTGCTACTATGAGGGGTAATTATAATTAATCATTCAACCCATATTTTTAGTCACATACTGTATATTAATAGCAGGCACATTTTTAGGGGTGAGAACACTGCCATGAACAAGACATTATCTCTACTTTTAAGAAACTAATAGTGTAGTGTGGGACGATGTACAAATTGCTAGGCATTTCTAATACAGAAAGGTAAGTGGTGCTAAGAGAAGATTTAGGAGCGATACCTCATTATGTGTTGTATGTAGGAGGTGATCAGGCATACTTTCCTGTAGGAAGTGATATATAAACTAAGACACAGAGGCTAAAAAGGAGTTAGGTATAAAAGTAAGGGGAGTGCAGCAGTGTGTTCCCCGGCTTGGATGCAAGAGACATCATGGAGCATTAAAGAAACTATAAGTACATCAGCATGGCTAAGGTAGAGACTATCCGTGGTCAGCGCACATATTACAAATGTGGGGGTGCTTGTGATAAGAAGCTAGGGAGGTAGGCAAGTCTTATATATATATATATATATATATATATATATATATATGTTTGTTTGTTTTGGCTGCGTTGGGTCTTAGTTGCAGCACGTGGGATCTTTCGTTGCAGTGTGCAGGCTCCAGACCACATGGGCTGTGTAGTTTGCTGCACGCAGACACTCTAGTTGAGGAATGTGGGCTCAGTAGTTGTGGTGCGCGGGCTTAGTTGCTCTGCGGCGGCATGTGGGATATTATTTCTGGGACCAGGGATCAAACCCATGTCCCCTGAATTGGAAGGCGGATTCTTTACCACTGGACCACCAAGGAAGTCCCTTTAATATATTTTTATTCTTCTTTGAAACTTCCTACTGCCATTATTTGGCAGTCTGCTTTTGTAATGAGTGGTCCATGTAATTTTTTTCAGTTTAAAAATTAATTAATAGATTACTTTTTAGAGCAGTTTTAGGTTTAAAGAAAAATTGAGCAGAAAGCACAGAGCGTTCTCACATATTCCTCTCCATCTCCCAGTTTCCAGTATTATTAACATCTTGCATTATTGGAGTATATTTTGTTATGATTGATGAACCAATATTGATAAATTATTATTTACTTAAGTTCATAGCTTACATTAGGCTTTACTCTGTGTTTTACAATTCTATGCGTTTTGACAACTGTGTAATGTCATATCCATTAGAGTATTATAATGTTACATTACATTACAGTAACATAATAATTTCATTGCCCTAAAAGTCCCTTCTCTTCCACCTATTCATCCCTCCCTCCCTGCCCCATTCAAGTCATTTGATTTTCTATCTGCTCAGAAATTTATTGCATTTTGTCATTTACTCATATGCTTTACATTTTACTTGATGTACTTTTTTACTTTTTTAAAAAAATGTTACATTCCTTAAGATTGGAAAGGATTTTAAGAGATCGTGTAGCCCAGGGATGTTAAATAAATTGCTCAAAAGCTTTCCTTACCCATTCCATTGTCCATGGAAGATATTGTTAAAGGATCATGGTGCTCTTTCCTACTGTGCGTCAGAATCCTTCTAAACACATTACTTTAGAAAGGCAATAACAATCACCAGATTTGGCACAAGAGTTAAAACCTATTTGCTACTTTAATCTTTTCTAAACCAACCTCATTTTACCAAAAAGGAAATTGAAATCCAGAAAACTCAATTGATTTACCCTAGGACACAAAGCTGGTAACTTGCAAAATAAGAATATTTTGCAAGTTACTTATTCAAGAGTCTAGGGTTTCTTACTCAATACAGTGATGTTTCTACTATGCCTCTCTTAGGGTCATCTTGAAAGAGAAGTTGGTGAAGTGACAAAAAAATCATTATAAAGTGCATACTTCAAGATTTTTTTCAAAAACATGCATTTCTATTTCCAATACTGATCACTTCTGGTTACGAAGCAATCACCAGTTAGTGCTTTTTAAACCTGATCGGTACAACTTTTTCTTCAAGGTAAATATGAAGTAGGTGCCCGGTATGGAAGACATGCACGTGGAGATTTTCTGATTAAAATAGGTGTGTGTTTATATGTGTATTTGGGGGAGTATGAGTCATGCTGGCTCTACTTTCTCCCCCGTACTCTGCCAAACATCAAATAATTCTAGGGAACTCCTAAGACTCTAACAAGAATAGTTTGAAAGCCTTTGCACTAGAGGAACAAGTATTTATGCCTAAGGAATTATTAACTGTATATATTCATACTTTATAATATATTTCCACATCTCAGATACCATATATCTTTTCTTAACACAAAGGCTCATAGACTGATGTATCGATTATCTCCCCAAATTATGCCAACAAATTATTAATGACTCATCTTTATAATGTACTTGATTTAATAAACAGACTTCATATTAGATAATTAAATCAGGTCAAAGCTGCTATAGGAGACTATCTCTGTATAAGTAAGGTAAGATTATTGAAATATACCTTGCTTACTTATGCTATGTTATACACAATACTTCTGTTTTTTAAAACCTAACTTGAAATATATTCTAATCTCATTATTACACCCCTGTCATAGAAGGAAGGGACTCAGAACAATCCAAATGTTCTTTAGCCAGCCTCTCTCTCTCTCTTTCTCTCTCTCTCTCTCTCTCTCTCTCACACACACACACACACACACACATACACACACAGTCTGAAAAAATGTATATTTTTTTAAAAAAAGAATGTAAAAAAGCCTTGATTTTAGGTTTGGGTCATCTGTTTCAACCCATTACAATAATGGCTTTCCAACTTTGTTGGTTATGATCTCCAGTGACACACACATCCTAAATCATGATAATAAATAAATGAATACACATCTATATGTGTATGCACCTCTGTCTACACCTATCTCTCTATATGCACATTTATATACATGTAATCAATTTCTCCGTATATGTTTATAACTGGAAAATAAATTTTACAAGAGTATTTTTTTCCTTTTCCCACTTTCTCTAATGCAATTAGGAAGAGTCTACCAATCTCATTATATTTGTGAGTTTGACAAAAATGTTCTAAGGCATCAAATACATAGTCACCCAGAACCTTGCCTTTTATAAGTATTTTATTAGGAGTTCCAATGGCAAAATTTTGCATTTCTCTATTAACACATAATTCCTGGACTATTGATTCCCATTTTACCATTGAAAATAGAGTCATTAATGCATTTAAATCTGATAAGTTTAGAGAGACAATTGCAGAAACCTCAGAACCAAAAGAGAAAAAACTCAATCTTTAAGATTCTGTTCCTGTAAAACCACTCTAGGTACCAAAATCTCTATCAGTGAGGGTTCTTCAGAGGAACAGAACAGAAGAACAAATAGGATATATATGCATATCTAGGAGATATATATATATATATATATATATATATATGTCCTATATATATGTAGGAATTATTTTATATCTGAATTATAAATATATATTAATTATTTTAAGGAATTGACTCACAGGATAATGGTGACTGGAAAGTCTGGAATTTGTAGAGCAGATTGGCAATCTAGAAGCTCAGATAGGAGGTAATGCTGCAGCTTTTTGTTTGTTTCCTTATTTGTTTATTTTACGAAATTAAACCTCCTTGTTCATTAAGCAGTTTATTCCCATTCCAACTCCCCCAAGCACCAGGCAACCAACAATCTGCATTCTGTCTTTATAGATTTATCTATTCTTGACATTTCATATAAATGGAATCGTACAATATGTGACATTTTGTGTCTGGCTTCTTTCACTTAGCATAATGTTTTGGAGATTTATTCATGATATAGCACGTATCAGTACTTTAATCTTTTATGACTGAATAACATTCTATTGTTTGTACAAACCAATTTAACTACTCATCTGTTAATGTACATTTGGGCTGTGTTCACCTTAGGCTATTATGATTAGGGCTACAATGAACATGTGAGTACACGTATATATATCTAGGAGTATATGTTTGGGGTCATATGATAACTCTATGTTATTTTTGAGGGATTGATCAACTGTTTTCCAACACGGCTACACAATTTTGCATTTCTACCAGCAGTGCACAGAGTCCCAATTTTTCCGCATCCTCTCCAACACTTGTTAATATCTGTTCGTTTGATTTTTTTTGTTTTGATAATAGCCATCCTAATGGGTGTGGGGTGGTATCTTATTGTGTTTTTCAATTGCATTTCCCAAATGACTAATGATGTTGAACAACTTTACCCGTGTGTTGGCCATTTGTTTTTCTTCTCTGGAAACATGTCTATTCAAGACCTTGCCCATTTATTAATTGGATTGTTTGACTCTTTGTTTTTGAGTTATGAGTTCCTTATATATTCTAGATACTCCACGCTTACCAGACACAAGATTTACAAATATTCTATCCCATTCTGTATGCTGGTTCTTCACTTTCTTGATAGTCTTCTTTAAGGCGCAAATATTTTTAATTTTGATGAAATCCAATTATTTTTTATGTTTGGTTGCTTGTGTTTTGGTGCAAGAAACTACTACCTAATCAAAAGACACAAAGATCTAACTCTATGCTTATTTCTGAGAGGTTTATAGTTTCTGCTCTTACACTTATGTCTTTAGTCCATTTTCAGTTAATTTCTGTACCTGTATATGGTTTGAGATAGAGGTCCATATTAATTATTTTCCATGTAGATAGACAGGTGTACCTGCATAATTTCTTTAAAAGACAATTATTTGCATTAATTTTGTATCCTGCTACTTTACCAAATTCATTCATTAGCCCTAGTAGTTTTCTGGTAGCATCTTTAGGATTCTCTATGTATAGTATTATGTTATCTGCAAAGAGTGACAGATTTACTTCTTTTCTGACTTGGATTCCTTTTATTTCCTTTATTTCTCTGATTGCTGTGGCTAAAACTTCCAAAACTATGTTGAATAAGAGTGGTGAGAGTGGGCAACCTTGTCTTGTTCCTGATCTTAGTGGAAATGCTTTCAGTTTTTCACCATTGAGGAAGATGTTGGCTGGGGGCTTGTCATATATGACCTTTATTATGTTGAGGAAAGTTCCCTCTATGCCTACTTTCTGCAGGGCTTTTATCATAAACGGGTGTTGAACGTTGTCGAAAGATTTCTCTGCATCTATTGAGATGATCATATGGTTTTTCTCCTATAATTTGTTAATATGGTGTATCACGTTGATTGATTTGCATATATTGAAGAATCCTTGCATTCCTGGAATAAACCCCACTTGAACATGGTGTATGATCCTTTTAATGTGTTGTTGGATTCTGTTTGATAGTATTCTGTTGAAGATTTTTGCATCTATGTTCATCAGTGATATAGGTCTGCACAGAAATCTCTGGCATTCCTATACACTAATGATGAAAAATCTGAAAGTGAAATCAAGAAAACACTCCCATTTACCATTGCAACAAAAAGAATAAAATGTCTAGGAATAAACCTACCTAAGGAGACAAAAGACCTGTTTGCAGAAATTTATAAGACACTGATGAAAGAAATTAAAGATGATACAAATAGACGGAGAGATATACCATGTTCTTGGATTGGAAGAATCAACATTGTAAAAATGACTCTACTACCCAAAGCAATCTACACATTCAATGCAATCCCTATCAAACTACCACTGGCATTTTTCACAGAACTAGAACAAAAAATTTCACAATTTGTATGGAAACACAAACGACCCCAAATAGCCAAAGCAATATTGAGAACGAAAAACAGAGCTGGGTAATCAGGCTCCTTGACTTCAGACTATACAACAAAGCTACAGTAATCAAGACAGTATGGTACTGGCACAAAAACAGAAAGATAGATCAATGGAACAGGAGAGAAAGCCCAGAGGTAAACCCACACACATATGGTCACCTTATCTTTGATAAAGGAGGCAGGAATGTACAGTGGAGAAAGGACAGCCTCTTCAATAAGTGGTGCTGGGAAAACTGGACAGGTACATGTAAAAGTATGAGATTAGATCACACCCTAACACCATACACAAAAATAAGCTCAAAATGGATTAAAGACCTAAATGTAAGGCCAGAAGCTATCAAACTCTTAGAGGAAAACATAGGCAGAACACTCTATGACATAAGCCACAGCAAGATCCTTTTTGACCCACATCCTAGAGAAATGGAAATAAAAACATAAATAAACAAAGGGGATCTAATGAAACTTCAAAGCTTTTGCACAGCAAAGGAAACCATAAATAAGACCAAAAGACAACCCTCGGAATGGGAGAAAATATTTGCCAATGAAGCAACTGTCAAAGGATTAATCTCCAAAATTTATAAGCAGCTCATGCTGCTCAATAACAATAAAACAACCCAATCCAAAAATGGGCAGAAGACCTAAATAGACATTTCTCCAAAGAAGATATACAGACTGCCAACAAACACCTGAAAGAATGCTCAACATCATTAATCATCAGAGAAATGCAAATCAAAACTACAATGAGATATCTTCTCACACCAGTCAGAATGGTCATCATCAAAAAATCTAGAAACATTAAATGCTGGAGAGGGTGTGGAGAAAAGGGAACAGTCTTGCACTGCTGGTGGGAATGTGAATTGGTACAGCCACTATGGAGAACAATATGGAGGTTCCTTAAAAAACTACAAATAGGGCTTCCCTAGTGGCGCAGTTGTTGAGAGTCCGCCTGCCGATGCAGGGGACATGGGTTCGTGCCCCAGTCTGGGAAGATCCCACATGCCGTGAAGCGGCTGGGCCCGTGAGCCATGGCTGCTGGGCCTGCGCATCCGGAGCCTGTGCTCTGCAGCGGGAGAGACCACAACAGTGAGAGGCCCGCGTACAGCAAAAAAACAAACAAACAAAAAAAAAACAAACAACTACAAATAGAACTACCATATGACCCAGCAATCCCACTACTGGGCATATACCCTGAGAAAACCATAATTCAAAATGAGTCATGTACCAAAATGTTAATTGCAGCTCTATTTACAATAGCCCAGGGATGGAAACAACCAAAGTGTCCATCATCAGATGAATGGATAAAGAACATGTGGCACATATATACAACAGAATATTACTCAGCCATAAAAAGAAACGAAATTGAGCTGTTTGTAATGAGGTGGATGGAACTAGAGTCTGTCATACAGAGTGAAGTAAGTCAGAAAGAGAAAGACAAATACCGTATCCTAACACATATATATGGAATTTAAGAAAAGAAATGTCATGAAGAACCTAGGAGTAAGACAGGAATAAAGACACAGACCTACTAGAGAATGGACTTGAGAATATGGGGAGGGGGACGCATAAGCTGTGACAAAGTGAGAGAGTGACATGGACATATATACACTACCAAACCTAAAATAGATAGCTAGTGGGGAGCAGCTGCATAGCACAGGGACACCAGCTTGGTGCTTTGTGACCACCTAGAGGGGTGGGATAGGGAGGGTGGGAAGGAGGGAGACACAAGAGGGAAGAGGTATGGGAACATATTTATATGTATAACTGATTCACTTTGTTATAAAGCAGAAACTAACACACCATTGTAAAGCAATTATACTCCAGTAAAGATGTAAAAAAAAAAAAAGACTGTTCTTTCCCCAGTGAATAGTCATGGTACCATCATCAAAAATTAATTGATCATAGATATATAGGTTTTATTTCTGGGCCCTCAATTCAATTACATTGGTCTATATGTCTACCCTTATGCCATTGCCACACTGTCTTGATTACTGTAACTTTGTAGTAAGTTTTGAAGTTGAGAATTGTGAGTTTCCAACTTTGTTCTTCTTTTTCAAGATTGTTTTGGCTATTTGGGGCTCCTTGCAGTTCCATATGAATTTGAGGATCTATTTGCCCATTTCTGCAAGAAAAGGCTGTTGGAATTGTGATATGGTTGAATTGAATCTGTAGATTGATTTGGGTACAGTACTGCCATTTTAACATTAAGTCTTCCATTCCATGAATGCAGGATGTTTTTTCATTTATTCAGGTCTTTAATTTCCTTCATGAGTAATTGGCAGTTTTAAGTGTATAAGTCTTTCATCTCCTTGGTTACATTTATGCTTAGTTATTTTATTCTTTTGGATGCTATTGTAAATGGAATTGTTGTCTTAAACTTTTTTCATATTTTTCATTGCTCTTTTATAGAGACACAACTGCCTTTTTGTCTGTTAATCTTTTACCCTGCAACTTTGCTGAATTAATATAAGCTTTAGTTGCTTCTTTGTGGATTCCTTGAGATTTTCTATATATAAGATCATGTTATCTGTGAATAGTAATAGTTTTGCTTCCTCTTTTCCAAATTGGATGTCTTTTATTTCTTTTTCTTATCTAATTTCTATGGATGGAACTTCCAGTAAATTGTTGAATAGCAGTGGAGAAAGCAGACATCTTTGTCTTGTTTCTGATCTTAGGGAGAAAGGTTTCAGTCTCTACCAATTTAGAATGATGTTAGCAATGTGTTGTTGTTGTTTTTAATAAATTCCCTTTATCATGTTGGAGAATTTCCCTTGTAGTCCTAGTTTACTGAGAGTTTTTTTTTTTTTATCATGAAATGGTATTGGATTTTGTCAAATGCTTTTTTGGCATCAATTGAAATGATTATGTGTTTTTTTTATTTCCTTCTGTGAATGTGGTGTATAGCAATAATTGATTTTCTTATGTTGAACCACTCACATTCATAGGATAAGTCTCACTTGTGGTGTATAATCATTTTAATATGCTGGTGCATTCAGTTTACAAGGAATTTTGTGAATATCTTTACACCTATATTCATAAAAGATATTGGGCTGTTATTGTCCTTTCTTGTGATGTCTTTATCTAGCTTTGGTTTGAGGGTATGCTGGCTTCATAGAATGAGTTAGAAAGCATTCCATTGTTTTCTATTTTTCAGAGTAGTTTGAGAAAGATTGGTTTTAATTCTTTTTCAAAAGTTTGGCAGAAATTACCCTTAAAATTTTCTGGTCTAGGACTTTCCTTTGTTTGGAAAATTTTGATGAGAGATTTAATCTCTTTACTTTATATAGTTCTCTCCAGATTTTCAATTTCTTCTTGAGTCAGTTTTGGTAGTTTGCATGTTTCTCAGATTTTTGCCCATTTCATTTGGGTTATCTAATTTGTTGTTCTACAATCATTAATAGTATTCTCTTATAATTCTTTCAACTTCTATAAAATTAATAGTAATGTTTCCATCTTCTTTCCTTATTTTAATATTTTGAGGCTTTTCTCTTTTTTCTTTGTCAGTCTATCTACAGGTTTATAAATTTTGTTGATCTTTTCAAAGAACCAAACTTTGGTTCCATTGATGCGCTCTTGTTTTTCTATTCTTCCTATCTGGTCTATCCTAAAGAATAGTCCATATACTCTCGAGAAGAAGGTGTACTCTGCTGCTGTTGGGTGGAGTCCTTTATATGCTTAGGCTATATTGTTATTCAAGTCCCCTTTTTCCTTATTGACCATCTATATTTCTAATTGATACCACCTTATCTGAAATAACATATAAAAAATTTGCTCTTATACAGCTTTTTCCAAACACCCCAATATGTTGTTTTTTATCACAAATTGCATCTTTATTATGTAACCAATGACACAGATTTTTATGCATTATCTTTTAATTCACATAGGAAATAAACAGAGGAGTTACAAACAAAAATAAAATAATACTGGCTTTTATATTTATCTGTGTAGTTACCAATGCTGTGATTCTTTACTTCTTTGTATGGCTTTGAATTACTGTCTAGTGTCCTTTCATTTTATCATGAATGAACCCCTTTAGCATTACTTGTATGGTATGTCTACTGGTAACAAAATTCCTCAGCATTTGTTTATCTGGTGAAGGTGGTTTTTCTCTTTTATGATTTTCTGGCTTCTTTTTAAATTGAGATGTAGTTGATGTACAATACTATATAAGTTACAGGAGTACAATATATTGATTCACTATTTTAAAGGTTATACTTCATTTATAGCTATTATAAAATATTGGCTATATCTCCTGTTTTGTACAATATATCCTTGTATAGTATTTATTTTATACATAATTGTTTTACCACTTAATCCCCTACTCCAAAATTTCCCCTCCCCCCTCCCCCTCCCCACTGGTAACCACTAATTTGTTCTCTATCTCTAAGTCTGTTTCTGTTTTGTTATATTCACTAGTTTGTTTCTTTTCTAATATTTCACATATAAGTGATATACACTACTTGTATTTCTCTGACTTATTTCACTTAGCACAATACCCTCCAAGTCCATCCATGTTGCTGCAAATGGAAAAATTTCATTCTTTTTATGGCTGAGTAATATTCCATCGTATCTATATCTATATCTATATATCTATATATCTATATATATATATGCCACATCTTCTTTAACCGTTCCTCTGTTGATGAACACTTAGGTTGTTTCCATATCTTGACAATCGTAAATAATTCTGCTATGAACATTGGGGTGCATGTGTCTTTTTTTTTTTCAGATGTATACCTAGAAGTGGAATTGCTGGGTCATACGTTAGTTCTATTTTTAGTTTTTGGAGGAACCTCCATACTGTTTTCCATAGTGGTAGCACCAATTAACAATTAACAGTGTATGAGAGTTCCCTTTTCTCCACATCCTCACCAACATTTGTTATTTGTGGTCTTTTTGATGACAGCCATTTTGAAAGGTGTTAGGTGATATCTCACTGTGGTTTTAATTTGCATTTCCCTGATGATTCACAATGATGAACATCTTTTCACGTGCTTGTTGTCGATCTGTATGGTTTCTTTGGAAAAAGGACTATTCAGGTCTTCTGCCCAATTTTTTTTTTGGTGGTATGCAGGCCTCTCACTGTTGTGGCCTCTCCCATTGCAGAGCACAGGCTCCAGACGCGCAGGCTCAGTGGCCATGGCTCACGGGCCCAGCCACTCTGCGGCATGTGGGATCTTCCTGGACCGGGGCACGAACCCGTGTCCCCTGCATCGGCAGGTGGGCTCTCAATCACTGCACCACGAGGGAAGTCCTTCTGCCCATTTTTTGATTGGGTGTTTTTTTTGTTTTTTTTGTTTTGATGTTGAGTCATATGAGCTGTTTATATATTTTGGATATTAACCCATTATTGGTCATATCATTAACAAATATTTTCTCCCATTTGATAGGTTTTCTTTTCGTTTTGTCTATGGCTTCCTTAGCTGTGCAAAAGATTTTAAGTTTAGTTAGGTCCCATTTGTTTATTTTTATTTTCATTTCTTTTGCTTTAGGAAACAGATCCAAAAAAATATTGCTACAATTTATGTCAAAGTGTGTTCTGCATATGTTTTCTTCTAGGAGTTTTATGGTTTCTGGTCTAACATTTATATCTTTAATCCACTTGACTTTAGTTTTGTATATGGTATGAGAAAATGTTCTAATCTCATTCTTTTACATGTAGCTGTCCAGTTTTCCCAGCACCACTTATTGAAGAGTCTGTCTTTTCTCCATTGTATGACCTGCCTCTTCTGTCATAGATCAATTGAGTATAAATGTATGGGTTTATTTTGGGCTCTCTATTCTGTTCCATTTATCCATGTGTCTGTTTTTGTGCCAGTACCATACTGTTTTGATTACTGGAGCTTTGCATTTTTAGTCTGAAGTCAGGGAGTATGATTCCTCCAGCTCTGTTCTTCTTTCTCAAAATTGTTTTGGCTATTTGGGGTCTTTGTGTTTCCATACAAATTTTAGAGTTATTTGTTCTAGTTTTGTGAAAATTGTTCTTCTTATTTTGATAGGGGTTGCATTGAATCTGTAGATTGCTTTGGGTAGTATGGGAGAATTAACAATATTAATTCTTCCAGTCCATGAACACAGTATAACTTTCCATCTGTTTGTCCTTGGCATTGTTTGTCTTTCTAAATTACCTAGTATACATGGGTACTTTTGATGCTGTAATTCCCCAAAGAAACTCATTCCTCAGGTATTCCTCCGAAGCTTTAAGCAATGTATTCTATGTCTTAATTATAATTTTTGTCCCAGGTGTCTGTGGGTTTTTAATTCACCTTGCAATGTTTTCAAGCAATACCCACTGCCTTTCTATCCTGAGTGAGTCCTGAGTTAAAAACTTTTTAAAAAGATGTGTCATGTACTATAGTATTTTCTAGTGTTTTATTTCATTTTTAAGAAATGCTGGTGACATACATCTATGTTAATTTCATTGTGTAGCCACTTGCCTTTTCAAAATATCTGCATTGCAGAATTTATAAAAGTTACTTGGGACTTCGCAGTGACTCTTGCTTTATTCCACTAGCTTTCTCATTTGTATTGTGAACTTGGCGGCATCTGTGTGTTCATCCTCTAATGGCGTAAGGGGAAACCTCTTCCTCTTTTGACTTCACCCATGACCCTAGATGGTTTTATTCCCTTTTATCTTAATTTTGGGAAATTGCACATGGGGCATAATATTAGTTTCCTGTGACTTACATCACAAATTACCACAAAATGGGTGACTTAAAAAAACAGATGTTTAATTTCTCACTACCCTGGAGGCCAGAAATTTGAAATCAATGTGTTAACAGGTCTGCATTCTCTCTGGAGGCTCTAGGGGAGAATCCATTCTTTGTCTCTTTCAACTTCTGTTGTTTCCAGAAATTCCTTGGCAAGAGGTCATATCACTCCAATCTCTCCCTCAGTGGTCATGGTGCCTTCTCTTCTTTCTATAATATCACTCTAATAAGGATTATTGTCATTACATTTAGGACTCACCTGGATAATTCAGGATGATTTCCTCATCTCAAGATCCTTACATTTACAAAGACCCTTTTTCCAAATAAGCTAATATTCATAGGTTGCAAGGAATAGGATGTGGACATATCTTTTCAGGGGCCATCATTCAATCCATTACAGGGGATTTAGAAGGGGACATGAGAAAAATGCCTTCTCAGGGGATGGATATTAAGGTGTTGTATCTGTAAAATCAGTGCACTTTTTATGCTACCCAGATTAATAGTCCTTTGGGCAGCTCCAGTTAATGTTATGCTGAATGACAATCCTCCTCAGTTTTCTTAGTCTCTGCCTGAAAGCTGGAGGAATAAGGTGTTAAAGGAGAGAACATTTTGCACATAATAGGCATTTTCTCTGTTTTAAAGAATAAACTGATTTTAAACTGCAGATGTTATGCCTATATCCCTCTATTCTCTGGTCACCAGGTTCATAACATCTCTCATCATCCATTTCCTGAATTTGAAGGTTTCTATATCTGCTAGCTCACACTCAGCCACCTTTGATCCTATCTTAGAGTGGAATGTGAAACTGAATACGCAAACAGACAAAGGTCAGTCCTCATATAAAAATAGAACTGAAACACATAACCTGCAATAGCTAACTCAGGAAGCCCAACCCCAACCTCTGCAGTAAACTGTGCAGGAAGTCAAACAACCTCCTGTAAGAATCAGTCCAAAAAGACCAGAACATGATAAACTGCCAGCTTCCCTAATTTTGGTCCTGCTTACAAATTGGAAGTAAGTGGAGGAAACCAAATATGCCCCCCTAACAGATTTAATCTAGGATGCCCTGCTTCTAGTTAACCTGTTTTCAGCTTCCCCAAGGCGAACAGCTTCCAATCAGGACATATCTGAAGCCTTCCTATTTTTCCATTATAAAGCTTTCCCACTCCTTTGCCTGCCTTTGAGCTTCTGAAAAATGTAAGTGATGGTGGCTGACTACTAGTTATAGCAATCTCTGAATAACTTTTAATTGTTCTCATTTGGTTGGTCTTTGTTTATTCCCATAAGAGGCATGGGGAAGCTTGGGGTGTCCTTTCACTCACTGTAATGGAGATGTAAGGCTTTACAAGGCTGCCCTCAATCCTATTACCTTAGACCCTCACTTAAGAATTGCAACTTCCCAGTTGTGGTGCAGTGAGAGGCTGTGAGAATTCTCTGGCTCAACTTTAGAAATAAGAGTTACCACTCTTTTCTGTTTTCTGGTTCCCCTAAAACTAGCTGGGAGTTTTAAGGACTATATCTCCCATCTCTCTGGGGGTTTTGACCATAAGAAGGGCCAATCTGTGGGACTTCTTTTATAGGGACCCACACCACTGATTCACTTTTTTGCTGCCTTCTCTTCTTTCAGATCCTCTTCTTATTAAGAGCCTTTTACTTCGTCTATGCAATGGCTCCAAAATCTAGGTTTATCACTTATTAGCTGTGTAGCTTTTTGAAATTTACTACTTGGAAACTCATTTTCCTCATCCATAGAATGAGGATGATTATAGAACCTATCTCATAGAGTTGTAAGGATTAAATAAGGTAAGTTCATATAAAGCACTTTAGAACAGTGTCTGGAACACTGTGAGCACTGAAGAAGTATTGACAATTATGACTTTCAAGGGAGGTGAAAGTTCTAAACTGTTACTAGTGCTGCAATAAAATAGGTAGTAGGTCATCTAGGTCATAAAGAAAAATGGTGTTTCATTCTCTAAGGGAGGAAGAGGTCACAAAAGGCACCTTAGAGGAGTTTTACTTGAAATATCTGTAATTATTTGTCAAGCAGATGGTGGGATGATGTAAGCCTGCAAGTGTGTACAAAAAAAAGGCAAGATAATGCAAAGCTGATACATCCAGGAAACTACAAACAGGTAAGTAGGGTTAATGGTGGAGAGAGTTGGATGTAACTAAAAAGTGTGAAAAGAATGATCTACAGAAGTTTGTTTCAGAGAATGAATATGGAATTTATATTTTAACCTATAGATAAGCACTTCTCAAAAATTAGTGTGGTATCTGAAGCTACTCATATAAAATCCAAATATCTTTGCCCAGCTTTAGAGGTCTGGGGAAAAGTCCAGGAATCTACATATTTATTAAGTTATCCAGATGATTCTGAGGAATGTGGTTTTCTTATACCAAACTATGAGAAACATTTTGCTGCAGGCTACATAGACTTGACTAAACTTATGTTTTGAAAGACCTCTCTAATTCTATTGTTCACAAGTTTAGGTTCACATTGAAATCATTAAAGGTGGGATCCAGACATGGTTTTTCAAGTTCTTCAGGTGATTCCAAAGTTCAGTCAAGGTTGAAAAGTCCTGACTTAGCAGCAATGCAAAGGGCAGATATTAGAATATTAAAACTGGAAGTAGGGAGTTAAGATATTACTGCAATGGCATGACAAGAGTGATGAGGACAGGAACAAGGGCAATAGCTGGAGAGCTGGAGAAGTAACTGAGGTATTAAGACTAGCTCATCTAGAGTCTGGTGATTGATTGCATACAGGGGTGAGGGAGTGAGCGATATTAAGAATGACTCAGGGCTTCCCTGGTGGTGCAGTGGTTGAGAGTCCGCCTGCCAATGCAGGGGACACGGGTTCATGCCCCAGTCCACGAAGATCCCACATGCCGCGGAGCGGCTAGGCCCGTGAGCCATGGCCGCTGAGCCTGCGCGTCCAGAGCCTGTGCTCCGCAACGGGAGAGGCCACAACAGTGAGAGGCCCGTGTACCGAAAAAAAAAAGAAGAATGACTCAGGATTCGGAGTTGGGGTTTGAGTGAATGGAGGTGCCATTCAGCAAGATAGAAACCACAGGAGGAGAAACAGATTTTGGAGGAAGACTACCTTATAGCACAGGTGGAAGTCAAGGGAGGGGTGACCTAAAATTTTTGTTATTCTTTGGTATTGGTTCCCAGAGTTTAGTGTACCAAAACAAAACAAAAAAGTCACCTGGGGAGTTTGTTAACAATACAAATTCTTATTCCCTCCTTATTTCCATTTGAGAGGATTTGGAATGGAGTCCAGTGATCTTTTTTTTTCTTTTCTTTTTTTAAACAGCCCCAGTACAGTATGTAGGCCTTTGTTAAATATACCAAGAAACATTTAAAAAATAATACTGAAAGTAAATTGAAAATTACATTAAAAGTCTATTTCATGATTATAAATTGACAGCTATTAGTGACTTAAAAGAAAAGTTTGATGTTGATAGATATTTAACAGTTTTTCTTTTTACACAGCTTTATAAAATGTTCACAGTGTAATAGAGTGATTTTAATGCATGATGGAAATAGAAAGACTCACATGTTAGTGATTACAAATTAGTCTAGGTAGCAATTAACTTTTATGAAACAGTTCTATTGTCATAATTAGAAGTAACTGATGTATGTGGAAGTATATGTAGCTCCACCTTGGTAAACATCTTTTGTGTCATTGCTGCCTGTTCATTCCATCTTCAGGAATTTCAGAATCTCTTTGTTCTCCTTTGCCTTGTGAAACATTTCAAAATCCTAAAAAGAATTAAAATTAACTTATAATATCAATGTTGATAATTCCCAATTATGAAGCCACTAAACTCAAATGTCTAGGTGAGTTTGTTAATTATCTTGCCTGGGCCTTCACAAACTGCTGCCAGCTAAGTTTGGTAAAAAATTCTCCTCAGAGTAGCAGTCATTTCATACTATAATGTATGATGAAAAATACCACATAAGTATCCCAAAACAAGCAGCATGACAAAATTTCCTTTTATTATGTTTTCGTAATAAAGTACAAAGTGCCTTGTCTCCAGGAACATAATTAAGTTATTCCACAAAGGGATAAACCTCCTCTTCATACCCCATAAATGTATTATTTCCCCATGTACATGACCTTAAAATATGAAGTCACAATAAAATAAATATGGATATTTATTCTTACTCCACAATATTCTTGGACATTGAATATCTGAGGTGTAGAGTCTTAGGGGTGGAAACCTTCATCCTCATTTTTTGAAGCACTTTCAAACTGACAGAAATGTCTATTAATTCATACTTTATTTTGTAAGTATTTAAAATTCTGGTAACTTCTTCCTGTCTCTACTTCACTTAGATAGACAAAGATATAGAAAGATATTAATCAACTGATCTCAGTGTTTTATGTTTATTTTCCCTGTCCATTATTCTATGGATGAGGAACAGCTTTTAATGGTATAATATTTTTTGAGGAGAAAAAGTTAGGTAATTTTCTTGTTTTATATATATATATATATATATATATATATATAGAGAGAGAGAGAGAGAGAGAGAGAAAGAGAGAGAGAGAGAGAGATACACACAGTATGTATGTAATATATAAATATGTTTAATATGTATATGAAGAATTACAGTAAGGTGTCAGTGGGGGCTGAAAATCTCTAATGGGTTGTAAATATTTACCAGATTGTTTTCAGACTGTGCATGAAGTGGTATGAACATTCTGCTAACAGTTGAAGCAGGCTTTTGAATTCATCACTGCATTCATTCATGTTAATATCAGTGGTAACTCTGTGTAGAAAATGGACATGATACCAGGTTTTTAAATTTGAGGGAAAGTTAATACATTTTCTAAAACCATAATCAGGCTGGTGGAGATCAAAATGATGGAATAAGAGGATGTGGCACTCACCTCCCCTTGACAAACACATCCAAAATACTTCTATTTACATGTGGAACAATCCTCACTGAAAACTAACTGGAAACTGGCAGGAATCCTGTACAACCAATGTTATAAGAAAGATACATGCCTAATTGGGTAGGAAGAGAAGAAAAGTGATCAGGTTAAGACCTGTGCTCCTGTGACGGGACTCAGTGTAAAAGAAAGATTGCACAAGCAGAAACACACCCTGGGGAGTGAGCGGGTCGAGCTATAGACTGGACTTCTTGGTCCTGGGGTCCTATGTGGAAGAGACAAGCACTCTTGTCTGGTTAAAGGACCACTGGGACAGATAGAAAGGCAGGAGAAGCCAGGAATCCATTGTGAGGAGTGCTCAGGTGTGCTGGCTTGCCCTTGAGGCAAGGTGGAGAAAGGTCTACTTTAGTGGCTGCCAGGTTTCCCACAATTGTCTCACCACACACCCCACCCTGAGCACAGCAAATGTTCTAGTCCCACTCTCTCCATGCTACAGTGTGGTACTGGATCTGGGGAGGTCAGGACCAGGGAAAAGACTCAAACTTGGGACTCAGAGTTGACCCAGTCCCAGGACAGAGCCCAGGTAGGGCCGTGGTGGTCATTATTGCTTACTAAAGTGGTGCCCCAGAAGCAGCCAAAATTTTTGATGGTAACCACTTGGTCACAGCTCACTCCCACCCCATGCGTACAGAGAAACCACATAATGTCTGACTCCTCTGTGGAGCAGTGCCACATCATATAGAGAGCGGTGGAGGCTGGTGACAGTGATCATCTGTGAGAGACAAAGGGGTCTTGCCCCTGAGGCAGGGCAGTGAGAGGTCTGCTCTAGTGGCTGCTGGGTTTCCAGCAACCACCTCACCATATACCCCAGCCCAGTGAGCCCCAGCCTGAGCTGAGCAAACACTCTGGCCCTGCTCAGACTGCATCAATGTGGCACTGGAACTGGGACAATCACGATCAGGGAAAAGACATGACCATGGGCTGCATCTGAGTTGAGCCATAGACACTTACACAGGGAAGACTTACACAGGGAAGTACACAGACTATAAAGTATGCTACTAGAAAACCAATGGGTCAATGATGAAATCAAAGAGGAAATCAGAAAATACCTCAAGACAAGTGAAAATGGAAACAACACTCCAAAATCTATGGGTTGCAGCAAAAGCAGTTCTAAGAGGGAAGTTTACAGCTATACAGGCCTTCCACAAAACAAGAAAAATCTCAAATGAACAACCTGAACTATCACCTAAAAATTAGAATAATAAGAAGAAATAAAGCTCAAATTCAGCAGAAGAAAGAAAGTAATAAAGATCAGAGAGGAAATAAATAAAATTGATACAAAAAAGGCAATAGAAAACATCAATGACACCAAGTGCTGCTTTTTTTTTTTTAAAGATAAATGAAATTGATATACCTTTAGGCTGGCTCAACAAGAAGAAAAGAGGGAGGGTTAAAATTAACAAAATAAGTGACAGAGGACAAATAACAACTGATACCACAAAGATACAAAAAATTAATAAAAGAATACTATGAACAACTATATGCCAACAAATGGACAACTTCAAAGAAATGGACAAATTTCTGGAAACATACAACCCGACAAGAGTGAATCAAGAAGAAAGAAACAATTTGAAAAGACTGATCACTAGTAGTGAAATTGAATTTGTAATAAAAAATAAAAAACTCCCATCAACAAAAGTCCAAGGCTGGATGGCTTCACTGTGGAATTCTATCAAACATGTAAAGAAGAACTAATACCTATCCTTCTCAAACTGTACCAAAAAATTAAAGAAGACTGAACACTCCCAAATTCATTCTATGAGGCCACCATCATTCTGATACCAAAACAAGACAAAGACACTACGAAAAAAGAAAATTACAGGCCAAAATCTTTGATGAATATAGATGTCAAAATCCCCAACAAAATATTAGCAAACTGACTCCAACAATATATAAAAAGATCATACAACATGGTCAAGTTGGATTCTTTCCATCATGACAAGGATGGCTCAACATTTGCAAATCAATCAATGTGATACACTACATTAACAAAAGGAAGGATAAAAATCACATGATCATCTCAACAGATGCAGAAAAAACATTTGAAAAAATGTAACATCCATTCATGATCAAAAAAACACTCATCAAAGTGGGTATAGAAGGACATATCTCAACATATTAAAGACCTTTTATGGCAAGCCCACAGCCAACATCATACTCAAGGGTGAAAAGTTGAAAGCCTTTCCTCTAAATTCATGAATAAGACAGGAGGGAAAAAAATGGAGCTAGAGGAATCAAACTCCCTGACTTCAGACTATACTACAAAGCTACAGTAATAAAGACAATATGGTTCTGGCACAAAAACAGAAATATAGATCAATGGAACAGGATAGGAAGTCGAGAGATAAACACATGCACCTACAGTCAACTAATCTGTGACAAAGGAAGCAAGGATACACAATGGAAAAAAGACAGTCTCTTCAATAAGTGGTGCTGGGGAAACTGGACAGCTACATGTAAAAGAATGAAATTAGAACACTCCCTAACACCATAAACAAAAATAAACTCAAAATGGATTAAAGACCTAAATGTAAGGCCAGACACTATAAAACTCTTAGAGGAAAATATAGGCAGAACACTCTATGACATAAATCACAGCAAGATCCTTTTTGACCCACCTCCTATAGAAATGGAAATTAAAAACAAAAATTAAAAAATGGGACTTAATGAAACTTGAAAGCTTTTGCGCAGCAAAGGAAACCATAACCAAGATGAAAAGACAACCCTCAGAATGGGAGAAAATATTTTCAAATGAATCAACGGACAAAGGATTAATCTGCAAAATATATAAACAGGTTTTGTAGCTCAATATCAAAAAAAAACACAACCTAATACAAAAATGGGCAGAAGACCTAAATAGACATTTCTCCAAAGAAGATATACAGACTTCCAACAAACACATGAAAGAATGCTCAACATCATTAATCATTAGAGAAATGCAAATCAAAACTACAATGTGGTACCACCTCACACCAGTTAGAATGGGCATCATCAGAAAATCTACAGACAACAAATATTGGAGAGGGTGTGGAGGAAAGGGAACCCTCTTTCACTGTTGGTGGGAATGTAAATTGATACAGCCACTATGGAGAACAGTATGGAGGGTCCTTAAAAAACTAAAAATAGAATTACCATATGACCCAACAATCCCACTACTGGGCATATATCCAGAGAAAACCATAATTCAAAAAGACACATGCACCCCAATATTCATTGCAGCACTATTTACAATAGCTAGGTCATGGAAGCAACCTAAATGCCCATCAACAGATGGATGGATAAAGAAGATGTGGCACATATGTACAATGGAATATTACTCAGCCATAAAAAGAAACAAAATTGAATCATTTGTAGAGAGGTGGATGGACCTAGAATCTGTCATACAGAGTGAAGTAAGTCAGAAAGAGGAAGAGAAAAACAAATATCATATATTAATGCATATATGTGGAATCTAGAAAAATGATACAGATAAACCAGTTTGCAAGGCAGAAATAGAGACACAGATGTAGAGAACAAGTGTATGGACACCAAGGGAGGAAAGTAGGGTGGGGGCTGGAGTTGGTGGTGGTGGGATGAATTGGGAGATTGGGATTCACATATATACACTAATATTTATAAAGTAGATAACTAATAAGAACCAGTTGTATAAAAAAATATATAAAATAAAATTCAAATAATTGCATCAAAAAGAATAAAATACGTAGGAATAAGCTTAATCAAGGAGGTGAAAGACCTATACACTGAAAACTGGAAAAATTCATGAGGGAAGTTGAAGGTGATACAAGGAAATGGAAAGATATCCTGTGCTCTTGGATTGGAAGAATTAATATTGTTTAAACTGACATACTACCCCAAACATCTAAAGATTTAAGGAAATCACTATCAAAATACCCATGACATTTTTTCAGAGAATTAGAGTAATCCTAAAATCCATATGGAAACACAAAAGACCCAGAATTGCAAAAGCAATCCTGAGAAAAGAACAAAGCTGGTGGTATCACCCTCCCAGACTTCAGACTATACTACAAAGTTACAGTAATCAAAACAGTATTGTACATGAACAAAAACAGATACCTAGAACAATGGAACAGAACAGAGAGTCCAGAAATAAATTTACACACCTATGGTCAATTAATCTATGACAAAGGAGGCAAGAACATACAATGGAGAAAAGACAGTCTCTTTAAAAGGTAGTGCCAGGAAAACTGGACAGCCACATGTAAAACAACGAGATTAAAACATTCTCTAACACCAAATACAAAAATAAACTCAAAATACATTAAAGACCTAAACACAAGACCTGAAACCATATAACTCCTAGAAGAGAACATAGGTGGAACACTATTTGACACAAATCATAGCAATAATTTTTGGATCTGTCTCCTAAAGCAAAAGAAATAAAAGCAAAAATAAACAAATTGGACCTAATGAAACTGAAATCTTTTCTGCAGAAAATGAAATCATCAACAAAATTAGAAGGCAACCTACAGAATGTGAGAAAATATTTGCAAATGGTATGACGAACAAGAGGTTAACATTCAATATAAACAGCTCATACAACTCAATACCAAAAAAAATGAAAAGAAAATCCCAAACAATCCTATCAAAAAGTGGGAAGAAGACCTGAATAAACATTTTTCCTAAGAAGAAATACAGATGGCTAACAGGCACATGAAATTATACTCAACATAACTAATTATTAGAGAAATGCAAATCAATATAATGAGATATTACCTCACACCTGTCAGAATGGCCATTCAAAAAGTCTACAAATAACCATTGTTGGATAGGATATGGAGAAAAAGGAACCCTCATACATTGTTGGTGGGAATATAAATTGTTCCAGCCACTATGGAAAACAGTATGGAGTTTCCTCAAACAACTAAAAATATAACTACCACATGATCCAGTAATTCCACTCCTAGGTATATATCCCGAAAAAAAAGAGTAACACTAATATGAAAAGATACATGCACCCCAATATTCATAATAGCACTATTTACAATAGACAAGATATGGAAGCAACCCATGTCCATCATCAGATGAATGTAAAACATGTGGCATATATATATATATGTAGATATATAAATATATAGATATAAACACAGTGGAATATTACTCAGCCATAAAAAGAAGGAAATTCTGCCATTTTCAGCAACATGGATGGACTTAGAGAATATTATGGTTTGTGAAATAACTCAGACAGAAAAGCCAAATACTATATGATATCAATCATATGTGTAATCTAAAAAATCATACAGATAAAATAAATACGCAAAACAGAAACAGACTCACAGATATAGAAAACAAACTAGTGGTTACCACCTGGGAGAGGGAAGGGGGAGGGGCAAATTAGGGGTATGGGATTAAGAAATACATACCACTCTATAAAATAGATAAGTAACAAGAAATTATAACACAGGGAATTATAGCAATTAACTTGCAATAACATTTAATGGAGTACAATGTATAAAAATACTGAATCATGGGGCTTCCCTGGTGGCACAGTGGTTGAGAGTCTGCCTGCCGCTGCAGGGGACACTGGTTTGTGCCCTGGTCCGGGAAGATCCCACATGCCGCGGAGTGGCTAGGCCTGTGAGCCATGGCCGATGAGCCTGCGCGTCCGGAGCCTGTGCTCCGCAACAGGAGAGGCCACAACAGTGAGAGGCCCGCCTACCACAAAAAAAAAAAAAAAAAAATACTGAATCACTATGCTGTACACCTGAAACTAATATATTATTGTAAATCAACTATACTTAAACAATAAAATAAAACTATAATCACAGACTATGCCTAAATTTAGAGATAATCCATGAGACAAAATTAATAAATACACCAGGGGATTAAGATTACAAATATGTGAGTGGATAAAAGTGGCCAGTTCTTGCTATGTCCTCTCATATGAACAGTTAGATTTATGTCATCTGTTACTGTACTGTATTTCCCCACATCGTCTTTTCCCCCGAAACACAGATTACCGCTAAAGTAAAATTGTAATAGTTGGTTATCTTTTAAGCATATTTTATAACTACAACTTTTTGTTAATGGCTATAACATAAGTATTAAACTTTGAGGTTTCTACATTTTCATATGACAGTCTTGGGCATTTTTGTCACATAAAACCTGTGATGTTAGACTTAGAAAACTTATGTGAAAGCATTTTGACAAGCACAAACCCCAGTTTATTCAAATGGGATTTCTGTGAAAGTGCATGTGAGTAGGCTTTTTGTTTGATGACTTGAAAATATAATCTGGTCATGCTTGGAAAACCCTGCTTATTTCCAACTGCTGAGAAATTTCTGAAATTCCCAAATGCAACATTTTCACTTTCTGAGGCTCATTCGTTTTTAAAATTGCAAAAGCATGGTGCATGTGACTTTCACATTTTTATAGTGGTTTTTCAAAACCTTTTCAGAGGAACCCATTAAGAGAAGAACAGTTGCTTAGACCAATGCCAATCTGAGTGTGGTTCATAACACTAGCAGCATCAGGCTTACCCCACCCCAAAACTACAGAGTCAGAATCTCTGGGAGTGGGTCTCAGGAATGTTTTAATACACCCTCTAGATTATTTTTATGTTACAGTTTGAGTGACACAGATCAACACTTGGGTGAGTCCTTTACTCCATCCACCGTAGTCCTTACGGATTTCACTCCCTCTTACAGACTCAGTAACATATCCAATAACATAATTCACATTGTTTAAAAAAAAACTAGTCAAATGGCCCATAATTTTCTTTTTTAAACTACTTCTTGCTATTGTTTCTTAGTACCCAGTTGAAATCCCTAATCTACCTGATGAGACTTTATGAAAAGCAAAGCACTCTTTCTAGGCTGAGATCAAATCTCATTCCTCACACCTATCATGGTATCTGACACACAGCAGGAGTGTGATGAATGTTTGTCAACCATATATAATCAATTACAAATCAGTTTTCATGCTTCTCCAAAAACTTTGCTGAATGAAAGTTTTAGCCATTTTTAGCCAGGTCTATAACTGAGCTGTCTAATGTGATAACCACTAGCCACATGTGACTACTGGGCACTTGAAGCGTGGCCAGTCCAAAATGAAACGTGTAATAAATGCAAAACACATACTGAATTTTGAGGACTTAATATGAAAAAATAATATTTCTATTTCTATATTGATTATATGTTGCATTGATAACATTTAGTCTATTTTGTGTTAAATAAAATCTATTAAATTAATCTCATCTTTTTTAAAAGTGGCTACTTAAAATTTAAAATTACACATGCGGCTCACAATATATTGCTGTTGGAAAACATTGTTCTATAATATTTCCTACATCTTGGTCAAAATAATTCATCTAAGCTCTAATTAAGCTAAGAAATGTCTGATCCATGCAAATACACCTTCTTCTTTGAAATTAATCAGTTTTTCTTTTTGGGGTTGCCCAGACTTCTCTGAAGATTTTGGCCATTCACTCACTGGCATTTCCCCCCTCTCATCCTAAACAAGGTTCTTTACCTCTTCCATTTGAAACATCCATAAAATTATTGGAAGCCCTGAAGTTAAGCTCAAGACACAGAAGCCTCCAAGATCAATCAGTTCTTAGAGCACAAACTGAGTGAGGGTGTTAACCACATTCTCTATTCTCCCCTGCACCTCCCACCCCGAAAACCTAGAGGAGGGAGCTGAACAATGAAAGACATGAAGGGGATGGTAATGTCTTAGCACAATCCTGAAGTCCCCAACTGGAATGTCTTCACTTTAGTCCTTTTTGCCTGCTGAGGCCCTTTCTCTTTCCACTCACCTCCCTACACCCTAACACGCTGGTGTAATAGATTTTAACGGAGCTCATTGTTTTCACTCCGAGGCTACTTTGCAGAAGTAACCCGGAGTCAGCCACTTCACCGTTGCGTCCTGCTCACCAATGCTAGAAGCTGTGTCCCAACGCCCGGCCCTTCTCCAGGGCTGTTGCTAAGCGCCAGGGGCCCTGCGCTCAGGATTGGCTGGTAAACAAGTGCCCTTGTGGCGCAAGCGATCGCCCATTCTGGGAACTCTGGGCGCCTAGTGACTAGGAGGCTGTAGCACCCGCCACCCAGCCAGGCCTGTGGGGAGGGGCTGAACTCTCAAGGAGGATAAACTCTAGTTAAGGCGTCTTTTCTCCCTTCATCTGCACGGCTCACGGGAGGAGTGGCAGGAAGAGCCAAAGGACTCTGCATTCCTGCTGCCCATTCTCCCACCTCCTTGCTTGGGAATGGTGGTGAGTGCTTGGCAAAGGCGGCCACGAATGAAGGGCCAAGACACCTGAGGGAGAAAATGACCAAAACATAAAATGAAGTGTGAAGAAAACAAATAAATTAAAGCTCATGTTGCTTGGGTTTGTAGGAACAGAGCAAAGGGTGCCAATGCTTACCTGGACGGGACTGGACCACCATAGCAATCTTTTTTACCTTTTCCTTTCCTCCTTCTCGAGGATGTGCTTTGCAGGGCACCCCTTCCTTCTGGGAATTAACCTTTTGGTTTGTGTGCTAGTGGGTGCAATAGTCCCTGACTGTCCTAGCACTTCCTCTCCCCCTGTGTAAAAAGATGACCTCGCATTTTAATGTCCGTTTTCCCTTCAATACCTTTGTAGCTCAGTATTCCAACCTTTATTCTCATTTTAATATTTTCCAGTAGTTGAAGATCAGGATAATATTTACAGAATTTTTTGGCTTTGCCAAAAATGGGTAATGAAAATTGAGAGTGAAGTGCCAAAAAACCTCAGAACCAGCTTTTGTGTTAGGCACATTTGGATTCCACTTCGTAACTATGGGTCTCAGGCAAATTATTTCCCCTGAATGTCAGTTTCTCTGTTGTTAAAGTGAGAAAGGTGATGCCTACATGACAGCATCATCTGTGAGGAGTAAATGAACTGAGTATGTAAAAGTGTTTAGCATATGGTCTGACAAGCAGGTAGTTCAGAAAATGATAATAATTATTGATGATAATAAGTGCCAGACTCTTTGCATGCTGCTTGGAAACAAACACATTAATATGAATAAGAAAAAAAACATTTACCTTCAAGGAACTCAGAGAGTGATAACTGATGAGATGAGGTAAATGCATTGTAGAAAAATCTAAACCAGGCTAGGTGGGTCAAGACACTTCAGGGATCTGAAGAAATGAGTGCTAAACTGACCTGAAGGATGTATAATTTGCAAGGTAGTTATAAGAATAAAGGAATTTTAGGTAGAAGGAAAAGTCATGAAGCAACATGGTAATTGCAAATTTGGGGAGCAAGTGGAGGAATAGAGGTTAAGAAAGTAAACAGGGAAAAGCACATAGACCTTTAGGTTTCATGTTAGATTTTGATTTTTAGCATTTTCCAGGTTGTTTTCTGTTTTGTAAAAACGTAGAAAATCATGACTTGCAGATTTGCTGAGAAGATTAAATAAGTGCAGATGTTGCCTAAAAGCATCTTTCACTTATGAGACACTCAATATATTGTATCTATTCTTATTATTAATCCATTAGAAGCCATTGAAGGACTTAGCATGTTTGTGCAAAAGGTGGATAAATCTAACATGTCAACTGGATTTGAAAGGGGGCAAGATTGGAAGCAGCTGCAGAATCCAATAACAAAATGACAGTAGTGAAAGTCAGAGATATTTAGGACAGAGGACTGCTAAAATTTGGATCAGCCAGATATAGAGATGAGTAAAGCAAAGGAAATGGGGTGTAACAAGTGAAGGAGTTTAGGTTAGAAACAATTTGAGATCTCCATTTTCTTTTACTATTCCTTTGTGATAGCAGTGGTAGAAAAATCTATTTTTTTTACAATTGTTTCCATTATCTTTCTGGTGTGGGGTTGTGAAATATTTTCTCATTTTGCTGTGAGCCATTCCCTCGCATCCATGCTAAATTAATACACTATTTCTTACAAGAGGTTGTCTTTGACAACCTAAGAAAAAGTGGTTGGTATGGTATACAAAACTAGAATTAACCTATTCTGTAGGATGTTTGTGATAACTATTTTGAAATAATTATTTGTAAAACAAAAGCTGTATTGATAATTATAACTGAAAGCATCAACTATGTAGAAATTTTGTTCATGCTTTCCAATCTACTTTGGCAGTTTGTATCTGGGTTTAAAATCATTCTAAAGAATGGGTCAAACTCCTGTGAGATTGAGAAAATACATTCAAAGAAATTAACATTGTTTTTTTCTTGTCCTTTTATATATGTGGACTATTTTTCAATCATGTAAATAATACATGAATACATGTGCATTCTAGAATAATTCAAACCGTATAGAAGTATAGGGAGTAAAAAATATAATTAACCCTTCAACTTCTCCCTGCCAACCCCCTCCCAGAGGAAACCACGGTTAACAGTTTGATTTGTATTCTTTTCCACAAACATGATTACATATATTAAGTCAATTAAAAGGGAGAAAAAATCTGTTGTAGCAGGAAAGTTAAGCACACAGTATTTAAAGCCAGGCTGCCTGGGTTCTAACCCAGAGTCTACCACTTAGAACTGTATGATATTGGACATCTTATCTAGCTTTTCTGTCCCTCAGTTTCTTCACAGATAAATGGTAATTATCATATCTGTTTTATATAGATGTTAACAGGATTAAATTAGTATATGTGAAGTATTTAGAAAAGAGCTTGGCACATAGTACACACACAACCCATGATGGAATCATACTGTTTATATGGTTCTGCAACTTGCATTCCATCAATAAACATAGCGGCAATATCGTGTAGTGATTAAGTATGATTCTGAATCCAATTGCTTGGTGCAAATCCTAGTTCCACCATTTACTAACTTTGTGAACTTCAATAAGTATATAACCTTCCTCTGTCTTTTTTCCTCCGTAAAATGGAGATAATAGTTTCTGTTTTAAATTAAGTCATATATGTAGAACATTTATAATGACTGTTATGTAGTAATTCCTTATTTTTAATATCATTCCATCATTAAAAATCCTCAGTTTAGTATTTCATACAATAGATATAAGTTAACCATTGTCTTATTGATGGCCATTTAATTTATTTTTAATTATTCAGTGTTACAAAATATGCTGGTTACCATACTGCTTTTTTCTACTTAAAAAAATTAAAATATCCTTGTCTCTATCTTCATTTGAATGAAGAAAGCTATTGCTGTTAACATTTCCCACTGTCGTTCTCATTTGCATCTTGAATAAACACTTTCAAGATCCTCTTTTAGTATGTGATCATTACCATACCATATATGTGATCAACCCACATTATTCTCGTATTAGCTGGTTCAGCCCTAAGGTATGAATGGAAAGCAGAACTGTTTCATTTTGTGTGGTTAAAGTTATCTTTCTGAGGTATAAGCAAGAGCTGAGAAAAAACAAGCCAAAAGGGACTTTTCCTGTGTTTGGACTGTTGAAATCTCAGAAGACTGAATCTTTCTTTAGGTATCCTGACATTCGGAAAAGGTAAGTCTAAATTCTCATGTATTTTAGTTTGTATTGTTTTATTTTCTACTCAAAAGCCTTTAAATATGAATAAGTAGGTTTCCTGGAAACATTTATAGTAGACACTACAGACCTATTAAAGGAAACTTGTGTCTTGAATCAAATCTGCTTTTTCCTTTTGTACTCTTGTAGAGTTTATAGGGAAAATTGGAAGTCTTAAAATTGCACTAAAGATTAATGCAAAAGACTGACATAAGTGCTTTGGGAAATAAGTTTTAAGTCCAAAAGAAAAGAAGGAATGAAAGAGGGAAGGAAGAGAGGAAGGGAAAGAAAATAAAAAGAAAAAGGATGGTAGTGAATTTGACAAACCTATTTGCATTTAGATTACTGAAAAATCAGTGTGTATCTTAATAGTTTAAATCAGTTTGCATAAATCCAAACTATATATAAATATTCATCCCTCAAACACATTCTAAGGTATAGTAATTGTTTTCAATATGACTCAAACAATATTAATTAAAACACAGTTAAGACCAATTCCTTGAAAACAGACTTGATTTTTAACAGACTATTTGAAGATAAAGGGTTAAGCACTTTAACTAATAATTTTAAAATAAATCATTTATGACAGTGGTATATATTAAAATAATTATACATTTGTATAAGTTTGTACTTTTAAAACATTTGTATACCATATAATATCCTGACAATAACCTTGTGAAAAAGTCTGGGGAGCATTATTATCACCATTTAATTAATAGGAAAATTGAGGAATTTTCCCAGGAATAATAAATAAATTACCTTATGGTAAATAGTTAATGACAGAGTCAGAACCCAAGTCTCCTTACTCCTGTTCCTATTCTCTATCCTTTGAGCAATAGTGCCTCCCTAAATCATTTGTGTTTTCATGTAGCAGTTAAATCTTGATTAGACATTTTAATGTACATTGCCTTAATGAGTTTTTTTTTATATTACAGGAATATATTGCACTCTTCTCTTTAGAAACCTTGTCTAATAAAATGCTTGGAGAAGCCTTCCTAATTGAACTCCTATACAAAAAAACACTTACATGTAAGAAAACCTCAAATGATGAAAAGGAAACTTGGAAAAAGCAGCTTTTAGATATAGAAGACAAGTCACTTTCCCCTGATAAAATGGAAAATCAAAATAAGATCATGAAAGAAAGTTTAACAGAGCAAAGTAATGATAAAAATAAAATAAAATCTGTGGATGAGGTAACTGTAGCAAAATGCAAAAGTGCATCCCTTCCAGGAAATGTGTCTGCTGCGTTACCCATTCCAAAGAGAGAACATGATGAAAAACAACTAGATTTATACCGATCTTGTTCATGTACAAGTATCTGCCAGAATTATCCGGACCTGCAGATTGGAGGAGACCACGTGGGTAACATGTATGATTCTGGCTGCTTTGTGGAACACATACGTGATGATGCTTTTAACGGTCCTCTTTTACTTTCAGTAGATGTACCGTTGGGTCATTCTCCCATCAGTGAACCTCTAGAGAAATTACCTGCCTCAAAGCTTTTGAATGGGGATGAAATTCAAGAAAAAAGTATGTTGTTTCATAAGCAGCCCCTCTCTAATTCTATGCTTAATAGTTATATGGAAAAAAAAGTGGACGAACTCTACAAACAGTTTTTGGAAGAAAATCTCACTAGGTGCTGCTCCATAACCGATCTTATGGCTTCTAATTTGTTAATGAATAATGTAAATCAGATAAGTCTTCAAATCTCTCAAGAACAGAACACAGAGGCATCGAAAGCTTGGGAAGTTCTCTTACATTCTTTAGCAAGATGTAATCTCTGTAACATTTCCCACGGAAATAGTTCTGAATTTAGCACTCCTAACTTACAAATTTCAAACCAGAGAAGTAGGGAACTTGTATCACATCTGCAATAAGAACCAACTGTAGGTTGGCTGGACTAGCTTATGAGACTGGAGTAACAGCAGTCTTCTCTGGCTTATTGTGTCACATTAGACCCCTTTGTGGTGTGGTTATTACATTTTTCGAGAAATTATTTGACCAATGGTACATCTGAATTCTTGTAGATGACAATTTAAATGATTGAGTTTTATGACCATATTTTTAATTGTTTTGACATCTTTAATGCTTGCTACATTCAAGTTTGTATATTCCATATATGCTTATCTAATTGCCAGCAGCATCCCAAATTGATTACCTCACTCTCACTCATCAGATTTATTTACCACAAAAGTGATTAAATAAAAGTGAGATGAGGAGAGAGTTATTGCTCTCAGATACTGAAAAGACAACTAGAAACTGTATCAGACAGGGACATTTCTTTCTCCACAAAACTGTTTAAAGACATATGAGTAGTGCTTAAATATCTTTCTATTTTCAACATACAGAATCTGACAATCAGAAATTCTTCAAACAAAAGTTGGATTTAAATGATATTTGAAAGAAATGTGGAAGGAGGGCTTAAGGAAAAATGGAGAATTTGCCATTAAGATTTGCAATTGAACTTGATGCTTTTGAACTTTCTTGGGACAAGCATCAACTATTATATATCACTCTGTCATGCATGGTGGTTTTCAGCGATGGGAGGAAGGAAAGCATATAAGTAGAGTGAACAAAGTGCATAGAGAACCACCATCTAGAAATGAAGAGGATCTCCTGGCAATATTTACATTTCTCAGATTATCCTCAATCAAGATCCTGGCTTAGGATAAAAGCAGGGAGTTATAGCAATTTTGGAATTAAATTAAATTAATTAATTAACAAAACATACCTAAGAATGGTATAGTTTACTGCAGACTTGGAAACAAGACCCTATACTTTATAGCTCACACTTCTCTCCCAGGTATAGTAAAATGATTGACATGTATTTTGCTTGTAAAATGAAATGGTATGAATTTATGTTATGGAATTGTTATGGTTGCATTATATATTAATAAGATTTGTACCTTAGTACTCACATATTCTGTTCCAATTATCTCTTTGGTCTTTGATTAAATTTTAAAGAATAAATTACCCAGATGCCCTTACAATTTGTTCTTTTTGATCACACAATCTTTAGTTTATTTTCAGTGTCTTCAAATTTCTATGATCTAATAATAAGTACCCCTGATTTGTTTCCTGTTCATCAGTCCTTTCTCCAACATCTTCTCCAATAAGCCTCTCAATCCATTTCCACCATTCTGACATTTGATTCTGAAGAGACAATGGTTAAGAGTTTTGGAACAACTGACTTAATGTCTTATAGATACAGAAAAAACAGTTGTGTGCATATTGTTTTATATATTGCTAAATTTGTACATTTTAATATGAGTTACCAAAATGATAAAATATTAATGTTAAACTTTATCTTTTCTAAAGTGAATTAAACGTCATTGGGCAACATTATTGGTGTGAAGTTTTCTTAGAGATTGTAATATGTATTAATACTTTACAAAGAAGATATATTCATAATAGTATTAAGACTACACAGTATTATATTAGAAAACACAATATTTAGCTAGTACCAAATTTAGAAGTGCATTTAATTATTACGCTAATATTTCAATTTTCTCCCTCTTGCTTATGTCATCAAAATTCTTAATTTCTAAAGATTACTCACTTACTGTTAAAACAGCCTAAGAATTCAATGTGATATTTAAGCAAGGAAATATAATAAATTTAGTGTTATTTTCATCTTGACCTCATACTTGCTGCCTACAATGCTTGGGTGAAATATGCATAAGGGGTTGTGGTTTAGCATGTTTGGATCCTAAGTAGACATTCTTCATTCTATCTTTCATCATGGGTTTCACTTATATGACAATGCAGTTCCATTTTAAAATGTTATTTAAAATGTATGGAATGATAAATTTCTTTCTGTCTCACTTTTTTGGGGAGTTGAAAGTATTACTTTTGTGCTTCTATGAAAATGGAGAATGTTATTGATTCAGCAGTGTGGGAGGATCATCATTTCTGGGTAGGGAAGAATTTCAACAGGTTAAGAATGACGCCCAATATAATGTTGCTCCCTACCTGTATAGGTCAGTTTAATTTATATCCCATATTTGGATTTCAGGTCACTATTGTGGGGCCCAGAGTGGGTTTGACCCAGTCTCAAGTAATTTTCTGTCAGGAACATCCTTAAATCATTGAAAGCAATTCAAGAGATAGACTATACTGGACTCCTGGAACTTTTAGGCTACATCTCTCTGTCTCATGGGTTAGTCGCCCAAAGAAGCCAGTCTCCCTCAGGTTCTTTTGTTTTTTTTTCCCAGAGGTTTAAGACCAGGATAATACTAACCTGGTCCATTCAAAGTTGTAAGCAGACTTTCTGGCTCTTTCCAATCTTACCCTTAACATTTAGGTCTTATTAAAACTGGCTTTTGGAAGTGAAGAAACAAAATAAATAGTTCTCTAGGGATATCTTTTCACTTGCAATTATCCTTTTTGTGGGGCTGCTTTAGGGCAAGGGTAGAGTAGATCTTTATTTTTTTTATATATATATACATATATATATATATACACACACACACACATGTTTATATTAAAATAAAATGAATTACTTTTCAGGTAATCTGACTAATATAACATTACTACATAATGCGTGTTTGGATGAAGGGTGGAGGGGTGGCTTGATGAGAATTAGTATGTATAATAAACTGGAATAATTATGCAGTTAAGTGGGCAATTGTTTTCAGTTAGTACAGGAAGGAAAGAAAACTGTAAAGTTTTCATGACTAGTCATTTGCATGGAAAATTAGCCAATTATCTATGTATGTGTGAAAATCCATGAAAAACAAAATAATATTTGAAAGCAAAATAGGAAATGATGGCAAAAAATGT
Source organism: Delphinapterus leucas (assembly GCF_059928025.1). Lineage (NCBI taxonomy): Eukaryota > Metazoa > Chordata > Mammalia > Artiodactyla > Monodontidae > Delphinapterus > Delphinapterus leucas. Next base: position 63,346,978 of record NC_143150.1, on the reverse strand, counting down.
TCTCATAATGAGAAAATAAAGATAACTGTCCTTTTGAAAAATGTTCATTAGAAATTTGGGACTTTTGATTCCCATTCATGTAGTGTACTTTTCTTCAAGGTTTAGTAGAAATTTGTAAAAATGTTGGTTTTATATTTATTATGGTGTAAATGTACAGCACCACTTGAAATTTTATGAAATAGCCTTTATTTTTTTCTTGATTAATTTATTTTTTAAATTTTTTATAATTAATTTTTATTGGAATATGGTTGCTTTACAAAGTTGTGTTAGTTTCTACTGTACAGCAAAGTGAATCAGCTATATGTATACATATACCCCCTCTTTTTTGGATTTTCTTCCCATTTAGGTCACCACAGAGCACTGAGTAGAGTTCCCTGAGCTATACAATAGATTCTCACTAGTTATCTATTTTATACATAGTATTAATAGCGTATAAGTCAATCCCAATCTCCCAATACATCCCACCCTCCCCTTCCCCCCACAGTATCCATATGTCTGTTCCCTACATCTGTGTCTCTATTTCTGCTTTGCACACAAGTTCATCCATATCACTTTCTACATTCCACATAAAAGCGGAATTATACAATATTCGTTTTCCTCTTTCTGACTTACTTCACTCTGTATGACAGTCTCTAGGTCCATCCATGTCTCTATAAATGACCCAATTTCATTCCATTTTATGGCTGAGTAATATTCCATTGTATATATATATATATATATATATATATATATATATATATATACCACATCTTCTTTATCTATTCCTCTGCTGATAGACATTTAGCTTGCTTCCATGTCCTGTCTATTATAAATAGTGCTGCAATAAACATTGGGGTGCATGTGTCTTTTTGAATTATGCTTTTCTCTGGGTATATGCCGAGTAGTGGGATTGCTGGGTCATATGGATTGCTGGGTCACTAGTTTTAATTTTTTAAGGAACCTCCATACTGTTCTCCAGAGTGGCTGTATCAATTTACATTCTCACCAACAGTGCAAGAGGGTTCCCTTTCTACACACCCTCTCCAGCATTTACTGTTTGTAGATTTTTTAATGATGGCCATTGTGAGGGTTGTGAGGTGATACTTCATTGTGGTTTTGATTTTCATTTATCTAATAATTAGTGATGAACATCTTTTCATGAGTTTGTTGGCCATCTGTGTGTCTTCTTTGGAGAAATGTATATTTAGGGCTTCTGCCCATTTTTTGATTGGGTTGTTTGCTTTTTAGTTATTGAACTGCATTGCTGTTTGTATATTTGGGAGATTAATCCTTTGTCAGTTGCTTCGTTTGCAAATATTTTTTCCCATTCTGAGGGTTGTCTTTTGGTCTTGTTTATGGTTTATTTTGCTGTGCAAAAGCTTTTAAGTTTTAAATTAGGTCCCATTTGTTAATGTTTGTTTTAATTTTCATTACTATAGGACGTGGGTCAAAAAAAATCCTGCTGCGATTTATGTCAAAGAGTGTTCTGCCTATGTTTTCCTCTTACGAGTTTTATAGTGTCTGGCCTTACATTCAGGTCTTTAATCCATTTTGAGTTTTATTTTTGTGTATGGTGTTAGGGAGTGTTCTAAATCCATTCTTTTTTATGTACCTGTCCAGTTTTCCCAGCACCACTTATTGAAGAGAATGTCTTTTCTCCATTGTATGTTCTTGCTTGCTTTGTCATATATTGGGTGACCATATGTGTGTGGGTTTGAAATAGCCTTTTCATAATTATATTTATGAACATATCTATAAAAATGATGAGAGCCAAATAAGGTTTATTGACATCAATTAAAAATACTGAATCATTGCTATGGGCAGCTAATTCTTTGAATTGTTCTGCTATTTCTATTTAAAGCTGAGAAATTTCTAGCTTACAAAATTGCAGTATAGTTCTGGTTTTTACTTCCCCAAATGAATAGAGGCAGTTTATCATGGGAAACATAAATTGTCATAAGACGTTGGTTTAGCTGAGAGTGACTGAAGTTCAAAAGTAGGCTCTTTCCTGAAATTTATTTCTCTCTATCGTTGTAAACTGGACCCATATTTGCTAGATAGACTTTTGAGTGGAATTGAAAATGTTTAAGAAATAGGTCAGGATCCCAGTGACTTGTTGGGTTCTGCCCCTCTCCTTTAAATGTTCAGCTCTGCTTTAGGGAAGCCAGGTAATTGTAGAGCACCCTTGTATTCTTCTCCTTTGGTGAGGCTTAGGAATTGATATCCAAGAGTTCAAATGATAGGGACCAGTGTATGTCTTGAGCAGACCTCCAAGTCCAGTTCAAGATCAGAATTAATTCTCAGAGCTTTTCATCCTTTAGAACGATCTATCCCCAGGACACGACAGGCACTAGGAGAAGCTGACTGGCTCTTTATTCATTAAACAAATATTTATTAAGCACTGTGATAGGCAATCCTGACAAATGATGAACAAAATGATACCATTACTACTTTACAGATCAGTTGATATAGAACCAAAGAACAAAAGTAAGCCACCACAATCCAAATTTAGGGTCATGAACGTTATAACATATAGCTCTAGATAATCTCTGCTCATAGTTCTGCCTGCTTGGCCTATTCATACTCTAGTTTGAATCTTGTATCCAGGGCTGCTATTTGGTTGTCATCCAACAGTGTACCTCTGCTGATTATTAAACATGTTGAAATATTTCTGTACCAACTGGTATGAAGCTGCTACCCCTCCAAGTCCTACCGCCCCCATAATTACCTTAGTGACTCTGACTCTTCCCTCTGGACGCTTGTATCTCCTTATGATTCAGCAACTAAACAGACAAATGAAAGGCCTTTAATACTCAGCTCTAATACTGCCTACTACACTTCCTATTCATATGAGTTATTAAATATTTTGACCTTCACTTCTGCTTGTACCTACTTCAATATTGAGATTCCTGTTACAAAACCCACTCAGTAACACTATTATTCCTAGACTTGGGCTCTGCTTTTTTCTTGCAACTCTTAAGTAAGTGATGATATATTCATGAACACCGAATCTTTTGACTGGGCCTTCCTTACTGTTAGTCATTTTATTTGATTCTCTCTTGCCTTGCTTTGAATCTTTATTGTTGTGTTCTTCTCTAAGGTCATTTGCTTCTTCATATACTAACCAGATAGAGGGTGACTTATGAAATTATTGCTTGCCATCTGTTGACCAAATCAAGTGACTCAAGACACAAAAGAGAGGACCATGTCTTGGGTGTCAGATGTTGATTACCTTGAATATTCTACTTTCTATTACCCCAGTTTTATATGTTGTCTCAGACCTAAAAGCTACTGATACTGCATTGTGCGTCATAACAAAACAGCCATTTTTGTTTCAGACACGGAGGAGGTGTACTTTAAAGCTTAAATATAAAAAAGGTCTATGCCTTGAGAAGACTGGCTGTCTATGTGAAGTTCTCTAAATTTCTACTATAGAGCTTTATCCATGTAACTGAAGATTTTATTACCTGTTAAATGTCCATCTACCTAACAGGAAGAATGCTATTATTAGTTATTGTCATTTAGTAATATCAATGGCTACCATTTTGAGTATCTATTATATGATAGGCACTCTACTAAGAACTTTACTCACATATCTTATTTATTTCAACAATCTTATTAGATAAGTAATATCATTATCCTCATTTTAGACAGGAGGAAATTAAAGTTAAGAGATTTAAAACTTTTTTGCCTAAAATCCTACAGCTATTCAGAGTAAGAGTCATTATTCAAATCAAGTCATTCTGACATCAGAAACTCTTTTGTTAACCTATTGTTGCCAGATTTAGCATATAAAAAAATGTAAATGTCTAGTTAAATTTGAATTTCAGGAAAACAGCAAATTACTTTTTAGCATAAATATATTCCCGTGCAATATTTGGGACACACTTATATTAAAAACATTATTAATTTATCTGAAATCCAAATTTAGTTGGGCATCCTGGCATTCTGTATTTTACATGGCAACCCTACCTTAAACACTACCCTTTGCTTTTTCCAGGGTGATTAAAACAGCAGAGTGAAACGTTGAAAGTGGAGGGAGAGCAGTGGTGCAGAACATGATGGCAGCGGGAGAGAAGTGAGGGACACAAATAAGGGGGAAAAGACCAAGAATTCTGGAGGCTGTAAATGGAAGGTACCATTTTATAAAGTCATTACTTGAAGAAGAGCTGGGGAGAAAGTTTTGTCTCCTGAGGACTTTAAAAGGATTTTTCATTTATTGTAATTGTGTCGAGATAAAACTGTTTTAATTCTGTTACATGAGCAACTCATTCAGTAAAACAGGAAGAAAGAGAGCTAGAAAGAGCAGAGGATTTGCAATGAGAAGATTTGTGTTTTAATAAAGTTCCAACTCATCCACTCACTAAATGCCTGGCAAGGCACTTTGCTTCTCCGAGTATCAATGTCCTTACCTAGAAAATGAGGATAGCAACACTTGCTCCAACTATACCAGAGGACTGTTATGAGGATTAAAAGGAGGTGAAAAGATTTGGTAAGTAGTTAAAGACTCTACTATTATATGTCCTTTTTATTAAAAAATCAGCACAATTGTAAAAAATCAATCATCACGTATAACGTTGGGGTGGGGTAAAGATTTATTTTTTGCCAATATAGTTAACACTTGTAATAAATCCCTTCTGATTACTTAACAGGACCATTTAAATGTAAAATAAGAGATGAGAGTCCACACACACTGTTAGTGCTTACTGCTGGGAGGGGACAGTTTCGTGTTCTACATGGACATATTAAAAGAAGAAAAAGATTTGCCTGACTTTTTCCAAGTGCCTGAGAAACATTACAGCATTTTGATTTAATTTTTTATTTCTGATGGAGGAAATTATAGTAAATGCTTTTTAAAGACAAATCATGCTATAAATGTTGGATGAGAGAAACAGAAACTTTTTAAGCTTAATGCACAGTATCTCCTACTACAATGAAGTGTAGTGAGACCAGTGGGAGCTTTTGTGGAAGAGTCACTGAAGCGGTGTTAGGTTTCAACAGCAAATGCTGTAGATACAGTAGTTTCCCACCCCCACCCAAGAGAGTGTAATATTGGCAGAGAATAGGGTACTACCTGAAAGAGAGAGGTGACTCTATGCCGTTAAGGAAGTGTGACAGCAGGACTGTGCAGTAGGTGAAATTTGTTTCTCTAGTTTCCCCATTCTAGTCCCTTTCAATAATAATATTTGTAATGGTAATGAGAATAAGTTAGAAATAATGGAGTCCTTATAATTGCAATAGGTAATTCACCTACCTTATAAGATTGTTGTGAGAAAGAAATGAGGTAGCATAAGTCAAGTGTCACCTCAAACGGATCAGAATGGCCATCATCAAAAAATCTACACACAGTAAATGCTGGAAAGGGTGTGGAGAAAAGGGAACACTCTTGCACTGTTGGTGGGATGTAAATTGATACAGCCGCTATGGATAACAGTATGGAGGTTCCTTAAAAACGTAAAATTAGAACTACCATATGACCCAACAATCCCACTGCTGGGCATATACCCGGAGAAAACCATAATTCAAAAAGATACATGCACTCCAATGTTCGTTGCAGCACTATTTACAATAGCCAGGACATAGAAGCCACCCAGATGTCCATCAAGAGAGGAATGGATAAAGAAGATGTGGTACATATATACAATGGAATATTACTCAGCCATAAAAAAGAACAAAATAATGCCATTTGCAGCAACATGGATGTACCTAGAGATTGTCATACTGAGTAAAGTAAGTCAGACAGAGAAAGACAAATACCATATGATATCACTTATATGTGGAATCTAAAAAAAAGGTACAAATGAACTTATTTACAAAAGTAGAGTCATGGATGAAGAAAATAAACTTATGATTACCAGGGGATGGGGGGAGGGATAAATTGGGAGATTGGGATAGATATATACACACTACTATATATAAAATAGATAACTAATAAGAACCTGCTGTATAGCACAGGGAACTCTACTCAGTGCACTGTAATGGCCTATATTAGAAAAGAATCTTTAAAAAAAGAATGGATATATGTATATGTATAACTGATTCACTTTGCTATACATCTGAAACTAACACATTGTAAATTAATTATACTCCAATAAAATTTTTTAAAAAGCTTGATCTCAGACAAGTCTTTTCTTTCTTTTTTTCTTCCAGTTTTATTGAGATATAGTTGACAAAACTGTATTAAGATTAAAGCATACAGCATAATGATTTTATTTACATATATCATGAAGTGATTATCACAAGTTTAGTGAACATCCATCATCTCATATAGTTATAAAATTAAATAAATAGAAAAACTTTTTCCTTTTGCTAAGAACTCAGGATTTACTCTTTTAACAACTTTCATATATAACATGTTGTACAAGAGTCATTTCTAACTGACTGCAAATATGTCAGTGTTCGTTCTTCCATAGGGGTCAGCACGATAAGCCTAAATTCCCAGTGTGGAACAACAGGTTCTATTCTCTGGAAAAAAAAGACATTCAAGCTTCATCCATATACCTATGGGACAAGGATTTGACCCTCCTATCCTAGTTCCTCAAAATTTTACTACCTAGGCATCCCTGGATCTGTTTAGGTCTAAAGTAAGTCCTGTGGGGGCATCAGGGCCAATTTACAAATAGGAGCCAGTGCTCCTACCTTAGGCAATGTCTTAAGACTTCAGGCTCAGGAAGATGGAAATGGAGGGCTTTTAGAAGTATATGACAACAATAGCAACAAATGTGATAGAGGAAAAATAAGGGAGGATGCATTGTGAGCTCTTGGAAGGTCTTTGCTTTCTAAGTTTAGGTATTGTAGAATTCTAGGACATCATAAAATTCCACAGAGATAATCTAGATGGATTATCTAAAAACTCCAGAAAACTAAATACATATCTCCCTACTGTCTGTGCTGTCTCGCTCACACACACACACACACAAACACACACACACACTTACAATAGCTCAATATGTAAAACAAATATTTGAAGAGTTGCTCTGATTGAAAGAGGAAGAATAAAGATTCTCACCTTTTGCCCACATTAAGGCAACCCTTGAGGGGGCTTCTCATAATAGCTTGAAAATTCTTGATCTAATCCAGCACTCTTATTTTAAAGATTACAAATGATACCCAAAGACATGGAAAAATTGTTCAAGCAGTTAGTGAATGACAAACTTGGCACTGACACCTAGATATTCTGATTCCCAGTTAAGTTTACTTTCCTTTCCTTTTTTTTTAAACATCTTTATTGGAGTATAATTGCTTTACAATGCTGTGTTAGTTTCTGCTATATAACAAAGTGAATCAGTAATACATATACATATGTTCCCATATCTCTTCCCTCTTGTGTTTCCCTCCCTCACACCCTCCCTATCCCACCACTCTAGGTGGTCACAAAGCACCGAGCTGATCTGCCTGTGCTATGCGGCTGCTTTCCAATAGCTATATATTTTACGTTTGGTAGTGTATATATGTCCATGCCTCTCTCTGGCTTTGTCACAGTTTACCCTTCCCCCTCCCCATATCCTCAAGTCCATTCTCTAGTAGGTCTGTGTCTTTATTCCTGTCTTACCCCTAGGTTCTTCATGACATATTTTTATCTTAAATTCCATATATAAGTGTTAGGATACGGTATTTGTCTTTCTCTTTCTGACTTACTTCACTCTGTATGACAGACTCTAGGTCTATCCACCTCATTACAAATAGTTCAATTTCGTTTCCTTTTTATGGCGGAGTAATATTCCATGGTATATATGTGCCACATCTTCTTTATCCATTCATCCGATGATGGACACTTAGGTTGTTTCCATCTCCTGCCTATTGTAAATAGAGTTGCAGTGAACATTTTAGTACATGACTCTTTTTGAATTATGGCTTTCTCAAGGTATATGCTGAGTAGTGGGATTGCTGGGTCATATGGTATTTCTATTTGTACTTTTTTAAGGAACCTCCATACTGCTCTCCATAGAGGCTGTACCAATTCACATTCCCACCAGCAGTGCAACAGTGTTCCCTTTTCTCCACACCCTCTCCAGCATTTATTGTTTCTAGATTTTTTAACGATGGCCATCCTGACTGGTGTGAGATGATATCTCATTGTAGTTTTGATTTTCATTTCTCTAATGATTAATGATGTTGAACATTCTTTCACATGTTTGTTGGTTGTCTGTATATCTTTTTTGGAGAGATGTCTATTTAGGTCTTCTGTGCATTTTTGGATTGGGTTGTTGTTTTATTGTTTTTGAGCTGCATGAGCTGCTTATAAATTTTGGAGATAACTGCTTTGTCCGTTGCTTCATTTGCAAATATTTTCTCCCATTCTGAGGGTTGTCTTTTGGTCTTCTTTATGGTTTCCTTTGCTGTGCAAAAGCTTTGAAGTTTCATTAGATCCCCTTTGTTTATTTTGTTTTTATTTCCATTTCTCTAGGAGGTGGGTCAAAAAGGATCTTGCTGTGATTTATGTCATAGAGTGTTCTGCCTATGTTTTCCTCTAAGAGTTTGCTAGTTTCTGGACTTACATTTAGATATTAAATACATTTTGAGCTTATTTTTGTGTATGATGTTAAGGAGTGATCTAATCTCATACTTTTTCATGTAGCTGTCCACTTTTCTCAGCACAAATTATTGAAGATGGTGTCTTTTCTCCACTGTACATTCCTGCCTCCTTTCCCAAAGATAAGGTGACCATATATGTGTGAGTTTATCTCTGGGCTTTCTATCCTGTTCCATTGATCTATCTTTCTGTTTTTGTGCCAGTACCATACTGTCTTGATTACTGTAGCTTTGTAGTATAGTTTGAAGTCAGGGAGCCTGATTCCTCCAGCTCCGTTTTTCGTTCTCAAGATTGCTTTGGCTATTCGGGGTCTTTTGTGTTTCCATACAAATTGTGAAATTTTTTATTCTAGTCCTGTGAAAAATGCCAGTGGTAGTTTGACAGGGATTGCACTGAATGTGTAGATTGCTTTGGGTAGTAGAGTCATTTTCACAATATTGATTCTTCCAATCCAAGGACATGATATATGTCTCCATTTATTTGTATCATCTTTAAATTCTTTCATCAGTGTCTTATAATTTTCTGCACACAGGTCTTTTGTCTCCTTAGGTAGGTTTATTCCCAGATATTTTATTCTTTTTGTTGCAATGGTAAAAGGGAGTGTTTTCTTGATTTCACTTTCAGATTTTTCAACATTAGTGTATAGGAATGCAAGAGGTTTCTGTGCATTAATTTTGTATCCTGCTACTTTACCAAATTCATTCATTAGCTCTAGTAGTTTTCTGGTAGCATCGTTAGAATTCTCTATGTATAATATCATGTCATCTGCAAACAGTGACAGCTTTACGTCTTCTTTTCCAATTTGGATTCTTTTATTTCCTTTTCTTCTCTGATTGCTGTGGCTAAAACTTCCAAAACTATGCTGAATAAGAGTGGCAAGACTGGGCAACCTTGTCTTGTCCCCGATCTTAGTGGAAATGCTTTCAGTTTTTCACCATTGAGGATGAGGTTGGGTGTGGGTTTGTCATATATGGCCTTTATTATGTTGAGGAAAGTTCCCTTTATGCCTACTTTCTGCAGGGTTTTTATCATAAATTGGTGTTGAATGTTGTCGAAAGATTTCTCTGCATCGATTCAGATGGTCATATGGTTTTTCTCCTTCAATTTATTAATATGGTGTATCACGTTGATTAATTTGCGTATATTGAAGAATCCTTGCATTCCTTGAATAAAACCCACTTGATCATGGTGTATGATCCTTTTAATGTACTGTTGGATTCTGTTTGCTAGTAGTTTGTTGAGGATTTTTGCATCTATGTTCATCACTGATATTGGCCTGTAGTTTTCTTTCTTTGTGGCATCTTTGTCTGGTTTTGGTATCAGGGTGATGGTGGCCTCATAGAATGAGTTTGGGAGTGTTCCTCCCTCTGCTATATTTTGGAAGAGTTTGAAAAGGATAGGTGTTAGCTCTTCTCTAAATGTTTAATAGAATTACCCTGTGAAGCCATCTGGTCCTGGGCTTTTGTTTGTTGGAAGATTTTTTTTTTTTTAAACATCTTTATTGGGGTATAATTGCTTTACAATGGTGTGTTAGTTTCTGCTTTATAACAAAGTGAATCAGTTATACATATACATATGTTCCCATATGTCTTCCCTCTTGCGTCTCCCTCCCTCCCACTCTCCCTATCCCACCCCTCCAGGCTGTCACAAAGCACCGAGCTAATATCCCTGTGCCTTGCGGCTGCTTCCCCCTAGCTATCTACCTTACTACGTTTGTTAGTGTGTATATGTCCATGACTCTCTCTCGCCCTGTCAAAGCTCACCCTTCCCCCTCCCCATATCCTCAAGTCCGTTCTCCAGTCGGCCTGCGCCTTTATTCCTGTCTTAACCCTAGGTTCTTCATGACATTTTTTTTCCCCTTAAATTCCATATATATGTGTTAGCATACGGTATTTGTCTTTTTCTTTCTGACTTACTTCACTCTGTATGACAGACTCTAGGTCTATCCATCTCATTACAAATAGCTCAATTTCATTTCTTTTTAAGGCTGAGTAATATTCCATTGTATATATGTGCCACATCTTCTTTATCCATTCATCCTATGATGGGCGCTTAGGTTGTTTCCATCTCCGGGCTATTGTAAATAGAGCTGCAATGAATATTTTGGTACATGACTCTTTTTGAATTTTGGTTTTCTCAGGGTATATGCCCAGTGGTGGGATTGCTGGGTCATATGGTAATTCTATTTGTAGTTTTTTAAGGAACCTCCATACTGTTCTCCATAGTGGCTGAACCAATTCACATTCCCACCAGCAGTGCAACAGTGTTCCCTTTTCTCCACACCCTCTCCAGCATTTATTGTTTCTAGATTTTTTGATGATGGCCATTCTGACTGGTGTGAGATGATATCTCATTGTAGTTTTGATTTGCATTTCTCTAATGATTAATGATGTTGAGCATTCTTTCATGTGTTTGTTGGCATTCTGTATATCTTCTTTGGAGAAATGTCTATTTAGGTCTTCTGCCCATTTTTGGATTGGGTTGTTTGTTTTTTTGTTATTGAGCTGCATGAGCTGCTTGTAAATTTTGGAGATTAATCCTTTGTCAGTTGCTTCATTTGCAAATATTTTCTCCCATTCTGAGGGTTGTCTTTTGGTCTTGATTATGGTTTCCTTTGCTGTGCAAAAGCTTTGAAGTTTCATTAGGTCCCATTTGTTTATTTTTGTTTTTATTTCCATTACTCTAGGAGGTGGGTCAGAAAGGATCTTGCTGTGATTTATGTCATAGAGTGTTCTGCCTATGTTTTCCTCTAAGAGTTTGATAGTTTCTGGCCTTACATTTAGGTCTTTAATCCATTTTGAGCTTATTTTTGTGTATGGTGTTAGGGAGTGATCTAATCTCATACTTTTACATGTACCTGTCCAGTTTTCCCAGCACCATTTATTGAAGAGGCTGTCCTTTCTCCACTGTACATTCCTGCCACCTTTATCAAAGATAAGGTGTCCATATGTGCGTGGGTTTATCTCTGGGCTTTCTATCCTGTTCCATTGATCTATCTTTCTGTTTTTGTGCCAGTACCATACTGTCTTGATTACTGTAGCTTTGTAGTATAGTCTGAAGTCAGGGAGCCTGATTCCTCCAGCTCCTTTTTTCGTTCTCAAGATTGCTTTGGCTATTCGGGGTCTTTTGTGTTTCCATACAAATTGCTAAATTTTTGTTCTAGTTCTGTGAAAAATGCCAGTGGTAGTTTGATAGGGATTGCATTGAATCTGTAGATTGCTTTGGGTAGTAGAGTCATTTTCACAATGTTGATTCTTCCCATCCAAGAACATGGTATATCTCTCCATCTATTTGTATCATCTTTAATTTCTTTCATCAGTGTCTTATAATTTTCTGCATACAGGTCTTTCGTCTCCTTAGGTAGGTTTATTCTTAGATATTTTATTCTTTTTGTTGCAATGGTAAATGGGAGTGTTTTCTTGATTTCACTTTCAGATTTTTCATCATTAGTATATAGGAATGCCAGAGATTTCTGTGCATTAACTTTGTATCCCGCTACTTTACCAAATTCATTGATTAGCTCTAGTAGTTTTCTGGTAGCATCTTTAGGATTCTCTATGTATAGTATCATGTCATCTGCAAACAGTGACAGCTTTACTTCTTCTTTTCCGATTTGGATTCCTTTTATTTCCTTTTCTTCTCTGATTGCTGTGGCTAAAACTTCCAAAACTATGTTGAATAAGAGTGGTGAGAGTGGGCAACCTTGTCTTGTTCCTGATCTTAGTGGAAATGCTTTCAGTTTTTCACCATTGAGGATGATGTTTGCTGTGGGCTTGTCATATATGGCCTTTATTATGTTGAGGAAAGTTCCCTCTATGCCTACTTTCTGCAGGGTTTTTATCATAAATGGGTGTTGAATTTTGTCAAAAGCTTTCTCTGCATCTATTGAGATGATCGTATGGTTTTTCTCCTTCAATTTGTTAATATGGTGTATCACGTTGATTGATTTACATATATTGAAGAATCCTTGCAGTCCTGGAATAAACCCCACGTGATCATGGTGTATGATCCTTTTAATGTGTTGTTGGATTCTGTTTGCTAGTATTTTATTGAGGATTTTTGCATCTATGTTCATCACTGATATTGGCCTGTAGTTTTCTTTCTTTGTGACATCCTTGTCTGGTTTTGGTATCAAGGTGATGGTGGCCTCGTAGAAGGAATTTGGGAGTGTTCCTCCCTCTGCTATATTTTGGAAGAGTTTGAGAAGGATAGGTGTTAGCTCTTCTCTAAATGTTTGATAGAATTCGCCTGTGAAGCCATCTGGTCCTGGGCTTTTGTTTGTTGGAAGATTTTTAATCACAGTTTCAATTTCAGTGCTTGTGATTGGTCTGTTCATATTTTCTATTTCTTCCTGATTCAGTCTTGGCAGGTTGTGCATTTCTAAGAATTTGTCCATTTCTTCCAGATTGTCCATTTTATTGGCATAGAGTTGCTTGTAGTAATCTCTCATGATTTTTTTTATTTCTGCAGTGTCAGTTGTTACTTCTCCTTTTTCATTTCTAATTCTATTGATTTGAGTCTTCTCCCTTTTTTTCTTGATGAGTCTGGCTAGTGGTTTATCTATTTTGTTTATCTTCTCAAAGAACCAGCTTTTAGTTTTATTGATCTTTGCTACCGTTTCCTTCATTTCTTTTTCATTTATTTCTGATCTGATTTTTATGATTTCTTTCCTTCTGCTAGCTTTGGGGTTTTTTTGTTCTTCTTTCTCTAATTGCTTGGGGTGCAAGGTTAGGTTGTTTATTGGAGATGTTTCCTGCTCCTTAAGGTGGGCTTGTATTGCTATAAACTTCCCCCTTAGAACTGCTTTTGCTGCATCCCATAGGTTTTGGGTCGTTGTGTCTCCATTGTCATTTGTTTCTAGGTATTTTTTTATTTCCTCTTTGATTTCTTCAGTGATCACTTCATTATTAAGAAGTGTATTGTTTAGCCTCCATGTGTTTGTATTTTTTACAGATCTTTTCCTGTAATTGATATCTAGTCTCATGGCATTGTGGTCAGAAAAGATACTTGATACAATTTCAATTTTCTTAAATTTACCAAGGCTTGATTTGTGACCCAAGATATGATCTATCCTGGAGAATGTTCCATGAGCACTTGAGAAAAATGTGTATTCTGTTGTTTTTGGATGGAGTGTCCTATAAATATCAATTAAGTCCATCGTGTTTAATGTATCATTTAAAGCTTGTGTTTCCTTATTTATTTTCATTTTGGATGATCTGTCCATGGGTGAAAGTGGGGTGTTAAAGTCCCCTACTATGAATGTGTTACTGTCGATCTCCCCTTTTATGGCTGTTAGTATTTGCCTTATGAATTGAGGTGCTCCTATGTTGGGTGCATAAATATTTACAATTGTTATATCTTCTTCTTGGATCGATCCCTTGATCATTATGTAGTGTCCTTCTTTGTCTCTTGTAATAGTCCTTATTTTAAAGTCTATTTTGTCTGATATGAGAATTGCTACTCCAGCTTTCTTTTGGTTTCCATTTGCATGGAATATCTTTTTCCATCCCCTTATTTTCAGTCTGTATGTGTCTCTAGGTCTGAAGTGGGTCTCTTGTAGACAGCATATATAAGGATCTTGTTTTTGTATCCATTCAGCCAATCTGTGTCTTTTGGTGGGAGCATTTAGTCCATTTACATTTAAGGTAATTATCGATATGTATGTTCCTATTCCCATTTTCTATATTGTTTTGGGTTCGTTATTATAGGTCTTTTCCTTCTCTTGTGTTCCTTGTCTAGAGAAGTTCCTTTAGCATTTGTTGTAAAGCTGGTTTGGTGGTGCTGAACTGTCTCAGCTTTTGCTTGTCTGTAAAGATTTTAATTTCTCCATCAAATCTGAATGAGATCCTTGCTGGGTAGAGTAGTCTTGGTTGCAGGTTTTTCTCCTTCATCACTTTCAGTATGTCCTGCCACTCCCTTCTGGCTTGTAGGGTTTCTGCTGAGAGATCAGCTGTTAACCTTATGGGGATTCCCTTGTGTGTTATTTGTTGTTTTTCCCTTGCTGCTTTTAATATGCTTTCTTTGTATTTAATTTTTGACAGTTTGATTAATATGTGTCTTGGCGTATTTCTCCTTGTATTTATCCTGTATGGGACTCTCTGTGCTTCCTGGACTTGATTAACTATTTCCTTTCCCATATTAGGGAAGTTTTCAACTATAATCTCTTCAAATATTTTCTCAGTCCCTTTCTTTTTCTCTTCTTCTTCTGGAACCCCTATAATTCGAATGTTCTTGCGTTTAATGTTGTCCCAGAGGTCTCTGAGACTGTCCTCAGTTCTTTTCATTCTTTTTTCTTTATTCTGCTCTTCAGTAGTTATTTCCACTATTTTATCTTCCAGGTCACTTATCCGTTCTTCTGCCTCAGTTATTCTGTTATTGATCCCATCTAGAGTACTTTTAATTTCATTTATTGCGTTGTTCATCATTGCTTGTTTCATCTTTATTTCTTCTAGGTCCTTGTTAACTGTTTCTTGCATTTTGTCCATTCTACTTCCAAGATTTCGGATCATCCTTACTATCATTATCCTGAATTCTTTTTCAGGTAGGCTGCCTATTTCCTCTTCATTTGTTAGGTCTGGTGCATTTTTATCTTGCTCCTTCATCTGCTGTGTGTTTTTCTGTCTTCTCATTTTGCTTATCTTGCTGTGTTTGGGGTCTCCTTTTTGCAGGCTGCACGTTCGTAGTTCCCGTTGTTTTTGATGTCTGTCTCCAGTGGCTAAGGTTGTTTCAGTGGGTTGTGTAGGCTTCCTGGTGGAGGGGATTAGTGCCTGTGTTGAGGTGGATGAGGCTGGATCTTGTCTCTTTAGTGGGCAGGTTCACGTCTGGTGGTGTGTTTTGGGGTGTCTGTGGCCTTATTATGATTTTAGGCAGCCTCTCTGCTAATGGGTGGGGTTGTGTTCCTGTTTTGCTAGTTGTTTGGCATAGGTTGTCTAGCACTGTGGCTTGCTGGTCGTTGAGTGAAGCTGGGTGCTGGTGTTAAGATGGAGGTCACTGGGAGATTTCCGCCGTTTAATATTATGTGGAGCTGGGAGGTCTCTTGTTGACCAGTGTCCTGAAGTTGGCTCTCCTACCTCAGAGGCAGAGCCCTGACTCCTGGCTGGAGCACCAAGAGCCTTTCATCCACACGGCTCAGAATAAAAGGGAGAAAAAGTAGAGAGAATTAGTAGAAGTATGAGGAAAGAAAGAAGGAAAGGAGGAAAGGAAGGAAGGAAGAAAGAAGCAAAGAAGGAAAGAAAGGAGGGAGGGAGGAAGGAAGGAAGGAAGGAGGGAAAGAACTAAAAAAGACAGAAAGAAAGAAGATACAGTAAAAATAAAATAAAGTATAATATAGTTATTGAATTAAAAAATATTTAGAAAAAAAAAAGGGATGGATAGAACCTTAGGACAAATGTTGGAAGCAAAGCTATACAGAGAAAATCTTACACAGAAGCATACACATACACCTTCACAAAAAGAGGTAAAGGGGGAAAAATCATAAATCTTGCTCTCAGAGACCACCTCCTCAATTTGGGGTGATTCGTTGTCTAAAGGAGGGAAGGAAGGAAGGAAAGAAAGAAAGAACGAAGGTAAAGTATAATAAAGTTATTACAATTAAAATTAATTATTGAGAAAAAAAATTTTTTTAAAAAACCATGGACGGATAGAGCCCTAGGACAAATGGTGGAAGCAAGAGTATACAGACAAGATCTCACACAGAGGCATACACGTACACATTCACAAAAAGAGGAAAAGGGAAAAAAAATCATAGATCTCGCTCCTAAATTCAACCTCTTCAATTTGGGATCATTCCTTGTCTATTCAGGTATTCCACAGACGCAGGGTACATCAAGTTGATTGTGGAGCTTTAATCCACTGCTTCTGAGGCTGCTGGGAGAGATTTCCCTTTCTCTTCTTTGTTCTCACAGCTCACAGGAGCTCAGCTTTGGATTTGGCCCTGCCTCTGCGTGTAGGTCGCTGGAGGGCGTCTGTTTTTTGCTCAGACAGGACAGGGTTAAAGGAGCCACTGATTCGGGGGCTCTGGCTCACTCAGGCCGGGGGTGCGGGGGGTGGAAGGAGGGGCACTGCGTGCGGGGCGGGCCTGCGGCGTCAGAGGCGGCGTGACGTTGCGGCAGAGGCCGGCGTGACGTTGCACCAGCCTGAGGCCCGCCGTGCGTTCTCCCTGGGAAGTTGTCCCTGGTTCCCGGGAACCTGGCAGTGGCGGGCTGCACAGGCTCCGTGGAAGAGGGGTGTGGAGAGTGACCTGTGCTCGCACACAGGCCCCTTGGTGGCGGCAGCAGCAGCCTTAGCGTCTCCCGCCCGTCTCTGGAGTCCGCGCTTTTAGCCGCGGCTCGCGCCCGTCTCTGGGGTTCGCGCTTTTAGCCGCGGCTCGCGCCCGTCTCTGGGGTTCGCGCTTTTAGCCGCGGCTCGCGCCCGTCTCTGGAGTTCCTTTAAGCAGCGCTCTTAAACCCCTCTCCTCGCGCACCAGGAAACAAAGGGAAGAAAAAGTCTCTTGCCTCTTCGGCAGGTGCAGGCTTTTCCCCGAACTAACCTCCCGGCTAGTCGTGGTGCACTAACCCCTTCAGGCTATGTTCAAGCCGCCAACCCCAGTCCTCTCCCTGCGCTCCGTCCAAAACCGAAACCCGAGCCTCAGCTCGCAGCCCCACCCGCCCCGGCGGGTGAGCAGACAAGCCTCTCGGGCTGGTGAGTGCTGGTCGCACCGATCCTCAGTGCGGGAATCTCTCCGCTTTGCCCTCCGCACCCGTCTCTGTGCACTACTCCGCGGTCCCGAAGCTCCCCCCTCCTCCTCCCGCAGTCTCCGCCCGCGGAGGGGCTTCCTAGTGTGTGGAAACTTTTCCTCCTTCACAGCTCCCTCCCACTGGTACAGGTTCCGTCCTTATTCTTTTGTCTCTGTTTTTTCTTTTGCCCTACCCAGGTACGTGGGGAGTTTCTTGCCTTTTGGGAGGTCTGAGGTCTTCTGCCAGCCTTCAGTAGGTGTTCTGTAGGAGTTGTTCCACGTATAGATGTATTTCTGATGTATCCGTGGGGAGGAAGGCGATCTCCGCGTCTTACTCTTCCGCCATCTTCAAGGTCCCCCCTGTTGGAAGATTTTTAATCACAGTTTCAATTTCAGTGCTTGTGATTGGTCTGTTCATATTTTCTATTTCTTCTTGATTCAATCTTGGCAGGTTGTGCATTTTTAAGAATTTGTCAATTTTTTCTAGGTTTTCCATTTTATTGGCATAGAGTTGCTTGTAGTAATCTCTCATGATCTTTTGTATTTCTGCAGTGACAGTTGTTACTTCTCCTTATACATTTTAATTCTATTAATTTGAGTCTTCTCCCTTTTTTTCTTGATGACTCTGGCTAATGGTTTATCAATTTTGTTTATCTTCTCAAAGTACCAGCTTTTGGTTTCATTGCTCTTTGCTATTGTTTCCTTCATTTATTTTTCATTTATTTCTGATCTGATTTTTATGATTTCTTTCCTTCTGATAACTTTGGGGGTTTTTGTTCTTCTTTCTCTAATTGCTTTAGTTGCAAGTTTAGGTTCTTTATTTGAGATGTTTCCTGTTCCTTAAAGTAGGATTGTATTGCTATAAACTTCCCTCTTAGAACTGCTTTTGCTGCGTTCCATAGGTTTTGGGTCGTCGTGTCTCCATTGTCATTTGTTTCTAGGTATTTTTTTATTTCCTCTTTGATTTCCTCAGTGATCACTTCGTTATTAAGTAGTGTATTATTTAGCCTCCACGTGTTTGTATTTTTTGCAGATCTTTTCCTGTAGTTGTTATAGTCTCATAGTGTTGTGGTCAGAAAAGACACTTGATACAATTTCAATTTTCTTAAATTTACCAAGGCTTGATTTCTGACCAAAGATATGATCTATCCTGGAGAATGTTCCATGAGCACTTGAGAAAAATGTGTATTCTGTTGTTTTTGGATGGAATTTCCTATAAATATCAATTAAGTCCATCTTGTTTAATGTATAATTTAAGGCTCGTGTCTCCTTATTTATTTTCATTTCGGATGATTTGTCCATTGGTGAAAGTGGGGTGTTAAAGTCCCCTACTATGAATGTGTTACTGTCAATTTCCCCTTTTATGGCTGTTAGCATTTACCTTATGTATTGAGGTGCTCCTATGTTGGGTGGATAAATATTTACAATTGTTATATCTTCTTTTTGGATTGATCCCTTGATGATTATGTAGTGTCCTTCTTTGTCTCTTGGAATAGTCTTTATTTTAAAGTCTATTTTGTCTGATATGAGAATTGCTTCTCCAGCTTTCTCCTGATTTCCATTTGCATGGAATATCTTTTTCCATCCCCTCACTTTCAGTCTGTATGTGTCTCTAAGTCTGAAGTGGGTCTCTTGTAGACAGCATATATATGGGTTTTGTTTTTGTATCCATTGAGCCAGTCTGAGTCTTTTGGTGGGAGCATTTAATCCATTTACATTTAAGGTAATTATCGATATGTATGTTCCTATTCCCATTTTCTTAATTGTTCTGGGTTTGTTATTGTAGGTCTTTTCCTTCTCTTGTGTTTCTTGTCTAGAGAAGTTCCTTTAGCATTTGTTGTAAAGAGGGTTTGGTGGTGCTGAACTCTCTCATCTTTTGCTTGACTGTAAAGATTTTCATTTCTCCATCAAATCTGAATGAGATCCTTGCTGGGTAGAGTAATCTTGGTTGCAGGTTTTTCTCCTTCATCACTCTAAATATGTCCTGCAAATCCCTTATGGCTTTCAGAGTTTCTGCTGAAAGATCAGCTGTTAACCTTATAGGCATTCCCTTGTGTGTTATTTATTGTTTTTCCTTTGCTGCTTTAATATGTTTTCTTTGTATTTAATTTTTGATAGTTTGATTAATATTTGTCTTGGCGTTTTTCTCCTTGGATTTATCCTGTATGGGACTCTCTGTGCTTCCTAGACTTGATTAACTGCTTCCGATCCCATATTAAGGAAGCTTTCAACTCTAATCTCTTCACATATTTTCTCAGTCCCTTTCTTTTTCTCTTCTTCTTCTGGAATCCCTATAATTCGAATGTTGGTGCATTTAATGTTGCCCCAGAGGTCTCTGAGACTGTCCTCATTTCTTTTCTTTCTTTTTCTTTATTCTGCTCTGCAGTAGTTATTTCCACTATTTTATCTTCCAAGTCACTTATCCGTTCTTCTTCCTCAGTTATTCCGCTATTGATCGCTTCTAGAGTAATTTTTTTTTAAATTTTATTTATTTTATTTATTTATTTTTGGCTGTGTTGGGTCTTCGTTGCTGCACACGGGCTTTCTCTAGTTGTGTCAATGGGCTTCTCATTGCACTGGCTTCTCTTGTTGTGGAGCACGGGCTCTAGGTGCGCAGGCTTTAGTAGTTGTGGTGCATGGGCTCAGTAGGTGTGGCTTGCAGGCCCTAGAGCGCAAGCTCAGTAGTTGTAGTGCCTGGGCTTAGTTGCTCTGCAGCATGTGGGATCTTCCCGGACCAGGGCTCGAACCCGTGTCCCCTGCATTGGCAGGCGGATTCTTAAACACTGTACCACCAGGGAAGCCCTAGAGTAATTTTAATTTCGTTTATTGTGTTGTTCATCATTGCTTGTTTCCTCTTTAGTTCTTCTAGGTCCTTGTTAAATGTTTCTTGCACTTTCTCTATTCTATTTCCAGCATTTTAGATCATCTTTACTATCATTATTCTGAATTCTTTTTCAGGTAGACTGACTATTTCCTCTTCATTTGTTAGGTCTGGTGGGGTTTTACCTTGCTCCTTCATCTGCTTTGTGTTTTTCTGTCTTCTCATTTTGCTTATCTTACTGTGTTTGGGGTCTCCATTTTTCAGGCTGCAGGTTTGTAGTTCCCATTGTTTTTGGTGTCTGTCCCCAGTGGCAAAGGTTGGTTCAGTGGGTTGTGTAGGCTTCGTGCTGGAGGGGACTAGTGCCTGTGTTCTGGTGGATGAGGCTGGATCTTGTCTTTCTGGTGGGCAGATCCACGTCTGGTGGTGTGTTTTGGGGTGTCTGTGGCCTTATTATGATTTTAGGCAGCCTCTCTGCTAATGGTTGGGGCAGTGTTCCTGTCTTGCTAATTGTTTGGCATAGGGTGTCCAGCACTGTAGCTTGCTGGTCATTGAGTGAAGCTAGGCCTTGGTGTTGAGATGGAGATCTCTGGGATATTTTCACTGTTTGATATTATGTGGAGCTGGGAGGTCTCTTGTGGACCAGTGTCCTGACGTTGGCTCTCCCACCTCAGAGGCACAGCACTGACTCCTGGCTGGAGCACCAAAAGCCTTTCATCCAAATGGCTCAGAATAAACGGGAAAAATAATAGAAAGAAAGAAAGAAAGAAAGAGGATAAAATAAAATAACATTATTGAAATAAAAAAGAAAAAATAATTATTAAGAAAAAAAAGAAAACAAAATACGGACGGACAGAACCCTAGGACAAATGGTGAAAGCAAAGCTATACAGACAAAATCTCACACTGAAGCATACACATCCTCACTCACAAAAAGAGGAAAAGCAGAAAAAATAATATATCTTGCTCCCAAAGTACACCTCCTCATTTTGGGATGATTTGTTGTCTATTCAGGTATTCCACAGATGCAGGGTACATCAAGTTGATTGTGGAGATTTAGTTCGCTGCTCCTGAGGTTGCTGGGAGAAGTTTCCCTTTCTCTTCTTTGTTCTCACAGCTCCGGTGGTTCAGTTTTGGATTTGGCCCCGCCTCTGCATGTAGGTCACCTGAGGGCGTCTGTTCTTTGCTTAGACAGTACGGGGTTAAAGGAGCAGCTGATTCAGGGGCTCTGGCTCAGTCAGGCCAGGGGGAGGGAGGGGCGCGGATGCCCGGCCAGCCTGCAGCAGCAGAGGCCAGCGTGATGTTGCACTAGCCTGAGGTGCGCCGTGCGCTCTCCCGGGGAAGTTGTCCCTGGACCCCGGGACTCTGGCAGTGGCTGGCTGCACAGGCTCCCCGGAAGAGAGGTGTGGAGAGTGACCTGTGCTCGCACACAGGCTTCTTTGTGGCGGCAGCAGCAGGCTTAGCATCCTATGCCCGTATGTGGGGTCCGCGTTGACAGCCGCGTCTCATTCCTGTCTCTGGTGCTCCTTTAAGCAGCACTCTTAATCCCCTCTCGTCGTGCACCAGGAAACAAAGAGGCAAGAAATAGTCTCTTGTCTCTTCGGCAGCTGCAGACTTTTCCCAGACTCCCTCCCGGCTAGCCGTGGTGCACTAACCCATCAGGCTGTGTTCACACCGCCAACCCCAGTCCTCTCCCTGCGCTCCTACCGAAGCCCGAGCCTCAGCTCCCAGCCCCTGCCCGCCCCGGCAGGTGAGCAGACAAGCCTCGCGAGGTGGTGAGTGCTGGTCGGCACCGGTCCTCTGGGCGGGAATCTCTCCACTTTGCCCTGTGCACCCCTGTGGCTGCACTCTCCTCTGCGGCTCCGAAGCTTCCCCCCTCTGCCACTTACAGTCTCTGCCCATGAAGCGGCTTCCTAGTGTTTGGAAACCTTTCCTGCTTCACAGCTCCCTCGCACTGGTGCAGGTCCCGTCCCTATCCTTTTGTCTCTGCTTATTCTTTTGCCCTACCGAGGTACGTGGGGGAGTTTCTTGCCTTTTGGGAAGTCTGAGGTCTTCAGCCAGCATTCAGTAGGTGTTCTATAGGAGCAGTTCCACGTGTAGATGTACTTCTGATGTATCTGTGGGGAGGAAGGTGATCTCCGCATGTTACTCTTCCGCCATCTTCCTCTGCTTCTCCCTCCTTTTCTTAAATAAGTCAAAATACCAGTATTCTATATGCTGGGACCAGAATGTCATCATCATCATCATCATTCCTATTATCAACAACAACTATGAGAAATTTTACCAAGTGGCATGTGCTCCCATATAGTGGCATAAGGTCTTATTGCTGCTTCCAAATACTCCTCTCAAAGATGACATAAACTGCTGCTTCTGTACTGAATCCACAGCAGCAGTTGTTTGTCACACAGCCATTGGCAGTCACACATCATTTCTCATCCCCTACCCCCAGATCCACTAAGATTTAGGGATGATACACCATGTATTTTGTAAGCTTATTCTATTTTTTGAACGTCCTTTCAAAGAGAAATAACAGCATTGAATGTGACAATTTCCCCACTTGTTTAGTTTTGCTCCCTGGGCACTGGTGAGGAAATAATCAAATGAGCAATAGAGTATTCATAAAGTGGAAAGGATTTTAAAATGAAGTGACTGTATTTTCCTAAGAGGAAAGCAAATCCATTAAAAATGAGTCAAGCCACCATTATTTGTTTGAAAAAGCAGGAAAATATATTTGCTTTCTTCTCTGCTGCCATTGCAGGATATTAAAACTGCTCTTTAATATATAATTATATAAAGGACACATTATTCAGTGGTGCGAGTGTCCAGACAAAGTAGGACAAGATAAATTTCATTACTTTTTACCTTTAGGGATCTGGATAGACCAGGCTGTGAAAAGTAATAGCTGGCTGATGAAGTGCAGTTGCTGAACTAACCATTGTGAAGAGTCCTAGACTCAAAAAAAATCTCAAGAATTGTTAGAAAATATTTTCATGTGGTCTACAGAGAAATAATATATTTGTAGAATGGTACATTTCTTACAGCTTATTTCTCAACTTGGAGTATTCATCAAAACCATCTGAGGAACTTCTCTGAGATAAATTTTCTTGGCTTTCACCACTTATCTACCAAATCTGAATCTGAGGTTTGGGCTTGAAAATATTATCTAGGTTCTGATACAAACATTTGGTGAAGAACCTCTCATCTAGATTTAGATCAACTCCTTCACTGTAAAGATAAACCTAGAGTTAGAAAGGGTAAATGACTTGCTGAAGGTCACGTTTTTCTTTTCATCTCTATTTATGAACAGTGAATGTTGGGGGAGGGGGAAGTAAGTGATACCAAAGGGTGCCCCTATCTCAGAGAGGTTTACATATTCAGGGGTAAGAAAGGGTTAAGACACATTAAACAACTAGAGAACAATTCAATACAGCTTATATTTTTTTCCAGAAGAGGTTGGGGACAGTGAGAAATTCGTATACACACCCAATACTGAAAGATACAGATGGATACAGGGTGCTATATTTATTTCCCATGTAATACTGTATGAAGGGTCTTTGCAGAATCAGTCATATAGAATTTCATGGGAAAGACCAGAATCTGTTTAAGTGTGATTCCGAAATGCAGGTGCAATTTATAATGTTATTTACTTAGTTTGTTTACTGTTTTTCATTCCTTGGATATGGTCTACATAGTTCAGTTTATTGTAATAAAGAAGTCACAGTTGTAAGGCCACCTTCACTGGGAACATCTAACTTTAGTCATATGGGTTGCTGCTGCTTAATCATTAGTTTTTCAATTAGGAATATTCCTTTGTACTTGTACCTTGAGACTACTGTGATAATATCAATGGAGCACATTATATTCAGGGTATTAATATTATTTACTTGGGTTACATCATAGAGTAATTACACCAAAAAGAAAAAAGATGTTAGGTCATAATTTTCAGTATATTACTTTCAAGCTGCTGAAGATCTATCAATAAATCTTTCATCCAAGATAGTAGCTATTTTATCGTATTATTATTTAGAAAGTTATTGAGGAACAAACTTTCAGTTGTGCATTTTGGTATTCATCATTTAACTAGTGAAAAATTTTCCTCATAGACCTATTGCTTTTATAATTCTCCACCTAAGAATGACTATTCAGAGTGTCCTCTTAAAAGTCTTTTTTATCTTAGCCACAGCAGAAGAGTGATTTTTTAGCTTCATATTTAGCATTAATTAGATACAATGCAAGTGATATAAAATTTCAGATGATCCAAGGAATATCACATACCTAATACACTTAGAACACATTAGACAAAAATGTACCTAATTTTAATGGATTTTCTCTAAAATGGTACAAGACTTGGTGTTAAAGGAGCATAGTAGAAGACTGAAGATAGTATGTATTCTTTAAAGAGCAAGAAAGAGTTTTCTTCTCAAAGGGAGATGTTTCTGTTGCATAAAAGGAAGAACGGGATGTTGGGGTCTCATGTGTGGAAGGAACAACTGATCACAGGAGTAGCTCCTCAGATGAAAGGGACAGTAAGAACAGTTCTGAGGAACAGGTACAGAAAACAGTAGGTAAGCCAGGGAGAAGTCTTCCTTCCCTGAGGGAATTTTACAGAGTCATGAAGAAAGTAACAATAAGGTTCTGAATAATGATTTTAGACTTCCTGCTTTTCATTTTAACTTAGACTGTATGGAACCAATTCACTTTTTAAGGTTTCTTTATCAGTTCTATTAATATCAAGGGAGACAGTAGCAAATAGAGTACGAGACTTGAGGTGAGATGACTCAGGCTCACATCATAGCTTGCCTCTTATCAGAGCTTTTAGAAGTCACTTACTTCCCCATTCATAAAATCAGATTTGTACCTGTGCTACTTATACCTCACAGGAATACTGTAAAAATTAAAAAATAGATGTATATATAAAAACATGTTTGGGAGTGCTTTGTAAACTAACTATTAAGTCTATACAAATGTTAATAAAGTATTCATACAGTTTTTCCTAGCTTACAGTGATCCTTCCCCTCCAAAATTCTCAACGTTTTTTATGGTTCTTGTGACTCATTTCAGAGATTGAAATAAAGATAATAATAATAGTAATAATAATAGCAATAGTAATATATATTGAGTGTTTATTATGTGACAGGCAATGTTTTTAAGTGATTTACCAGAAATAACTCATTTATTCCTCACAACTATATAAAAGGTGGAAAAACAATATTTGAAGCTGTGTTTTTCACTGTAGATAAGAATATAGCTTCTAGGCTGGAAATGAATCTGTTAGATCAAGTTGCAATAATGACTAACTCTAGAGATGGTATTACTAAAGAGACATGCATACCCCCCAAAAAACATGTCAGCAGATCACAGAAGAGTGATAATAATTTTCTGCTATAAATTAGTGGAAATTCTTGTTGAAAACTATATAGCAGAAAATTATATAGCAGCAAAAATTTATTTTTTCCCTGGAATATGGATTTCATTTGTCCATTATCTACACCAGCTTCAGTAAAATAAATAAAATATATATTGACAAATAAATACTGGTTTACAGTGAAGATGTATCTCTCTTTTTTAAACTCAGCTCCATTGCATAAGAGGTGTGCAGACATACATTATTGTAAGTCATGGATGCTGCAACTGCCATTGCTGAGCAAACAATCACCTCAAGCTTGGAAGTCACTAAGCTCAGTGCTCATGCTCCTCATGAAAATTTTTGGGACTAATTTTTCATGCCTCTGATCTCTGTTTTAACATTCAGGACGTAAAGTAGTAATTCTGACCAGAAATTCTATATGAAAGTAGTTTTCAAAACAGTAAAAAAATAATTGAATATGAATGAACAATATAAATAGAAGCTCTAATAGTTTCTTTCCACACCTTAATGGATTGTATTATGTAGCTGCTTACCTCTCACCAAGCCCCCATCCTCTGGTTATGCAGACTCTACTTTGATGCCCAGTGTTCTAAGGCACCATCAAACTTATATTGTGCTGCATTTCTTTGCTTTTGATCAAGGTGCTTCTCTTCACCCAGCTTCCTATCACTGTACTCTCAGGAAATTTTACCCCATAATTGGCAAATTTACCCATATATTCAGCTCCTCTGGGAATGTTCCAGTCATCTCCTTGTCTTAACATTGTCTGAGTTCTCCTTTGAGAGCATTGCTTCTTCAGTATCAGGTGGGTTTTTTACTCACCTGTTCCCCATTGTCCCTTCCAGCCCAGTAGTTTCTCACTGTCTTAAAGAAATCCTCTGCTCCTTTGAGCCACATGGCATTCTTCTATACCACTCTCTCCTATGCCTTGGCTACTTCCCTCTTTTATAGAAGACTATGATACATGGCTCAAAGTCTTTCTACCCCAAATGCTCTCACTTTTTTTCTCCAGTGGCTTATTCTACATCAGCCATGGTCATTACCTCAAAATGCTCTAATCCACGTGAACATCCGATTTTCTCATTACAGTCTGCTATCTACCTTCCCAGATTGCTTGTTAACCACTCCCACTATAATTGTTTTTTTTTTAATTCTGGTCCATTGATATCTCTAACTTGCTCTTATCTAAATAACTTGCTCTTATCTAAGTAACCTCCTCCTATTTCTTACTTTCCTCCCCATCCATCTTTGATTCCATGAACCATTTCAATAGCTATTTTGACACTAGGTACTACCTATGAAAATGTTATCTGTTGTATTTGCTTTCTCCTGCATTCCTTTATAAACCAATGGCTTCATAGAAGCCAGGAAAAATCAGGGTGCTTGATCCATGGTTAATGTCTGCCTTACCCACTATACTGTTCCTGTCTTGTTTCCTGTTGCAACACCAGTGCCTAACATGGTCTCCATCACATATTTATTGAGTAAACACATTAATAAGACCAGAATTAAGACTAATTTTCAGACATTAGAGGTAGATTTTGGATCATTAAAAATCATTCTAACAATTAGAATGTCGAAGACAGAATAGGCTTTACAGTAAATTATGAATTTCTATGTCACTGGAGATGTTCCAGGAGGGCCTAGGTATAGTTAAGGAGAGTACAATGGAATAGCTGTTTCTGAAGTCTTATTTAAGTCTAGATTCTGTTATCTGGAAATAAAAATTACATAAGGGGCAGGAAGATCATTCGTGGAAGGAGGAAATATGCCTTTTTTTTTTGCGGTACGTGGGCCTTTCACTGCTGTGGCCTCTCCCATTGCGGAGCACAGGCTCCGGACGCGCAGGCTCAGCAGCCATGGCTCACAGGCCCAGCCACTCCGCGGCATGTGGGATCTTCCCAGACCGTGGCACGAACCCATGTCCCCTGCATCGGCAGGCGGACTCTCAACCACTGTGCCACCAGGGAAGTCCTATGCCTTTGATTATACATTTAAATTTAATAAAGTCTCTTCTGTTTATTTTTTGATCATATATTAGTACACTTTATGCAGCAAGTATGATTTTCATACACAATTTATTCGTGTGTTCCAAAAAGTCATTATTTTTCTATAACCAAACTTCCCTTCAACACTTAGCCTTGATTCCACCTACTGGCAGAAGCTTGCTATTAGTCAATTCTGAGTAAGTTCAGGTCATTTTCAGGTTTTCTCAGTTATTTTAGGGTTCAATTCAGTCTATGCAGAACTTGTCCTCATCTCATTGGTCTCCCCTTGGGGTGGCATATACATTTCCAGCTGCTCAAATATTACCACGGCATCTGGGAGAGGCACTTAGTCCTTAGTGTCTGCCCATGCTAGCATCCACTAAAGCATAGAAATCCTTCTCTCCTTGGTTAATATTTCCCCTCTATGCTGGCTGGCACCTGCTGAGATGGCTTCAGTTACATCTGTCTTTTATTTGTACTTCTTCTCAACCCCCACTCCTTGCTGTGATTACATCTCAAAATAAATCAAAATTACAATTCTTCATAATCCTTCAGGGTATTCTCTCTCTCTCTCTCTCTCTCAGCACACTTCATCATTTTCCTTGGTAGTATTAAAAATTGGAATTTCCCCTGTGTCACTCTGGGCAATGTGAAGTTCCTCCCATCCTTGATAATATATTGGTTCAGGGAATCTCTGTGAAGCTATTGTCTCCTAGGATTCTAAATGTAAAGAAGGACACAAATTCCCCAATTTCTCAGAGGTTCTGTTCTCAGGGCTCCTTCTAAGAAACCATATCTAGAATCAGACTCTATTCTTTTCTCTGATTCTTCTTCTCCCTTATGAAGTTTTTATGAAATATGAGGTAGAAATATGCCTTTTACACCATCTTTCATTATTCTCAAAACTATTATTTATAGCATAATTTTGTCTATTGATGCCTAGAGTACTTTTAATAACAGACTTGAGATATACTTCAAACTATAAATTATACCCATTTAAAATACATAATTCATTTGTTTTTAGCATATTCATAGAGTTTTGTCACCATCACCACTATCTAATTTCAGAATATTTTTGTCACCCCTGAAATAAACTCCATGTCCATTAGCAGTCATTCCTCATTATTCTTTCCCTCAAGTCCCAGACAGCCACTAATCTACTTTCTGTATCTACGAATTTGCCTATATTGGACATTTCACATAAATGGAATCAGATAATGTGTGGCATTTTATGATTGGCTTCTTTCACTTAGTAAAATACTTTCAAGGTTCATTCATGTTGCAGCATGTATTAGTACTTCATTCCTTTTATGGCTAAATAATACTTCATATTATGCACATACAACCTTTTGTTTACCCATTCATCAGTTGATGGACATTTGGATTGTTAACAGTTTTTGGCTATTATGAATAATGCTGCTATGAACATTGTTACACAAGTTTTTGTGTGGATATATGTTTTCATTCCTCTTGTGTATATACCTAGCAGTGGAAATGCTGGGTATTTTTAAAATTGAGATACAACTGAGATACAACGTTATATTAGTTTCAGGTGTACAATATATTGATTTGATACCTGTATATATTGTGAAATGATATATTGTGAAATGATCACCACAATAAGTCTAGTTAACATCCTCACCACAAATATTTACAATTTTTTTCTTATGAGAACTTTCAAGATTTACTCTCTTAGTAACTTTCAAATATGCAGTAGTTTGCTAACTATAGCTACCACTCTGTACATTACTTCTTCAGGACTTGTTTATTTTACAACTGGAAACTTGTCTCTTTTGACTACCTTCACTCTTTTCACTCACTGCACCCCTCAACCCCAGGCTCTGGTAACCACCAATCTGTTCTCTGTATCTATGAGCTTTTATTTTTTTTACACATTCCACGTGTGAGATCACACCATATTTGTCTTTCTCTATCCGAATTATTTCACTTAGCATACTGCTCTCAAGGTTCATCCATGTTGTTGAAAATGGCAAAATTCATTTTATATAGTTTAATAATATACCATTATGCACACACACACACACAAACATATATATATATATATATATATATATATATATCTCACACCTTCTTTATCCATTCATCTGTTGATGGACGCACATAGTTGTTTTTATGTCTTGGTTATTGTAAATAATTCTGCAATGAACATGGGAGTATCTGAACATATAGATATCTTTTCAAAGTTAGTGTTTTCATTTCCTTCAGATAAATACCCAGAAGTGAAATTGTGAGATCATACAGCAGTTGTTTTTATTTTTTTAATTAATTTATTTATTTTGGTGAAAGTTGCCCTCAGGCAGTGCTGGATATTTATTGCCAAACAAGGCAAAACCTACTCTCTGCATGGATAAGAATTGCAGGGATGTGGAAGTGTCCTGTGGATGTATAAGATATGGCGTGGGAGACACAGACTGGCTGTGATCACGCATTGTTACATCCAGCTATTTTTATTTTTTTGAGGAACCTCCACACTGTTTTCCATAGTGACTTTAGTAATTTAAATTCCCACAAACAGTGTACAAGAGTTCTCTCTTCTCCACATACTCTCCTACATTTATTTCTTGTCTTTTTTGATACTAGCCATTGTAACAAATGTGAAGTGATATCTTATTGTGGTGTGGATTCACACTTCCCTGATGATTAGTGTTATTGAGCACCTTTTCATGTACCTGTTGACCATCTGTATATTTAGAATATTGTCTATTCAGATTTTCTGCTCATTTATTAATCAAATTTCCTTTTTTTAAATTTCTCAGTTCTATACATCCTTCATATATTTTGACTATTAGCTTTTTATCAGATATATGATTTGCAAATATTTTTCCCATTTAATAAATTATCTTGGTCTCCCAGCTGCCAACAGAGCAGAAGGACTCTCCTCAGACAAGACCTTCCTCGTGGAGGGGTTGGAGCCATGGCAGATGCAGGCCTGGGCAACCCCTTCTCTGCCGCCTCTTTCCCTTCCTGAGGGCTCCCCAGTCCTCTTGTCCTCCGACGCTACCCAGAGTTTTAGGGCGCAAAAAGGAGACCCCAAACACAGTAAGATAAGCAAAATGAAAAGAGAAAAACACACAGCAGATGAAGGAGAAAGATAAAAACCCACCAAACCTAACAAATGAAGTGGAAATACGCAGTCTACCTGAAAAAGAATTCAGAATAATGATAGTAAAGATGATACAAAATCATGGAAATAGAATAGAGAAAATGCAAGAAACATTTAACAAGAAGAACTAAAGATGAAACAAGCAATGATGAACAACACAATAAATGAAATTAAAAATACTCTAGAAGGGATCAATAGCAGAATAACTGAGGAAGAAGAACGGATAAGTGACCTGGAAGACAAAATAGTGGAAATAACTACAGTAGAGCAGAATAAAGAAAAAGAATTAAAAGAACTGAGGACAGTCTCAGGGACCTCTTGGACAACATTAAAAACATCAACATTTGAATTACAGGGGTTCCAGAAGAAGAAGAGAAAAAGAAAGAGGGACTACAAAAATATTTGAAGAGATTATAGTGGAAAACTTCCCTAATATGGAAAAGGAAATAGTTAATCACATCCAGGAAGCATAGAGAGTCCCATACAGGATAAATCCAAGGAGAAACATGCCGACACATATTAATCAAACTGTCAAAAATTAAACACAAAGAAAACATATTAAAAGAAGGAAGGGAAAAACAACAAATAACACAAGGGAATCCCCATAAGGTAAACAGCTGAGCTTTCAGGAGAAACTCTGCAAGCCAGAAGGGACTGACAGGACATATTTAAAGTGATGAAGGAGAAAAACCTACAACCAAGATTACTCTAAACACCAAGGATCTCATTCGGATTTAATGGAGAAATTAAAACCTTTACAGACAAGCAAAAGCTGAGAGAGTTCGGCACCACCAAAGCAGCTTTACAACAAATGCTAAAGGATCTCCTCTGGGCAAGAAACACAAGAGAAGGAAAAGATCTATAATTACAAACCCAAAACAATTAAGAAAATGGGAATAGGAACATACATATCGATAATTACCTTAAATGTAAATGGATTAAATGCTCCCACCAAAAGACACAGACTGGCTCAATGGATACAAAAACAAAACCCATATATATGCTGTCTACAAGAGACCCACTTCAGACCTAGAGACACATACGGACTGAAAGTGAGGGGATGCAAAAAGATATTCCATGCAAACGGAAACTAAAAGAAAGGTGGAGTAGCAATTCTCATATCAGACAAAATAGACTTTAAAATAAAGACTATTAGAAGAGATAAAGAAGGACACTACGTAATGATCAAGGGATCGATCCAAGAAGAAGATATAACAATTGTAAATATTTATGCACCCAAAATAGCAGCACCTCAAAATATAAGGTAAATACTAACAGCCATAAAAGGGGAAATCGACAGTAACACATTCATAATAGGGGATTTTAACACCCCACTTTCACCAATGGAAAGACCATCCAAAATGAAAATAAATAAGGAAACACAAGCTTTAAATGATACATTAAACAAGATGGACTTAATTGATATTTATAGGACATTCCATCCAAAAACAACACGAAACATATTTTTCTCAAGTGCACATGGAATATTCTCCAGGATAGATCATACCTTGGGTCACAAATCAAGCCTTGGTAAATTTAAGGAAATTGAAATTGTATCAAGTATCTTTTCTGACCACAACGCTATGAGACTAGTTGTCAATTACAGGAAAAAAGCTGTAAAAAATACAAGCACATGGTTACTAAACAATACACTACTTAATAACGAATGGATCACTGAAGAAATCAAAGAGGAAATCAAAACAATACCTAGAAACAAAGGACAATGGAGACACAATGAACCAAAACCTATGGGATGCAGCAAGAGCAGTTCTAAGAGGGAAGTTTATAGCAGTACAATCCTACCTTAAGAAACAGTAATCATCTCGAATAAACAACCTAACGTCACCCCTAAAGCAATTAGAGCAAAAAAAAAAAAAACAAAACAAACCCAAATTTAGCAGAAGGAAAGAAATCATAAAGATCATGTCAGAAATAAATGAAAAAGAAATGAAGGAAACGATAGCAAAGATCAATAAAACTAAAAGCTGGTTCTTTGAGAAGATAAATAAATTGATAAACCATTAGCCAGACTAATCAAGAAAAAAAGGGAGAAGACTCAAATTAATAGAGTTAAAAATGTATAAGGAGAAGTAACAACTGACACTGCAGAAATACAAAAGATCATGAGAGATTACTACAAGCAACTCTATGCCAATAAAATAGAAAACCTGGAAGAAATGGACAAATTCTTAGAAATGTACAACCTGCCAAGACTGAATCAGGAAGAAGTAGAAAATATGAACAGACCAATCACAAGCACTGAAATTGAAACTGTGATTAAAAATCTTCCAACAAACAAAAGCCCAGGACAAGATGCCTTCAGAGACGAATTCTATCAAACATTTAGAGAAGAGCTAACACCTATACTTCTCAAACTCTTCCAATATAACAGAAGGAGGAACACTCCCAAACTCATTCTACAAGGCCACCATCACCCTGATACCAAAACCAGACAGAGATGTCACAAAGAAAGAAAACTGCAGGCCAATATCACTGATGAACAGAGATACAAAAATCCTCTACAAAATACTAGCAAACGGAATTGAACAGCACATTAAAAGGATCATAAACCATGATCAACTGGGGTTTATTCCAGGAATGCAAGGATTCTTCAATATACACAAATCAATCAACATGATACACCATATTAACAAATTGAAGGAGAAAAACCATATGATCATCTCAATAGATGCAGAGAAAGCTTTCAACAAAATTCAACACCATTTTATGATAAAAACCCTGCAGAAAGTAGGCATAGAGGGAAATTTCCTCAACATAATAAAGGCCATATATGACAAACCCACACCCAACATCATCCTCAATGGTGAAAAACTGAAAGCATTTTCACGAAGATCAGGAACAAGACAAGGGTGCCCACTCTCACCACTCTTATTCAACATAGTTTTGGAAGTTTTAGCCACAGCAATCAGAGAAGAAAAGGAAATAAAGTGAATCCAAAACGGAATAGAAGAAGTAAAGCTGTCACTGTTTGCAGGTGACATGATACTGTACATAGAGAATCCTAAGGATGCTACCAGAAAGCTACTAGAGCTAATCAATGAATTTGGTAAAGTAGCAGGACAGAAAATTAATGCACAGAAATCTCTGGCATTCCTATACAGTAATGATGAAAAATCTGAAAGTGAAATCAAGAAAACACTCCCATTTACCATTGCAACAAAAAGAATAAAATATCTAGGAATAAACCTACCTAAGGAGACAAAAGACTTGTGTGCAGAAAATTATAAGACACTGATGAAAGAAATTAAAGATGATACAAATAGATGGAGAGATATACCATGTTCTTGGATTGCAAGAATCAATATTGTGGAACTGACTCTACTACCCAAAGCAATCTACAGATTCAATGCAACCCCTATCAAACTATCACTGGCATTTTTCACAGAACTAGAATAAAAATTTCACAATTTGTATGGAAACACAAAAGACCCCGAATTGCCAAAGCAATCTTGAGAATGAAAAACGGAGCCAGAGGAATCAGACTCCCTGACTTCAGACTATACTACAAAGCTACAGTAATCAAGACAGTATGGTACTGGCACAAAAACAGAAAGATAGATCAATGGAACAGGATAGAAAGCCCAGAGTTAAACCCACACACATATGGTCACCTTATCTTTGATAAAGGAGGCAAAAATGTACAGTGGAGAAAGGACAGCCTCTTCAATAAGTGGTGCTGGGAAAACTGGAAAGGTACGTATAAAAGTATGAGATAAGATCACTCCCTGATACCATACACAAAAATAAGCTCAGAATGGATTAAAGACCTAAATGTAAGGCCAGAAACTATCAAACTCTTAGAGGAAAACATAGGCAGAACACTCTATGACATAAATCACAGCAAGATCCTTTCTGACCCACCTCCTAAAGAAACGGAAATAAAAACAAAAATAAACAAATGGGACCTAATGAAACTTCAAAGCTTTTGCACAGCAAAGGAAACCATAAACAGGAACAAAAGAGAACCCTCAGAATGGGAGAAAATATTTGCAAATGAAGCAACTGACAAAGGATTAATCTCCAAAATTCACAAGCAGCTCATGCAGCTCAATTACCAAAAAACAAACAACCCAATCTAAAAATGGGCAGAAGACGTAAATAGACATTTCTCCAAAGAAGATATACAGACTGCTAACAAACACATGAAAGAATGCTCAACATCATTAATCATTAGAGAAATGCAAATCAAAACTACAATGAGATATCATCTCACACCAGTCAGAATGGCCATCATCAAAATATCTAGAAACAATAAATGCTGGATAGGGTGTGCAGAAAAGGGAACACTCTTGCACTGCTGGTGGGAATATAATTGGTACAGCCACTATGGAGAAAAGCATGGAGGTTCCTTAAAAAACTACAAATTGAACTACCATATGACCCAGCAATCCCACTACTCTGCATGTACACTGAGAAAACCATAATTCAAGAGCCATGTACCAAAATGTTCATTGCTGCTCTATTTACAATAGCCCGGACATGGAAACAACCTAAGTGTCCATCATCAGATGAATGGATAAAGAAGATGTGGCGCATATATACAATGGAGTATTACTCATCCATAAAAAGAAACGAAATTGAGCTATTTGTAATGAGGTGGATGGACCTAGAGTCTGTCATACAGAGTGAAGTATGCCAGAAAGAGAAAGACAAATACCATATGTTAACACATATATATGGAATTTAAAAAATGTCATGAAGAACCTAGTGGTAAGATAGGAATAAAGACACAGACCTACTAGAGAATGGACTTGAGGATATGGGGATGGGGAAGGGTAAGCTGGGACAAAGTGGGAGAGTGGCATGGACTTATGTACACTACCAAACATAGAATAGATAGCTAGTGGGAAGGAGCCGCATAGCACAGGGAGATCAGCTTGGTGCATTGTGACCACCTAGAGGGGTGGGATAGGGAGTGTGGGAGGGAGGGAGATCCAAGTGGAAAGTGGTATCGGAATATATGTATATGTATAACTGAATCACTTTGTTATAAACAGAACCTAACACACCTTTGTAAAGCAATTATACTCCAATAAATATGTAAAAAAATAAATTGTCTTTTCATTTTGTTGATGGTTTCTTTTGCTGTGCACAAGCTTTTCCATTTGAGTAGTCTCACTTGTTTATTTTTGCTTTTGTTACCTTTGCTTTGGGTATCAAATCCAAAAAAATATTGTCAAGACTGATGTCAAGGACTTATTTTTCTTCTAGGGGTTTTATGGTTTCAGATCGTTCATTAAAATCTTTAATTCATTTTGAGTTAATGTTGTATATGGTGTAAGATTGTCGTCCAGTTTCAAACTAGACTAGCTCTCTAGTTTTCTCAACACCATTTATTAAAGAGACTGTTATTTCCCTATTGTATATTCTTGGTTCTTTAGTTGTACATAATTGAACACATATGCATAGGTTTATTTCTGGGCTCTCTATTCTGTTCCACTGATCTATGTGTCTGTTTTTTGTGCCAGTACCATACTGTTTTGATTACTGTAGCTTTTTAGTATAGTTTGAAATCAGGGAGCATGATTCCTCCAGCTGTGTTCTTCTTCCTCAAGATTGTTCTGTCTATTCATTGTATTTTGTGTTTCCATACAAATTTTACAATTATTTGTTTTATTTTTGTAAAAATTGCTGTTGGTATTTTGATAGGGATTGCACTGAATCTATAGGTTGCCTTGGATAGTATGGTAATTTTAACAATGTTAGTTCTTCCAGTCCATGAACATGGTGTATCTTTCCATCTGTTTGTGTTGTCTTCAAATTTTTCCTCAGTGTCTTATAACTTTCCAAGTACAGGTCTTTTACCTTCTTAGGTAAGTTTATTCCTAGGCATTTTATTGCTTTTGATACAATGGTGCATGGAGTCAGGGTCCAGAAGAACTCATGGGCTGTTGCATCCCCACTGGTGAGTGAAGCCAGGTCCTGGTGTTAGTGCCAGCTTACTGACAGGCAGAGCTGGGTCCTGGAGTCTCGTTGCAAGGACCAGGGATCCCAGAGCTGGTGTTGGATCACTGATGGAGGCGCCAGTTCCTGACACATTTGGGTACAGGATTTGGTGTTTCCTGAAGCTTGTGTAGGCTTGCTGGTGTGTAGGCCAGGTCTGCAGGCTGTGGGATTGTGATTTTCTTGTGTCTTGTTTCTGCACCCTGTCAGTTGAGGCTGGTCAGTAATAGTCTTCCTGGAGGGCAGGGTCAGGGCTCAGAAGATTTGGGGGCTGGTACCTGCCCACTGGTGGGTGGATCTGGGTCCTGGGCCCTCTGGTGGGCAGGGCTGTGTCTAGAGGTGGCTGTGGACTCATAGGGTCTTGAGGCAACCTGTCTGCTGATGGTTTGGGCTGTGTCCCCACCCAATTTGTTGCTTTGTCTTAGGCATTCTAACACTGACACATATAGGCTGTTGGGCCAGGGCAATGCTGGGTGCTGGGGCTAGTAAGCTAGAGGGAGGATTCCACAGGGGCGCTTGCTAGCACCAGTGTCCACATTGTAGAAGGAGCTCACATAAATGGTTGCTTCCAGTGTCTATGTCCCCAAGGTCAGCTGCAGTTGCCCCTTCCCTCTCCAGGATACTCTCCTACATAAGCAGATAAGTCTGACCCAGGCTTCTATCAAATTACTACTTCTGCCCTGGGACCTGGAGCTTGTGAGATTTTGTGTGTGCCCTTTGCCCTTTAAGAGTGATGTCTCTATTCCCCCATCTGAGTCTATTACAATGGAATCAGAAATTATCTAAATAACCTCAGCTCTAATATTTTGTAGGGCCTTAAGTGGTGATGTGGCTGGACAGGCTCTAAGTTGGTAAAGGCCGAGTCCTAGACATTCTGTCAACAACCAAATTACAGCATAACCCGTATCCAAGTTTTTCAGTCCATAGAATTGGGGTTTGTTCTGAACCCAACTATGTAATTTGTCTTGTTCAGCATTCTAGTTTTCTTCTAGGAAATGAATCTTTCTTAGGATCCCATCTCTTTGGGGTTTCCTGATACATTGTCTAGCTTGTGCTAATCCTTTCCTTGACTGAGGGGATGAATTCTATTCCTCATCTCTCATGCTACTTATTAGTTGGGAAATTTTCCCATGAGGACATTGGGAACCCTTCGATAACTAGTATATATCCATACTCCCACTGTGTTATTGCGTTACTTACCACATCTCCATTGCTGGACTCTATTCAGCAGAATGGATCCTCTCTGATAAAACACTATTTACATGCTCTTGCTTGGATCAGCCTTTGCAACTAACTTAGTTTCCAAGTTTTTTGCTACACACAGTTTCCACTTTCTCTACTACACTTTTGCCCTCTATATTGTATATATGGTTCCAAATTTCCTCAAGTCTGTATCTGCTCCAGGTACATCAGTAATGAATATTTAATGGTTCCTGATACATATTATCATATTGGTCTGAATAAAAATTGTACATATTTATAGTGCCACCAGCAATGTACCATTGTTACCCCAAACTCATAAAAGGTATTGGGTATTACTGACTTTTAAAAAAATACATCAGCATAATGAGTGTAAAATAACAAGGCATTATTTAAGTGTAAAGCAAAAAAAAATCTGAGAAAATTGTCTTCTTGGCATTTAGAGTCTGACTTATTTTATGTAGTAATCTTTATTATTTTTATGTATAATTGCAATATATTAAGCCTGTAATTTCTCCTCCAAGCACTTATGATAATACTGGAGATGGCTTAAAATGAATGTCACAAACATTGAATGTTACAAAGAAGCTTAAAAGAGATATAACAAAGAAAACAGAAAAAAGGAATGGGGATAGTTACTGCTATTAAATTTTGCTCTGAGCATTCTGGCAGCCAAATGATAAAGAGAAACATTTTAGATTACTAAAGTTTTATTATCTGGTAACATATTTTCAAACATATGTATGAAACACATATTCAAGAAATTTTGAAGTTATGATTTTTGTTGCTGTATGCTCAATTGAAAATCCACAAATACATGCCTAAAATATTTTGATTCCTCTCCTAATCTATATTAAGCAGACATTTTCTACTTTGCTTCTTCAAACTTTGTAGATTCACTAATTTGATTGTACCTTAAAGCTATGCATCTCTCTCTCTCTTTCTCTCTCCTTCTCAGATTTGACCCGATACCAGAAAATAATCTGGATGCACGCCTCACTTTAGGAAATATTGGCAAAATCACCATTCTATTTTACCCGCTAGTGTCATCTAGTGGAAAAAAAAGTGGAAATTGTGGGTTTGTACTTAAAATCCTTAGAAGCTAGTGAGTAATCTTTTATTCTTCTTTGTAAATTATTCATGATAAATATATATTACTTTTTAAATTCAGACAAATAAACCAAATAGGAATATAAATGAAGATAAATATATGACCTATTTTCACCAGTTCTGTTCCCATTAGGGTTTCCATTAACCATATGTTGAAACTGCATTTCATACGATTTATAGTATTCTCTGCTTTTCATAATGAAATCCACTCTTTGTCTCTATGAGTACACAGGGTTATACATGGTACACAATAATAGCTACAATTACTGTGTATTTACAATGCATCATCTTATCTTACCTTGTAAGGTAATACCATATGAAACCAAAGCTCTAAGGTAAGAAGTTGCAGTTCGAACATTTTTTTTTAACATCTTTATTGGAGTATAATTGCTTTACAATGGTGTGTTAGTTTCTGCTTTATAACAAAGTGAATCAGCTATACATATATCTCCATATCTCTGCCCTCTGGCGTCTCCCTCCCACCCTCCCTATCCCACCCCTCTAGGTGGTCACAAAGCACTGAGCTGATTTCCCTGTACTATGCGGCTGCTTCCCACTAGCTATCTATTTTACATTTAGTAGTATGTATAAGTCCATGCCACTCTTTCACTTCATCTCAGCTTACCCTTCCCCCCTCTCTGTGTCCTCAAGTCAATTCTCTACTTCTGCATCTTTATTCCTGCCTGCCCCTAGGTTCTTTATAACTTTTCTTTTAGATTCCACAAACATGTGTTAGCATACGGTATTTATTTTTCTTCTCTTTCTGACTTACTTCACTCTGTATGACAGACTCTAGGTCCATCCACCTCACTAGAAATAACTCAATTTCGTTTCTTTTTATGGCTGAGTAATATTCCATTGTATATATGTGCCACATCTTCTTTATCCATTCATCTGTTGATGGACTCTTAGGTTGCTTCCATGTCCTGGCTACTGTAAATAGAGCTGCAATGAGCATTATGGTACTTGACTCTTTTTGAATTATGGTTTTCGCAGGGTATGTGCCCAGTAGTGGGATTGCTGGGTCGTATGGTAGTTCTATTTTTAGTTTTTTAAGGAACCTCCATACTGTTCTCCATAGTGGCTGTATCAATTTACACTTCCACCAACAGTGCAAGAGGGTTCCCTTTTCTCCACACCCTCTCCAGCATTTATTGTTTGTAGATATTTTGATGACGGCAATTCTGACTGGTGTGAGGTGATACCTCATTGTAGTTTTGATTTGCATTTCTCTTATGGTTAGTGATGTTGAGCATTCTTTCATGTGCTTGTTGGCCATCTGTATACCTTCTTTGGAGAAATGTCTATTTAGGTCTTCTGCCCATTTTTGGATTGGGTTGTTTGTCTTTTTGATATTGAGTTTCATGAGCTGCTTGTAAATTTTGGAGATTAATCCTTTGTCAGTTGCTTCATCTGCAAATATTTTCTCCATATAGATCAAGGGAACAGGATAGAAAGCCTAGAGATAAACCCATGCACATAAGGACACCTTATTTTTGATAAAGGAGGCAAGAATATACAATGGAGAAAAGACAACCTCTTCAATAAGTGGTGCTGGGAAAACTGGACAGCTACATGTAAAAGAATGAAATTAGAACACTCCCTAACACTATAAACAAAAATAAACTCAAAATGGATTAAAGGCCTAAATGTAAGGCCAAAAACTATACAACTCTTAGAGGAAAACATAGGCAGAACACTCTATGACATCAATTCCAGCAAGATCCTTTTGGACCCACCTCCTTGAGAAATGGAAATATAAACAAAAATAAACAAGTGGGACCTAATGAAACTTAAAAACTTTTGCACAGCAAAGGAAACCATAAACAGGACAAAAAGACAATCCTCAGTTTGAACATTTGAATCTCTATCTTCCTGGCTCCAAAACAGATACTCTTAACAAATGGGCTATGCTCATTCCTTTCAGGAGTGTGCAAGGTTAGGGAGATAGAACAGGGGGCAATATCAGTCTTTAAGAGGGTGGAGAAGTAGAATGAAAAACGATATTAAACTTGTCATTTGTTGTAATGGAAATTTTTGGCCAAAAAAATCATGATTTTCAATCTCATTTTTATTTATTTATTATTTATTTATTTATTTGCGGTATGCGGGCCTCTCACTTTTGTGGCCTCTCCTATTGTGGAGCACAGACTCCGGACGCGCAGGCTCAGAGGCCGTGGCTCTCGGGCCCAGCCGCTCCGTGGCATGTGGGATCCTCCTGGACCAGGGCACGAACCTGTGTCCCCTGCATCAGCAGGCGGACTCTCAACCACTGCACCACCAGGGAAGCCCTCAATCTCATTTTTAAATTGAATTTTATTGGAGTATAGTTGCTTTACAATGTTGTTATTTCTGCTGTACAGCAAAGTGTATCAGCTATACATATACATATATCCCCTCTTTTTCGGATATCCTTTCTTTCTTGATCACTGTAGAGCACTGAGTTCCCAGTGCTATACAGTAGGTTCGCATTTAGTTATGTATTTTACACATAGTATCAATAATGTTTACATGTCAAACCCAATCTCTCATATCATCCCAACCCCCTTTCTCCCTGGTATCCATATGTGCATTCCCTGTGTCTGCATCTGTATTCCTGCTTTGAAAATAAGTTCATCTTATCATTTTTGTAGATTCTACATATAAGTGGTATTATATGAATTTTGTTTTTCTCTTTCTGACTTACTTCACTCTGTATGACAGTCTCTACATCCATCCATGTCTCTGCAACTGGCAAAATTTTGTTCGTTTTTATGGCTGAGTAATATTCCATTGTGTATATGTACCACATCTTCTTTATCCATTCTTCTGTTGATGGACATTTAGTTGTTTCCATGTCCTGGCTATGGTAAATAGCACTGCAATAAACATTGGGGTGCATGTATTTTTTGTATTATGGTTTTCTTCAGGTATATATCCAGGAGTGGGATTGCTGGATCAAATGGTAGTTCTATTTTTAGTTTTTTAAGGAAACTCCATACTGTTCTCCATAGTGGCTGTATCAATTTACATTCCCACCATAAGTGTAAGAGGGTTCCCTTTTCTCCACTCCCTCTCCAGCATGTTACTGTTTATAGATTTTTAATGATAGGCATTCTGAAAGGCATGAGGTGATAACTCCTTGTAGCTTTGATCTGCATTTCTCTGATAATTAGTGATGTTGAGCATCTTTTCACGTGTTTTTTGGCCATCTGTATGTCTTCTTTGGAGAAATACATATGTAGGTCTTCCACCCAGTTTTTGGTTGGGTTATTTGTTTGATATTGAGCTGCATGAGTTGTTTATATATTCTGGAGATTAAACCCTTGTCGGCTGCTTTGTTTGCAAATATTTTCTCCCATTCTGAGGGTTGGCTTTTCATCTTTGATTATGGTTTCCTCTTCTGTGAAAAAGCTTTTAAGTTTAATTAGCTCCAATTTTTATATTTTTGTTTTTATTTTCATTACTCTATGATGTTGGTCAAAAAAATCTGATGTGATTTATGTCAAAGAGGGTTCTGCCTATGTTGTCCTCTAAGAGTTTTATAGTATCAGGTCTTACATTTAGGTATTTAATCAATTCTGAGTTTATTTTTGTGTATGGTGTCAGGGAGTCTTCTAATTTCATTCTCTTATATGTAGCTGTCCAGCTTTCTCAGCACCACTTACTGAAGAGAACGTCTTTTCTCCTTTGTATATTCTTGCCTCCTATGTCATAGAGTAGGTGACCATAGGTCCATGGGTTTATCTCTGGGTTTCTATCTTGTTACATTTATCTATATTTCTGTTTTTATGCCAGTACCATTCTGTCCTCATTACTGTAGCTTTATAGAATGGTCTGAAGTCAGGGAGTCTGATTCCTCCAGCTCCATTTTTCCTTCTTAAGATTGTTTTGGCTCTTCAGGGTCTTTTCTGTTCTATACAAATTGTAAAAATCTTTTTTCTAATTCTGTGAAAAATGTCCTTGGTAATTTGATAGGGTTTGCATTAAATCTGTAGATTGCTTTGAGTAGTATAGTCATTTTCACAATGTTGATTCTTCCAATCCAAGAACATGGTATCTATCCATCTGTTTGTGTTGTCTTTGATTTCTTTCATCAGCATCTTATAGTTTTCTGAGTACAGGTCTTTTGTCTCCTTAGGTAGGTTTATTTCTAGGTATTTTTTTCTTTTGGTTGCAACGGTAAATGGGATTGTTTCCTTTTTTCTCTTTCTGAACTTTCTTTGTTAGTGTATAGGAATGCAAGAGATTCTGTGCATTAATTTTGTATCCTGTGACTTTACCAATTTCATTGATTAGCTCTAGTAGTTTTCTGGTGGCATCTTTAGGAGTTTTTATGTATAGTATCATACCATCTGCAAACAGTGGCAGTTTCACTTCTTTTCCAATTTGGATTAATTTTATTTCTTTTTCTTCTCTGATAGCCCAGGCTAGGATTTCCAAAACTATGTTGAATAATAGTGGCAAGAGTGGACATCCTTCCTTGTCTTGTTTCTGAGCGTAGAGGAAATGCCTTCAGTTTTTCACCATTGAGAATGATGTTTGCTCTCGATTGTCATATATGGCCTTTATTATGCTGAGGTCTGTTCCCTCTATGCCCACTTTCTGAAGGGATTTTATCATAAATGCATGTTGAATTTTGTCAAAAGCTTTAACTCCATCTATTGAGATGGTCATATGGTTTTATTCTTCCATTTTTAAATATGGTATATCACATTGACTGATTGGCATATATTGAAAACTCCTTGCAACCCTGGGATAAATCCCACTTGATCATGGTGTATGGTCCTTTAATGTGTTGATGGATTCTGTTTACTAGTATTTTGTTAAGGATTTTTACATCTATGTTCATTAGTGTTACTGGCATGTAATTTTCTTTTTTTGTGATATCTTTGTCTGGTTTTGGTATCAGGGTTGACTTGCAGAATGAACTTGGGAGGGTTTCTCCTTCTGCAATTTTTTGGAAGAGTATGGGAGAATAGGCATTAGCTCTTCTCTAAATGTTTGATACAATTCGCATGTGAAGCCATCTGGTCCTGGTGTTTTGTTTGTAGGAAGATTTTAAATCTCAGTTTCAATTTCATTACTTCTGATTGGTCTGTTCATATTTTTTGTATTTCTTCCTGGTTCAGTCATGGAAGGTTGTACCTTTCTAAGAAGTTGTCCATTTCTTCCAGGTTGTCGAATTTATTGACATATAGTTGTTTTTTGTAGTCTCGTATGATCCTTTGTATTTCTGCAGTACCAGTTTTAACTTGTTTTTAATTTCTAATTTATTGATTTGTGTCCTCTCTTTTTTCTTGATGTTTCTGGATAAAGGTTGGTTAATTTTGTTTTTCTTCTCCAAGAACCAGTTTTTAGTTTCATTGATCTGTGCTTATTGTTTTCTTCATTTCTATTTCATTTATTTATTTATTTATTTATTTGTTTTATATATTTTTTTACATCTTTATTCGAGTATAATTGCTTTACAATGTTGTGCCAGTTTCTGCTTTATAACAAAGTGAATCAGTTACACACATACATATGTTCCCATATCTCTTCCCTCCTGCATCTACCTCCCTCTGATCCTCCGTGTCCCAACCCTCCAGGTGGTCACAAAGCACCAAGCTGATCTGCCTGTGCTATGCGGCTGCTTCCCACTAGCTATCTACCTTACGTTTGGTAGTGTATATACGTCCATGCCTCTCTCTCACTTTGTCACAGCTTACCCGTCCCCTTCCCCATATCCTCAAGTCCATTCTCTAGTAGGTCTGTGTCTTTATTCCTGTCTTATCCCTAGGTTCTTCATGACATTTTTTTCTTAAATTCCATATATATGTGTTAGCATACGGTATTTGTATTTCCCTTTCTGACTTACTTCACTCAGTGTGACAGATTCTATGTCTATCCACCTCATTACAGAGAGCTCAATTTCGTTTATTTTTATGGCTGAGTAATATTCCATTGTATATATGTGCCACATCTTCTTTATCCATTCATCCGATGAAGGACACATAGGTTGTTTCCATCTCCAGGCTATTGCAAATAGAGCTGCAATGAATATTTTGGTACATGACACTTTTTGAATTATGGTTTTCTCAGGATATATGCCCAGTAGTGGGATTGCTGGGTCATATAGTAGTTCTATT
Source organism: Delphinapterus leucas (assembly GCF_059928025.1). Taxonomy (NCBI): domain Eukaryota; kingdom Metazoa; phylum Chordata; class Mammalia; order Artiodactyla; family Monodontidae; genus Delphinapterus; species Delphinapterus leucas. The sequence goes on along the minus strand of NC_143150.1, from coordinate 63,302,072 downwards.
TGAAGCTTTTTAAGGAGCTTCCATACTATTCTCCATAGTGGCTGTACCAATTCACATTCCCACCAGCAGTGCAACAGTGTTCCCTTTTCTCCACACCCTCTCCAGCATTTATTGTTTCTAGATTTTTTGATGATGGCCATTCTGACTGGTGTGACATGATATCTCATTGCAGTTTTGATTTGCATTTCTCTAATGATTAATGATGTTGAACATTTTTTCATGTGTTCGTTGGCAGTCTGTATATCTTCTTTGGAGAAGTTTCTATTTAGGTCTTCTGCCCCATTTTTGGATTGGGTTGTTTGTTTTTTTTGTAATTGAGCTGCATGAGCTGCTTGTAAATTTTGGAGATTAATCATCTGTCAGTTGCTTCATTTGTAAATATTTTCTCCCATTCTGAGGGTTGTCTTTAGGTCTTGTTTATGGTTTCCTTTGCTGTGCAAAAGCTTTTAAGTTTCATTAGGTCCCATTTGTTTATTTTTGTTTTTATTTCCATTTCTCTAGGAGGTGGGTCAAAAAGGATCTTGATGTGATTTATGTCATAGAGTGTTCTGCCTATGTTTTCCTCTAAGCGTTTGATAGTTTCTGGCCTTACATTTAGGTCTTTAATCCATTTTGAGCTTATTTTTGTGTATGGTGTTAAGGAGTGATCTGATCTCATACTTTTACATGTACCTGTCCAGTTTTCCGAGGACCATTTATTGAAGAGGCTGTTCTTTCTCCACTGTATATTCCTGCTTCCTTTATCAAAGATAAGGTTACCATATGTGTGTGGGTTTATCTCTGGGCTTTCTATCCTGTTCCATTGATCTATCCTTTATGTTTTTGTGCCAGTACCATACTGTCTTGATTACTGTAGCTTTGTAGTACAGTCTGAAGTCAGGGAGCCTGATTCCTCCGGCTCCATTCTTTGTTCTCAAGATTGCTTTGGCTATTCGGGGTCTTTTGTGTTTCCATACAAATTGTGAAATTTTTTGTTCTAGTTCTGTGAAAAATGCAAGTGGTAGTTTGATAGGGATTGCATTGAATCTGTAGATTGCTTTTTGTTGTAGAGTCATTTTCACACTGCTGATTCTTCCAATCCAAGAACATGGTTTATCTCTCCATCTCTTTGTATCATCTTTAATTTCTTTCAATAGTGTCTTATAATTTTCTGCATACAAGTCTTTTGTCTCCTTAGGTAGGTTTATTCCTAGATATTTTATTCTTTTTGTTGCAATGGTAAATGGGAGTGTTTTCTTGATTCCACTTTCAGATTTTTCATCATTAGTGTATAGGAATGCCAGAGATTTCTGTGCATTAATTTTGTATCCTGCTACTTTACCAAATTCATTGATTAGCTTTAGTAGTTTTCTGGTAGCATCTTTAGGATTCTCTATGTATATTATCATGTCTTGTGCAAACAGTGACAGCTTTACTTATTCTTTTCCAATTTGAATTCCTTTTATTTCCTTTTCTTCTCTGATTGCTGTGGCTAAAACTTCCAAAACTATGTTGAATAAGAGTGGGCAACCTTGTGTTGTTCCTGATCTTAGTGGAAATGTTTTCAGTTTTTCACCATTGAGGATGATGTTGGCTGTGGGTTTGTCATATATGGCCTTTATTATGTTGAGGAAAGTTCCCTCTATGGCTACATTCTGCAGGGTTTTTATCATAAAAGGGTGTTGAATTTTGTCAAAAACTTTCTCTGCATCTATTGAGATGATCATATGGCTTTTCTCCTTTAATTTGTTAATATGGTGTATCACATTGATTGATTTGCATATATTGAAGAATCCTTGTCTTCCTGGAATAAACCCCACTTGATCATGGTGTATGATCCTTTTAATGTGCTGTTGGATTCTGTTTGCTAGTGTTTTGTTGAGGATTTTTGCATCTATGTTTATCTGTGATATTGGCCTGTAGTTTTCTTTCTTTGTGTCATCCTTTTCTGTTTTGCTGTCAAGGTGATGGTGACCTTGTAGAATGAGTTTGGGTGTGTTCCACCCTCTGCTATGTGTTGGAAAAGTTTGAGAAGGATAGGTGATCTTTATGATATCTTTCCCTCTACTAACTTTTTTTTTTTTGGTCTTCTTTGTCTAGTTGCTTTAGGTGTAAGTTAAGTTGTTTCTTTGAGATTTTTCTTGTTCCCTGAAGTAGGATTTTATTGCTATAAACTTCCTTCTTAGAACTGCTGTTGCTGCATCCCATAGGTTTTGGGTCATTTCATGTTTTTGTTGTCCTTTGTTTCTGGGTAATTTTGATTTTCTCTTTGATTTCTTCAGTGACCTCTTGGCTATTTAGTAGCATATTTTTTACCTGCACATGTTTCTATTTTTTACATTTTTTTCCTGTAACTGATTTGTAATCTCATAGCATTGCTGTTGGAAAAGATGCTTGATATTTCAATTTTCTAAAATTTACTAAGGCTTGATTTGTGAGCCAAGATGTGTTCTACCTGGGAGAATGTTCCATCTGCACTTGAGAATAAAGTGTATTCTGCTGCTTTTGGTTGGAATGTCTTAGAAATATAGGTGTACCTGGTCTAATATGTCATTTATGTCTTTTGTTTCCTTATTAATTTTCTGTCTGGATGATCTGTCCGTTGGTGTAAGTGGGATATTAAAGTCCCCCACTCTTATTGTGTTACTATCAATTTCCCTTTTATGTCTATTAGCATTCCCCTTTATGGCTGTTAGTTTTGAAATGCTCCTATGATGGGTCAAAAAATATTTATAATTGTTTTATCTTCTTCTTGGATTGATCCCTTGATCATTATGTAGTGTCCTTCCTTGTTTCTTGTCATAGTCTTTATTTTAAAATCTATTTTGTCTGATATGAGTATTGCTGCTCCAGCTTTATTTTGATTCCCATTTACATGGAACATCTTTTTCCATCCCCTCACTTTCAGTCCATATGTGTCACTGGGTCTGAAGTGAGTCTCTTGTAGACAGCATATATATGTGTGTTGTTTTTGTGTTCATTCAGCCAGTCTGTATCTTTTGGTTGGAGCATTTAACCCTTTTATATTTAAGGTAATTTTTGATATGTATGTTACTATTACCATTTTCTTAATTGTTTTGGGTTTGTTTTGTAAGTCGTTTTCTTTTCCTGTGTTTCCCACTTAAAGAAGTTCCTTTAACATTTGTTGTAGAGCTGATTTGGTGGTGCTGAATTCTCTTAGCTTTTGCTTGTCTGTAAAACTTTTGATTTCTCTGTTGAATCTTAATGAGATCCTTGCTGAGTAGAGTAATCTTGGTTGTAGGATTTTCCCTTTCATGACTTTAAGTATATCATGCCACTCCCTTCTGGCCTGCAGAGTGTCTGCTGAGAAATCAGCTGATAATCTTATGAGAATCCCTTGTATGTTATTTGTTGCTTTTCCCTTGCTGAATTTAATATTTTTTCTTTGAATTTATTATTTTTCTTATTAATATGTGTTTTGGCATGTTTCTCCTTTTGTTTATCCTGTATGGGACTCTGTGCACTTCCTGGAATTGGGTGACTATTTCCTTTCCCATGTTAGGGAAGTTTTTGAATATAATCTCTTCAAATATTTTCCCAGACCCTTTCCCTTTCTCTTCTTCTTCTGGGACCCCTGTAATTTGAATGTTGGTGAGTTTGATGTTGTCCCAGAAGTTTCTGATACTGTCTTAATTTCTTTTCATTCTTTCTTTATTCTGCTCCTTGGCAGTTATTTCCACCTTTATATCTTCCATCTCACTTATTCTTTCTTCTGCCTCAGCTATTCTGCTATTATATCCTTCTACTGTGTTTTTCATTTGAGTTATTGTGTTGTTTATTACTCTTTATTCTTTAGTTTTTCTAGGTCCTTTTTAAACATTTCATGTATCTTCTGGATCCATGCCTCCATTCTATTTCTGAGATCTTGCATCATGTTTTTTGTTGTTGTTTTGTTTTGTTTTGTTTTTTGCAGTATGCGGGCCTCTCATTGCTGTGGCCTCTCCCGTTGTGGAGCATAGGCTCCGGACACGCAGGCTTAGCAGCCACAGCCCATGGGCCCAGCCACTCCGCGACATGTGGGATCCTCCTGGACCGGGGCACGAACCCACGTCCCCTGCATCGGCAGGCGGACTCTCAACCACTGCGCCACCAGGGAAATCCTTGCATCGTGTTTGCTATCATTACTGTGAAGTCTTTTTCAGGTAGATTGCCTATTTTCTCTTCATTTATTTGGTCTTGTGTAAAAACCTTGCTCCTTTGTCTGCAACATATTTCTCTGTCATCTCATTTTGTTTAACTTACTCTCTTCGTGGTCTCCTTTCCACAGGCTACAGGGTTGTAGCTCCTCTTACTTTTGGTGTCTGCCCCCTGGCTGGTGAGGTTTGTCCTGGGCCTTGTTTAGGCTTCCTGGTGGGAGAGACTCGTGCCTGTGCTCTGATGATTGGAACTTAGTCTTCTCCTTTGAATGGACAGGGCTGCATCACGGGGTGTGTTTTGGGGTGTCTGTGAGCTTAGTATGACTTTAGGGAGCCTGTCTGCTGATGGTTTCATTTGTGTTCCTGTCTTGCTTGTTGTTTGTTGTGAAGTGTCCAGCACTGGAGTCTGCAGGCAGTTGGGTGGAACCAGGTCTTGGTGTTGAGATGGAGAACTCTGGGAGAGCTCATGACGATTAATATTCCCTGAGCCCAGGAATTCTCTGGTGGTTCACTCTCCTGGACTGGAGTAGTCCCACCTGAGGCTCAGTCCCAACCCCTGGCTGGGGAACCAAGACCCCAGAAGCTGTGCAGCACAAAAAAAGAAGAAAAAAAAAGGTAAAGAAAACGGACAAAAATGTCAAGACAAATAAAAATTATAAAAACAAACAAACAAACAGCAGGAACAAAAAAAAATGAAAAGAAAACAAACAAACAAAACTCAAGACAAATGACAAAACACAACCAAAAACATACCAAAAAAGATAATAACAAAACAAAACATGGGGCTTCCCTGGTGGCACAGTGGTTGAGAGTCCGTCTGCCAATGCAGGGGACACGGGTTCGTGCCCCAGTCCAGGAAGATCCTACATGCCGCAGAGTGGCTGGGCCCGTGAGCCATGGCCACTGAGCCTGTGTGTCCGGAGCCTGTGCTCCGCAACGGGAGTGGCCACAACAGTGAGAGGCCCGAGTACTGCAAAAACAATCAAACAAACAATACAAAACAAAACAAAACATATCAAAGAACAGAAACAAAAACAATAAAAAACACAAAACAGTAGAAAAGTAGAGTAAAAATAGAAAAATAAAAAATATATTAAAAATTATAAATAGAAAAAATAAATTAAAAAATAATACAAAATAAAGCCACAACAAAACAAAACAAAGCAAAAATAATAGTTATTATAACACTTCCTGGGGCTTCTGTTATCACTGTGCTTACCCCCACAGTGAGCCACAGCCAATCCCTGTGTCCCCAGGAGGCCCTCCAATACCTCTAGGTAGGTCTCTGGACCTGCTATGGGCACTGTGGTTGCAGCTTAGACTCTGATCTGGCCCAACTCCCATGTGTACTTGCCTCCAAATTCCACAGCTGCTAAAGCTAGACCAGTCTCAGTTGTTAGAGCACTCGTCCATTCAGATATTCCACAGATACAGGGTCTACCAAGGTGATCACTGAGATTTAATTTATGTCTCATGCCGCTGCACAGAGAGATTTTCATTCCTCTTCCGTAGTCATAACCCCTGTGGCTCAGCTTTTGTTTTCACCCCACCTCTGCATGTGGGCCACCCACAGGCATCTGTTCTCCACCCAGACGAGAGTGAGTCAAAGCAGCAGCTGATTGGTGCACACTTACTCGTTCAGGCTGGGAAGGTTTAAGGTGGCCACAACTGGGGCATGTGCAAAGTGCCTGTGGTGGCAGGACTGGCAGGAATTTGCAACAGACTGGGGTGTGCTCACTCTGGTGGGAATCCCTCCCAGTGTCCATGGACACAGAAGTTGGCATGTGGGGAGAGAGTCGTGATGGCAGCCCCACCCATTTCATGACAATCAACAATGCTGCTTCTTTTCCAAGGCAGACCATGACTGCTCTAGGAGCATTCCTGGCCATGGAGCCCCTCACTCCCATCTCCTCAGGTTGTCTCCACACAACCAACAGCAGTCCTCTCCCTGGATCTGCTCTCCCAACCCCACACTTTAGCACTCAACCCTTGCCAGCATTGACAGGGTTGATTCCCAAGGAGGCTTTGGCATGGGTGGTGCACACAGGCCCATCGGGGTCTGCATGGCCAAAAGAGGCTTTGGTGGTGGTGGCCCTCATGACACTGGAGCCTGCATGGGTTGAGGAAGGTTTGGCTTGAAGGGTGGGTAAGCCTGCTCAGATGGATGCTCCTCCCAGGGCCTGTGGAATCAGGAGCCAGCGGGTGGGGAAGGGAGTTGCAAAGGCAGCCCCACCCCTTGTGCACTACTCAACAATGACACCTTGCTTCTATGGTGTCCCAGGCTTCTTCCACAAACATTCCTGGTTGCGGAGCTCCTTACTCCTGTTCCTTCAGGCTGTCTCTTCACAGACAATAGCTGTCCCCTCACTGGGTTGGCTCTCCAAATCTCACTTTCCAGCAGACAGGCCCCCTTCTCACCAGGAGACACAGGACTCAGCCTGGGGTGCACAGGGCTGTGGCACAGACCATGGGTGCAGTTCTTACTTTGTCCTGCCTTCCACAGACTGGTTGCTGTGTTCCCCTCCAATCCCCTGAAGGTCCCTTTCTGCCCCACCTGATTTCCCTGCTGTGAGGGGGCGTTTCTGAGTGCAGGAACCACTCCTCACTTTCAGGTCCCCACCAGGGGTGCTGGTTCCTTCCGGTTTCCTCTTTTCTTTTTTTCCTTTCTTTCATCCTACCCAATTGCGTGGGGATTTTTCTTGTTCTTTTAGGTGTCTGAGGTCTTCCACTAGTGTTCAGCTCTGTGAGAATTATTCCATTTGTAGATGTATGCTTGATGTACTTGTGAGGAGAGGCAAATTCTGCATCTTCCTATTCTGCAATCTTGACTCCTCTCCTTCAATCTCATTTTCAAGTGTTCTTTGTATGTTTCAGATAACAATCTTTTGTGAGAGATGTCTTTTGCAAATATTTTATCCCAGTCTGCCGCTTGTCTTATTCTCTTGACAATGTCTTTTGCATAGCAGATGTTCTTAAATTTACTTAAGTTCAGTTTATAAATCTTTTTCTTTCATGGACTGTGCCTTTGGTGTTATATCTAAAAAGTCATCACCATAACCAAAATTGTACAGATTTTATCCTATGTTAGCCTCTAGAAGTTTTATAGTTTTTCATTTTACATTTAGGTCTATGATCAATCTTGAGTTGATTTTTGTGAAGAGTTTAAGGTCTGCATCTGGATTCTTCTTCTTTTTTGTCATGAGTGTCCTGTTGTCCCAATACCTTTTGTTGAAAAAGTTATCTTTTCCCCATTGTATTGCCTTTGCTCCTTTGTCAAAAGATCAGTTGACTATATTTAGGTGGGTCTATATCTGGGCTCTCTATTCTGTTTCATTGATCTATTTGTCTATCCTTTCACCAATACCACAGTGTCTTGATTGCCATAGCTTTATATTAAGTCTAGAAGTCAAGTAGTGTCAGTCTTCCAACTTTACTCTCCTTCAATATTGTATTAACTATTCTGTATCTTTTGTCTCCATATAAACATTGGAATCAATTTCTGATATCAAAAAGCTTGCTGGAATTTTGGTTGGAATTGCTTTGAATCTATCAATCAGATTGGGAAGAGCTTGCAGATTGACAACATTGAGTCTTCCCTATCTATGAACATGAATTATATCTCCATTTATTTGGTTATTCTATGATATCTTTCAACAGACTTTTGTAGTTTTCCTCATATAAAACTTGTACATAATTTGTTATATTTATATGTATTTTTTTCATTTTTTAGGAAAATGGTATTGTGTTTTTAATTTCAAATTCTACTAATTCATTGCTAGAGTAGGAAAGAGATTGTTTTTTGTATATTGATCTTGTATCCTGCAACCTTGCTATGATCACTCATAGTTCCAGTAGTTTTTTCATCAATTCTTTTAGATTTTCTACACAGACAATTATGGCATCTGTGAACTGAAACAGTTTTATTTCTTCTTTCTCAATCTGTATACCTTTTATTTCCTCTTCTTGTCATATTGCATTAGATAGAAGTTCCAATAGAGTGTTGAAGAAAAGTGATGAGAGGAATATGCTTGCTTTGCTCCTGATCTTAGTGGGAAAGATTTGAGTTTCTCATGATTAAGTAGGATGTTAACTAGGTTTTTTGTAGATATTCTTTATTAAGTTAGGAAAGTTGCCCTCTATTCCTTGATTTCTGAGAGTTTTTATATGAATGGATGTTGGATTTGGCCAAATGAATTCTCCACATCTGCATTTTGTCAAATGATCATATCATTTGATTTTTCTTCTATTACCTGTTGACATGATGGATTACAGGCATACCTTGGAGATATGGTAAGTTTGGTTCCAGACCAGCACAATAAAGTAAATACTGCAATAAAGTGAGTCACATGAATTTTTTGGTTTCCTAGTGCATAAAAAATTATGATTATACTATACTGTAGTCTATTAAGTGTGCAATAGCATTATGTAGAAAAACAATGTACATCTCAATTAAAACCTACTTTATTGCTTAAAAAGTTAACCATCATATGAGCTTTTAATGAGTCATAATCCTTTTGCTGGTGGAGGATTTGCCTTGATGTTGATGGCTACTGACTGATTAGAGTGATGGTTGCTAAAGATTGGGGTGGCTGTGGCAATTTCTTAAAATAAGACAACAATAAATTTTGCTGCATTGATTGACTCTTCCTTTCATGAATGATTCCTCTGTAGCATGCAATGCTGTTTGGTACCATTTCACCCACAGTAGAATTTCTTTCAAAACTGTAGTCAATCCTCTCAAAACCTGCTGCTGCTTTATTAACTAACTTTATGTAATATTCTAAATCCTTTGCTGTAATTTCAACAATCTTCACAGTATCTTCACCAGGAGTGAATTCCATCTCAAGAAGCCAACTTCTTTGCTCGTCCAAAAGAAGCATCTCCTCATCCACTAAAGTTTTATCATGAGATTGCAGCAGTTCAGTCACATCTTCAAGCTCCACTTCTAATTCTAGTTCTCTTGCTATTTCCACTATATCTGCAGTTATTTCCTCCATTGAAGTCTTGAACCCTTCAAAGTCATCCATGAGGTTTGGAATCAACTTCTTCTAAACTCTGGTTAATGTTGACATTTTGACCACTTCCCATGAATTATGAATGTTCTTAATGACATCTAGAATAGTGAATCCTTTCCAGAAAGTTTTGAACTTGCTTCTCCCAGGCGCCTCAGAGGAATTACTTTATGTCAGCTATAGCCTTATGAAATGTATTTCTTAAAGAATAAGACTTAAAAGTCAAAATTATTCCTGGATCCATGGACTACGGAATGGAAGTTGTGTTTGCAGGAAGGAAAACAACATTAATCTCATTGTACATCTCCATCAGAGCTCTGGGGTGACTAGGTGCATTGTTGGTGAATAGTAATATTTTGAGAGGATTTTCTTTTCTGAGCAGTAGGTCTCAATAATGGGCTTAAAATATTCAGTAAATAAACCATGTTGTAAACAGATGTGCTGCCATCCAGCCTTTGTTGTTCCATTTATAGAACACAGGCAGAGTAGATATAGCATAATTCTTAAGGGCCTCAGGGTTTTTCATAATGGTAAATGAGCATTGGCTTCAACTTAAAGTTCCCAGTTGCATTAGCCCATAGTAAGCGAGTCAGCCTGTGCTCTGAGGCTTTGAAAGCCAGACATTGCCTTCTCTCTAGCTAAGAAAGTCCTAGATGGCATCTTCTTCCAATATAAGTTTGTTTCATCTGCATTTAAAATTTACCTTTGAGAGTAGCCACTTTCAGTAATTATCTTAGCTAGATCTGATGGATACTTGCAACAGCTTCTACATCTGCACTTGCTGCTTCACCTTGCAATTTTATATTTTGGAGATGGGTTATTTCCTTAAACCACATGAACGAACCTCTGTTATCTTCAAACTTTTTCTGCATCTTCCTCACTTCTCTCAGCCTTCATAGAATTGAAAGAGTTATGGCTTTTTAATTTTCTTCAAGAAATTTTTCTTGGCATTCACAACTTGGCTGTTTGTCACAAGAAGCCTAGCTTTCAGCATACCTTGGCTTTTTTTTTTAACATCTTTATTGCAGTATAATTGCTTCACAATGGTGTGTTAGTTTCTGCTTTATAATTAAGTGAATCAGTTATACATACACATATGTCCCTATAACTCTTCCCTCTTGTGTCTCCCTCCCTCCCTCCCTCCCTATCCCACCCCTCTAGGTGGTCACAAGCCACCAAGCTGATCTCCCTGTGCTATGTGGCTGCTTCCATAATAGCTATCTATTTTATGTTTGTTAGTGTATATATGTCCATGCCACTCTCTCACTTTGTCCCAGCTTACCCTTCCCCCTCCCCATATCCTCAAGTCCATTCTCTATTAGGTCTGTGTATTTATTCCCATCTTGCCCATAGGTTCTTCATGACCATTTCTGCAAAGAAGATATACAGATTGCCAAAAAAACACATGAAAGAATGCTCAACATCATTAATCATTAGAGAAATGCAAATCAAAACTATGAGATAACATCTTACACCAGTCAGAATGGCCATCATCAAAAAATCTAGAAACCATAAATGCTGGAGAGGGTGTGGAGAAAAGGGAACCCTCTTGCACTGTTGGTGGGAATGTAAATTGATACAGCCACTATGGAGAACAGTACGGAGGTTCCTTAAAAAACTAAAAATAGAACTACCATATGACCCGACAATCCTACTACTGGACATATACCCTGAGAAAACCATAATTCAAAAAGAGTCATGTACCAAAACATTCATTGCAGCTCTATTTACAGTAGCCAGGACATGGAAGCAACCTAAGTGCTCATCAACAGATGAATGGATAAAGAAGATGTGGCACTTATATACAATGGAATATTACTCAGCCATAAAAAGAAATGAAATTGAGTTATTTGTAGTGAGGTGGATGGACCTAGAGTCTGTCATACAGAGTGATGTAAGTCAGAAAGAGAAAAACAAATACCGTATGCTAACACATATATATGGAATCTGAAAAATAAAACAAAACAAACCGGCTTTTGACATACTTTCCTCACTAAGCTTAATAATTTCTAGTTTTAGATTTAAAGTGAGAGATGTGTGACTCTTCCTTTCACTTGAACACTTAGAGGCCATTGTAGCGTTATTAATTCGCATAATTTCAATATTGTTGTGTCTTAGGGAATGGGGAGGCCTGAGGATAGGAAAAGAGATGGGGGAAAGACTGGCCGGTGGAGCAGTCAGAACACATACCCCATTTATTATGTTTGTCAGCTTATATGGGCATGGTTCATGACACCCCCAAATAACTAAAATAGTAACATCAAAGATTACTGATCACAGATCACCATAACAAATATAAAAATAATGCAAAACTTTGAAATATTTTAAAATTTACCAAAATGTGACACAGAGATACAAAGTGAGCAAATATGTTGGAAAAATGGTATCAATAGACTTGCTTGAAATAGGGCTGCCACATATCTGCAAACACAGTAAAGTGAACACAATAAAAAGTGGTATGCCTGTACATTAACTGATTTTCCAATGCTGAACAAGGCTTGAGTATCTGGAAAAAATCTTGGTATTTTGTACTGTATATTTTTTAATACATTTTTGATTCAATTTGCAAATATTTTATGGAAGATTTTTGCATCTGTGTTTATGATATGTTGATCGCCAGTTTTGTTTTATTATAATGTCTTTTTCTGGTTTTGACATTAAGGTAATACTGGCTTCACAGCATGAATTAGGAGATATTCCCTCTGCTTCTATCCTCTAGAAGAGATTATAGAGAACTGGATATAGTTCCTTCTTTAAATATTTGGTAAAATTCACCTGTGAAGACAATTGGGCTTGGTGGTCTCTGTTTTGAAATCTTATTAATTATTGATTAAATTTATTTATAGATATAGACTTATTCAGATTGTCTCTTTCTTCTTGCATAAATTTTGGCATATTGTGTCTTTCAAGGAACTGGTCCATTTCAACTAGCTTATCAAATTTGTGGGCATAGAGTTGTTCATGTTATTCCATTATTATCCTATCCATAGGATCTGTAATGATGTATTGACTTTCATTTCTATTATTAGTAAGTTGTGTATTTTTTTTCTTAGTCTTTCTAGAGGCTTTTTCAATTTAATAATATTTTCAAAGTACCAGGTTTTTTTAAATTTACTATATTGATTTCTTTTTTTCCAATTTCATTGGCTTCTACTCCAACATTTAAAATTTATATATATATATGTATATTTTACTTTGAATTTAATTTGCTCTTTTATTTCTAGTTTTCTAAGGTAGAAGCTTAGGTTATTGATTTTAGAGCTTTCTAATTTTCTAATATATGCATTTGATGATATGAATTTTTCTCTAAGCACTGCCTTCACTGCATCCCACAAATTTTGGTAAGCTTATTTTCATAGTTATTTATTTCAAAAAATTTAAAAAAATTGCTCTTCAGAGTTCTTCTTTGACTCACATGTCCTTTCTTTCTTTCTTCCTTCCTTCCTTCCTTCCTTCCTTCCTTCCTTCCTTCCTTCCTTCCTTCTTTCCTTCCTTCCTTCCTTCCTTCCTTCCTTCCTTCCTTCCTTCCTTCCTTCCTTCCTTTCTTTCTTTCCTTCTCTTTCTTTTTATTGGGGTATAGTTTCTTTACAATGTCATGTTAGTTTCTGCTGTACAGCAAAGTGAATTAGCTATATGTGTACATATATCCCATCATTTTTGGATTTCCTTCCAATTTAGGTCAGCACAGAGCACAGAGTAGAGTTCCCTGTGCTATACAGCAGTTTTTCATTAGTTATCTACTTTATACATACTAGTGTACATTTAGTCCCAATCTCCCAATTCATCCCAACACCTACTTCCCCACTTGGTACCCATACGTTTGTTCTCTAAATCGGCGTCTCTATTTCTGCTTTGCAAACAGGTTCATCCATACCATTTTTCTAGATTCCACATATATGTGGTAATATACAATATTTGTTTTTCTCTTTCTGACTTACTTCACTCTGTATGACAGTCTCTAGCTCCATCCATGTCTCTACAAATGACCCAATTTTGTTCCTTTTTATCGCTGAGTAATATTCCATTGCATGTATGTACCACATCTTCTTTATCCATTCATCTGTCAACAGATATTCAGATTGCTTCCATGACCTGGTTATTGTAAATAGTGCTGCAATAAATATTAGGGTTCATGTGTCTTTTTAAATTATGGTTTTCTCAGAGTGGATGCCCAGGAGTGGGATTGCAGGATCATAGGGTAACCCTAATTTTAGTTTTTTAAGGAAACTCCATGCTCGTCTACATAGTGGCTATATCAGTTTACATTCCCAGCAGCAGAGTAAGAGGTTTCCCTTTTCTCCACACCCTCTCTAGCATTTATTGTTCATAGATTTTTTGATCATGGCCACTCTGATGGGTGTGAGGTGATACCTCTTTGCAGTTTCCATTTGCATTTCTCTAATAATTAGTTACGTTGAGTATTTTTTCATGTGTTTGTCGGCCAGCTGTATGTCTTCTTTGTAGAAATATCTATTTAAGACTTCTGCCAATTTATTAATGGTATTTTTTGATAGTGAGCTGCATGAGCATTTTGTATATACTTGGAGGTTAATCCCTTGTCAGTTGCTTCATTTGAAATTATTTTCTCCCATTCTGAGGGTTGTCTTTTCATCTTGTTTATGATTTCCTTTGCTGTACAAAATATTTTATGGTTAATTAGGTCCCATTTGTTTATTTTGTTTACATTTCCATTACTCTAGGGGATGGGTTAAAAATGATCTTGCTGCAATTTATGTCAAAGTGTTCTGCCTACATTTTCCTCTAAGAGTTTTATAATGTCCGACCTTACATTTAGGTCTTTAATCCATTTTGAGTTTATTTTTGTGTATGGTATTATGGAGTGTTCTAATTTCATTCTTTTACATGTAGCTGTCCAATTTTCCCAGTACCACCTATTGAAAAGGCTGTGTTTTCTCCATTGTACTTTCCTGCCTCTTCTTTCATAGATTAGGTGACCATACGTGTATGGGTTTATCTCTGGGGTTTCTCTCCTTTTCCATTGATCTATATTTCTGTTTTTGTGCCAGTACCATACTGTCTTGATGACTGTAGCTTTATAGCATAGTCTGAAGTTAGGGAGCCTGATTCCTTCTGCTCTGTTTTCTTTCTCAAGATTACTTTGGATATTCGGGGTCTTTAAATTTTTTGTTCTTATTCTGTGAAAAATTCCCTTGGTAATTTGATAGGGATTGCATTGAATCTGTACATTGCTTTGGGTGGTATAGTCATTTTCACAATATTTATTCTTCTGATCCAAGAACATGGTATATCTCTCCATCTGTTTGTGTCAACTTTGATTTCTTTCATCAGTATGTTATAGTTTTCTGAGTACAGGTCTTTGGCCTCCTTTGGTAGGTTTATTCCTAAGTATTTTATTCTTTTGGTTGCAATGGTAAATGGGATTGATTCCTTAAATTCTCTTTCTGATTTTTTATTGTTAGTATGTAGGAATGCAAGAGATTTCTGTGCATTAATTTCGTATCCTGCAACTTTACCAAATTCATTGAGGAGCTCTAGTAGTTTTCTGGTGATATCTCTAGGATTTTCTATGGATAGTATTATGTCATCTGGAAAGAGTGATGGTTTTACTTCTTCTTTGCCATGTTGGATTACTTTTATTTCTTACTTTTTTTTTGATAGCCTTGGCTAGGGCTTCCAAAACTGTGTTGAATTATAGTGGTAACAGTGGATATCCTTCTCTGGTTGCTGATCTTAGAGGAAATGCTTTTGGATTTTCACCATTGAGTATGATGTTTACTGTGGGTTTTGTCATACATGGCCTTTATTATGTTGAAGTAGATTCCCTCCATGCCCATTTTCTGGAGAGTTTTTATAATAAATGCGTGTTGAAATTTGTCAAAAGCTTTCCTGCATCTATTAACATAATCATATGGTTTTATTTTTCCATTTGTTAATATGGTGTATCACATTGACTGATTTGCACATATTGAAAAATCCTTGCCTCCCTGGGATAAATCTCACTTGATAATGGTGTATGATCCTTTTAATGTGTTAATGGATTCTGTTTGCTAGTACATTTTTGAGGATTTTTGCACCTATGTTCATCAGTGATATTGGTCTATAATTTCATTTTTTTGTGATATATTTGTCTGGTTTTGCTGTCAGGGTGATGGTGGTCTCATGATAAGCTTGGGAGTGTTCCTCCATCTGCAATTTTTTGGAAGAATTTGAGAAGGATAGGTGTTAGTTCTTCTCTAAATGTTTGGTAGAATTTGCCTGTGAAGTCATCTTGTCCTGGACTTTTGTATTTTGCAAGATTTTTAAAAAATTTTTATTGGAGCATAGCTGCTTTACAATATTGTGTTAGTTTCTACTGTAGAGCAAAGTGAATCAGCTATACATATACATATATCCCATTTTTTGGATTTCCTTCCCATTTAGGTCACCACAGATCATTTTTGTAGAGTTCCCTGAGCTATACAGTAGGTTTCAATTAGTTATCTATTTTATACAAAGTATCAATAGTGAATTGGGAGATTGGGATTGACATATACACACTAATATGTATAAAATAGATAACTAATAAGAACGTGCTGTATAAAAAATATAATAAAATAAAATTCAAAAAAGAAATAGTGTATACATGTCAATCCCAATCTCCCAATTCATTCTACACCCCCCCCTTCATCCTTGGTATCCATATGTTTGTTGTCTATGTCTGTGTCTCTATTTCTGCTTTGTAAATAACAACGTCTATACAATTTTTTTCAGATTCCACATATGTGAATTAATATATGATATTAGTTTTTCTTTTCTGACTAACTTCGCTCTGTATGACAGTCTCTAGGTCCATCCATGTCTCTACAAATGACCCAATTTTGTTCAGTTTAATGGCTGAGTAATATTCCATTGTATATATATATATACCACATCTTCTTTATCCATTCATCTGTCAATGAACATTTAGGTGGCTTCCATGTGCTGGCTATTGTAAGTAGTGCTTCTATGAACATTGGAGTGTATGTATCATTTTGAGTTATGAGTATATGCCCAGCAGTGTGATCACTGGGTCATATGATAGTTCTATTTTTAGCTTTTTAAGGAACCTCCATAGTTTTCCCCATAGTGGCTCTATCAATTTACATTTCCAAAAACAGTGTAAAAGTGTTCCCTTTTCTCCACACCCTCTCCAGCATTTATTTTTGGTAGAAATTTCTATGATGGTCATTTTGATGGGTGTGAGGTGATACCTCATTTTAGTTTTGATTTTCATTTCTTTAATAATTAGTGTTGTTGAGCAGCTTTTCAGTTTGTTGGCCAACTGTATGTCTTCTTTGGAGAAACGTCTGTTTAGGTCTTCTGCCCATTGCTTGATTGGATCACTTATTTTTTTTTTTGATATTGAGCTGCATGAGCTGTTTGTACATTTTGGAGAGTAAACCTCAGTTAGTTGTTTCATTTGAAAATATTTTCTCCCATTCTGAGGGTTGTCTTTTCATCAGATTTATGGTCTCCATTGTTGTACAAAAGCTTTTAAGTTTAATTAGGTCCCATTTTTATTTTTTGTTTTTATTTTCATTACTCTAGGATGTGTGTCAAAAAGGATCTTGCTGTGATTTATATCAAAGTATGTTCTGCCTATGTTTTCCTCTAAGTGTTATAGTTTCTGGCCTTACATTTTGGTTTAATCCATTTTGAGTTTATTTTTGTGTACGGTACTGGGGAGTATTCTAATTTCATTCTTTTATATGTAGCTGTCCAGTTTTCCCAGCACCACTCATTGAAGAGGCTCTCTTTTATCCATTGTATATTCTTCCCTCCTTTATCAAAGATAAGGTGACCATATGTACGTGAGTTTATCTCTGGGCTTTGTATCCTGTTCCATTGATCTATATTTCTGTTTTGGTGCCAATACCTTACTGTCTTGATGACTGTAGCTTTGTAGTATAGTCTGAAGTCTGAGAGCCTGATTCCTCCAGCTCCGTTTTTCTTTCTCAAGATTGCTTTGGCTATTTGGGATCTTTTGTGTTTCCACACAAATTCTGAAAATTTTTGCTCTGGTTCTGTGAAAAATGCCATTAGTAATTTGATGGGAATTGCATTGAATCTGTAGAATGCTTTGGGTAGTAGAGTCTTTTTCACATTACTGATTCTTCCAATCCAGGAACATGATATATCTCTCCACCTGTTGGTGTTCTCTTTGATTTCTTTCATCAGTATCTTTTAGTTTCCTGTGTGCTGATCTTTTGTCTCCTTAGGTAGGTTTTTTCCTATGTAATTTATTCTTTTTGCTGTAATGGTAAATTGGATTGTTTCCTTAAATTCTGTTTCTGATTGTTCATTGTTAGTCTATAAGAATGCAAGAGATTTCTCTGTATTAATTTTGTATCCTGTGACTTTACCAAATTCACTGATTAGCAGTAGTAGTTTTCTGTTGGCACCTTTAGGATTTTCTATGTAGAGTATCATATCATCTGCAAACAGTGACAGTTTCGAAGATTTTTAATCACAGTTTTAATTTCATTACTTGTGATTGGTCTCTTCATATTTTCTATTTCTTCCTGGTTCAGTCTTGGAAGGTTTTGTCTTTCTAAGAATTTGTCCATTTCTTACAAGTTGTCCATTTTATTGACATATAATTACTTGTAGTAGTCTCTTATGATTCTTTGTATTTCTTCAGTGTCTGTTATAATTTCTCCTTTTCATTTCTAATTTTATGATTTGAGTCCTCTCCTTTTTTTTCCTTGCTGAGTGTGGCTAAATGCTTATCAATCTTGCTTAACTTCTCAAGGAACCAAGTTTTAGTTTCATTGATTTTTTTGCTGTTGTTTTCTTTATTTCTATTTTATTTACTTCTGCTCTGAATTTCATAGTTTTATTCCTTCTACTAACTTTGGGTTTTGTTTGTTCTTCTTTCTCTTGTTGCTTTAGGTGTACTGATAGGTGATTTATTTGAGATTTTTCTTGTTTCTTGAGGTAGGATTGTATTGCTATAAACTTCCGTCTTACAACTGCTTTTGCTGCATCCTGTAGGTTTTGGATTGTCGTGTTTTCATTGTCATTTGTATCCATGAACTTTTTTGACTTCCTCTTTGATTTTTCCAGTGAACTCTTGGTTATTTAGTAACATATTGTTTAACCTCCATTTGTTTGTGTTTTTTACAGTTTTTTGCCTATAAATATTTTATAATCTCATAGCTTTCTGGTCAGAAAATATGCTTGATACAATTTCAATTTTCTTAAATTTACTGAGGCTTGATTTGTGACTCAAGATGTGTTCTATCCTGGAGAATGTTCTGAGTGCACTTGAGAAGAAAGCATATTCTGCTGCTTTTGGCTGGAATGTCAGAAATATCAATTAAGTCTATCTGGTCTATTGTGTCATTTAAAGTTTTGTTTCCATATTAATTTTCTGTCTGTCTGGTCTGTCCTTTGGTGTAATTGGGATGTTAAATTCCCACATTATTATTTTGTTACTGTCAATTTCCCCTTTTATGGCTGTTAGCATGTGCCTTAGGTATTCAGGTGCTCATAAATTGGGTGCATAAATATTTACAATTTCTTAGATTGATCCCTTGACCATTATGTAGTGTCCTTCCTTGTCTTTTGTAACAGTCTTTATTTTAAAGTATATTTTATCTGATATGAGTATTGCTACACCAGTTTTCTTCTGATTTACATTTGCATGGAATATTTTTTCCATTTCCTCACTTTCAGACTGTATGTGTCCCTGGGTCTGAAGTAGGTCTCTTGTAGACAGCTTATATATGTGTCTTGTTTTCGTATCCATTCAGCCAGTCTGTGTCTTTTGGTTGGAGAATTTAATCCATTTACATTCAAGGTAATTATCAATATTTGTGTTCTTTTTTTAAAACATCTTTATTGGAGTATAATTGCTTTACAATATGTGTTCTTATTACCATTTTCTTAATTGTTTTGGGTTTGTTTTTGTAGGTCTTTTTCTTCTCTTGTGTTTCCTGCCTAGAGAAGCTCCTTAGCATTTGTTGTAAAGCTAGTTTGGTGGTGCTGAATTCTCTTAGCTTTTGTTTGTCTGTAAAGTTGTTGATTTCTCTGTCTAATCTGAATGAGATCCTTGCTGGGTAGAGTAATCTTGGTTGTAGGTTTTTCCCTTGCATGACTTTAAATATATCATGCCACTCCCTTCTGGCCTTCAGAGTTTCTGCTGAAAAATCAGCTGATACCCTTATGGAAATCCTCTTGTATGTTATTTGTTGCTTTTCCCTTGCTGCATTTAACTTTTATTTTATTTTTTTATTAATATGTGTTTCAGCATGTTTCTCCTTGGGTTTATCCTTTATGGGACTCTCTGTGCTTCCTGGACTTGGGACATTATTTCCTTTCCCATGTTAGGGAAGTTTTCGAATATCATCCTTCACATATTTTCTCAGATCCTGTCTCTGTCTCTTCTTCTTTTGGAACCCATATAATTAGAATGTTAGTGCTTTTAATGTTGTTCCAGAAGTTCCTGAGACTGTCTTCTTTTCTTTTCATTCTTTTTTCTTTGTTCAGCTCCTTGGCAGTTATTTCCACCTTTCTATCTCCCATCTCACTTAATTCTTTCTTCTGCCTCAGTTATTCTGCTATTGATACCTTCTAGTGTATTTTTCATTAGAGGTATTGTGTTGTTTATCACTGTTTGTTCTTTAGTTTTTCTAGGTCCTTGTTAAACATTTCTTTTATCTTCTGGATCCATACCTCCATTCTATTCCTGAGATCTTGGATCATTTTTACTATCATTACTGTGAATTTTTTTCAGGTAAGTTGCCTATTTCCTCTTCATTTATTTGGTCTCATAGGTTCTTACCTTGCTCCTTTGTCTGTAACATAGTTTTTTTGTTGTCTCATTTTTTTTTATGGGTGGGGCCCTGTTCTTGTCTTGCTGGGTTTTTTCCCTGTGGCATCCAGCACTGAAGTTTGCAGGCAGTTGGGTGGAGCCAGGTCTTGGTGCCGAGATGAGGACCTATGGGAGAGCTCAGGCCTATTAATATTCCCTGGGGCCTTAAGTCTCTGTTAGTCCAACAGCTTGGACTCAGCGCTCCCACCACAGGAACTCAGGCCTGACCCCCCAGGGGTCAGGGGAGCTTTTAAAGAGCATAAAATTAACAAAGAATAACAAATAAAATAAATTGGAAAAATAAAAAAATATATTTGAAAAATAATGAAAATTAAATAACAACAACAAAACAAGACAGAACCACAGCAGCAAGAAAATAAAATTAAAAGGTAAGAATAAAAAAATAAAAATTTCCCTGGTGTCTCCAATATCAGTTTCCTTGCCTCCGTGGTGATCCAGTGCCAATCCCCACCTCCCCAGTATGTCCTCCAAGAACTCTAGGTAGGTCTCTGGACCCGCTGTGTCAGCCTCACCTCTGTGCTTGTTCCTCTCACCAGCGTCTGCTGCTGAAGGTGGCCTGGAGCACATGTGACTGTGCAGGCTAGCTGGGGCACATTCCTCCACAGGGATGCCTTCAGGGGCTGGTGTAGCCTGAGGAGGTCTCGGAGGGGGGAAGCACTCTACCCATCTGGCCCTGTGTGGCAGATGAGGCCCTGTCAGGGGCAGCCTTGGGCTGCCCGGACCCCTGCAGCCAGAGCAAGATTTGGCAGATGCAGGGCTCAGGCCCCAGACCTGTGCAGCCCTTGGAGGCATTGGCAGGGTTGGGTTTTATGCCCAGGACCTACGTGGCCAACAGAGGCTTTGGCAGGGCTGGGGCTTAGGTCCAGGAGCTGCAGAGCTAGAGGAGGGCTTGGGGTTGGGGCTCAGGCCCAGGACCTGCATGGCTGGAAGAGATGTTGGCAGGGCCCACGTTCAGGCCCAGGACCTGGGCGGCCAGAGGGGGCATTGGGGGTTTGGCAGGCTTGGGACCTGTGCGGCTGGAAGAGGCCATGGTGGGGGCAGAGCTCAGGCCTGAGGTCTTAGGCCCAGGACCCTAGCAGCCTCGCCAGAGCCCAAGTGGGCAGGGGAGACCCCAGCCATATTCCCTCTGATGCCCTGAAGGCTCCTCTTCATCCCTGCTGATCCCCCCTGCCATGAGTGGGCCCTTCTGAGTGTGGGAAATCCTCTTCTGCCCCAGCCAGCCCTGAGGGTCGCCAGTCTCATCCTGCTTCCACTTTTCACCCCCCACCTTCCCTCCCATGTCTTACCTGGTCACACAGGACTTTCTCTTGTCCCCTTCGGTGTCTGAGGTACCACACAAGTGTCCAGTAGGTGTCCTGTGAGAATTGCTCTGATGCATTCTTGTTGTACTTGTGTGGAGACGTGAACTCCGTGTCTTCCTACTCTGCCATCTTGACTCTGCCCCTGGCTTGTGTTATTTAGAAGTGTGTTGTTGAAATTCCAATTATTTGAGGATTTTCCACCTGTCTTTCTGTTATTGATTTCTAGTTTAACTCCACTGTGATTAAAAGCAGACATTGTATTATATATATTATTTTAAAATATTTAAGGTATGTTTTATGGCTCAGAATGTGGTTTATACTGATTAATGTCCCATATGAGTTTGAGATGAATGTGTATTCTGCTGTTGTTGGATGAAGTAGTCTATAGATGTCAATTATATTCAGTTGATTGATGGTGCTGTGGAGTTCAATTATGTCCATACTGATTTTCAGCCTCCTGGATCAGTTCATTTCTGGTAGAGGGGCGCTGAAGTCTTTAACTATAATAGTGAATTTTGCTATTTCTCCTTTCAGTTCTATCATTTTTTTTTCTTGCATATTTTGATGCTCTGTTGTTTGGTGCATATATCTGGATCTTCATTTTGGCCCACTCTCATAACCTCTATCTTTTATTTGGTGTGTTAGACCATTAACATTAAAATGATTATTGATATATCTGTGTTAATATTTACCATATTTAATATTGTTGTCTATTTATTGTCTTTGTTCTTTATTCTTATTTTTGTCTTTCACTCTTTACTCTTTTTCTGCCTTTTGTGGGTTTTAATTGAAAATTTTGTATGATTCCATTTACTTTCCTTTCTTAACATATTAATTATACTTCCTTTTTCACTTAAAAACATTCCTAATTCCTCCCTCTCATTTTTTGCATCATTGCTATTATTCATTTTACTTATACATAAAATACATAGGTATATAAATATACATAAGCATACAAAATTGAATACATTGTTATTATTATTTTGAACAAACTGTTACCCATTAGATCCATTAAGAATACGAAAAAAGGTTTTCTTTTATTCCTTCTCCAGTTTTCTTTCTTTCTTTATATAGATATGAGTTTCTGACATATATCATTTTATTCTCTCTGAAGAATGTCTTTTAACATTTCTTGCAAGACAGGTGTACTGGCAACAGTTTCTCTCAATTTTTATTTGTGTTAGAAATTATTTCTTCTTCAAATTTCAAGAATAATGTTGCTGGATATAGAATTTTAAGTTTGTGTGTGTGGTTGTTTTTTTTTTTCCTCTCAATACAATATTTTGCTCCACTCTCTTCTTGCTTGCATGTTTTCTGAGGAGAAGTAAGATGTAATACTCCTCTTATTTCTTTGCTCCTATATAGTTAAGATGTTTTATTCCTTTGGCTTCTTCCCAGATTTTTTCTTTATATTTGATTTTATGCAGTTTGAATATTCTATGCCTAGGTTTAGGTTTTGGGCATGTATTCTCCTTTGTATTCCCTGTGCTTCATGGATCTATTGAACTAATGTGTGATATTAATTCTTCATTATTCTTATTTATTCATTATTCATTCTTCTTCATTATTGTTTCAAAAATTCTTATGTTATTTTCTCTATTCTCCTTTTATTCCTGTTATGCATATGATACTTTTTTTTTTGTATCTGTCTTACAGTTCTTGGATATACTGTTCCATTTATTTCAGTTTTTGTACTTTTGCTTTTCAGTTTTGGAAGTTTCTATTGAGGTCATATCGGCAAGCTCAGAGATTCTTTCCTCAGCTGTGCTCATTCTACTAATTAGCCCATTAAATGCATCCTTCATTTCTGTTTTTTATCTCTATCATTTATTTTTGATTGTTTCTTTTAATTTTGATCTCTTTGCTTATACTGTCTAACTCTTCTTGCATGTTGTCTACTTTTTTCTTTAGCCCCCTTAGCAAAATAATAATAGTTGTTTTCAATTCTCAGTCTGATAATTCCAACATCCCTGCCACATCTGAGTTAGGATCTAATGTTTGCTCTGTCTCTTCAAACTGTGTTTTTGGCCTTTTAGTATGTCTTTTAATTTTTTTGAAAGCCAGACATGATATACTAGGGTTAACACATTGTGGTAAATAGGTTTTTGGTGGTACAGTGGTAAGATATGGGGGAAGGGAAGCAGTCTATAGTTCTATGATTAGGTCTCAGTCTTTCAGTGAGTGTGTGTCTCTGGGCTATGCACCTCACAAGTACTTATCAGTTTCTTCTCCTTACGTGGGACAGGATAACTAGCATGGGCAGAAGTTGGGTATTTCTCTTCCCCCTTGAGGAAGACTAGAGAGGACTCGAGTTTCCCCAGGTCAGTTAGTCTCCTAATAGCTTAGGCTTTGGTAAAATAGTTTCTCCTAAGGACAGGCTTTGTTTAAAAGAACAGAATGTTCTGGTGTATTTCAAAATGATTATTTTTCCCTTTCCCCCTGCAGGTAGCACAGGGGGATTTTTCTCTTCTTCCATATTCACTGTGAGAACCTTGTAGATCTTCTGGAGTTAAATCATGGGAACCCCTTTATAACTCCCCCCCAACAAGAGTTTTAAAATTTTAAACATATCCACACTGATCCTCTAGGAATTTGTCAATTGAAGTTTAAATTTTCCTACCCTGGTATTTGCCCCAGGAAAGTTTTCTGCTTGTGAATTTTTGCTCCAGAAGCTTGTGATACTCTGTATTCCAAGTCTAGAATACAGAAAGTAGTTTATCAAGAGTAGAGTACAGTGTATATTGAAAGTGATGGTACAGCATAAGTCTGGAGAGGTAGGTCACTTAACTATTTAGTTCAGTAAATATTGATAAACACTCCTATGTGCCAGGCACAATGCTAAGAACAAGAGATCTATAAATTAATAAGTTATTGCCCTGAATGTCCTCGCAGTATAGTGTAAGGGACAGTAGAGAATAAAAATAATTTCAACATAGCAAATAAAATACAGTGATAGAGGCATGGTGTCATATGGGACATTGAGGTGGGGTACTTAATACAATTTAATTTCCTGGAGAAAATGACATCTGAATTACATCTTGAAGGAGGAATAAAAAATATCCAGAGAAGAAAGGTAGGAATGGCTTTCTGGAAACAAATAACCATATGACCACAGCACAGAGGTGAGGAATACCATATTCTATGAAAGCAACCACAAATATTTTGGTGTCACTAAAGCATGAAATTAGAGAAAGAAATTGGTAGCAAATGAGAGTGGATAGTTGTGTATGAGTGAAGTAATGACCAATATTTTTCATATGTTTGAATTTTATTCTTTTCATTGTTGGGAGTCAGTGATGTGTTTTAGACAGGGATTGACGTTATCAATTTGATATTTTAGAAAGATAATTTTGGCAAGCAATATATTGAATGGTTTGGATGATGATGAGACCAGATATAGGAAGAGCTGTTAAGAGGCCATTACACTGGTCCTGGGAGAGATGTTGAGGTCACAAACTAATACAGTGAAAATAGAGAAGAGGATAAAGATATGAGAAAGGGATAGGAAATGAAATTAACAGGATTTGTAATAGGTTAGATATATAAGGTAAGGGAGAAATAGGTTAGATATATAAGGTAAGGGAGAAATGTAAAGAATAACTCCCAGGTTTCTAGCATGTTTGACATGGTGGTACTGCTAGCTGATATAGAGAATACAGGAAGAAAATCTGGGTTAGAGTAAGAAAATATGAGGTAATATATCCAATTCTGAACAGGTTGAGTTGGAGGGTGGAGTTTATAGACATTGTAGTATGTTTTAAGAAATGAGTATTTTTTTAAGTGATATAGCTCTCTGGATATAAATGTTTCCATTTCAGTCTTGATACTTTTTGAGGGGAACATTTGAATGCATTTAGACTTCTTTTTGGTCCATGTGGAAGGTTGGGACAGATGGGGTGTGTGTGTGTGTGTGTACAGAAGCGTGTTCACATGTTTGTAGAAACAGCATATATAAAGAAGGCCTAAGCCCTGCACTGAGCTAGGAGAGATATATAGCTGTGTGAAATTGCAAATACAGTCTTGGGCATGCCATAAATGTCACACTACTTACTTTAAAAAGTCAAACTAAAGTTGATTTTTGAGGACACATATTAATCAACTGGTGTTTCAATCTCAGTCACTGTGTTTTGCATATATGAATGCGTGTGTGTGTGTGTGTGTGTGTGTGTGTGTGTGTGTTTGAGGACCTTTCCCCCTCTTTAGAATCTCAGAAAATTCTGGAGGTTATATATGGTTCCTGGAAATCTTGTCTTTGCTGCAATGTTGATGTTATTGACTTGTTCATCGTCTGAATCTACATGATACCTTGAAGACCTGTTGCATTTGTGTCAAGATTTGGCCTGACTTTATTTGACAAGTTTGGAAGCTGTCCTGTCTAGGATACAGCTTCCCTAGATTGTTCTATCACACCGCTACTCCCAAGAAGTCGGCATCTTTCTAAGGCATCAGATTCAGGGCATAAGTCCTCTGCTTATAGAACTCCAAACCATAATTCCTTTCTGGTCTTGAGAAATTTTATTCTCTTTCACTGCTTATGCTTCTCTCTCCTCAAATTTATACATTCTATTTTTTGTTTCCAAGCCTACTTACCTCAGGTTACTTAGGCTTCTGGAAAACAAAAACTATGAATGTTATAATTTCTGAAAGC
The DNA here is from genome assembly GCF_059928025.1 of Delphinapterus leucas. NCBI lineage: Eukaryota > Metazoa > Chordata > Mammalia > Artiodactyla > Monodontidae > Delphinapterus > Delphinapterus leucas. Next base: position 63,276,138 of record NC_143150.1, on the reverse strand, counting down.
AACTTCTGTGTTTAACACTGAATTCCAACACTTCCCTGAGACTAGAAGGACCAAGAAAGGGAAAAATACAGCAAGAACGAAATACATATGCCTTATCCTGGGTTACCTTGAAAGCTGAGCCTGATTCAAAAGCTTTTTCATGCAGATAGTTTGTTTGGGAAGTGATTCTGGGCAGTGAGAATGAGGAACCAGAGAGAGTAAAACAGGGAAGGAGAAAAATCCAATTATGTGGAATCAAGTTGGTTACTACTGTGGATAGTTGATATTCAATCTAGATAGACCATTCTGAGGAGATATATAGAATGCACCTCAGAATGACCACCTGTCTAAGGGGTATCCTCTTTCCATTGACTCCTGGTCCTAATTTAGTTGAGCATTATGCTATTGAGATGAGTTATTGTCAGCATGAAGTGGGATCAAAGCTTGCAAAACACTTTTTGTCAGTATGTGGCTAGAATCAGACCTGAGGGTGAGATTCTGTGACATAGTGCTCAAGATGTGTCCTATAGAGTCCACCCTTTGCATTCTCTGTCTCTCCCTTAAGTTTTTAATGCAGTGGCCAACTGCATTCTCTAAAAGTGACAATACATGGGGGAGATTAATGGAACATGCTACTACTGTCCATGCCATTACAACTGGTCCCAAGTCTGTATTGATATTTACTGTCTCACTCCTCCACCTGCAGTCTATTTTCCCCTCACTCTCAGTCAGTGTTTTAGTTGGGATAGGTTGCTTGTCTGGTGAGATTATCCAAACTTTCAATCTTAAGAGGTCTGAATCCTTAGTTGACTTGCCCTTGCCTGGCTATAATAACTGTAATTGTCTACTAATCATTATTATGAGGTGTGGAAACACAAAGAGACACCCTAGTAAAATTCCCTGGGTTCTAGAAATTTCTCCCTACCTCACTCATATAAGAGTAACCTTAGCTCTTCATAGTAATATGGTCAATTTCCACCATTAATGTTAAATTCTTCCTTTGCCTGCTGGTCTACTTTTATCAGAAGTCCTAACTGACTAGGTGGGGGTTGTAGTTTCATGTTCAATGGCACCTTACACTCTCCTCTTTTTTAGAAGCATTGTTTCCCAGTTGAAACAAGGGTTTTGAACCTGGCAGAGCCTAAGAATTTAAGAACAGAAAGTCAGCCCACAAGGGTTGGAGAGAGGAGCCAATCCCATTATTCACTGGACCAATTTATTCTAGTATTGAGGATAAGAACCATATATCAGCTATTTGCTCAAGGAATATGCTTTATACTAGAGGATTGTGCCACAACCTTGTGTGGTGTAGTTTCCAAATGGAACATTCATTGAACACCTACTAGGCTTTTTAATTAGGCTGACTGATCTCAGATGATGTGACATACGGTAGAACTAGTAGACCTCAGATGGAAGAAGAATTATGTCATTAACCAACAACAGTGGCTGGCTGGTCTCTTTGAAGGGATCATACTATATCAAGAGTTCAATATCAGTCTCTGCTGCTGGTAGATTGGTTATTCAGAAGTAGAGGTAGCTATATCAGCCTTGGTTAAGAAAAGCCTTTGCCTAGCTCTCAGTGCTACTATTGTAGCCAATTTATTCATGGTTCCATTACAAGAGCACTGGGATAGCCTAGAAGAGAGGTTGGCTGATAGCTATAGGGTGAATTATCCAATTCACTTAAATGTTAAGGACATCCTCAACATTAATGTGTGTTACAAACTTTTTCATGTTTTGCCCATTCCTATGTGTCATTCACATACCTCTACCCTAGACTTCCTTGTCTCCAATATTTTAATCTTTCTATTTCCAGGCCTCTGACCAGCTTGCCAAGCCATTATCACTGCCCAGAAGTCCATGGATATCCATATTTCCATCTAGTTCTCCTTCCACATTGTATCAGTTAGCTATTGTTACATAATAAATCACCCCCAAATTCAACTGTTTAAAACAATAGACATATATTTTTGCTCATGAGATTTTGGTCAGCTGGATGATTCTGTTTTTCTAGATCATGCTTTTTTGATCTCAGCTGGGCTTGTTCATGCATCTGTGGTCAACTACTACATCAGCTGGGAGATGGCTGGTCTAAAAGGGCTTTTCTCACATGTATGGTAATTTGTTGCCTATTGGCTAGGATAATTGGGGGTCACAAACAACTCATCATCCAGCAAACTATCCTGGACTTGTTCATATAGCCATATAAGGGTTTTGAGAGAGAGGGGAAGCATAGAAAGCCTCTTGAGTACTACGCCCTGAATTGTTACTTAATGCTTCATGCAACGGGCCAAACAAATCACAAGGCCAGCCCATTCTCAAGGGATGGAGAAATAGACTTTACCTCTTAATGGGAGGAGTTGAAAAGTCAGGAAGAACAGGGTAAAGAATTGCAGACATTTTTATAATTAATGTATTATACACATCAAATTGATAACCAGGTATACTATATAAAACTTTGCCAAGTTGGAGGATTTTCATTTATTTCTCCCCTTTAAGGACATCTATATATGTGGCTGATAGATGCAGTAACAGGCTACTTTTGGTTTACAACAGTATACTGAGCCTACCATATGTGAACCAGGCCCTGGAATATTCTCTCTGTCTCTGTCTTTTTTTTTTTACAGCTGGTCATATGGTACCCTAGGCAAGGGAGAGACATCAGTGCAACAGAGATAAGTGACAAGAAGTCTAGGCCTTCTGTTTGTGCAACTTATTTTGGGACCAGTCTATTGAATGATGGATTGCTATTGACTTGGTGGATCTGATAATAACCAGCTCATGATGGTCAGCTCTAGTGGTAGTCACTGATGTCCCTTAGTCATGTGTTTAGTCTCTACTAGGGTTTAGTAGCACATCTAGGTCTTCTTTTCAAACATCAAGGAGTTATCTGCTGCAGAAGGCACGACCTTGTTCCATAACCCCTGGAGCCTGTGTTATAACTCTCTAATTGGGGCTATAGAGTGCACACAGCATCCCATCCACTACAGATACCTCTCACACCATCAAATCTGCTAGATCATATGACCTGAGAAAAGGGCTGCTTTCACCTGGATCTTTTTCATAGCTTCTGTGATATAAAGTCTAAAATTAAGGCCCAATATTATATGCTGCCTTGATATCTGAAACCAGAAAGGCCCCTTTGGCTTAAACGCAGAGTTCCCCTCTGTATTCTGCCTTGTGGATAAGGTCTCCTAGTTAGTCCACCCTCCTTATCAAGGGTGCCAGGCACAATTCCTGCTTATCCCTGGGTAGTGGGTTTCAGTTCTTCTCCAGCCTATAGAATTATTCAAACAAGCAAATTTCATCTTCTGACAGGAACTAGGCAGCACCTCACTCTCTTGACACTATAAAGCCTGTTTTCCACAGCCCTTTCTTGTTCACTCCATTCCAGATTGCAACACTCAGGTAGTCTTATGTGGCATATGGTGTCCTCCTCCCCTGGGCTGTGAGTATATATGACTCTTAAACTGCTGTTGATTTCATCTGTCCAGTGTTGGTTGTTGTATTTTTGGTCATTGCCATAACTCTAGGGTGTTTATCACTAATGGGGTGAATGGGAAACAAAACACCCTCTCTTACTGCTCAGAGCCCTACTCAAAACTGTGCCTTTTAAATCTCTTGATAAATGGGTAAGGACAATATTTCTAAGTGTGATATACTACTGCATCCAACGTTCAGTGAGGACCACCGATCACTGCATTGCTTTTATATTGGAAGGGGATCCAATATAAGATTTCTGCCAAATGTTGAATATCCCAACCCAATTATTACCCAGGGACTGGAGAAATAACAACAACGTAGGTCCATAGAACATTTGGACCCATTTTCAGATGGACTTAGGCCAGTACTCCACATATCATTCTGTTCTCCTTAAGCTACTGTCTTATTCAGAGAACAATGACAGTATTTCAGGTCTTTCAATATCAGTGTCATCTCCAGCTTTATATCAAATAGTTTTTTCCTTTAATCTCTTTTGTGAGATATTAATATTGCTATATTTCATTTTTAAAGCAATTTGATTTGTATATTTTCTCTATCTGTTTCTTTGCAACTTTTATTTGAGGTTTATCTCTTGTTAACAACATATAGCTGGATTTAGCAACTCCAATCTGAGAGCATCTGCCATTTAATAATGAGTTTATCCCACTTACATTGCCTATCATTATGATTATATTTAGACCTATTCCTATATGTTATTTTATGTCTTCCTATTTGCAGTTTCTAGAGTTTTTTCCTATCTTTTTTGATCTTTGTTATGTTGACAATCTTCATTAGGTTGACTGAGTTTTCTTTGCTCTATTTTTCTTCCTCTATTTTATTATCCTTATTACTTTTTAACTAAGCTCTCTAGAATATCCATATTCTGCTTATGGTTTATATCTTGGGCATATCTCATTGCTTTACTGGTCACTTTCAGGGAACAACAGTCTAATTTTAAGTATGACAAACATCAATCTAGTCTATTACTATATTTTTAATCTCTCTCTCTCTCTTCCTGTATTTGGGTCTGACTCATGATTGGAAGCCTGCAGTGAGAAGTGGTGGTAGAGAGGAGGTTATGTGTGGGTGGCTTCTTTCCTATTCCTTTAAATTCCTTTTTATGCCTTTCTTCCCTGCTTGTTTGGCTGCCTCTAGCTCATGCAGGAGGGTTGGTGTTTGAAGGGGAGTTGAGGGGAAGAAAATATATCTTACTGGAATGCTCCAGTGTATTTTGGCACCAAATGCCCTCATGATGTGTCATATGTGCAAATGCAAACTTTTTCTCCATGGTTATTCCCCTTTGTGACTTCTTGGGAAAGCTCATCTGCTTTAGAGATATTCCAGTGCCTGTACATTCCTATGTCTGGGATATGCCCCTGTGGGTGACTACTTATCAATTTCCTCTTCTTTTCTATTGCTGTCAGTAATAGATGCTCTATCTTATTTTCTTAGAAAAGAGTCATTTCTCCAGGCAGGAATATCTCTTGGTATAACAAAAGGACTCTGAAAAAGTACAGGCAGGGATTTTCTGATACTGACCTCTTTAATAATGTGGATGTTATCAATAAAAAAGTGTAGTGATTCTGAGTGTGTGTGCGCGTGCACGTGTGTGTGTAAGAGCATTCATCAAAGCTGGGGAGGCACTTCAAACTACACATAACCTCTGGAATACCTAATATTTCCATCTCCACTTCCTTGTTTGCAAATCACTACTCTGCTGAGCCACACATTTTGATGGGATGTGTCATATTCTTAACTGATTGGGTGTAGAAATAAAGATTTCAGTCTATGTGTGGGTACACTCAGGCCTCTCCTATTCAAAGAAGTGAAGAGATTGAAAGTTTTCACTTCTTGTGTGTTCGCTCTTTTTTTGATGTCTTCTCTTCTTTTGTCTCCTTTTTTTTCTCACATGCAGCTGGGATAGTATTAGTATTTGTATTTGTATTTGCATTAGTATATAGTAATTAAAACTGTGTGCCAGTCTTGGACCTGTTTGCTCTCAGATCCATTCCTTGACATTTGCTTGCTTTGCTCTGTTTGCAGAGTGGCAGACTCCTCTAGGTTGTGTTTCTCAGGCTCCTGTGTCAGCTGGCTTCCTGGTGGACTCGTACAATTGTAGGTATTGATGGGAATTTGGAGAGAGAGAAGAGAGAGGCCAGAGTATTTCTCTCTCTCTCTTATTTTCCTTGGGGAGGTCTCTGGCAGCAACTGTTCATGACTCTAGCTCTCGCTGAACATTACTGCTAATGTTTTAGCTTCTGCCAGGTTATTCTGGCCTCTGTGATAAGTTTCCATCTCCTCTCTTTGTCTCTTCAGCCTAGGGGTAGTAGCAGCTTCTTGTTGCTGCTAATCTTTCTAATCTGTTAACTTTATGTTTTCATTGTTGTGTCTCTATTTCAGGTTACTGTCATCTCCTAATCGGTCTCAAAGTCTTTATTCATGCCACTCAATTAAGATGCAGTTACACAATTTTTTTTCATTCCTGGAATTTGCCATGATCTTTCTCTGGTTGTTTATGTCTCTATTTTGCTTTGCTAGTGAAACACATCCCTTTTTGTCAGACTATCTCCAACTTTTCTTCCTTTGAGTCTCAGTTCAGATTTTTTCCAGAACGTTTTCTCTGTCTTCTTTCTTCTTTTAGTCTGGGTTAAGAACCTTGATTCTGTGCTCCCATGTGTTGTGTATTCCCCCAGTATCTAGTTGTACTACATTAGGATTGGATTTTTTAATTTGTATCTCCCATTAGTCTGTACCACAAAGGCCAAACCTATATTGGAAGTATTTAGCATCATATGCCAAATACCTAGCAGGAAATACAAGGTATACACTCAATAGATACCTATTGGTTATATTCTTATTGTTGAATGAACCTCACTTATTATATTCTAATGACCTTTCAGGTCGATGTGTCTATTTCTCCCACTAACTCATAAGCTCCTTGATTGCAGGGAATCAGTGTTACCCCTCATGTCTACAGCATCTAGTTCTATCCCCACATAGCATAATAGGTGCATAGAAGATACAAATGATTTAGAACACTAAACCTTATTTTTGAAGAGGAGTGAATAGAAGTTCACAAAAGTTAAGTAAACTGTCTAAGGTCATAGAACTGAGGTAGGAGATAGATGGGCTCCAGGCTAGGCATTTACAACTGGCCTCCTATTTACATTGACTGGGGTGAGAAAAAGATGGGTTTCAGGCCAGGCACTTACAACTAACCTCCTGTTTGCATTTCCTGAGACAGGAGATAGGTGGGTTCCAGGTTAGGCATTTACAATCAGCCTCCTGTTTGCTCTCTAAAATGGAAGTATCAACAGAAACAGAGTAAATAGCCAGCCTTTGTCTCCTGTGGACACCTTAAGATAACAGTCATGGCAGGGACAGAGAGGGGCTAAACCCCGTTTGAGTAAAGATCAAGAGGTTATATATTTCCCTTCCTTGAGATAAGAGAGACACTGCACATGTGCAGAAGGGGTCCTTGGGGATCAAAAGTCAGGGGACACTGCCAGGCCATGGTGAGTCTTGAATCTCCCAGACCCTTTCACGTCAAGATCCATCTTGGCTGAGAAGTGCGTGCACACCTAAGGGGAGGGTCCTGAGACAAATTAGCCAAGGGGGACAAAACAAGATGATTGGCCAGATGGGAGACAAAACCCCAGCAAACCGCCCCTTTATAAAGAATTTAAACTTCCCGAAGGGGCGACTCTCTCTCTCTGAGTTTGCCCGTGTGTCTTTCCACATGTACTCTACTTTTCCAATAAACTTTTAACTTTTCTCTTTACCTTCTGTCTCCTCGCCCAAATTCTTTCCTGACAAGGCAGGCAAGAACTGGGGGATTCAGGTGCTAGCCACTGGCCTCTGTGGTCTAGCAGTTAGGACTCCTGGCCCGGGAACTAGGATCTTGCTTCCAGCTACTACTCACTGCTGCTTGCTGCAAGCTGCTGCTTCCTGCTGCGTGCGTCCGAAATCAGAACTAGCACCTAATGGTGGCACTAGAATCGAGGTCTTCTAATTCATAGTTTATTGCACTTTTATATTTACCAAGTCCTCTGAGTTCAGTCATCTATCCCATACTATGAATTTTTAAAAATTAATTAATTAATTAATTTGTTTTTGGCTGCATTGGATCTTCATTGCTGTGCACCGGCTTTCCCTAGTTGTGGCAAGCAGAGGCTATTCTTCATTGTGGTGTTGGGGCTTCTCATTGTGGTGGCGTCTCTGGTTGCGGAGCATGGGTTCAGCCATGTGGACTTCAGTAGTTGTGGCGCGCAGGCTCAGTAGTTGTGGCTCACGGGCTCTAGAGTTCAGGCTCAGTAGTTGTGGTGCATGGGTTTATATGCTCCACGGCATGTGGGATCTTCCTGGACCAGGGCTTGAACCCATGTCCCCTGCATTGGCAGGCAGATTCTTAACCACTGCGCCACCAGGAAAGTCCACATATTATGAATTTAAGTTAATAATTATGTTCTTTACAGATTTACATTATATGTCTTGATAACAATGGGTTATAGAATTAAATATTTGTCTTGTATTTTTTAAAAGGAGAGAAATACCTATCAATTACATGCATAAACAATTACCCAAAATATATAAAAACATGTGTTCACACAAAGCTTGTTCAATAATATTCATAGCAGCCTTTTTCACAGTCGCCAAAACTAGTAACAACACAAATGTCCATCAACATAAGAATGGATAAACAAATTGTGGGATATTTGTACAATGGAACAGCACTTGACAGTAAAAAGGATTGAACAACTGATACATATAACAATGTGGATAATTACCACAGATACTATGATGATCAAAAGAAGCCAGACACAAGAGAGTAGATATTTTATGATTCAATTCATATGGAGTTCAATAATAGGTAAAAACTAATCTATTGAAAAAAAATCAGAACAGTGGTTGTCTGTGTGTTAAGGTGGGGATAAGCTGAAAAGGAGCATGAGACAAAGGTTCAATATCTTTCTTTGGGTAGTAGTTATGAAGGTGTATATAAATTGCCAAAACATCAAGTTGAACACTTAAGAACTGTGCATTTTATTAAATATAAATTATAATCAATAAAAAGAGAAAAGAATGGAGAGGTGTTTTTCTTTTCATAGAATAACCTTCCATAGATCCTAAAATCACATTATATGCCTCTTATATAAAAATCTAGACATAGATAATGATGGACACCAATATTGAATATTCCACACCTAATATGATTACTCTAGAACTTGGTCTAACATAAACCTGGAAAATAATTACTGAGAATAGTGGTTAGTGTCAAATTTGCAGTCTCTGATCTAAAAACAAAGTAAATAGCTAAATGCTGTGTACAGGATCATGGTAAATGAAATTGCAAATGGAGAAATTTACAGGGAAATTAAATTTTAAGTTGTCAGATTTTTAACTTATACCCAACTTTAAAAAATTAGATTTATTTTCAAGAAGATTGCTTGTTGACATATCAAAGGCTTATGCATTGGTGAGTTTGTGTCTCCAAATTATTCCTTTTTGTTGAAAAATGGGTCACTGATTTATCTTTAGCTGTTAGGATAGATGGTGTTTAAGCAACTAAGAAAAAAAATGGGTCATCGATTTATCTAATAGCCTAGGGCTCCCGCATTTTAATTACTTGTGTTCTCTGTGAATAGTCAAATATGATAGCAGTCCTACATCCTGTTTTGTGAAGTACTTATTTACTTATTTTGGCCTTCCTTAGTTTCTTCCTTCCTCCCTTTCTATGTGTGTATATGTATATATAGTTTTTGCTTTCTGTCAGAAAGGGAAGGATGATTACTATTAAAAAGAAGAATTTACCAGGAAAATACTTTTCTACTTTTACTGTGTAATTTTGCAGTATTTTGAGCACAAAGAAAACAAGAAAAAATAATTTTCCTTGGTATCACAAATATTTATATTTGCTATAATACTCAAAGTGTACATCATTTTAAAATAGACTTATCACCTTCCCCCATGAATTATTTTTATTGAGTAGCTATTGCAAGCTTTGTTATATAAACATATGTCTTTATATAAGCAATGTCTATAATGCAATGTCTTTACCCTGAGAAAATGGGGATCTATTCTGGTCTATTTAATTTCACAGGCTGAAAGTACAAAATATTTATAATTAAGAAACAATACTAATAAAGGATTTTATAATAATACAGAACAAATACAAAGATGTAGTTAAAAATGCAATAGTAGAGAAAATTCACCATCTTTATCAACTTGTCACAGGATTCATATGTATATTATTCATACTAACAGTTAGTTATATGGACAATGTGATGTGGATGCTTAGCATTGAAAGTTCAGGGAAAGAAATCACATGGAAATTTCAGAAAACTTTTTCTTTTTTTAGATTGGCTCTATTCTTTCTCTGAAACTAATAACACAATATATTTGTTGATGAAAATAATCAATAAGCAATTTATAATAGAAATTGAAAAGAGTTTTATTTGAGCCAAACTGAGGACTATAGCCCGGAAGACAGCCTCTCAGATAACTCTGAGGAAATGCTCCAGAGAAGCATGGTTTTCAGTACAATTTTATATCTTTTCAGAACAAAGAACATTAAACAAGTCAGGGATACATTCCTTCAAAGTTTCACAAAAGCAGATCTACACGTACACAGTGAGTCACTATGGCTTTGACACCTGGGTAGGGAGTCTTATCATCAAAGGAGTACCAGCATTAGTGTTCAGGAAAGGAGGCTAATGTTTATTTCTAACATGGACATTCTTTACTTCTGGTTAATGTGCCCTTTTCTTTAATAATTAAAGCAGATGTACAATGTATGTTTGATAGGCCACAAACAGCCTGTTTTAATTAGCATAAAATTCAAGTTTACTTATGTATAAGACAGAATGACTTCCCCATACCTCAATATGTGAAAATTTATTTCATCACATTTCACTTTTAATTACATTTTTCCCCAATTGCCACAAACAAAATAAATATGTAAGTATTAAATTTTTGATGCTATTCTATTTGGTAATCTATGTAACAAGATGTCCTCTAAAGAGTTTGACAAAGGACAGCAACAGAAAAGAAGACACCAGGTTTAAAATCATGCCTAATTTGAGGATAATAAAAATGAAAAGGGCACAATGATACAAAAGGATATGTAACTATTCTGGAGATTGGCCTCTCTAGTGAAATCTCACTGAGTTTATAAGCAATCAATACACGTTTTTTATGGTGAAACCTGAGAAAATTGATTAACAAGTAAAGTAGGCATAATTTACATGGAGTGGAAGTTGGAGTAGAAGGTGCTTGTCCTTTTTCAGAAGTTCTATTGAAAGATATCACATGGAAGATAGGAATTATGGTAAAAAAATAAAAATAGTATTTCTATTCCCCTCTTAAGTACTAGGCCATTTATTCAGAAAAAAGAAAAGGCTTTTCTCCTAGAATTTCCAGGAGCAGCTGATTTAATTTTGTTGACCCCTTCGCCTCTCTCTGTGGAAATAAGGAGCTCTACCTCTAGAGTTTTCCCTAAAAGACAGCTTGAATTTGGCATCCTAGTTAGGATTCTCGTACGCAGAAGTCTTGATAGTCTCTGGAGATTTAGGAATTATTCTTGAGTAGTTTTCCATATCCATTCTGAACTGGAGTTATCTTTAGTAAGAAAATAGATTGCTAAGTGGCCAGAATCCAGTTCCCAGTGAATTTCTTCCCTTGAGAGTTAGGACTGGGGGTAAAATCCTTTTCCATGTCAATCAATGAATTTGTCCCAGCTTCCTCCCTTTGCTGGCTCTGGCTCTAATTTCATTCCAGGGCATAACAGCCCAGCATTTCTCTTCTAGGACTCCATGGAGCTGCTGGAATTTTCACTGATCCATTAAATGCTAGACAGCAGGACTAAGGGTCAGGGACAGCAAACTGCATTTGTGAGCAACTGCAGCTGCGGGGGCCGGGGGAGGGGGAGATTAAGTACTTTAGCAAGCACAGCTGGCAGAGCTGGTGGTGGCCCATGGGCTGGGCCTCCTCTTACCTCTGCTACTGGGGCAGCTCTGCTCCCATCTTCTGGGCACCTCTGGGGGTAACATGCTGCACTACTGGGACCAGACGGCAAAAAATAGCAGCTGGGGACCCAAAAGAACACAGGAAAATGCCTCGATGGTGTCTGCTTACACACTCCTCTTTTCCCTGGATTACCAGCATGTGCAAATTCCTTTGGAGATCACACTCTGGATTATGTTAGCCTCTCTGGCAAAGATAGGTAAGTGAGTGGGCTTCCCTGGTGGCACAGTGGTTGAGAGTCCTCCTGCCGATGCAGGGGACACGGGTTCGTGCCCCGGTCCGGGAAGATCCCACATGCCACGGAGAAGCTAGGCCTGTGAGCCATGGCTGCTGAGCCTGCGCATCTGGAGCCTGTGCTCTGCAACGGGAGAGGCCACAACAGTGAGAGGCCCGCATACCGCAAAAAAAAAAAAAAAAAAAAAAAGGATAATTGAGGAACTTCCCAAGGCTCTCCCAGGGAGTTGCCTAATGGAGGAGGGGACTTTCAGGGCCTTTTCAGATGTTAAGAAAGGCACCTTTTCCTTAATAGACCAGAGAAAGGCAAAGTGGAATATTTGCCTCCTGAGCTCTGTCACAAGGATGTTTATCTTCATACCTCAAACCCTCTTTCAGTGATTATGTTCAAATGTTGGTGGTCTCCCAGCAGAAGGAGGTGGAATTAATGGGCTCAGCACAGGAACTTAGACTGCAAAGGGTCCCAGCTGTTCAAGGGTTGAGAAGATGAGGCATAACTTTAAAAGGGAGAACAGAGAAATCTTAATAGAATGATTCTAGCTGATCTGAGTCTTTAGGCAACATTTTTTCTTCACAGGATGCTTATTATAGTTGCCAGGTAGTGAGAAAGTGGAACAAGTCCATTTCCTATTTTTTAAAAGATAGACCTTTTTGTCACCACTCAGAATTTAAGTGGAAACACAAAGACTAAATCCAGCAAGAAAAGAAGAGCTGCTATGTTTTAACTATTTCACCTTTATGAACACCCTGATTTACTAGTGTTGTGATTCTCCTAAGGAGATTTATTATCATTTATTCCTCTTATGTTCTTTAATAATTTATCAGACCTTTGCCTTGGTGGTATTAAAATTATGAGAGTCCTTTAACAGTTCAAAGTATTTATGATGAAGTTAACATTTTTAAGTAGGTTGAGAACCAAAAACAATGCCAGGAAAACATAAAAGACTGTAGAATTTTGTCATTTTAAAATGAATTTATTCTAAAATAAACCATGTTCAGCATTTCAAAGTGTTATTTAAGTGACTTTATAGATACCAAAGCTTTATCATTCATGAAATGTAACATTTAATGATGACACAGAAAATCCATAGATTCATAGCACGATAGATTGTCAGAGATGGAAAAACCCTAGAAATCATTCTTATCCAGAGGCCCAGGGATAGAAGATGCTTTGTGAAGTTCAACAAACCAGAACTAGAATGCTAGTCTCATGCTTCCTTGATTAGAAATACATGCTGTTTTGGGTGATAGTAATTAGCACTTGTGGATTCTTTTAAATTATTAGGGTTAATAATTAAGGTTATTAGGGTTAGGTTTCTTTTAAAGTATTTTTTCAGTACTAGATATATTGATTGTAATAAATAGTCTAATTAAATGTTAATTTCAGGATAACAGGGCAAAGGGACTTCCCAGTAGGTCTTCCATCCCAATGTGTTTAAGTAGGACTTTATTGAGCCATCACTGACAATTTTTTGCTGTGACCTTGTAAGAGAATGTAAATTTTAAAAAAAATTCCTTGTTAGCATTCATTCAACAAATATTTTTTAGCACATTTTATGTGTGGAGCATTATATTGGGCCCATGGGCTACAGAGATGAATAAGACCCCATCTTTCCCATGAGGAGTTTTCAAATTATTTCAATGCCTAGAGGAAATAAGTGGTTCTGTAGAGGATAAAGAGAGACCTAGCATGGTTTAGTGGAAAGATAAGATTACTTTGAGCTATTTAATATTTGCTCAAATTTAGGAGCCAGTGCCTGGCACATAGGCAATCAGTATGTGTTAGATGATTGAAGTACTTCTTTGGCTTCATATTTATCATTTCTAATATGGGGATAACAGTATTTACATTGCTGTGTTGGTATGATGAGAAAATCAAATAGAAGAGTATATGTGAAAGCACTTTTGAAACTATTTAAAGTCTAGCTTAGGAACCAACTGACTTTCTTTTCTAAAAATATATTTATTATTTATTTGATAAGTATCTGTTGAGCTATTTCTATGTGCTATCAGTGTGCTAGGGGATTAATGTAAAACCTAGCTTCAATCCTTGAGAAAGTTGTAGTCAAATTAATTAACAAATATTTTAGAAAGGGATCTCAGCAGTGTATTAGTGGTGACTAGGGCAGAGAGGAAGGGGATGGATTAGCTCAGATGACCCTTTCTATAGCAGAGAGGATTGATGAAAATTAGAGTCGTTATTTATAGGCTTCATGTAAGCTACAACATGATGATGTGGCATATAATGTGGGCAAAGGTAAAAGAATACAGGATAAAACAGAGAACTGCTGCTATGTGGGTTGCTAGAGATGGCTGCATTTCCCTCATGGGATGAAAGACTCATATCATTGTATGAGAAAAAACTAACTTTATAGTTGGGATTGTATTTTGATAATTGAGTAGTATGCATTAGTGTTAAGTCCATATCTGTCAATCAGACCAAGTGACAGTTTGGGGTAATTATAGGAACACTGAGCTAAAAGTCAGGAGACCTGGCTGGGTTGTCACCTCAGTTCTGCCACATAATTACCATTTAGCCATGAAAAGTCACTTTACTTCTTTGGCCTCAATTTCCTTATAAGTAATTGTGATTCCTCATCAATGAAGAGTTAGTTATTATTACTAAAGCCCTTTTCAACTCTTATTATTCAAAGCAGACATTTGAATTATGGTTGTCATTTCTATATTTTTAAGTTTCTGATGCCTTTGACTATGATCATGAGAAGAACAGAAGAATATTGCCAGCTGATAAATGCATTGTTTCCATTTTAAAACATGTACTCACATTTGAAAATGATTCAGTGGACACTGAAAAAAAATATTTTCCATTATAAAGAAAATTGTCTCCACTCATGCATCTGCATCTTTATCAAGTCATTATTAAAATGTAAAATGCAAAATGACTGAGAAGCTATTTTCCTGAAATCATGAGGCTTGAGAAGAAGGCTGACATATAGAGATGACTAATAATAAAGATGTTATAACGGTCTATCTTTTTTCTCTTTTCTAGGATTTCACCTCTATGATAAGTTACCTGCAGTTGTACCTAAAAGCTGCCTCTTGATATTTGTAGGTCTCATCATGGGAGGACTAATTTACAGTTTAAATGACAAATCCCCACCAGTCATAAACAGTGATATATTTTTCTTGTATTTACTTTCACCAATAGTCCTTGATGCAGGATATTTTATGCCTAGTTGGCCATTTTTTGAAAACATAGGGACCATTCTGTCATATGCTGTAGTTGGAACCATGTGGAATGCATTTGGGATAGGCCTTTTCCTCTATGGCATATGTCAGGTGAAGTACTTCAAACTTCAAGATGTGTCATTGCTCCATAACTTTTGGTTTGGTAGTTTGATTGCTGCAGTAGATCCTGTGGCTGTACTCTCTGTATTTGAAGAAATTCATGTGAATGGAAAGCTTCATATTTTGGTGTTTGGAGAATCCCTCCTTAATGATGCTGTTACTGTTGTAAGTATCCGAAGCATGAGCTTTCATGGTAATTAATTAGGTTCTCTTATGGTCACCCTTGGAATTTAAATAAGAATTGAATTCTGGTTTAGACCATGATTGAGTAATTTAGTCTTAGGAATAAGTTTATGAATCGAGAGAATATGATTTACTGGTCATTAATATGTTTTCAAAAATAACCATGCTTTTTTGATACTATACTAATCTTGTATCAGTTTATTAAGTGAAAACTAGGATAAAACTTCTGGAGGCCACAGTCTTTCTAGTCATGTCAAATAAGAATATTTTAGCCATGAAGCATATATTCACAGCCCATCAGACAATTTTCAAACAGAATCATACATAATTTGATATTGACTTGTAGAAATATCTTTTGATGTAGGGAAGATTTCTAGGAACTCATGTTGGGAAGGAAATGGGGAGTTGGAGGACTTCAAAGTTGAGAAACCTCAAAATAGAAGGATACATAGGGCATAAGTTGAGACCTTTCTGATTGGTAAATTCACTCTAATCTTTTTTTATGAAGGTGCTCTATAAGTTGTTCAAATCTTTCTCTGAAATGCCATCTATCAAACCATTGGATATTTTGGCTGGGATAGGGAAATATTTTTTGGTTGGAATAGGAGGCATTTTCACTGGGCTCCTGTTTGGCATGGTTGCTGCCTTTACCACACACTTTACCAAGACCAGCTGGGTCATCGAACTTCTCTTTATCTTCTTATATAGCTATCTCTCCTGCCTGACAGCTGAAATGTTCCATCTCTCAGGGATTGTGGCATAAGTATCTGGAAAAGTCTTTGATTTATTGAATTTCTTTTAGGAATTGAGTCTGATTTCCGACTAGAAATCTAGGAAATTGCATTACCTAGATATGGGAGAAGGACCCTCCCTTTATGTTCTTCTAGGGTTTCCTGTTATCTCTAATAGTCACTTAGTCATAGCACTGCAAGTGTTATTGTGGTCAAGTTCATGGGCTCCCTGTAGAGACTAAATGACTACATCCCAACTACCTTGCCTATTTTGGGGTGGGGGTCAGTATGACTCTTTCATTGTATAACAAAAATGCTGAGAATTTGGCATGGGACTACCTAGGGCAGTTCTCTATCTTTGCAGGGGAGAATCATTTCTCCTAATGGATTAGTTATCTGAGCCCAGTAGCATTCCAGTGGTAAGTAATTAGATGGCCCAGCATATAAATAAGCTTGGCATTAGTCCTTGTATAGATGAACTTTCTGCCATAACAATTAAGTAATTTTATTACTTCTTTTGTAAACCATATGGCATGTTTTTTTTTTTTTTTCTTATCCATCACTGGCATTTAACCAATGATGATAGTACCTCATATCTAGTAATTAGCTTGTAAGGCTAAATGCCCACATGGTAAGTATTAACACCAAAATGCTTTTGTACTAGGGTTCAGACAGACCATCCCGTTCTGTGTTTTTAAAAGAAATAGAATGCTTTTTTTTTCAAATGTTGCATGTTTTCTGAAAGCTTAAAACGAAAAAGAGAAAAGATTGATTTTTTTTTTTTTTTTTTTTTTGCAGTACGCGGGCCTCTCACTGTTGTGGCCTCTCCCGCTGCGGAGCACAGGCTGCGGAGCACAGGCTGTGGACATGCAGGCTCAGCAGCCATGGCTCAGCGGCCATGGCTCACAGGCCTAGCTTCTCCGCAGCATGTGGGATCGACCGGGGCACGAACCCGTGTCCCCTGCACCGGCAGGCGGACTCTCAACCACTGCGCCACCAGGGAAGCCTGAAAAGATTGATTTTTAAATTAAGTTCTATAGAACTAATGCCATTTGATTTTAGGTTGCTCTAAGTTCTAAATGGAATTACTGTACATGATAAATGTCACAGTATAGTGCTTGAAATTAGTCTGTTTTAAATAAAATGTTCTAGGTTGAAAGCAAGGATTCTATCTAGGGTCTGGGTGATTGCATTTTAACTTGTTGAGGGATGTAGTTTGTGCTTAAATTGTCTTTGATTTTTATTGTTCGCATTACCTATTAATGAAAGACATGTTAAAAAAATCCAATAAAGGAATTGGATTAGGAAATTTAAATTTAATTCTTCTAATCCAGGGCATTTTCCAAAGTTTTGAATACAGTATCTTTTAAGTGGCTTCCTTCTTTTGAGCACCCTGGACTTTTAAAGAACTTTGCAATGTGGAGAGTATTGCCATGTCTGTGTTGAGTCCTGAAAGAAACAGGGGGTCTCTCAGGTTAGAATGAATCCCAGTCAATCTTTTTCCATTGTCCCTAAGAGACACTTTAATTAAAAAAACAGACAAGGGGCTTCCCTGGTGGCGCAGTGGTTGAGAGTCCGCCTGCCGATGCAGGGGACGCGGGTTCCTGCCCCGGTCCGGGAGGATCCCACTTGCCGCGGAGTGGCTGGGCCTGTGAGCCATGGCCGCTGGGCCTGCGCGTCCGGAGCCTGTGCTCCGCAACGGGAGAGGCCACAGCAGTGAGAGACCCGCATACCGCAAAAACAAACAAACAAACAAAAAAAAAACAGACAAGTATTTATGAGCTCCTGTATGTTTAGTGCTATTCTCATTGTTAGGAGTGATAAAAGTTACTTTTTAAAATAATTAAATTCTTGCTTTCAGAGATCTTATAATCTACTTAATGATGAAAAACATACACATGAAATAATAGGTTGACAAGAAAGAAGGATGGGAAATACTCAAATGTACGGTAACAATGAAGAGCACTTATCTGCTGTCATGCCTGGGCCTGGGCCAGAGTTCCTTGTGGAGAAGGGAAGGTCTGAGACCTAGGGGAAAAGCAAGAGTTGCGGGGGGGTCGGGGTGTAGAAAAGGGAGAAGAGGAGGCTGGCTTCATGGCTCTCTAAACACTGAAGACCTAGAGGCTATAGAATTTTCTGCCTGCTTCCTCCTTTTGCCTTCCATAATAACTTCTTTTAATCTTTAGTGCCATTAAATATTGCACAGTTTTTGATTCATATTAACTGCCTTAAGTGTGAGGACAATTTGTAACCAACTACTCATTAAATCTTCCAGAAAGTGGCCACAAGATACTTAATTATTTTTACCTTATGCATATGTGAGCATGTTTTATCCATCCCCACCTCCAAAGATTGTGAGCTCCTGTAAGATAGTGACAATATCCTCTGTACTTGTCTGTTTTAACTAATTAACTAGCATACCATAGATGCTAAATATTTATTGAAGATAAGTTTTATTAATTTATTTATTTAGTATTATTATTACTTTACTTTTGTGTGCCTCCTAGAGAAAAGTTAGACTGGTAAAATGCTTTGGGGACTGGTAAAAATATTGTTATTTTGTTACCAAACTCAAGTTCAGCTGCTTGCCTCTTGAAAGCTGATACTGGAGACACAAGTGTTGGTTGGAAAAGGAAAAGTTGCTTTATTCAGGAGGCTGGCAACCTGGGAGAAGGTGGACCAAGAACCAATTCCACAGATTCTGCTCAGCCATGAAAGTTTTTAAAGGGGAAAGGGGAAGCTAGTTGCAGATAATTATTTGGGGAGGGCGTCAGAATCTTGGTCATCTTTCACTGTGTGCAGACTTACTGACTCCTTGTGATCTTTCTTTAGATGCTATCTTGTTCATGCAGTTTGCTCGTGAGGTTACTGAAGGGGAAAATAGGGAAAAGATCTAGTCATCGGTTAATTACTTATTCTTCATTCCTACTTCTTCAGTCTAAGAAAAAAAAATCAACAGGTTAGACAAGGCATTATGTGATCAAAATATTTGAGAAATATGCTTGGGCCAGAGATTAGTGAAGCATGGGGGCACCTGGTGTAAGGTTAAGTTAAAATACAGCTGCTAAAGTGATGGGACAAAGGGCCTCCTGCGAAGAGCTGCTTCCTGCAAAAATCTGTTTCCTGCAAAGAGCTGCTTACAATTTGATAGGTGTATTAAATACCTAGTAGCCCAAGTTACAGTGCTAGGTGCTACATACAAAATTTTTGTACAGAGATACCACCCCTTTTTTAATTATTAGAGCTTGCTGTTACTTCAACACTTTATATAGTAAGGGTGAAAGCAAATAAGTGGTTGAAATTGATAGTCTAAGTGGTCTAAAAAGAAAGCTGTTCTCACCTTAAAATCCTTGTTATAATATTCTTTTTAAAAAAGAACTAGTATTAGAATTTGATTCCTAAGTGGCTGTACTTCAAAAAAATACTATTTGTCTCCCCTTTTTTAAATGTTTTGCTGAATTAAAACTTTGGATTTGTACAGTGAAAAGAGAAAGAAATGAAAAGGAAAAAATGGGTGACCAAAAGTCTGTTGGGTGACAGCTGATAGTGAAGGGAAAAGAAATAAAAGAAGTAGGGACAGGAAACCTTATAAAGTAGGTGAGAATTATTGCCAAATTAGCACATGGGGTGTGCCAGACTATCAATACAAGAACACAAATTTAACTTATGTAGGCAGGCTTGATTTGTTTTGCATGGAGAGCTACAGGAACCATATCTGATTATTACTGGTAAAAGTCTCACATGGATCTTTTTTGACAGGTGTACTAAACTGTAAATTTTAGTCCTGGCCATTACCCAAAAAGGTGAATAGTTACAACTTAATTTTATAGTAATTTACTATTGCACCATATACAGTTTGTTATGTAAAGAGAAATCATAAGGTATGCAGAGTTATGAAGTAAAAAATACCTGAAAATTTTTGAGTTTAGTACAGGCATATCTCACTTTATTGTGCTTCATTTTATTACACTTCACAGTTATTGCATGTTTTACAAACTGAAGGTTTGTGGCAACCCTGCATTGAGCAAGACTATCAGTGCCGTTTATTCAATAGCATTTGCTCACTTCATGTCTCTGTGTCACATTTTGATAATTCTTGCAATATTTTAAACCCTCTACCAGCAGAAAGATTACAACTCACTGAAGGTTCAGTTGATGGTTAGCATTTTTAGCATTAAAGACTTTTAAAATTAAGGTATATCCATTGATTTTCAGACATAATGCTATTGTACATGTAATAGATTACAGTACAGAATAAACATAATTTTATGTGCACCGGGAAAACAAAAACTTCATATGACTTGCTTTATTGCAATATTCACTTTATTAGAGTGATCTGGTACAGAACCTGCAATATCACTGAGGTATGCCTATATTCCACCTAGATTTTGTTGTGTTTGGGATCTTTGGCTTTTCTTCCTTATAAAGCACAGTCTTGGGGTGCTTACAGTAACTTTTTTTTTGTATGAGAAGGATATTAATAACATTTTACTATATGAAAAATAAGTGATCTATGCAGGATAATTTTTTCTATTTTAACATGGTGTGGCATTGGGTGATAGAAAGGCCATAAGTACTGGAATTAGTCAGAGTTGGGTTCAAATATATGCTCTGCAACTTACTAGTTGTTTAACATTGGGCCAGTTAGTTAACTTATTTACATTTTGTGTATTTTGTGAGTTTATGAAGATTAAATGGAATAATTCATGAAATGTGAGTATCATGTAGTAGACACTCAATATTAGCAGTTCTAACCATTTTATTAGGAATGTGTTATATTTAATAGTTAATAAATGAAAATGTATTTTAATCCTGCTTTATCTCCAAATTTTACTTAAATAGCTTTTCCTTTACCTGATATTGCCACCTTCATTAGCTCTTCTTACCCTAGCTAAAAGAAATGACCAAATTATAGTTCTGGTTTTGCATAATTGATCTTTCACTCTCACCTCTCTTTATACCTTCTTTTTGGTGTCATTTCTAAAAAACAATTAGAAATGACCTAAGTGTTGTGGAGGGGTACTTTAAAACCACAGCTACTTCATTCATCTTTTATCTGGTTATTGTCTTTCTTTATGAGATGTATGTTTTTCTATAGTTAGAAAACAGAATAGAAAGAAAAATTACAATCAATCTTTGAAAATAATCAGTTTATATGCAAATTGTATTTCTAGCTTAATGTATATACTGTCAGAGTGACTTCATGTTACCTATGATCATAAAGTGATTAAGAGTAGGAACCATGTCTAAAAATAGAATTAGCATATGACCCAGCAATCCCACTACTGCGCCTATACCCAGAGAAAAGCATAATTCTAAAAGACACATGTACCCCAGTGTTCATTGCAGCACTATTTACAATAGCCAGGTCAGGTCATGGAAGCAACCTAAATATCCACTGACAGATGAATGGATAAAGAAGATGTGGTACATATATACAATGGCATATTACTCAGCAATAAAAAGAAGAAAATTAGGTCATTTGTAGAGATGTGAATGGACCTCGGGACTGTCATACAGAGTGAAGTAAGTCAGAAAGAGAAAAACAAATATTGTGTATTAACACATATATGTGGAATCTAGAAAAATGTTACAGATGAACAGGTTTGCAAGGCAGAAATAGAGACACAGATGTAGAGAACATACATATGGGCACCAAACGGGGGAAGTGGGGTGGTGGTGGTAGTGGGATGAATTGGGAGACTAGGATTGACATATATACACTAATATGTATAAAATAGATAACCAATAATAACCTGCTGTATAAAAAAATAAATAAATAAAATTCAATTAAAAAAAAGAGTAGGAACTATGTATGGGGGAGAAATCACACAATGCACCATACTGATCAGAAAATATTAAGCAGTATCAACTGGGAATTGCCTTAGATGTGGTCATAGTGCATGTCTGGTGGCAATAATATATTCTGGGTAATACTTTAATTAGTTACCACGTCTAAGATCCTCAAAGATGCAAATGTAGAACTCTCTTGTGCTGAAAGACACCAGACAGCATGTAGTATTTCAGGAATTTCAGCAGATGCTCTATGTGAATCTTACTCCCTGAGGATTTCATTATTCCATTTCTCTCAAACAATCACAAATTGACCCAAGAGAATGGACATTTGTGGTTATAGAGCTGCTTTCTTTTTTTTTTTTTTTTTTTTTTTTTTTACAGAATAGGATATGAGAATAAAACCTGCATGTAACAGGTTGGAAAACAAGAAATTTATGATAATTATTAAGTAACCAAATGCTATTTATTGGAAGAAATTATTAAACATAGTGAAAATAAAAAGGAAATATATTCTCTGGAGATTAATTAGCACTTGAGAGTTCACTTTAGGCTTTTGATGCCCAATTATTTTTAGATGTTTTTTAAAATGAATTTTTATTGGAGAATAGTAGCGTTACAATGTTGTGTTAGTTTCTGCTGTACAGCAAAGTGAATGAGCTATATGTATACATATATCCCCTCATTTTTGGATTTCTTTCCCATTTAGGTCACCACAGAGCACTGAGTAGAGTTCCCTGTGCTATACAGCAGATTCTCATTAGTTATCTATTTCATATATAGTAGTGTATATATGTCAATCCCAATCTCCCAATTAATCCCACCCCCCTTATCCCCCTTGGTATCCATAAGTTTGTTCTCTATGTCTGAGTCTCTATTTCTGCTTTGCAAATAGATCACTTATACCATTTTTCTAGATTCCACATATATGTGTTAATATACGTTATTTGTTTTACTCTTTCTGACTTACTTTGCTCTGTATGACAGTCTCTATGTCCATCCACGTCTCTGCAAATGACACACTTTTGTTCCTTTTTATGGCTGAGTAATATTCCATTATAAATATATACCACATCTTTATCCATTCATCTGTTGATGGGCATTTAGGTTGCTTCCATGTCATGGCTATTGTAAATACTGTTGCAATGAACATTGGGGTGCATGTATATTTTTGAGCTATGGTTGTCTCAGGGTATATGCCCAGGAGCAGGATTGCTGGATAGTATGGTAACTCTATTTTTAGTTTTTTAAAGAACCCCCATACTGTTCTCCATAGTGGCTGTATCAATTTACATTCCCACCAACAGTGTAAGAGGGTTCCCTTATCTCCATACGCACTCCAGCATTTATTGTTTGTAGATTTTTTGATGATGGCCATTGTGATTGGTGTGAGGGTAATACTGCATTGCAGTTTTGATTTGCATTTCTCTAGTAATTAATGATGTTGAGCATCTTTACATGTGTTTGTTGGCCATCTGCATATCTTCTTTGGAGAAATGTCTATTTAAGTCTTCTGCCCATTTTAGGATTGGGTTGTTTGTTTTTATGATATTGACCTGCATAAGCTGCTTGTAAATTTTGGAGATTAATCCTTTGACAGTTGCTTCATTTGCAAATATTTTCTCCCATTCTGAGGGTTGTCTTTTGGTCTTGTTTATGGTTTCCTTTGCTGTGTAAAAGCTTTTAAGTTTCACTAGGTCCCATTTGTTTATTTTTGTTTTTATTTCCATTTCTCTAGGAGGTAGGCCAAAAAGGGTCTTGCTGTGAGTCATGTCATAGAGTGCTTGTTTTCCTCTAAGAGTCTTAGTGTCTGGCCTTACATTTAGGTCTTTACTCCATTTTGAGTTTACTTTTTGTCTGTGGTGTTAGGGAGTGTTCTCATTTCATTCTTTTACATGTAGTTGTCTAGTTTTCCCAGCACCACTTATTGAAGAGGCTGTCTTTTTTCCATTGTATATTCTTGCCTCCTTTATCAGAAATCAGGTTACCATACATGTGTGGGTTTATCTCTGGGCTTTCTATCCTGTTCCATTGATCTATATTTCTGTTTTTGTGCCAGTACCATACTATCTTGACTTCTGTAGCTTTGTAGTACAGTCTGAAGTCTGGAAGCCTGATTCCTCCAGCTCTGTTTTTCTTTCTCAAGAATGCTTTGGCTATTTGGGGTCTTTTGTGTTTCCATACAAATTGTGAAATTTTTTGTCCTAGTTCTGTTATAAATGCCATTGGTAGTTTGATAAGGATTGCATTGAATCTGCAGATTGTTTTAGGTAGTATAGTCATTTTCACAATGTTATTATTCCAATCTAAGAACATAGTCTATCTCTCCATCTGTTTGTATCATCTTTAATTTCCTTCATCAGTGTCTTATAGTATTCTGCATACAGGTCTTTTGACTCCTTAGGCACAACTGAGGAGTGTGCACTTGCTCCAATGATATCCCCCTCTACTTTCTCCAGCAGCAACATGGATTGGTTTAGAGATTATCATACTAAGTTTAGTAAGTCATAAAGAGAAAGACAAATACCATATGATATAATTTATATGTATCATCTAAAATATGATACAAATGATCTTATTTACAAAATATACTCATGGACATAGAAAACAAACTTACGGTTACCAAAGGCGAAAAGGGATAGTGGAGGGATTGGGGTTAGCAGATACAAGCTACTATATATAGACTAGGTAAACAAGAAGGTCCTACTGTATAGTACAGGGAACTATATTCAATATCCTGTAATAAACCATAATGGAAAAAGATATGAAAAACAATATATATGTATACATATAACTGAATCACTTTGCTGTATACCAGAAATTAACACAACACTGTAAGTCAACTATAATTCAACTGAAAAAAAGAAAGAGTAGTAATATGTTAAGACCTAGCAAGAGCAAATGTTAAAGATGAATGCCAGGATTTCTCTAGATTTGTATGTATAGTTTCGTGTGAAAATTCATGAGATGAAACAAATCCTCTTCCCAATACCATTTTATTTCTAAATTATAATGTGTAGATAACCACTACATCTGGTATGAGAAAAGGAAAAAGATCCTTATCACAAAATAGTCAATGAGGTATCTGTACCTCTTTTAAGCCTGGCATCACAATTTAGTTTAATTTTGTGCCTAGATATACATAGGAAAGATGAGCTGAATACAGACCATATGAGGCTAGGAATTTTTTCCCTTTGGATTTTAGCCATATTAAATGATATATTTATTTGCAATTCTGTTAAATTAGATTTCTGTAGAATATTCTCATTCTTTTGATTTGGGGACCCACTTAGGATAAGTAATAAACAAAACTGAAAAGTCAGCATTCTAGCAATATGTCAATATTGCTGAAGCAATACACCTAAGCTGGCCAAAATGCAGTTTGACTCAAAGTATTCTGGATGAATTTCCATTTAGCCAAATGGTAATTTGGCCTCAAATGAATATCCTGTCACTAACTTTGAGTTCTGGTAATTTTAATACAGCATAAGAATGATTAGAAATTTGATTATACATCTTTAGGCAGTATTGGAACAACTTAAATGTTCAACAGTGGGGAAGTAGTTATTATTAGAAAAATAATAATATAAAGTCATGTGTGGCTTTGGAAGGTTTTGTTCCAAAGTGTTAGCAATAATTTTCTCTCTGGATGGGTGGGATTATGGGTGTTATATGCTTCCTTTGCATATTTGTATTTTTCTCTAAGAGCTTCCTTTGCTTTTGTAGTAATAAGAAAGAAAATTAAAAGGGTAAAGAAACTTAGTTTTTAAAAAAAAATTAAAAGCTCTAAAATTTTCAGTGGATTTAGCTCTCAATTATTTTAATCATACTGCTCTAATAGTTTGACTAAGTTTTCATTTTCTGGCACTGTGTAAAATATTTAAATTGAATTAAAATGTTTTTAAAAACAGTAATATGGACCAAAATTCTTAGTCATATACAGAGGCTGCCAGACTACTCCCACGGCTCTCCAAATTGCCATATATATATATTTTCCAAACAAATCAATTTTGGCTAAATTGTCTGTTAGCCAACTTATTTCAGCTCTAATTTTGTGTAAGAATCCCCACTTTCAGCCCATCTGTCAAGGAACCTTGCATTCTCTTTCTGGTCTTGAAGTAAATTATCTGATAAACTCATTCACAGTAAGATGTTCGAAACATAATCACTGGGAGTAAGATCTATGGGACAAAGGTTTAACTGGTGCCCTTCAAATAGTACTAGTACCTGAGCAAGCACTTCTCTCGTGGTTAAGGCTCGTTTTTGAGACTACAGACAAATGTGAGGAGTAAAAAGCTTTGGCTGAGGCTTGAGTCTCAGAACTCTAGACTCTGGGTGACAGGAGTAAAAAGAAACCTTTTTTCAAAGCCTTGAAGAACATGGAATCCTGGCTCATCAAAGATTAAAACCAACACAGGTCACATTACTTAACTTTTAGTTCACCAGCTTGGGTCACCTCACTAGTATTTATAAGACTGAAGAGAAGTTACATTCTGTTTGTAGAGACTATTTTTGCAGAATGCCCCAGATTAGTCCACATGGGCCTAAGGAAGGGAATTGCACTGCTTTCATCCTAAAAAACAGAAAAATCAAAGGAAAAACCAAAGCACAACCAAAATAAAATGTAACTATTTAAAGAAATCTCTCTGAGGAAATAAACCTTTAAATAGTTTAGTTAGTTTAGGCTTTTAAACTATTCATTACAAATCCTTAGAATTCCAATCTAGTTTAACACTAATTTATTATAACATATTTGTAGCATTTTCCTTCTGTTGATTACTCAAGTATTCTACTTATTGGAAAATTTAGGAGTTCTTGTGCTGATTTTCTTCGTGAACAAATGTCATGTGAATACAGTCACCAGAAAGGACCAATTATTATAGCCTATGGAGGACTGAGGGGAGCAATCTGTTTCTCCCTTGATTTTCTGCTCCCAGAGTTTTCCAGAAAGAAGCTCTTCATTGCAGTAACCACAGTTGTTATCCTCTTTACCGTTATTGTTCAGGTAAACAAAACAAAGTAGTGCAATTTGAAACCTTACACTTAGATGGATATGAATGGGCCAACATTCTCCTTCAGAAACTTGAAATGAGTGTATATTTAGGAGAGACAATTATAGCATGTGAAATAGTCTCTACCATAACTCAAACAGAACATTTGCAAAACTTGAGATTTATTTTTAAATCAATAGAGGAATGGAAGAATTGCCATTTATTCAAGTGGTTGACACCAATAGCTTTACAGCAAAGACTGCATTTTAGCTACTTAAAAAGGTAAGGTTGAGGTTGAGAACAGAAGAGGAAATAAATATAATGCTTTAGGAGTTTTTCATTCTAAGGCAGCTTTTCTCTTGAATTATCTCTTTATCCTCTCCATATCACCATTTCCCTCTAATTGCCATTTCACTTCAGTTTTATAAAGCTGGGCAAAAGAATATTGAAATAATGTCTAAAAACCTATTCAGCAACTTAATGAGATAGTATTTCAAATTTTGGCTAAAATGTTTTAATGAGCCTAATGATGGTGGATATTTGTGTGTGTGTGTGTGTATGGTGGAATAAGACAAGTCAGAAGATGTGAATCTGGCAGGCTTCCCTTAAACAAAATAATTATTTCTCTAGAATGGGTGCAATCGTTCCTTAGGCTTTGAATTTTTTGTTTTGTTTTATTTTGTTTGTAAATGACTGATTAAGGTTGAACATTTATTTTCTTCTCATTTAAAACTTAATGAATTGTATCAAACCAGTCCCAAATCAAATTGTGTTTTTATCTAAGCACTAGCTAATTTTCACTTTAATATGTGTCATGTAGCGCAATGTTACTTCAAAATGCAAAGTCATTTTAAAGAATTAACTTTCAATTCCTATATCTTTTAGAATTCTTAATGTCTCTGATAATTTATCAGTAACACTCATGTTCTCCTTTAATTTTACATTTCTTCCAGGTGTTCAAATGCATCTTACTCCTAGAGACTTCATCATTTGATATTTACATTTTCCCATTGATTAATACTCTAATCCATTTAAGACCCTGATTGGGGAGTTTAGGTGTTTGGGGGAGGTATTGTTGGATGATTGCAATTGTAGACAGATTGTACAATAACGTCTCATGTCATTCTAACACCATCTAGTGGTTAAAATATTTTCAGAAATTTAAATTTTATTTAAGAATTAAGACCCATTGGGGGGAAAAAAAAACTCAAAGTACAATGTTATATTTTACTTATTGGAGATTGATAAAATTGCCATGATGTGCTTCAAGCAAATGAGTGCCTGGTCTACCATCAGTAGAACATGTCTTTCAAATTTTTTCTGTGATACACTGGACATGCTCTGTAGTGATCTGGCCATTTTTACCCCTTTATTCTTCTTGAGGGGAAAAGAGGACTAGAGTTAAAATCAGAAGACCTGGGTGCTATTCACAACTTTATTCCAGATGAGTTTTCTATCTTGGACATTTTACTGATTACTCAGTATCTCTTTTTTTGTAGAAAGAGGATACAGGACCTATCTTTCAGGGTTGTTTGTTATAAATATCAAATAGTAATATAAGTTTAAAAGCATTTTGTGTTTATAAGGTATTATTTTTATTATTACTATGACTGAGCACACTCAAGAAATTTATCTTCACATGCTGTGTCAGCTTGTCAGTTTCACTTAACTACAATTTGGATTCTGCCCTCACTGTTCCACGAAAATTATTCTTGCCAAAATGTCTCTGCTGGCCTCCTTAGTGGCAAGTTAGGACACATTCTTTTGTCCTAACATTATGAAACTTGTCAGCACAGTTTTATACAGTGGGCTACTTCTTTCTTGAAATGCTTTTTTTTTTTTTTTTTTTGCTTTTTTTGACATCATACCCTGCTAGTATTTCTGTCTTTCTGGGCATTTCATAGACATCTTTGCAGGCTGATCCTTTTCTATTGGGTCTGTAAATGTAAGGGTTCTCCAGTATTAGGTCCTGAATATTCTGTTCTCCCTATACTTTTTCATTAGGTGTTTATATTCATTTTCATGGCTTCAAGCGCAATATAAATTCTGATGACTTCTGTTTACGTGTAGTCCAGCTATCTACTCTGAGATCTAGATGTTTACATTCAACTGTTACTTCATACTTACACTTGGATGTCTCACAAAAATATCACAGCTGTTAACTGAAAAAAAAAGCACAACCTAAAAGTTGTGAGTTATGTTTTATTTGGGCACCTTACTGAGGACTATAGCCTGGGAACAGCCTCTCAGATAACTCTGAGGAACTATTTCAAAGAGGTAAGAGAGGAGCCAGGATATATAGGAGTTTTTGCTGAAAAAAAATGTAGTCAAACATCAAAACATTACTGCTAATCACAAAAAGCAGACATCCCAAGTTAATGATTTTAGTGCTTTTCTATGTATGGGAAGATGCAAGGGTCTGAGCTCATTGAAATTATTCCTTAGACATGCATCTTAACTTTCTAGGGCCACTGTACTGTTTTTCTCCATCCTGAATTCCTCTCAGGGCATACCTTTGGGGGTAGCTGCAGTGGCTGATGGCTTGATGGCAGGCAACATTCATTGTCTATGGGAATGGCAGGCAACATTTGTTTTCGTCCACACAGGCAATATATCTACAGAGGATAAATCTGATCCTCATCTGTTTTGCTTCTGTCTTAGTAAATGGCTCTGATATCCATCCATTTACTAAGGCTAGAAATGTAGAATACATCTTTGATTACTTCCTTTTACTTATCTTTCACATCAAACCCTGTGGTTTCTAACTCCAAAATAGATCTTCAGTATATGTATTTAACTTTTAAAAAGTTTCTAGATATACAAAATTGTATTAATAATATATTTTGATTTATGACACACTAGAATCATTGGCCCATACATGGCATTTATTTATTCATTCATTCATTCTTTCATTCTTTCAGTTAATACTTCTAACAGTTGTGAGCCCAGTAGTAAATTTGAGAAAGTTAACAATAACCCATGCAATGCATTCCTATCCTGTTTTCTTTCATCTCTCTCTCTCTCAGGTAACTGATATCCTGAATGAATCATTTACCAATCTCTTGTCTTTTAAAAAATATTTTTTGAAATCACATATTACACACATAGACACACATAAACAATATACTGATCGGTTTAAATTGTATTCTAACTTTATGAAAGTGTGTATGTGGGGGGGGTGTATGTGTATGTTTTGCATGTAGCCTTCTGGAATTTTTTGGTCTATTAACATTTTATTACTAATACTTATTCACATAGTTGTGAGTAGTTGTAGCTCATTCATTTTCAGTGTTCTACAATACTGCATTTTATGATTATACACCAATTTATTTATTAATTGTCCTTTCAATTGATATTTTTTTCTTTTTTGCTTTTACAAATGGTGTTGTCTAAAATATTCTTGTATCTGTCTCCTTGTAGAAACTCTATGCTATTCTCCATTACTATTGCCATTATCTTAGTCCAAGCTACTATCATCTGTTTCCTGAACTGCCTTAAAATTTTCCTTTCCCCTTTCAATCTGTTATCCCCACAGAATCAAAAGCAATATTTTTAAAACACAAATTTTATTACTTTCCAAAATTCTTCTATTGTTTCTTTTTGAACTTTTAATAAATTCCAAAACACTTAACATGACTATAAGCTGTGACAAATATGGCTCATGTCTACCTTTGAAGCCTCACGTATTTGGGCCATTCTCCCTCTTGATCACTGTGTTTTAAAAGACTCTTTAACTGCTTCAAATTGACAAACTTTTTCTCAATTTGGGGTTTTCCAAAAGGTCATTCCTTCTCCCTAAAACACTATCTCCTAAGTTCCTTGCATATCTGTCTTCCTTTTATCCTTTAATCCTCAGCTATATATGACCTCCTCAGAGAAGCCTTCCCAGACCTTCTATGTAAGTGCGTTTGATTTTATTTCTGGGAGAGCCGAAACTGTAATTAAACTATGTCTTGTTTTGATGGTGTAGGGCTTAGTATAAGCATCTCCATTTTGGGCCTATTGTTTTGAACACTTTCATAGAATGTATCACTATATGTATGTATGTATCTATCTATCTATCTATCTACCTATCAATCTTTTAGTTATTTTCTTCTCCACTTGGGTGATGTCTGTCTCCTCTACTAGGCTGAGTTCCATGAATGCAGAAAACATATATGATTTATTCTCCACTATATACTCAGAGTCTACTAGTGTGGGCTCCAATGAAATGTGCAATAAATATCTGTGAAATAAATGGATAAATAGTAAATAAAAGTTAATTTGGAGTATGAATATAAATTATGAACATATATAGTAGAGCTTTGAACTTGAGACCATTTTTTTTAAAAAACATGATTTTTATTGGTTTACTCAAGACTTCATTTAACCAGCTATGCTACAGAGATTCAAAATGTGGAATAAAATTTTGTCTCTCACCTATATTTTACATCTTCAAAAGACCAGAATATAATAGTACAAAATACATAAAATGGGTTATAAGAGGATATGTCACTGGGTCAGGTTGGTTTGACATCTTTATTTTAAAAGCATTAATTTTGATCTATCCATGGTAGACTGAATGAAATGAATTAAAGTAAGTGAAGATGGAGAGTTGCATGGATGGGTTTAAAAATGCAAATATGGAGTCAGCCTTTCAAAATGCCAGGTCATTAGACAGACCTGCTCACACTAGGAAGCTTTTTGCCTGTGATAAACACTGTTAAAGGATGTAGTTCTATCCCATGAAAGCATTGTATGATGATTTTTCAAATGTCAGAATGAATTTAGAGGAATCGCACAACTCAAATGTCATCTAAAAAGTGGGAATTACACAAAATTACTTATGAAAACCATATGAATAGGACGATCTCCTGACTTTGGGCAATTCAGGTACATTTGCAAAAAATTACAGCGTTCCAAATTGTAAAGGAAGCTTTTGGGGTGACATGCTCATTTGGTGTGTTAAAGAAACCAGGGCCTAAGTAAGACATTTTTGTTATTTAACAGTGATGAAGAGCTGATGAAGAGCTAGGACACCCTGAGTTTCTTTTAAGTTTCAACCTTAACATTAATGGGAATTATTACCTGCTTCTTTCCACATCTCTGAAATAAGGTGAAAATAGAAACCTTATGGGGATGCATTTTCAAAGTGTTTTGAAAATGACTAAGTAGTGTGGAAGTTCATTGAAAGCAATAGATTTTGTTGTTTATTTGCAGCCAGTTTTTTTCCATATTCCACCTCATGTTTTATACTTCAGTTGACAGCTTTCCTTCTTAAAGTCCTTGTTCCCACGTGTAAATGTTAGAGCAAATCTCAACTTCTCTTACTTTTCATTCAAGCATACTTTTGTTTAAAAAGACAAACAAAACTAAGAAAAGAGTACTCTGCAAAAAGCAACTTGTTTTATAGTAGTCATCCATGGAAGCTCCTTCAACATCCCAACATAACTGCATCTGCTCCTAGCCTTTTCTTTCTTCTTATTACAGAGCTGGGGTCTCCTATCTCAAGCTATGCTCTGTAATCTATTCCTTTCTTGTCTTGCATTTTCAATCATTTATTTTGTCTCATGTATATTCACACTCTTCTTTTCAACTAGATCCTTCCCATCAACTTTAAACAGGCTCAAGTCACTCCTATTTAAAGCACAACACAGGGCTTCCCTGGTGGTGCAGTGGTTGAGAGTCTGCCTGCTGATGCAGGGGACATGGGTTCGTGCCCCGGTCTGGGAAGATCCCACATGCTGTGGAGCAGCTGGGCCCGTGAGCCATGGCCGCTGGGCCTGTGTGTCCGGAGCCTGTGCTCCCCAACAGGAGAGGCCACAACAGTGAGAGGCCCGCGTACCACAATAAAAAAAAAAAACACAAAAAAACACAACTACAAATCTAAAGTAATTCTCTCTTTTGACCTCATAAATCTTTGTTGCTCCCATCTCTTTTATTAAGGTTACTAATGGCATTTGCAATCCTCATTTCACTTGAGCCTTCACAGGGATTCCACATGAGTCAAACTTCCACCTTCTTGAAATATTGTCTTTTTTGTGCTTTGTGACAACTCACTTTCTGATTTTCCTCTTACCTCTCTGGTTCCTCTTTCTCTGTCTCTTTTGCAAGCTTATTCTTATTGTTATATCACTAAATATCAGAGTTCCTCAAAGATTGCTGTACAGCCTTTCCTCTTCTCACTCTTTACTCTTTCCCTAATGATTTCATCCATACCCACATAACGTCTTCATTTACTGACTGTATACATACGACTTATGAATTTATATCTCCAGCCTAAATATCTGAGTTCTAGAACACACTGTTTTCTTGACATCCTCACTTGGCCATCTCACAGGGATCTTAAGTTTTGTATGTTTAAAATTAAACTTTTGATTTTCCCTGTCAATCTGGTTCCTACGTCCTCATTTAGATTAGTGTTACCATCCTCTACCCCTTTTGCTCAAGCATGGAATCTTAGTGTCATCCTTTCTGTCATACTGCCCTTTTCTATGTCTATTTGGTCACTAAGTCAGTTTCTTTGTATCTGCTCTGCCATCATCTTTGTCTAAGCTATCACCATCTCTAACATGGAATACAAAAAATGGTCTCCTAAACCGTCTCCTCATATCCATTATGGCTCATTTTCAACACATTTTCCACACTGCAGCTAGTTATCTTTTTAAAGCACAAATCTGGTCAAGCCATTTCAATTTTCAATTAGTCTTAGAATTTTTAAAAAATGGTTAACACAGCCTGGAAAGCTTTGCATTGTCTAACCCCAGCCTCTCTCTCCAGTCTTAATAATAATATGATCTCCCTTGTACTCTACAACCCAACTACACAAGGTTTTCATTTTCTCTAATATGCCATGCCAAGGAGCGTTATCAGTGTTATTATTCCCTGAGCCAGGAATGGTTCTTTCCCCTTCATATAGCTAAAGTCTGCTCATCCTTTAGGTTTTAGTTTAGGAAAAACTTATCCTTCAATTTAAACTATGTTACTCTGTCATAAACCAGCTTCATTTCCTTCAGAACACTTATCTCAAGTTGTAGTTGTTCATTCATTAATGCAATTATTAAACTAATGGCTCTCTCCCTGAGACATACTACACTGTAACCTCCATAAGGCTATGGGCCCTTTCGACTTTACTTTCCCATTGTAACTCCAGTGCCTAATATAGAATTTGGCAATAATACATGTTCAATAAATATTGTGGCACAACTCGATGAATATTTATTAATATAGAATGTTTGCTTCTTTTATTATCCCTCTTAAGAAAAATTTAAAGTAACATGTGGAGAGGACTGTAATCCCATATATAATGGATGATGAATAATAAAGACAAAATGATATATCTGAGGTATTTGGCAATAATTGAAATGAAAATCTCTTGTAGCACTTTGGCTCTGTGATTTGACTACTTCTTTCTGTTTTTGAAATATAGTGGTAGATTTTTTATGTGTGTGGTACGGGGGCCTCTCACTGTTGTGGCCTATCCTATTGTGGAGCACAGAATCCAGACGTGAAGGCTCAGCGGCCATGGCTCACGGGCCCAGCCGCTCTGCGGCATGTGGGATCCTCCCGGACCAGGTCACGAACCCGTGTCCCCTGCATCGGCAGATGGACTCTCAACCACTGCGCCACCAGGGAAGCCCCAGATTTTTTTTTTTTAGGATTCATTAAATGACCCACATATTTGTAAACAATACATATATATATATATTCCCCATTGATCTTTGTGAGAGAAAACCACAGCACGTCTCTCTGGTGTTAGACCAATGTTGCCTCTGAATTTTAAGAGAATATTCTAAATTCCTATCATGGCCAGATTAAGAGAGATGTGCATATGCACCCACACATAGACACACAGACACGCAGAGAGACACACACACACAGACACACACACACCAGGGAAATATTCAAGCACTAATTTCATATGAAAGAAATTCAGCTTTCTGTTTTTCATTTTGTAGGGGATGGCCATTCATCCTCTTGTTGACTTATTAGATGTGACTAGAAGAGAGACTTCTCCAACTGTGAGCGAACAAATTCTCATTCGGGTAAGATGTCTATACATCACGTAGGTCATTTTGTTGACTGGAACTAACCCTTGTATATTAGGTCCTTACGTGTTAGGTCTTCTTATACTTGAATTTCTCTAATAAAAGGAGATGTGATTTTATGAATTCTGAACAGGTATTTGTTATATTGTGACAATCTGTAATTTGAAAATCAATAACTCTGTTCTTCTGGTAAGAGGTAAGAACAATGGAAGTCTGAATTCTAGCATTTGCTCTGTTACTATCCAGCTTCCCTCATTATCTTAGAAAAGTCTTTTAACTTTTTTGTGACCTTGGTTTCATAATCAGTCAATTTAAATGGCTGTTTAAATGATCTCTGAAGTCCTATCCAGGTTGAATAATCTATGAATTATGAGTTATTTTACTTCAAATTATAACTGTTTTTGGTTTGTTTAACATATTAATTCTTAATACTAGACTAAATTATCCAGTAACTTAGTTAATTCTCTATTTGATATCATAAAGCAATTGCTTATAAGATGACCTATGTAATCCTTATGTAGTTGGAAAATTTTTCTTGGGGTATTTTAGTCTTTGGTGGAGTTTTTTTTGTACCATCGAGTATTGAGGAAGTTAAAATTTCCATATTCAAATTTCAAAATATACTCTTTGAAACAGGGTTTCAAAATTATACAGAGTTTAGAAGAAAATGACTCATTTCTACGTTAGAAGTAAGGAGAAGTTCAGAGAAATTTAAAGATGTGACCTCTATATCACTTGGTTTTATCTTCTTATAGAAATAGAATTTGAATTGTTGCTTATCCCAAGTGGGCTTTTATAAAATATAGCAATAGTAGTATTGAAATATAGAGAATGTTAAGAATGATTTCAAGATACCCTTAGATTTATTAATGTAGAAAAAACTCTGGGAATTTTAGTCAAAAAGGAGAAGAGCTAGCTTGTCTACCTTGCTTCTAACTTCAATGTGACCCAGTTCATAATTTTCTGAGATACATTTTCAGCACATGTAATGGCTTTCTATACATAAAACACTTGTTTTATTAATAACTATGTGCCTAAGAATGTGTACAGATAAGCATGACTAATTCAACATTTTATGTTATTTTCTTCAAATTTTAATACTTAATTGCCCAATTTGTAAAAAAAAAACATATGTTGGGGTTTTTATTATAATGGAATTACATTTTTAGGCTATTTTGGGGAGAAATCATATTTTTTACTGTATTATGTCTACTATATGGATGACTTTTAATGACTGTATAATATATATTATATTGATAAGACATAATTTAATTTATTTAACCAATTTATAGGACAGAGTCAAACTTTATTTTCTTTTTTCCAACTTTTTATTTTTAAAATGTCAAGCATACAGATTTCAAAGATGGTTCAATGAATATGTATATACCCTCTACCTGGATTCAGTGTAACCTTTGCCATCTTTGCTTTACCACTCTGTCTATATATGTATATATTATTATTGTCATTTGCTGAATAATTTGAGATTAAGTTGTAGACAGCTGACTATTCACTGCTAAATATTTCAGCATGTATTAATATTTCCGAAGTAAAAGGACGTTCTAGTACATAATCACAATTTTTTAAATCAAATTCAGAGTTTAAAACTGAAACAATAGTGTAATCTAATATAACTCCATATTCAAAATTTTTCCAAGTGTCCCAATAATGTTTTTATAGTAGTTTTCTCCTGATCTAGGATCATACATTGTATTTAGTTGTCATATCTTTTTAGTTACCTTTAATCTAAAACTATTTTTCAGCGTTTTGTTGTTTGTTATGACACTGGCATTTTTGAAAAGTGCATGAAGTTACTTTGTAGAATATCACTCAAATTGGGTTTATTATTTCCTCATAAATATATTCAGGTTATTTTTTGTGATGTTATATCAAACTTTATTTTATTTATTTTTTTTATTGCGGTACACAGGCATCTCATTGTTGTGGCCTCTCCCGTTGCAGAGCACAGGCTCTGGACGCGCAGGCTCAGAGGCCATGGCTCACGGGCCTAGCCACTCCGCGGCATGTGGGATCTTCCCGGACCGGAGCACGAACCCGTGTCCCCTGCGTCGGCAGGTGGACCCTCAACCACTGTGCCACCAGGAAAACCCCAAATTAAACTTTTAATCTTAGTATTTAAAGTCCTTTGTTAACTATTTTCTCTTCCCCACCCTTGACCTACATCTATCCAACCTTGTTTTTCTCATAAATCTCTTATGTAGTTCCTTGTTTTCTCCCATACATTTTACTCACAATATTCCCATTACATAGAATGATTTATTTTTTCCATATGTAACCCCATTTCTTCAGGGCCAGCTCACAATGCACATTTTCATATAAGCCTTCTCTAACTCCATCTTTTTCTATTTCTTTCCTAAATTTTCCTTTTCTTGTTGCATTTATACATGTACACATGCCAAGTTTGAACTGTATTATCATGCACATGCTTTGATCCCTGTCCACTTCTTTAAGTCTTGCCTCTTCAATTTGGTTCTATGTCCTTCAAAGGCAAGGGTCATGCCTTTTACTACTTTTATTTCCTTCACTTTACCAGGCCCAGATTTCTGGTAGATGAATGAATCTATCATATGATACTGATTGATATGTGCATTTTCAATTTTAAATGGAGTGTCTCCAATGCTTATACTAGAATTACTGCAGATATTCTTACATATATATATAGATGCTCCTTTTTATGCTTACCCTGAAAAGAGCTTAAGATTAAAAAAATAAGCAAGTGGGATGAAATCAACAGTTTCGAAGACACTTTTGATGGATTCTTTTATTTGGTAGTAATTGACCAAGTTCCTCAAGCATACTGTATATTTAGACATATGTTTTGTTCTATTGCA
This sequence comes from Delphinapterus leucas, assembly GCF_059928025.1. Classification (NCBI taxonomy): domain Eukaryota; kingdom Metazoa; phylum Chordata; class Mammalia; order Artiodactyla; family Monodontidae; genus Delphinapterus; species Delphinapterus leucas. The sequence continues at coordinate 63,238,537 of NC_143150.1, read as the reverse complement.
GTTATTTGATCATTTGCTGGCTGGCATAGAAGACATATCGGGACACTGGGGACAATATTACTGGAAAGACAAGTGAAAATTTGCCAAAAGTATGCTTATGTACATGTATAGAAAAGTGGAAGTGAGCCTGTATCTCTTTCTGTATGTTTCTCTTGGGTATAGTTGAGATTTATTCATCCACATGTTATAAAAAAGATGCAGCTAAAAAACAAAGACAAAGATCTTTCTTTTTCTTTTTATAATGAAGGACATGACTGATGCCAAGTCCAGACCCCAAAACTAAATTTTGTGCCATAAAATTCTCAGACCTCCCTTTTTTGGAGATAGGGGATATTATGCCCAGTTCCAGCGAAAGGGATTTTACAACAGATCATGTTACTATCCTAATTAAGGTTTCTATTATCTTGTCACTTAAAAAATATCCAAACTTTTTACCTCAGTTTACGAATCTGGCTACTGTTAGCTTTCCTTCCACATCTCATTCTGTTCTCTCTGCCACATACTACACTGTAGCCATGTTGTCCTTCCTAACACATTAAGTTCAGCACATTTCTAACTTAAAGCCTTTATGTAATGTTCCATCCATCTGGCATGCTCTTCTATCTGATCTTTGCATGCCTAGTAACTTCGTGTCATTTAAGCCTTGGCTAAAATTTCATTTCCTCAAAGAGTTCTTCCCTTGCTACTCAATAATTCTCTATTATATTAATGTACTGTAATTATCTGAATAACATATAACTCTCTAATATTTTAATGCCTTATCTTGTTTATTAAATAAAATTTTATTTTAATTTGGAAAAATATAATTCTTATAAATATATCATTATTCTTATTGTATGTTTCTCTCCAACTAAAATGTAAGTGGCAAAAGGGCAGAGACTTTGTCTGCACTAAGTTCTGTAACTGCAGCACTTAGAAAAGTTCCTTCCACATAGTAAGTACCCAATAAATATTTTTGAATGAATGACTAAATGAATTATAAAAGGGATATTTTTAATGTTGATATTAAATCTAGTCCTAGATTTTAAATCCAAATGTTTAAACTATTCTAAATTATGATCTATTCCTAAGTGCCCTGGTAGCAACCCTTATTAAATCTGCTGCTTCAGTCTAGATTCCTTGAAGGAGCTGTGTAAAACAACAGATACTTTTTTTTTTAACATCTTTATTGGAGTATAATGGCTTTACAATGGTGTGTTAGTTTCTGCTTTATAACAAAGTGAATCAGTTATAGATATACACATGTTCCCATTTCTCTTCCCTCCTGCGTCTCCCTCCCTCCCACCCTCCCTATCCCACCCCACTAGGCGTTCACAAATCACCTAGCTGATCTACCTGTGCTACGCGGCTGCTTCCTACTAGCTATCCACTTTACGCCTGGCAGATACGGTTTTAGCAGCAAACCCTTGGCACAAGCGGTAGAGTTGATACTTTGTCAACATCCTTTTATGCCACCATCCAGGAAAGGTGTTTTCTAAGGTGAAGTTAATGTCAGAGAACCAAGATAAATTATAATAGTGGTCACCCCCAAAGCAACTTTATTTTAAACTCTGATAAAGAATAGATTAATTTAACCTTCTTATAAATGCAAAAGATCTAACAAAAATCGGTCTTTTCCACATGTTTGATTTGGATGTTTGTTTTTGATCACAGAGAAGGAATGTAAACCATGAATGGGACTATTTACACTTATTGTCTTGTACTTCCTGATAATTCAAACGGCCAAACAATTAAATATTTTTTACAGTAAACAGTTTGAGCTAATTACTTGGCTTTCTGTTTATGTTCCATGTGGTTTTATGCAGTGACTTTTGTCTGTGGAAGAGCTACACACACAGACTTTGAAAACTTCATGAATAACCTAGGGGAAAGACAGGAATAAAGGCACAGACCTACTAGAGAATGGACTTGAGGATATGGGGAGGGGGAAGGGTAAGCTGTGACAAAGTGAGAGAGTGGCATGGACGTATATGCACTACCAAACATAAAATAGATAGCTAGTGGGAAGCAGCTGCATAGCACAGGGAGATCAGCTCGGTGCTTTGTAACCACCTAGAGTGGTGGGATAGGGAGGCCGGGAGGGAAGGAGATGCAAGAGGGAAGAGATATGGGGATATATGTATATGTATACCTGATTCACTTTTTTATAAAGCAGAAACTAACACACCATTGTAAAACAATTATACTCCAATAAAGATGTTAAAAAAAAAAAACTTCATGGTTACATAGATTTGGGTCATCTCCTTTCCTTCTTCTTCCCTTTGCTCTCACCTATTCTCACAAATATCCTCTTCCTCTAAAATAGCATCTCTACCAAGCTCCATAAATTTCTGGGTCCGATTTTTTTCATTGATAAAAATTGCTATTTAACATTCTACAGTTTTTTTGTTTTGTTTTTCTGATACTGCCAACTATTGTCTTCTTGAGCCAATTTCAGGTTGACAACTTGAGCATAGAGTCAAGGTGACCTTAAACTCCTGGAGCATCAGAAAGTGCCTTTTTTTAAATGTAATACAGTTTACTTTTCCCTTTATAGAAATAAAATATGATTTGTTGTTTTAAATGTTAAAAATTCAGAAAAGTAGAAAATATCATCTTATTTTTAAGTAACAGTCACTTGGTATACTTCCCAGTCTTTTTGCCTATGCTTATTTTATTATTATTATGCTCATACCATATATATAATTTTGCTTTTCCTTTTCACTTAGAATAGTTATGCACATTTTGACAAATTCTTAAAACTCTTAATGAAAATCATTTTAAATGGTTTTAAAATATTTCCTGACATGAAGGAATTGTAGTGCACTTAATTAACCACTTTTTATTGTTAGGCATTATGAGTGTTTCCAATTTTTCTGTTTTTATAGAATAAGAGTGCAGAGAAAGTGCCTTTTAATATGTAAACATTTGAAAAAGAAGTAGACCTCAGGAAAGTATTCAAGATTATGGTGCATGTTTTTTTAAAATATCAACTTATTGACAATAAATTTATATTTAGCTGAACATTTTCACTCAGGTGTTATGAAACTGTGGTTTAACATGATTTATTTTTCATTTTGTGAGTTTACTGTGTGAGTTTAAATTCAGATTCCCTAAACAAACATTTAACACAGTTGTTCTATTCCTTTTCCCATTCATTGACATGAACTATATAAGCCCTCTTCCTTCAATGGTCTTCTCTGAAATATAGACCCTACTTGGCCAATATTTCTGTCTTTGGTGCAAAGGTTTTATCTTCATAGTCTGTGTTACCCTTGGCTTGGTTGACATTAATGGGATAAACCTAAAATTTCAATTTCCTATTAAAGACGTATTTGAAATTAAGTAAAAATTTCTTATATTTTCTCTTTACACCATAGATTATTTTTTCCATTTAAACAAAGCACACTTGGAATAGGCAGTGGGTGAACCACTTCTGGGACCTTCTAGCTAGAGTATAAAAGTACTGAAAAAAATGGCAGTAATTTTTATTTTATATGCTTCTTGAACTGATTGGAGTATTTCAACAGCAAGTATCTGCAGAAGATATTGCTCAGATAATATGACCAGCCCAAATCAAGCATTGTGCTTCTTTATGAAAAGCTTGAAAGAAAACATGCCATTGAGCTAGCAGAAGCAGGCCAGTTAATATACACACCATCTAGTACATCTTTTCTGCAAGTGTGTTTGTGTGTATATGTGCACACCCATGTGTTTGTGCATGTTTGTGTGTCTTCATTTGTTTAATGAGATATCACAAAAAATTACAGAATTATTTAAAGTTCCTTCCCTTTCAAGCACAGTTGTCTTTCCTTGCATCACCTCCTGGGAAAATATTAAGAAGAGCTTAGATAAGATGGAGAACATTTCTTTGAGTACCATAGGCTGCATTGTTTAGCATACAGTGGTGAACAAAGCTTAATGAAATAAACTCTGTCTGTGAAACTTAAATAAACTCTGTCTATGAAACTTTAGTTTCTAAAAGTTTAAAAAAGTTATCTATCTTCCAAGAAGTACATTTGTATTTTTATTTCATTTAAAGACTCATGTTAGGTAAAATAATTTATCATTAACTTTTGTTGATTAAGGACTGAGCTGAGTATTAAAATGTATTTAGTTTTTTTATTGTTATTTTGCTGGGGAAAGTCAATAGACAAAAATATAATTTGGAGTTTTCCTTGATGTAGGTCTTCAGACAATTGTTAGGAGACAATTGTAGAGAGATCTTGGAAAGGGAAAATATAACAAAGGGAAAGTAATAAAGGAAGAAAAATTGTTACTATAAATAATTATTTACTGTATTTGGTGTTTGAGTAGGAATTGGTGTTTTCCTGCATCATGAGATTTTGAGGCAGGGAGGTTCTTTTTATTAAATTTTTATAGAATTTTAAAAATCCTTCCAGAAAAATTTGTTTTAATGGGTAAGAGGTAACAGTAGTTGTGTATTTAGCCTAGGACAAAAGGATTAACTAACTTATGCTTGGACCCATCATTCTCAATCAGCAAGTGCTTGATTTGACAGGAATACATTTCACCAGCGGATAACTCGTTTCTCTATTCTACATTCAGAAGTCAAGGCCTCAAAGTTTAGCCGTTGTTTAATAGTAATTAGCTAGAACACTATTGCAGCCCTTAGATATATATGGTATGTGTTGACATGGAACTATATCCAGGACACAATGTTGATTAGAATAAGAAGGTTGAAAAATAGAAAGTATAGCATGATCATTTTTTGTAGAAAATATAATTTATATACCTCCATCTGTATATGTGCATAAAAATTCTAAAAATGTATACACCAAGAGTTAATTGTAATTGTCTCTAAGTAATTACTTGAGTTTTGTATTATCTTTATATTTTCATATATTTTTTGTGTATGTATATATTAATTTTATAACCAGAAAAAAAATGTAAAGGCATCCAGGAAAGGAAATTCAAAATCAAAAGCAAAACAGAACTTAAGGTAAAAAAAAAAAAAAAAAAAAAAATCCCAAACTCCGCAGTTGAAGAATGCGAATCCTCTGGGTTCCAAACAATTGACTAAAGTTAAGGGATGCCTTTTCAAGAATAAGTTAGCAAATAAACACTGGAATAGGATATCAAAATATAGTACAAAATAATTTTGTTTTAAAAGATTATTAATTAGAGGGCTTCCCTGGTGGCACAGTGGTTGAGCGTCCGCCTGCTGATGCAGGGGACACGGGTTTGTGCCCCGGTCCGGGAAGATCCCACGTGTTGTGGAGCGGCTAGGCCCGTGAGCCATGGCCGCTGAGCCTGCGCATCCGGAGCCTGTGCTCCGCAACGGGAGAGGCCACAACAGTGAGAGGCCCGCATACCAAAAAAAGAAAAAAAAAAAGTTTATTAATTAGAACATATTTTTTTGTTGTTTTTGAGTTTTTGACTTGCCTTTTTAAAGTGAACTGCACCAGATGACCTCCTGAAGTATTTTCTGCTATAAAGTATTTCTGCTATTAGCTGGATCTTCTGTATCAGGTAAGGGTATACTGGCTACAGAGAAGGACAGATAGATGGGTAACAATTTTATGCTGTAAATCCTTGAATAGAGTAGGCTTTGGACCTATTAGGGAAGTTAGTAATTTTTTATTAAGCCAGGTATATGTAATCAAAACAAAGTTGAGAGCTAAGTATAAATTTGATATATTTGAGTTATATATATAGCAATTCTGATGAATTCATGACCCTAAATATGAATTTCATTTTATGTAAATCACACAAACTGGCTTTCATCATTGTCTGAAATGACCACAGAAATATTGACATTTCCCTTTGATGTAATAGTATAAATCTGGCATTAATATTAGGATAAGAAGTATACTAAATATTTAGGAATTTATAAGCCTTTATTAATGATAATATGTCAGAATTTAGATGGAGACTAATGTTTTAATTGCACAATTATCATAAAAATATTGTTGTAGTCTTGTATATATAGGAAAAGTCAACTCAATTATTAATAGATGGTAGCATACTTAAGAAAAATCTCAAGCCACTTTATGCCCATTAGGATGGCTATTTAAAAATAAATAAATAAATAAACAGAAAATAGCAAGTGTTGGCCAGATTGTGCTGAGATAGGAACACTTGTACATTCCTGTTGGGGATGTAAAAGGTGCAGCTGCTGTGGAAGATGATACAGTGATTCCTCAACAAAATTAAACATAGAATTACCATATGATCTAGCAATTCCACTTCTGGGTATTTACCCAAAAGATGTGAAAGCAGAGACTTGAACAGATGTTTGTACACCCTCGTTCATAGCAGCATTATTTACAGTAGGCAAAATGTAGAAGTGACCTAAGTGGATATTGACGAATGGATAAACAAAATGTGGTATATGCATACAATGGGATATTATTCAACCTTATAAAGGAAAGAAATTTTAACAATGCTACAACATGGATGAACCTCAAAGACATTGTGCTAAGTGAAATAAGCCAGTTACAAAAAGATATATACTGTATGATTCCACTTATATGAGGTACCTAAAATAAGTAAATTCATAGAAAGCAGAATGGTGGTTTCCAGGGCTAGGGGAAGGTGAGAATCTGGAGTTATAATTTAATGGGTACGGTTTCAGTTGGGGAAGATGAAAAATTTCTAATGATGGATGGTGATGATGGTTGCAGAAAACTGTGAATATATTAAATGCTACTGAACTGTACCTTTAAAACTGCTTAAAATGAAAAAAGTAAAAGAAAAATCTCAAAAGCCATTTGAAATGCTAGTATGAAACAGCATAATTCTGATGCCTAGTTTCAGTCATCATAGCTAAACTGATTTACCATTTTCCTTGCATAATGATTGAATAAGTACTTTAACTTAAATTTCAACAGGTATTCAATCTATATCTTTATTAAAGCCATTTTGAGGAAGTACTATCAATACTGCATAAATACTTATGTAGTTGTATATAGAGTAAACAGAGGTATGGATTATAAAAATTTTAGTACTCAAAAAGAGAACTGTCCTTTGAAATATTTTTAGCCCAATATTGAGATAAATGGACTTAAACTTAGAAATTCCCTGAATGTCTGAAGTTGCTACCCTTAAAGTTCAGATTTCTTCTTTACAATGAGCCTTTCTACACTCCTCCCTCTCCACTCCACCTTCAATTAGCCTTTCAGACCACCTTCATAATGCATCTATTGATAGTTTAGCTTTCATGAATTCATTTATGGAATTTCTATATTTATGTGTTGCATGCACATAATAAATCCAGGTACATTTTTTTGAAGCCACAGTCATGGAACAGCCAAGTCAACCCCATCCCCAACACCTCTGGATCAAGATCTTATGTATAATATTCAAGAAATACTGACCACAAACCTTTATAAAATCAAGGAGTGGTAAGATCTTTTTCAGTACATACTACTTTATTTGTCACACAAATGGAATAAATCTATATTCTTTTCATTTTATAGTTCCAAATGAAACTTGCCCCCATATATGTCACAGAAATATTAGCAGGGTAAATGAAATGACAGGTCAGTGTTTAAGTCACATTCTAACTTGTTATTCATAGGAAAGTGCTTTAACATTTTCTATTTAATTGCCAGTGCAGTGCATTACATGATGTCCAAGAGTCCTGAGAGATGATGGCATTTTCTTAAGTATACTTTTTTTTTTTGACAGTAAACCCTATTCTATTTAGCATATTACAAAAATGGGGTATTTTAGTTAGCAAATTATTTTTGGTTACTAGAGTGCTGCCAAATTCCAAATTTTAAAAAATTTAGACATGATAAAATAGACCTAATACATCTAGATTGAGAGTATGTAATATTCCTTGAATAATTCAGAAATCTGAAAATTTCTAAGCACATTAGAATCCTATCTTTTTTCCTTATTCAATGAAAAAAAATCTTGTCTGCAGATTAGTATGTGCAATCTCATTTTGAAATGTAAAAGTTGGCTTTTAGGTTAGAAACAGCCCAATTTAAACTTGTATATTTTTAAGTCATTGATGTTAAAACAATTTTCTGCCTGTGTGCATTTTGCAACCCTGTAAAAAGAAATGTAATGGAAATGCCAGTTAACATAAATGTCAAAAGCATTCTGTTTAGTAATATGCTGGATAACAGAGTTACTGTGTGGTGGAGAGTCTTAGAGAATAAAGCTCAATAGATATGAAAAGCACTTTGAGCTCTTGAGGAAAAAGCTGGAAAATAATTAGAGCAATAAATGTCTAATAATAACAAATGAATATTACTCTTTTAACACAAGCTTGCACATGATCCAAATTATTTTCTCAAATTGGCATATCAATGTAATATCTTTGTTCCCTGGGTTTCTTATTTTTAAATACTACCTATTACATTAGAGTATGAAGTAATTACAACGTTCAATGTGTTGTAAACAAATTTGTCTATATTCTTCATTAAGTCAGACTCATTTTAAAGAATTGTGTATAGTTCTTTTTCCAGTTTTATTGAGGTATAATTGACATCCAGCACTGAATAAGTTTAAGGTGTACAACATAATGATTTGACATGTACATCATGAAATGATTAGTGCAATAAGTTTAATGATCCATTATCACACATAGATACTACATTAAAAATAGAAAAAATATTTTTCCTTGTGATGAGAACTCTTAGGATTTAGTCTCTCAGCAACTTTTCTTTATAAGGTACAGCAGTATGTATGTATCATGTTGTACATTACATCCCTAGTACTTATTTATCTTACAACTGAAGTTCCTACTTTTTGACTGCCTTCATCCAATTCCCCCTCCTCCCACCTCCATCTCTGGTAACCACAAATCTGATCATTTTTTCTATAAGTTTGTTTGTTTCTGAAGTATAATTGACTTACATCACTATGTTAGTTCCTGATACACAAATTAGTGGTTTGATATGTGTATACATTTCAAAAAAACTTACCATTATAAGTCTAGTTACCATCTATCACCATACAAAGATATTACATACTATTGTCTATATTCCCCACACTGTATATTTCATACCTATGACATTTATTTTGTAACTGAAAGTGTGTACCTCTTAATCTCCCTCATCTATTTCTCTCCTCCCCCCATCTCCTTCCCCTCTGGCAACCACCACCTTGTTTTCTGTATCAATGACTCTGTTTCTGTTTGGTTATGTTTGTTCATTTGTTTTGTTTTTTAGATTCCACATATAAGTGAAATCATACACTGTTTGTCTTTCTTCATCTGTCTTATTTCTCTTAGCCTAATACACTCTAGGTTTGTCCATGTTGCCACAAATAACAAGATTTTATTCTTTTTAATGGCTGAGCAATATTCCATTATATATATATATATATATATATATATGTATTATTGTATATAATGCTGCAATGAACATTGGTGTGCATATATCTTTTTGTATTCGTGTTTTATTTTTCAGATAAATACCCAGAAGTGGAATTTCTGGATCATATGGTTGTTCTATTTTTAATATTTTTTAGGAATCTCCATACTGTATTTCATAGTGGTTGCACCAATTTACAGCCCCACCATCAGTGCTAAAGGATTTCCTTTTCTCCATATCATCACCAACACTTGTTATTTGTTGTCTTTTTGATAATAGCCATTCTGACAGGTGTGAGGTGATATCTCATTGCAGTTTTGATTTAGATTTCCCTGATGATTAGTGATGTTGAGCATCTTTTTCATGGGCCTATTGGCCATCTGTTTGTCTTTGGAAAAATGTCTATTCAGGTCCTCTGCCCATTTTTTTAATTGGGTTGTTTGTTTTTATGATGCTGACTTGCATGAGTTCTTTGCATATTTTGGATATTAACCCCTTGTCAGATATACCATTTTGTTTGGTATAGTCCAATTTATTTTGTTATAATCTTCTAGTTTTATTTCCTTGTTGTCAGAAAAGACACTTGAAAATGAATTCCATGTTCTTAAATTTGTTGACATGTTTTTTTTATCTAGCATGTGATCTAGCCTTGAGAATATTTCATGGGCACTTGAAAAGAAGTTGTGTTCTACTACTCTTGTGTGGGATGTTCTGTATATATTTGTTAGGGCCATTTGATTTATAGTATTTTTCAAGTCTGCTGTTTTGTTATTGATTTTCTGTCTCAGTGATCTGTCCATTATTGTAAGTATTGAATTGAAGTTTCCTACTTTTCTTGTATTGCTGTCACTCTCTCTCTTCAGGTGTGTCACTGTTTGCTATATATATATATGTGCTTTGATGTTGAGTACATATATATTTATAATTGTCATATCTTCTTGTTGAATTGACCCTTTTGTCACTATGTAATAAACTTCTTTGTATCTGTGACAGTTTTTTACTTAATGTCTATATTTGCTGATATAAGTAAGACCACCTCATATCTCTTTTGGTTAAGAGTTGCAATATATATTTCCATCCTTCCACTTTCAGCCTATATGTGTCCTTAAATCTAAGGTGGGTCTTTTATAGACAACATATAGTTTGGTCTTTTTTTTTACACATTGAGCCACTCTATGTCTTTTGATTGGTGAGTTTAACCCATTTACATTTAAAATAATTATTGATAGTTAAGGACTTACTATTGACATTTTGTTAATTATTTTCCATCTGCTTTGTAGTCCTCTTATTCTTCTTTTGCTGTCTTTATTTGTGGTTTGACAATTTTTTGTAGTGATATGATTTGATTCTCTTCTCTTTGTCTTTTGTGTATTTGTTATAGTATTTTTTCTTCGTTGTCACCATGAAACTTGCGCCAAACATCTTATAGTTATAATAGACTATTTTACGCTCATAACAACTCACCTTCAATTACCATAGAAAGCTCTACACATTTGCTCTTGTCCCCACACTCCGTATTACTGATGTTAGAGTTTAATTATTTTTATATAGTGTATCCATTAACAAATTTTTGTGGTTATAGTTATTCTTAATACTCTTGTATTTTAATTTTGTACTAGTAATAAAAGTGATTTACATACAGCCATACTCTCAAAAGGAGTGATTTTATCCTTTCCTAACAGTGCTCCATGATATATCAGGGTTGTTGTCAGGATTATGCTGTCACTCAGGGACTGAAAGCAGGACTTCAGAGTTAGGTGAGTTGGCTGCATGGGCTTCCTGGTCACGTGTGGCCACTAATAGAGCTCCACGAATGGGTAGGTAATTATGGATGGGAAGAGCCTACTGGCTGGTTTCTGTAGTCAAGTGGGGATTGTTGGGCTTTACAGTTGCATGGGGTAACTGGCAGGGTCTGTGGTTTTGTGATGCCACTCGTGGGGCTCCATGGTCAGGCAGGTGTGGTAGGCTTGGTTCCAAATTTGGGTGTAGCTGACTGGCTTGTCTCTACAGTTTCGTGGGTCACTCTACAGGGACCACTGTTGCATAAAGCTGCTGGTGGTGATCCAGTGTTGGGCTATGCTACTGGGAGCCTCTGCTTTTGGGCAGGTCTATGTGGCACTGTTCTGTGGTTAGGCGAGGTTGTTGTTAGAAGTCAACATCTGACCACAGATCTCAGTAACAGGCCCAGCCCATCTGCAGAAACTGGCAGCCGTTCTCAGCTACTAGCAGACCCTGGGAGAATGCACTGCCTGCCTATGGACAGAGCCAGTTGGCGTTCTCAGAATCCAAGTCTCTGATGATTAATAACTATCTTGTTCTGCTGAAGTCAGCCTGTTAGACTAGAAGAGGTGACCACATCTTCAAATGTTCAAATGCCAACTCAAGTATGCAAGGATCACAAAGAATCAGGGAAACATGATATTGCCAAAGGAAACTAATAAAGCTCCAACAAATAATCCTACAGAAATGGAGATCAATGAACAACCTGACAAATAATTCAAAATAGTCAACTTAAATAAGTTTAGTGAACTAAAAGAGAACACAGGAAAAACAACACATGAACAAAATCAAAATTTCTACAAAGAAAAGAAAGCATGGGGAAAAAACCCACAGAAATCCAAGAGCTGAATAATATAATTACTGAAGAGAAGAATTCAATACCAAGCTTCAATATCAAATTCATTACAAAAAACTCAATTTCGTTTCTTTTTATGGCTGAGTAATATTCCATTGTATATATGTGCCACATCTTCTTTATCCATTCACCTGATGATGGACACTTAGGTTGTTTCCATCTCTCAGCTATTGTAAATAGAGCTGCAGTGAACATTTTGGTACATGACTCTTTTTGAATTATGGTTTTCTCAGGGTATATGCCCAGTAGTGGGATTGCTGGGTCATATTGTAGATCTATTTGTAGTTTTTTAAGGAACCTCCATACTGTTCTCCATAGTGGCTGTACCAATGCACATTCCCACCAGCAGTGCAAGAGTGTTCCCTTTTCTGCACACCCTCTCCAGCATTTATTGTTTCTAGATTTTTTGATGATGGCCATTCTGACTGGTGTGAGATGATATCTCATTGTAGTTTTTTTTTTTTTGTGGTATGTGGGCCTCCCACCGCTGCACCCCCCCCCACCACTGTGGAGCATAGGCTCCAGATGCGCAGGCCCAGTGGCCATGGCACACGGGCCCAGCCGCCCCGCGGCACGCGGGATCTTCCAGGACCGGGGCATGAACCCGTGCCCCCTGCATCGGCAGGCAAACTCCCAACCACTGCGCCACCAGGGAAGCCCTCATTGTAGTTTTGATTTGCATTTCTCTAATGATTAATGATGTTGAGCATTCTTTCAGGTGTTTGTTGGCAGTGTGTATGTCGTCTTTGGAGAAATGTCTATTTAGGTCTTCTTGTCATTTTTGGATTGGGTTGTTTGTTTTTTGTTATTGAGCTGCATGAGCTGCTTATAAATTTTGGAGATTAATCCTTTGTCAGTTGCTTCATTTGCAAATATTTTCTCCCATTCTGATAAAGAAGATGTGGCACATATATACAATAGAATATTACTCAGCCATAAAAAGAAACGAAATTGAGCTATTTGTAATGAGGTGGATGGACCTAGAGTCTGTCATACAGAGTGAAGTAAGTCAGAAAGAGAAAGACAAATACCGTATGCTAACACATATATATGCAATTTAAGGGAAAAAAATTCATGAAGAACCTAGAGGTAAAACATGAATAAAGACACAGACCTACTAGAGAATGGACTTGAGGATATATGGGGCGGGGGAAGGATAAACTGTGACAAAGCGAGAGAGTGGCATGGACGTATATACACTACCAAATGTAAAATAGATAGCTAGTGGGAAGCAGCTGCATAGCACAGGGAGATCAGCTCGGTTCTTTGTGACCACCTAGAGGGGTGGGATAGGGAGGGTGGGAGGGAGGGAGACGCAAGAGGGAAGAGATATGGGAACATATGTGTATGTGTAACTGATTCACTTTGTTATAAAGCAGAAACTAGCACACCATTGTAAAGCAATTATACTCCAAGAAAGATGTAAACAAAAAATCAAATTCATTCAAGAAATAAAAGACTTAGTGAACTTGAAGCCAGTTTATTTTAAATTACATAATCAGAGGAACAAAGAGAAAAAAGAATAAAAAAGAGTGAAGAAAGTCTATGGGTCTTATCAGAAGCCATCAAGTAAAAAATATATGCATGAGAGGGGTACCAGAAGTAGATAAAGGATAGAGGCTTATTTAAAGAAATAATGGCTGAAATATACAAATATTGAGAGATAAATGGACATTCAGATTCAGATGAACCCCCAAATATGTTAAACCTGAAGATGTCTATATAAGACACATTATAATTAAATTTTCAAAAGACAAAGAGAATTTTGAAAGTAGCAAGAGAAAAGTGACTCATCACAAATTTAGGAGGGCCACTATAAGAATATATACTTTTTCTCAGCAGAAATCTTGCAGGCCAGGAGAGAGTGGGATAATGTATTCAAAGTACCGAAAGGAAAATTATGACCAAAGAAGCATACTGTGGATGGCAAAACTGTTCTTCAAAATCAGAAAGAGAGACAAATACCTTTCCTAAATAAACAAAAATTGATGGAGTTTATCACCACCATACCTGCCCTAAAAGAAATGCTAAAGGGAGTTCTTCAAATTAAAATGAAGAGACACTAAGCAGCAAAATGAAAGCATATGAATGTATAAATTTCACTGGTAAAGGTAAAAGCATAGACAAACAGAGAATATCATAATACTGTAATGGCTGTATGTAAATCACTTTTATTACTAGTACAAAATTAAAATACAAGAGTATTAAGAATAACTATAACCACAAAAATTTGTTAATGGATACACTATATAAAAATAATTAAACTCTAACATCAGTAATACGGAGTGTGGGGACAAGAGCAAATGTGTAGAGCTTTCTATGGTAATTGAAGGTGAGTTGTTATGAGCGTAAAATAGTCTATTATAACTATAAGATGTTTGGCGCAAGTTTCATGGTGACAACGAAGAAAAAATACTATAACAAATACACAAAAGACAAAGAGAAGAGAATCAAATCATATCACTACAAAAAATTGTCAAACCACAAATAAAGACAGCAAAAGAAGAATAAGAGGACTACAAAGCAGATGGAAAATAATTAACAAAATGTCAATAGTAAGTCCTTAACTATCAATAATTATTTTAAATGTAAATGGGTTAAACTCACCAATCAAAAGACATAGAGTGGCTCAATGTGTAAAAAAAAAGACCAAACTATATGTTGTCTATAAAAGACCCACCTTAGATTTAAGGACACATATAGGCTGAAAGTGGAAGGATGGAAATATATATTGCAACTCTTAACCAAAAGAGATATGGGGTGGTCTTACTTATATCAGCAAATATAGACATTAAGTAAAAAACTGTCACAGATACAAAGAAGTTTATTACATAGTGACAAAAGGGTCAATTCAACAAGAAGATATGACAATTATAAATATATATGTACTCAACATCAAAGCACATATATATATATAGCAAACAGTGACACACCTGAAGAGAGAGAGTGACAGCAATACAAGAAAAGTAGGAAACTTCAATTCAATACTTACAATAATGGACAGATCACTGAGACAGAAAATCAATAACAAAACAGCAGACTTGAAAAATACTATAAATCAAATGGCCCTAACAAATATATACAGAACATCCCACACAAGAGTAGTAGAATACAACTTCTTTTCAAGTGCCCATGAAATATTCTCAAGGCTAGATCACATGCTAGATAAAAAAAACATGTCAACAAATTTAAGAACATGGAATTCATTTTCAAGTGTCTTTTCTGACAACAAGGAAATAAAACTAGAAGATTATAACAAAATAAATTGGACTATACCAAACAAAATGGTATATCTGACAAGGGGTTAATATCCAAAATATGCAAAGAACTCATGCAAGTCAGCATCATAAAAACAAACAACCCAATTAAAAAAATGGGCAGAGGACCTGAATAGACATTTTTCCAAAGACAAACAGATGGCCAATAGGCCCATGAAAAAGATGCTCAACATCACTAATCATCAGGGAAATCTAAATCAAAACTGCAATGAGATATCACCTCACACCTGTCAGAATGGCTATTATCAAAAAGACAACAAATAACAAGTGTTGGTGATGATATGGAGAAAAGGAAATCCTTTAGCACTGATGGTGGGGCTGTAAATTGGTGCAACCACTATGAAATACAGTATGGAGATTCCTAAAAAATATTAAAAATAGAACAACCATATGATCCAGAAATTCCACTTCTGGGTATTTATCTGAAAAATAAAACACGAATACAAAAAGATATATGCACACCAATGTTCATTGCAGCATTATATACAATAATATATATATATATATTGCAGCATTATATACAATGGAATATATATATATATATATAATGGAATATTGCTTATCCATTAAAAAGAATAAAACCTTGTCATTTGTGGCAACATGGATGAACCTAGAGGGTATTAGGGTAAGAGAAATAAGACAGGTGAAGAAAGACAAACAGTGTATGATTTCACTTATATGTGGAATCTAAAAAACAAAACAAATGAACAAACATAACCAAGCAGAAACATTCATAGATACAGAAAACAAGGTGGTGGTTGCCAGAGGGGAAGAAGGTGGGGGGAGGGGAGAGTTAAGTGAAGGAGGCAAGATCTTGCCACCCAGCTGTCAGGGATTGCAGGGCTACTTCTAAGATCTGTGCATGTTTACTCCTGAGATTCCCTGCCCCTTTTAGTTTTTATCTAGGTGTCCCCAGGTAGTCTACCTGTACTAATTACTTCAGTGTTCTGCATGAGGTGTCACAGTAATGGACCTCAGAGGCATTTTCCCAAATGCTGGCAAAGTTCAGTGTCCACTTCAGTTTATCTTTTGCTCCACAGAGAATTTGCAAACTGTATATATCCTTAGATGTACTGTGCTGATTTGGGGGAAGAACAATGTGAAAAAAGTAAATATTTTTTCTTAACCTCTTTGGATGCATTTTTCTCATTTTTTAGTGTTCTACTAGAGTGCTGTCATCTCTCTCCTGGAGTTTGGAACACTCAAAAGGCATTCTCATCTATGGATAGCTAATAATCAGTGTTTCTGTAGAGGTCAAGGGATGGGCACTTCCTATTCTGCCATCTTTGCTGATGTCACTCCAGGGTGGACTGCTTTATCATTGTTAATTGACACATTTTATTCCAGGCCTCCTCACCCTGCATCAGAGCATGGGGGCTCTCTCAAGGCAATTAGCTGAGACAATTTCATGGCTTATCTCTTTAGCTGCCCATTTTTCTGGCTTCACTCTCCTACATTGCTTGATTTACAGCATTTTGCACATCCTTGTTTCCTATAGTTTTTTATTTGTTTGTTTCAGGGGAGAATTTAAATCTGATCTCTATTACTTCATCTTGGCTGTAACCCAGTATGTTTTCAATTTTTTTCCCTTTTTAATATTTTTAAAAGATTATGTAAAACATTTACTTGGTTCTACAGTTGAATGTATAGTGCAGGATACATTCAGATAAGTCTAGTTTTCATCGCTATCTCCTCCTACACTGTTTTTTCCTTCCACCTAAATATAATGAGTTTTTAATTAGTTTGTGGTTTGTAATTCCATTTTTTCTTCTTGGAAAAAGAATCAAAATTATTTTTTAATGGTGATCTAATTCTGTCATCAAAATTGGGATATATACTCAGTTTCAAAAGTATCACTCAAAATCTCTAAAGGTGCAATATGGTTATAAAATAAATATGGTTTAAATGTCGTTAAATGTAAGTTTTTGTTCTGTTACATTTTCTGAGCTCTTTTAACTGAAGACATTCTGAATATTTTTAGCTTGAGAAATATGCCTCACTCCTTAGCTCAGTGGAGACTTATAAAAAAGGGTAAAAAGAAGTTTCATATTTTCTTGAACTTCTTTGATGAACTCTAATGCCCTTCACACATTAACAGTTATAATAATTTTATTTATGTATAGATTGTGTTTATTCATTAAAAATCATATTCTTGGAACTTTAATTCTGGAACCTCTGTGTTGTATATTTTAACCAGTCTCCAAAATATAACAGGTATACCCTTCTGGGAGAAGCAGGAACAGCAGAACAAGGAAAGGAAATCCTCATTCACTGACACAAGAGTCTGAAACCAAGTCTTTCTCAAAGTGACTCTAATCAGTTTCAAAAGGAGGTATATATAAAGTTGTTTTCTCTTTCTTCTAGCTGTTCTGTTGTAATTACTTCTTCTTTGGCATCTTCCGTCCCCTGTACTAGAAATAGGATTACCTGAACTTTTTCTAACAGCTTCTTTGTAGTCAGGCCTTAACAGAGGAAGTGAAAGGTCTGATTTACACTTGTCACAAATTATTATTGATACAGTTCTGGAAGACCTCAGTTTGAATATTGGAATTAAATATGACCATATAGCAGGGCCTTGGGATCTGGGTCCCAAATAAACAATTCATTAATACTCTTGGTATAGGGCTATATTTTCTATCTCCTTATTTAGAAACACTACCTGTTGCTACCATATTAATTTAGGATGGACATAGGGGAGGAAGATTGGTAGAAAGGGAGCCCTGTGGTCCCCCAGGCAATGCTAGTGGCAAAACTTGGTGATGAAGTCTAAGGTTTGGATTTTCTAAGTAGTAATCCAGCTAGTAGGAGGTAAAAATTGGGGAAAAAGTTAGGCAGTTTGTGATTGGCTTCAATGTATGTAGTCTTTGTGGGCTAGATTCTAAATTTCATAAAATAGTGGGCTATGATTTTCTTGTTTACAACTCTGTCTCCAGCATGTGGCAATAGTGCCTAGCATGTAGCAATGACTAATAGTGGTGTTGATATCATAAGTAACATTAACTAACTTTTTACTATCTATTCAGTAACCATTTGAAACATTTTATATTATCTCATGTAAACTTCACAATTCCCTTTGATGTAACTATCATTATGCCCGTTTTACAAATGAAGAAACTGATGAGTAAGGAAAAGTGGATAACTGATCCAAGAATCAGAATTCAAATGCATTCACTGTAGGTGCTCAAATTCTGTGATGAAAACATGCATTTGTGCATGAATGAATTGATTTACTAGGTTACACTCTATACCAGGAGTGAGTAATGTGAGCTAGTGGTCATGCTAAAGCTGGACTTGATTTATAGAACTACCTGATATCCCTGAATATACCAGGGTGTGAACTTGCCATCCTTGGGACAAAGGTCAGTTGTTTCCTTTGCTATGGAACTGAAGCTTAGGTTGCAATGAGAGAACAGGAGACATTTGTTGTCCAGTTTCTTCCTTAGTGGATTAGGTGGTATTAGAGCAGTAGGAATGATATTGCCCAGATGGAGCACCTACAACAAATGTAGTCTGTCTTACAGATAGAACTACCATAGTTTATAGTTTGCCCATTCTGAGATTCTCAGACATGAGTAGATGTAAACAGTGAACACCAAGCTCTATTATAATTTAGTTCCAAGATGGGGGGGTCAAGAGTGAAGTTATTATATGACTGCATAAAAATAATGGTAGCAGATGCACATATTTGGGACTGGCCATGGAATATAGGGGAAAAATAGGCATCTTTTGAACCAACTCCTGATCCAAAAGTTAATTAAATGTCAATAATAAACAGTAGTTCACAACATAGAGCTTAGGTTCAGATCACTTAAATTTAAATCCTAGTTCTCACAGGTACTGGTTTTGTGAATTTGGGCAATTTATTTTCATACTTTAAATCTCAATTCATTTATCTGAAAAATAGAAAAATAATTTTACTTGGAGTACTGTTATTGTTTTGAGGATTAAATATGATAATGTATGTGAAGTGCTTAGTGTCTGATACACCAGTGCTCAATACAATCTTAACATGGTTAGTATTATTTTTATTAATATTATTATTATCACTGTGTACCCAGAGTCTGAAAAATTAACACATATTTGCTTGATTTCTAGAAATCAATTTTTTAAAGTTTATGCATTTTATTATTTTATTTATGTATTTATTAAATTTTTATTTTATATTTGATTAATAATGTGTTAGTTTCAGGTGTACATCAAACTGATTCTGTTATACATATACATGTATCTATACTTTTTCAAATTCTTTTCTTATTTAGGTTATTACAGAATATTGAACAGAGTTCCCTGTGCTATACAATAGGTCCTTGTTGGTTACCTATTTTAAAAATAGCAGTGTGTACATGTCAAACCTAAACTCCCAACCTATCCATCCACTGCTGCCCTTCCCTGATGGTAACCATAAATTCATTCTCTAAGTCTGTGAGTCTGTTTCTCTTTTGTAACTAAATTCATTGTAACACTTTTATTTTTTAGATTCCAAATATAAGCAATATCATATGATATTTGACTTCCTCTGAAATACTTCACTTAGTATGATAATCTCCAGGTTCATCCATGTTGCTGCAAATGACATTATTTCATTCTTTTTAATGGCTGAGTAATATTCCATTGTATATATGTCCTACATCTTCTTTATCCATTCATCTGTTGATGGACATTTAAGTAGGTTTCTTCTATGTCTTGGCTATTGTAAACAGTGCTGAAATGAACACTGGGGTGCATATTTCCTTTCAAACTATGTTTTCCTCCAGATACATGCCCAGGAGTGGGATTGCTGGATCATATAGTAGCTCTATTTTTAGTATTTTAAAGGAACTACATACTGTTCTCCATTGTGGCTGTACCAATTTACATTCCCATGAACAGTGTAGGAGCGTCCCCTTTTCTCTACACCCTCTCTAGAATTTATTGTTCGTACATTTTTGTTGATATCAATTCTGACTGGTGTGAGGGGTTATCTCATTGTATTAGTTTTGACTTGCAATTCTCTAATAATTACTGATGTCGAGCATCTCTTCATTTGCCTCTTGACCATCTGTATGTCTGTTTTTGAGAAATGTCTGTTTAGGTGTTCTGCTCATTTTTTGATTGTGTTGTTTGTTTGTTTGTTTGTTTGTTTTTGATATTGAGCTGCATGAGCTGTTTGTATATTTTGGAGACTAATCCTTTGTCAGTCAAATTATTGGCAAATATTTTCTCCCATTCTGTGGGTTGTCTTTTTGCCTTGTTTATGGTTTCCTTTGCTGTGTAAAAGATTTTGAGTTTAATTAGGTCCCATTTGTTATTTTTGTTTTCATTTTCATTACTTTAGGAGACAGATTCAAAAAGATATTGCTGTATTGCTGCAACTTATGTCAAAGAGTGTTCTGCCCATGTTTTGCTCTAAAAGTTTTATAGTATTTGGTCTTACATTTAGGTCTTTAATTCATTTTGAGTCTATTTTTGTGTATGCTGTTAAGGAAAGTTCTAATTTCACTTTTTTGCATTTAGCTCTCCAGTTTTGCCAGCACCACTTATTGCAGAAAATGTATTTTCTCCATTGTATACTCTTACTTCATTTGTTGTAGATTAATTTACCATAGGTGTGTGGGTTTATTTCTGGGCTCTCTATCCTGCTCCATTGATCTATATTTCTGTTTTTGTTCCTGTACCATACTGTTTTGATGACTGTAGATTTGTATCATAGTCTGAAGTCAGGGAGCCTGATTACACCAGCTCCGTTTTTCTTTCTCAAGATTGTTTGGCTATTCAGGGTCTTTTGTGTCTCCATACAAACTGAGAGTTTTTCTTCTAGTTCTGTGAAAAATGTCATTGGCAATTTGACAGGGATTGCATTGAATCTGTAGATTGCCTTGGATAGTAACTTGACTCAAAACGTTGACTCTTCCAATCAAAGAACATGGTATATCTTTCCATCTCTTTGTTTCATCTTTGACTTCTTTCAACAGCTTCTTATCACTTTAGGAGTACAGGTCTTCTGTCTCCTTAGGTAGGTTTATTCCTAGGTATTTTATTCTTCTTAATGTGACGGTAAATGGAATTGTTTCTTTAATTTCTCTTTCTAATCTTTTGTTCTTAGTCTATTGAAATGCAACAGATTTATTTGTATTAATTTCATATCCTTCAACTTTACTGAATTCATTGGTGAGTTCTCCTAGTTCGGAGGTAGCATTTTTAAGATTTCTTATTTATAGTATCATGACATCTGCAGAGACAGTTTTACTTCTTCTTTTCCAGCTTCAATTTCTTTTATTTCTGTTTCTTCTCTGATTGCTATGGCTAAGACTTCCAAAACTATGTTGAATAAAAGTGGCAAGAGTGGACATCCTTGTCTTGTTTCTGATCTTAGAGGAAATGTTTTCAGTTGAGTATGGCGTTAGCTGTATTTTTGTCATATATGGCCTTTATTATGTTGAGGTAGGTTCCCTCTATGCCCACTTTCTGGAGAGTTTTTATCATAAATCGGTCTTGAATTTTGTCAAAGGCTTTTTCTGAATCTATTGAGAAGATCATATGGTTTTTATTCTTCAATTTGTTAATATGGTGTATCACATTGATTGAGTTGCATATATTGAAGAATCCTTGCATCCCTAGGATAAATACACTTGATCATGGTGTATGATCCTTTCAATATGTTGCTGGATTTGGTTTGCTAGTATTTTGTTGAGGATATTTGCATCTAGATTCATCAGTGATATTAGCCTATAATTTTCTTTTAGTGTGATATCTCTGTCTTGTTTTTGTTTCAGGGTGATGGTAGCCTTGTAGAATGAACTTGAAAGTGTTCCTCTCGCTGAAATTTATTTGAAGAGTTTGAGAGGGATAGGTGTTAGCTCTTCTCCAATTGTTTGATAGAATTTGCCTCTGAAGCCATCTGTCCTGGACTTTTGTTTGCTGGAAGATTTTAATCACTGTTTCAATTTCATTACTGGTGATTGGTCTGTTCATATTTTTTATTTCTTCCTGGTTCAATCTTGGAAAGTTGTACTTTTCTAAGGATTTGTCCATTTCTTCCAGGTTGTCCATTTTATTGTCAAATAGTTGCTTGTATTACTCTCTTATGATCCTTTGTATTTCTGCGGTGTCAGTTGTAACTTCTCCTTTTTAATTTCTAATTTTGTTCATTTGAGTACACTACCTTTTTTTCTTGATGAGTCTGGCTAAAGGTTTATCAGATTTGTTTATCTTCTCAAAGAATCAGCTTTTAGTTTCATTGATCTTTCCTACTCTTTTCTTCATTTTTATTTCATTTATTTCTGCTCTGATCTTTAGGATTTCTTTCCTTCTACTCACTTTGGATTTTGTTTGTTCTTTTTCTCTAGTTGCTTTAGGTGTAAGGTTAGGTTGTTTATTTGAGATTTTTCTTGTTTCTTGAGATACCAGTGTATTGCTACAAACTTCCCTCTTAGAACTGCTTTTACTACATCCAATAGGTTTTGGGTCATCATATTTTCATTGTCATTTGTTTCTAGGTATTTCTTGATTTCCTTTTTGATTTCTTCAGTGATCCATTGGTTGTTTAGCAACATATTGTTTAGCTTCCATGTGTTTGTGTTTGTTACAGTTTTTTTCTTGTAGTTGATTTCTAATCTCATAGTATTGTGGTCGGAAAAGATGCTTGATATGATTTCAATTTTCTTGAATTCACTGAGGCTCTGTTTGTGGCCCAGCATGTGATCTATCATGGAGAATGATCCATGTGCACTTGATAAGAATGCGTATTGTGCTGGTTTTGGATGGAATGTTCTATAAATATCAATTAGTCCATCTGGACTAATGTGTCATTAAGGCCTGTGTTACATTATTGATTTTCTCTCTGGATCAACTTTACTTTGATGAAAGTGGTGTTTTAAAGTCCCACACTATTATTGTGTTACTGTTGATTTCTCCTTTTATGGCTGTTAGTATTTGCCTTACATATTGAGTTGCTCCTATGTTGGGTGCATATATATTTACAATCGTTATAACTTCTTCTTGCATTGATCGCTTGATCATTATGTAGTGTCCTTCTTTGTCTGTTGTTACAGTCTTTAAATTAAAGTCTATTTTGTCTGAGTCAAAAAAGATCTTGCTAAGATGTATGTCAAAGATTGTTTTTCCTATAACAGTTTGATAGTGTCCGGTCTTAGATTAGGTCTTTTTTTTTTTTTCTTTTTAACATCTTTATAGGAGTATAATTGCTTTAAATTGGTGTGTTAGATTCTGCTATATAACAAAGTGAATCAGTTATACCTATACATATGTTCCCATAACTCTTCCCTCTTGCATCTCCCTCCCTCCCACCCTCCCTATCCCAACCCTCTAGGTGGTCACAAAGCACTGAGCTGATCTCCCTGTGCTATGCGGCTGTTTCCCACTAGCTATCTATTTTACGTTTGGTAGTGCATATGTGTCCACACCACTCTCTCACTTTGTCACAGCTTACTCTTCACCCTCCCCATAACCACAAGTCCATTCACAAGTGCATCTGTGTCTTTATTCCTGTCTTGCTACTAGGTTCTTTATGACCTTTCTTAAATTTTTTCTTAGATTCCATATATATGTGTTAGCATACAGTACTTGTTTTTCTCTTTCTTACTTACTTCACTCTGGATTACAGACTCTAGGTCCAACCACCTCACTACAAATAACTCAATTTTGTTTCATTTTATGGCTGAGTAATATTCCACTGTATATATGTGCCAGATCTTCTTTATCCATTTGTCTGTTGATGGACACTTAGGTTGCTTCCAATTCCTGGCTATTGTAAATAGAGCTGCAATGAACATTTTGGAGCATAACTCCTTTTGAATTATGATTTTCTCAGGGTATATGCCCAGTAATGGGATTGCTGGGTCATAAGGTAGTTCTATTTTTAGATTTTTAAGGAACCTCCATACTGTTCTCCATAGTGGCTGTATAAATTTACATTCCCACCAACAGTGCAAGAGTGTTCCGTTTGCTCCACACCCTCTCTAGCATTTATTGTTTCTACATTTTTTGATGATGGCCATTCTGACTGGTGTGACATGATATCTAATTGTAGTTTTGATTTGCATTTCTCTAATGATTAAAGATGTTGAGCATTTCTTCACGTGTCTTTTGACAATCTGTAAATCTTCTTTGGAGAAATGTCTGTTTAGGTCCTCTGCCCATTTTGGATAGGTTGTTTGTTTTTTTGTTATTGAGCTGCATGAGATGCTTGTAAATTTTGGAGACTAATCCTTCCTCAGCTGCTTCATTTACAAATATTTTCTCCAATTCTGAGGGTTGTTTTTCAGTCTTGTTTATAGTTTCCTTTGCTGTGCAAATGCTTTTAAGTTTCATTAGGTCCCATTTGTTTATATTTGATTTTATTTCCATTTCTCTAGGACGTGGGTCAAAAAGGATCTTGCTGAGATTTATGCCATAGAGTGTTCTGCCTATGTTTTCCTCCAAGAGTTTGATAGTGTCTGGCCTAACACTTAGGTCTTTAATCCATTTTGAGTTTATTTTTGTGTATGGTGTTAGAGAGTGTTCTAGATTCATACTTTTGCATGTACATTTCCAATGTTCCCAGCACCACTTATTGAAGAGTCTGTCTTTTCTCCACTGTATATTCTTGCCTCCTTTATCAAAGATAAGTTGATCATATGTGCATGGATTTATCTCTGGGCTTTCTATTCTGTTCCATTGATCTATATATCTGTTTTTGTGCCAGTACAATGCTGTCTTGATTGCTGTAGCTTTGTAGTATAGTCTGAAGTCAGGGAGCCTGATTCCTCCAATTCCATTTTTCTTTTGCAAGATTGCTTTGGCTATTCGGGGTCTTTTGTGTTTCCATACAAATTGTGACATTTTTTGTTCTACTTCTGTGAAAAATGCCAGTGGTAGTTTGACAGGGATTGCATTGAATCTGTAGATTGCTTTGGGTAGTAGAGTCATTTTCACAATGTTGATTCTTCCAATCTAAGGACATGGTATATCTCTCCATCTATTTGTATCATATTTAATTTCTTTCATCAGTGTCTTATAATTTTCTGCATACAGGTCTTTTGTCTCCTTAGGTAGGTTTATTCCTAGATATTTTATTCTTTTTGTTGCAGTGGTAAATGGGAGTGTTTTCTTGATTTCACTTTCAGATTTTTCATCATTAGTGTATAGGAATGCCAGAGATTTCTGTGCATTAATTTTGTATCCTGCTACTTTCCCAAATTCATTGATTAGCTCTAGTAGTTTTCTGGTAGCATCTTTAGGATGCTCTATGTATACTATCATGTCATCTGCAAACAGTGACAGCTTTACTTCTTTTCTGATTTGGATTCCTTTTATTTCTGTTTCTTCTCCGATTGCCATGGCTAAACTTCCAAAACTATGTTGAATAATAATGTTAAGAGTGGGAGGCTTGTCTTTTTCCTGATATTAGTGGAAATGGTTTCAGTTTTTCACCACAGAGGACGATATTGGCTGTGGGTTTGTCATATATGGCCTTTATTATGTTGAGGAAAGTTCCCTCTATGTGTAGTTTCTGCTGTGTTTTTCACATAAATGGGTGTAGAATTTTGTTGGACGATTTCTCTGAAGCGATTATGATGATCATATGGTTTTTCTCCTTCAATTTGTTAATATGGTGTATCACATTGTTTGAATTATGTGTATTGAGAATCCTTGCATTCCTGGAATAAACACCACTTGATCATGGTGTATGATCCTTTTAATCTGCTGTTGGATTCTATTTGCTAGTATTTTGTTGAGGATTTTTGCATCCATGTTCATCAGTGATACTGGCCTGTTGATTCCTTTCTTTGTGACATCTGTGTCTGGTTTTGGTATCAGGGTGATGGTGGCCTCATACAATGCGTTTGGGAGTGTTCCTCCCTCTGCTATTTTTTGGAAGAATTTGAGAAATGTAGGTGTTAGCTCTTCTCTAGATGTGTGAATATAGGTGTTAGCTCTTCTCTAGATGTGTGAAAGAATTTGCCTGTGAAGCCATCTGGTCCTGGGCTTTTGTTTCTTGCACGATTTTTATCACAGTTTCAATTTCAGTGCTTGTGATTGGTCTGTTCATATTTTCCATTTCTTCCTGGTTCAGTCTTGGCAGGTTGTGTATTTTTAAGAATCTGCGCATTTCTTCCAGGTTGTCCACTTTATTGGCATAGAGTTGCTTGAAGTAATCTCTCATGATCCTTTGTATTTCTGCAGTGTAAGTTGTTACTTCTCCTTTTTCATTTCTAATTCTATTGATTTGAGTCTTCTCCCTTTATTTCTTGATGAGTCTGGCTAATGGTTTATCAATTTTGTTTATCTTCTCAAAGAACAAGCTTTTAGTTTCATTGATATTTGCTATCATTTCCTTCATTTCTTTTTCATTTCTTTCTAATCTGATTTTTATGATTTCTATCCTTCTTCTTTTTTATTTATTTTTTTTTCCGGTATGTGGGCCTCTCACTGTTGTGGCCTCTCCCATTGCAGAGCAGAGGCTCCAGAGGCAAAGGCTCAGTGACCATGGCTCATGGGCCCAAACACTCCATGGAATGTGGGATCTTCCCAGACTGCGGCACAAACCAGTGTCCCCTGGATCGGCAGGCGGACTCTCAAGCACTGTGCCACAAGGAAAGCCCAATTTTGTGGGTTTTTTGTTCTTCTTTCTCTAGTTGCTCTAGGTGCAAAGTTACATTGTTTATTTGGGATAATTCCTGTTTCTTAAGGTAGGATTGTATTGCTATAAACTTCCCTCTTAGAGCTGCTTTTGCTGCATCCCATAGGTTTTGGGTCGTCGTGTCTCCATTGTCATTTTTTTCTAGGTATTTTTTGATTTCTTCTCTGATTTCTTCAGTGATCACTTGGTTATTAAGTACTGTATTGTTTAGCCTCCATGTGTTTTTATTTTTTACAGATCTTTTCCTCTAATTGATGTCTAGTCTCATAGCATTGTGGTCAGAAAAGATACTTGAAATGATTTCAATTTTCTTAAGTTTACCAAGGATTGATTTGTGACCCAAATATGATCTATCCTGGAGAATGTTCCATGAACTCTTGAGAAGAATGTGTATTCCGTTGTTTTTGGATGGAATGTCCCATAAATATCAATTAATTCTATGTTGTTTAATATATCATTTAAAGCTTGTGTTTCCTTATTTATTTTCATTTTGGCTGATCTGTCCATTGGTGAAAGTGGGTGTTAAAATCCCCTACTATGATTGTGTTGTTGTCGATTTCATCTTTTATTTCTGTTAGTATTTGCCTTATGTATTGAGGTGCTCCTATGTTGGGTGCATAAATATTTACAATTGTTATATCATCTTCTTGGATCAATCCCTTGATCATTATGTAGTGTCCTTCTTTGTCTCTTGTAATAGTCTTTATTTTAAAGTCAATTTTCTGTGATATGAGAATTGCTACTCCAGCTTTCTTTTGGTTTCCATTTGCATGGAATATCATTTCCCATCCCCTCACTTTCAGTCTGTATCTGTTCCTAGGTCTAAAGTGGGTCTCTTGTGGACAGCATATACACGGGTCTTGTTTCTGTATCCATTCAGCTAGTCTCTGTCTTTTGGTGGGAGCATTTAATCCATTTACATTTAAGGTAATTATCAATATGTATGTTCCTATTCCCATTTTCTTAATTGTTTTGGGTTTGTTATTGCAGGACTTTACCTTCTCTTGTGTTTCCTGCCTAGAGAAGTGCCTTTAGCATTTTCTGTAAGCTGGTTTGGTGGTGCTGAACTTTCCGCTTTTGCCTGTCTGTAAAGATTTTAATTTCTCCATCAAATCTGAATGAGATCCTTTCTGGGTAGAGTAATCTTGGTTGTAGGTTTTTCTCCTTCATCACTTTAAATATGTCCTGCCAGTCCCTTCTGGCTTGCAGAGTTTCTGCTGAAAGATCAGTTGTTAACCTTATGGGCATTCCCTTGTGTGTTGTTTGTTGTTTTTCCCTTGCTGATTTTAATATGTTTTCTTTGGTTTTATTTTTTGATAGTTTGATTAATATGTGTTTTGCCTGTTTCTCCTTGGATTTATCATCTATGGGACTCTCTGTGCTTCCTGAACTTGATTAACTATTTCCTTTCCCATATTAGGGAAGTTTTCAACTATACTCTCTTCAAATATTTTTTCAGTCCCTTTCTTTTTCTCTTCTTCTTCTGGGACCACTATAATTCAAATGATGGTGCATTTAATGTTTTCCCGGAGTTCTCTGAGACTGTACTCATTTCTTTTCATTCTTTTTTTCTTTTTTCTGCTCTGCAGTAGTTATTTCCACTACTGTATCTTCCAGGTCACTTATCCGTCCTTCTGCCTCAGTTATTCTGCCGTTGATCACTTCTAGAGAATTTTTAATTTCGTTTATTGTGTTTTTCATCATTGTTTGTTTGCTCTTTAGTTCTTCTTGGTCCTTGTTAAACTTTTGTTTTATTTATTCTATTTCCAAGCTTTTGCATCATCTTTACTATCATTATTCTGAATTCTTTTTCAGGTAGTCTGCTATTTCCTCTTCATTTATTAGGTCTGGTGGGTTTTTACCTTGCTCCTTCATCTGCTGTGTGTTTTTCTGTCTTCTCATTTGGCTTAACTTAATGTGTTTGGGGTCTCCTTTTTGCAGGCTGCAAGTTCGCAGTTCCCGTTGTTTTTGGTGCCTCTCCCTGGTGGCTAAGGTTGGTTCAGTGGGTTGTGTAGGCTTCCTGGTGGAGGGGACTAGTGTCTGTGTTGTGGTGGATGAGGCTGGATCTTGTCTTTCTGGTTGGCAGGGTCATGTCTGTTGGTGTGTTTTGGCATGTCTGTGGCCTTATTATGATTTTAGGCAGCCTCTCTGCTAACGGATGTGGCTGTGTTCCTTTCTTGCTAGGTTTTGTCATAAGGTGTCTGGCACTGTAGCTTGCTGGTTATTGAGTGAAGCTGGGTCTTGGTGTTGAGATGGATATCTCTGGGAGATTTTTGTCCTTTGATATTCCATGGAGCTGAGAGGTCTCTTGTGGACCAGTGCCCTGAAATTTGCGCTCCCACCTCAGAGGCACAGCCCTAACTCATGGCTGGAGTACCAAGAGCCTTTCATCCATACAGCTCAGAATAAAACTGGGAAAAATTAGAAAGGAAGAAATAAAGAGGATACAATAAAATAAAATAAATTTATTAAAATAAATTAAAAATAGTTATTAAGAAATAAATTTTAAAAATTTAAAAAAAAATGGACGGACAGAACCGTAGGACAAAAGGTGAAAGCAAAGCTATACAGACTAAATCACACACTGAAGCAGACACATACACACTCACAAAAGGAGAAAAAGTGGAAAAAATAATATATCTTTGGTCCCAAAGTCCACCTCCTCAATTTGGGATGATTCGTTTTCTATTCATGTATTCCACAGATGCAGAGTACATCAAGTTGATTGTGGAGATTTAATCCACTGCTCCTGGGGCTGCTGGGAGAAATTTCCCTTTCTCTTCTTTGTTCGCACAGCTCCAGGGTTTCAGCTTTGGATTTGGATCCGCCTCTGCTTGTAGGTCGCCTGAGGGTGTCTGTTCATCACCCAGATAGGATGGGATTAAAGGAGCAGCTGATTCGTGGGTTCTGGCTCACTCAGGCCGGCGGGAGGGAGGGGTACGGATGCGGGGCAAGCCTGCAGTAGCAGAGGCCGGTGTGATGTTGCACCACTCTGAGGCTCACCATGCATTCTCCTGGGGAAATTGTCCCTGGATCACGGGACACTGGCAGTGGTGGGCTGCACAGGCTCCCAGGAGTGGAGGTGGGGATAGTGACCTGTGCTTGCACACAGGCTTCTTGGTGGCTGCAGTAGCAGCCTTAGAGTCTCATGCCCCTCTCTAGGGTTCGCGCTGATAGCCGCAGCCCACACCTGTCTCTGTAGGTCCTTTAAGCAGTGCTCTTAATCCCCTCTCCTCGCACAGCAGGAAACAAAGAGGGAAGAAAATGTCTCTTGCCTTTTTGGCAGTTCCCAACCTGTTCCTGTAGTCCCTTCTGGCTAGCCATGGTGCACTAGCCCTCTTCAGGCTGTGTTCATGCCACCAACACCTTTCTTCTTCCTGCGATCCGACTGAAGCCCAAGCCTCAACTCCCAGCCCAGGCCCACCCTGGTGGGTGAGCCGACAAGCCTCTCGAGCTGGTGAGTGCTGGTCGGCACTGATCCTCTGTGTGGGAATCTCTCCGCTTTGCCCTCTGCACCCATGTTGCTTCACTCTCCTTCGTGGCTCCAAAGCTATGCCCTCCGCCCCCCATAATCTCTGCCTGTGAAGGGGCTTCCTAGTGTGCGGAAACCTTTCGTCCTTCACAGCTCCCTTCCACTGGTGCAGGTCCCATCCCTATTCTTTTGTCTCTGTTTTTTTCTCTTTTCTTTTGCCCTACCCAGATACGTAGGGAGTTTCTTGCCTTTTGGGAGGTCTGAGTTCTTCTGCCAGCATTCAGTAGGTGTTCTATAGGAGCAGTTCGACATGTAGATGTATTTATGATGTACCAGTGGGGAGGAAGGTGATCTCCATGTCTTACTCTGCAACCATCTTTATGCTCTCTCCTTATATTAGGTCTTTAATCCATTGTGAGTTTAATTTTGTGTATGGTATTAGGTAGTGTTCTAATTTCATTCTTTTACATATAGGTGTCCAGTTTCCCCAGCACAACTTATTGAAGAGACTATCTTTTCTCCATTGTATATTCTTGCCTCCTTTGTCATAGATTTGGTGACCATAGTTGTGTGGGTATATCTCTGGGCTTTCTATCCTGTACCACTGATCTATATTTCTGTTTTTATGACAGTACCATACTCTCTTGATTACTGTAGTTTTGTATTATAGTCTGAAATCAGGGAGCCTGATTTGTCCAACTCCGTTTTTCTTTCTCAAGGTTCCTTTTGTTACCATTTCCTAGAGTAACGAAAATAAACACAAAAGTACAGAAATGTGGCCTAATTAAATTAAAATCTTTTGCATAACAAAGGAAACCATAAATAGGATGACAAGACAACCCTCAGAATGGGAGAAAATATTTGAAAATGAGGCAGCTTTCAAAGGATTAATCTCCAAGATATACAAAGAATTCATGCAACTCAATATTAAAAAAACAAATAACCTAATTAAAAAAATGGATGGAAAACCTAAATAGACATTTCTCCCAAGAAGACTACAGATGACCAAGAGGCACATGAAAAGATGCTCAATGTCACTAATTATTAGAAAAATTCAATCAAATCTCCCATGAGGTATCACCTCACACTGGTCCAAATGGCCATCATGAAAAATCTGCAAACAATAAATGCTGGAAAATGTGTGGAATAAAGGGATCCCACTACCTGTGTTTGTGTGTATGTAAATTGTTACAGCCACTATGGAGAACAGTATGGATTTCCTTAAAAAATTAAAAATAGCACTACCATATGACCCAGCAATCCCACTACTGGGCATATACCCAGAGAAAATCATAATTCAAAAAACACATGTACCCCAGTGTTCATTGCAGCACTATTTACGATAGCCAGCACTATTCACAACAGCCAGTACAATAGCAAAACAACCTAAATATCCATCCACAGATGAAATGATAATGAAGATGTGGTACATATATACAATAGAATTTTACTCAGCAATAAAAATGAATGAAATTCGGTCATTTGTAGATTTATGGATAGCCCTAGAGTGTGTCATACAGAGTGAAGTAAGTCTGAAAGAGAAAAACAAATGTCGTATATTAATGCATATATGTGGAATCTAGAAAAATGTTACAGATGAACCTATTTGCAGGGCATGAATAGAGATGCAGACATAGAGAACAGACATGTGGACACAGGGTGGAAGGGGAGGGTGTGATGAATTGGGAGATTAGGATTGACATGCATACACTACCATGTGTAAAATAGATAGGTTGTGGGAACCTGCTGTATAGCACAGGGAGCTCAGCTTCGTGCTCTGTGATGACCTAGATTGGTGGGATATGGGCGTGGGAGGGAGGTCCAAAAGGGAGGGGATATATGTATACATATAGCTGATTCACTTCATTTTACAGCAGAAACTAATACAACATTGTAAAGCAATTATACTCCAATAAAAATCAAAAGTCTATTTTGTCTGATATGAGTATTGCTACTCTAGCTTTCGTTTGATTTCCATTTGCATGGAATATTTTTCCATCCCCTCACTTGAAGTCTGTATGTGTCCATAGATCTGAAGTAGGTCTCTTGTAGACAGCAGATTATATATATATATATATATATATATATATATATATATATATATATGTCTTGTTTAGTTGTTCTTCTGGGGTTTTAACTTTTTTTCCTTCATCTGGGACATATTTCTCTGTAATCTCATTTCCACAGGCTGCAGGATTGTAGTTCTTTTTGCTTGTTGTCTGTGCTCAGGTGGATGAGGTTGTCTAAAAGGCTTGTGTGGGTTTCCTGATGGGAGGGATCAGTTCCTGACCATTTGTGGTTGGAGTTGTGTCTTGTACCTCTGGTGAGCAGAGCTGTGCTCAGGAAGACTTTAAGCAGCCTGTCTGCTGTTGGGTGGGGCTGTGTTCCCACCCTGTTGGTTGTTTGGCCTGATGTATCCCAAAACTGGAGCCTACAAGCTGTTGGTTGGGGCTAGGTCTTGGGGAGGAAATGGCAGGCTCCAGGAGGGCTCACACAATGAGTACTCTCCAGAAATACTGCTGCCCTTGTCTTTGTCTCCACAGTGAGCCACAGTTTCCCTGGCTCTGTAGGAGACTCTTCAGTATTAACAGGTAGGTCTGACCCAGTGTCTCACGAGGTTGCTGCTTTTTTCCCTGGGTCCTTGTGTGCACGAGAACTTGTGTGCATCCTCCATGAGTGGAGTTTCACTTTTCCCCCAGTCTTGTGGAATACCTGCAATCAATTCCCACTGGCATTCAAAGTCAGATTCTCTGGGGTCTCCTCCTCCTGTTGCCAGATCCCCAGGCTGGGAGTCCTGACGTGGCACTCAGGACTTTCACTCCTGTGGGAGAACATCTGTGGTTTAATTATTTTCTGGTTTGTGGATTGTCCACCTGGTGGGTATGGGATTTGATTTTATCGTGATTTCCCCCTTCCTACCATCTCATTATGGCTTCTTCTTTATTTTTGGATGTAAGGTATCTCTTTTGGTAGGTTCCAGCGCTTTCTGTCAGTGGTGGTTCAGCAGTTAGTTATGGTTTTCATGTTTTCATAAAAGGGGTGAGCTCACATCCCTCTGCATTTCCATCTTGAGACCAGCCTCCAACAAAGTTTATGCATTTTAACTAAACAATCTTTTAGTCATACTTTATGCACTTTTCTGTGATGTTACACAATTTTATTCATCCAGTGACAGTGAGGTACTTTGGCTTGACTCCAAAATGCCTCAAACGGAATACAGGTTAATGAATGAAAGACGTTGAGATGTGAGCTTCATTGTTTCCTCATATGAAAGAGTTTGATGACCATATGAATCTCAGGGTATGAAGATTCAGAGTGGCTTATATGTTTGTGTAATTCATATTATTATTGGACCCTTATATTTTGAGAATAAAATATTTTTCTATACAACTTTCTTTCCCCCATCCTTGTCACCCCACACATTCACATATTTTTCCTCCTAAAATGAGATGGAATTTACTGTTTGTAGAATGAACCATTTTAAGAGAAATATCCACACAGAAATTTGTAAAATACCTTTTTTTACTGGATTCAATCTGTGTGTTTTAATAACTTTTCATCCCCTCAATTTCATTAGACAAATTGAGATAGATTGCCAGGCTTATTAGCAGTAAGCTGTGAGGTTTGAGCTGGCTTTTCTAGTAAAGTTAAGATTTGGATTTGTGCTGAAGGAAGGCAGAATGCTGGGCATGTTGGAACAGGATATGTGAGAAATGGCATCAAATAAAGACATAGAGATGGGAAGACTGTGACATGTGTATGGGGCAACAAGGTGTCTGGTGTGATGTGGGCATAAGATTTGTTTCAAACAATAGGAGAGAGAAGCATTGGTAAAGAGAGTGAGGGTGGGAGGGAGGGAGAAGGAGAAAGAGAGTGGAAGAGAGAGTGGGGGGAGATTGAAGGAATAGGAAAGTAGAGGAAATTGACTGAGGGCATTGAAGGCCAGAGTAAAGATTATAAACTTGATCTGATAAACAATAAAGAGTGCTTCTAAATTCTTAATCTAAGAGTGAAGGCTAGTGTTGGCCATGATGAATGTATGGTTTTGGAAGATTAATCTAGTCTCAATGTGCAAGATGGATAGAATAGGAGAAATACCTTGGTGGCAGAGAAATTGATTTATTTGTTATTGTAGTAATCCTTTTATTGTCTTAGACTATTATTAATTGCCAATCTTCTTTTTGATTTATAAGAATTCCAGTTTAAGTTGGCTGATGTGTGGCTCACATTCCTTAGGGAATATTCGGACTCAGGGTATTGTCATTTTTGTGACTTTGAACATTTGAGAACTTGATCAGTGTTAGGAAGTGAAGAGTGATATAATGGGAAACATAGGATCCTTTATTTATGTAGAAAGAAGCACTCCTATTTGGCCATTGGGAAGTGATATGATGCCAGTTAGGATTCCATTTAATATACAGAGTGAAATTAGAAAAATAAATATTAAAAAAAATAAACCCTGTATTCTAGTCGTTTCTATTTTTAAACCTGGAAAATTATAAAGGAAAGATAAAAGACCCATATCATTCCATTTAAAATTATTAATGGCTTTAGAGATAATATAATAAATGATGATAGTTCTTATTAGATGTAAACTCTATCTTCCTAGAATTAGCAATACATTTGATGTTTTTAATATTAATTTCAACAGAAAATTGGCAATATATCAAGTTTTTTAATCAGAAAAGTGTATTTGGAAGTAAATGTTGAAAAACTTAATCACATTTTAAGAAATTAACACAAAGATATCTATGTAAGAGAAACTTCATCTATACTTCAGATGGATGAGATTTATAGATGTAAAGTCACCTATAAAGAGTCTGAGAGTGAGAGCTTCCCTGGTGTCGCAGTGGTTGAGGGTCCGCCTGCCAATGCAGGGGACACGGGTTCGTGCCCCAGTCTGGGAGGATCCCACATGCCGCGGAGCGGCTAGGCCCGAAAGCCATGGCTGCTGAGCCTGCACGTCTGGAGCCTGTCTTCCGCAACGGGAGAGGCTGCAACAATGAGAGGTCCGCGTACTGAAAAAAAAAAAAAAAGTCTGAGAGTAAGCATTGGATAATGGCATTTTATTGCATGTCAATAATTTCTTATCAGATTTCTTCAGAAGGTATGCTAATAATTTTAAAGTTTTAATTATTATTCCTCAGTACACAGTACCTACTAACCTGGAACTAGAAATGTGTAATTAACAGTTTTCAATACACCTATAAGATTGTAATAAGGATAATTCATCTTACAAATGATGAAATACTTTATTGACTCTCTTGTACATTTAAAGCTTGGAAAGAAAGTTACACTATTCTAACACTTCAAGATTGTGTCTCAAAGCACTTAAAGGAAAATGCAGCTGGACCTGGAATATGTTTCCATTATTTTCTCACCTCATCTAAGTTGTGGGTGATGGCCTGTGAGGCACTATTAGTATCATTTATTAGAAGTAAAATAAAGCAAGGTAAAATGTTCAAAATATGGAGATTATATAACATCAGTATAGTTTTAGTAGGAATAAAAGTGAAATTGGCTATCTTTTTAAATGAGGTTCTTAATGAAGTCTTTGAATAAGAAAATAATGCAAACTTTTGGCTTTAGTCAGTCCTCTTGAGCTATGATACAAGGGAGTATTCCTTCCCTTGTGAGGCTACTGTTTTCAATGCTTTTTACTTTGACAGGGAAGACACGCCTCCATGTCTTTATTCATGCTGTTTCTTGTGCTTAGAATGTCACCCAACTTACTTCTTTAAATATACATTTTTACATTAAAATATCATGAACTACATTTTAGACACAAAAGATGAAGAATAATAATAAAAGGAGCAATAATGTACCAAACACCTAGTTAAGAAATAGAATATTACAAGTACCTAGAAGTCCTTCATATGACTCTATCTAATTGAAACCCTTTTCTTCCCTCTCAGATGAAATAAGAACTCTTAATTTTTTTTAACACCTTTATTGGGGTACAATTGCTTTACAATGGTGTGTTAGTTTCTGATTTATAACAAACTGAATCAGTTATACATATACATATGTTCCCATATCTCTTCCCTCTTGCGTCTCCCTCCCTCCCACCCTCCATATCCCACCCCTCCAGGAGGTCACGAAGCACCGAGCTGATATCCCTGTGCTATGCAGCTGCTTCCCACTAGCTATCTACCTTACGTTTGGTAGTGTATATATGTCAATGCCTCTCTCTCGCTTTCTCACAGCCCACCCTTCCGCCTCCCCATATCCACAAGTCCATTCTCCAGTAGGTCTGTATCTTTATTCCTGTCTAACCACTAGGCCCTTCATGACATTCTTCTGCCTTAAATTCCATATATATGTGTTAGCATACGGTATTTGTCTTTCTCTTTCTGACTTACTTCACTCTGTATGACAGACTCTAGATCTATCCACTTCATTACAAATAGCTCAATTTCCTTTCTTTTTATGGCTGAGTAATATTCCATTGTATATATGTGACACATCTTCTTTATCCATTCATCCAATGATGGGCACTTAGGTGGTTTCCATCTCTGGACTGTTGTAAATAGAGCTGCAACGAACATTTTGGTACATGACTCTTTTTGAACTTTGGTTTTCTCAGGGTAAATGCCAAGTAGTGGGACTGCTGGGTCATATGGTAGTTCTATTTGTAGTTTTTTAAGGAACCTCCATACTGTTCTCCATAGTGGCTGAAACAATTCATATTCCCACCAGCAGTGCAAGAGTGTTCCCTTTACTCCACACCCTATCCAGCATTTATAGTTTCTAAATTTTTTGATGATGGCCATTCTGACTGGTGTGAGATGATATCTCATTGTAGTTTAGATTTGCATTTCTCTAATGATTAATGATGTTGAGCATTCTTTCATGTGTTTGCTGGCAGTCTGTATATCTCCTTTGGAGAAATGTCTATTTAGGTCTTCTGCCCGTTTTTAGATTGGGTTGTTTGTTTTTTTGTTATTGAGCTGCATGAGCTGCTTGTAAATTTTGGAGATTAATCCTTTGTCAGTTGCTTCATTTGCAAATATTTTCTCCCATTCTGAGGGTTGTCTTTTGGTCTTGTTTATGGTTTCCTTTGCTGTGCAAAAGCTTTGAAGTTTCATTAGGTCCCATTTGTTTATATTTGATTTTATTTCCATTTCTCTAGGAGGTGGGTCAAAAAGGATCTTGCTGAGATTTATGCCATAGAGTGTTCTGCCTATGTTTTCTTCTAAGAGTTTGATAGTTTCTGGCCTTACATTTAGGTCTTTAATTCATTTTGAGCTTATTTTTCTGTATGGTGTTAGGGAGTGATCTAATCTAATACTTTTACAGATACCTGTCCAGTTTTCCCAGCACCACTTATTGAAGAGGCTGTCCTTTCTCCACTGTACATTCCTGCCTCCTTTATCAAAGATAAGGTGACCATATGTGTGTGGGTTTATCTCTGGGCTTTCTATCCTGTTCCATTGATCTATCTTTCTGTTTTTGTGCCAGTACCATACTGTCTTGATTACTGTAGCTTTGTAGTATAGTCTGAAGTCAGGGAGCCTGATTCCTCCAGCTCCGTTTTTCATTCTCAAGATTGCTTTGGCTATTCAGGGTCTTTTCTGTCTCCATACAAATTGTGAAATTTTTTGTTCTACTTCTGTGAAAAATGCCAGTGGTAGTTTGATAGGAATTTCATTGAATCTGTAGATTGCTTTGGGTAGTAGAGTCATTTTCACAATGTTGATTCTTCCAATCCAAGAACATGGTATATCTCTCTATCTATTTGTATCATCTTTAATTTCTTTCATCAGTGTCTTATAATTTTCTGCATACAGGTCTTTTGTCCCCTTACGTAGGTTTATTCCTAGATATTTTATTCTTTTTGTTGCAGTGGTAAATGGGAGTGTTTTCTTCATTTCACTTTCAGATTTTTCATCATTAGTGTATAGGAATGCAAGAGATTTCTGTGCATTAATTTTGTATCCTGCTACTTTACCAAATTCATTGATTAGCTCTAGTAGTTTTCTGGTAGCATCTTTAGGATTCTCTATGTATAGTATCATATCATCTGCAAACAGTGAAAGCTTTACTTCTTCTTTTCCGATTTGGATTCCTTTTATTTCCTTTTCTTCTCTGATTACTGTGGCTAAAACTTTCAAAACTATATTGAATAAGAGTGGTGAGAGTGGGCAAACTTGTCTTGTTCCTGATCTTAGTGGAAATGCTTTCAGTTTTTCACCATTGAGAATGATGTTGGCTGTGGATTTGTCATATATGGCCTTTATTATGTTGAAGAAAGTTCCCTCTATACCTACTTTCTGCAGGGTTTGTATCATAAATGGGTGTTGAATTATGTCAAAACCTTTCTCTGCATCTATTGAGATGATCGTATGGATTGGCTCCTTCAATTTGTTAATATGGTTTATCACATTGATAGATTTGCGTATATTGAAGAATCCTTGCATTCCTAGAATAAACCCCACTTGATAATGGTGCATGATCCTTTTAATGTGCTGTTGGATTCTGTTTGCTAGTATTTTGTTGAGGATTTTTGCATCTATGTTCATCCATGATATTAGCCTGTAGTTTTCTTTCTTTGTGACATCCTTTTCTGGTTTTGGTATCAAGGTGATGGTGGCTTCGTAGAATGAATTTGGCAGCGTTCCTCCCTCTGCTATATTTTGGAAGACTTTGAGAAGGATAGGTATTAGCTCTTCTCTAAATGTTTGATAGAATTCGCCTGTGAAGCCATCTGGTCCTGGGCTTTTGTTTGTTGGAAGATTTTTAATCACAGTTTCAATTTCAGTGCTTGTGATTGGTCTGTTCATATTTTCTACTTCTTCCTGATTCAGTCTTGGCAGGTTGTGCATTTCTAAGAATTTGTCCATTTCTTCCAGTTTTTCCATTTTATTGGCATAGAGTTGCTTGTAGTAATCGCACATGATCTTTTTTATTTCTGCAGTGTCACTTGTTACTTCTTTTTCATTTCTAATTTTATTGATTTCAGTCTTCTGCTTTCTTTTTGATGAGTCTGGCTAATGGTTTATCTATTTCGTTTATCTTTTCAAAGAACCAGCTTTTAGTTTTATTGATCTTTGCTATTGGTTCCTTCATTTCTTTTTCATTTATTTCTGATCTGATTTTTATGATTTCTTTCCTTCTGCTAACTTTGGGGTTTTTTTGTTCTTCTTTCTCTAATTGTTTGAGGTGCAAGGTTAGGTTGTTTATTCGAGATGTTTCCTGCTTCTTAAGGTGGGCTTGTATTGCTACAAACTTCCCTCTAGAACTGCTTTTGCTGCATCCCATAGGTTTTGGGTCATCATGTCTCCATTGTCATTTGTTTCTAGGTATTTTATGATTTCCTCTTTGATTTCTTCAGTGATCACTTTGTTATTAAGTAGTGTATTGTTTAGCTTCCATGTGTTTGTATTTGTTACAGATCTTTTCCTGTAATTGATACCTAGTCTCATAGCATTTTGGTCGGAAAAGATACTTGATACAATTTCAATTTTCTTAAATTTACCAAGGCTTTATTAGTGACACAAGATATGATCTATCCTGGAGAATGTTCCATGAGCACTTGAGAAAAATGTGTATTCTGTTGTTTTTGGATGGAGTGTCCTATAAATATCAATTAAGTCCATCTTGTTTAATGTATCATTTAAAGCTTGTGTTTCCTTATTTATTTTCATTTTGGATGATCTGTCCATTGGTGAAAGTGGGGTGTTAAAGTCCACTAGTATGAATGTGTTACTGTCGATTTCCCCTTTTATGGCTGTTAGTTTTTGCCTTATGTATTGAGGTGCTCCTATGTTGGGTGCATAAATATTTACAATTGTTATATCTTCTTCTTGGATTCATCCCTTTATCATTATGTAGTGGCCTTCTTTGTCTCTTCTAATAGTCTTTATTTTAAAGGCTATTTTGTCTGATATGAGAATTGCTACTCCAGCTTTCTTTTGGTTTCCATTTTCATGGAATATCTTTTTCCATCCCCTTACTTTCAGTCTGTATGTGTCTCTAGGTCTGAAGTGGGTCTCTTGTAGACAGCATATATATGGGTCTTGTTTTTGTATCCATTCAGCCAATCTGTGTCTTTTGGTGGGAGCATTTAGTCCATTTACATTTAAGGTAATTATTGATATGTATGTTCCTATTTCTATTTTCTAAATTGTTTTGGGTTCGTTATTATAGGTCTTTTCCTTCTCTTGTGTTTCTTGCCTAGAGAAGTTCCTTTAGCATTTGTTGTAAAGCTGGTTTGGTGGTGCTGGACTCTCTCAGCTTTTGCTTGTCTGTAAAGATTTTAATTTCTCCATCAAATCTGAATGAGGTCCTTGCTGGGTAGAGTAATCTTGTTTGCAGGTTTTTCTCCCTCATCACTTTCAGTATGTCCTGCCACTCCCTTTTGGCTTGCAGAGTTTCTGCTGAGAGATCAGCTGTTAACCTTATGTGGATTCCCTTGTGTGTTATTTGTTTTTCCCTTGCTGCTTTTAATATGCTTTCTTTGTATTTAATTTTTGACAGTATGATTAATATGTGTCTTGCCATATTTCTCCTTGGATTTATCCTGTATGGGACTCTCTGTGCTTCCTGGACTTGATTAACTATTTCCTTTCCCATATTAGGGAAGTTTTCAACTATAATCTCTCCAAATATTTTCTCAGTCCCTTTCTTTATCTCTTCTTCTTCTGGAACCCCTATAATTCGAATGTTGGTGCGTTTAATGTTTTCCCAGATGTCTCTGAGACTGTCCTCAGTTCTTTTCATTCTTTTCTCTTTATTCTGCTCTGCAGTAGTTATTTCCACTACTTTATCTTCCAGGTCACTTATCTGTTCTTCTGCCTCAGTCATTCTGCTATTGATCCCATCTAGAGTATTTTTCATTTCCTTTATTGTGTTGTTCATCGTTGCTTGTTTCATCTTTATTTCTTCTAGGTCCTTGTTAAATGCTTCTTGCATTTTGTCTATTCTAGTTCCAAGATTTTGGATCATCTTTACTATCATTATTCTGAATTCTTTTTCAGGTCGACTGCCTATTTCTTTATTTGTTAAGTCTGATGCGTTTTTATCTTGCTCCTTCATCTCCTGTGTGTTTTTCTGTTTTCTAATTTTGCTTATCTTACTCTGTTTGGGGTCTCATTTTTGCAGGCTGCAGGTTTGTAGTTCCCGTTGTTTTTGATGTCTGTCCTCAGTGGCTAAGGTTGGTTCAGTGGGTTGTGTAGGCTTCCTGGTGGAGGGGACTAGTGACTGTGTTCTGGAGGATGAGTCTGGATCTTGTCTCTCTGTTGGGCAGGTCCATGTCTGGTGGTGTGTTTTAGGGTGTCTGTGGACTTATCATGCTTTTAGGCCGCCTCTCTGCTAATGGGTGGTGTTGTGTTCCTGTTTTGCCAATTGTTTGGCATAGGTTGTCCAGCACTGTAGCTTGCTGGTCGTTGAGTGAAGCTGGGTGCTGGTTTTGAGATGGAGGTCTCTGGGAGATTTTCGCCATTTGATATTATGTGGAGCTTGGTGGTCTCTTGTTGACCTGTGTCCTTAAGTTGGTTCTCCCACCTCAGAGGCAGAGCCCTGACTCCTGGCTGGAGCACCAAGAGCCTTTCATCCACACAGCTCAGAATAAAAGGGAGAAAAAGTATAGAGAAAGAATTAGTTGAAGTAGGAAGAAAGAAAGAAAGAAAGAGAGAGAGAAAGAAATGTGGGAAGGAAGGAAGGAAGGAAGAAAGAAAGAAAGAAAGAAAGAAGAAAAGAAGGAAAGAAAGAAAGAAAGGAGGGAGGGAAGGAAGAAGGAAGGAGGGAAGGAAAAAAGTAAGAAGGAAAGAAGATACAATAAATTAAATTAAAGTAAAATAAAATAAAGTTATTAAATTAAAAAATAATTATTTAGAAAATAAAAAGGGACAGATAGAACCTTAGGACAAATGGTGGAAGCAAAGCTATACAGACATAATCTCACACAGAAGCATACAGATACACCCTCACAAAAAGAGGAAAAGGGGAAAACATCATAAATCTTGCTCTCAAAGTCCACCTCCTCAATTTGGGATGATTCGTTGTCTAAAGGAGGGAAGGAAGGAAGGAAGGAAAGAAAGAAAGAAGAAAGAAAGAAAGAAAGAAAGAAAGAAAGAAAGAAAGAAAGGAAGGAAGGAAGGAAGGAAGGAGGAAGGAAGGAAGGAAGGAAGGAAGGAAGGAAGGAAAGAAAGAAAGAAGGTAAAGTAAAATAAAGTTATTAAAATTAAAATTAATTATTAAGGAAAAAATTTTTTTTAAAAAATGGGTGTATAGAACCCTAGGACAAATGGTGGAAGCAATGCTATACAGACAAAATCTCACACAGAAGCATACACATACACACTCACAAAAAGAGGAAAAGGGGAAAAAATCATAGATCTTGCTCTCAAAGTCCACTCCTCAAATTGGGATGATTCATTGTCTATTCATGTATTCCACAGATGCAGGGTACATCAAGTTGATTGTGGAGCTTTAATCCACTGCTTCTGAGGCTGCTGGGAGAGATTTCCCTTTCTCTTCTTTGTTCTCACAGATCCCATGGGCTCAGCTTTGGATTTGGCCCCGCCTTTCCGTATAGGTCGGTGGAGGGTGTCTGTGTTTTGCTCAGACAGGACGGGGTTAAAGGAGCCGCTGATTCGGGGGATCTGGCTCACTCAGGCAGGGGGGAGGGAGGGGCGCGGAATGTGGGGCGAGCCTGCAGCGGCAGAGGCCAGCGTGACATTGCACCAGCCTGAGGCACGCTGTGCGTTCTCCCGGAGAAGTTGTCCCTGGATCCCGGGAACCTGGCAGTGGCTGGCTGCACAGGCTCCCTGGAAGAGGGGTGTGGATAGTGACCTGTGCTTGCACACAGGCCCCTTGGTGGTGGCAGCAGCAGCCTTAGCATCTCCTGCCCGTCTCTGGGGTCTGTGCTTTTAGCCACAGCACACACCCGTCTCTGGGGTCCGCATTTTTAGCCGCGGTTTGCGCCCGTCTCTGGAGTCCACGCTTTTAGCCGCAGCTTGCTCCCGTCTCTGGGGTCCGCGCTTTTAGCCGTGGCCTGTGCCCGTCTTTGGGGTCCGCGCTTTTAGCCACAGCTCGTGCCCGTCTCTGGGGTCCACGCTTTTAGCCACGGCTCGTGCCCATCTCTGGAGTTCCTTTAAGCAGCGCTCTTAAAACCCTCTCCTCGCGCACCAGGAAACAAAGAGGGAAGAAAAGTCTCTTGCCTCTTCAGCAGCTCCAAACCTTTTCCCGGACTCCCTCCCGGCTAGCCATGGTGCACTAACCCCTTCAGGCTGTGTTAACGCAGCCAACCCCAGTCCTCTCCATGGGCTCTGACCGAAGCCCAAGCCTCAGCTCGCAGCCCCGCCCACCCCGGCGGGTGAGCAGACAAGCCTCTCAGGCTGGTGAGTGCCGGTTGGCACCGATCCTCTGAGCGGGAATCTCCCCGCTTTGCCCTCCACACCCCTGTTGCTGTGCTCTCCTCCGTGGCTCCAAAGCTCCCTCCTCCATCTCCTGTACTCTCCACCCGTGAAGGAGCTTCCTAGTGTGTGGAAACCTTTCCTCCTTCACAGCTCCCTCCCACTTGTGCAGGTCCCGTCCCTATTCTTTTGTCTCTGTTTTTTCTTTTTTTCTTTTGCCCTACCCAGGTACGTGGGGAGTTTCTTGCCTTTTGGGAGTTCTGAG
This sequence comes from Delphinapterus leucas, assembly GCF_059928025.1. Lineage (NCBI taxonomy): Eukaryota > Metazoa > Chordata > Mammalia > Artiodactyla > Monodontidae > Delphinapterus > Delphinapterus leucas. The sequence goes on along the minus strand of NC_143150.1, from coordinate 63,194,637 downwards.
GTCTTCTACCAGTGTTCAGTAGGTGTTCTGTAGGAGTTGCTCCACGTGTAGATGTATTTCTGGTGTATCTGTGGGGAGGAAGTTGATCTCCACATCTTACTCTTCCGCCATCTTCCCATCCGCCCAGCACTCTTAATTTTGTATGAATATTTCTCTCTTGCTTTCCTGTACAGTTATAGCCTCTATGCAGATTTCCTTGAATAACATGTTATTTAGTTTTGCCTGCTTTTGTACTTCATGTAAATGGAATGATATCATACATATTTTCCCAAATTGCTTCACTTATTCAAAACAGTGTTTGTAAAATTCATCTATATTTTTGAATGTAAATCTAGTTCATTCATTTTTACTGAATATAATATTTCAATTAACAAATATACCACCTGCAAATCCATCTGGATGTACTGCTTTTCTAACAGACAGATTTTAAATCCCTGATTCACTTTGTCATTGCTGTAAGACTAATTAGGCTTTATGTTTCCTCATAAGTCAGTTTTAGAAAATTTTATTTTTCTGCCACTAGGTTTTTAAAATATTTAGGCATAAAGTTGTTTATAATTTTTATATACTTTTGTTAAGGTTTCTGGGGCTTCATTGATCTAAGGATTTTTATTCTTCAACAGTTATGAAAAATTCTCAGCCATTATGTTTTTATATATTGAATATTTCACTTTTCCCATTCTCACTTTAATCTCCTTCTAGAATTTGGATTAGATATATGTTAGACTGTCTCACTCTATCCTCCATGTCTTTTCACTTCTCTTTTATATTTTCCACTTTTTGTATCTGTGGATTTTATTTGAGATAATTTCTTAGGAAGTATTTTTCAGTTCACTAATTCTCCTTTAGATGTGCCTAAAATGTTGTTTAATCCACTGGTTAAATTTCAGTGTTTATATTTTTTATTTCTAGATATTGTGTTTTGTTCCTTTTCAACTTAGTTTGGTCATTCCTCAGTCATATTTGCAAGTGTTCCTTTTATCTATTTAATATTTTAATCATACTTTTTATATTCTGACCTAGTCAATACTAAATCTAAAATCATTATTGTTGTGTCTGTTAACCTTTTTTTTCAGCTGGCTCTCACTTATGGTACCTCATTTATTTGTTTGTTTTGAAATATGTTACATATTTTCTTTGGAATTTCATTTTTGGAAATTCTGTGTGACCTTGAGTAAAAATGTGTTATTCCTGAAAGCTTTGCATTTTATTCTGATGGGAACACTACCCATCTGAGACAACTTTAAATTCTACACTAGAGACTTTTATAACCACAAAGGTACTGTAAATTTTTAAGAAACACATGTGAGGGATGGTTATCTTTATGAATTCTGAGGGACTATTTAGTTGTATGTATTTTATAATTTCCATTATGATATTTTCTTAAACCTGAATTATTTAGTAATGGATATTTTTTAGTATCCTAAGGAAAGTAATGGCTGCTTTTTAACTGATAGCTACTGTAGGTAGAGAATGTGTTCTGTATGATATAATGTAATTGTAATTATTTTTAATGCTTAAAACACAATAAATTTCCATAAACTGAACATAACTATGTAACAAGCACCTAAATAAGGAAACAGAACACTGCTAAGCATCCCAGAAGCACCATTTGTTCTCCCTTCCAACAAGAAAACTGCTATCCTGACTCCATGTATTATATATGTGAAAATGATTATTTTATTTAAGTACAACATGCTTTCAGAAAAAGTGCATAAATCATGATTGCTTAGTTTAATGTATTTTCACCAAGTAAATACTCTCACAAGACAACTACCCACATCATGAAATAAAAATTTTCAAATCTTTATTCTGTAGAACTTGAACCTACACAAAGCTGTATGTCAATTATATTAGCAAAACTGGAAGAAAATAAAAATTAAAAAGATGTAGGAATTTTAGGAAATAATCAGATAAGTGTACATTTGCATTCATCCCCTGTTTGACTAATGTGTTTAACAAAATTTATTTCATTAAATAAATTGTAAAGCAACTATATTCCAAAGGAAAAAAAAGAATATTCATAAAGACATTTTTCATAGTAGCAAAATACTCAAAGCCATTCAAATAAATTAATACATTGCATTACTGTTATAAAAAGAAATACTCTATAGAAATGAAAACAAAAAACTAAAGCTATATTCAAAAGTGTGGATGAATCTCACAAACATAATATTAAGCAAAAGAAGGCAAACATAAAACAGTACATACTGCATGCTTCTATGTACGTAAAATTCACAATCCATAAAAAAAATAAAATGAGGCTAGAAATCAGGAAAGTGGTTTTCTTTGACAAAGTGGGAGATTAGTAACAAGGAGGGGCAGAAGGGAGTATAGTTGTTTTACATTGCTGTGTCAGTTTCTGCTGTACAGCAAAGTGAATCAGCTATACTTATACATATATCCCCTCTTTTCTAGATTTCCTTCCCACTTAGGTCCACATGGAGCACTGAGTAGAGTTCCGTGTGCTATATGGTAGGTTCTCATTAGTTTATTTTATACACAGTAGTGTATATATGTCAAACCTAATCTCCAAATTCATCCCACCCCCCCTTTCCACCTTGGTATCCATACGTTTGTTCACTATGTCTGTGTCTGTATTTCTGCTATGCAAATAAGATCATCTATAACATTTTCCAGATTGCACATATATGTGTTAATATACGATATTTCTTTTTCTCTTTCTGACTTCACTCTGTATGACAGTCTCTAGGTGCATCCACATCTCTGCAAAAGACACAATTTCTTTCCTTTTTATGACTGAGTAATATTCGATTCTATATATGTACCATATCATTATTGATTCCTCTGTTGATGGACATTTAGGCTGCCTCCAAGTCCTGGCTATTGTAAATAGTGCTGCAGTGAACACTGGGGTGCATATATCTTTTCTAAGTATGATTTTCTTTGGGTATATGCCTAGGAGTGGGATTGCTGGGTCATATGGCAGTTTATTTTCAGTTTTTTAAGGACCCCCCCATACGGTTCTCCATAGTGACTGTATCAATATACATTCCCACCTACAGTGGCAGAGGGTTCCTTTTTCTCCACACCCTCTCCAGCATTTATTGTTTGTAGATTTTTTGATGATGGCCATTCTGACTGGTTTGAGGTGATACCTCATTGTAGTTTTGATTTACATTTCTCTAATGATTAGTGATGTTGAGCATCCTTTCATGTGTTTGTTGGCCATCTGTATGTCTTCTTTGAGGAAATGTCTATTTAGGTCTTCTGCCCATTTTTTCATTAGGTTGTTTGTTTTTTTAATATTGAGCTGCATGAGCTGTTTGTATACTTTGGAGATTAATTCCTTGTCAGTTGCTTCATTTGCAAATATTTTCTCCTATTCTGAGGGGTGCTTTTTTACCTTGTTTATGGTTTCCTTGGGTGTGCAAAAGGTTTGAAATGTAATTAGGTTCCATTTGTTTATTCTTGTTTTTATTTTTCTACTCTAGGAGGTGGGTCAAAAAAGATCTTGATGGATTTATGTTAAAGAATGATCTACCTATGTTGTCCTCTAAGAGTTTTATAGTGTCTGGCCTTACATTTGGGTCTTTTTTTTTTTTTTTTTTTTTTTTTACATTTGGGTCTTAAATCCATTTTGAGTTTTTTTTTGTGTATGATGTTAGGGAGTGTTCTAATTTCATTGTTTTACCTGTAGCTCTCCAGTTTTTCCAGAATCGCTTATTGAAGAGACTGTCTTTTCTCCACTGTATATTCTTGCCTTCTTTGTCATAGATTAGGTGACCATAGGTGTGTGGGTTTATCTCTGGGCTTTCTACCCTGTTCCATTGATCTATATTTCTGTTTTTGTGCTTGTGTCATACTGTCTTTATTACTGTAGCTTTGTGTTATAGTCTGAAGTCAGGAAGCCTGATTCCTCCAGCTCCATTTTTCTTTCTCAAGATTGCTTTGGCTCTTCAGGGTCTTTTGTGTTTCCATACAAATTGTAAATTTTTTTTTCTGCTTCTGTGAAAACTGCCATTGGTAATTTGACAGGGATTGTAATGAATCTGTAGATTGCTTTGGGTAGTATAGTCATTTTCACAATATTGATTCTTCCAATCCAAGGACATGATATATCTCTGTTTGTGTCATCTTTAATTTCTTTCCTTAGTATCTTATAGTTTTCTGCATATAGGTCTTTTGCCACCTTAGGTAGGTTTATTCCCAGGTATTTTACTCTTTTTCTTGCAATGGTAAATGGGATTGTTTCCTTAATTTCTCTCTCTGATTTTTCATCATTATTGTATAGGAATGCAAGAGATTTTTGTGTATTAATTTTGTGTCCTGCAACTTTACTGCATTCAATTATTAGGTCTAGTAGTTTTCTGGTGGCATCTTTAGGATTTTTTATGTAGAGTATCATGTCATCTGCAAACAATGACAGCTTTATTTCTTCTTTTTCAATTTGGATTCCTTTTATTTAATTTTCTTTTCTGATTGCTGTGGCTAGGACTTCCAAAGCCATGTTGAATAATAGTGGTGAGAGTGGACAGCCTTGTCTTTTTCTTGATCTTAGAGGAAATGCTTTTCATTTTTCACCATTGAGAATGGCGTTTGCTGTGTGTTTGTCGTATATGGGCTTTATTATGTTGAGATATGTTCCCTATGTGCCCACTTTCTAGAGGGTTTTTGTCAGAAATCGGTGTTGAATTTTGTCAAAAGCTTTTTTTGCATCTATTGAGATGATCATATGGTTTTTATTCTTTAATTTGTTAATATGGTGTATCATATTGATTGATTTGCGTATATTGAAGAATCCTTGAATCCCTGGGATAAATCCCACTTGATCATGATGTATGATCCTTTTAATGTGTTGTTGGGTTCTGTTTGCTAGTATTTTGTCCAGGATTTTTGTATCTATATTCATCAGTGATATTGGCTTTGAACTTTCTTTTTTTGTAATATCTCTGTCTGGTTTTGGAATCAGGGTGATGGTGGCCTCATAGAATGAGCTTGGGAGTGTTCCTTCTTCTGCAATTTTTTGGAAGAGTTTGAGAAGTTTAGGTGTCAGCCCTTCCCTAAATGTTCAACAGAGTTCTCCTGTGAAGCCATCTGGTCCTGGGCTTTTGTTTGTTGGAAGATTTTTAATCACAGTTTCAATTTCAGTGCTTGTGATTGGTCTGTTCATATTTTCTATTTCTTCCTGGTTCAGTATTGGAAGGATATACTTTTCAAAGAATTTGTCCATTTCTTCCAGGTTGGCCATTTTATTGACATAAGTTACTTGTATTAGTCTCTTATGATCCTTTGTATTTCTTCAATGTCAGTTGTAACTTCGTTTTAATTTCTAATTTTGTTGACTTGAGTTCTCTTTTTTTCTTGATGAGTCTGGCTGAAGGTTGATGAATTTGTTTATCTTCTCAAATAGACAGCTTTTAGTTTCATTGATCTTTTCTATTGTTTTCTTAATTTCAATTTCATTTATTTCTGCTCTGATCTTTATGTTTTCTTTCCTTTACTAGGTTATTTTGTTGTTGTTCTTTCTCCATTTGCTGTAGGTGTATGGTTAGGTTGTTTATTTGAGATTTTTCTTGTTTCTTGAAGCAGTGTCATATTGTTATGAACTACCTTCTTAGACCTGCTTTTGTTGCATCCCATAGGTTTTTGCTCATGGTGTTTTCATTGTCATTTGTTACCAGGTATTTTTTGATTTCCTTTTTGATTTGGTCAGTGATATCTTGGTTATTTAGCAGCATACTGTTTAGCCTCCATGTGTTTGTGCTTTTTACATTTTTGTTCCTGTAATTGATTTCTAATCTCATAGTGTTGTGGTCAGAAAGATGCTTGCTATGATTTAAGTTTCATTAAATTTACCGAGGCTTGATTTGTGACCCAAGATGTGATCTGTCCTGGGGTATTTTCCATGTGTACTTGAGAAGAAAGTGTATTCTGCTGCTTTTGGATGGAATGTCCTATAAATATCAGTTAATTCTATCTTGTCTTATGTATAATTTAAGGCCTATGTTTCTTTATTAATTTTCTGTCTGTATGATCTATCCATTGGTATTAAGTGGAGAGTTAAAGTCCCCCAATATTACTGTGTTACTGTTGATTTTCCCTTTTATGGCTGTTAGCATTTGCCTTATGTATTTTTGGTGCATAAATATTTACAATTTTTATATCTTCTTCTTGTATTGATTCCTTGATCATTTTGTTGTGTCCTTTCTTGTATCTTTTAATAGTCTTTATTTTAAAGTCTATTTTTTCTGATGTGAGTATTGCTACTCCAGCTTTCTTTTGATTTCCATTTGCATGGAATATCTTTTTCCATCCCCTCACTTTCAGTCTGTATGTGTCCCTAGGTCTGAAGTGGGTGTCTTTTAGACAGCATATATACAGGTCTTGTTTTGTATCCATTCAGCCAGTCTGTGTCATTTGGTTGGAGCATTTAATCCATTTACATTTAAGGTAATTATTGATATTTATGTTCCTATTACCATTTTCTTAATTGTTTTGAGTTTGTTTTTGTAGGTGTTTTTCTTCTCTTGTGTTTCCCGCCTAGAGAAGTTCCTTTAGTATTTGTTGAATGTTGGTTTGGTGGTGCTGAATTCTCTTAGGTTTTGCTTGTCTGTTTAGCTTTTGATTTCTCCATTGAATCTGAATGAGATCCTTGCTGGATAGAGTATTCTTGGTTTTAGTATTTTTACCTTTCATGACTTTAAATATATCCTGCCACTCCTTTCTGTCTTGCAGAGTTTCTGCTAAAAAATCAGCTGATAAGCTTCTGGGTATTTCACTGTATATCATTTGTTGCTTTCCCCTTGCTGCTTTTAATACATTTTCTTTGTATTTAATTTTTGTTAGCTTTATTAATATGTGTCTCAGAGTGTATCTCCTTGGGTTTATCCTGTATGGTATTCTCTGTACTTCCTGGAATTGGGTGATGATTTCCCCATGTTAGGGAAGTTTTCAACTATAATCTATTCAAATATTTTCTCAGACTCTTTCTCTTTCTCTTCTCCTCAGACCCTTATAATTCAAATGATTTTGTGTTTAATGTTGTCCCAGAAGTCTCTGAGACTGTCCTCGTGTCTTTCATTCTCTTTTTCTTTGTTCTGCTCCATGGTAGCTATATCCACCATTCTATCTTCCATCTCATTTATCCGTTCTTCTGCCTCAGTTATTCTGCTATTTGTTCCTTCTAGTGTATTTATCACTTCAGTTATTGTGTTGTTCATCACTAATTGTTTGTTCTTTATTTCTTCTAGGCCCTTGTTAAACATTTCATGTATCTTCTCAATCTGTGCCTCCATTCTATTTCTGAGATCTTAGGTCATCTTTAGTATCATTACTGTAAATTCTTTTTCAGGTAGATTGCCTATTTACTCTTCATTTATTTGGTCTTGTGGATTTTTATCATGCTCCTTCATCTGAAACATATTTCTCTGTCATCTCATTTTGTCTAACTTACTGTGCTTGTGGTCTCCTTTCTGCAGGCTGCAGGGTTGTAGTTCCTTTTGCTTCTGTTTTCTGCCCCCTGGTGGATGATCATAAAGGGTGTCAAATGGCTTGATGGTTTTACAGTGCTCACTTATATATTATGAAGTATGTCCTTAACAAATCTGATGGTTTCTTTACAGAGTTCCTTTCTTCACCTTTTATTCAATGGATTAGCTGTTCAAGGTGGAGTGACAGGATGTCCTGAACTCAGTCTGCCATATTGGTTCTTAGCTTTCTTTTCAGATGACTTCAATATCTAAAATGAACACATCAAACTTTCATCCACACTTATCATTCCACCAGCATCATCAAACTTGCCAAAGTAATTTGGGGCTGAAAATATGGTTACCAATTATCACTTAGCAAGGATTTCATATCCATCTTCCACCACCTGACGAGCTTGACAAATGAAGTCTGAATCATGATGATTCAGAAATTTACCAATGACAATAGCTCTAAAGTGAAGGAAACACCACGACCATTTTCTTCCCAAACTTGTACTTCCTTGTCTGGGTCAGACCACAAAAAATCACAGAGCAAACCTGTATCAGGGACTTCAGTGGGTCTCATAATTCTCCTAATCTTCTCCATAGATCGCAGGTCTGGTAACAGTCCTCCAAGACAACAGAAAATTTTCTCACCCACAATGGCAGCTGTAGGCAGACAGTTGAAGCAATCAGTTAAGGTCTTCCACAATTTAATATTAAACCTTCTTTTGCATTACTCATAGAATCTATAAATGAAATTGACTCTAGCACAGTCGTGGTTTCCTCTTACGAGAAAGAAATTCCCTTGATATTTGATTTTATAAGCCAATAGCAAACAAATGGTTTCCAAAGACTTCTTTCCTCTGTCTACATAATCTCCTAAGAAAAGATAGTTGGCTTCTGGGGTAAAGCATCTGTATTCAAATATTCACAGCAAATCTGTATACTGTCCATGAATACCTCCACAAATTTTCAGTGGCCCTTCCAATTCCAAAATAATAGGCTGGCTGAGAAAGTTCTCCCGAGATTTGATACATAAGCCCTGAACTTCTGCTTCAGTCATCTGCACAAAATTCCTGGACAACATCCTTACACCTCTAGCAGTCTGGTGATAAGACTGTCCACATTCAGTTCCCCATCTGCCATCTTGTTGGCACCAGATGCTCCGTCCTGAGGAACAAGGTTTTCTCAGGTGCGAGGGCTGTGGCAACAGCTTGGCATCCCCTCATCTATGAGTCATGCAGCGTTTTGACCCCGGTTCCAAATCCTCCTTCCCCCATGCCCTCCCCCTCCCCCCTCGCCACCAAGTAGTGGAGGGCCCACACACTCGAAGGCACCCACAATAAAGAAAGAAAGAAAGAAAGAAAGAAGTGGAGCCTCCACAAACTGGGCCATGTCAGACCCAGCAGCCCTAAACATTCTTGTATATATCTTTTGGTACACAAATATACACAATGCTGTACATTCTATACACAATACTGTAGATGTGGAATTATTTAACCAAAGCAATGTGCTAATTTATACTTTGTACATGAGTGAAGGAGATTATTTGTCTCTCAGCACTGTCACCAGCACCTAGTGTCACGAATCATTTGCATTTTAGTATTTCAGGTGGGTTTGTTGTAGTTTTTCATTGTGGTTTTAATTTGCATCTCCCTGATGACTAATGAAGTTGATTATCTTTTTTTTTTTTTTTGTGGTTCTCTGTCCTCTCACTGTTGCAGCCTCTCCCGCCATGGAGCACAGGCTCTGGATGTGCAGGCTCAGTGGCCATGGCTCACGGGCCCAGCTGCTCTGTGGCATGTGGGATCTTCCCATACTGGGGCATGAACCCATGTCCCCTGCATCAGCAGGCAGACTCTCAACCACTGCGTCACCAGGGAAGCCCTGATTATCTTTTTACATGCTTAATGGCTATATTGATATCCTCTTTTGTGAAGTGTTTGTTCAAATCTCTTACCCATTTTTCCATGGCTGTCTTTTTTATTTTTATTTTTTTAATTTACTTGTAGGAATGTTATATATAGTAAGAATATGAGGTCTTTGTCATATATATGTATTACAAATATCTTCTCATGCTCTGTGACTTTCTTTTTGATATTTTAAGAGAGTCATTTGATGAAAAGGTCTTAATTTTAATCAAGTCTAATTTATCAATCTTTTCCTTTATAGTTAGTACTTTCTGTTCTAATTTAAGAATATTTTGTCTCTCTCAAAGTCTGTGAAGGCATTCTTCTATATTATTTTCTAAAAGCTGTATAATTTACCTTTCAAACTTAGGGCTATGATTCATTTCAAACTACTTTTTTTCTGAATAATGTCAGTATTCAATTTTCCGTACAGATTTCTAACTGATCTAGGATCATTTATTGAAAAGATCCATTTCTTCCCACTGCATTACATTTGCTGACTAAAACATTATTCACAATCTAAAAATTGAGGGTAATGTTTTAATCAGCAGGAATTTTTAGGGCTTCAAGCCCAGGAGGAAGCATATCAAGTAACCCTGACAGAACGGCTCCAAGGAGGCAGGGTGGGGCTGGGGGAGCTAGGATATATAGGAGTTTTGCAACAAAGGGCAGGTAGTAGGAACATCAAAATATTACTGTTAATTAAAGAAAGCCAGATATCCCAAGTTAAATAATTTAGCACCTTTTTAATGCTAAATACCAAAGGGAGGATGTATGGGAAGATGCAAGAGTTTGGGCTCACTGAAATCATTCCTTTGATATGCACCTCAGATATCTGGGGCCAATATCCTGTGTTTTCACATCCTGAGTTTTCTCAGGGCTCACCGTAGGGCGTGGTTACAGTCTGATGGCTGTTAAATGACAGGTATTCTTTTCCTTCATGTGTTCCCTTAGGGCTCACCAGCTAACCATTGGCAGTGGCTGCAATCGCTGATGACTGTGACATCCTTTGTTTACTATGGCAGGCAACATTCCGTTTATCACATTCTCAAGTGGAGAATTTAAAGTTATCAGTGAGCATCCTTATGACAATTATTTTAAAATGTTCATTAATTAAATCTCCTCTCAGTTTCATTAATGTATTTTTCTGAGATCTTATCTTGTTCTTTTGTTTGAACCAAATTCCTCTGTTTCTCCAATTTTCTTGACATTCTGTGTTGATTTCTATGCATTGGATAAAACAGCCACCACTCCTAGTCTTGAAGGAGTGACCTTGGGTAAATGATGAAACATTATTCAACTTTGCCTTAGCTCTTGGTTGTCTCTCAAACCTTTGTGATTGTCCAAGCAACTTATTTTACTTTTAATATCTCCCAGTAGTTGTGGTTGTGACAATGTAACCAAGCAGGACCATATAGGGCCTTCCTGGGACAGGCCTTCCTGCATATCCTCTGCTTTAGCTCCTCTCTGAAGTACCTACATAGTATTTGATGCAAATTTCCTGAGTTTTTTTGCAGATGTGAACCCCCCCACAAGGTAAGAACTACTTGATGGCCATGAACACATAGCCCCAGGCCTCTTGGAGCCTAAGGGCTGATAATGTTAATTCCTGTGACACCACCCTGCTGCCTCACCATCAGCCAGTCAGAGAATTGTGCATAAGCTGATCATGTATCCTGTGACCCACCCCCCTCCTGGCCTTTAAAAATGCTTTGCCAAGGGCTTCCCTTGTGGTGCAGTGGTTGAGAGTCCACCTGCCAATGCAGGGGACACGGGTTCGTGCCCCGGTCCAGGAACATCCCACATGCCGTGGAGCGGCTAGGCCCGTGAGCCATGGCCACTGAGCCTGTGCGTCCGGAGCCTGTGCTCCGCAATGGGAGAGGCCACAACAGTGAGAGGCCCGCGTACCACAAAAAAAAAAAAAAAAAAGCTTTGCCAAAACCCTTAGGGGAGCTCAAGGCTTTTCAGGGCATGAGCCACCTCATCTCCTTGCATGGCCTTGCAATAAACCTTTCTCTGCTCCAAACTCCGATGTTTCAATTTGTTTGGCCTCACAGTGCATCAGGCACACAAACTTGCATTAACAATTTTGGCGAAGCCAGCCTAGGTGTCCACAACTGTGGCAGGTCGATCCTGGTCTGGGGAAACCCCTTCCCTGAGCTGCCAGTGGCTGCTGGAGCCCATTTTGCTCTGGTGGTCTCAGAGGGACTGTCCCCAACAGGCGCTGGCCGCCCATGGCATGAGGTTGTTTGGAGCCAAGAAACGTCCAGAGCTGAGGTCCACATTCAGTGTCATTGTGTGAGTTGCTTCAGCTTATGCAGGCTGGGAATTCTCTCCACTCCGTTTGGACTTCTTCCCTTCTGGAAAGTGAGCTACTTGAGGGTAAGTTGCTCCAGTGTGCGCACCAGGAACATATTCCTTCAATTTGGGCTTTTCCTTTATGGGACAAGCCAATTTGTTTTGTTGGGGTACCCTGTTGCAGATGGGAATTGTTGTTGAACTCTACCTGATTTGGGAACTGGTTCATTTGCGAGAGCTGGGCTTGGTGGAGGCTTCCGTTTTGGAGTAAAAGGGGAATTCTGGACTACACCTCTTCTGACTTTCTGTCTGGGTGACTGTAGCTTAGTTGTTGTTTGTGTTTTTGTGTGTATCATTTTGGCATGAGCCACTCATGGTCCATTCTTTTTTGGGAACCAGGCCACTCTGGACCCTCCATCTGGGAATGGAGGTGGAATTTCTGGGCTATGCCTCATTTGATTCTTTGTTTGTAGGACCATGTATTTGTTGTTTGTATGTGTGTTAGTACTTTCATTGGCCAGCTGGGACGTCTTTGGTGAATAGTGGGACTTGTGTGTGATGAAACCAGAGTATACTTCCCTATTGATTTGGTTTTGCCTGCAGTGGAGTGTTGATCAGGATTGTCTTCCTTTTGGGGGCTAGGGGGAACTGTGACCCTGAGAGACCAACTTGAATTGCTGTTTGCTTGATATTTGACCACACTGGCCATGAATGATTAAGTATGGATGATCAGAGCTCTGTTCCATCTTATAGTTTCCTGGGGTACTTCTGCAGACCTAAGAGATCTTTAGCTATGCTCCCTAAAAGAAAGAAAATGCCTCAATACTGCCTGAGATCTGGAGAGCAAAGGCCCCTAATGGCTTGGCTATTATATCAAAGTGGGTCTTTTGCAATTGCTTTTATCTTGAGGGTATGTGTGTGTATGTGAATGCTTATCTCAGTACCTGAGTCCAAATCCCTTTTTCCCTTCCTGGTTTTGCTGAAAAAGGGGCATGCAAATGTGAGCGGATGATATGTATTATTGTATTTGTTTGTTTAGACTGAGGTGGATATTTGGGGACTGGGAAAAAGGAAGTTCCCTGAAAATAGCCTGGGAAGGCTGGGTTTTGCTTAAGTAGTTAGAAGAGGAATTTGCATTTCTCTTCCTGTGCCTTTGAGACATAAAAGATCTACCTGGGCTCTCTGAAGCTTATCTAATCAATCTGTGTTGCTTGGAACTGAAGAAAAAGGGGTTGCAGAAATAACATTCATAACTGCCTGGAATGTTCCCTCAGCCAAACTTTAATTCATAAGCTTTGTAAGGGTGTGAAGAAAATTACAGTATAACCTATTAATTATAAAAATGTGAAAGAGGTCCAACAGGGACAGGAGACTCTCTTCCAAAGGAAACTAAGGGAGGCTTTTAGGAAGTATACTAATGTGGATCCCTCCTCCCGCAAGGAACAGGCCCTTTTGACTATGCATTTCATAGCCCAGTCTGCCCCAGACATCAGGCACAAAAATCAGAAAGAAACTACTGGTCCTCAGACACCAATGAATGATTTGTTCCAATTGGCTTATTTGGTTTTCAATAATACAGATATGGTCGAAAAGGTAGAATGCGCCCAGATAAATATGCAAAAGGCCCAGATGATGGCAATGGCTTTGACCCCTCAGAGACCACCAAAGTGTAAACAAAGTTATCCAAGGAGAAACTTGCCTGTATCTTTGAGATGCAAATGTCCTATCTGGTCTTCTCTGCCATCCTTTTAAAATGCAAATTTTGAAAGAGGATAATTTAGAAATTGACTTGTCAAGGGTAAATAAAAATCTTAAGTGCCTTTTTTTGCAAATATTTAGACATCTAGACAAGTAAGCTTGATTTGTTCCATCTGCCAGAAACTTAATTTTAATCCAACCTCTTTTGTAAACTGATGGGTTTTACATTGCTGTACCTGACTCAGGGCTGAAATTTTGAAATGGGAACTATGAGGTCTCTGCTTGTGTGTTTGTATGTGTCTTTGTCTTTGGATAATATTGCTTAGGTTAATTTGCAAATGAGCTCTATAATTGGCTTAAAGAAAAGTAAGTGCTTACAAATCAAACAATTCTAAATACAAGAGAAATTAAGCTAAATTAATCTCAGGTTCACGTGAACTGGGAAATATTCAGTATTAAATTAATATCTGGTATTAATGTTTGTTTGTTGATCTAATTAATATAGACATGTCTTCAGAGTCATCAACATTAAGTATAATATTTTACTATACCTAGGTTTAATAGAAGTTAAGTGAAATCTTGTATCTGTTGCAAATTTGTCAGCAAGAAAAATAACTTGATATGATGAAACTTTAAAGTAGATGTAAATGAGATAAGAGCTTTATAATCTCTAGAGGAATAATTATGTTCTGAAAATTATCTTAAATAGTCTATCCAGATTTTGGTAACTATTACGTGCCTCTTGGTTTTCACTAAAAATTAAGTTTTTTAAGAGTTTGGGATTCTAATTTAAAGCTACTAAAAATTCTAACACATTTCACTATACAGTAGGAAAGTGGAATATATGTTTTGAGTAAAAAAGGAGTTTCATGCATGGTCAGGCCAAGATTAGATTACACTTAATTGGGTAAATGGATTTTGTTATTAAAAGTAGACTGGTGCAGGACCATACTTGGTTCCTCTTTGCTAAGAGAGCGAGTTTACTTAGAATGCTGCATTTGATAACAGATTGTGTGAACTATCTTGCTTTTAACTAATCTGTATTTGTTTTTAAATATTCTATATGACCAAATGTTTTTTAAAAACTTTTTGATATTTTTTATGAACTTCCTATCAAATTCTAATAAGTTCTTTTGACTTCAGCTAGCTTTGGGATGCTTCAGAGGGCCCCTGAGGCACCTCAGAAAAAAATATATATTAAACTGATTAGAATTGGTTGGTATGCTAAATTACATGGAAAGCATTGTCAAATGAGTGATAAACCTCTTCAGATTATACAGTATGAATAAATGTTACTTTTATCATTCATAAGAAGCTAAGCTGATGTTTAGCAACATTGCCACATCTTCAAGAAGAGTCATAAAAAGGATGTTTTGACAAAAACAGGTTTATGATAACTTTTAAATCATACTGCTAAACTAGGTAAGATATTTTAAAAGTGTAATGGAAACTCTGATTTCATGAAACTGTTGGTAAAAGGATTAATTACATAGGACCGAGTAAACTGATGAATATGATTGCAATTTTTTGTTTTTTCCTGAAATATTACTGGCTTTTAATCTGTGTTTTTACAAAGAGGTTTAATATTCCCTGCCCAAGGCTGATCAATTCTGTTCCACAATCACCCTCCCTTGCCCCTGTACAGCGGGAAGTAGCTAAGAGCAGTCGTCATCCCTTTCCTCACAAGATTATGGAATGGATATTGACGGTCAGGAATTGCAATAGGGAAGAACAAATTCGACTCCATATTAGACCTGTTTCTTTTACTTTAACCTTTGTATTCTATTGCTTTTGCTACAAGTTCATCACTAAATGATTTGGTTATAGCTTAAAGTATACATAAATGGCCCATCTCAGGGAACCCTGCTCCCATGCTTGAATGTTAAACTAGAATACCTTTGTACATCTCACAGGGAACATACTGACCCAGCCCACCTGTGAATGGCTGCAGGAAAGAAGAAATAAACATATCCCCTCCTGAGTCTGACTAAAACCAGGAGATATTTGCACAACTTATAACCT
Source organism: Delphinapterus leucas (assembly GCF_059928025.1). Lineage (NCBI taxonomy): Eukaryota > Metazoa > Chordata > Mammalia > Artiodactyla > Monodontidae > Delphinapterus > Delphinapterus leucas. The sequence goes on along the minus strand of NC_143150.1, from coordinate 63,179,276 downwards.
ATATTGCCTTTTTTGTTGTTTCTCATATTAACAAATATGTGACTGAATCTCTGATAAAATAATATATTGTTCCATATGAGATCAATGATTGTAATAGTGAAACTCTAGATATGAGAAGAAGCAACAAGAGGGAATATTTTCCTGGATTGTAAGAGGCTAGTAAGACAGGAGGTCTTTGGTGCTGGCCCAGACACACCTATTCAAGAAGGATTTTGCTAAAGCAGAGGAATACCTTCAACAAGCAGCCCAGATGGACTACCTGAACCCTAACGTCTGGGGTGTGAAGGACCATCTCTATTTTCTGAGTGGAAATCATGCTGGGGCCAAGGCATGCTATGAGCGAACCATTAGTTTTGTAGTGGTTGCTTCTGAGATGCAATTCATCTTCCTGCGACTGGGGCAGATATATCTGGAAGAGAAAGAGTATGAAAAGGCAAAAAAACCCTACCTGCAAGTCTGAAAAAGATCACCTTCTTGCCTTACCTGGCTAGGACTGGGAATCGCCTGTTATCAGCTGGATGAGCTCACAGAGGCTGAGGATGCTCTCTCTGAAGCCAATGCACTGAACACCTACAATGCTGAAGTATGGGCAGTGATTTTCTGTATGGGACACTGAACTCCTTTCCTTTCAGAGAAATTAAACCCTGAATGTTTCACCATATGAGGGTTTGAGATAAAGAAAAAAGGATCTTCAGCACAGACTGAAACCCATTCACTTATTTCCATTGGCTATCTTACTGGATGGCTATGTTACTGGATGGTTTAGTGGTTGACAGTAAACTGGATGGCAATAAAAAAATCTAAATAAGAGAAAAAAAGAAGTGTCTGCCAGAGTAATTGTAACCAAGCAGGACCCTGTGGGTACCTCTGTCAAGTTTATGCTTAACCTCTTTCTAATCTTTATTCCTTTTCTTCTTCAAAACTTGTTCTCCTCAAGATTGGGGAGTATCAAAGAAAGGGGGGAAAATATAACCAAGCAGAACCCTTTGGGGCCTTCCTGGGACAGGCTTTCCCCCATATCTTCTGCTTTAGCTCCTCTCTGAAGTATCTAGATAATAGTATTTGATGAAAATTTCCTGAGTTGTTTTGCAGATGTGAAACCCACCCCCACAAATGGAAGAACTACTTGATGACCATGAGCACATAGTCCCAGGCCTCCTGGAGCCTAAGGACTGATAATGTTAACCCCTGTGACACTACCCTGCTGCCTTACCATCAGCCAATCAGAGAATTGTGCACAAGCTGATCATATACCCTGTGACCTCCCCCTCCTGGCCTTTAAAAATGCTTTGCCAAAACCCTTAGTTGAGCTCAAGGTTTTTCAGGGCATGAGCCACCTTGTCTCCTTGCATGGCCTTGTGATAAACCTTCCTCTGCTCCAAACTCCATTTCAGTTTATTTGGCCTCACTGTGCATCGGGCACACAAACTTGCATTAAAAACAAGGTCTATCAACATCCCAAAGGCAAGGATTCAGTTAAAACCCTAGATTCAGGCAGATTGGAAAGCAGAACCTGAGGCAGCAGCTATTAAAGTATGCAAATATATACAGTCCTGTGAGACCTGAAAGTGTTGGCCCCTCTAATCACCAGATCCAGGTGACCTAGAGATATCCTCTGGCCAGCAGCCACTAAAATTCAGGTGACAGACAAGGGTACGACCCTCTTTTTGGGGGAACACATTTTTTATTCCAGTGAGCTGAAGCAAAGCAGAGGGAGAATGAAAAGATGACATCCACCACCCTCCATGCCTTGAGAGCCCCTATGTAGAACCCTATATGTGTGCTAAACAAGAAGCCCAAATTGGTGGTATACTGGTTAGCATAGCTGCCTTCCAAACCAGAAGCCTGGTCCTCAGGCCAAAGCTCCAGAACAAGCAAATAGGCCTCTTTCACAGAAAGACTGGGGGTGTGTTTCATTCTGCTGTCTCTGCTTTGCCATCAGGGTGGTAACTAGCCAAGAACAATCTCTATAACTATTACAGTCCCATGGGACCCAGGAATACAAGCCCCACTGGCCACTAGAGCCAGGAAATCATGGGGCATTCCCTGAGTAGCAGCCACAAAACCTGGGGTATCCGATGCGTGTACAGGCCCTATACAGGAGATACTGCACTCTGTAGTGTGGCAGAGGGAGAGTGTAGAGGTAATGACTACCTTCCTAGGTCTCCAGAGAGGATAACAGTCTGCCCTTAGATGTGTGTTTAATTAGAAGCCTGCCCCTCAGGCCAATGCTTTAAGATAAGCAAATAAGCCTCTTTCACAAAATATATGGGCAGTTTTCAGTCAGCTGTCTCTGTGCTGCCTCTGCCCTGGGGCAGGTCAATCTACAGACACCCTTTAAGAATGGTTTCTCTGTTTGCTATAGCTTTATGAGTCACATGGTTGCAAGCCCCATTGACTTTCAAAGCTACATGTTTTGGGGACTCATCTATCACATACAGGTCTTAAATCCCTGATGTGGGATTCAAACCCTTTACTCCTCAGGGAGAAGCTTGGGGTTTTGAGTTCCCTCCTGATTTTGGGTAACCACTCTGGGCATTGGGTTTATAGCAAGATTGTATCTTGGCCTCTCCTACTCAATTCAAGTGGAATATTTCTTGTTTGCCCAGTGTGTAGGAGTCACTCAGCTAGTTTTTGGAGATTTTTCAGAGGAATTGTTCCATACATAGTTGTAGAGTCAGTGTGTCCGTGGGAGGAGGCGAGTTTAGAATCTTCCTATATTGCCAGCTTGAGCCAGAACCTCTGTTTTTTAAATTGTAGAGATGACAGTGTGAATCCTCACATTATTAAAATATTATATAAATTCATATATTTCCAACAGACATATGTTGATGAAAATTAATCTGTTGATCTAAGAAAGAAATGAAAAATTGTATTTGAGCCAAATTGAGGATTATAACCTGGGAAAAGCATCTCAGAAAGCTCCAGGAACTCTTCTGCCTGTTAGAAGTCAAGGCATGGTTATAGAGGGCTGAGATAGAGGGCTGTACATTAAATAACATATTATTGACAGTTTACACAATCTAGATCTAAGCATTATCATGGCCCCTTACAAGATCAAGAAGGAATGTTATCTTTTAAGGAGTTGTCTTGTCGATACTAGGAGAATGTTGCTGTTTGTGGTTGAGCAGGCATTTCTGCCAATGAGGGAGGTTTGGTCAATGCCTAATGCAGATACACAATGCACAGTAGAGGGGAAGGGGAGGCCAAAGGGCAGAGAAAATTTTTTATGTTTAAAGTTTTCTTGTCTTGCTATAAAATATGAATTTTATTTCACATGTATAATCCAAGATCCTTGGAAAACTATCTTTATTCCCTCCAGCTTTTTGTTCTGTTCCATTCTGTTCTTTAATTCTTCAAATATTTTAAACCTGAAGAGGCATTATTATAATTAATTTAAAGTCAATGTTAATTTAAATTTACTAACATGATTTTCCTTTCTGTTGCTCTTCTTTCCCTCCTGCTTATTTTTTTTTTCTTTCCATCTGGGATCATTTTCCTTCTGCCAGAAGAAATTCATTTATTATTTCCAATAGTTGGGGTTTTGTGTTGTCTGGTGATGAATTATCTCAGGTTTTCTTTGCCTGAAATATCTATTTTGCCTCCATTTATTCACTGAATTTTCAATTTTTGCTTAGAAATTATTTCCTTTCAGTGTATTGAAAATGTTTTGTCATCTTCTGGCTTCTCTTCAAAGGTAATGAATTTTTCTCTCTGGTGATTTTTAAGTTTTTCTCTTTGAATATTATTTTGAGCACTTTTACTATGAACATGTGTAAAAGTGGTTTTATTTGTATGCAGGCTTTTTGATATTTTAGTACGTCTTGAATCTGTGGCATGTTATTTTTCCTTAGTTTAGGGAAATTCTTGTCTATTATCTCTTGAATTATCTCTTAAAATATTGCTTCTGTTTACCCTCTCCTATCTCTTTGAGATACCAATTAAATATATATCTTTCCATGATAACTTAACATATCTCTTCTCTATTTCTCTTTGTTTCCATCTTTCATCATCTTTTCTTCCAGTGCTCAGTCTGGATATTTCCTGTGACTTACCTTCCATTTCACTAATTATCTTTTTCACTCACTACTGTTAATCACATCTATTAAAATTCTTAATTTTAGTTCCTCAGTTCTAGAATTGGCATTTGATTCTTTTTTATTGATTCTAGTTCTCTGCAGCAATTCTAGATTTTGTCCACTATTTTCATGAACATACTATTCATAGTTTTTTTTTTTTTTAAGTTTCTGATAACTAATGCCTGTAACTCACGTGGATCTGTACCTTTGAATATTTTTCTCCTGCATTTTGGTCATCTTAAAAATCCATTATATCATAAACTTTTTTTTTGAATCTTGTACATTGTGTATGAAAAGTTGTGGAAATAATTTGAGGATATTTATTATGTCTTCTTTTGGAAAGATTTAACTTTTTTTCTGTTAGGCAGTTACAATGGAGACACACTGTCCTAATCCAATTACTGATTATGCTAAATGAAGTCTGGCTTTCAGTCTTTTTGAAGGCTTGTTTACTTCTGGGTTTTTCTCTTAATATTAGGTATATTCACATGGAGGATTTAACTGAAACCTTCCACCTTCCTCAGTCTCAAACTATAACTTTTGCTTCATAAATTCCTTGAGATGTCTGAAATCTCTGTTCAGGCTCTCAACTTCTTGGCCATCACTTATGAATTGAAAATTGAAAAAATGCCTTTAGATGTGGAGCAGTGTGAATGTTACCTATCAGTGTTTACCTTATGTTCAGAATCATGTTCCTGATAGTTCTTTGATTGTTTCATATAATTTTTTTTAAGTATTAGTCCTTTCTATTTCTTAGCTGAAGGGTTAGTATGACAGACATTTATTCTCCCAAGTTAGAAGAGTAACTGTCATGGTTTTTATGTCAGTTCTTATCTTCTAAGGAGCAAGTGTCAAGACAGTATTAGATATGCAATACACTTATTTGTGAAACATCTGTGAATAATGCGGGGACATGAGTTGTAATTCAAGAGACTTATGATTCAAGTATGACACCTGTAAAGGAAGAGAGGGAAGAAAGAATTGGGTACGAAGATGCTCAGATCACAGTGAAGTTCTGATAAAGTTTTATCAGTCCTATATGGAGTTCCCAAGGGAAGGAATGGACCAGCACTGGTACCCTCAGTGTACTTCTTCAATGACTGGGAGCAGCTCTGGGTTAGTGGGTAGTCCATTGGCTATTGCTTAGAAGTATGTATATATTCTCACTTTGGGCCACTTCTACTTCCACATAAATTAGATTACCAGGTACCCTTTATTTCTCTTAGAGTTTTATGTTGCCTGATGATGAATTAGCTGAGTTTTTCTGTGTCTTAAAATAACAGCATCTAATAAGTAAAAAACATAAAATCTTTTGGGAGATACATGAAATATTTATGCCATCTGTGTGAATGCTTAGGCCATGCTTCCTTTGGGCTACTCCTAGCCAGTAAAGGAGAAAGGTGAGATACTAATGACAATCCTTTTTTTTTTTTGCGGTACACGGGCCTCTCACTGTTGTGGCCTCTTCCATTGCGGAGCACAGGCTCCGGACGTGTAGGCTCAGCGGCCATGGCTCACGGGCCCAGCCACTCCGTGGCATGTGGGATCTTTCCGGACTGGTACACGAACCCGTGTCCCCTGCATCGGCAGGCGGACTCTCAACCAGTGCGCCACCAGGGAAGCCCCCGAAAAATCCATTTTTGATCAATGCAGGATTCATCTAAAAGGCAAATTTAAGTCAAGGACTCTACATTGGTCTTGCTTAAATGTTCTCAGAATGTTATGGAGGCTTAGTATCTTCCAGTTTAGTCATTCCATTGAATCTAGCTTATTTTTCACACTCAAATTTTTAAATCCTAATTAATTTTTGACCTGCTGAATCTATTGATTTTTGGTAGAGGTACTTTAAAATCTTGCACCATGGTCATAGATGTTTCAGTTTCAAATTTTCATTCTATTTGTGTTATCTATTTTAATATTTTGAGCCTCTATTATCAGTTGTATAAAAGTCATGGGTTGATTAATCTTTTTAGATTTCCTTTTTGTACACTATCTCTCATTATTATTGCTATTTTGCCTTAAGTTCTACTTTATCTATTCCATTAGGTTTTAAGATTGTTTCCTGAACTCTTATGTATTTGATACATCTGCTTGTAGATTTATCTTTATCTTGCTTAGTATATAGCATCTATTTTGAGTCTGAGAATTCATGTTGCTTCAATTCTCAAAAAAAACCCTTAACTATTCCCTCTTCAAATGTCACTTATTTTTCATCATTTCCTTATTCTATTCTTCTGAAGTACCACAAACGTTTGTTGTTCAAGGGCCAACCATAGTTTTATTTCAATTACTAAAATTTTCCTTTTTAAAGTTTCTAATAGATTAGTATTCATATCCATCATATCTTATTTTGTTTCTGCCTGTTTTTCTTTTATTTTTCTTATAAATATTATTCATTCATTTATCTCCAAGTTTCCTAAACATACTTATTTTATAGTCTTTTAAGACTGTTTAATAATAATAATAATAATTTGCTCTTTGAATTGGAGATATATTCTCTACCTCATTTCCTCTCAAGGTCTCCCTTTCTAGCATTTTGCTCTTACTTTCACCCAGCCCCCTTGTATCTCCACTCCAAAACCAGTGTGTCTTCGTTGGGCTGCCCCTCAATGAGAATCTGAAACAGTAATTTCATTTTTTTTTCTTTGTGGTACATGGTCCGCTCACTGTTGTGGCCTCTCCCGTTGCAGAGCACAGGCTCCAGGCTTGCAGGCCCAGCGGCCATGGCTCACGGGCCCAGCCACTCCACGGCATGTGGGATCTTCCTGGACCAGGGCATGGACCCGTGTCCCCTGCATCGGCAGGCAGACTCTCAACCACTGCGCCACCAGGGAAGCCCCAATAATTTTATTTTAACTGCTTATTTTAGACTTGATCCAAGGAATCACTGTAAATGTAGTGAAAAGTGAAGTAGAAAAGGGAAGGTAGTCAAAAAGTTTATTATTAAGAAAATTATCACTCTGGAAATATGAAGCTTTATTCTTCTGGAGAATTATGGGGCATAGTGTAAATTACCCACATCAGACTTAACTTCCTGAAGGAATGAAGGACATGGAATATTTATCCACCAAATTTTCATCAGGCATTGGTTCAGGGCTACTCTGGGGGACATTAATTCCTTGTCATTTATGGTTTGTTGCATGGGTGGCAAATAGGGTTTTAGATGCTAGAGAAAACCTGCAGGCAAGGAAATAGAGTTTTTGGCATTTTGAAGTCAGATTAGTGTGAGACACTGAAATAGGATATATTGATGTTCAGGATTGCTGTGTCATATTTATGTTGGACATATTTCAGATTCAGTCACTTGGCCTACAGGAACTTGACTCAGTTTCTGATCGTGATTCTGTGGTCTGTGTTCTTGAGCCTCCCAAAGTATGTTGCTTCACATAAACTACCTTAGCAGAGATAGTTAGCTCTTTTCAGCCTTCTTTCATGAGTCAGAGGACTCGATCCCAAATCTTGGCTTAATCAGGAAGCCTAGCTTTAGTTTATAAACTTACATGAAGCACTATCACCTCCCAGGACACTTTTGGAGATTCATTTCTATATAAATTGCCTGATTTGGGGCTTGAAGAGCAGCAGGTCATATCTTTAGCTTTACTCATTGCTGTCTATGTGTGTGTATATGAATATATATACACACACACACACATATATTTTTTTATATATATAAATATATATTTTTTATTTATTTATTTAATTTAGGATTCACAGAGAATGATTTGTTTTTTGGCTTGATTATATTGTTTCACTAGTTATATTTTACGTAACATTATTATAATAATTATAATTATTATTATATTTAAAATCTTTATTGGAGTATAACTGCTTTACAATGGTGTGTTAATTTCTGCTTTATAACAAAGTGAATCAGTTATATATATACATTGTTCCCATATCTCTTCCCTCTTGTGTCTCCCTCGGGCCCACCCTCCCTGTCCTCTAGGTGGTCACAAAGCACCGAGCTGATATCCCTGTTCTATGCGGCTGCTTCCCACTAGCTATCTACCTTACGTTTGGTAGTATATATATGTCCATGCCTCTTGCTCGCTTTGTCACAGCTTACCCTTCCCCCTCCCCATATCTCCAAGTCCACTCTCTAGTAGGTCTGTGTCTTTATTCCTGTTTTACCCCTAGGTTCTTCATAACATTTTTTTTCTTAAATTCCATATATATGTGTTAGCATACGGTATTTGTCTTTCTCTTTCTGACTTACTTCACTCTGTATGACAGACTCTAGGTCCATCCACCTCATTACAAATAGCTCAATTTCGTTTCTTTTTATGGCTGAGTAATATTCCATTGTATATATGTGACACCTCTTCTTTATCCATTCATCTGCTGATGGACACTTATGTTGCTTCCATGCTCAGGCTATTGTAAATAGAGATACAATGAACATTTTGATACATGACTGTTTTTGAATTATGGTTTTCTCAGGGTATATGCCCAGTAGTGGGATTGCTGGGTCATATGGTAGTTCTATTTGCAGTTTTTTAAGGAACCTCCATAATGTTCTCAACAGTGGCTGAACCAATTCACATTCCCACCAGCAGTGCAAGAGTGTTCCCTTTTCTCCACACCCTCTCCAGCATTTGTTGTTTCTAGATTTTTTCGTGATGGCCATTCTGACTGGTGTGAGACGATATCTCATTGTAGTTTTGATTTGCATTTCTCTAATGATAAATGATGTTGAGCATTCTTTCATGTGTTTGCTGGCAGTCTGTATATCTTCTTTGGAGAAATGTCTGTTTAGGTCTTCTGCCCAATTTTGGATTGAGTTGTTTGTTCTTTTGTTACTGAGCTGCATGAGCTGCTTGTAAATTTTGGAGATTAATCCTTTGTCAGTTGCTTCATTTGCAAATATTTTCTCCCATTCTGAGGGTTGTCTTTTGGTCTTGTTTATGGTTTCCTTTGCTGTGCAAAAGCTTTTAAGTTTCATTAGGTCCCATTTGTTTATTTCTGTTTTTGCTTCCATTTCTCTAGGAGGTGGGTCAAAAAGGATCTTGCTGTGATTTATGTCATAGAGTGTTCTGCCTATGTTTTCCTCTAAGAGTTTTATAGCTCCTGGCCGTATATTTAGGTCTTTAATCCATTTTGAGCTTATTTTTCTGTATGGTGTTAGGGAGTGATCTAATCTCATACTTTTACATGTAGCTGTCCACTTTTCCCAGCTCCACTTATTGAGGAGGCTGTCCTTTCTCCACTGTACATTCCTGCCTCCTTTATCAAAGATAAGGTAACCATATGTGTGGGGCTTTATCTCTGGGCTTTCTATCCTGTTCCAATGACCTATCTTTCTGTTTTTGTGCCAGTACCATGCTCTCTTAATTACTGTAGCTTTGTAGTATAGTCTGAAGTCAGGGTGCCTGATTCCTTCAGCTCCTTTTTTTGTTCTCAAGATTGCTTTGTCTATTCGGGGTCTTTTGTGTTTCCATACAAAATTTAAAATTTTTTGTTCCAGTTCTGTGAAAAATGCCAGTGGTAGTTCGATAGGGATTGCATTGAATCTGTAGATTGCTTTTTGTAGTAGAGTCATTTTCACAATGTTGATTCTTCCAATCCAAGAACATGGTATATCTCTCCATCTATTTGTATCATTTTTAATTTCTTTCATCAGTGTCTTATAATTTTCTGCATACAGGTCTTTTGTCTCCTTAGGTAGGTTTATTCCTAGATATTTTATTTTTTTTGTGGCAATGGTAAATGGGAGTGTTTTCTTGATTTCTCTTTCAGATTTTTCATCATTAGTGTATAGGAATGCCAGAGATTTCTGTGCATTAATTTTGTATCCTGCTACTTTACCAAATTCATTGATTAGCTTTAGTAGTTTTCTGGTAGCATCTTTAGGATTCTCTATGTATAGTATCATGTCATCTGTAAACAGTGAGAGCTTTCCTTCTTCTTATCCAATTTGGATTCCTTTTATTTCCTTTTGTTCTCTGATTGCTCTGGCTAAAACTTCCAAAACTATTCGTTATTTTAGGTCTTTTCCTTGTCTTCTGTTTCTTGCCTAGAGAAGTTCCTTTAGCATAGGTTGTAAAGCTCATTTGGCGGTGCTGAACTCTCTTAGCTTTTGCTTGTCTGTAAAGGTTTTAATTTCTCCATCAAATCTGAATGAGATTCTTGCTGGGTAGAGTAATCCTGGTTGCAAGTTTTTCTCCTTCATCACTTTAAATATGTCCTGTCACTCCCTTCTGGCTTACAGAGTTTCTGCTGAAAGATCTGTTGTTAACCTTATGGGGATTCCCTTGTGTGTTATTTGTTGTTTTTCTCTTGCTGCTGTTAATATGATTTCTTTTTATTTATTTTTTGACAGTTTGATTAATATGTGTCTTGGTGTATTTCTCCGTGGATTTATCATGTATGGGACTCTCTGTGCTTCCTGGACTTCATTAACTATTTCCTTTCCCATATTAGGGAAGTTTTCAACTATAATCTCTTCACATATTTTCCCAGTCCCTTTCTTTTTCTCTTCTTCTTCTGGAACCCCTATAATTTGAGTTCTGGTGCATTTAATGTTGTCTCAGAGGTCTCTGAGACTGTCCTCAGTTCTTTTCACTCTTTTTACATTATTCTGCTCTGCAGTAGTTATTTCCACTATTTTATCTTCCAGGTCACTTATCTGTTCTTCTGCCTCAGTTATTCTGCTATTGATCCCATCTAGGGTATTTTTCATTTCATTCATTGTGTTGTTCATCATTGTTTGTTCCATCTTTAGTTCTTCTAGGTCCTTGTTAAATGTTTATTGCATTTTGTCTCTTCAATTCCCAAGATTTTGGATCATCTTTACTATCATTATTCTGAATTCTTTTTCAGGTAGACTGCCTATTTCCTCTTCATTTGTTAGGTGTGGTGGGTTTTTATCTTGGTCCTTCATCTGCTGTGTCTTTCTGTCTTCTCATTTTGCTTATCTTACTGTGTTTGGGGTCTGCTTTTTGCAGGCTGCAGGTTCGTAGTTCCCTTTGTTTTTTGTGTCTGTCCCCAGTGGCTAAGGTTGGTTCGGTGGGTTGTGTAGGCTTCTTGGTGGAGGGGACTATTGCCTGTGTTCTGGTGGATGAGGCTGGATCTTGTCTCTTTGGTGGCCAGGTCCAAGACTGGTGCTGTGTTTTGGGGTGTCTGTGGACTTATTATGCTTTTAGGCAGCCTCTCTGCTAATGGGTGGGGTTGTGTTCCTGTTTTGCTAGTTGTTTGGCATAGGTTGTCCAGCACTGTAGCTTGCTGGTCGTTGAGTGAAGCTGGGTGCTGGCGTTGAGATGGAGATCTCTGGGAGATTTTCGCCATTTGATATTATGTGGAGCTGGGAGGTCTTTTGTTGACCAGTGTCCTGAAGTTGGCTCTCCCACCTCAGAGGCACAGCACTGACTCCTGGCTGCAGCACCAAGAGCCTTTCATCCGCACGGCTCAATATAAAAGGGGGAAAAAGTATAGAGAAAGAATTAGTAGAAGTAGGAAGAAAAAAACAAAAGGAAGAAAGAAAGGAAGGAAGGAAGAAAGGAAGGAAGAAAGAAGGAAAGAAAGAAAAAAGGAGGGAGGGAGGGAGGAAGGAAGGAAGGAGGGAAGCAAGGAAAAAAGAAATAAGGTCAAGTAACATAAAATAAAGTAAAATATAATAAAGTTATTAAATTAAAAAATAATTATTAAGAAAAAAATTTTAAAAAAAAGGAAGGATAGAACCATAGGACAAATGGTGGAAGCAAAGCTATACAGACAAAGTCTCAATACAGAAGCATACACATACACACTCACAAAAAGAGGAAAAGGGGAAAAAAATCATAAATCTTGCTCTCAAAGTCCACCTCCTCAATTTGGGATGATTTGTTGTCTAAAGGAGGGAAGGAAGGAAGGAAGGAAGGAGGGAAAGAAAGAAAGAAAGAAAGAAAGAAAGAAAGAAAGAAAGAAAGAAAGAAAGAAAGAAAGAAAGAAAGAAAAGTAAAATAAATTTAAAAGTCATTAAAATTAATTATTAAGAAAAAAATTAAAAAAAAAAACGTACAGATAGAACCCTAGGACAAATGGTTGAAGCAAAGCTATACAGACAATGTCTCACACAGAAGAATACACATACACACTCACAAAAAGAGGAAAAGGGAAAAAATCATAAATCTTGCTCTCAAAGTCCACCTCCTCAATTTGGGATGATTCATTGTCTATTCATGTATTCCACATATGCAAGGTACATCAAGTTGATTGTGGAGCTTTAATCGGCTGCTTCTGAGGATGCTGGGAGAGATTTCCCTTTCTCTTCTTTGTTCTCACAGCTACCAGGGCTCAGCTTTGGATTTGGCCCCGCCTCTGCGTGTACGTCACAGGAGGGCGTTTGTTTTTCGCTCAGACAGGATGGGGTTGAAGGAGCCATTGATTCGGACGCTCTGGCTCACTCAGGCCGGGGGGAGGGAGGGGCATGAAGTGTGGGGCGAGCCTGCCTTGGCAGACGCCGGCGTGACGTTGCACCAGTGTGAGGCTTGCCGTGTGTTCTCCCGGGGAAGTTGTCCCTGGATCCCGGAAACCTAGCAGTGGTGGGCTGCACAGGCTCCTGGGTAGGGAGGTGTAGATAGTGACCTGTGCTCGCTCACAGGCTGCTTGGTGGCAGCAGCAGCCTTAGCATCTCCTGCCCATCTCTGGGGTCCGCGCTTTTAGCTGTGGCTCGCGCCCGTCTCTGGAGCTCCTTTAAGTGGTGCTCTTAATCCCCTCTCCTCGCCCACCAGGAAACAAAGAGGGAAGAAAAAGTTCCTTGCCTCTTCAGCAGCTCCAGACTTTTCCCGGACTCCCTCCCGGCTAGCCGTGGTGCACTAACCCCCTTCAGGCTGTGTTCACACAGCCAACCCCAGTCCTCTCCCTGTGCTCCGACCAAAGCCCAAGCCTCAGGTCGCAGCCCCGCCTGCCCCGGCGGGTGAGCAGACAAGCCTCTCGGGCTGGTGAGTGCCGGTCGGCACTGATCCTCTGTGTGGGAATGTCCCTGCTTTGCCTTCTGCACCCCTGTTGCTGCACTCTCTTCCGCGGCTCTGAAGCTCCCCCCTCCGCCACCCGCAGTCTCTGCCTGCGAAGGGGCTTCTAGTGTGTGGGAAGTTTCCTCCTCCACAGCTCCCTCACACTGGTGCAGGTCCCATCCCTATTCTTTTGTCTCTGTTTTTTCTTTTTTTCTTTTGCCCTGCCCAAGTACGTGGGGAGTTTCTTGCCTTTTGGGTGGTCTGAGGTCTTCTGCCAGCATTCAGTAGGTGTTCTGTAGGAGTTGTTCCATGTGTAGATGTATTTCTGGTGTATCTGCCTCCGGAGAGGGGAAGATGTGCAGCCCCCGGCCGCCTCTGAGGGTGCATCCCTGCTTGTATTTAATTTTTGATAGTTTGATTAATATGTGTCTTGCCGTGTTTCTCCTTGGGTTTATCCAGTATGGGACTCTCTGTGCTTCCTGGACTTGATTAACTATTTCCGTTCCCATATTAGGGAAGTTTTCATGTATAATCTCTTCAACTATTTTTTCAGTCCCTTTCTTTTTCTCTTCTTCTTCTGGGACCCCTATAATTCGAACGTTGGTTTGTTTAATGTTGTCCCAGAGGTCTCTGAGAGTGTCCTCAGTTCTTTTCATTCTTTTTTCTTTATTCTGCTCTGCAGTAGTTATTTCCACTATTTTATCTTCCAGGTCACTTATCCGTTCTTGTGCCTCAATTATTCTGCTATTGATCCCTTCTAGAGTATTTTTAATTTCATTTATTGTGTTGTTCATCGTTGTTTGTTTCCTCTTTAGTTCTTCTAGATCCTTGTTAAATGTTTATTGCATTTTCTCTACTCTATTTCCAAGGTTTTGTATCATCTTTACTATCAATATTCTGAATTCTTTTCAGGTAGACTGCCTATTTCCTCTTCATTTATTAGGTCTGGTGGGTTTTTACCTTGCTCCTTCATCTGCTGTGTGTTTTTCTGTCTTTTCATTTTCGTATCTTACTGTGTTTGGGGTCTGCTTTTTGACGGCTGCGGTTCGTAGTTCCCGTTGTTTTTTGTTTCTGTCCCCAGTGGCTAAAGTTGGTTCAGTGGGTTGTGTAGGCTTCCTGGTGGAGGGGATTAGTGCCTGTGTTCTGGTGGATGGGGCTGGATCTTGTGTTTCTGGTGGGCAGGTCCACGTCTGGTGGTGTGTTTTGTTGTGTCTGTGGACTTATTATTATTTTAGGCAGCCTCTCTGCTAATGGCTGTGTTTGTGTTCCTGTGTTGCTAGTTGTTTGGCATAGGGTGTGTAACACTTTAGCTTGCTGGTCGTTGAGTGAAGTTGGGTCTTAGTGTTGAGATGGAGATCTCTTGGAGATTTTCGCCATTTGATGTTACGTGGAACTGGGAGGTCTCTTGTGGACCAGTGTCCTGAAGTTGGCTCTCCCACCTCAGAGGTACAGCCCTGATGCCTGGCTGGAGCACCAAGAGACTGCCCTCCACACGGCTCAGAATAAAAGGGAGAAAAAGTAGAAAGAAAGGAAGAAAGAAAGAAAGAATGAGGATAAACAAAATAAAGATAAAATAAAATACAGTTATTAAAAATAAAAAATAATTATGAAGAAAAAAGTTTTTTAAAAAAGAAAAAAAAATGGATGGACAGAACCCTAGGGCAAATGGTGAAAGCAAAGCTATACAGACAAAATCTCACACAGAAGCATACATATACACAGTTATAAAAAGAGGAAAAGGGGAAAATTATATATATATATATATATATATATATATATATATATATATATATATATATACCTTGCTCTCAATGTCCACCTCCTCAATTTAGGATGATTCGTTGTCTATTCAGGTATTCCACAGATGCAGGGTACATCAAATTGTTTGTGGAGATTTAATCCACTGCTCCAGAAGCTGCTGGGAGAAATTTCCCTTTCTCTTCTTTGTTTGAACAGCTCCCAGGGTTCAGCTTTGGATTTGACACCGCCTCAGCGTGTGGGTCACCTGAGGGCGTCTCTTCTTTGCTCAGACAGGACGGAGTTAAAGGAGCAGCTGATTATGGGGCTCTGACTCACTCAGGCTGGTGGGGAGGGTGGGGTACGAATTAGGGACGAGCCTGCGGCGGCAGAGGCCAGTGGGACTTTGCACCAGCCTAACACGTGCTGTGCGTTCTCCCGGGGAAGTTGTCCCTGGATCACAGGACCCTGGCAGTGGCAGGCTGCACAGTCTCCCAGGAGGGGAGGTGTGGATAGTGACCTGTGCTCTCACACAGGTTTCTTGGTGGCTGCAGCAGCGGCCTTAGCGTCTCATGCCCGTCTCTGGGGTCTATGCTGATAGCCGTGGCTCACGTCTCTGGAGCTCCTTTAAGCAACACTCTTAATCCCCTCTCCTCGTGCACCAGGAAACAAAGAGGTAAGAAAAAGTCTCTTGTATCTTCGGCAGCTCTAGACTTTTCCTGGACTCCCTCCTGGCTAGCCGTGGCACAGTAACCCCTTCAGGCTGTGTTCATGCCGCCAACCCCAGTCCTCTCCTGGCATCCGACCGAAGCCCGAGCCTCAGCTCCCAGCCCCGCCCGCCCCGCCGGGTGAGCAGAGAAACCTCTCGGGCTGGTGAGTGCCGTTCGGCACCGATCCTCTGTGCGGCAATCTCCGCTTTGCCCTCTGAACCCCTGTTGCTGTGCTCTCCTCGGTGGCTCCAAAGCTTCCCGACTCCGCCACCAGCAGTCTCCACCTGAGAAGGGACTTCCTAGTGTGTGGAAACCTTTCCTCCTTCACCGCTCCCTCCCACTGGTGCAGGTCCCATCCCTATTCTTTTGTCTCTGTTTTTCTTTTTTTCTTTTGCCCTACCCAGGTACGTGGGGAGTTTCTTGCCTTTTGGGATGTCCAAGGTCTTCTGCCAGCATTCAGTGGGTGTTCTGTAGGAGCAGTTCCACGTGTAGATGTATTTCTGATGTATCTGTGGGGGGAAGGTGATCTCGTGTCTTACTCTTCCACCATCTTCCTCAACTCCTATTATTTGTTTGGCGTAGAGTGCTGCCTCAAAGAATGAACTTAAAATGCCTTGTCGATTGATGTATAAACTCTGCCTTCCCAATCCCATTCCACCAGCTTCTTATTATCTTTAGACCATTTCCACATTACTTCCTTTTTGCCTATCTCTAACTATTGCTCCTCTCTAACATCATCTCTGGATATTTGATCTTTATTTAGCTCTCAATTATGACATCTTATATTTACCTCAGTGTCTGTCTCTGATCTCAGATTTGAGGTTTTGTCATTCTGCTTCCAAAAGTATCCTGACATTTGACTTCTCATTTAACCATAGTTTAGTATTTAACACAAGCTGTGGAGGATCAACAAAACAGGATTATTTTCTACCTGACCTTCACAAGAGGTTAAGAGGATCAGACACCTTCTTTGTGCTACTACTGGCCCTTGTGCAAATCTCTCTTTTAGTATCAATCATACTATATTGAAATATCTCTCTATGAGACTTTTTCTTACTAGACCATAAATTTCTTGAGGGCAATGAAAATATATTCAAACACATCTGAAATAAGTAAATTTCTAAATTTTGATTTTTATACTGGCTTTTATTTCAGAACTTTTACAGGCAAAACAAAACCAAACCCGAACTGCCCAGAACCTATTCTGATTTTCACCACAAGATGGAAGCATTAGAATTCAGATCGTAAAGGACAACAAAATATTAACAAATCCAAGGCTGTGAGAAGTGATATGATTTTTCAATTCTAATCAAATACTGAATACGAACTTATGCATTTCTTGGAATAGAAGAAAGAACTCAAACTTTTCGTGTTTTAGGCCTATGCTCCCTGTCCTAAAATAAGAGTATAAATGTTTTTCAGGGAATACATTTTTAGAAGAGATCGATATGATTTTATATAAAGTAGTTAAAGTAAATATTCACTATATTCCAAAAACTAGAACACACACAAAAAATGGTACTGATGAACTTAGTGGCAGGGCAGGAATAAAGACGCAGATGTAGAGAATGGACTTGAGGATACGTGGAGGGGAAGGGTAAGCTGGGATGAAGTGAGAGAGTGTCACGGCCCTATATACACTACCAAATGTGAAATAGATAGCTAGTGGGAAGCTGCAAAATAGCACAAGTTGATCAGTTTGATGCTTTCTGACCACCTAGAGCGGTGGGATAGGGAGGGTGGGAGGGAGCCTCAAGAGGGAGGGGATATGGGGATATATGTAGCTGATTCACTTTGTTGTGTAACAGAAACTAACACAACATTGTAAAGCAATTATACTCCAATAAAAATATTTTAAAAACTAGAACATACTTATTGCTAGTCTAACAAGAGGAATCATTGTAGTTAGTTTTTTAATTTTATATTTGTTTATCCTGAGATATATAAAAGGAAAGTCTTAAAACTTGCTCACACTATAGAAGCCTGAGTTTTCATATTTTGTTAGCTTAAGAGAATTCAGGAAAATGAAAAGAACTGCCTCTTCCAAGTGATTGGAAATTGTAAAATCCTTTTATGACTTTAAAGAAGACACTATTAAATTGAATGGTCTGATAAGATGATTTTAATAGGTATTTTTTTGTTTTATCTTACTCGTTGAACAAATATTTATTGTCTATCAATTGCAAGGTGCTATTTTAAAAGAGCACAAAGAAATAACATCACTGTAAAATCTGTTGACTCCTTGACCTACTAGTTCTAACTTGCCATTCCTCAACCTAGGGTAATACTCACTTTCTACTCTATATTTGGGTTCCTCAAAGTTAGTGGTAAAAGTCACAAAGCTTCAATTTTTGTTCTATTAAAATGTATGTAATTTGGAGGTGGGATGAAGATGGTGGAGTAATAAGACATAGAACCCACCACCCCCATGAACACATCAAAAATACTTCTACATGTGGAGCAATTCTTACTGAAAATTAAGTAAAAACTGGTAGAAAGACTCCTGTACAACCGAAGCTGTAAGAAAAATACACACGTAATCAGGTAGGAAGGGAAGCAAAGGCATCATGTTTGGACCAATGCCTCTGGGAGGGGACTCAGGAAAAGGGAGATTACACGGGTGAACACATACCCTGGAAAATAAGCAGTTTGAGCCACAGATTAGGTACCTCAGTCCTGGTGTCCTACATGGAGAAGACAAAACCCTTGGCTGGTTGGAGGGCCACTGGGAAAAATAGAAGTGCTGTGGGAAGCTTAGACTCTGTGCCTGAGGAGCACATGTGTGCTGGCTAGCTCCTGAGGCAGGGCAGGGGGAGGTCAGCCTTAGTAGCTGCAGGGTTTCCTGTGACCACTTTGCCATGTGCCCCGTTCCAAGCCAAGCGAATGCTCTGGCCCCACTCACTCCAGGTCACAGTGAAGCCCTTGATATGGGGCACCACAACCAAGGAAAAGACTAGACCATGGGATGCAGAGGCAACCTGGTCCTGGGCTATAGCCTGGGTGGGGTGGCAGTGGCCACTGTTGAAGCTTACTCAAGTGGCACCTCAGAAGCCGCCCAGATCTCTGACAGCAGACCCTCAACCACAGCGTGTACTCAGAATTATGCTGAGAGTCCACATAGGCCCCACCTGCTCTGCTGAGTGATTCCACAACAGGGAAGGGGTGGTGGAGGCTGGGAGAAGTGATCAGCTGTGAGGGAAGAGGGGTAATTGTACCCAGGGCTGCATCTTCACAGAGAACATATAGGGCCTTTTTCTGTGCATGGGCCCAATTGCTTCAGCACCCAACCACTGGGGCAAGAATCCTGGTGCAGGGAGAGAGAAAAATACACACTGTAAGTGAACAGAAGCAGGTCATGCATGAACCTTAGAGCTTCTGCTCCAGCAACTTGAGATCAGACCCCATCACCAATAGGGCAGTGACTTCCTTATTGAGAAGAGGAGAAGTCTGTTTAACACCCAACTCTGTCTCAAGTCCCTCCATTCCAGCCCCACCCCATACCAAAGTGATAGACACCAGCATACCCTGAGGAAAGATGCAACTTCCATCCATGTCAAAACCAGCTCTCTCACCAAAGGCATTGGGCACACACAATCTTCAGAGGGATGCTCCTAGTTAAGAACACCCTTTCAAGAATGCAATAAGTAACTGTTTCACATAAATTCATAGAGGCAGAAAAAGTTAAGCAAAATGAAATGGCAGAGGAACTACTTTCAATTGAAAGATCAAGAGAAAACCTCTGAAAAAATAAATAATGAAACAAGTAATTTACCAGAATTAAAGGTAAAGAATTAAAAACATTGGTAATAAAAATCTTAACTGAATTAGGGAAAATAATTGGTGTAAACAATGAACAACTCACCAAGGAACTTGAAAATATACAAAGCCCCAATCAGAAATGAAGAATTCAATAGCTAAAAAAAGAAAAAAACACACTAGAAGTAATGAATAACAGACTATATGATACAGAAAAATGTGTATGTGATCTGGAAGATAGAATGGAAATCACCCAATCAGAACAGAAAGTTGAAAAACATATTTAAAAATGAAAGCAATTGAAGAAGTCTCTAGGATAATTTTAAGCATACCAATATTCACATTATAGAGGTTCCAGAAGGAAAAGAGAGACAGAAGGGGATTGAAAATGTATTTGAGGAAATTATGGCTGAAAGCATCCCAAACCTGAAGAAGGAAACAGATATTCAGGTATGGGAAGCACAGTGGGTCCCAAAAAGATGAACTCAAACAGACACACACCAAAACATAACCTAACTAAAATAGCAAAAGTTAAAGCAAAAGAGAGAATAATAAAGGAAGTAAAAGTGAAAAGTCATATAAAACGGAATCCCTATAAGGCTATTGGCTGATTTCTCTGCAGAAAATTTGCAGACCAGGAGGGTGTGGCATGACATACTCAAAGTGCTGGAAGGGAGAAACCTACAACCTAGGATACTTTAAACAGCAAGATTATCATTTAGAATAGAAAGAGAGATAAAGGACTTTTCAGATAAGTAGAAACTCAAAGAGTTCATCAGTAATAAACCTACCCTAAAATAAATGGTGCAGGATCTTCTCTAAGTGGAACAGAAGTAAAATTCTGTAGGAAATGGAAAATCCCACTAGGAAAAGCAAATATATAGTAAGGACTGAGGATCAACCACTTAAGGAAGCCAGTACAAAATTAAAGGATAAAAAATTATAAAAGCAACTATAATTACAATAATCAGTGGAGGGATAAACATGAAGATGTAAAATATGACATTAAAAACACAAAATGTGAGGGAAGAGAGTAAAAAGTGTAGATCTTTTAAAATGTATTTGAATTTAAGTGACTACCAGTTTAAAACATGTAGATACAGTTATAGGGCAACATATATGAGCTCCATGGTAACTGTAAATCAAAAACCTGCAATACACACACAAAAACCTAAAAGAAAGGAACAAAACCATACTACTAAAGAAAAGCATCAAACCAAAAGAGAAGAAATAAAAAGAAGAAGAAATGAACAGAGAAGAACTACAAAAACAATTGGAAATCAAGTAATAAAATGGCAATAAGGACATACCTATCAATAATTACTTTAAATGTCAATGGACTAAATGCTCCAATCAAAACATGTAGGGTGGATAATTGGATTAAAAAAAGAGACTTCCATATGCTGCCTACAAGAGACTCACTTCAGAATTAAAGAAACAGACTGAAAGTGAGGGGATGGAAAAAGATATTTCATGGAAATGGCAACAACAAGAAATCAGGGGTAGGAATACCCGTTCGTATCTTACCCTCATATTTCTAAGATGACTGTTATCACCAATAGCAATATGTCCTAAAAATGATAGGTCACATCACACATTAGACACATTCCTAAAGAATGGACACAGGTTGTAGTAGTTGTTCATCCTGGGGTCATTTGTGACAAATTGGCGCAAGCAGAGTTTTGTGAGGCTTCCATTACATTGAAATTTGGATTTACTTTGATAGGCCAGAATTAAGATGAAAATGAATAATTTTTAAATGCCTGGAATTATATGGGTATGGTATGGATTAGAGTTCCATTTTTGAAGAGGTTATTGGAGTCAGTCGAGAAATGAAAGATGAGGTCTTGGTAGTACATTGTGAACTCCAGGAACTATTGAACCCTGCTAATTGAGGACCTCTCGATCCAAGATCATAAACCCTGGTGGCACAGTGGTTGAGAATCCGCCTGCCAATGCAGGGGACACGGGTTCGTGCCCCAGTCTGGGAGGATCCCACATGCCGCGGAGCGGCTGGGCCTGTGAGCCATGGCCGCTGAGCCTGCATGTCCGGAGCCTGTGCTCCGCAACAGGAAAGGCCACAGCAGTGAGAGGCCCGTGTACCATAAAATAAAATAAAATAAAATAAAAACATTTTATTTAGTGTCATATTGATGTCTTAGTCAGCTGGGATGTGGTCTAGGAACACCATTTCAAAACTCTTCAACCTATATTTATCAGGATCAGTGCAGAGGTGGTGTAGCTGTTGTCTGTTTAGACTTCTCAAGCCTATGGGTTTGTGAGAATCTAACTTCAATGAATAAATAGGGATTTATACAGGCAAATGATTAAATTACAGTCATGAAATCTTTAAAAAATCCTGTTCATGAGCAGTTGGAAGACAGTGGGACTATTGCAGGCAACAAATAACCTCAATCTGTATTCAATTTCCATGAAGTACATTTGTAAATGCTTTCATTTGCCCATTTTTATGATTCAGACAAGGTGGTATACATCCTGCAGGTTCAATCTTGTTAGAGTTGGCTTGTGAAGGTGATCTGGGAAGTCAGGTATTAGTAAAAACTCTGCAACAAACCAGGTATCCATATATCCAGAAACAGCTGTAAGAGCAGGACGAAGTGTAATATGTTGCTAAGATTTCTTTTAATCTCTCATAAGGGGGATCAGGCAGGGTTGGATCAAGTAGCACCATAGAATACTGTCCTTGGTAGTCCAGAAGCTCTAATGAGATGTGATCATGATCTCATCCATTATATACCCATGTGGATGATGGGGTATATGGTAGATTCTAGGAGAAGTGCCCAAATCTTTCTCCCCACATTTCTCAGGGGCCAAGAACTAGCTTGTGGGTGTGATTTCACAAAAGCATGGGGGCTAGACTGAGAAGTTATCTGAAGCAACACAAAGGAGAGAAAAATTAAACTGTTTGAGTTCTAAGGTCAAAGGAAACAGGAGAGCCAGTGACAGATGTTGAAATGTAAATGGCTCAAACTTCTCTCCATGTGCTGAAGAATCCCAAATTTATTTCCCCTGACATAATCTTACCTGTGATTTAGTAACCATATATACAACGGTTTATCTGATATCTCCACTTGAATGCCTCACAAGCACCTCAAATTAAACATGACCAAGTTGGAACTCATACTTTACTTTCCCCTCTGAGTTAATTCTTCTAGTGTCCCATATCACATATATATTCAACTGGTTAAGCAAACCAGAAACTTAGACACATTTGAATACCTCTCTTTCTTTCACCCCTTGCCCACAAACCTCTTGAATTACTTCATTTCTATCACCATTTCTGCTACCTAAGTCATAATTTTTCGTCACCTGGACTATGACAATAGCCTGTTGAAATGTATTATTCACATAAGAGCCAATGTGAACTTTAAAAAATGCCTTACTATTAAAACTTTTCAAGGGCTTCCCATTGTGTTTAGAATAAAGGCCGAAGTCTTTAACCATGGTTAGCATGGTCTGACCCCTACCTACCTTACCATAAAACTCTCTTATATCATTCTTTTACTCACTGAGGTCTAGCCACGTTAGTTTGTTTTCAGTTTTTCTCAGGTTTTTTTTTTTTTTTTTTGGCGTTACATGGGCCTCTCACTGTTATGGCCTCTCCCGTTGCGGAGCACAGGCTCTGGACGCGCAGGCTCAGCAGTCATGGCTCACGGGCCCATCCGCTCCGTGGCATGTGGGATCTTCCCGGACCGGGCAATGAATCCATGTCCCCTGCATCTCAACCACTGCGCCACCAGGGAAGCCCTTTCTCAGGTATTTTGCTTTATACTTTGTTTTGTCATACCTCAAGGCCTTTGTACATACCATTCTCATAGCCTGGCAATTTATCTTCCTTATCTTAGTCTGATTAATTTATCTTCATTCTTACAATATCAACTCTAATGTCTCTTCCTCTATGAAGCCTTTCTTTTCTCCCTAGACTAAGTTAGACCCTTCTATTATTTGCTAAATTATCCTATATTTCTCCTCCGTAGTACTTATCAGATTTGTAATTCAATACTTATATAAATATTTGTTTTATATTTGGGTTTTCTAATTGAAAGGAATACAAAAGCAGAGATTGTGTCTATATCTGTTCAGTTCATTATCTTTATTGCTTTATACTGTTCCTGACTCATACTAGGTACTCAATAAATTAACGAATGTGAAACATAGCTAGGAGTCCAAGGTCAAAGGCAATATCACATGTGAGTTGGGAATAAATCTGGAATGTGGGGACCCCACACAATTGCTGAGGCTACTAGTTATGGGTGTTTGGGCTTATTTTGATGAGCTGAGAATGTTATGATTAACAGGTTGAGTCATAGTGGCTTACGAACCCCAAATAGATGGGACTCCTCTCTACACCAACATACACATATAAGGCCCAAAGCTCTTTCCAGCACCTTTCATGCTGATTTTCCATTTCAGTATTTTCCACAAATGTCATTGCTGTGCTCCTAGTCATACCCAACATGTCCCTCTCCATTACTTTTCTTTCTTCTTTTGCTCTCTGTGTCCTAATAAACATAAAATAAATTTTTTCTTTACATACTGACTTTTATTTTTTATTATTTATTTATTTTTAACATCTTTATTGGAGTATAATTGCTTTAAAATGGTGTGTTAGTTTCTGCTTTATAACAAAGTGAATCAGTTTTACATATACATATATCCCCATATATCTTCCCTCTTGCATCTCCCTCCCTCCCACCCTCCCTCTCCCACCCCTTTACGTGGTCACAAAGCACCGAGCTGATCTCCCTGTGCTATGCGGCTGCTTCCCACAGGCTATCTATTTTACATTTGGTAGTGTATATATGTCCATGCCACTCTCTCACTTGTCCCAGCTTACCCTTCCACCTCCCCATATCCTCAAGTCCATTCTCCAGTAGGTCTGTATCTTTATTCCCATCTTGCCCCTAGGTTCTTCTGACCATTTTTTTCTTTTTCTTTTTTTTTTAGATTCCATATGTATGTGTTAGCATACAGTATTTGTTTTTCTTTTTCTGACTTACTTCACTCTGTATTACAGTCTCTAGGTCCATCCACCTCTCTACAAGTAACTCAGTTTCGTTCCTTTTTATGGCTGAGTAATATTCAATTGTATATATGTGCCACATCTTCTTTATCCATTCATCTGTCAATGGACACTTAGGCTGTTTCCATGTCCTGGCTATTGTAAATAGAGCTGCAATGAACATTTTGGTACATCACTCTTTTACATACTGACTTTTAAAATGTGTTTTCTCATCACAATGATAATGCATACTCAGAGAAAGTTTAGAAAATAGAGGAAAAGTAGGAAGAAGAAGTTATCCAATTTTCACCAACCGAATAGAACTACTTTTAATAATTTAACATAGTTCCCTCCAGCCTTTTTATTTCTATGCATAGGTTTTGATTTCCCCTGATTGTTATTATATCAGAATAGTTTTATAATGGAATATTTAAGCAAAGTTTTGTAGTGTTTGAACAATGCCCAACTAAAGGATAAAACAATATTCTGAAACCTTAAAACCTTTACTTGCAAATAAAATTTTATTTATTTATTTTATCTATTTATTTATTTATTTTTCAGAGTTAGCAAAGCACAATTTTATTTTGTAATTTTTTTTCCTTTTTTAAAAAAAACTTTTCTTGGAGTATTGTTGACTTAAGATGTGTTAGATTCAGGTGTACAATAAAGTGAATCAGTTATACATATATATACATATCCACTCTTTTTAGATTCTTTTACAAATTCTTTTCCCATTTAGGTTATTACGGACTATTGAGAAGATTTCCCTGGGCTACACAGTATGCCCTTGTTGGCTATCTATTTAAAGTATTGCAGTGTGTAAATGTCAATCCCAACCTCCCAGTCTCTCCCCCCCAACCCTTTCCACCTAGTAACCATAAGTTTGTTCTCTAAGTTTGTGAGTCTCTTTATGTTTTCTAAATAAGTCATTTATATCATTTTTTTTAGATTTTACATATAAGTGATGCGTATGATATTTGTCTGTCTATGACTTACTTCACTTAGTATGATAAAATCCAGATCTATCCATGTTGCTGCAAGTGTCATTATTTCATTCATTTTAATTGCAGAGTAATATTCCATTGTATTTGTGTACCACTCTTTTTTTTTTTTTTTTTCGGTACACGGGCGTCTCACTGTTGTGGCCTCTCCCATTGTGGAGCACAGGCTCCGGACGCACAGGCTCAGCAGCCATGGCTCACGGGCCCAGCCGCTCCACGGCATGTGGGATCTTCCTGGACCGGGGCACGAACCCATGTCCCTGGCATCGGCAGGCGGACTCTCAATCACTGCACCACCAGGGAAGCCCATACCACATCTTTTTTATCCATTTATCTGTCAGTGGACATTTAGGCTGCTTGCATGTCTTGGCTATTGTAAACAGTGTTGCAATGAACATTGGGTTGCATGTCTCCTTTCAAACCATGTTTTTCTCCAGAGATATGCCCAGGAGTTGGGTTGTTGGGTCATATGGTAGTTCTATTTTTAGTTTCTTAGGGAACCTCCATACTGTTCTCCATAGTGGCTGTATCAATTTACATTCCCACCGATAGTGTAGGAGGGTTCCTTTTTCTCCATACCCTCTCCAGCACTTATTGTTTGTAGACTTTTTGTTGATGGCCATTCTCATTGGTATGAGGTGCTATCTCATTGTAGTTTTTGATTTGCATTTATCAGATAATTAGTGATGTAGAGCATATTTTTATGTGCCTCTTGGCCATCTGTATGTCTTCTTTGGAGAAATCTCTATTTAGGTCTTCTGCCCATTTTTTGATTGTGTTTTTGTTTGTTTGTTTTGATATTGAGCCACATGAGCTATTTATATTATTTTGGAGATTAAACCCTTTTTGGTCGCATTGGTTGCAAACATTTTTTCACACTCTGTGGGTTGTCTTTTTATTTTGCTTATGGTTTCCTTTGCTGTGCAAAAGCTTTTACGTTTAATTAGGTCTCATTTGTTTATTTTTGTTTTTATTTCCATTACTCTAGGGGGCAGATCCAAAAAGATCTTGCTGCAATTTATGTTAAAGAGTGTTCTGCCTATGTTTTTCTCTAAGAGTTTTATAGTATCTGGTCTTACATTTAGGTCTTCAATCCATTTTGAGTTTATTTTTGTGTATGGTGTTAAGGAATGTTCTAATTTCACTTTTTACATGTAGCTTTCCAATTTCCCAGCACCAATTATTGAAGAGACAGTCTTTTCTCCATTGTATAGCCTTGCCTCCTTTGTTGTAAATTAATTGACCATAAGTGCCTTAGTTATTTCTCTGCTTTCTATCCCATTCCATTGATCTAATTTTCTGGGATTTTGTGCCCATACCTTACTGTTTTGATGACTGTAGCTTTGTAGTATAGTCTGAAGTCAGGAAGCCTGATCCCTCCAGCTTCCAGCTTCGTTTTTCTTTCTCAACATTGCTTTGGCTATTCAGGTTCTTTTGTGTCTCCATACAAATTTTAAGATTTTTTGTTCTACTTCTGTGAAAAATGCCATTGGTAATTTGTCAGGAATTGCATTGAATCTGTAGATTTCCTTGGGTAGTATAGTCATTTTGACAATTAATTTTTCCATTCCAAGAACATGGTGTATCTTTCCACCTGTTTGTGTTATCTTTGATTTCTTTCATCAGCATCATATAGTTTTCTGAGTACAGATATTTTTGCCTCCTTATGTAGGTTTATTCCTAGGTATTTTATTCTTTTTTGATGTGATGGTAAAGGGGATTGTTTCTTTTTTTGTCAATAAGTACTTGTTTATTGATTAAACTGAATTTTTAAAAACAAAGCAAAGCAAAAACTTCCTTCTACTACTAAGCAGAATCCACATAGGTAAATTCCTGACCAAAACCAGCTGATCCACTGTTGGTATTATGGCCTTAAAAAATTACCCATCAAGAAAATCATACAGTGTGAAGAGTCCAGGAACCCAGCTCTGCTAAATCTGAGGCTGCTGCAGAGACTACCAATGAAAAGGATTGTCATTGTAGGTATTGTTGACCATAGTTTTTTGAACTTTCTGAAAGGCAAAGTTTTGACTCAAAAATCCATATTCTGTCAAAATGGCATCAGGCAAAAAGCTGGGGAAGAGAAACCTAGGTGGACCCTCAGTTCAGTTTTCAGATACCATGGGTTCAGGAATCTGGCCAAGCTGTTTATGGAGAGGAACACTCCAGTTCACTATATTATAGTGTGCTGGGAGTTAAAAACACAAAAATATAGATGAGGAGAAACAGGTGGTAACAAACGTCAAACCTCTACCACCAGGCCCATCATATCTTGAGCATCTCACAGTCTGTGAAATCCTGTTCAAATAGGGTCACCTAGAAAAAAAATCTCTTTGCTTATAAATCGATTTCCCCTCATTTTAAAAAAATGTTCCACTTATGTACATTTTAAAGATGAACCATTTACAAGCCTGTGCAGTTTGCCTGCTTGGCTCATAGGAGGGAAATAATGCAGAAAACCTCAGGATGGACAGAGATAATATAGCTGTGAGAAAGGTTGTCCTAGATGTTTGCTCCTTTCCCCTGTGTATTACAGTACATTTCAGTTTATAGCCATGAGTACATACAATTAAAAAAATTCCCTCATACAAATTGTAGAAAAAATTTTCTTTCTTTGAAGCTGGCAGTGAAAAATAAAGATTCATGTCATTTTCTTTGTGCACAATCCTATGTGTTTCTTCTTCAGGTAATATTCTTCTTTAAGCATTAAGAGAAATAGGTGAAAGCCACAGGGTAAGCAGGATTTCAACAAGTGGTCTGTCTTTTTAAAATTCAAAACAACTTCTTGCACATCCCTTGAACACGTATGCTGTCCACTTAACAGGAGGAAGTTCAACAAAGCAGGGACTGTCCCTGTGGATTGTAGGATGAAGACCTGTACACTGGCAATGGCTTCTACCATAAGGTTCTGTGTGATCACCTCAGTACCTCTTGCTTGCTAATGACCCATTTATGGTCCTTTGTCCAGAGTGATGGTGTGAGAATGAGGAAAAGGGCCAAGGATCACAAGTGCAAGGAATATTGGTTTTGTTGTGTTTTTGTTGGAGGGAGGATGGTGAGGAAAAATATCTATTCATTATTCTGGATGATTAAAGGTGGTTTTGTGCATTTTTAAAGCCACCATTTTATATTTAGAATTGCTGTAGAAACCAACATCTCTAGAGAGGGAAGGAAAGAAAGGAGAAGGAAGAGAGAGTTCAGTGGGATTTTTTTTTCCATTTTCATTTTTACATAAAAGTGTTAAGAACACAATAAAACAACTTTTTTATCCATATATATATATATATATATATATATATATATAGTAACTCAGTTTGTGAGCTACAATTTTTGTCTTTCCCACCTTCACACTGACAATGGTTAAATAGCATTATGCCCAAAGACTTTGGCCACACAGTAAAACAAACAAAACCCAGATGTACTGTGATACAGTTAAGGTAAAAGGGGAAACATAAAATTTAACATTTGCCCAGGAAGGATTTTTTTCCTTTTTCTTGATTGAAAATTTTTTTTTAAAGTCACAAAAACCTGTTTTTAGCAGAAGTGAATGACCACCGGGGCACCTCATTGTCTCAGATATTATCACTATCAGTTTTCCTAATAATCCACAAATCCACAGGGATGTATAAGTCAACATCTGGGGGGAGTGGTGGCATAAAATTAAAAACATATAAACCAAATACCCTCACCTGGTATAATTCCTTTACCCTCTACCTTCCCTCACACTTTCCTACCCCCACTCCACACTCCCACATGACCCCACCCACATGACCCCAACACTCAAATCTCCTTCAGATCTAGGTCAGCTTCTTCAAAGCTGTAGAAGGACTCGGTCTTGCTTTCACCCACAAAGAGCTGGTTAAGGCTTTCAGGCTCAACTATCTCTTCAGGAGATGACCTGGGTCGGGAAGTGGAAGCTGCAGGCTCCTCAGACTGTTCCCCACTCAACTTCAATTGCTCCTCCAGGGAGGCAATTAGCTCCTCTTACATGTCAGCATTTCTTATAGGTGAGTTAATGTTGCCATCAGGGCCAGGCAGAATGCTGGCTACAAAGAAGGACTGCAGAACTAGCTCTGGACAGTCCCCAATGACACCAGGCACCTCTGCCAGCCAGACCAGAACCAGTTGAAGCAGGACATCAGAATCACATGCAGTTTCTGCCATTTCCCCAGCCTGCTCCTTCCACTTTTTGTGCCTGAATTTCTTGACAGTTCTTTTGATGCATGCATGTAATGGTGGATTTTGGAGCTACAGCCTGCTGGGACAACTGCAGGTAAAGTGTTAGAGGCACTAAGCATGGCCAGCACCTCTTCTGACAAATGAGTGCAGTGACGGTCCATCACAAGCATGCCTTTGCTGTGTGGGCAAGTTGTGTGCTTCTTCCACACTCGGGTTGACCACAATTCCATGATTTCATCATCACTGTGGCCAGTCTCCTTTGCCTCTAGCACGATAGAGTCTGGCACGTTAGCAGGCTGATCCTTCTGTCCTTGGTAGAAAACCAGGATAGGGAGGACAGTGCCATCTGCCACAATGGCCAACATTACATCACACCAAGCCTCCCCTGTGCCCACTGTCTGCAGAGCATTCTCCTTTCAGTCATCACTGCGCAGTACCTTTGTATCCAGGAACAAGGAGATCTCATCAATAGCCACAATAATAGACAAGTGTAAGTCCTAGTTGTGAATTTGTCGTTGTACAAATTCAATGAAGAGTCTTGCATTTTCTGCCACATCCTTATGTAGAGTGTGGGCCACAGCTCATGGAGCATGGGGAGTCAGGTGATGCCTTAGAATGAAAGGTACAGCCCACTCATAAGAGATTTTAACACCCCCCCCTTTAAAGAGCATCCTATTTTGATGGCCTTCTGGAACAAGGTCTCCTCATTTACAGATAGCTGTTGCTCTCGTTGGGTCAGCATCCACTCAGCCAGTTTCTCTTCTGCCTCTAAGTTCAGATATTTGCCCTCCAGATTCTCCCCATGCAAGGCCTGGAAGTGCCGAAGCCAAAGCTGGATGCGTCACTGGAAGGTACGGAAGTGTTCAGCTGCCTGCTCTGTATTGCAGCATAGGGCAAACAGTACCACCCGAAGCTTCTTCACAGAAGAAAAACTATTGCCATTTTGTTAATTCTTTTGGATTTGTTTTTGTAGGTCTTTTTTCTTCCCTTCCTCTTTTGTCCTCTTCTCTTGTATTTTGTTGACTATCTTTAGAGTTGTGTTTGGATTCTGTTTTCTTTTTGGTGTGTGTATCTATTGTAGATTTTTGTTTACCATGAGGTTTTGATATAGCAGTCTCTCTCTCTCTCTATATATATATATATACACAAGATTGTTTTAAGTTGCTGGTTTCTTAATTTCAAATGCATTTATAGTATCCTGCATTTGTGCTCTCCTCTCTCACAATTGTTGGTTTTGATATCATATTTGTGGGTGGATTATTTCCTAACTTTACTGTATGCATGCCTTTACCAGTGAGCTTTTCCATTCTTAATTTTTTGTTTCTATTTTCAGTCTTTTATTTTCCTCTTAGAAAAGTTCTTTTAGCATTTGTTGCAAAACTGGTCTGGTGGTGCTGAATTCTCTTAGCTTTTGCTTGTCTGTAAAGCTTTTGATTTCTCCATTGAATCTGAATGAGAGCCTTGCTCGGTAGGGTATTCTTGGTTATAGGTTCTTCCCTTTCTTTACTTTAAATATATCATGCCACTCTCTTCTGTCCTGCAGTTTCTGCTGAGAAATCAGCTGATAACCTTATGGAAATTCCCTTGTATGTTATTTGTTGCTTTTCCCATGTTGCATTTAATATTTTTTCTTTGTCTTTAATTTTTGTCAGTTTGATTACTATGTGTCTTGGCATGTTCCTCCTTAGGTTTACCCTCCCTGGGACTCTCTGCACTTCCTGGACTTGGTGACTGTTTCCTTTCCCAAGTTAAGGAAGTTTTCAGCTATTATCACTTCAAATATTTTCTCAGGTCCTTTCTCTCTCTCTTCTCCTTCTGGGACCCTTATAATGCAAATGTTGATGTGCTTAATATTGTCCCAGAGGACTCTGAGACTGTCCTCATTTCTTTTCATTCTTTTCTCTTTATTGTATTCCGTGGCAGTGATTTCCACCATTCTGTCTTCCAGCTCACTTTTCCATTCTTCTGCCTCAGTTATGTTGCTATTGATTCCTTCTAGTCTCTATTTCATTTCCGTTAATTTATTGTTCTTCTATTTTTGTTTGTTCTTTAGTTTCTTCTAGTTCTTTGGTAAATATTTCTTGTATCTTCTCGATCTGTGCTTCCATTCTTTTTCTGAGATCTTGGATCATCTTTACTATCATTACTCTGAATTCTTTTTTGGTTATATTGCCTACCTCTATTTTACTTAGTTTTTCTTCTGGGGTTTTATCTTGTTTCTTCATCTGGGACATATTCCTCTGTCATCTCATTTTGTCTAACTTTCTGTGATTGCGGTTTCTGTTCCACAGGCTGCAGTGTTCTAGTTCTTCTTTCATCTGTTGTCTTCCCCCAGTGGATGAGGTTGTCAAAGAGGCTTGTGCAGGTTTCCTGGTGGGAAGAACTGGTTTATGCCCATTGGTGGGTGGAGCTGTGTCTTGTCTCTCTAGTGGGGAGGGCTGTGTCAAAGGGTGTGCTTATCAGGCAGCTGTGTGCTCAGGAAGAGTGTAAGAAGCCTGTCTGCTGTGTTTCTGCCCTGTTGGGTGTTTGGCTTGAGGCATCCCAGCACTGGAGCCTATAATATGTTGGATGAGGCCAGGTCTTGGTGAGAAAATGGTGATCTCCAGGAAGGCTCACTCCAATGAGTACCCCCCAGAACTCCCACCACCAATGTCTTTGTCCCCACAGTGTGCCACAGTCACCCCCCACCTCCAGCAGGAGGCCCTCCAATATGAGCAGTTGGGTCTTTCCCAGTCTCCTATGAGGTCGTTTCTTTTTTCCCTGATCCTTGTGTGCACAACACCCTGTGTGCACCATCCAAGAGTGGAGTTTCTGTTTCCCCCAGTCCTGTGGAATTCCTGTGATCATACCCCACTGGCCTTCAAAGCCAGATTCTCTGGGGCCTCTTCTTCCCATTGCCAGATCCCCAGGCTGGAAAGCCTGATGTGGGGCTCAGAATTTTCACTCCTATGGGAGAACTTCTGTGGTATAATTATTTTCCAGTTTGTGTATCACCCACCTGGTGAATATGGGATTTGTTTTTATTGTGATTGTGTCACTCCTGCCCTCTTGTTGTGGCTTCTTTGTCTTTGGATGTAGGGTATCTCTTTTGGTAGGTTCCAGTGATTTTTGCCAATGCTTGTTCAGCAGTTAGTTGTAGTTTTGGTGTTTTCATAAGATGAGGTGAGTTCACATCCTTCTACTCTGCCATCTTAAGACTGGCTTCTGACAGAGTTTATGCATTTTAAATAAACAATCGTTTTAGTCATACTTTATGCACTTCTGTGAGATTCTAGACAGTTTTATTCATCAAGTGACAGTGAAGTGCATTGGCTTGACTCCAAAAAACCTCAAATGGAATACAGTTTAATGAATGGGAGACCTTGAGATGTAAGCATCATTGTTTCTTAATTTGTAATATAAAAAGAGTGTGATGACCATATGAATCTCAGAGTATGAAGATTTGGAGGGAATTTTGAGAATCAAGTAAAATATTTTTGCTCTACCATCAAAGTGTAAAAGGCAGAACAATCATTTTTCAAATAATCCAAGGCAGAGCCTGAGAGCATGGTGGCCTGGGAGCAAGTGGTGCCTTTATCTGTGGTTGTGGCTCCAGCACACTCAGTTCTTCCAGGCCCAGCCCCAGTGCAGTGAGCTCCTGTGGGTGCCAACACAGCCCAGCTCATGGCTCCTGCTCTGTCTCCCACTGTGGTTCTGGCTTGATCCTAATTTTCATACAATGGGATTTCACAAATAAAAATTTAAATTCTAAGTTTTCAGATCATGATTCTAAACATAGTTTTATGTTTAGGCCTCAATATTGTCACACATATAGTCTTCACTAATGATACACACACATAAACATACATGTGCATGCATGAAATGTTTATTTCTATTATAGTAATAGAATTTTGGCTATCTTTAACAAACCCAATTCCTATTAGTCTGGGAACAATCTCTCAGTCAACATTTCATTTGCTCAGAAATTATTCCTGAACAAATGTTTTCAGCCTCCCTCTCTGACACTGATGGGGAAAAGCCAGCACCAGCTGGATGTGGGAAAAGAAAAAGGAAGAAACTGAGTAACTCTGTGAACTAGGTGGTCAGAATGGGGAAGGAGGACTACCTAGTTAGGCTAGCGAGCATAAAACATTAATTCTTTTACAATTAGCTTTCTGTTTCCTGGTTACTTGAAAAAGAAGTTTAAGGGTATTGATATTTCATTTTCCGGTATTTTCTGTTGCCAATTAAAACTAATTAACACATTTTATTTATTAATTATTTTAGATTCCTACATTTCTTATCATCTTAAGCTACTTATTTATGTACAAGTCAGGTCAGCACTAGATTTCAGCCCTTGTATCCCTGGGAACCACACACTAGAAAGTCTTATGACTGACTAACTGCATATTTACACTAATCTACTTCTTTGCTATATCATGACAACTGCTTTCTATAATTTGCTACTTTAATTCTCTAACCCAGATATTGTACTGAAACATACTAGAAGTTTCTATCATTCCATTTTCATTACCTTCATTCTTCTAATCTGTTACTTTCCCTCTACCTGCACCCCCTACATCTACATCTCTATTCTTCTTACCAGATTTAATAAAGACCATTGGCGTTAGGAAAAAATGTAATGTTGATGGTGCAGCATATGTAGTAAGCCCTACTATCAACCTCTGTCATGTTTTAAAGATGCAGCAATACATTTACTATCTTAGTCTAACTACTGATCTGAGTATCCATGACTAGTTTTATTGGTTACAGAGAGTAGAACTAATAGAAATGACATGATGAATCTGTCTTGGTAGTGAAAAAGGGAATGTTAATTATTGCAGGTGCAGAAGTTTTAATTATTTCATTTTTCAAGTAAATGGTCAAGGTAAGCATAAAGCATACATACTTGGCTCTTTGTAGATCATATATCATTATTTTAAACAATATTTCAGAAAAATCAGATCTATTGCAGTTTTATATTACACATTCTTTTGAGGATTGTGAAAAATGCTCCATATGGGTTGGTCTCTCTCTCTTTCTCTCTCTCCCTCTCTCTCATTTTATCTCTCATTTTCCTTTTCTTTACTTTTTTTCTTCTCTCCTTCCTTCTATTCTTATTTTGTCTCCCACCCTCCCTTTCTTCCTTCTTATTTTTTAAATTAAAAACAAATATCTGGAGTGCAGGAGGAAGATGGCAGAAGAGTAAGACGTGGAGATCATCTTCCTCCCCACAGATACACCAAAAATACATCTACACGTGGAACAACTCCTACAGAACACATGCTGAATGCTGGCAGAAGACCTCAGACCTCCCAAAAGGCAAGAAACTCCCCACGAACCTGGGTAGGGCAAAAGAAAAAAAAGAAAAAGAGACAAAAGAATGGGGACGGGACCTGCACCAGTGGGAGGGAGCTGTGACGGAGGAAAGGTTTCCACACACTAGGAAGCCCCTTTGTGGGCGGAGAATGCAGGAGGCACAGGGGGAAGCTTTGGAGCCATGGAGGAAAGCACAGCAACAGGGGTGCAGAGGACAAAGAGGGGAGATTCCTGCACAGAGGATCGGTGCCAACCAGCACTCACCAGCCCAAGAGGCTTGTCTGCTCACCCGCCGGGGTGGGCGGGGATGGGAGTTGAGGCTCGGGCTTCAGTCAGAGCACAGGGAGGAGACTGAGGTTGGCGGCTTGAACACAGCCCGAAGGGGTTAGTGCACCATGGCTAGCTGGGAGGGAGTCCGGAGAAATGTCTACACCTGCCGAAGAGGCAAGAGACATTTTCTTCCCTCTTTGTTTACTGGTTTGCTAGGAGAGGGGTTTAAGAGCGCTGCTTAAAGGAACTCCAGAGATGGGCACGAGCCGTGGCTAAAAGCACGGACCCCAGAGATGGGCATGAGCCATGGCTAAAAGCGCGGACCCCAAAGACGGGTGCGAGCCACGGCTAAAAGCGCGGACCCCAGGGACAGGTGCGAGCCGAGGCTAAAAGCGCGGACCTCAGAGATGGGTGAGAGATGCTAAGGCTGCTGCTGCCGCCACCAAGGGGCCTGTGTGCGAGCACAGGTCACTATCCACACTCACCTTCTGGGGAGCCTCTGCAGCCTGCCACTGCCAGGTATCCGGGATCCAGGGACAACTTCCCCAGGAGAACGGACGGCGGGCCTCAGGCTGGTACAACGTCATGCCAGCCTCTGCCATCGGAGGCCCGCCCTGCACGCTGTGCCTCTCCCTCCCCCCAGCCTGAGAGTGCCAGAGCCCCCGAATCAGCGGCTCCT
The DNA here is from genome assembly GCF_059928025.1 of Delphinapterus leucas. NCBI lineage: Eukaryota > Metazoa > Chordata > Mammalia > Artiodactyla > Monodontidae > Delphinapterus > Delphinapterus leucas. The sequence goes on along the minus strand of NC_143150.1, from coordinate 63,143,614 downwards.
TTAGCCCCATCCTGTCTCAGCAAGCACGAGACGCCCTCCAGCGACCTACACGCAGAGGCGGGGCCAAATCCAAAGCTGAGCCCCGGGAGCTGTGCAAACAAAGAAGACAAAGGGAAATCTCTCCCAGCAGCCTCAGAAGCAGTGGATTAAAGTTCCACAATCAACTTGATGTACCCTGCATCTGTGGAATACATGAATAGACAACGAATGATCCCAAATTGAGGAGGTAGACTTTGAGAGCAAGATCTATGATTTTCTCGCCTTTTCCTCTTTTTGTGAATGTCTATGTGTATGCTTCTGTGTGAGATCTTGTCTGTATAGCTTTGCTTCCACCATTTGTCCTAGGGTTCTAACCGTCCATTGATTTTTTTTCTTTTAATTTTTTTCTTAATAATTAATTTTAATTACTTTATTATACTTTTCTTTCTTTCTTCTTTCTTTCTTTCTTTCTTTCTTTCTTTCTTTCTTTCTTTCTTTCGTTCTCTCTTTCTTTCTTTCTTTCCTTCCTTCCCTCCTTTAGACAATGAATCATCCCAAATTGAGGAGGTGGACTTTGAGAGCAAGATTTATGATTTTTTTCCCTTTACCTCTTTTTGTGAGGGTGTAGGTATATGCTTCTGTGTGAGATTTTGTCTGTATAGCTTTCCTTCCACCATCTGTCCTAAAGTTCTATCCGTCCCTATTTTTTTTAATAATTATTTTTAAATTCAATAATTTTATTATACTTTATTTTATTTTACTGTATCTTCTTTCTTTCAGTCTTTTTTCCTTCCTTCCCTCCTTCCTTCCTTCCTTCCTTCCTCCCTCTCTCCCACCGTCCTTTCTTTCCTTCTTGCCTTATTTCCTTCTTTTCTTCTTTCTTTCTTTCTTTCATTCCTTCTTTATTTCTTCCTTCCCTCCTTCTTCATTCCTTCCTTCCTTACATCCTTTCTTTCTTTCTTCTTACTTCTACAAATTCTCTCTAATATTTCTCGCTTTTATTCTGAGCCGTGTGGATGAAAGGCTCTTGGTGCTACAGCCAGGTGTCAGGGCTCCGCCTCTGAGGTGGGAGAGCCAACTTCAAGACACTGGTCAACAAGAGACCTCCAAGCTCCACATAATATCAAACGGTGAAAATCTCCCGGAGACCTCCATCTTAACGCCAGCACCCAGCTTCACTCAATGAACAGCAAGCTACAGTGCTGGACAACCTATGCCAAACAACTAGCAAATCAGGAACACAGCACCACCTATTAGCAGAGAGGCTGCCTAAAATCATAATAAGTCCACAGACACCTCAAAACACACCACCAGACGTGGACCAGCCCACTAGACAGACAAGATCCAGCCTCATCCACCACAACACAGGCACTAGTTCCCTCCACCAGGAAGCCTACACAACCCACTAAACTAACCTCAGCCACTGCAGACAGACATGAAAAACAACGGGAACTACGAACCTGCAGCCTGAAAAAAGGAGACCCCAAACACAGTAAGATAAGCAAAATGAGAAGACAGAAAATCACACAGCAGATGAAGGAGCAAGATAAAAATCCACCAGACCTAACAAATGAAGAGTAAATAGGCAATCTGCCTGAAAAAGAATTCAGAATAATGATAGTAAGGATGATCCAAAATCTTGGAAATAGAATGGACAAAGTGCAAGAAAGATTTAGCAAGCAACTAGAAGAAATAAAGATGAAACAAGCAACGATGAACAACACAATAAATGAAATTAAACATACTCTAGATGGGATCAATAGCAGAATAACTGAGGCAGAAGAACGGATAAGTGACCTGGAAGCTAAACTAGTGGAAATAACTACTGCAGAACAGAAAAAAAGAAAAAAGAATGAAAAGAACTGAGGACCATCTCAGAGACCTCTGGGGCAACATTAAATGCACCAACATTCGAATTATAGGGGTTCCAGAAGAAGAAGAGAAAAAGAAAGGGACTGAGAAAATATTTGAAGAGATTATAGTTGAAAACTTCCCTAATATGGGAAAGGAAATAGTTAATCAAGTCCAGGAACCACAGAGAGTCCCATACAGGATAAATCCAAGGACAAATACACCAAGACACATATTAATCAAACTGTCAAAAATTAAATACAAAGAAAGCATGCTGAAAGCAGCAAGGGAAAAACAACAAATAACACACAAGGGAATCCCCAGAAGGTTAACAGCTGATCTCTCAGCAGAAACCCTACAAGCCAGAAGGGAGTGGCAGGACATACTCAAAGTGATGAAGGAGAAAATCCTGCAACCAAGATTACTCTACCCAGCAAGGATCTCATTCCGATTTGATGGAGAAATTAAAACCTTTACAGACAAGCAAAAGCTGAGAGAGTTCAGCACCACCAAACCATCTTTACAACAAATGGTAAAGGAACTTCTCTAGACAAGAAACACAAGAGAAGGAAAAGACCTATAATAATGAACCCAAAACAATTTAGAAAATGGGAATAGGAACATACATATCGATAATTACCTTAAATGTAAATGGACTAAATGCTCCCACCAAAAGACACAGATTGGCTGAATGGATACAAAAACAAGACCCATATATATGCTGTCTACAAGAGACCCACTTCAGACCTAGAGACGCATACATACTGAAAATAAGGGGATGGAAAAAGATATTCCATGCAAATGGAAACCAAAAGAAAGCTGGAGTAGCAATTCTTATATCAGACAAAATAGCCTTTAAAATAAAGACTATTAGAAGAGACAAAGAAGGCCACGACATAATGATAAAGGGATGAATCCAAGAAGAAGATATAACAATTGTAAATATTTATGCACCCAACATAGGAGCACCTCAATACATAAGGCAAAAACTAACAGCCATAAAAGGGGAAATTGACAGTAACACATTCGTAGCAGGGGACGTTAACACCCCACTTTCACCAATGGACAGATCATCCAAAATGAAAATAAATAAGGAAACACAAACTTTAAATGATACATTAAACAAGATGGACTTAATTGATATTTATAGGACACTCCATCCAAAAACAACAGAATACACATTTTTCTCAAGTGCTCATGGAACATTCTCCAGGATAGATCATATCTTGAGTCACAAATGAAGCCTTGGAAAATTTAAGAAAATTGAAATTGTATCAAGTATCTTTTCCGACCACAATGTCATGAGACTAGATATCAATTACAGGAAAAGATCTGTAAAAAATACAAACACATGGAGGCTAAACAATACTCTACTTAATAACGAAGTGATCACTGAAGAAATCAAAGAGGAAATAAAAAAATACCTAGAAACAAATGACAATGGAGACACAATGACCCAAAACATATGGGATGCAGCAAAAGCAGTTCTAAGGGGGAAGTTTATAGCAATACAAGCCCACCTTAAGAAGCAGGAAACATCTCGAATAAACAACCTAACCTTGCACCTCAAGCAATTAGAGAAAGAAGGAAAAAAGAACCCTGAAGTTAGCAGAAGGAAAGAAATCATAGAAATCAGATCAGAAATAAATGAAAAAGAAATGAAGGAAACAATAGCAAAGATCAATGAAACTAAAAACTGGTTCTTTGAGAAGATAAACAGAATTGATAAACCATTAGCCAGACTCGTCAAGAAAAAAAGGGAAAGGACTCAAATCAATAAAATTAGAAATGAAAAAGGAGAAGTAACAACTGACACAGCAGAAATAAAAAGGAATATGAGAGATTACTGCAAGAAACTGTATGCCAATAAAATGGACAATCTGGAAGAAATGGACAAATTCTTAGAAATGCACAACCTGCCAAGACTGAATCAGGTAGAAATAGAAAATATGAACAGACCAATCACAAGCACTGAAATTGAAACTGTGATTAAAAATCTTCCAACAAACAAAAGCCCAGGACCAGATGGCTTCACAGTGAATTCTATCAAACATTTAGAGAACAGCAAACACCTAATCTTCTCAAACTGTTCCAAAATATAGCAGAAGGAGGAACACTCCCAAATTCCTTCTACGAGGCCACCATCACCTTGATACCAAAACCAGACAAGGATGTCACAAAGAAAGAAAACTACAGGCCAATATCACTGATGAACATAGATGCAAAAATCCTCAACAAAATACTAGCAAACAGAATCCAACAGCACATTAAAAGGATCACCATGATCAAGTGGGGTTTATTACAAGAATGCAAGGATTCTTCAATATACGCAAATCTATCAATGTGATAAACCATATTAACCAATTGAAGGAGAAAAACCATATGATCACATCAATAGGTGCAGAGAAAGCTTTTGACAAAATTCAACACCCATTTATGATAAAAACCCTGCAGAAAGTAGGCATAGAGAGAACTTTCCTCAACATAATAAACGCGATATATGACAAGCCCAAAGCCAACATCATACTCAATGGTGAAAAACTGAAAGCATTTCCACTAAGATCAGGAACAAGACAAGGTTGCCCACTCTCACCACTCTTATTCAACATAGCTTTGGAAGTTTTAGCCACAACAATCAGAGAAGAAAAGGAAATAGAAGGAATCCAAATCAGAAAAGAAGAAGTAAAGCTGTCACTGTTTGCAGATGACATGATACTATACATAGCAACTCCTAAAGATGCTACCAGAAAAGTACTAGAGCTAATCAATAAATTTGGTAAAATTGCAGGATACAAAATTAATGCACAGAAAACCCTGGCATTCCTATACACTAATGATGAAAAATCTGAAAGTGAAATCAAGAATATAGTCCCATTTACCATTGCAACAAAAAGAATAAAATATCTAGGAATAAACCTACCTAAGGAGACTAAAGACCTGTATGCAGAAAATTATAAGAAACTGATGAAAGAAATTAAAGATGATAAAAATAGATGGAGAGATATACCATGTTGTTGGATTGGAAGAATCAATATTGTGAAAATGACTCTACTACCCAAAGCAATCTACAGATTCAATGCAATCCCTATCAAACTACCACTGGCATTTTTCACAGAGCTAGAACAAAAAATTTCACAATTTGTATGGAAACACAAAAGATCCCGAAAAACCAAAGCAACCTTGAGAATGAAAAATGGAGCTGGAGGAATCAGTCTCCTTGACTTCAGACTACACTACAAAGCTACAGTAATCAAGACAGGATGGTACTGGCACAAGAACAGAAAGATAGATCAATGGAACAGGATAGAAAGCCCAGAGATAAACCCACGCACATATCGACATCTTATCTTTGATAAAGGTGGCAGGAATGTACAGTGGAGAAAGGACAGCCTCTTCAATATGTGGTGCTGGGAAAACTGGACTGGTACATGTAAAATTATGAGCTTAAATCACTCCCTAACACCATACACAAAAATAAGCTCAAAATGGATTAAAGACCTAAAGGTAAGGCCAGAAACTATCAAACTCTTAGAGGAAAACATAGGCAGAACACTCTATGACATAACTCACAGCAAGATCCTTTTTGACCCACGTCCTAGAGAAATGGAAGCAAAAACAAAAATAAACAAATGGGACCCAGTGAAACTTCAAAGATTTTGCACAGCAAAGGAAACCATAAACAAGACCAAAAGACAACACTCAGAATGGGAGAAAATATTTGCAAATGAAGCAACAAAGGATTAATTTCCAAAATTTACAAGCAGCTCATGCAGCTCAATACCAAAAATCAAACAACCCAATCCAAAAATGGGCAGAAGACCTAAATAGACATTTCTCCAAAGAAGATATACAGACTTCCAACAAACACATGAAAGAATACTCAACATAATTAATCATTAGATAAATGCAAATCAAAACTACAATGAGATATCATCTCACACCAGTCAGAATGGTCATCATCAAAATATCTAGAAACAATAAATGCTGGAGAGGGTGTGGAGAAAAGGGAACACTCTTATACTGCTGGTGGGAATATGAATTGTTTCAGCCACTATGGAGAACAGTATGGAGGTTCCTTAAAAAACTACAAATAGAATTACCATATGACCCAGCAATCCCACTACTGGGCATATACCCTGAGAAAACCAAAATTCAAAAAGAGTCATGTACCAAAATATTCATTGCAGATCTATTTACAATAGCCCAGAGATGGAAACAACCTAAGTGTCCTTCATAGGATGAATGGGTGAAGAAGATGTGGCAAATATATACAATGGAATGTTACTCAGCCATAAAAAGAAACGACATTGAGCTATTTTTAATGAGGTGGATAGACCTAGAGGCTGTCATACAGAGTGAAATAAGTCAGAAAGGGAAAGACAAATACCATATGCTAACACATATATATGGAATTTAAGAAAAATAAATATCATGAAGAATGTAGGGGTAAGACAGGAATAAAGACACAGACCTACTGGAGAACGGACTTGAGAATATGGGGAGGGGGAAGGGTGAGCTGTGACAGGGCGAGAGAGACATGGACATCTATACACTAACAAACGTAAGGTAGATAGCTAGTGGGAAGCAGCCGCATGGCACAGGGATATCGGGTTTGTGCTTTGTGACCACCTGGTGGGGTGGGATAGGGAGGGTGGGAGGGAGGGAGACACAAGAGAGAAGAGATATGGGAACATATGTATATGTATAACTGATTCACTTTGTTGTGAGGCAGAAACTAACACACCAGTGTAAAGCAATTATACCCTGATAAAGATGTTAAAAAAAAAAGTAAATTCGGTAAGCAGCAAGGACCTTCTGTATAGCACAGGGAACTTTACTTAGTACTCTATAATAACATATAGGAAAAGAATATGAAAAGGAAAAGAGGTATGTATATGTATAACTGAATAAGCTTACTGTACACCTGAAACTAACATAACATTGTAAATCAACTATACTGCATTATAAAATTTAAAAAAAAATTTATAAAGAAAACTGAAAAAAAAAGAGTTGATGAAAGTACTTGAAGAAGAGACGAGTAATTGGAAAGATAGCTCATGTTCATGGATTGAAATAATTAATATTTTTAAAAAGTATCTAGTAACCAAATCATCTATAGATTCAATGCAACCCCTATCAAAATTCCAGTGGCCTTTATTACAGAAATAGGAAAGATTTCTAAAATTCGTATGGAACCACAAAAGACCCCAAATTACAAAAGTAATCCTGGAAAAGAAGAACAAAGCAAGCGGCATCACACTTCCTAATTTCAAACTATATTATAAAGCTAGAGTAATTCAGACAATATGGTACTGGCATAAAAATAGACTCAAAGACTAATGGAAAAAAATTGAGAGCCCCAAAATAAACCTTAATATACATGATCAACTAGTATTTGACAAGGGAGGCAAACTATTCAATCAGTTAAGGATAGACTGTTCAATAAATGGATAATCACATTCCAAAGAATAAAACTGTACACTATCTTACACCATTTAGAAAAATTAGCTCAAAGTGTATTAACAAGTTAAAAATAGGAGCTAAAACCATAAAATTCCTAGAGAAAAGTATAGGGGAAAATCTATTTCACGTTGGTGTTGGCAATGATATTTTGGATTGACACCAAAAGCACAACAACAAAGGCAAAACTAAACAAGTGGGACTATATCAAACTAAAAAGTTTTTGCACAACAAAGAAAATCATCAACAAAATGAAAAAGTAAACTACAGAATGGGAGAAAATATTTGCAAACTATATATCTGATAAGGGGTTATTATCCAAAAAATATGTACTTCATATAACTCAATAGCAAATAACAAAAAATCCTGTTTTAAAAAAGGCAGAGGAACTTAATAGATTGTTTTCTAAAGAAAACACACTAATGGCTAACAGGTACATGAAAAGATGCTTAACATCACTAATCATTAGGGAAATGCAAATAAAACCACCATTAGGTATCATCTCATACCTGTCAGAATGGCAATTATTGAAAACACAAGAGATTACAGGTGTTGGCACAGATGTGAAGAAAATGAAACCCTTGTGCCTTGTTTATGGGAATGTGAATTGGTATAGCCCTATGGAAAACAGTATCATAGTTTCTCAAAAAAATAAAACTATAACTACTATATGACCCAGCTATCCTGCCTCTGGGTATATTACTGAAGGCAATAAAATCATTGTCTGAAAATGATATCTGCACTCACATGTTCATTGCAGCATTATTCACAATGGCCAAGATCCAGAAACAACATAAATGTCCATCAATGGATGAATGGGTAAAGACAATGGAATATTAGTCAGTTATTAAAAATTTGGAAATCCTGCCATTTGTAACAACATGGATGGGCCTCAAGGCATTATTCTAAATAAAATTGGTCAGACAGAGAAAGATAAATTCTGTATGATTATCCTTATATGTGGAATCTAAAAACTCTAAACTTATCCAAACAGAGAGTAGAAAGATGGTTGCCAGGGGCTAGGTGGTGGGAGAAATGGAGAAATATTGGTCAAAGTGTAAAAACTTTCAATTATGAGTAAATTTGGGGGCTCTAATGTACAGCATAGTAATTGCAGTTAACAATGCTCTATTATATACTTGAAAGTTGCTAAAAGAGTAAATCTTAAATGTTCTTGCCACAGAAAAAGGTAATTATGTGAAGTGATAGAGGTGTTAACTAATCCTATTCTGGTAATCATTTCACTATATATTGGGTTAGGCAAACACTTGGCCGAAAATTTTATTTGAGTTTTTCTGTAACATCTTACATGTGTTTCTGTAATATCCTATATGTGTGTGTGTGTGTGTGTGTGTGTGTATCAAATCATCGTGTTGTACACTTTACATGTATACAATGTTATATGTCATTTATGCCTCAATAAAGTTGGGGGAAAAAGAAATAGACAAGAATATCCATTATTATCAGTTCTACAGAACATTGTGTCACAGTTCCTATCCAGTGAAATAAGGCAGGAAAATGGAATAAAGGTCAAAAGATTAAAAGTTAAAACATAAAATTTCATTATTCACAAACACGTTTGTATACTTTAAAAATCCAAAATACTCTATAAACTATTAAAATTAATGTCAATTTAGCCTGATCATTGAATACAAGGTCATTTTAGAAAGCCAGTTATGTTTTCATGCATATTACAACTAGCCAATTAACATTTTATTTTATTCTTTGGTAAATTTTGTCAGACCTTCTTCATTATGGTATGTTTTATACCTTTATTTTAGTATTTTATCATGCTATCTCTTAAATATATTTTTAATATTCATCCATTACTGAAGTGAGATATACTGAGACTCGGTGATTGTTTACAAATAGAGCATCTTGATTTTTCTGGCTCCACTACATCTCATGAGTTATAGTTTAATTTTTTATTAAATCTACAAGTGGAAGGCAGGTATACATATAAAACTCCAGGTTCACTTTCTAGTTTTTAGCTGTGCAAATCTCCTCTATTAAGGTAATAATTTCTCCTATCCCTACTACCTAGTTTTCTGATACTATGAAATATTGGTGTAAATCAAAGCACAGATTCCTACAAACACTACTAACAGCCTTTATGCTTTCCTTGTAAGGATTGTATTTATAAGGATGCAATACACTGATTCCAATGTAACACACACACACACACACACACACACACACACACAGTTTCTGCCCAGTTTGTTATTGTTTTTCTGGGATTTTCTATCTTTCAATGGATATAGAAATGTGATGGGTGGAGGTAAAGGTGAACAGTAGTCATGTCTTTCCAAACGTCTGACTCAACATGCTCTGTGTGGGAATCAGGGCAAAGAGAGCAGGAGTGGTTCAGACCATCTTCCTTACTATTATTTAGGCAGGCTGTATTTTATTATTCAAATCTTGGATATGCCATGAAATAATGTATTGGTTAACCTATACCTTACTCACATTCTGGTATTAGGTTATTTGTCTGTGTTATTTTTAGTGATGTTGTGAACTTTATTGTATTCTAACTATAATTTAGTGGGAAGTTGTGAGACAATGTATGAAAGCAGTTAGGCAGATGATATTTTAAATCAAAAGTGACTTCTCTTGAACTTATAATAAGATTCTCAAAGCAGTAAAATGATACTATTATCCAGTGCCCATATCCTTCACTGAAACTTCAAGCTTGACTGAGTCAAATGAATTGACAAGTAATGGTAATTAAGTACACCCTTAGTTCTCACCATTGGCAATGGAAAATAAATCAAACTAAGTGTCATTGGTGATAATTTGAGTCATCTTACCATCAAATTATTTTATCATGAGAAGAAAAATTTTGATCCAGCTTGTCTCCACTCTCTTCCCATAGAAATGTAGTAAGATGAGTTCAAAGGAAATTAAACTCTATCCTTTTCCTCTATAAATGTGAAATGTTACATTCAAAATATAATGGCAATATTATGATTATTTTTTCTAAAACTTGAGGGACGAGAAATTAGTTAAATGTATTCCCTGGAAATCTTCCTTAACTACACTGTCTTCTGTGACAGTCAAATAAATATGAATAACAGTCAAGCAGATTCCATAAGTCTGGAATAGTGTATAAAGCTAAAGGCCAAAATGAGGCTTAGCTTCTTTTTGATGAGGTAAAGTTACAACAACCGAGAAAGGTCACTTATACATACAAGGCTGATAAAGCTTGTGCGTGGACTGGCACTGGTGATTCTGGCATTTTATTGAAGGTTTTTGTTTTCTTTAGCCCCCAAACCTTTTTTAATTTTTAAAATTATTTTTCATTGGAATATAGTTGCTTTACAACATTGTGTTAGTTTCTACCCTACAGCAAAGTGAATAATCTATACGTATACATATATCCCTTTTGTTTTGGATTTTCTTCCCATTTAGGTCACCACAGAGCATTGAGTAGAGTTCCCTGTGCTATGCAGTAGGTTCTTATTAGTTATCTATTTTAAACATAGTATCAATAGTGTATATATGTCAATCCCAATCTTCCAATGCATCCCACCCCTCCCTTTGCCCCTCGGTATCCATACGTTTGTTCTCTACATCTGTATCTCTATTTCTGCTTTGCAAATAAGATCATCTATACCATTTTTCTAGATTCTACATATGTGCATTAACATACGATATTTGTTTTTCTCTTTCTGACTTACTTCACTCTGTATGATAGTCTTTATTGAAGGTTTTTAATGACAGTAGTATGAAACGAATTGAGTACTATGTTAAATTGGGATCATTAATTGTCTTTACAATTTTAGTATTTTTAAACAATCACCAAAGTGTCATTCCTACATTATTTTTTCATAATGTTTCACTGCACATGATCCTTCTACTTTCTTTCCCAACTCCTGCTTTCAAGTGCATTGTTGCTCGGATACCCTCCATATTTTCTTCCCAACACACCTTTGTTCATATTGTTCTCCAAGAATAGCTGAACACTCTCAGGGCACTCAAAATTGCATTTACCACTTATCTTTTGTAATTGTGTTACATTTCTACCTCTGTCACTAAAATGTGAATTCATCAAATTATTTTAATTCTGATAAAGGGAAACGAGATTGACTCTTTGTTTAGAATTAAATGAATCTCCACCAGACAATTTGCTGATTATTATAGCAAGGTATTACAAAATTTAGTCTATATTAAGAAGTGGAAAATGCAACTGATTTGAGTCCTAAAGCCAATGGTTAGACAACTTCTTGGAGATTATTTTCATAAAATAATCACAGAGATTTTTCAACTAAAACACGATAAATTTCTCAACCAAATTGTCAGTGGTTTACTGCCTATTAAAAGTGAACTAAGTACTTTCCTTTTTAGTCATTAGGCAAACATTCCATGCAGAGCAATAATTCACTAAATAGTCCCCCACCCTACCCCAACCCAATGCCCCTTCCAAAATACAGCAATATTTTCACAGAGTAACATATATACTGGGGAAATCTGGTATAATTCAAATGTGAAACATGGTACAACAGCTGTTTAAAGCTTCACTCAATTTCTCAACTGTTTATTCTTCTCCAGAATTACATGAGGGCATGGTGCCCACCTCCTGCAATTCATATGACCTTAGGTCCTAGGAATTTTTTTAAGTGATTCTTCCAATGAAGATCATTAAAGAGACAAAGAGAACAGAGAAAGATATTCAAAATTATTTCTTTCTTGGAAAAGGACTGCTGGAAAAATTTTTAAATAAAATTCTTCAACAGTAATCATTTTTTTTTCAAATTCTCTAACCATAATTTCTCTTAAAGCTCAGGGTTTTCTTTTATTATTTTTTAAAATATTTTTGTATTTTTACTCCTCCTTACAACTTCTAACTGCTACCTCTTCCTATTATTGTTAACACACCAACATTAGATGGGCATCTAATGGAAAGAAAGTGTTATGAGTACCGAATTTGCAAATTTATATGAAGGATGATTTTGGTCAGTGAGCAATTTACCCCATTGTCTCTCATTTCCCTCTTTAAAATTACCCAAGCTTCCTACAAGTAATCCGATTTTTTTCTGCCTACATCACTTTGGCACTAGCCCCCCGGGAAGGCAGTACACATACCACTATGAGGGAAAATGTTCTATTGACTTATTCCTTCTAGCCTTTTCTAATCACATGGTAGAATGTTTTTTACATGGCCTCTCTGCTACAAATCTTTGCTAGGAAGGGCACTTGAATGATTAAGAGGCCACAGAATTAATACTGAACAATGGATATATATTAGAAGCTTCTCTGAATCTGTAGCAGTGTGGTTTGATGGTGTACCAGGCATAGTAATGAAACATGTGTTTTATATCTCTGGGAACTGTTATATTTTGAGATTTAAACATTTATTTTTCTTATTTTGTGTGTGTGTGGTACGTGGGCCTCTCACTGTTGTGGTCTCTCCCATTGTGGAGCATAGGATCTGGATGCACAGGCTCTGCGGCCATTGCTCATGGGCCTAGCCGCTCCACGGCACGTGGGATCTTCCCAGACTGGGGCATGAACCCGTGTCCCTGCATCGGCAGGTGGATTCTCAACCACTGTGCCACCAGGGAAGCCCTAAACATTGATTTTTAGAAAAGATTTCTCCTATTGGTACTTTAGCAGTATTATTTTTACCAGTGAAGTAAATTCCATTTCCCTAAGATTTCATCAATATGGTCTGAGTTACAAAAGAGAAAAGGTTCCTTCATGTTGCATCATGTGCATAAGCTAGAAATATACATTTATAATATATCAGTATCCTTTTACCTTTCTCTGGTTTCAGCTCACACTCAGAGGTATTGTATTACTTTTAGTTGTATAAAGTCTCTTTTCTAGCACTTGTCAATAATTCTCCATTTCTGTTTCATTTCATAGGAAAATTTATCTTTACTTGTAGTGACAATGACTATTCCATTCTAGACAATGTCCCTACTACCTCTCAACATTGATATTCTAGTATTGAATTCAACTGAGCAAAAAATCTCCCTGTTATTTTACTGGGTATCTTATAAGCAATGACTTCTGAAGTTCTTAGAGTAGGAACTGTATCAGAACGTTGACACAAGTTTTTAGGTGTTTACAACTCACAACTAATACTCATAAGGAGATTAGATTTGTCTTGGTGAAAGGAAGCTTATATGTGCCAAAAAAAAAGAAAGAAGACAGAAAAAGAGAAAGTAATAAAAGAAGAAAATGGAGAGAAATTGAAAATAAACAATGGATACAAGAAAAGAAGAGGAAAAATCTCTTTAGGGTAATCTTTTTCAACTGTTTATCAAAATAAAACTATTAAATATGCTTCCAATTGGGAGATTGGGATTGACATATACACACTACTATATATAAAATAGATAACTAAGAAGGGCCTACTGTATATCACAGGGAACTCTATTCAGTGCTCTGTAATGACCTAAATGGGAATTGAATCTAAAAAAGAGTGGATATATGTATATGTATAACTGATTCACTTTGCTGTACAGCAGAAACTAACACAATGTTGTAAATCATCTATACTCCAATAAAATTTAATTAAAAATATATTTCCATGAACCATACAGTGTACAATTACAGCATGAAACCACATTTTAAACAGTTTTAAAGGACAAAAACTCTGCAAAGAATTAATTATCCATGCTAAAGTTCAAGTATTTGACAGTTTTCCACTCAGCCATAGTATTTCAAGACCACCAAGAATGGGTTCTACAAAAACTAATGAGAAAATATCGTTGAAATTGTTATTTGGAATTGTATTAACAACTAGAAAAAACTTCATGAACATGTTGGCCTAGATGCAGTACTTTGCAAAAACAAATTTTGGTTTATTTGTTTTTCTATCAACCATAACTTTTGGAAGATTAATTTAGGGGAAAATGAAGCATTGGAAAGCTACGTCCAGAAAAATATATTTTGAAGATACAGGCAACACTAGTACTTTGACAATATTCTGAATACATACTCAGTAAGTGTGTGTGCATGTGCATGTGCATGTGCATGTGTGTGTGTGTGTGTGTAGGAGACAGAAAGACAGACAGGTAACTGTTTTATGATAAACCACGATATATTTTGAAATAAAAATGGATATAGAGAAATTTGATTGATCCTTTAGTATATTCAAAACCTGAAAATTTGGCAAAATAATACAAAATCCAGTGTATGAAAGATTACAAGCCTTAGTTAATGACCTAGTTATGGTAGCTTATATTCAATAAAATTATGAGAAAATGAAATAATTTAAGCACTTCCTTGGAGTTCATTTTAATAAGATTTAACTCAATTTAGTTGCTGTAATTGTTCTTATAAGTTGTAGAGTATAACATAAATTTTATATGAATATGTGTACTTTGTTTTAGATTTTTCAATGTATTTTTATTTATTATATAATGTTTTTTTCAAATTTTTGGGAGATAAAGAGGCAGAAATTGTGGATCAATAAGATAATGTGACTTAGCCAATGTCAGAAAGCAAGGTTTTTGTCACAACTGTTAAATAAAGACTTATACTAGCCTGAAAAAAAAAACAATCGAAGGATTGTGAACTACATTTAGTTTGTGAACTTGGTGCCTACTCTTCTGTATGAAACTCGTAGTGCTACACATGGGAGTACACATGTGTGTATGTGCTTTCATTGAAGTACAGTTTTGCCTGTGTGGTACTGTTTTCTTTGTTAATAAAGTGCACTATCACCCCTGGGAGGGAAAAAAAAAGAAGAAGAAAGGCTTTAACTCTGATCCAGTTCTCTTGACTTCTAGTTCAATGTTCTTTTGATTGTTCCTCTGCCTCTCTAATAAAATATGAGGAAAAAGAACACTGATGATTCCCATGTAAGAACATTTATTATGCAATAATTTATATTTAAGTCAATATTAACCACTCCTGTGAAAACTATATGTTAAATACCATGCAAATGATTTAACTTGGAAGCTGCTAATTTGAGTATTGCAAACAGAATCATTAAGTAATACACCAAAAGAAACACTCACACACACACCATCCAACTCAAGTTTGCTTCTCATCTTCATTAGACCGAAGTTGGACCTGTTCCTCTTCCCCACCATTGAGCTTTTGTTTAAATCACTCCCCTACCAAAAGTGTCAAATGACCTGCTATTTGCCACATTATATCCATTGCCTTAAAGTAAGTCGTTATTCCTGGCATGATTTTTCTTCCAAATATACACCAGTCATTTCTCAGATTCTTGGAACTTTGCCCATATCACTTTTATGTCATTCATATTTTGCACTGGATTGGAATTATTTGCACATATCCATTATTTCTCCCAATGGACTTTATGCTACAGAGTAGTTTATTAATCATCCAGATAAACCGGAGAAATCAGTACAATCCTTGCATAAATTATGTGCTCAATAACGATTTTTTTTAAAATTTCAGACATAGTCTTTCCACTCAAAGATCACCTAAAAATGTACATTTGTAACATTTTACCATTATATGAATATCCTTCTTCTTGGCCTTAGAAGTCTTTTGAGGATAGAAGACATTTACATTTTCCTATATATCCCCATATCATACAGAAGTCATACATGGGAACTCAGAAAACACTTTGACAACTAGAGTGGGCCACAAGATGCCCTACATGATAAGAGCAAGTTTTTGATTTTGTAATTATTTTCTGTGATTGCCTTGTAAGTGAAAGGTAAATTTTCATGATGGCAGGTGATATTT
Source organism: Delphinapterus leucas (assembly GCF_059928025.1). Classification (NCBI taxonomy): domain Eukaryota; kingdom Metazoa; phylum Chordata; class Mammalia; order Artiodactyla; family Monodontidae; genus Delphinapterus; species Delphinapterus leucas. The sequence continues at coordinate 63,127,651 of NC_143150.1, read as the reverse complement.
TCACTTGGCTGTTCATCAACCTCTTTTTATCCAATCAAATCTTTTCTTCATCACCTCCCTTCAGGAAGGGGAACATTTCAAAATGGAACTATGAGCATATGAGATGAAAAACAATTCATCATATAAAAATAAAGGATGTCATATTCTGAAAGACAGAGTAAGTACCTGGATAGAAGTATTCTACAGATACAGAAGATTTTCTCAATGACCAGTATTCTATACCCAAGTACATAGAAAGAAAAGGCATATTTGCCATAAAGCTAATCCTGCCCATTGTATCCAAATTCTTAAACTTTACACAGCCTCCATACTTTTTAATCATTTCTATTACCTTGCATTTCTGTGAGAATTTGCTAAAACTTTATATCTTGATCAAGGCATTCAAGCTTTGGCATAATAAAGGCAATATTTTTCTTCAAAAGAAGAGGTTTAGACATCAACTAAAGAATAAATGAAAAATATCACACAGCTTTAAGTATCAGTACAAGCATTTACGTTAGAGAATTGCAGTGGCATTGTATAGAACCAACTAATACTGATATATGCTCTATGTTGTAAACTGTTCACATAAAGCTGCATGATATGATATCTTACACAGAAATTGACTTTAATAGATACTGTTGTAGGACTTAGGTTTATTTAAAGAAAAACAACTCACAGAGTATTTTATTAGAGTAATATAGTTAATACATGACCTCTTTTCCATTGTACACAATGAAGCATTACACTTAAATAAGTGAAATCTGTTTAAATTACTAAGGCATAATCCATTAAAAGGAACCATCCCCATTATCTTTAGTGACATAAATGCAGTATGTTTAAAATGTAATATGGGGCTTTCTTATGTATTAGAAGAATGTAAATATAAAGCACTGGGGGAAGAAAGGAAGAGATACAGACTAGAGTGGATAAAGTAAGTGAGGTGATTAAGATGCTTTGGCACACTATTTTGTACAGGATTTTCATGTCATCCTTAGTAAGAAGGTATCTCTTTTCTGCTTCCTTAATATGGAAGGCACTTAAAGTGTATATTTCACTCTAGATAATTTTCAGTATTCATAATTAACAAATTTATAGTTTCTCTACCATCCTTTGAAGATATACATAGAACCATAGCTTTACGAATGCTGAGTTTTGGATACGCATCTTTGTTGTGTCTCTATAGATACAATGTAATCTGCTTAGTGATGGAAAAATGGAGCTGGACAAAATATAAAGTGTTCTATGACAATAGAGTAAAGAAACAGGATAAAGTTTCTTGTCACCCAATTTTGTTTTTGTTTTTAATGATTGTGATACTGATGCTGAATTTATTTGATTGATGTTTAAATAGAAATGTTTAAGATGGATACTGCAATATAATACAGAAGAAGAAAATGGCCAGAATGAGGGAGAAATTTTGCTTTAAAATATTCTAAAATCATATTCACCATTTCTAGAACTTCATCCAAGAACAATTAACTTAGCTATCTCCAGTTATGTATGGATTCTCTTGACAATAGTTTTTTTTTTTCACTGCCTTGATTGTTTTTAGAATTTCTAAATTTCCCTGTAAAACTGGCATTTTCTTCAATGTTTCTTTTGCTGTCACAGACTAATGAGAATAATTTATTACTGTAATATTCTCACAAATGTGATGATCTTTCCTTCAGAGTGTGCTAAAGTCTGCCAGCATTTTCTCTTGGGCTTTATTTTACAAACTTTTTGTCATTTTGATTACCTTTTCTGAGTTGCCACTTTTTGATCATATATGTTTCAACTGTAAAGATTAAAAAATGGATTTACGAGACCAAGAATGTCTCAGTGATAGTGGATACAATATTCTTATCTTGGTTACTAAGCAAGATGTGTTTATTTCTGATATCTTTCTATTTTGTATAAAATAAAAATTGTATTCAGAATTTAATTTTTAAAATAATATATAACATATGTAAAATTAAACTTACTGATTATTATATTTAGCTCATTTTACAAATCAATCCTGCAGATTATTATAACTGCATCACTATTATGCATCCAATGCTTAGCAAAGTACTCATATATAACAGACTGGGTAAATAATTATTGAATGAATAATTAATTAATCCAATAACTGGTAGTTGTTGAGATATCAACAAATCACCAGGTTTGACCTTCATAATCTTTGATCTTGGTCGGTTTCATCTTTATTTACACATTCCACACTACTAGCCTTCCAAGAAGTTACACAACTTTCTGACTTGGAACGACTGTATTTCACACCAGAAGGGACTGTGTAATCACCTGCTGGAAAGTGGAGAAAAATGAAGAGTAATCAAGTTTATCAGAATTACTTACACTAAGACTGTAACTAAAGGAAAATAAAGGAGGAAATGTTTTGAGTTATATTTAGTTATCCAAAAATCTAGTGTCCTCTCATTTCCCCCATGTACTTATAAATTGGGTCAGGGAGATAAAGAATAGGGAAATAAGCTTAGGTAAAAATTTAAATTCTGAATTCAATGAAATGACCATATCAATCTTTTATATCAATAAAAGTATATCCCTCCCATTCAGAGATGTACCTCTAAAACTTGTGCTTACTCTTCTTCCTCTCCTTTAGAATGATACTGGTAGAGATAATGAGGATATGTTTAGAATGAAGATTGAGTTTCAAAAGAACAATCACATTTGACGTAACATGAAATTCCAAATAGTTTTCAAATAAGCTATTTAAATACCCAGTCAATAACAATTAAAAAAAATGTTTATCCAGGCTTTTTAATGTCAGTGCTATTTGTAAAAACTGAAATACATTATTCTTTAGGAATTTCTAATTGCTAATTGCTGATGTTCCTGGCAACCCTGGCAATGAAGACTGCATATTAGAAAACCATCATCCACCATACTATGGACACTCACTGATTCTTTCTTTGACGACATAATGTGAAGTAGATAATAAGCTATTGTGAGAGGAAGTCCTAGCTGCCTGAAGGAAATTATAACCCCTCCCCTTTTAAAGGATATAAAAGACATGAAGAATACTCCCTTGATCTGCCACCTATTACATCTCCATTTATTTCTCCAGAGACTATAAATTATTTACAACCCAGAATTTCAAGCGGAAATCTTGTTATTGTATACATAAAACTTCAAAAAATTGTCTTTCAAATGTTGGAAAGGAATGGGCTCCTGAAAAGCATTACAACATTTTACTCTATATTTTTGGCCCTAATGGAGATCCTTTCCAATTTTAAGGTAATCATCAGGAGAGAATTACCTTTAGATAAAGTGACAAGAGGCAAAAATGAAAAAAAAAAAGTCAGATGACAAAGAAGTGAAACTTCCTGAGTCTCCTCACATAGCAGGTGAGGAAAACAAGGTTAATATTCACCAATTGCTTTTTGATCTCTCTTATTTACTGTTTTGAAGAGAAGAAGAATAGTGAATATCATGAGCCATTTATTTTCAAATTCAGCCATATGTCTGAGATTTCTAATATGCGAGGAACAAATATACAGCTGTTTAACTGACCAGATGGCAAGAAATATTTTTTTAAGATAAAAGCAAAAAAAAAACAAACAAAAAAAACAACCATCTGACTGACCAAGATAAAGTATCCATTGACTTATGCACTTTGTCATGTTTTCCCACTTTGGGAAAAAACAATCTAGGTATAAACACAATCAAGCAGGGGGGAATAAACTGTCCTCTGTAATAGTACACAACCATCAAAATTTCAGTGAACACAAATCCATTTTGTTTCTCAGACTTCAATCAAAGAAACGAAATGGCACCCTCTCTGAACTTATGAATAATTGACTAATGTCACATGAGACAGAGAAGAATTTCAAACTTATTCCCAAATCCTGCATAATAATGTGAGATTCACATAATACCTAAGCCACTACTTTAGATGAAACATATTTTATTAACTGTATTGACCAGTCATTGAATAGTAAACACATCCAAGCAGAATATTGACTAAAATTATAACTCTTAAATCAGGCAAAATAATATTTCTTGTGAGCACATTTGCTGTTAGGATCCAAATACTATAGGTAAAATAGTTTGTTTCCTTTCATCCATGTTCATGAAACATATAAATGTTATCCTCCCCTTTACACGAAGGCATTCTAACAAAGCACCCTCAATAACATTGATTTTACACTGATTTATTCACAATTCTTACCCATTTCCCTTTGTGACCAATGGCTTACAACAATATTCATAGTTATAAGATTGAAAACTTACCAGTTAAATACAGTCATATTTTACCCTTTATTTGGGAATCACTACAGGGTGAAACAGCTGACCATAGTTCAGGATGCAGTTTTCAACAGGGAATGAGAGTGAAACTAATAGACCCACATGGGACCAAGGCTATGATATTGGATTCAGTTAACTGAGTTAACTCAATAAGTGAACTTAAATCAGTTAAACATATACATATTTCTCAACAAGATTAGAATGGGCTGACATGAATAGGGAAATAAATGGACTAAATTTAGCATAAAAGAACCCAAAATAAAACCCACTAATGGCAGGATCACCGCTCATTTATCATTACTAAGGCTCTAGACAGTTAGAGAATTTAATTATTTTAGTCAAATCGGTTTGGGAGAAGCACCATGCAGTTAATATTTTCATGATACAAACATGATTAAGTTCTGCCAAGTATTGGTAGAATTTCTAACAAACAAACAAACAAACAAACAAAACCCACTATTTCCAAGTTACTTATAAAACTGATATATGCTTATATAAACTCACATATGTAGCCAGAGAGAATACTGACTTCTAATTTTTACATTAAATATTTTGAAACCTTCAGTTATGAAGAAAAGCTAGACTTTCATCAATTAATTTGATAGAGTACTCTCATAAGTCCTCATAGATTACATTTTTAACAAAATGATCAATTATTGAGGGAACTGCTGAGAACTGGAAACATGCACCTGAACATACCTCACATTGTATGTGAGGGAAATATATGGTCAATGTCACCACAGTGAAAATATTAGGAGGTGACAACATCTATAGTTATAATATTGCAAACTTACTTAATGACTGGAATCATTTAGCCATTATTTCAGAACAATCATGTGATGAAAAATAGATATCTTTCTAGAAAGGAAAGGGAAAATGAGTTATTTTACTCATGAGAACTACTAACAAAATTATTAATGCAGTATGTAATTTATTAAAACTGTGTTCTTCACTGGCATTTTCATTCCTTATTTATTAATTGATAAGAAAATGCAAAACAAAAATATTATTTCTCAAAATAAAGATTAATATTACAAAGATATCCAAGAACAAGTTTGCCAAAATGTATTTCTTATTCCTTAAAAGCATCTCTGAAATACATAGAAGTGAATTAATAAGTATGATCTGTGACAAGCTCAGAATCTGGAATGAAAATCAAGCCAACAATTGAAGAATAATTTGACTAAGCAGAATATAATTAATCTTCTTGATGCCAAGCAAAACAAGAGAAGGCAATGTACACATGACTGAAATTTTGCTGGGAGAGTTTGCTCAGTTTCACCCTTCAGAATCTTTTTCTTAGCAGAGATTTGTTTTTAGAAATAAGGCAATGGTTGGCATCATTGATAGTTCTAAAAGGCCAGATGCACAAGCCAATAAATTATTATATTAAATGAACCACATTAAATATAGATACAGACTTCATAGATATAGATGCAGAAGCTTTAGTTTTCTTAAAGATTTTCAACCAGAATCTGATGCTCTGGGCTATCACATCTACAGAGGTTTAAGAAAGAGAAGCTTGTTATATAAACCATTTTAATATTAATGAAATTGGCATTTTCCAGAATATTTCCATAGACAAATATTAATATATTATTGATCATAGAATTCTAATTACTTTTCTTCAAATTATTTAATGGGTCAAATATCAGACATACCATTAATTTTTTCTCTGTGAAGAGTATATAAAATTTATCACACTAACGTTTCTATATCTTGCTGTTTATTTTCCCATCAGTATATATTTCCAAGAGAAAATAATTGGGTACCATTTATTTCCTTTTCTTCTCTGATTGCTGTCACTAAAACTTCCAAAACTATGTTGAATAAGAGTGGTGAGGGTGGGCAACCTTGTCTTGTTCCTGATCTTAGTGGAAATGCTTTCAGTTTTTCACCATTGAGGATGATGTTGGCTATGGGTTTGTCATATTTAGCTTTTATTATGTTGAGGAAAGTTTCCTCTACGTCTACTTTCTGCAGGGTTTTTATCATAAGTGGGTGGTGAATTTTGTCAAAAGCTTTCTCTGCATCTATTGAGATGATCATATGGTTTTTCTCCTTCAGTTGGTTAATATGGTTTAACACATTGATAGATTTGCTTATATTGAAGAATCCTTGCATTCCGGTAATAAACCCCACTTGATCATGGTGATCCTTTTAATGTGCTGTTGGATTCTGTTTGCTAGTATTTTGTTGAGGATTTTTGCATCTATGTTCATCAGTGATATTGGCCTGTAGTTTTCTTTCTTTGTGACATCCTTGTCTGGTTTTGGTATCAAGATGATGATGGCCTTGTAGAAAGAGTTTGGGAGTGTTCCTCCCTCTGCTATATTTTGGAAGAGTTTGAGAAAGAAATAAAAGGAATCCAAATCAGAAAAGAAGAAGTAAAGCTGTCACTGTTTGCAGATGACATGATACTATACATAGAGAATCCTAAAGATGCTACCAGAAAACTACTAGAGCTAATCAATGAATTTGGTAAAGTAGCAGGATACAAAATTAATGCACAGAAATCTCTGGCATTCCTATACACTAATGATGAAAAATCTGAAAGTGAAATCAAGAATACACTCCCATTTACCATTGCAACAAAAAGAAAAAAATAACTAGGAATAAACCTACCTAAGGAGACAAAAGACTTGTATGCAGAAAATGATGACACTGATGAAAGAAATGAAGGATAATACAAATAGATGGAGAGATATACCATGTTCTTGGACTGGAAGAATCAACATTGTGAAACTGACTCTACTACCCAAAGCAATCTACAGATTCAGTGCAATCCCTATCAAATTACCACTGGCATTTTTCACAGAACTAGAACAAAAAAATTCATAATTTGTATGGAAACACAAAAGACCCCGAATAGCCAAAGGAATCTTGAGAATGAAAAACAGAGCTGGAGGAATCAGGCTCCCTGACTTCAGACTATACTACAAAGCTACAGTAATCAAGACAGTATGGTACTGGCACAAAAACAGAAAGATAGATCAATGGAACAGGATAGAAAGCCCAGAGATAAACCCATGCACATATGGTCACCTTATCTTTGATAAAGGAGGCAAGAATATACAGTGGAGAAAAGACAACCTCTTCAATGAGTGGTGCTGGGAAAACTGGACAGGTACATGTAAAAGGATGATATTAGATCACTCCCTAACCCCATACACAAAAATAAGCTGAAAATGGATTAAAGACCTAAAGGTAAGGCCAGAAACTATCAAACTCTTAGAGGAAAACATAGGCAGAACACTCTATGACATAAATCACAGCAAGATCCTTTTTGACCCACTTCCTAGAGAAATGGAAATAAAAACAAAAATAAACAAATGGGACCTAATGAAACTTCAAAGCTTTTGCACAGCAAAGGAACCATAAACAAGACCAAAAGACAACCCTCAGAATGGGAGAAAATATTTGCACATGAAACAACTGACAAAGGATTATTCTCCAAAATTTTAAGCAGCTCACGCAGCTCAATAACAAAACAACAAACAACCCAATCCAAAAATGGGCCAAAGACCTATATAGACATTTCTCCAAAGAAGATATACAGACTTCCAACAAACACATGAAAGAATGCTCAACATAATTAATCATTAGAGAAATGCAAATCAAAACTACAATAAGATATCATCTCACACCAGTCAGAATGGCCATCATCAAAAAAATCTAGAAACAATAAATGCTGGAGAGGGTGTGGAGAAAAGGGAGCACTGTTGCACTGCTGGTGGGAATGTGAATTGGTACAGCCACTATGGAGAACAGTATGGAGGTTCCTTAAAAACTACAAATAGAACTACCATATGAACCAGCAATCCCACTACTGGGCATACACCCTGAGAAAACCAAAATTCAAAAAGAGTCATGTACCAAAATGTTCACTGCAGCTCTATTTACAATGGCCCAGAGATGGAAACAACCTAAGTATCCATCATCAGATGAATGGATAAAGAAGATGTGGCACATGTATACAATGGAATATTACTCAGCCATAAAAAGAAACGAAATTGAGCTATTTTTAATGAGGTGGATAGACCTAGAGTCTGTCATATAGAGTGAAGTAAGTCAGAAAGAGAAAGACAAATACCATATGCTAACACATATATATGGAATTTAAGAAAAAACATATCATGAAAAACTTAGGGGTAAGACAGGAATAAAGACAGAGACCTACTAGAGAATAGACTTGAGGATATGGGGAGTTGGAAGGGTAAACTGTGACAAAGCGAGAGAGAGGCATGGACATGTATTCACTAACAAAGGTAAGGTATATAGCTAGTGGGAAGCAGCCACATAGCACAGGGAGATCATCTCGGTGCTTTGTGACCACCTGAAGGGGTGGGATAGGGAGAATGGGAGGGAGGGAGACTCAAGAAGGAAGAGATATGGGAACATATGTATATGTATAACTGATTCACTTTGTTATGAAGCAGAAACTAACAAACCATTGTAAACCAATTATACTCCAATAAAGATGTAAAACCAAAAAATAATTGGGTAGTTGAAGAAAAAGAAAATGAAAAGATATCATCTAATTTTGCAATTGAGGATTCTTCATGAGTCCAAATTTGCCCTTATTTTGCCAGATTAACTCTTCTTCGAAGGAGTATAAACATGTCATCTGGAAAGAATTTTCAGACCCCTTACTTTGTCTCAGAAAGAACAGAAAGACCCCTAATTTGAGCATCTAGCTAAATTTACGTAAAATATATTCAGAATAAACCTTAAATTTAATTTTTAAATAATTTGCTTGACTAATGCAGCCATATTTTTATACTCTTCATTTGAAACAATCATGCTATTTTATTTAATAAAATCACTTGAGGTTTATTATATCCCCATTCCCAGAACAATAAACTATTTCATTATTTCAGAGTTTGTAAGGTACCTTTTTATCCAGCCCACTGATATGATAAAGTACTTAAATTACTTCAGACAACTATTACATGCTAAATCTATCAAATCATGATCCCTCAAAACCTTTTACCCTAGGCCAAATTAAACTTATACTACTGGAATCAGCCTGAGCCCCAAGCCTTTGATGCATTTTTGCTTGGATCACACTTTCCAAAAGAAATCAACCATATAAATTGGACTATTGATAAAAAAAAATAGTGGTATACTAGGAAAACTCTCCAAACGTCTCCAAGTTGAATGAACATCAGTAACCTCTGTTATGCCTCTCTACCTTCTCTGTACTAATTAATAATTAGTTCTTTTAATTGTGGTAAAATACATGTAACGTAAAATTTACCACCTTAACGATTTTTAATTATACAGCTTAGTAGTTTTAAGTATTCACATCACTCTGCAGCTAATCTTCAAAATTTTTCATCTTGCAAAACTGAAACTATACATATTATACAAAAACTCCCAATTTCCTACTCCTCCCAACCCCTAACAGCCACCTTTCTATTCTGTTTCTGTGAATCTGACTACTCTATATAGTAGGGTCATGCAGTATTTTTCTTTTGTGCCTGACTTATTTCATTTAGCATAATGTCCTCAAGTTTCATCCACGCTGTAATGTGTCATAATTTCCTTCTTTTTAAACCTGAATGATATTCCATTTTATGTATATACCACGTTTTGTTCATTCATTCATCTACTAATGGATACTTGGGTTGCTTCCAACTTTTGGCTTGTGAATAATGCTGCCATGAACATGAGTGTGCAAATATCTCTTCAAGACCTTACTTTCAATTTATCTTATATATTCCCAGATTTGGCATTGCTGAATCATATGGGAATTGTATTTTTTAAATTTTTTGAGAAACCACCATACTGTTTTCCATACTGGATACATCATTTTACATTCCCATCATTTGTGCACAACAATTAGAATTTATCAACATCCTTGCCAACACTTGTTATTTTCTGTGTGCTTCTTTTTTTACTTTTTTATGGTAACCATCCAAATGCATGTGAGGTGATATCTCATTGTGGCTTTGGTTTGCATTTGCATAATGATTAGTATCATTGAGCTTCTTTTTATATGATAGGCAGCTATTTGTACATATTCTATAGAAAAATGTCTATCCAAGTCCCTTACCCATTTTTTACTGGGTTATTTTTTTTTGTTTTGTTATTGTTGTTAAGTTGTTAGAGTTCTGTATATATTCTGGATATTATCCCCCTACCATATATATCATTTGCAAATATTTTCTCTCATTTCATAGGTTTACTTTCACTCTGTTGATTGTATCTTTTGATGCACAAAATTTTTATTCAATCTAATTTGTCTATTTTTTTTTTGCCATTGCTTTTGGAGTCATGTCCAAGAAAGCATTGCCAAGTCCAATGTCATGAAGCTTTTCCCCTATTTTTTGTAAGAGTTTTACAGTTTTAGCTCTTACATTTAGGTCTTTAATTTATTTTGACATAATTTTTGTGTATGGTGTAAGGTAAGGATCCAACTTTATTCTTTTGCCTTTGGATATCCAGTTTTCACATCACCATTTGTTGAAGATACTGTTCTTTCCCCATTGAATGGTCTTGGCATCCTTGTCAAAATCATTTACCCATATATATATAAGCTTATTTATGAGCTCTTCATTTTATTCATAATTACTTCCATTATGACCCCACATTTCACTGGCTAAAGAGCAACGTGCTCCACATTTGCCTTCCCACATTCTTAACCCAAAATATATCACTTGTGCATTCCCCCAAAATCCATATGTTGAAACTTTAATCCCTAATGGGATGGTATTTGGAGATGGGGACTTTGGGAAGTAATTAGGTCCTAAGTGTGGAGTCTTCATGAAAGATTTAGTGTGCTTATAAAAAGAAACATGAGAGAAATAGCTTTCCCATGCTCTGCTTTCTGCCATACGAGGATATGGCAAGAAGATGGCTTTCTGTAACCAAGAAGAGGACCTTCACCTAGAACATGACAATGCTGACACCCCGATCTTGGATTTCTAGCCTCTAGAATGGTGAGAAATAAATGTTTGCTGTTTAAGCCACCCAGTATATGGTATTTTGTTATAGCAGCCCAAACTTCTTATAACTGCTGTAAGACAATTTGTGATAGGTCACCTGATTCCACGAGATCATTCTAAATTTTGTTGTGACTACCCTTTAATTCTAATGTTTTTCTTAAAATGTGGATACTTCATAAAAATTATTCCTCATATATTACAATTCAGAAAGCACATACACAACAAATTTTACTACTTTTTTCCTATGAGACAGGTCAAACATATGTTTTTATATCAATTCACAGATTCATAAAATAGATCTCAAGTCACTAAAGTTACTTACCTAAGGTTATATGTAATCAAACTAAGACTGGACATATAATTTCTTTTTTCTAGTTTTGTATTCTCAATACTACATTTCCCTTTAGTCACATAGTAGTGTTTCAATACTTATTTATTGTTTAACTGAATTTTTAAGCTTGAATTATTACTCAGAAACCACCCTATGAAGCAAATAATCTCAGACATATAATTGCTTATGAGAGTCTCCTTAATGCTCAGTTGTTATTCAGAAACCATTAATCTCTTCTTTCTATTACAGGTTAACTCAAACTTAAATATGACACAGGTAAATAGGGATTTCTTAAGCACTATACAAGAACTTCAATATAGTGGTAGGGAATAAATTGCAGCATAACTAAATGCAGAGAAATATTCTCTTAGCATTTCCCTAACAGATATTTGTTTTTTTTTAATGATAAAGAATGAAAACAGAATTTACATTTATTTATTTTAAATAAGATGGAAGAAAACATTTAAAATATAATTTCAAAATATATTTCCTGGGCTTCCCTGGTGGTGCAGTGGTTGAGAGTCTGCCTGCCGATGCAGGGAACGAGGGTTCGTGCCCCGGTCTGGGAAGATCCCACATGCCACAGAGAGGCTGGGCTCGTGAGCCATGGCCGCTGAGCCTGCGCGTCCGGAGCCTGTGCTCCGCAACGGAAGAGGCCACAACAGTGAGAGGCCCGAACACCACAAAAACAAAACAAAACAAACAAACAAACAAACTATATATATATATATATATATATCCTGCTTTGATCATAGCTTTTTTTGTTTATTTTTTAAAATTTAACTGACCAACTCTCAGTCCCAATCTTATTGGCAAAACAATGTTCTCTTATAACTGGCCCTGAGTCACAGAGGTGGTACATTAGAAGGGTTAGGATGAAAGGTCTAGATTAGTTTTAGGTCTATCTTACTGCAAAGATTTTACCCTTAATGATTATGCTTTATTACTAAGAAAGAAATAAGTAGTAAGCCATTCATGCCTGTAGCACTCAGTAAAACAGTTTTGAATAAATTGAATATACTAGGATTATGTCCTAACCATGGATTAGTTTTCAAGAGGAGTTATGGAAATCCTGAATTATAAGTTTGTTTAATGTATTTTCTGACTTGGAGGCTTCAGAACAAACTTTTCTACTGTAGCATGGTAAGACTCAATAGATTGACCCTAATACAGGGAAGGTACTCATTGTCCTTTCCTCAGTTTTGACTATATGAAAGGGTTATGACTTCCTTTAACAATACAGTGTTTTATCCTGCACTATATCTTTTTTTTTTAACATCTTTATTGGGGCATAATTGCTTTACAATGGTGTGTTAGTTTCTGCTTTATAACAAAGTGAATCAGTTATACATATACATATGTTCCCATATCTCTTCCCTCTTGCGTCTCCCTCCCTCCAACCCTCCGTATCCCACAACTCCAGGTGGTCACAAAGCACCGAGCCGATATCCCTGTGCCATGCGGCTGCTTCCGACCAGCTATCTACCTTACATTTGTTAGTGTATATATGTCCATGCCTCTCTCTTGCCCTGGCACAGCTCATCCTTCCCGCTCCCCATATCCTCAAGTCCGTTCTCCAGTAGGTCTGTGTCTTTATTCCTGTCTTACCCCTACGTTCTTCATGACATTTATTTTTCTTAAATTCCATATATATGTGTTAGCATATGGTATTTGTCTTTCTCTTTCTGACTTACTTCACTCTGTATGACAGACTCTAGGTCTATACACCTCATTACAATTACCTCAATTTCGTTTCTTTTTATGGCAGAGTAACATTGCATTGTATATATGTGCCACATCTTCTTTACCCATTCACCCGATGATGGGCACATAGGTTGTTTCCATCTCCGGGCTATTGTAAATAGAGCTGTAATGAACATTTTGGTACATGACTCTTTTTGAATTTTGGTTTTCTCAGGGTATATGCCCAGTAGTGGGATTGCTGGGTCATATGGTAGTTCTATTTGTAGTTTTTTAAGGAACCTCCATACTGTTCTCCATAGTGGCTTAAACAATTCACATTCCTACCAGCAGTGCGACATTGTTCCCTTTTCTCCACACCCTCTCCAGCATTTATTGTTTCTGGATTTTTTGATGATGGCCATTCTGACTGGTGTGAGATGATATCACATTGTAGTTTTGATTTGCATTTCTCTAATGATTAATGATGTTGAGCATTTTTTCATGTGTTTGTTGGCAGTCTGCATATCTTCTTTGGAGAAATGTCTATTTAGGTCTTCTGCCCATTTTTGGAATGGGTTGTTTGTTTTTTTGTTATTGAGCTGCATGAGCTGCTTGTAAATTTTGGAAATTAATCCTTTGTCAGTTGCTTCATTTCCAAATATTTTCTCCCATTCTGAGGGTTGTCTTTTGGTCTTGTTTATGGTTTCCTTTGCTGTGTAAAAGCTTTGAAGTTTCATTAGGTCCCATTTGTTTATATTTGTTTTTATTTCCATTTCTCTAGGAGGTGGGTCAAAAAGGATCTTGCTGTGATTTATGTCATAGAGTGTTCTGCCTATGTTTTCCTCTAAGAGTTTGATAGTTTCTGTCCTTAAATTTAGGTCTTTACTCCATTTTGAGCTTATTTTTGTGTATGGTGTTAGGGAGTGATCTAATCTCATACTTTTACATGTACCTGTCCAGTTTTTCAAGCACCATTTATTGAAGAGGCTCTCCTTTCTCCACTGTACATTCCTGCCACCTAATCAAAGATAAGGTGTCCATAAGTGTGTGGGTTTATCTCTGTGCTTTCTATCCTGTTCCATTGATCTATCTTTCTGTTCTTGTGCCAGTGCCATACTGGCTTGATTACTGTAGCTTTGTAGTATAGTCTGAAGTCAGGGAGCCTGAATCCTCCAGCTGCGTTTTTCGTCCTCAAGATTGCTTAGGCTATGCGGGGTCTTTAGTGTTTCCATACAAATTGTGAAATTTTTTGTTCTACTTCTGTGAAATATGCCAGTGGTAATTTGATAGGGATTGCATTGAATCTATAGATTGCTTTGGGTAGTAGAGTCATTTTCACAATGTTGATTCTTCCAATCCAAGAACATGGTATATCTCTCCATCTTTTTGTATCATCTTTAATTTCTTTCATCAGTGTCTTATAATTTTCTGCGTACAGGTCTTTTGTCTCCTTAGGTAGGTTTATTCCTAGATATTTTATTTTTTTTGTGGCAATGGTAAATGGGAGTGTTTTCTTGATTTCACTTTCAGATTTTTCATCATTAGTATATAGGAATGCCAGAGATTTCTGTGCATTAATTTTGTATCCTGCTACTTTACCAAATTCATTGATTAGCTCTAGTACTTTTCTGGTAGCATCTTTAGGATTTGCTATGTATAGTATCATGTCATATGCAAACAGTGATAGCTTTACTTCTTCTTTTCCGATTTGGATTCCTTTTATTTCCTTTTCTTCTCTGATTGCTGTGGCTAAAACTTCCAAAACTATGTTGAATAAGAGTTGTGAGAGTGGGCAACCTTGTCTTGTTCTTGATCTTAGTGGAAATGCTTTCAGTTTTTCACCATTGAGGATGATGTTGGCTGTGGGCTTGTCATATATGGCCTTTATTATGTTGAGGAAAGTTCCCTCTATGCCTACTTTCTGAAGGGTTTTTATCATAAATGGGTGTTGAATTTTGTCAAAAGCTTTCTCTGCATCTATTGAGATGATCATATAGTTTTTCTCCTTCAATTGGTTAATATGGTTTATCACATTGATAGATTTGCCTGTATTGAAGAATCCTTGCATTCCTGGAATAAACCCCACTTGATCATGGTGTATGATCCTTTTAACGTACTGTTGGATTCTGTTTCCTAGTATTTTGTTGAGGATTTTTGCATCTATGTTCATCAGTGATATTGGCCTGTAGTTTTCTTTCTTTTGACATCCTTGTCTGGTTTTGGTATCAAGGTGATGGTGGCCTCGTAGAAGGAATTTGGGAGTGTTCCTCCTTCTGCTATATTTTGGAAGAGTTTGAGAAGGATAGGTATTAGCTCTTCTCTAAATGTTTGATAGAATTCACCTGTGAAGCCATCTGGTCATGGGCTTTTGTTTGTTGGAAGACTTTTAATCACAGTTTCAATTTCAGGCTTGTGATTGGTCTGTTCATATTTTCTATTGCTTCCTGATTCAGTCTTGGCAGGTTGTGCATTTATAAGAATTTGTCCATTTCTTCCAGATTGTCCATTTTATTGGCATAGAGTTTCTTGTTGTAATCTCTCATGATCTTTTTTATTTCTGCAGTGTCAGTTGTTACTTCTCCATTTTCATTTCTAATTCTATTGATTTGAGTCTTCTCCCTTTTTTTCTTGATGAGTCTGGCTAATGGTTTATCTATTTCGTTTATCTTTTCAAAGAACCAGCTTTTAGTTTTATTGATCTTTGCTATTGGTTCCTTCATTTCTTTTTCATTTATTTCTGATCTGATTTTTATGATTTCTTTCCTTCTGCTAACTTTTGGGTTTTTTTGTTCTTCTTTCTCTAATTGCTTGAGGTACAAGGTTAGGTTGTTTATTCGAGATGTTTCCTGCTTCTTAAGTGAGCTTGTATTGCTATAAACTTTCCCCTTAGAACTGCTTTTGCTGCATCCCATAGGTTTTGGGTCATTGTGTCTCCACTGTCCTTTGTTTCTAGGTATTTTCTTTATTTCCTCTTTGATTTCTTCAGTGATCACTTCATTATTAAGTAGTGTAGTGTGTAGCCTCCATGTGTTTGTACTTTTTACAGATCTTTTCCTGTAATTGATATCTAGTCTCATGGCGTTGTGGTCAGAAAAGATACTTGATACAATTTCAGTTTTCTTAGATTTACCAAGGCTTGATTTGTGACCCAAGACATGATCTATCCTGGAGAATGTTCCATGAGTACTTGAAAAAATCGTGTATTCTGTTGTTTTTGGATGAAGTGTCCTATAAATATCAATTAAGTCCATCTTGTTTAATGTATCATTTAAAGCTTGTGTTTCCTTATTTATTTTCATTTTGGATGATCTGTCCATTGGTGAAAGTGGGGTGTTAAATTCCCCAGCTATGAATGTGTTACTGTCAATTTCCCCTTTTATGGCTGTTAGTTTTTGCCTTATGTATAGAGTTGCTCCTATGTTGGGTACATAAATATTTACAATTGTTATATCTTCTTCTTGGATTGATCCCTTGATCATTGTGTAGTGCCATTCTTTGTCTCTTCTAATAGTCTTTATTTCAAAGTCTATTTTGTCTGATATGAGAATTGCTACTCCAGCTTTCTTTTGGTTTCCATTTGCATGGAATATCTTTTTCCATCCCCTTACTTTCAGTCTGTATGTGTCTCTAGGTCTGAAGTGGGTCTCTTGTAGACAGCATATATATGGGTCTTGTTTTTGTATCCATTCAGCCAATCTGTGTCTTTTGGTGGGAGCATTTAGTCCATTTACATTTAAGGTAATTATCAATATGTGTGTTCCTATTCCCATTTTCTAAATTGTTTTGGTTTCGTTATTATAGGTCTTTTCCTCCTCTTCTGTTTCTTGCCTAGAGAAGTTCCTTTAGCATTTGTTGTAAAGCTGGTTTGGTGGTGCGGAACTGTCTCAGCTTTTGCTTGTCTGTAAAGATTTTAATTTCTCCATCAAATCTGAATGAGATCCTTGCTGGGTAGAGTAATCTTGGTTGCAGGTTTTCCTCCTTTGTCACTTTGAGTATGTCCTGCCACTCCCTTCCGGCTTGCAGAATTTCTGCTGAGAGATCAGCTGTGAACCTTATGGGGATTCTCTTGTGTGTTATTTCTTTTTCCCTTGCTGCTTTTAATCTGCTTTCATTGTATTTAATTTTTGACAGTTTGATTAATATGTGTTTTGACATATTTCACCTTGGATTTATCCTGTATGGGACTCTCTGTGCTTCCTGGACTTGATTAACTATTTCCTTTCCCATATTAGGGAAGTTTTCAACTATAATCTCTTCAAATATTTTCTCAGTCCCTTTCTTTTGCTCTTCTTCTTCTGGAACCCCTATAATTCGAATGTAGGTGCATTTAATGTTGTGCCAGATGTCTCTGAGACTGTCCTCAGTTCTTTTCACTCTTTTTTCTTTATTCTACTCTGCAATAGTTATTTCCACTATTTTATCTTCCAGGTCACTTATCCATTCTTCTGCCTCAGTCATTCTGCTATTGATCCCATCTAGAGTATTTTTCATTTCCTTTATTGTGTTGTTCATCATTGCTTGTTTCATTTTCATTTCTTCTAGGTCCTTGTTAAATGTTTCTTGCATTTTGTCCATTCTATTTCCAAGATTTTGGATCATCTTTACTATCTTTATTCTGAATTCTTTTTCAGGTAGACTGCCTATTTCCTCTTCATTTGTTAGGTGTGGTGGGTTTTTATCTTGCTCCTTCATCTGCTGTGTGTTTTTCTGTCTTCTCATTTTGCTTATCTTTCTGTTTTTGGGGTATCCTTTTTGCAGGCTGCAGGTTTGTACTTCCCATTGTTTTTCATGTCTGTCTCCAGTGGCTGAGGTTGGTTTAGTGGGTTGTGTAGGCTTCTTGGTGGAGGGGACTAGTGCCTGTGTTGTGGTGGATGAGTCTGGATCTTGTCTCTCTAGTGGGCAGTTCCACGTCTGGTGGTGTGTTTTGGGGTGTCTGTGGACTTGTTATGATTTTAGGCAGCCTCTCTGCTAATGGGTGGGGTTGTGTTCCTGTTTTGCTAGTTGTTTGGCATAGGCTGTCCAGCACTGTAGCTTGCTGGTTGTTGAGTGAAGCTTGGTGGTGGTGATAAGATGGAGGTCTCCAGGAGATTTTCGCCATTTGATATTATGTGGAGCTGGGAGGTCTCTTGTTGACCAGTGTCCCGAAGTTGGCTCTCCCACCTCAGAGGCAGAGCCCTGACTCCTGGCTGGAGCACCAAGAGCCTTTCATCCACACGGCTCAGAATAAAAGGGAGAAAAACTACAGAGAATTATTAGAAATAGCAAGAAAGAAAGAAAGAAAGAAAGAAAGAAAGAAAGGAGGGAAGGAAGGAAGGAAGAACGAAAGAAAGAAGGAAAGAAAGAAAGAAAGAATGAAAGAAAGATGAAAAGAAGGAATGAAGGCAAGAATGAAAGAAAGGAGGGAGGGAAGGAGGAATGAAGGAAGAAAAGAAAGAAGGAGGGAAGGAAGGAAAAAAGACAGAAAGAAAGAACATACAGTAAAATAAAATAAAGTATAATAAATTTATTGAATTTAAAAATAATTATTTAAAAAAAAAAGTGACGGATAGAGCCTTAGGACAAATGGTGGAAGGAAAGCTATACAGACAAAAGCTTTCACAGAAGCATACACATACACCCTCACAGAAAGAGGTAAAGGGGAAAAAATCATAAATCTTGCTCTCAGAGACCACCTCCTCAATTTGGGATGATTCGTTGTCTAAAGGAGGGAAGGAAGGAAAGAAATAAATAAAGAAAGAAAGAAAAAGAGAGGGAGGAAAGGGAAGAAAGAGAGAAAGAGAGAAAGAGAGAGAGAGGAAAGAAAGAAAGAAAGAAAGAAAGAACAAAGGTAAAGTATAATAAAGTCATTGAAATTAATTTTTAAGAAAAAAAATTAAAAAAAAAACAATGCACGGATAGAATCCTAGGACAAACGGTGGAGGCAAAGCTATACAGACAAGGTCTCACACAAAAGCATACACATACACATTCACAAAAAGAGGAAAAGGGGAAAAAATCATAGATCTTGCTCTCTAAGTCCACCTTCTCAAATTGGGATGATTTGTTGTCTGTTCATGAATTCCACAGATGCAGGGTACATCAAGTTGATTGTTGAGCTTTAATCCACTGTTTCTGAGGCTGCTGGGAGAGATTTCCCTTTCTCTTCTTTGTTCTCACGGCTCACAGGGGCTCAGCTTTGGATTTGGCCCCGCCTCTGCGTGTTGGTCGCTGGAGGGCATCTGTGTTTTGGTCAGACAGGGCGGGGTTAAAGGAGCCGCTGATTTGGGGGCTCTGGCACTCTCAGGCTGGGGGGAGGGAGGGGCATGGCGTGCGGGGCAGGCCTGCGGCAGCAGAGGCTGGTGGGACGTTGCACCAGCCTGAGTCCTGCCATGTGTTCTCCTGGGGAAGTTTTCCCTGCATCCCGGGAACCTGGCAATGGCGGGCTGCACAGGCTCCCCGGAAGGGGAGTGTGGATAGTGACCTGTGCTCGCACACAGGCCCCTTGGTGGCAGCAGCAGCAGCCTTAGCATCTCCCACTTGTCTTTGGCGTTCGTGCTTTTAGCCGCGACTTGCGCCCGTTTTGGGTTTGCGATTTTAGACACGGCTCGTGCCCGTCTCTGGAGTTCCTTTAAGCAGTGCTCTTAAACCCGTCTCCTCACACACCAGGAAACAAAGAGGGAAGAATAAGTCTCTTGCCTCTTTGGCAGGTGCAGAATTTTCTTCAGACTCCCTCCCGGCTAGCCGTGGTGCACTAACCCCTTCAGGCTGTGTTCAAGCCGCCAACCCCAGTCCTCTTCCTGTGCTCCAACCGAAGCCCGAGCCTCAGCTCGCAGCCCCACCCGCCCCGGTGGGTGAGCAGACAAGCCTCTCGTGCTGGTGAGTGCTGGTCGGCACTGATCCTCTGTGCGGGAATCTCCCCGCTTTGCCCTCCGCACCCCTGTTTCTGTGCTCTCCTCTGCGGCTCTGAAGCACCCCCCTCTGCCTCCTGTAGTCTCCGCCCACGAAGGGGCTTCCTAGTGTGTGGAAACTTTTCCTGCTTCACAGCTCCCTCCCACTGGTGCAGGTGCCATCCCTATTCTTTTGTCTCTGTTTATTCTTTTTTCTTTTGCCCTACCCAGGTACGTAGGGAATTTCTTGCCTTTTGGGAAGTCTGAGGTCTTCTGCCAGCATTCGGTAGGTGTTCTGTAGGAGTTGTTCCACGTGTAGATGTATTTCTGGTGTACCTTTGGGGAGGAAGGTGATCTCCGCGTCTTACTCTTCCACCATCTTCCCAGCACTCATCAACTCTTATAGCTCTCAATGTGCTGGTATTTCACCTCCTTGGTTAAAATTATTACTAAGTATTTTACTGTTTATGATTCTATTGTGAGTTGGATTGTCTGCTTTATTTCTTTTTCAGATATTTTACTGTTAGTGTATAGAAATGCAAATGATTTCTGTATGTCAAATTTATATTTTGCAACTTTCCTGAATTTGTTGATAAGTTCCAACATTTTTTGGTGGTGTCTTTAGGATTTTATATTTATGAGATCATATTATCTCCAAACAGAAAATTTTACTTCCCTTTATAATTTGGATACATTTTATTTCCTCTTCTTGCCCAGTCACTATGCTTAGGACTTCCAGTACCATGTTGAATAGGACTAGTGAGAGTGGGCACACTTGTCTTTTTCCTGAACTTAGAAGAAAAGTTTTTCCACCCTTGACTGTTTATTATGATATTAGCTGTGGGCTTGTCGTATGTGTTTTATTCCTTCTATACCTAATTTGTTGAGTTTTTGTCCTGAAAGGATGTTGTATTTTGTCACATGCTCTTTCTACATCTATTGGGATGATCATGTGATTTTAATGTTTCATGTTATTAATGTTATGTATCACATTTAAGGACAAACATATATTGAACTCTCCTTGCATCCCAGGGATAAATCCAGCTTGATCATGGTGTATGATCCTTTTAATGTACTGTTGAATTCATTTTGCAGTAATTTGTTGAAAATTTTTGCATCTGTATTTATCAGGGATATTGGTATGTAGTTTTTAAAATTTTTACTCTAGTGTCCTTAATATGACTTTGAGACCATGGTAATGCTGACCTGTGAAGAGTTTTAGTGTATTCCCTTCTCTTCAACTTTATGGAAAATTTTGAGAAGGATTGGAATTAATTATTTTTTGAATCGCTGGTAGACTTCACCAATGAAATCATTTTTTCCTGGAGTTTTGTTTGTTGAGAGGTTTTTGATTGCTGAATCAATTTCCTTACTAGTAATCAGTCTGTTCACATTTTCTATTTCTTCATGATTCAGTCTTAGTAGAAAGTGCATTTCTAGGAATGTATTCATTTCTTTTAGTTATCCAGTTTGTTTGCACAATCGCTCATGGTAGTCTTTCTTTATAATTCTATGGTGCCAGTTATAATCTCTCTTCTTTCTTTCTGATTTTATTTATTTGAGTCTTCTTATGTTCCCTGAGTCTAGCTAAAAGTTTACATTTAAAAAAAATCTTCTCAGAAAATCCAGCTCAGTTTCTTTACTCTTTTCAGTTTTTGTGGTCTCTATATCATTTATTTCTGCTCTGATCTTTGTTATATCATTCCTTCTTCTAACTTTGAACATAGTTCTTTTTATAATTCCTTGATGTATAAATTTATGTTGTCTGTTTGAGATCCTTCTTTTTTCTTAATGTAGACATCTATTGCTGTGAACTTCCCACTTAAAACTTCTTTTGCAGCATCCCATAGGTTAGGTATATTGTTTCCATTTTCATTTGTTGCCAGATATTTCTTGCTTTTTCTTTCTTTTTTGATTCATTTGTTATTCAGGGGTGTGTTGTTTAATCTCCATATATTTGTACATTTTCTAGCTTCTTCTTGTAGTTTATCTATAGTTTTCATAATATTGTGGTCAGAAAAGATACTTGGTATAATGTCAGGCTTCTTACATTTGCTAAGACTCATTTTTTGACCTACTATATAATTTATCCTGGAGAATGTTTTGTGTGTATTTGAGAAGAATGTGTATTATGCTGCTGTTGGGTTGAATGTTCTGTTTATGTCTGTTAGGTTAATTTGGTTTAATATATGGTTTCACATCCAATGTTTTCCTGTTGATTTTCTTTCTGGTTGATCTATCCATGACAGAAAGTAGGGTATTGAAGTCCCCTACTATTATTGTATTGTTCTCTATTTCTCCTTTCAGATATGTTAGTATTTGCTTAATATATTTAGGTGTTCTGATGTTGGGTACATATACGTTTATGATTGTTATATTTTCTTTATAAATTCACCTCTTGATAATTACATAATTATCTTCTTTGTCTCTGGTTACTACATATCCCCACTCTCTTTTGGTTTCTACTTGCATGGAATATCTTTTTTGATTCCTTCACCTTAAACATAATATGTGTCCTTAAAGTTAAAGTGGGCCTCTTGTAGGCAACATGTAGTTGGGTCTTTTTTTTTTTTTTAATCCATCCAGACACTCAAATTCATTTGCTGGGAGAATTTAACCTATTTACACTTAGAATAATTATTGATAGGTAAGAACTTATTGAGGCTGTATTCTTCATTTTTTTCTGGCTGTTTTGTAGTTCACTTGTTCCTTTTTTGTCTCAATATCTTCCTTTGTGAATTGATGATTCTTGTATTGGTGTGCTTTGGCTGACTTCTCTTTATCTTTTGTATATCTAGAATTTTGTGGTTGCCATGAAGCTTACATAAAACATCTCATAAATATAATATCCTTTTTACACTGATAACAAACTGACCTTCCATTTCATACATAAACTTTACCCTTTTACTCTCCCTCACTTTTTATGCTTTTGATTTCCGAATTTACTTTTTATATTTTTTTCATTGAAAAATTATTGTAGCTATATTTATTTTTAATAGTTTGCCCTTTATTTTTTAATCTAACTATAAGTGGCTACACCACCATATTATAGTATTAGTATATTCAAAATTGGACTAAATTCTTTCCTTAACCAGTGTGTTGAATATTTTAATATGTGTTCACATTACTAATTAGTGTCCTTTTATTTCAGCTTGAATAACTCTTTCAGCATTTGTTGTTAGACAGGTCTATTGATGATGAACTCCTTCAGCATTTCCTTGTTGGGAAAATCCTTTATCTCACCTTCATTTCCAAAGGACAACATTCCTGAAAAAAAGTATTCTTGTTTGTCAGGTTTTTATCTTCCACCACTTTGTATATCATTCCATTCTCTCCTGACCTGCAAGGTTTCTGATGAGAAATCCACTGATATCTTTATGAGGGTTTTCTTGCATGAAACTTTTTCTCTCACCGCTTTTAAAATTATTTCTTTGTCTTTAATTTTAGACAGTTTTATAATAATGTATCTTGGAAAAGATCATTTTGGATAGAAATTTTGAAGTGACCTATTACTTTTATAAACCTGGATATCAAATTTTCTTCTCTCCCTAGATTTGGGAAGTTATCATGCATTCTTTCTTTCATTTTTTTGATATTATGTTATATATATATATATATATATATATATATATATAGTACACACCAGCAATCACTATACAATTGACCCCCCCACATCCGTTTTGCCCACTCCCCCCAACTATCTTCCACTTTGGTAACTACTAATCTGATTTTTATATCTATGAGTCTGTTTTTGTTTTATTTATTTTGTTTGTTTTGTTTTGTTTTAGATTCCATATATGAATGAAATCATATGGTATTTGTATCCCTTCTCTGATACTTACTTAGCATAATACCTTCAAGGATCATCTATGGGAAGAGGGGAAGATGGTGGAAGAGTAAGACGCAGAGATCACCTTCCTCCCCACAGATACACCAGAAATACATCTACACATGGAGCAACTACAGAACACCTAATGAACGCTGGCAGAAGACCTCAGACTTCCCAAAAGGCAAGAAACTCCCCATGTACCTGGGTAGGGCAAAAGAAAAAAAAACAAACAGAGACAAAAGAATAGGGATGGGACATGCACCAGTGGGAGGGAGCTGTGAAGGAGAAAAGGTTTCCCCACACTAGAAGCCCCTTCATGAGCGGAGACTGCAGATGGCGGATGGGGGGAGCTACAGAGCCACAGAAGAGAGAGCAGCAACAGGGGTGCAGAGGGGAAAGCAGGGAGACTCCCGCACAGAGTTTCGGTGCCAACTGGCACTCACCAGGCCAAGAGGCTTGTCTGCTTACCTGTCAGGGCAGGCGGAGCTGCAAGCTGAGGCTCAGGCTTTGGTCCGAGCACACGGAGAGGACTGGGGTTGGTGGCATGAACACAACCTGAAGTGGGTTAGTGCACCATGGCTAGCTGGGAGGGAGTCCGGGAAAAGGTTTGGAGCTGCTGAAGAGGCAAGAGACGTTTTCTTCCCTCGTTGTTTGCTGGTGCACAAGGAGAGGGGATTAAGGGTGCTGCTTAAAGGAGCTCCAGAGACGGGCGCGAGCCACGGCTACAAGCACGGACCCCAGAGACGGGTGGGAGATGCTAAGGCTGCTGCTGCCACCACCAAGAAGCCTGTGTGCGAGCACAGGTCACTATCCACACCTCCCTTCGGGGAGCCTGTGCAGCCCGCCACTGCCAGGTTCCCGGGATCCAGTGACAACTTCCCCGAGACAATGCACGGCGAGCCTTAGGCTGGTGCAACGTCAGGCTGGTCTCTGCCACCGCAGGCTCACCCTGCACTCCGTTCCCCTCCTTCCCCCCGCCTGAGTGAGCCAGAGCCCCCAAATCAGTGGTTCATTTAACCCCATCCTGTCTGAGCAAAAAACAGATACCCTCCGGCTACCTACACGCAGAAGCGGGGCCAAACACAAAGGTGAGCACCTGGGAGCTGTGAGAACAAAGAAGAGAAAGGGAAATCTCTCCCAACAGCCTCAGAAGCAGTGGATTAAAGATCCACAATCAACTTGATGTACCCTGCAACTGTGGAATATATGAATAGACAACGAATCATCCCAAATTGAGGAGGTGGAGTTTGAGAGCAAGATTTATGATGATTTTTCCCCTTTTCCTCTTTGTGTGAGTGTGTATGTATATGCTTCTGTATGAGAGTTTGTCTGTATAGCTTTTCTTCCACCATTTGTCCTAAGGTTCTATTCGTCCATTTTTTAAAAACGTTTTTTCTTAATAATTATTTTTAATTTAAAAATTTTATTATATTTATTTTATTTTACTTTCTCTTCGTTATTTTTTTCTTCCTTCCCTCCGTCCTTCCTTCCTTCCTTCTTCCCACCATCCATCCCTCCCTCCCTCCCTCCCACCATTCTTTCTTTCTTTCCTTCTTTTCTTCTTTATTCTTCCTTCCTTCCTTCCTCCCTTCCGTATTTCCTTCCTTTCTTTCTTTTTTCTTCCTAATTCTACTAATTATTTCTCTCTACTTTTTCTCCCTTTTATTCTGAGCCATGTGGGTGAAAGGCTCTTGGTGCTGCAGCCAGGAGTCAGTGCTGTGCCTCTGAGGTGGGAGAGCCAACTTCAGGACACTGGTCCACAAGAGACCTCCCCACTCCACATAATATCAAATGGTGAAAATCTCCCACAGATCTCCATCTCAATGCCAGCACTGAGCTTCACACAACGACCAGCAAGCTACAGTGCTGGACAACCTGTGCCAAACAACTAGCAAAACAGGAACACAACCCCACCCATTAGCAGAGAGGCTGGCGAAAATCAAAATAAGTCCACAGACACCCCAAAACCACCACCAGATGTGGACCCACTCACCAGAGATACAAGATCCAGCCTCATCCACCAGAACACAGGCACTACTCCCCTCCACCAGGAAGCCTAAACAACCCACGGAACCAACGTAAGCCACTGGGGAATCAAGAATCTTTTCCAACCACAATGCTATGAGACTAGATACAGGAAAAGATCAGTGAAAAATTACAGGAAAAGATCTGTGAAAAATAGAAACACATGGAGGCTAAACAATACACTACTTAATAACGAAGTGATAAGTGAAGAAATCAAAAAGGAAATTTAAAAATACCTAGAAAAAATTGACAATGGAGACACGATGACCCAATACATATGGGATGCAGGAAAAGCAGTTCAAAGAGGGCAGTTTATAGCAATAGAAGCTCACCTTAAGAAACAGGAAACATCTCGAATAAACCACCTAACCTTGCACCTAAAGCAATTACAGAAAGAAGAACAAAAATTCTCCAAAGTTATCAGAAGGAAAGAAATCATAAAAGTCAGATCAGAGGGGGACCTTGAAGATGGCAGAAGAGTAAGACGTGGAGATCACCTTCCTCCCCACAGATACACCAGAAATACATCTACACATGGAACAACTCCTACAGAACACATACTGAAGGCTGGCAGAAGACCTCAGACCTCCCAAAAGGCAAGAAACTCCCCACGTACCTGGGTAAGGCAAAAGAAAAAAAGAAAAAAACAGAGACAAAAGAATAGGGACAGCACCTGCACCAGTGGGAGGGAGCTGTGAAGGAGGAAAAGTTTCAACACACTAGGAAGCCCCTTCGCGGGCAGAGACTGCGGGAGGCGGAGGGGGGAGCTTCGGGGCCGTGGAGGAGTGCACAGCAATGGGTGTGGAGGGCAAAGCGGGGAGATTCCCGCACAGAGGATCAGTGCCAACCGGCACTCACCAGCCCGAGAGGCTTGTCTGCTCACCCGCCGGGGTGGGCGGGGCTGCGAGCTGAGGCTCAGGTTTCGGTTTCAGACGGAGCACAGGGAGAGGACTGGGGTTGGTGGCTTGAACATAGCCTGAAGGGGTTAGTGCACCACAGCTAGCTGGGAGGGAGTCCGGGGAAAACTCTGCACCTGCCGAAGAGGCAAGAGGCTTTTTCTTCCCTCTTTGTTTCCTGGTGCGCAAGGAGAGGGGTTTAAGAGCGCTGCTTAAAGGAACTCCAGAGATGGGTGCGAGCCGCGGCTAAAAGCACGGACCACAGAGACGGGTGGGAGATGCTAAGGCTGCTGCTGCCGCCACCAAGGGGCCTGTGTGCGAGCACAGGTCACTCTCCACACCCCTCTTCCGCGGAGCCTGTGCAGCCCGCCACTGCCAGGTTCCCGGGATCCAGGGACAACTTCCCCAGGAGAACGCACGGTGGGCCTCAGGCTGGTGCAACGTCATGCCAGCCTCTGCCGCCGCAGGCCCGCCCCACAGGCAGTGCCCCTCCCTCCCCTCCAGCCTGAGTGCGCCAGAGCCCCCGAATCAGCGGCTCCTTGAACCCCGTCCTGTCTGAGCAAAAAACGGATGCCCTCCAGCGACCTACACGCAGAGGCAGGGCCAAATCCAAAGCTGAGCCCCTGTGAGCTGTGAGAACAAAGAAGAGAAAGGGAACTCTCTCCCAGCTGCCTCAGAAGCAGTGGATTAAAGCTCCACAATCAACTTGATACACCATGCATCTGTGGAATACCTGAATAGACAACGAGTCATCCCAAATTGAGGAGGTGGACTTAGAGAGCAAGATCTATGATTTTTTCCCCTTTTCTTCTTTTTGTGAACGTGTATATGTATGCTTCTGTGTGAGATCTGGTCTGTATAGTCTTGCTTCCACCATTTGTCCTAGGGTTCTATCCGTCCATGTTTTTTTTAAAAATTTTTTTTCTTAATAATTAATTTTAATTTTAATAACTTTATTATACTTTACCTTCTTTCTTTCTTTCTTTCTTTCTTTCTTTCTTTCTTTCTTTCTTTCTTTCTTTCTTTCTTTCCTTCTTTCCTTCCTTCCTTCCCTCCTTTAGACAACGAATCAGCCCAAATTGAGGAGGTGGTCTCTGAGTGCAAGATTTATGATTTTTCCCCCTTTACCTCTTTTTGTGAGGGTGTATGTGTATGCTTCTCTGTAAGATTTTGTCTGTATAGCTTTCCTTCCAACATTTGTCCTAAGGTTCTATCTGTCCCTTTTTTTTTCTAAATAAGTACTTTTTAATTCAATAACTTTATTATACTTTATTTTATTTTTACTGTATATTCTTTCTTTCTGTCTTTTTCACTTCTTTCCCTCCTTCCTTCCTCCCTCCTTCCCTCCCTCCCTCCTTTCTTTCCTTCTTGCCTTCTTTCCTTCTTTGCTTCTTTCTTTCTTCCTTCCTTCCTTCCTTCCCTCCTTTCCTTCTTTCTTTCCTCATACTTCTACTAATTCTCTATACTTTCTCTCCCTTTTATTCTGAGCCATGTGGATGAAAGGCTCTTGGGGTTCCAGCCAGGAGTCAGGGTTCTGCCTCTGAGGTAGGAAAGCCAACTTCAGGACACTGGTCAAACAGAGACCTCCCAGCTCCACATAATATCAAATGGCAAAAATCTCCCAGAGACCTCCATCTTAACACCAGCACACAGCTTCACACAACGACCAGCAAGCCACAGTGCTGGGCAACCCATGCCAAACAACTAGCAAAACAGGAACACAATCCCACCTATTAGCACTGAAGCTGCCGAAAATCATAATAAGGCCACAGACACTTCAGAACACACCACCAGACGTGAATCTGCCCGGTAGAGAGACAAGATTCAGCCTCATCCACCACAACATAGGCACTAGTCCCCTCCACCAGGAAGCCTACACAACCCACTGAACGTTACCCACTGGAGACAGACATCAAAAACAGTGGGAATTATGAACCTGCAGCCTGCAAAAAGGAGACCACAAACACAGTAAGATAAGCAAAATGAGAAGACAGAAAAACACACAGCAGATAAAGGAACAAGAATAAAACCCACCAGACCTAACAAATGAAGAGGAAATAGGCAGTCTACCTGAAAAAGAATTCAGAATAATGATAGTAAGGATGATCCGAAATCTTGGAAATAGAATGGACAAAATGCAAGAAACATTTAACAAGGACCTAGAAGAAATAAAAATGAAACAAGCAACGATGAACAACACAATAAAGGAAATGAAAAATACTCTAGATAGGATCAATAGCAGAATGACTGAGGCAGAAGAACAGATAAGTGACCTGGAAGATAAAGTAGTGGAAATAACTACTGCAGAGCAGAATAAAGAAAAAAGAATGAAAAGAACTGAGGACAGTCTCAGAGACTTCTGGGACAACATTAAACGCACCAACATTCGAATTATAGGGGTTCCAGAAGAAGAAGAGGAAAAGAAAGGGACTGAGAAAATATTTGGAGAGATTATAGTTGAAAACTTCCCTAATATGGGAAAGGAAATAGTTAATCAAGTCCAGGAAGCACAGAGAGTCCCATACAGGATAAATACAAGGAGAAATATGCCAAGACACATATTAATCAAGCTGTCAAAAATTAAATACAAAGGAAGCATATTAAAAGCATCAAGGGAAAAACAACAAATAACACACAAGGGAATCCCCATAAGGTTAACAGCTGATCTCTCAGCAGAAACCCTACAAGCCAGAAGGGAGTGGCAGGACATACTGAAAGTGATGAAGGAGAAAAACCTGCAACCAAGACTACTCTACCCAGCAAGGATCTCATTCACATTTGATGAAGAAATTAAAACCTTTACAGACAAGCAAAAACTGAGAGAGTTCAGCACCACAAAACCAGCTTTACAACAAATGGTAAAGGAACTACTTTAGGCAAGAAACACAAGAGAAGGAAAAGACCTATAATAACGAACCCAAAACAATTTAGAAAATGGGAATAGGAACATACATATCAATAATTACCTTACATGTAAATGGACTAAATGCTCCCACCAAAAGACACAGATTGGCTGAATGGATACAAAAACAAGACCCTTATATATGCTGTCTACAAGAGACCCACTTCAGACCTAGAGACACATACAGACTGAAAATAAGGGGATGGAAAAAGATATTCCATGCAAATGGAAACCAAAAGAAAGCTGGAGTAGCAATTCTCATATCAGACAAAATAGACTTTAAAATAAGGACTATTACAAGAGACAAAGAAGGACACTACATAATGATCAAGGAATCAATCCAAGAAGAAGATATAACAATTGTAAATATTTATGCACCCAACATAGGAGCACCTCTATACATAAGGCAAATACTAACAGCCATAAAAGGGGAAATCGACAGTAACACATTCATAATAGGAGACTTTAGCACCCCACTTTCACCCTTGGACAGATCATCCAAAATGAAAATAAATAAGGAAACACAAGCTTTAAATGATACATTAAACAAGATGGACTTAATTGACATTTATAGGACACTCCATCCAAAAACAACAGAATACACATTTTTCCTAAGTGCTCATGGAACATTCTCCAGGATAGATCATATCTTGGGTCACAAATCAAGCCTTGGTAAATTTAAGAAAATTGAAATTGTATCAAGTATCTTTTCTGACCACAACGCCATGAGACTAGATATCAATTATGGGAAAAGATCTGTAAAAAATACAAACACATGGCAGCTACACACTACACTACTTAATAATGAAGTGATCACTGAATAAATCAAAGAGGAAATTAAAAAATACCTAGAAACAAATGACAATGGAGACACAACGACCCAAAACCTATGGGATGCAGCAAAAGCAGTTCTAAGGGGGAAGTTTATAGCAATACAAGCCCACCTTAAGAAGCAGGAAACATCTCGAATAAACCACCTAACCTTGAACCTCAAGCAATTAGAGAAAGAAGAACAAAAAACCCCAAAGCTAGCAGAAGGAAAGAAATCATAAAAATCAGATCAGAAATAAATGAAAAAGAAATGAAGGAACCAATAGCAAAGATCAATAAAACTAAAAGCTGGTTCGTTGAGAAGATAAAAAAAGTAGATAAACCACTAGCCAGACTCATCAAGAAAAAAAGGGAGAAGACTCAAATCAATAGAATTGGAAATGAAAAAGGAGAAGTAACAACAGACACTGCAGAAATAAAAAAGATCATTGGAGATTACTACAAGCAACTCTACGCCAATAAAATGGACAATCTGGAAGAAATGGACAAATTCTTATAAATGCACAACCTGCCAAGACTGAATCAGGAAGAAATAGAAAATATGAACAGACCAATCACAAGCACTGAAATTGAAACTGTGATTAAAAATCTTCCAACAAACAAAAGCCCAGGACGAGATGGCTTCACAGGCGAATTCTATCAAACATTGAGAGAAAAGCTAACACCTATCCTTCTCAAACTCTTCCAAAATATAGCAGAGGGAGGAACACTCCCAAATTCCTTCTACGAGGCCACCATCACCTTGATACCAAAACCAGAAAAGGATGTCACAAAGAAAGAAAACTACAGACCAATATCACTGATGAACAAAGATGCAAAAATCCTCAACAAAATACTAGCAAACAGAATCCAACAGCACATTAAAAGGATCATACATCATGATCAAGTGGGGTTTATTGCAGGAATGCAAGGAATCTTCAATATACGCAAATTTATCAATGTGATAAACCATATTAACCAATTGAAGGAGAAAGACCATATGATCATCTTAATAGATGCAGAGAAAGCTTTTGACAGTATTCGACACCCATTTATGATAAAAACCCTGAAGAAAGTAGGCATAGAAGGAACTTTCCTCAACTTAATAAAGGCCATATATGACAAGCCCACAGCCAACATCATCCTCAATGGTGAAAAACTGAATGCATTTTCACTACGATCAGGAACAAGACAAGGTTGCCCACTCTCACCACTCTTACTCAGCATAGTTTTGGAAGTTTTAGCCACAGCAATCAGAGAAGAAAAGGAAATAAAAGGAATCCAAATCGGAAAAGAAGAAGTAAAGCTGTCACTGTTTGCAGATGACATGATACTATACATAGAGAATCCTAAAGATGCTACCAGAAAACTACTAGAGCTAATCAATGCATTTGGTAAAGTAGCAGGATACAAAATTAATGCCTAGAAATCTCTGGCATTCCTATATACTAATGATGGAAAATCTGAAAGTGAAATCAAGAAAACTCTCCCATTTACCATTGCAACAAAAAGAATAAAATATCTAGGAATAAACCTACCTAAGGAGACAAAAGACCTATATGCAGAAAATTATAGGACACTGATGAAAGAAGTTAAAGATGATACAAATAGATGGAGAGATATACCATGTTCTTGGATTGGAAGAATCAACATTGTGAAAATGACTCTACTACCCAAAGCGATCTATAGATTCAACGCAATCCCTATCAAACTACCACTGGCGTTTTTCACAGAACTAGAACAACAAATTTCACAATTTGTATGGAAACACAAAAGACCCCGAATAGACAAAGCAATCTTGAGAACGATAAACGGATCTGGAGAAATCAGGCTCCCTGACTTCAGACTAAACTACAAAGCTACAGTAATAAGGACAGTATGGTACTGGCACAAAAACAGAAAGATAGATCAGTGGAAGAGGATAGAAAGCCCAGAGATAAACCCACATACATATGGACACCTTATCTTTGATAAAGGAGGTAGGGATATACAGTGGAGGAAGGACAGCCTCTTCAATGAGTGGTGCTGGGAAGACTGGACAGGTACATATAAAAGTATGAGATTAGATCACTCCCTAACACCATACACAAAAGTAAGCTCAAAATGGATTAAAGACCTAAAGATAAGGCCAGAAACTATCAAACTCTTAGAGGAAAACATAGGCAGAACACTCTATGACATAATTCACAGCAAGATTCTTTTTGACCCACCTCCTAGAGAAATGGAAATAAAAACAAATATAAACAAATGGGACCTAATGAAACTTCAAAGCTTTTGCACAGCAAAGGAAACCATAAACAAGACCAAAAGGCAACCTCAGAATGGGAGGAAACCTTTGCAAATGAAGCAACTGACAAA
The DNA here is from genome assembly GCF_059928025.1 of Delphinapterus leucas. Taxonomy (NCBI): domain Eukaryota; kingdom Metazoa; phylum Chordata; class Mammalia; order Artiodactyla; family Monodontidae; genus Delphinapterus; species Delphinapterus leucas. The sequence goes on along the minus strand of NC_143150.1, from coordinate 63,094,774 downwards.
GGATTAATCTCCAAAATTTATAGGCAGCTCATGCAGCTCAGTAACAAAAAAACAAACAACCCAATCCAAAAATGGGCAGAAGACCTAAATAGACATTTCTCCAAAGAAGATATACAGACTGCCAACAAACACATGAAAGAATGCTCAACATCATTAATCATTAGAGAAATGCAAATCCAAACTACAATGAGATATCATCTCACACCAGTCAGAATGGCCATCATAAAAATTCTAGAAACAATAAATGCTGGAGAGCGTGTGGAGCAAAGGGAACACTCTTGCACTGCTGGTGGGAATGTGAATTAGTACAACCACTATGGAGAGCAGTATGGAGGATCCTTAAAAAACTACAAATAGAGTTACCATATGACCCAGCAATCCCGCTACTTGGCATATACCCTGAGAAAACCATAATTCAAAAAGAGTCATGTACCAAAATATTCATTGCAGCTCTATTTACAATAGCCCAGAGATGGAAACAACCTAAGTGCCCATCATCGGATGAATGCATAAAGAAGTTGTGGCACATATATACGATGGACTATTACTCAGCCATAAAAAGAAACGAAATTGAGCTGTTTGTAATGAGGTTGATAGACCTAGAGTCTGTCATACAGAGTGAAGTAAGTCAGAAAGAGAAAGACAAATACCATATGCTAACACAGATATATGGAATTTAAGAAAAAAAATTCATGAAGAACCTAGGGGTAAGATAGGAATAAATACACAGACCTACTGGAGAACAGACTCGAGGATATGGGGAAGGGGCAGGGTGAGCTGTGACAGGGCGAGAGAGAGGCATGGACATATATACAGTACCAAACGTAAGGTAGACAGCTAGTGGGAAGCAGCCGCATGGCACAGGGAGATCAGCTCCGTGCTTTGTGACCGCCTGGAGGGGTGGGATAGGGAGGGTGTGAGGAAGGGAGATGCAAGAGGGAAGAGATATGGGAACATAGGCATATGTATAACTGAGTCACTTTGTTATAAAGCAGAAACTAACACACCATTGTAAATCAATTATACCCCAATAAAGATGTTACAAAAAAAAGTATCATCTATGTTGTCACAAATGGGAGGATCTCATTATATTTTTATGACTGAGTAGAATTCCATTGTGTATATATACCACATCTTCTTTATTCATTCATCCATATATGGACATTTAGGTTGTTTCTATATCTTGACTGTTGTAAAAACAATGCTTCAATTAACATAGAGATACATATCTCCTTGAATTATATTTTCAAGTTCTTTGGATAAATACCCAGGAGTGAAATATTTGGATCATTTGGTAGTATTATTTTTAATATTTTGAGGATTCTCCATACTGTTTTCCATAGTGACTACACCAATTTACAATCCCACTGATGGCGTATGAGGATTCCCTTTTCTCCACATCACCTACAACACTTGTTACTTCTTGTCCTTTTTATAATAATAGTCTTTTTAATGGGCATGAAGTGATATCTCAGTGTGGTTTTTATAAGCATTTCCCTGATAATTAGTGATGCTGTGCACTTTTCATGTGCCTGTTGGTAACCTTTATGTCTTACAAAAAATGTCTATTTCAGCTCCTCTGCCCATTTTTTAATTGTGTAATTTATCTTTTGAATGTTAAGTTATATGAGTTCCTTATATATTTTGTATATTAACCACATATTGAATATATAATTTGCAAATATCTTCACCCAGTAGGTAGGTTGTCTTTTTATTTTGCTGATGTTTCCTTTGCTGTGCAGAAGCTTTTTAGTTTGATGTAGTAAAATTGGTTGATTTTTGCTTTTATTTCTCTTGCCTGAGGCAATATATCCAGAAATATCTTGCTAAGACCAATGTTAAAGAGCATATTGCCTATACTTTCTTCTAGGAGATTTGTTTCAGGACTTAATGTCAAGTCTTTAATCTCTTTTGAGTTGATGTTTGTGTGTGGTGTAAGATAGTGATCTAGTGTCATTCTTTTGCATATGACTGTCCAGTTTTCCCAAGACAATTTATTGAAGAGATTATTCTTTCTCCATTGTATGTTGTTTCTTTGTCGTAAATTAAATGTCCTTATATGTGTTGATATATTTCTGGACTCTCAATCCTGTTCAATTGATCTAAGTGTCCGTTTTTATGCCAATATCATACTGTTCTAATTACTATGGGTTTGCAATATAATTTGAAATCATGGAATATGATACCTCCAGATTTGTTGCTTTTTCTCAAGATTGCTTTGGCTATTTGGGGCCTTTTGTAGTTCCATATAAATTTTAAGATTTTTTGTTCTATTTCAGGGAAAAATATTGAAATTTTGTTAGGGATTGCACTCAGTCTGTAGATTGGTTTACATGTACATTTTAACAATATGTAAATTTTAACAATATTAGTTCTTCAAATAGATAAACACAGAATATTTTTTCCATGTTTTTGTATCTTCTTCAACTTCTATCAACAATGTCTCATAGTTTTCAGTGTGTAGGTCTTTCACCACCTTGGTTAAATTTACTCCTAGGTATTTTATTCTATTTGTTGTAAGTGTAAATAGAATTGTTTTCTTAATTTTTATTCTGCTAGTTTTTTGCTGTTGTTCAGAAATGTGAAAAGCTTCTAGGTTTTGTGCCATATGACTTTATTGTATTTATTTTTCTAGTAGTTTTTTGGTGGAGTCTTCAGGGTGTACTCTATATAAAATTATTACATATGCAAGTAGTGACTGCTTACTTCTTCCTTTCCAATTTGTATGTTTTTTTTCCTTTTTCTAGTCTAATTACTCTGATTAGGACTTCCAATACTATGTTGAATAAAAGTAGTGAGAGTGGGCATCCTTGTCTTGCTCCAGATTTTAGAGGTATAGCTTTCAGCTTTTCACCTCTGAGTATGATGTTAGTTGTGGGTTTGTCATATATGACCTTTACTATTTTGAGGTACATTTCTTCTATATCCATTTCATTGAGAATTTTTGTCAGAAACGAGCATTGAATGTTGTCAAGTAATTTCTGCATCTTTTGAGATGATCAGATATTTTTTATCCTTCAGCTGTTAATGTGATTTAGAATGTTGATTGATTTGTAATTATATTTTTCTTCTTTCTACTTTTAAAGAAGTTTAAGTTGCTATTAAAAAAAAAGTATTTTTGGAATGGTTGCTGTGATCATTGATGTTCAGCTGTTCTTCCTTTCTATTATGCATTTAAGTCTGTAACTTTCCCATGTACTCTCAGCTCTAGCTGCATCACAGAAATTGATATGTCAAATTTTTATTGTCATGTAACTAAAAATAAGTTCTAAATAACATTATAACATGTTTTTTATCCTGTGGGTAATTGAGATGGGCAAAGTTTATTTCCTAACTTTTGGAGAATTTTCTTTTCAATATTGACTTCTAGATTAAACTCCCAGAAATGAGAGCACATAGTCTGTATTACTTCTATACTTGGAGAATTTTTGAATCTGTATTTTCCATGTGTTCTTGGAAATTATGTGTACTGTATAGTTGTTAGGTGCAGAATTCTATATATACTAAAAGGGCAATTTTGTCAATCATTTTCTTTGACTATTTTATATCCTTCCTGATTTTTGCATGCTTGTTCCAATAGTTTTGAGAGAAATATGTTAAAAATCTTCCATTAGGGGAAAGCTTCAAGATGGAAGAAGAGTAAGACATGGAGATCACCTTTCTCTCCACAAAAACATCAAAAATGCATCTACATGTGGAAAAACTCCTACAGAACACCTACTGAATGCTGGCAGAAGACCTCACACTTCCCCAAATGCAAGAAAATCCACACGTACCCGGGTAGGGCAAAAGAAAAAACAGAGACAAAAGAATAGGGATGGGACCTGCACTTCTAGGAGGGAGCTTTGAAGGAGGAAAAGTTTCCACACACTAGAAAGCCCCTTCACTGGCGGGGATGGGGGGTGGGTGGGGGGAAGTTTCAGATTCATGGAAGAGAGCACAGCAAAAGGGGTTCAGAGGGCAGAGTGGAGAGATTCCCACACAGAAGATCAGTGCTGACCAGCAATCACAAGCCTGAGATGCTTGTCTGCTCGCCCTCTGGGATGGGTGGGGGCTGGAAGCTGAGGCTCAGGCATCAGAGTTCAGACCCCAGGGAGAAGACTGGGGTTGGCTGTGTGAAGACAGCCTGAAGGGGGCTACTGCACCATAGCTAGCTGGGAGGGAGTCTGGGAAAAATTCTGGACCTGCTGGAGAGGCAAGAGATCATTGTTCCAGGGTGTGCGAGGAGAGGAGCTTCCTGCTCCATGTGCCCACAGATGGCAGAGCACTGCCTAATTGTGCTCCAGAGATAGGCATGAGCTGTAGCTATCAGTTTGGACCACAGCAACAGGAGAGAACCGCTAACACTGCCACTGCTGCCACCAAGATTCCTGTGTGCAAGTGCAGGTCACTACCCACACACCCCCAGGAGCCTGGGAAACACACTACTGCCAGGGTCTTGTGATCCAGGGACAATTTATCTGGGAAAACACAAGGCACACCTCAGGCTGTTGCAACATCATGCTGGCTTTTGCCACCTCAGGCTGTCCCTGCATTCTAATTATGAATATGGTACCCCTCATTTTCCCCAGCCTGAGTAAGCAAGAGAGCCCTAATTAACTGCTGCTTTAACCCCGTGATGTCTCGGTGGGAAATAGATACCTGAGGGTGGCCTACACACAGAGGCAGGTCCAAAACCAAGCTGAACACCAGGAACTGTGAGAGCAAAGAAGAGAAAAGGATACTGCACTGTGCAGCCTCAGGAGCAGCTGATTAAATCCCCACAATCAACTTGATAAACCCTGCATTTGTGGAATATCTGAAAAAACAAAAAGTGTTCCCAAAATTGAGGCAGTGGACTTTGGGAACAGCTGTAAAGTTGGGATTTGATTTCTGCATCTGATTTGTTTTTGGTTTTATGTTTTCTTAGTTTCATTTTTAGTGCTTGTTATCATTGGTGGATTTGATTATTGGTTTGGATACTGTCTTCCTTTTATTTTTTTCCTTTTTCCTCTTTTTTGTGAGTGTGTGTGTGTATGCTTTTTTTTGTGATTTTGTCTGTTTAGGTTTGCCTTTACAATTTGTACTAGGGTTTCGTCTGTTCTTTTATTTTTAGGTTTTTTGCTTGTTTGTTTTTCTCTTTATGAGTTTGTGTGTGTGTGTTTCTTTGTGTGATTTTTTCTGTTTAGTTTTGATTTTACCCTTTGTTTTAGGGGTATAAGTGTTCATTTTCTGGGTTTTTTTTCTTACTTTTCTTCTGAGCCATGCAGTTGGCAGGGTATAGGTACTCCAGGAGGGAGTTGGGCCTGCATCTCCAAGGTGGGAGAGCCAAGTCCAGGACATTGGACTACCAGAGACCTCCTGGCCCCAGGTAATATCATCAAGAGCTCTTGCAGCAATCTCCATATCAACACTAAGACCCAGCTCCACCAAACGGCCAGGAAGCTCCAGTACTGGATACCCCAAGCTAAACAACTAGCAACACAGGAACACAGCCGCACCCACTAGCAGAGAGGCTGCCTAAAATAATACAAAATTCACAGACAACTCAAAACACACCACGGGTGGAGGCCCTGCTGACCAGAAAGGCAAGATCCAGTCCCACACACAAGAACACAGGCACCAGTCCCTACAACACAGAAGCCTACACAAGACACTGAACCAACATCACCCACTGGGGGCAAACACTAAAAATAACAGGAACTACGAACCTGCAGCCTGCACAATGGAGACCCCAAACATAGTAAGTTTAACAAAATGAGACGACAGAGAAATACACAGCAGATGAAGGAGCAAGGTAACAACCCACAAGAACAAACACATGAATAGGAAACAGGACGTCTATCTATCTGAAAAAGAATTCAGAGTTATGACAGTAAAGATGATCCAAAATCTTGGAAATAGAATGGAGAAAATACAAGAACTGCTTAACAAGAACCTAGAACTAAAGAGCAAACAAACAATGATGAACAACACAATAAATGAAATTAAAAATTCTCTAGATGGAATCAATAGCAGAATAACTGAGATAGCAGAACAGATAAGTGACCTGGAAAATAAAATAGTGGAAAAAACTACCACAGAGCAGAATAAAGAAAAAAGAAAGAAAATAATTGAGAACAGTATTAAACACTACTGGGACAACATTAAATGCACCAACATTTGAATTATACGGGTCCCAGAAGAAGAAGAGAAAAAGAAAGAGTATGAGAAAATATTTGTAGAGATTATAGATGAAAACGTCACTAACATGGGAAAGGAAATAGTCAATCAAGACCAGGAAGCACAGATTGTCCAATACAGGACAAATCCAAGGAGTAACACGCCAAGGCACATATGGATCAAACTATCAAAAATTAAATACAAAGAAGAACTATTAAAAGCAGCAAAGGGAAATCAACAAACAATATACAAAGGAATCCCAATAAGAATAACAGCTGACCTTTCAGCAGAAACTCTGCAAGACAGAAGGGAATGGCAGGAGATGTTTAAAGTAATTAAAGGGAAAAACCAACAACCAATATTACTCAACCCAGCAAGGATCCCATTCAGATTCGATGAAGACATTAAAATATTTGCAGACAAGCAAAGTTAAGAGAATTCAGCACCGCCAACCCAGCTTGACAACAAATGCTAAAGGAATTTCTCTGGCAGGAAACACAAGAGGAGGGAAAGACCTAGAAAAACATACCCAAAACAATTTAGAAAATGGTAATAGGAACATACATATAGATAATTAGCTTAAATGTGAATGGAATAAATGCTCTAAACGAAAGACATAGACTGGCGGAATGGACAAAAAAAACAAGACCTGTATATACGCTGTCTACAAGAGACCCACTTCAGACCTAGGGACACATACAGACTGAAAGTGAGGGGATGGAAAAAGATATTCAATGCAAATGGAAATCAAAAGAAAGCTGGAGTAACCATTCTCATGTCAGACAAAACAGACTTTAAAATAAGAGCTATTACAGGAGTCAAAGAAGGACACTACATAATGATCAAGGGATCAAACCAAGAAGAAGATACAACAATTGTAAATATTAATGCACCCAACTTAGGAGCAACTCAATATGTAAAGCAAATTCTCAGAGCCATAAAAGGGGATACCAACAGTAAAACAATAATAGTAGGGAACTTTAATGCCCAACTTTCACCAATGGAAAGATCACCCAAAATGAAAATAAATAAGGAAACACAAGCTTTAAATGACACATCAGATGAGAGGGACTTAATTGATATTTATAAGACATTCTATCCAAAATCAACAGAATACACTTTCTTCTCAAGTGCTCATGGAACATTCTCCAGGATAGATCATATCTAGGGTCACAAGTCAAGCCTCAGAAATCTTAAGAAAATTGAAATCATATCAAGTATCTTTTCCAGCCACAATGCTATGAGACTAGATACCAATTGCAGGAAAAATACTGTAAAAAATACAAACACATGGAGACTAAACAGTATGCTATAAAATAAACAGGAGTTCACAGAGTAAATCAAAAAATACCTAGAAACAAATGACAATGAAAATACGCTGACCCAAACCTAGGGGATGCAGCAAAAGCAGTTCTAAGAGTGAATTTTATAGCAATACAATCCTACCTCAAGACACAAGAAAAATCTTAAATAAACAATCTAACTTTACACCTAAGGCATTAGAGAAAGAAGAACAAAACAACCCCAAACTTAGCAGAAGGAAAGAAATCATAAAGATCAGATCAGAAATAAATGAAAAAGAAGTGAAGGAAAAAATAGCAAAGATCAATAAAACTAAAAGCTGATTCTTTGAGAAGATGAACAAACTTGATAAATCATTAGCCTGACTCATTAAGAAAAAAAGGGAGAAGACTCAAACAGAATAAGAAATGAAAAAGTAGAAGTAACAACTGGCACTTCAGAAATACTAAGGATCATGAGAGACTACTACAAGCAACTATATGCCAATGAAATGGACAACCTGGAAGAAATACACAAATTATTAGAAAAGTACAACCTTCCAAGACTGAAACAGGAAGAAGTACAGAATATGAACGGACCAACCACAAGCACTGTAATTGAAACTGTGATTAAAAATCTTCCAAAAAGCAAAAGCCCAGGACCAGACGGCTTCACAGGTGAACTCTATCAAATATTTAGAGAAGAGCTAACACATATTTCTCAAACTCTTCCAAAATATAGCTGAGGGAGGAACACTCCCAAACTCATTCTACAAGGCCACCATCACCCTGATACCAAAACCAGACAAAAATGTCACAAAAAATAAAACTACAAGCCAATATCACTGACAGAGATGCAAAAATCCTCAACAAAATATTATGAAACAGTACCCAACAGTACATTATAAAGATCTTACAACATGATCATATGGGGGTTTTCCCAGGAATGCAAGGATTCTTCAATATACGCAAATCAATCAATGGGATACACATATTAAAAAAATTGAAGGATAAAAACCATATTATAATCTCAATAGATGCAGAAGAAACAGTGAAAAATTCAACACCCATTTATGAGAATAACTCTCCAGAAAGTGGCCATAGAGAGAACCTGTCCTAATATAATGATGGCCATATATGAAAAACCCACAGCCAACATTGTCCTCAATGGTGAAAAACTGAAAGCATTTCCACTAAGATAAGGAACAAGACAAGGTTGCCCACTCTCACCACTATTATTCAATATAGTTTTAGAAGTTGTAGCCACAGCAATCAGAGAAGAAAAATAAATAAAATGAATCAAAATCGGAAAAGAAGTAAAACTGTCACTGTTTGAAAATGACATGATACTAAACATAGAGAATCCTAAAGATGCTACAGGAAAACTGCTAGAGCTAATCAATGAATTTGGTAAAGTAGCAGGATACAAAATTAATGCACAGAAATCTCTTGCATTCCTATAAACTAATGAAGAAAAATCTAAAAGAGAATTTAAGGAAACACTCCCATTTACCACTGCAACAAAAAGAATAAAATACCTATGAATAAACTGTCTTAAGGAGACACAAGACCTGCATGCAGAAAACGATAAGCCACTGATGAAAGAAATTAAAGATGATACAAAGAGTTGAAGACATATAACTTTTTCTTGGATTGGAAGAATCAACATTGTGAAAATGACTATACACCCAAAGCAATCTATAGATTCAATGCAATCCCTATCAAGCTACCAATGGCATTTTTCACAGAAGTAGAACAAAAAATTTCACAATTTGTATGGAAACACAAAAGACCCAGAATAGCCAAAGCAATCTTTTTTTTTTAATTCTTTTTTCCTGCAGTACACGGGCCTCTCACTGTTGTGACCTTTCCCGTTGCAGAGCACAGGCTCTGGATGCACAAGCTTAGTGACCATGGCTCATGGGCCTAGCCGCTCCACAGCATGTGGGATCCTCCTGGACTGGGACATGAAACTGTGTCCCCTGCATCGGCAGGCAGACTCTCAACCACTGCGCCACTAGGGAAGCCCCGCCAAAGCAATCTTTTTTTTTTTTTTTTCAAAGCAATCTTGAGGAAGAAAAATGGAGCTGGAGGAATCAGGCTCTCTGAATTCAGATTATACTACAAAGCTACAGTGATAAGGACAATATGGTACTGTCACAAAAACAGAAATATAGATCAATGGAACATGATAGAAAGCCAAGAGATAAACCCATGCAACTGTGGTCAACTAACCTATGACAAAGGAGGCAAGGATATACAATGGAGAAAGGCAATCTCTTCATTAAATGGTGCTGGGAAAACTGGACAGCTACATGTAAAAGAATGAAATTAGAACACTCCCTAACACCATACACAAAAATGAGCTCAGAATTGATTAGACCACAATGTAAGGCCAGGCACTATAAGACTCTTAGAAGAAAATATAGGCAGAACAGTCTATGACATAAATCATAGCAAGATCCTTTTTGACCCACCTCCTAGAGAAATGGAAATAAAAACAAAAATTAACAAGTGGGACCTAATGAAACTTAAAAGCTATTGCACAGCAAAGGAAACCATAAACAAAACTAAAATACAAACCTCAGAAGGGGGGAAAATACTTACAAATGAAGCAACTGACAAGTGACTAATATCCAAAAGATGCAAGCAACTCATACAGCTCAATAACAAAAAGACAAACAAGCCAATCCAAAAATGACCAGAAGACCTAAATAGACATTTCTCCAAAGAAGGTATACAGATTGCCAACAAACACTGAAAGGATGCTCAACATCACTAATCATTAGAGAAATGGAAATCAAAACTAAAATGAGGTATCACCTCACACCAGTCAGAATGGCCATCATCAGAAACATCTACAAATATCATCTACCAACAACAAATGCTGGAGAGGGTGTTGAGAAAAGGGAACCATCTTGCACTGTTGGTGGGTATGTAAATCGATACAGTCACTAAGGAGTAGTCTGGAGGTTCCTTCAAAATCTAAAAATAGAATTACCATATGACCCAGCAATCCACTACTGGGCCTATATCCAGAGAAATCCATAATTCAAAAAGACACATACACCCCAATGTTCATTGCAGCAGTATTTACAATAAACAGGTCATGGAAGCAACCTAAATGCCCATTGACAGATGAATAGATTGAAGGAATTGAATTGGAGTTTGAGATTGACATATGTACACCAATATGTATAAAATATATATCTAATAAGAACCTGCTGTATAAAAAAATAAAATGAAATTTAAAAAAATGAAGTTTACAGATCATTTTTGATATGTAAAGAAGAAAATATATAAAAAAGAGACATGTACCACAATGCTCATTGTAACACTTTTTACAATAGCCAGGACATGGCAGCAACCTGAGTGTCCATCGATATATGAATGGATAAGGAATATGTGGGGCATATATACAATGGAATATTAATGAGCAATAAAAGGAAACGAAATTGAGTTTTTTATCATGAGTTGGATGGACCTAGTGTCTGTCATACAGAGTGAAGTAAGTCAGAAAGTGGAAAACAAATACCATATGCTAACACATACATATGGACTATAATAAAAATGGTTCTGATGAACCTAGGGGCAGGACAGGAATAAAGACGCAGACATAGAGAACGGACTTGAGGACATGGGGGTGGGGAACGGTAAGATGGGACAAGTGAGAGATTAGCACTGACATATATACACTACTAAATGTAAAATAGATTGCTAGTTGGAAGCTGCTGCATAGCATAGGGAGGTTGCTCAGTTCTTTTCGACCACCTAGAGGAGTAGGACTGGGAGGTAGGGAGGGAGGAAAATGTGAGAGGGGATATGGGGATATATGTATACATATAGCTGATTCACTTTCTTATACAGCAGAAACTAACACACCATTGTAATGCAATTATACTCCAATAAATATGTTTAAAAAACAGAGGTTTTATAAATCAGTAATAAAAAAGGCCATTAATTGAGTACAAAATTGACCATAGAAAAATTCTTCCACTGTGTTTATATATTTTGCCTTTTCATTTTGCCAAATTTGATTAGAATATTTTGATGCTCATTATTAGATAAATACAAATTTAGGATTATTATATCTTCCTCCTGAATAGATATGTTATCATTATGAAATGTCTATATTTATTTCTAATATTAGTTCTTATCATACAGTTCATTTGATAATATTTTTGTATCTATTTATTTGGACTTTTCTCTCTGAATTCTTTTTTTTTTTACACCTTTATGTGAGTATAATTGCTTTAAAATGGTGTGTTAGTTTCTGCTTTATAAGAAAGTGAATCAGTTATACATATACATATGTTCCCATATCTCTTCCCTCTTGCATCTCCCTCCCTCTCATCCTCCCTATCCCACTCCTCTAGGTGGTCGCAAAGCACAGAGCTGATCTCCCTGTGCAATGTGGCTGCTTCCCACTAACTATCTATTTTATGTTTGGTAGTGTATATATGTCCATGCCACTCTCTCACTTTGTCACAGCTTACCCTCAAGTAAGGGTATCCTCAAGTCAATTCTGTAGTAGGTCTGTGTCTTTATTCCTGACTTACCACTAGGTTCTATTTTTTGTTTTGTTTTTTTGCAGTATGCGGGCCACTCACTGTTGTGGCCTCTCCCATGGTGGAGCACACACTCTGGAAGCGCAGGCTCAGTGGCTATGGCTCATGGGCCCAGCCGCTCCACAGCATGTGGGATCTTCCTGGACCGGGGCACAAACCTGCGTCCCTTGCATCAGCAGGCGGACTCTCTAACACTGCGCCACCAGGGAAGAACACCCCAAGGTTCTTCATGACAATTATTTTTCTTAGATTCCATATATACATGTTAGCATATGGTATTTGTCTTTCTCCTTCTGACTTACATCATGCTGTATGACAGACTCTAGGTCCATCCACCTCACTACAAATAACTCAATTTTCTTTCCTTTCATGGCTGAGTAATATTCCACTGTATATATGTGCCACAACTTCTTTATCCATTCATCCGATGATAGGTACTTAGGTTGCTTCCATCTCTTGGCTATTGCAAATAGAGCTGTAATGAACATTTTGGTATATGACTCTTTGAATTATGGTTTTCTCAGGGTACATGCAGAGTAGTGGGATTGCTGGGTCATATGGTAGTTCTATTTGTAGTTTTTAAAGGAACCTCCATACTGTTCTCCATAGTGGCTGAACCAATTCACATTCCCACCAGCAGTGCAAGAGTGTTCCCTTTACTCCACACCCTCTCCAGCATTTACTGTTTCTAGATTTTTTGATGATGGCCATTCGGATTGGTGTGAGATGATATCTCATTGTAGTTTTTTTTTGTTTGTTTGTTTGTTTGTTTTTCCTGTATGTGGGCCTTTCACTGCTGTGGCCTCTCCCGTCGCAGAGCACAGGCTCCAGACGCGCCGGCTCAACAGCCATGAATCACGGGCCCAGCCGCTCTGCAGCATGTGGGATCTTCCCGGACCAGGGCATGAACCTGTGTCCCCTGCATCAGCAAGCAGACTCTCAACCACTGCGCCACCAGGGAAGCCCCTCATTGTAGTTTTGATTTGTATTTCTCTAATGATTAATGATGTTGAGCATTCTTTCATGTGTTTATGGGCAATCTGTATATCTTCTTTGGAGAAATGTCTATTTGAGTCTTCTGCCCATTTTTGGATTGGGATGTTTGTGTTTTTGTTATTCTGATGCATGAGCTGCTTGTAAATTTTGGAGATTAATCCTTTGTCAGTTGCTTCATTTGCAAATACTTTCTCCCATTCTGCAGGTTGTCTTTTGGTCTTGTTTATGGTTTCCTTTGCTGTGCAAAAGCTTTGAAGTTTCATTAGGTCCCATTTGTTTATTTTTGTTTTTATTTCCATTTCTCTAGGAGGTGGGTCTAAAAGGATCTTGCTGTGATTTATGTCATAGAGTGTTCTGCCTATGATTCTTCTAAGTGTTTGATCGTGTCTGCCCTTACATTTAGGTCTTTAATCCATTTTGAGCTTATTTTTGTGTATGGTGTTAGGGAGGGTTCTAATCTCATACTTGTACATGTGCCTGTCCAGTTATCCCAGCACCACTTATTGAAGAGGCTGTCCTTTCTCCACAGTACATTCCTGCCTACTTTGTCAAAGATAAGGTGTCCATATGTGCACAGGTTTATCTCTGGGCTTTCTATCCTATTCCATTGATCTATATTTTTGTTTTTGTGATAGTCAGGACCATACTGTCTTGATTACTGTAGCTTTGTAGTATAGTCTGAAATCAGGGAGCCTGATTCCTGTAGCTCCAGTTTTTCGTTCTCAAGATTGCTTTGGCTATTTGGGGTCTTTTGTGTTTCCATACAAGTTGTGAAATTTTTTGTTCTAGTTCTGGAAAAATGCCAGTGGTAATTTGATAGGGATTGCATTGAATCTGCAGGTTGCTTTGGGTAGTAGAGTCATTTTCACAATGTAGATTATTCCAATCAAAGAACATGGTATATCTCTCCATCTATTTGTATCATCCTTCATATCTTTCATCAGTGTCTTATAATTTTTTGCATACAGATCCTTTGTCTCCTTAGGTTGGTTTATTCATAGATATTGTATTCTTTTTGTTGCAATGGTAAAAGGGAGTGTTTTCTCTATTTCACTTTCAGATTTTTCGTCATTAATGTATAGGAATGCCAGAGATTTCTGTGCATTAATTTTGTATCCTACTACCTTAAAAATTCATAGATTAGCTCTAATGGTTTTCTGGTAGCACCTTTAGGATTCTCTATGTATAGTGTCATGTCATATGCAAACAGTGACAACTTTATTTCTCCTTTTCCGACTTGGATTTCTTTTTTCTTTTTCTTCTCTGATTGTTGTGGCTAAAACTTGCAAAACTATGTTGAATAAGAGTTGTGAGAGTGGGCAACCTTGTCTTTTTCCTGATCTTAGTGGCAATGGTTTCAGTTTTTCAACATTGAGGACAATGTTGGCTGTGTTTTTGTCATATATGGCCTTTATTATGTTGAGGAAAGTTCCCTCTATGCCTACTTTCTGCAGGGTTTTCATCAAAAGTGGGTGTTGAATTTTGTCAAAAGCTTTCTCTGCATCTAGTGAGATGGCAATATGGTTTTTATCCTTCAATTTGTTAGTATGGTGTATCACGTTGATTGATTTGCGCATATTGAAGAATCATTGTATTCCTGGAATAAATGCCACTTGATCATGTTGTATGATCATTTTAATGTGCTATTGGATTCTGTTTGTTAGTATTTTGTTGAGGATATTTGCATCTATGTTCATCAGTGATATTGGCCTGTAGTTTTCTTTCTTTGTGACATCCTTGTCTGGTTTTGGTATCAGGGTGATGGTGACCTCATAGAATGAGGTTGTGAGTGTTCCTTCCTCTGCTATATTTTGGAAGAGTTTGAGAAGGATAGGTGTTAGCTCTTCTCTAAATATTTGATAGAATTTGCCTGTGAAGCCATCTGGTCCTGGGCTTTTGTTTGTTGGAAGATTTTTAAACACTGTTTCAATTTCAGTGCTTTGGATTTGTCTGTTCATATTTTCTATTTCTTCTTGATTCAGTCTTGGCATGTTGTGCATTTCTAAGAATTTGTCCATTTCTTCCAGATTGTCCATTTTATTGGCATAGAGTTGCTTGTAGTAATCTCTCATGATCTCTTGTATTCCTGCAATGTCAGTTGTTACTTCTCCTTTTTCATTTCTAATTCTTTTGATTTAATTTTCTCCCTTTTTTTCTTGATGAGTCTGGCTAATGGTTTATCAATTTTATTTATCTTCTGAAAGAACCAGCTTTTGGTTTTATTGAACTTTGCTATCATTTCCTTTATTTCTTTTTCATTTATTTCTTACCTGATTTTTATGATTTCTTTCCTTCTGCTAACTTTGGGGATTTTTGTTCATCTGTCTCTAATTGCTTTATGTGCAAGGTTAGGTTGTTTATTTGAGATGTTTCCTGTTTCGTAAGGTAGGATTGTATTGCTATAAACTTCCTTCTTAGAACTGCTTTAGCTACATCCCATAGGTTTTGGGTCATTGTGTCTCCATTGTCTTTTGTTTCTAGGTACTTATTGATTTCCTCTTTGATTTCTTCAGTGAACACTTAGTTATTATGTGGTGAATTGTTTAGCCTCAATGTGGTTGAATTTTTTACATATCTTTTCCTGTAATTGATATCTACTCTCATAGTGTTGTGGTCGGAAAAGATACTTGATAAAATTTCAATTACTTAAATTTACCAAGGCTTGATTTGTGACCCAAGATATGACCTATCCTGGAGAATGCTCCATGAGCACTAGAGAAGAAAGTATGTTCTGTTGCTTTTGGATGGAATGTCCTATAAATATCAATTAAGTCCATCTTGTTTACTGTATCATTTAAAGCTTGTGTTTCCTTATTTATTTTCATTTTGGATGATCTGCCCATTGGTGAAAGTGGGGTGTTAAGGCCCCTACTATGAATGTGTTACTGTTAATTTCCCCTTTTATGGCTGTTAGTATTTGCCTTATGTATTGAGGTGCTCCTATGTTGGGTGCATAAATATTTACAATTGTTATATCTTCTTCTTGGATCGATCCCTTGATCATTATGTAGTGTCCTTCTTCGTCTCTTGAAACTGTCTTTATTTTAAAGTTTATTTTGTCTGATATGAAAATTGCCACTCCAGCTTTCTTTTGATTTCCATTTTCATGGAATATCTTTTTCTATCCCCTCACTTTCAGTCTGTATGTGTCTCTTGGTCTGAAATCTGTCTCTTGTAGACAGCATATATATGGGTCTTCTTTTTGTATCCATTCAGCCAGTTTGTGTCTGTTGGTGTGAGCATTTAATGCATTTACATTTAAGGTAATTATCAGTATGTATGTTCCTATTCCCATTTCTTAACAGTTTTGGGTTTGTTATTGTAGTTCTTTTCCTTCTTTTGTGTTTCTTCACTAGAGGAGTTCCTTTAGCATATGTTGTAAAGCTGGTTTGGTGGTGCGGAACTCTCTCAGCTTTTGCTTATCTGTAAAGGTTTTAATTTCTCCAACAAATCTGAATGAGATCCTTGCTGGGTAGAGTAATCTTGGTTCTAAATTTTCTCCTTCATCACTTTAAATATGTCCTGCCATTCCCTTCTGTCTTGCAGAGTTTCTCCTGAAAGATCAGCTGTTAACCTTATGGCGATTCCCTTGTGTGTTATTTGTTGTTCTTCCCTTGCTGCTTTTAATATGCTTTCTTTGTATTTAATTTTTGACAGTTTGATTAATATGTGTCTTGGCTTATTTCTCCTTGGATTTATCCTGTATGGGACTCTCTGTGCTTCCTGGACGTGATTAAATGTTTCGTTTCCCATATTAGGGAAATTTTCAACTATAATCTCTTCAAATGTTTCTCAGTCCCTTTCTTTTTCTCTTCTTCTTCTGGGACCCCTAGAATTCAAATGTTGGTGTGTTTAATGTTGTGCCAGAGGTCTCTGAGACTATCCTCAGTTCTTTTCATTCTTTTTTCTTTATTCTGCTCTGCAATAGTTATTTCCACTGTTTTATCTTTCAGGTCACTTATGCTTTCTTCTGCCTCAGTTATTGTGCTATTGATCCCTTCTAGGGTATTTTTAATTTGATTTACTGTGTTGTTCATCATTGCTTGTTTCTCTTTAGTTCTTGTAGTTCCTTGATGTTGCTTGCATTTTCTCTCTTCTATATCCAAGATTTTGGATGATCTATACTATCATTATTCTGAATTCTTTTTCAGGTAGGCTGCCTATTTCCTCTTCATTTGTTAGGTCTGGTGGGTTTTAATCTTGCTCCTTCACCTTCAGTTTGTTTTTCTGTCTTCTCATTTTGCTTATCTTACTGTATTTGGCGTCTCCTTTTTGTAGGCTGCAGGTTCGCAGTTCTCATTGTTTTTGGTGTCTCTCCCCAGTGGCTAAAGTTGGTTCATTGGGTGGTGTGGGCTTCTTGGTGGAGGGGACTAGTGCCTGTGTTCTGTTGGATGGGGCTGGATCTTGTCTTTCTAATGGGCAGATCCACGTCTGGTGGTGTGTTTTGGGGTGTTTGTGGCCTTATTATCATTTTAGGCAACCTGTCTGCTAATGGGTGGGTTTTTGTTCCTGTGTTGCTAGATGTTTTGCATAGGTTGTCCAGCACTGCAGCCTGCTGCTCGTTGTATGAAGCTGGATGTTGGTGTTGAGATGGAGATCTCTGGGAGATTTTTGCTGTTTGATATTACGTGGTGCTGGGAGGTCTCTTATGGACCAGTGTCCTGAAGTTGGCTCTCCCATGTCAAAGGCATATCATTGACTTCTGGCTGCAGCACCAAGAGCTTTTCATCCACACGGCTTGGATTAAAAGGGAGAAAAATTAGAAAGAAAGAAAGAAAGAAAGAAAGAAAGAAAGAAAGAAAGAAAGAAAGAAAGAAAGAAAGAAAGAAAGAAAGAAAGAAGGAAGGAAGGAAGGAAGGAAGGAAGGAAGGAAGGAAGGAAGGAAGGAAGGAAGGAAGGAAGAAAGAAAGGAAGAAAGAAAGAAAGAAGGAAAGAAAAAAGAAAGACAGAGGATAAAATAAAATAAAGTAAGATAAAATAAAATCATTAAAATAAAAAATAATTATTAAGAAAAAAAACTTTTTTAACTGAAAACAAACAAACAAAGAAACAAAAAAACGGATGGACAGAACCCTAGGACAAATGGTGGAAGCAAAGCTATACAGACAAAATCTCACACAGAAGCATACATGTACACACTCACAAAAAGAGGAAAAGGGGAAAAATAATATATCTTGCTCTCAAAGTCCACCTCTTTTTGGGATGATTCGTTGTCTATTCAGTTATTCCACCATTGCAGGGTACATCAAGTTGATTGTGGATATTTCATCTGCTGCTCCTGAGGCTGCTGGGAGAAATTTCCCTTTCTCTTCTGTGTTTGCACAGGTCCCGGGGCTCAGCTTTGGATTTGGCCCCTCCTCTGCGTGTAGGTCACTGGAGAGCATCTGTTCTTCACTCAGACAGGGTGGGGTTAAAGGAGCAGCTGGTTTGGGGGTTTTGGCTCACTCAGACCAGGGTGATGGAGGGTCACGGAGTGCGGGGTGAGCCTGTGGCAGCAGAGGCCACCGTGATGTTGCACCAGCCTGAGGCGCGCCATGCGTTCTCCCGGGTAAGTTGTCCTTGGATCTTGGGACCCTGGCAGTGCCGGGCTGAACAGGCTCCCGGGAGGGGAGGTGTGGATAGTGACCTGTGCTTTCACACAGGCCTCTTGTTGGTGGCAGCAGCGGCCTTAGTGTCTCATACCTGGCTCTGGGGTCCACGCTGATAACTGCAGCTCATGCCTGTCTCTGCAGCTCCTATAAACAGTGTTCTTAACCCCCTCTCCTCGTGCACCCAGAAACAAAGAGGGTAGAAAAATTCTCTTGCCTCTTCGGCAGGTCCAGACATTTTCCTGGACTCCCTCCTGGCTAGCCGTGGTGCAATAAACCCTTCAGGCTGTGTTCACGCTGCCAGTCCTCTCCCTGCGATCCAACCGCAGCCTGAGCCTCTGCTCCCAGCTCCCACCCGCCCCGGCAGGAGAGCAGACAAGCCTCTCGGGCTAGTGAGTGCCAGTTGGCACTGATCCTCTGTGTGGGAATCTCTCTGCTTTGCCCTCCACACCACTGTTGCTGTGCTGTACTCCACGGCTCCGAATCTTCACCCCTCCGCCTCCTGTGGTCTCTGCCCACCAAGGGGCTTACTAGTGTGTGGAAACATTTCCTCCTTCACAGCTTCCTCCCACTGGTGCAGGTCCCGTCCCTATCTTTTTGTCTCTGTTTTCTCTTTTTTCTTTTGCCCTACCCCGGTACGTGGGGAGTTTCTTGCCTTTTGGGAGGTCTGAGGTCTTCTGCCAGCGTTCAGTGGGTGTTCTGTAGGAGTTGTTCCCCGTGTGGATGTATTTCTGATGTATCTGTGGGAAGTAGATTTCCGCGTCTTGCTATTCTGCCATCTTCCCCCTCCAACCTCCCCCTTATATTTTTTAATGTCACAGGCTGCCTTATTTTATATAGTGTATTTATTAACAAATTAAAATAGTTGTAGCTATTTTTCATACTCTTGTCCTTTAATCTTTGTATTATTGTTAATGTTTAACACACCACCATATTAGAGTTTTCTGAAATTTACTGTATATTTGTCTTTATCAGTGTGCTGTATTTTTTCGGATTACTAGTAATGCTCTTTCATTTTTTGTAAGGCAGTTTTAGTGGTGATGAATTCTCTCAGCCTTTGTCTGGAAAAGTCTTTACTTTTCCTTCATTTTTGAAAAATAGCATTTAAGATATATTATTCTTGGTTGGCAATTTTTTTCTTTCATCATTTTGAATATATTATCCTACTCTCTCCTTGTTTTAAAGTTTCTGCTGAGAAATCTGCCAATAGCCTAAATAGGGTTTCTTTGTAGGACAAAATCTTCTTTACTGTTGCTGCCTTTAAGATTCTCTTTCTGTTTTTTCTTTGACAGTTCTATTTTAATGTTTCTTAGAGAATGTCTTTTTGGAATGAAATAATGGTGCAATCTATTAACTTCATAAACTTGGATGTCCAAATCTTTCCCTAAGTTTGGGAAGTTTTAAGCCATTATTTCTTTAAATCAGCTTCTGCCTATTTCTCCCTCTCTTATCCTTTTGTTACTTCAGTAATTAAAAAATATATATTAATGTTACCTTATAGATCATGTAGGTTTTCTTCACTCTTTTTCATCTTTTTTTTTTTCATTTTACTCTTCAAACTGGTTTGTTTCAAAGTTTCTATCCTCTGTCTCACTAACACTTCTATTTACTCTGTTGTTGACACCTTCTATCGCAGTTTTTATTTCATTCATTGAATTCTTCAGCTCCAGAATTTCTGTTTGGTTCTGTTAACAATTTCTATCTCTTTGTTAAATTTCTCATTTTGATCATGTATTATTTTCTTGATGCTATTGAATTGTCTCTCTGTGCTTTACTGTAGCTCATTAAATATCCTTAAAATAGCTATTTTGAATTCTTTCTTGGGTAAACCATAAATCTCCATGTCTTTGGTTTCAGTCTCTGGAAGATTATTATGATCTTTTGGTATTGTAATGTTTCCTTGATTTTTAATGTTCCATGAAGTTTTGCATTGCTGGTCTTGAATTGGAAGTAACAGTCACCTCTAACTTTAATAACTGCTTTTGGGGTAAAAATACCTTTTGTCAGTCTTGCTGTAGATCTGAGGCTTTCTCAGACTTTGTATGGATACATCTGCTCTAAGCATCTTGTCCCCTCTTGTGGCAGAATTTAGGCTTGTATATCTTCCCTCCATTTTATAACACACCAGGCCTCATGCTGATAGCCTCTCTTTTGTTTTCCAGAATGTGACACTACAGTTCAAGTTTGTGATTCCTTCATTGCCCCAAGACTGTGGCCTGCCTTCTGTGTTTTGTGTCTCCCAGGGTTTGCTCTCACCTCCGCTCTTAGGATTGTGCCACTGGGAGCTGCTTGCTGAGTCGGGGGAAATGTGGATTTGGAATGCAATGCTCTGGGGGTACTTGTGGGTAAGTTGGGGATATCCATGGGTTAGGTTTTCCCCATGGTTCATGAATGGGCTTCCTGATGGAGTCCAGAATACAAGTAGAAGAAACTACCTTCCTTTACTGTCCTCTGGGAGTCTTATATGCTTCTCTCCCAATCTGTTTCCTCCTCTAGTCATGGAGGTCCCCACTTTCAATGCTTTGAATGCTGCAAGAGAGAAATGAGTCTCCTTGGAAGCATCCTGCACATCTGGGAAGATTAGAGTCTACTCACCAGCTCTCCCTTTCCACTGCAAGAGAAATCACAGGCAATCTAGTATAACCCCAAGTTGTGTCACCTTCGGGGAGAGGTAATGCTGGCAAATCATACTGTTTCTCCTACCCACTCCAAAGCATCCAGACTTGTAATTTTTCCTCCAGAGGAGTGCTGGAACTTCTCCTCTGGAAACCTGGACCTCCACAAAGGATCTGTTGCCTGTAGGTGACAGCTCAAGTTAGCATCTGCAGGTGCTCCCAGATCATGGGTGAGAGGGGCCAGGACTGGTTCACAGTTTCTTTTAGGTTCCACAGTTGGTACTGAAGTCTGTATGCCTACTATCTAATGCAGTAGTTGGTGAGACTCCACCATGTCCCATAGTGTATGGTGCTGGTTCCCACAGCTCTCACAGAGGTAGTTTATTCATGACTGGATGATGAATTTTTGTTGTTGAAGGGAGGGGCAAAATCAAGGGACATCTTATACTGCCACAAGGCTGAGGTCAATCTTATAATTATTTTAATGTGATATTGAATTTGTTATTTTGTTGTTAATATTTTATTTAGGACTTTTGCATCAGTGCTTACCAGGGATATTGAGCTATAATTTTCTTTTCTTGCATTATCTTTGCCTATCTTTGGTATTATGATGATGCTTGCCTCAAAAAATGAATTTGTAAGTATTCTCTATTCTTCAATATTTTAGAATAGTTTAAGAAGGACCTGTGTCAATATTTCTTTAAAACTTTTGTACAATTCACCAGAGAAGCAGTACGTTCATAGGCATTTTTTGTTGTTGTTGTTGGGAGGCTGATTCAATCACACTATACTTTATAGGTTTGTTTAAATTTTCTATCTCTTCATGATTCAGTCTTTGTAGGCTGTATATTTCTAAGAAGTTATCCATTTCATTTAAAATTATCAAATTTGTTGGCATACAGTTGTTCTCAGAATTATTGTATGACCCTTTTTATTTCTGTGATATCAGTTGTCATTTATTCTATTTCTGGTTTCATTTATTTGAGACTTTTCCATGTTTTTTTTTCTTAGTAGTCTAAGTATATTGGAGGCATGCTCCAATTATCTTTCTCCTTCTCTATGGAGAAGGCTCATATTCTGTATCTTCTCTCAAACATGTAGAGTTGTGCCAGCCATAGCAAGCCTCTGACAACTTTGTTCTTTTTTTCTTTTCAATGTACGGAACTAATTTTTTTTAAACATCTTTATTGGAGTAAATTGCTTTACAATGTTATGTTAGTTTCTGCTTTATAACAAAGTGAATCAGCTATGTGTATACATATATCCCCATATCCGCTCCCTCTTGCATCTCCCCCCAACACCCCCTATCCCACCCCTCTAGGGGGGCACAAAACACTGAGCTGATCTCCCAGTGCAATGCAGCTGCTTCCCACTAGCTACCTGTTTTATATTTGGTAGTGTATATATGTCAATGCCACTCTCTCACTTCGTCCCAGCTTACCCTTCCCATCCCTGTGTCCTCAAGTCCATTCTCCATGTCTGCATCTTTATTCCTGTCCTGCCCCTAGGCTCATTAGAACAACTATTTTTTCTTTAGATTCCATATATATGTGTTAGCATACAGCATTTTGTTTCTCTTTCTGACTTACTTCACTCTGCATGACAGACTCTAGGTCCAGACACCTCACTATAAATAACTCAGTTTCATTTATTTTTATGGCAGAGTAATATTACATTGTATATATGTGCCATGTCTTCTTTATCCATTCATCTGTTGATGGACACTTAGGTTGCTTCCATGTCCTAGCTATTATAAATAGTGCTGCAATGAAGTGTGGTACACACATTGTTTGAATTATGAATTTCTCAGGGTATATGCCTAGTAGTGGGATTACTGGGTCATATTGTAGTTCTATTTTTAGTTTCTTCAGGAACCTCTGTACTGTTCTCCATAGTGGCTGTATCAATTTACGTTCCCACCAACAGTGCAAGATGGTTGCCTTTTCTCCACAACCTATCCAGCATTTATTGTTTGTAGATTTTTTTGATGATAGTCATTCTGACTGATGTGAGGTGATACCTTATATTAGTCTTGATTTGTATTTCTCTAATGATTAGTGGTGTTGAGCTTCCTTTCATGTGTTTGTTGGCAATGTGTATATCTTCTTTGGAGAAATGTCTATTTATGTCTTCTGCCCATTTTTGGATTGGGTTGTTTGTTTTTCTTATATTGAGTTGCATGAGCTGCTTGTATATTTTGGAGATATATCCTTTGTCAGTTGCTTCATTTGCAAATATTTTCTCCCATTCTGAGGGTTGTCTTTAGCTCTCGTTTATTGATTGTTTTGCTGTGCAAAAGCTTTTAAGTTTCATTAGCTCCCATTTGTTATTTTTTGCTTTTATTTCCATTTCTCTAGGAGGTGTGTCAAAAAGGATCTTGCTGTGATTTATGTCATAGAGTGTTCTGACTATGTTTTCCTCAAAAGTTTTATAGTGTCTGACCTTATATTTAGGTCTTTAATCCATTTTGAGTTTACTTTTGTGTATGGAGTTAGGAAGTGTTCTAATTTCATTCTTTTATATGTAGCTTTCCAGTTTTCCCAACACCACTTATTGAAGAGGCTGTCTTTTCTCCATTGTATATTCCTCCCTCCTTTATCAAAGATAAGATGACCATATGTACGTGGGTTTATCTCTGGGCTTTGTATCTTGTTCCATTGATCTATATTTCTGTTTTTGTGCAAGTACCATACTGTCTTGATTACCATAGCTTTGTAGTAGAGTCTGAAGTCAGGGAGCCTGATTCCTCCAGTTCCATTTCTCATTTTCAAAATTGCTTTGGCTATTTAGGACTTTTGTGAAAATTTTTGTTCTACTTCTGTGAAAAATGGCCTTGGTAATTTGATAGGGGTTGCATTGAATCTGTAGATTGCTTTGGGTAGTATAGTCATTTTCACAATGTTGATGCTTCCAGCCCCAGAACATTGTATATATCTCCATCTGCTTGTATCACCTTTAATTTCTTTGATCAGTGTCTTATCCTTTTCTTCATACAGGACTTTTGTCTCCCTAGGTAGGTTTATTCCTAGGTATTTTATTCATTTTTTGCAATGGTAAATCGGAGGGTTTCTTTAATTTCTCTTTCAGATTTTTCATCTTTAGTGTAAAGGAATGCAATAGACTTGTGCATTAATTTTGTATCCTTCTACTTTACCAAATTCATTGATTAAGTTCTATTAGTTTTCTGGTAGCATATTTAGGATTCCCTATGTATAGTATCATGTCATCTGTAAACAGAGATAGCTTTACTTCTTCTTTTCTGTTTTGGATTCCTTTATTTCTTTTTCTTCTATGATTACTCTGGCTAAAACTTCCAAAACTATGCTGAATAATATTGGTGAGAGTGGGCATCCTTGTCTTCTTCCTGATTTTAGAGAAATGGTTTCAGTTTTTACCATAGAGAACAATGTTGGCTGTGGGTTTTTCATATATGACCTTTACTATGTTGAGATAAGTTCCCTCTGTGCTTACTTTCTGAAGAGGTATTATCATAAATGGGTGCTGAATTTTGTTAATATGGTGTACCACATTGATTGATTTGTGTATATTGAAGACTCCTTGCATTCCTGGGATGAACCCCACTTGATCATGTTGTATGATCCTTTTAATGTGCTGTTGGATTCTGTTTGCTAGTGTCTTGTCGAGGATTTTTGACTCTATGTTCATTCTAGATATTGGCCTGTAGTTTTCTTTCTTTGTGACATCTTTGTCTGGCTTTGGTATTAGGATGATGGTGGCCACTTAGAATGAGTTTGGGAGTGTTCCTCCCTCTGCTATATTTTGGAAGAGTTTGAGAAGGATAGGTGTTAGCTCTTCTCTAAATGTTTGATAGAATTCGCCTGTGAAGCCATGTGGCCCTGGGCTTTTGTTTGTTGGATGATTTTTAACCAGAGTTTCAATTTCAGTGCTTGTCATTGGTCTGATTATATTATCTATTTCTTCCTGGTTCAGTCACGTAAGGTTGTGCTTTTCTAAGAATTTGTCCATTTCTTCCTGGTTGTCCATTTTAATGGCATATAGTTGCTTGTAGTAATCTCTCATGATCCTTTGTAGTTTTGCAGTGTCAGTTGTTACTTCTCCTTTTTAATTTCTCATTCTGTTGATTTGAGTGTTCTCCATTTTTTCTTGATGAGTCTGGCTAATGGTTTATCAATTTTGTTCATCTTCTCAAAAAAAATCTTTTAGTTTCATTGATCTTTGCTACTGTTTCCTTCATTACTTTTTAATTTATTTCTGATCTGATCTTTATTATTTCTTTCCTTCTTCTAACTCTGAGGATTTTTTGTTCTTCTTTCTCTAACTGCTTTAGGTGTAATGTTATGTTGTTTATTTGAGATTTTTCTTGTTTCTTAAGGTAGGATTGTATTGCTATAAACTTCCCTCTTAGAACTGTTTTTACTGCATCCCATAGGTTTTTGGGTCGTCAGGTTTGATTGTCATTTGTTTCTTGGTATTTTTTGATTTCCTCTTTGATTTCTTCAGTGATCTCTTGCTTATTTAGTAGTGTAATGTTTAGCCTTCATGTGTTTGTATTTTTTACAGTTTTTTTCTGTATTTTTTATCTAGTCCCATAGTGTTGTGGTCAGAGAAGATACTTGATATGATTTCAATTTTCTTTAATTTTCCAAGGCTTGATTTGTGACTCAAGATATGATCTGTACAGCAGAATGTGCCATGAGCACTTGAGAAG
Source organism: Delphinapterus leucas (assembly GCF_059928025.1). Taxonomy (NCBI): domain Eukaryota; kingdom Metazoa; phylum Chordata; class Mammalia; order Artiodactyla; family Monodontidae; genus Delphinapterus; species Delphinapterus leucas. The sequence goes on along the minus strand of NC_143150.1, from coordinate 63,068,896 downwards.
AAAGTGCATTCTGTTGTTTTCGGATGAGGTGTCCTATAAATATCAATTAAGTCCGTCTTGTTTAACGTGTCATTTAAAGCTTGTGTTTCCTTATTTATTTTTGATTTGGATGACTTGTCCGTTGGTGAAAGTGGGGTGAAAAAGTCCCCTACTATTATTGTGTTACTGTGAATTTCCCCTTTTATGGCTGTTTGCATTTGCCTTATGTATTGAGGTGCTCCTATGTTGGGTGCATCAATATTTACCATTGTTATATCTTCCTGGATTGCTCCCTTGATCATTATGTAGTGTCCTTCATTGTCTCTTATAACAGTCTTTATTTTAAAGTTTATTTTTTCAGACATGAGTTTTGCTACTGCAGCTTTCTTTTGATTTCCATTTGCATGGAATACCATTTTCTGTCCTCTCATTTTCATTTTGTATATGTTCCTAGGACTGAAATGGGTTTCTTATAGACAGAATGTATATGGGTCTTGTTTTTTTTATCCACTCTGCCAGTCTATTTCTTTTGGTTGAAGCATTTAATCCATTTACATTTAAGGTAGTTATTGATATGTATGTTCCTATTACCATTTTCTTAATTGTTTTGGGTTTCTTTTTCTAGGTCTTTTCCTTGTTTTGTATTTCTGCCTAGAGAAATTCCTTTAGCATTTTTTGTAAAGCTGATTTGGTGGTGCTGAATTATCTTAATTTTTGCTTGCCTGTAAAGTTTTTAATCTCCATAGAATCTGAATGAGATCCTTGCTGCATAGAGTAATCTTGGTTGTAGGTTTTTCCCTTTCATTACTTAAATATGTCCTGCCACTCCCTTCTGGCTTGCAGAGTTTCTGTTGAATGATCAGCTGTTAACCATATGGGGATTCTCTTGTATGTTATTTGTCATTTTTCCCTTGCTGATTTTAATATTTTTTCTTTGTATTTAATTGTTGATCATTTGATGAATATGTGTCTTTGCGTGTTTTCCCTTGGATTTATCTTCTATGGGACTCTCTGAACTTCCTGGACTTGATTGACTGTTTCCTTTCCCATATTAGCCAATTTTTCAACTAAAATCTCTTAAATTATTTTCTCAGACCCTTTCTTTTTCTGTTCTTCTTCTGGGGCCACTATAATTTGAATGTTGTTGAATTTAATGTTGCCCCAGAAGTCTCTGAGGCTGTCCTCAATTCGTTTCATTCTTTTTTCTTTATTCTGTTCTGCAGTAGTTATTTTCCCTATTTTATCTTCCACATCACTTATCCGTTCTTCTGCCTCAGTTATTCTGCTATTGCTTCCTTCTAGAAGATTTTTAATTTTATTTATTGTGTTGTTCATCATTGTTTGTTTGCTCTTTAGTCCTTCTAGTTCCTTGTTAAACATTCCTTTTATTTTCTCTATTCTCTTTCTAAGGTTTTGGATCATCTTTACTATCATTACTGTGAATTCCTTTTCAGGTTGACTACATATATCCTCTTCATTTGTTTGGTCTGATGGGTTTTTACCTTCCTCCTTCATCTGCTGTGTATTTCTCTGTTTTCTCATTTTGCTTAACTTACTGTGTTTGGCGTCTCCTTTTCTCAGGCTACAGGTTCTTAGGTCCCATTTTTTTTGGTTTCTGCCCCCAATGGGTAAGGTTAGTTCAGTGGCTTGTGTAGGCTGCCTGGTGGAGTTCACTGATGCCTGTATTCTTGGGTTCTGTTGGGTAGGGTTGGATCTTGTCTTTCTGGTTGGCAGGGCTGCATCTGATGGTGCATTTTGGGGTGCTTTTGAACTTAGTATGATTTTAGGCAACTTCTCTGCTAATGGATGTTGTTTTCCTCTCTTGCTAGTTGTTTGGCATGGGGCTTCCAGCACTGGAGCTTGCTGGCCATTGGGTGGATCTCTGTCTTAGTGTTGAGACAGGTGTCTCCAGGAGAGCACTCACCAATTGATATTTTTGTGGAGCTGGGAGTTCTCTGGTGGTCTAGTGTCCTGAACTCGGCTCTCCAACCTCAGAGGCTCAGGCCTGACAACAGGTCAGAGCCCCAGGACCCTGTAAGCTGCACTACTTAGGAAAGCCTTAAGCCAACAGAAAAATCATGAATGGCTTCTCCTTTGTTCTTTTTTTTTTTTAACATCTTTATTGGGGTATAATTGCTTTACAATGGTGTGTTAGTTTCTGCTTTATAACAAAGTGAATCAGTTATACATATACATATGTTCCTATATCACTTCCCTCTTGCATCTCCCTCCCTCCCACCCTCCTTATCCCACCCCTGCAGGCGGTCACAAAGCACCAAGCCGATATCCCTGTGCCATGCGGCTGCTTCCCACTAGCTATCTACCTTACGTTTGTTAGTGTATATATGTCCATGCCTCTCTCTCGCCCTGTCACAGCTCACCCTTCCCCCTCCCCATATCCTCAAGTCCGTTCTCTAGTAGGTCTGTGTCTTTATTCCTGTCTTACCCCTAGGTTCTTCATGACATTTTTTTCTTAAATTCCATATATATGTGTTAGCATACAGTATTTGTCTTTTTCTTTCTGACTTACTTCACTCTGTATGACAGACTTTAGGTCTATCCACCTCATTACAAATAGCTCAATTTCATTTCTTTTTATGGCTGAGTAATATCCCATTGTATGTATATGCCACATCTTCTTTATCCATTCATCTGATGATGGGCTCTTAGGTTGTTTCCATCTCCAGGCTATTGTAAATAGAGCTGCAATGAACATTTTGGTACATGACTCTTTTTGAATTTTGGTTTTCTCAGGGTATATGCCGAGTACTGGGATTGCTGGGTCATATGGTAGTTATATTTGTAGTTTTTAAGGAACCTCCATATTGTTCTCCATAGTGGTTGAACCAATTCACATTCCCATCAGCAGTGCAAGAGTGTTCCCTTTGTTCCACACCCTCTCCAGCATTTATTGTTTCTAGATTTTTTAATGATGGCCATTCTGACTGGTGTGAGATGTTGTCTCATTGTAGTTTTGATTTGCTTTTCTCTAATGATCAATGATGTTGAGCATTCCATGCACATATGGACACCTTATCTTTGATAAAGGTGGCAGGAATGTACAGTGGAGAAAGGACAGCCTCTTCAATAAGTGGTGCTGGGAAAACAAGACAGGTACATGTAAAAGTATGAGATTAGATCACTCCCTAACACCATACACAAAAATAAGCTCAAAATGGATTAAAGACCTAAATGTAAGGCCAGAAACTATCAAACTCTTAGAGGAAAACATAGGCAGAACGCTCTATGACATAAATCACAGCAAGATCCTTTCTGACCCACCTCCTAGAGAAATGGAAATAAAAACAAAAATAAACAAATGGGACCTAATGAAACTTCAAAGCTTTTGCACAGCAAAGGAAACCATAAACAAGACCAAAAGGCAACCCTCAGAATGGGAGAAAATATTTGCAAATGAAGCAACTGACAAAAGATTAATCTCCAAAATTTACAAGCAGCTCATGCAGCTCAATAACAAAAAAACGAACAACCCAATCCAAAAATTCTCCTTTGTTCTTAATTGACTTCTGGCATCTGAAGTATGCCAGTTCCACCAGTGCTTCATGTAAGACCTGACAATAATTAACTACTCAAGCAACACACTGAAAATCTGGGCCATTGAAATCATGCCCCACTCTTTCATTCTGACAGAAAATTCATGGGTCTAAGTAATTTATCCTACTGCCAAACTGTTTTGGCTTGATGGAGGGGCTGAGTAAAAATAACGTATTTCTTCTTACTCATTAAAATGTGTCTGTTATGAACTTGCAGTCATCTGGCTCACTGTGATTTCTTAACTGGTTTCTGGATCTCTCATAAATATAATTCGGCCATATGTCATTGTTAAATAGGTTTTTCTATGGGGGCAGAACAAAAGCTTCTATTTCGTATTCTGGTATCTTGTTCATGTCATGCTCATGTTATCCCTTATAATGAACAAAACATAGTTCTTTTAAGATGAGGAATATTCTGTATCAGCTAGGATTTACCTTTTACAAAAGAGTTTTGCTTAAGTTAATTTTAGTTATGGGGTCTTGATTTAAATTATCTCATATTCCTTTGTACAATTAGTTATGAACTAGATAATACATTTTATTACCTCTCTACCTATTTTTCTTGTGTTTTGTGAATCAGATTTCCAGTTGTCCACTGACTGACCCAGCTTCTTTTGGTGAGTGTTTTATGATTGCTAATAAGATGATTCTGAAATAAAAGAAAACTTACTCTAGAGATAGGAATTTTATTTTCAAAAGTATGCCTTTTCTTTCTACCTACACAAAGAAATAGTGTATGTATTTGACTGGGACCAAGATATTTGAAGATGGAATAATTTTTTTTCTATAGATGTTTAATAGAGAAATGCAAAACTCAACAGCTCCCAATGAGATTAAAATATTTTTCAACCCTATATAATGCAAAGAAAACTTAGCAGTAAGTGATATTTGCTCAAGACTAAATGTGAGATTGGAAATCATAAAACCCTTAGAAGGGAACATAGAACACACTTTCACATAAATCATAGCAACATTGTTTTTGGATCAAACTCATAAGTTAAAAGAAATAAAAGCAAAGATAAAAAAACTGGGACCTAATTAAACTTAAAAGATTTTGCACAGCAAAGGAAACCATCAACAACATGAAAAGACAACCAACAGAATGAGAGAAAATATTTGCAAATGATATGACTTACAAGGGGTTAACATCCAAAATATATAAACAGCTCATATAACTGAATATTAAAAAAAAAAAAACTAAAAAATGGTCAGAAGACCTAAATAGACATTTCTCCAGAGAAGACATACAGATGGCCAATAGGCACATGAAAAGGTACTCAACCTCACTAATTATTAGAGAAATGCAAATCAAAACAGCAATGACATATCACCTCACACATGTCAGAATGGCTATCATCAAAAAGTCTACAAATAACAAATGTTGGAGAAGATGTAGAGAAAAGGGAACTCTCATACACTGTTGGTAGGAATGAAAATTGGTGCAGCCACTACAGCAAACAGTATGGAGGTCCTCAAAAAACTAAAAATAGAACTACCATGTGTTCTAGCAATTCCACTTCTGGGTATTTATCCAGAAAAAATGAAAAGTCTAATTCGAAAAGATATCTTCACTCCAATGTTCATAGCAACACAATTTACAATAGTCAAGACATGAAAACAATCCAAGTACTCATCAGCAGACATTGAGTTAAGAAAAGTGGTATACATATACAAGGGAATGTTACTCAGCCATGAAAAAGAAGGAAATCCTGCCACTTGCAGCAATGTGGATGGACCTAGAGAATATTATGCTTAGTGAAATAAGTCAGACAGAGAAGGACAAGTACTGTATGATATCACTTACATGTGGAATCTAAAAATAATTAAAATGAATGTATATGCAAAACAGAAACAGACTCACAGAATATAGAAAACAAACTTGTGGTTACCAAAGGGGAGAAGAAAGTGGGGAGGGACAAATTAGGGGTATAGGGTTAAGAGAGATACAAAATACTTGTATAAAATAGATAAGCAACAAGTATATACTATATAGCACAGGGAATTAGAGCCATTATCTTTTACTAACTTAGAGTATAATCTGCAAAAATACTGAATCACTCTACTGAACATGTGAAACTAATATGATATTGTAAATCAACTATATTTAAATTAAAAACACAATAAGTGATATTTGAGTGTTTATAGTACCATATAATAAACTATTTGATAACATTCAGGAAAATGTGAAATCTCAGTTATTCATTCTTTGGCAGAGGATACTGTGAAGAATGGTAAGATAATGAATTGAAAAGTTTCACATTTCAATTGTAGTTCCATTTCTTATATTACAAACTGGAAATAGGTTTCTTTATAGCTATAGAAAAGAATCTAGCTGTTATTTTTTGGTGGCACCTCAAGTATTTTATCTTCACACATACCACTGTGTTTTCAGTAAGATAGTGAAACAGTAATGGAGAATCTCTAACTATTTAAAAATTTATATGACACACAAAAAACGTAATAATGGGTTTCCCTGGTGGTGCAGTGGTTGAGAGCCCACCTGCCAATGCAGGGGACACGGGTTCGTGCCCTGGTCAGGGAAGATCCCACATGCTGCAGAGTGACTAGGCCCGTGAGCCATGTCCGCTGAGCCTGTGGGTCCGGAGCCTGTGCTCCACAATGGGAGAGGCCACAACAGTGAGAGGCCCGCGTACCACAAAACAAACAAAAAAAACCTGTAATATTAACAGTGCCAAATTTTGACTGAAATTGGACATATTGCATATAGAAAATGAAGCATACCTAGCCTTTTCTGTCTTATAAATTTAGGAAAACAGTTTTAAAATCAGTACTTAATATTAAATAAGAAAATAATCAGTAATTAATCAATGTAAGGAACATTTATTTTTACCAATGTTTCATTAGATATTAGGATTTAGCATCAATATTTAAAACTGATATCTGATAATTTTTCAAAAGTGAACACAAAACACACAAGTTAAATAGTTTTCAAGTATCTTAATGTTGTAAAGAAAAAAAATGTTCTATCAAGGTCTGTAACCACATATAATTCAGCTTTACATTTGGATAATTGTATTATTTCTTACTTGGAAGATAATGTCAATAACAAAATGATAATATTTTCTTTATAATTATGTAAAAGTGATAATAAATTTAGAAAGTTTTTTTTCTCAAAAGTATGTCAGATAACCTGATTGAACTGAAGTAGTTAAAATCATATTTTATGATGTGGTTGCTTAGTAACCATACATTACACATGTAATTTTGCATTTAATCTCAAGAAATCATTTACTCGCAATATGTTGGTATCTAATTAGACAAGATCTTTTCCCATGTTTCTTTAAATATTGATAGCATCTTCTTTCACATGAGGGATCCTCATGCAATATTAGCAATTTTGAAGATATATACAAATTGAGGGAAGTTAATGGGTTGTAAAATGAATTTTGACAAGAGGTAGCTATCCCCTTTGCAGTAGTATAAACGAGAACCTGAATGTATAATTCATAGTTCATGTGGGTGCTTAACTTCCTAAATATTTAGTGGTTAAGATAACGGTTACTATTTTAACTTTAACAGCAAACATAGTCCTTGGTTTCTAAAACTGGAGAGAAGTCAGATCTATATTATTCTTCAAATACTACCAGTTACATACTCTGCATTTCCTTATTTTAGTTATCAGCTATTTGTCACCAATACAACTTATTTTTATAAAAGCTAATGGAAAACTTTCATGTGACAGCATATGGTCACCTACACAAGATTTGAGTCCACAGTTGATTTATGAACCTTTGTACCAATAAGTAAATTAACTTTACACAGGGCTACTTAATGCTTGAAGATACCCTTGAGACTAAAGTCAAAGAAAATGTTCATAGCAATCTTTTCCTTTAATGCTGATAGTGATGTTCTTCTCAAAACATAAGTGTAAAGTCTGATCCCAACTTGCTTTATTTTCTTGGTATAATAGTAGGGACTTTGCCAAAAGAAAAGTACTTGGATTCTCTTTTCTTTGTGTGCCTTTCCCAGCTGCCTTTCACTCAGTTAAAGAATAATGTTTTCAGCCACCCAGCCTGAAGGTTTTGGGGAGGGTTGCATTCTTTTATTTATAAGCTATGAGGGATCAGGCCAGGTAGAAAGCCCTACAGGGCAGTTGACAAAGTCCATCTTCCTGGGACAGCCTCTCCAAGTCCCTTCTCCTGTCACTCCTATCCTGGCCACCTGTCCAAATCCTTCTTGTTTCTCTAAGCCCTGATAACATTCCTTGAACCATATATCACATTTTGCTTGTGTGTGAGAGTAATAAACCCAGCTATGATTAACTTCCCTAATGTTAAGGACCAGATCATAATATAACATTTTATTCTCCATAAAATATCACACAGTACTTAACAAATAGTGTATTCAAAGATCTATCTTTTCTCTCAGCTAATAATATTATCAATTAATAATATATCCTATATTATTTTTATTTGACTCATATGTCGATATCTTATGTTCCTTATTAATCACAGGTTATTCAAGGGCAATGCTTCTTTTTTATATCCAGAGGTCTCACACAGAACTATTTACAAAGACTCTTTACAAAGGTGTATTAAAAAAAGATGGATTGTTTACTTACGAGGTACCAGGAATTAGATGCTTTATGTGTGTTATATCTTAACAACAAACTTATGTTAGGTACTATTATTATTACCATTTTAATGGTGAAAAAAATGTTTAGAGACCTGTTCAAAGTCATAAGCTATTAAATAAATAGCAAGTTTAAACACACTTTTCCACTCACTTTTCCACCTTCTTTAAAACAATGTGATCTCTGATCCCACTGGCTTTCTATAAAGTCTCCTTTCCTAATTGTGCCTAAAATCTGATTAAATATATCATAACTTCCAGCATTCCTTGGTGCATGTCTAGCCCAATTCTTGCACCAACTGGTAGCAAGAGCATGATATTCATGACAAGAGAAAAGGTAGTCTTTTTATTTCTGTGAAATTTTACAATTGTATATCCTTTGTACAAAGGAGTGCTTATAGCCTCTCTGTTGAGTCTTCAAGACTAGTCTGTAAGTGCTGTGTTTAATATTATGATTTGTGGAGGGAAATGCACACTCTTTTTGTTTAATAATATTTATTCTAAGTGTTTTAATAATCACAATAATGTGTAATCTCCACTCCAGGTAGCCACTATTTCCACTATATATATCACTAACTAAACTTACATGGAAGAGAGAAGCTGATAACATATTTTTTTCCCTCTCCATTTTCTAGAGTTATTTTGTGAAATTGATAAGTGTGTGTATGTGTATGAGTGTGTGTGTGTGTATGTGTGGTAGAGACTTGTGGAATGGGCCTATTTTTTGTGTGTGTGTAGGAAACTTTGGAGCAAGTCTGTGGATAGCCCAATAGCTTAATTGAATCAAGTGATTTGCTTTTAATAGCTCTTCACCCACAGACCAGTGAAACCTAGACCAGTCACAAAAGATGTTAATCCTAGTCTTAAAATAGTGCCTTCTCTTGAGACCCACAGGCTGTGCCTTAGCAATTGGTCATTTCAGTGCTCCTTTTACATATAATTTTGAGCAATAAATTTACCAGTTCTAACATGAAGATTGGAATCACTGCTCTCATAGCAGGAATTATCGTTGCTATTGGCGTTATCCTGTTTCTTGTAGCATTTGGAACAGAATATTGGTTACTTGCAACGGAAACTTGTGAAAGTTTTGACTCTACCAATGGAACTTTGGACATTGAAGAAGAGGTAAACATAACTGTAATGAATGTATTCTTTAAAAATCATTGAATTTCAAATATTGCACATAAAGAAAATTTGTGTTTTAAAATTGACATGCTAGCACTGTAAGATGATTCTTTGGGTTTTAATTTCAATAGATTTTCTTTTTAAACTTTGTAAATATTTTTGAGGATTGATTTGTAGATTGGGGATATGGAACACAGAATTATTCTCATTAGAAAAACTCGTATATTATGTGAGACGTATGACAGGGAGCTTGATTGCATATTGTTGCAAGTTTATATATCAGGAATGTTATTCTCACATTAAAACCTAATAATCTTGATTATTAGTTTGAAAAATGTTCTCTTTGCTGGGATTTTGTTTTTGGCTATTTTCCCAATGATAACTAAGGGTTGTATTTGCCAAATATATATATATGTTAACAGTTGGACCATCAAAGCTAAAGTGGAGACTTCAGAGGAACTATAAAAGGAAATATCTCTAACCAATCATTAAATAAACTTGAAATATTATGTTTGTCTAGACAAGCTCTCATGAAGAAAAATTATTTTTTTTCAGGGCTGCTGAAAGTTGCTTCAGTTTTGTTATAACTTTAGTCCAACAAGAAAGTGTATTTTATGGAAAAGTTCACTTATGAACTAATATCTTTTTTTCAAACTTCAATGCCAGGAAACTCAAATATAATCATGTTCTTGCAATGGCTTCTTATGCAAAAAATGTATTTAGCCTCTGAGATGAGTCTCCAGTAAAGAAGAAAAGATATTGCTCCTCTTAAGGAGTCAGTACCACAGAGCTAGATGGCAGCCTAAACCAAACTTCTTTGGATTGTTCTATATGAGGATTGTGGAAAAGCTAAAGTCTTGGTTTTCAGAAAATTCGGAGGTTGGCTAAAGTTTTCTCTCATGACATCATTCTTTGTTTTGTATTCCATTTTTCCTTTCAGAGAGGCTTCCATTTCTGCAGCTCTTAATACTCTGTGCTCTTCACGCAGCATTATTAAAAACCTGCTGACAGCTAAAGCTCTGATTTACTTACCATCCATAGATTATAGGTGAATGTTGAAGCCCTACCACTTCCAGGAGTATTTGTATTATAAAGAGACAAACAATACATTTCTAATAGTAGATTACGGCTACCTTAGTTTGGGGCTATAGAGAGATTTTCTAAGGGGGTACCTTCTTGGCCTTTGTGATATCAAACTACTTAGGCTGCTGCATACTCCATTTGCATCTATGGTTATTTAGAAGTCCTAGATAGGAACTGTCAGTCCTCCCCAGGGGATAGTACTAGATGTGTATGAACAGCACTTTCAGACAACAAACTAGAATGTTAGTACTGGAAGTGGTCTTTGAAATTATCTAGTTCAAGTTGCAATAAGGACCAGTCACCTCACTCCAAAACCAGTGCTCTTTTTACTACACTAATTTGATGTCACTGCTTACAAAATCTATTTTTGTAACTAAAACAACCAGTGCATTGACTAACACACATTTAGCTCTTAGTAACATTTACTGAATGAATTATGCAGATAACGAAATTGATGTTCAAAAAGAGAAGTGACTTACTTAAGCCCAAAGAACTAGTGACTGAGCAACAACTGAAATCTAGGTTTTCCTGTCTCTCAGTCCACTATTCTGTTCAATGTTTCCTGACAATTTTATTACTTCAGGATATATTTTGTATTTTTTTCATGTGTGTAAGAAGCTAAGATAATATCTGGAGCTAATGTCTAATAAATAGGAAATGATAATTAGAAAATCAATTAATTATTTAACACATTTTTGTTCCTATAATAATTTGTTGAAATGAAGCTATCTCTAAGTCATAAAAAGTATAAGTGCTTATGAGTAAGAGAGAAAATGAGTTTGTATTTTCAGATTTCATAGACATGCACTTCATACAGACCACTTATATTCATGAATACTTTTTTCCATAATCACACTTGTTAGCAATAATATAAAAATATTACTTAAGGTATCTTAAATATTTTAATTATGGAAATGTAAAAGCTCTTATTGAGGATAGTAGTAATTATTATTCAGTAGTCTATACTATTTCCACATTAAAAATACTGTTAAGAATGGTACTTGCTGGAAAAAATAAATTAATAATAATAATGAATCAGAAGATCTTAAAAACTTAGAGTTTATTTAATGCATTTATTTCTGTTTTCCAGTCAGGAATTATATAGGATGAGAAGCTAATATGACACTTATGTGGAGAAAGCAGAGAACAATATGAGGACGTAATGTTGTACATATTAGCTTATTTTTGTCACCATCATATAACATAGTCTTTTGGAGCAATAATAATTAAAGCACAGAGACAGAAAAGAAAAATGTTGATCCATAGCTAATCTCCTATCTTATATTGGTTAACAATTCCCACCCATATTCTCCTCTCATAATACACAGCCAATCATAGCTGTTAGCAAATTGACAAATATCGTCAGTAGGTCCTTTCCTTGTTGGCCACTGTTGAACTCAAGGATTCTCAAACTACTGTGTGCTATAGAATTACGAGGGGAGAAATTTAAAAATTTAGTTTTATGGCCTTCACTGCTCAGAGAATACGAGTCAATGTCTAAGTCTACAAATTTGCATTTTTAACATTTGGATCTTAAGCACACTTTTCTATACTATGTCAAACATAGACATATGAAAAGTGAAGTTTGGAAAACATACCCAGTATATAGTTTAGAGATTGAGAGAAGTACTGAAAGCTATATTTACATTGCCCAAATACATTAGTCATATAAAATAGTCACTTTTTTTGGTTTCCACTAATTTAGATTACCTGGAGCTGTACTATAGTTTCCAGGTTTTGTAATATCATTATTTTTAGAGCTGCTTAAATTTAAAAGACTACACAAACTTTCAGAAATCATATATAGATGACTTAAGACAATAAATTGTTGAATCCCTCTTGAACATTTAGAAACACCCATTTATATCAGTAAAACTATTCTACTAATTAAATGGAGCTCTTTATGGACTATGGGTAGGCAAGATATTTAAGGTTTAGCTTAAAAACTATGTACTTGAAAGTAATAAAACTAGATTTCTTAAAATATGTCTTTTGTTTAGGCTTTCTACTAGTCAATCTGGCCTTATCTTGTATGCTTTGGAATAGGTGAGGTTTGACTGTTCAAATCTTATTTTTCTAGTCATAACACTTTGAGAAATTTAAATAGTGGATATACCCTTATTACAATACTTTACAATGAATTTCTGTGTCTTAGAGACATTTTTGCCAGTCAGACTAGTGCAAATGAGCAACATAACTGATGTTACTGGTGGATCTCAACTCATTGGCTGTGATAATGGAAAAAGGCCGTGCTATAATTATTAAGCAAAAGTTATAGTGCAATGGTTCTCTATAAGTTATTGTCTAGGTAGACATATAAAATAAATATATAACCTTTAAGGATAATAAAGTTTTTAAGCTATAATATTTATGTATTAGTGGGACAATAGTTTAACTGATATTGTCCTTCTGAGAGCACTAATCCCTCAGTCACACAGCACACAATCAACAGACTATCTCTAAGGTCCTGCTACAATTCAAGAAGATGTAAAATTTATGCTCTCCATTTAAATTGCTGTTGATTAGGTGGTAAGTCAACTGAAGATATGTATTGAGCCTACTCTAGGCCTAATACTGTGCATCTAATTTTTAAATCTTATTTTCAAAAATTTTATTTAAAACGTTTTATTATGAAAAAATTCAAACATACAAAATAGTAGATGAAATAGTTTAATGATCATTTAACTACCTACCACCAGACATAAAAATATCAACATTTTCCCATTCTTTTGATTTTTTAGCAATATAAATCTTCCCTACTCAAATTAAAGTCCACATACCAGCAGCAATGGCATCACTTGGGAGCCTTTTGAAAACGCAGAATTTTAGGCTCCATCCAGATGTAATAAATCAGAATATACATGTTAAGAAGACCTCTAGTTTATTTGTGTGCTTGTTAAAATTTGAGAGGCATTGATACAAAGCAAATGCCAGACAGCACTTCCTATAATGCACTTTCTACACTGCAGGTAAATAACACTCAGTATGTTATAGAGTTCTGTGTAAAATTAGATTTTGTTTGCACAGCAAGAATTTTAAAGGCTTAAAAAATAATTTATTCATGGTATGATGAAGGTGTGAGAGACCAAGAGGAAATGTACTTCACAGAACATCATGAAGGTTTCTTCTGGAGGTGATGGTTTTTTGGAGATGATCCACAAACTTCAGTTTGGAGATACTGGTTTAGTGAGTATGAGATATTATTATGTGATATTTTAAAGGTATGGACTCATGTGATACACCACATTAACAAAGTGAAGAATAAAAACCATATGATCGGGCTTCCCTGGTGGCACAGTGGTTGAGAGTCTGCCTGCCGATGCAGGGGACACGGGTTTGTGCCCCGGTCTGGGAAGATCCCACATGCCACGGAGCATCTGGGCCCATGAGCCATGGCCACTGAGCCTGTGCATCCAGAGCCTGTGCTCCACATGGGAGAGACCACAACAGTGAGAGGTCTGCATACTGCAAAAACAAAAAAAACAAACAAAACAAAACAAAACAAAACACATATGATCATTTCAATAGATGCAGAAAAATGTTTGGACAACATTCAACACCCATATGATAAAAACTCTCCAGAAAGTGGGCATAGAGAGAACCTACCTCAACAAAATAAAGGCCATATATGACAAACCTACAGCTAAAATGATACTCAACAGTGAAAAGCTGAAAGCATTTCCTCTAAGATCAGGAACAAGTCAAGGATGTCCACCCTCACCACTTTTATTCAACACAGTTTTGGAAGTCCTAGCCATGGCAACCCGAGAAGAAAAAGAAATAAAAGAATCCAAATTGGAAAAGAAGCAAAACAGTAACTGTTTGCAGATGACATGATACTATACATAGAAAATCCTAAAGATGCTACCAGAAAGCTACTAGAGCTCATCAATGAATTTGGTAAAGTTGCAGGATACAAATTAATATACAGAAGTCTGTTACCTTTCTTAACACTAACAGCAAAAGATCAGAAAAAGAAATTAAGGAAACTATCCCATTTACCATTGTATCAAAAAGAATAAAATACCTAGGAATAAACATGCCTAAGGAGGCAAAAGACCTGTACTCTAAAAAATATAAGATGCTGATGAAAGAAATCAAAGATGGCACAAACAGATAGAAAGGTATACCATCTTCTTGGATTGCAAGATTCAATAGTGTCAAAATGACTATACTACCCAAGGCAATCTACAGATTTAATACAAAGAGTCATGGACATATACACACTAACAAACGTAGTAAGGTAGATAGCTAGGGGGAAGCAGCCGCAAGGCACAGGGATATTAGCTCGGTGCTTTGTGACAGCCTGGAGGGGTGGGATAGGGAGAGTGGGAGGGAGGGAGACGCAAGAGGGAAGACATATGGGAACATATGTATATGTATAACTGATTCACTTTGTTATAAAGCAGAAACTAACACACCATTGTAAAGCAATTATACCCCAATAAAGATGTTTAAAAAAAAAAATTTTTATGGAAACACAAAAGACCCTGAATAGCCAAAGCAATCCTGAGAAAGAAAAATGGAGCTGGAGGAATCAGGCTCCCTGACTTCAGACTATACTACAAAGCTACAGTCATCAAAACAGTATGGTGCTGGCACAGAAACAGAAATATAGATCAATGGAACAGGATAGAAAGCCCAGAAATAAACCCTAGCACCTATAGTCAATTAATCTATGACAATGGAGGCAAGAATAAACAATGGAGAAAAGACAGACACTTCAATAAGTGGAGCTGGGAAAACTGGAGATCTACATGTAAAAGAATGAAATTAGAACATTCTCTAACACCACACACAAAAGTAAACTCAAAAAAAAAAAAACCTCAAAATGGATTAAAGACTTAAGAGTAAGACCAGACACTATAAAACTCTTAGAGGAAAACAGGCAGAATACACTTTGACATAAATTACAGCAATATTGTTTTGGATATACTTCCTAGAGTAATGAAAATTTTAAAAAAATTAAAATATGGGACCTGATTAAACTTAAAAGCTTTTGCACAACAAAGGAAACCATAAACAAACAAAAAGACAACCTACACAATGGGATAAAATGTTTCCAAAAGATGCGACCACCAAAAGGTTAATCTCCAAAATATACAAAGAGCTCATGCAGATCAATAATAATAATAAAAAAAAACTCATTCAGATAATGGGCAGCAGATCTAAACAGACATTTTTCCAAAGAAGACATACAGATGGTCAAAAAGCACATGAGAAAATGCTCAACATTGCTAATCATTAGAGAAATGAAAACCAAAACTATAGGGACTTCCCTGGCAGCCCCATGCTTAAGACTTCACCTTCCAATGCAGGAGGTGCAAGTTCGATCCCTGATCAGGGAGCTAAGACCTCACATGCCTTGAGGCCAAAAAGCCAAAATATAAAACAGAAGCAATATTGTAACAAATTCAATAAAGACTTTAAAAATGGTCCACATCAAAAAAAATCTTTAAAAAAAGTCAAAACTACAATGACATTGCAGTGCTGTTTACAATAACCAAGACATGGAAGCAAACTAAATGTCCATTGACAGAAAACAGATGAAGAAGATATGGAACATATATACAATGAAATGTTACTCAGCCATTAAACGGAAGGAAATAATGCCATTTGCAGCAACCTGGATGGACCTGGAGATTATCATACTAAGTGAAGTGAGTCAGACAGAGAAAGACAAATAACACATGATATCACTTATATGCCGAGTGTAAAAGAAAAAGAATGATGCAAACAAACTTATTTACAAAACAGAAACAGACTCACAGACTTAGGGAACAAACTTATGGTTACCAGGGAGGAAGGGTGGTGTGGAGGGATAGATTTGGAGTTTGGTGTTGACATGTACACACTGTAATATTTAAAATACATAACCAACAAAGTCTACTGCATATCACAGGAACTCTGCTCAATACTCTGTAATAACCTAAATGGGAGAAGAATTTGAAAAGTAAAAGATACATGTAGATGTATAACCAAATCACTTTGCTGTACACCCGAAACTAACAACATTGTTAATCAAGTATACTCCAATATAAAATAAAATTTTTAAAAAGTGTTCAAAAATAGTTTATTAGAGTTTGGGGAATTTAAAGGCAAATTATTTCACTAATCAGTAGACACAGCAACTTAGATATTTAAATATTTAAGAACAATTTTGTCATTATTGTGTATTGATATAATATGCTTATATATAACATTGGTTAAGTTTTATTATGTGAACTGTTTATATATATAATTTTACATCATGGAAATATCAAGCATATCCACATTAAACATAATATAATAATAATAATGATAATAATAATAATAATAAGCTACAATGAGGTGTCACCCCACATCAGTCAGAATGGTCATCATCAACAAGTCTACAAATAGTAAAAGCTGGCGAGGGTAAGAGAAAAGAGAACAATCGTACACTGCTGGGGGAATGTAAATTGGTACAACCACTATGGGAACAGTATGCAGGTTCCCTAAAAAACTTAAAATAGAGCTACCATATGATCCAGCAATTCCACTCCTGGGCATTGCTGGATCATATTTCCAGAGAAAGCCATAATTTGAAAAGATACATGCACCCCAATGTTCATGGCAGCACTATTTACAATAGCCAAGACATGACATGGAACTAATCTAAATGTCCATCAACAGATGAAGGGATAAAGAAGATGTAGCATACACACACACACACACACACACACACACACACACAATGGAATATTACTCAGCCATAAAAAAGAATAAAATAATGTCATTTGCAGCAATATCGATGGACCTAGAGATTATCATACTAAGTGAAGTAAGTCGCATAGAGAAAGACAAATATCATACAATATCACTTAAATATGGAACTTAAAAAAATGATACAAATGAACTTATTTACAAAACAGAAACTGACTCACAGACTTTGAAAACAAACTTATGGTTGTCAAAGGGGAAATGTGGGAGGTTGAGGGATAAATTAGGAGTTTGGGATTAACATATACACACTACTATATAAAAAATAGATAATCAACAAAGACCTACTGTATAGCACAGGGAACTCTACACAATATTCTGTAATAACCTATATGGTAAAAGAATGTGAAAAACAATAGACATATGTATATGTATAACTGAATCACTTTGCTGTATACCTGAAATGAACACAATATTGTAAATCAACTATACTCCAATATAAAATAAAAATTAAATTATAAAAAGATATAGCCTCAGCTTCAACAATAATATATTTTACAGTAGTTGAAGGTAATACATATTAGGAATATGTATTTAATATTAAAAGCCCAAGATTGTAGGGCAATATTTTCTATATTCATTTGTTTTGCCAAGAAGGCAGCTGTTCATCTGAAACCATCTGAGAAAGATCCTACTTAAGTCAGAAATAAAACCATCCATGTATTTTTTCCAAGATTACATAGTTACCTTAGTAGGTTACCTATTGCATTTCTATATCATCAAAAGTTGCTAACATGGAATTACAGTAAAATAAAAGTGGCAATATAAAGCTTCCAAATTTAGGGCTTTCATTTAATATTTTTAAAACCACTTTGTCTGGATACTATTGATGTAAAAAATGGCTGTACATATTTAATCTATGAAGCTTAAGTAGCTTGGAGATAAGTATACACTCATGAAAGCATCAACACATTCTATACTGTAAAAATATTCATCCCCTCCAAAAATTTTCTTCTGCCCTTTTAATTTTTTAATTAAAAATCATTGCAGTAACATTGGTTTAAAACATTATATAAGTTTAAAGTGTGCAACATTATATTTCAATTTCTGTGTACACTATAACATGCTCACCACCATAAGTTTAATTGCAATCCTTCACCATACAGTTGACACCTTTTTCTATTTCAGCCTCCCCACAGCTCCCTTCCCCTCTGGTAAACACCACTCTCTTTCTCATTTGTTTTTCCGTGGTTATTTTACTTTTTAATTTAAAAATAAATTCCATATGCAACTGAAATCATAGAGAAACTGTCTTTCTCTGTCCGAATTATTTCACTTTAGCATAATACCCTCAAGGTTTATTCATGTTGTTGCAAATGGCAAGATTCATCTTTTTTATGGCTGAGTAGTATTTCATGGCATATACCCTTTCTTTTAACATCTTTATTGGAGTACAATTGCTTTGCAATGTTGTGTTAGTTTCTGCTGTATAACAAAGTGAATCAGCTATATGTATACGTATATTCCCATATACCCTCCTTCTTGTGTCTCCCTCCCATATTCCCTATCACACCCGTCTAAGTGGTCACAAAGCACGGAGTTGATCTCACAGTGCTATGCAGCTGCTTCCCACTAGCTATCAATTTTACATTTGGGAGTGTATTTATGTCAATGCCACTCTCTCACTTTATCCCAGCTTACACTTCCCCATCCCTGTGTCCTCAAGTCCATTCTCTACAACTGCATCTTTATTCCTCTCCTGCCGCTACATTCTTAAGAACCTTTTTCTTTGTTTTTAAGCCTCCATATATTTGTGCTAGCATACAGTATTTCTTTTTCTCTTTCTGACTTCTTTCACTCTGTATGACAGACTCCAGAACCATCCAACTCACTACAAAAAACTCAATTTCGTTTCTTTCTTTGCTGAGTAATATTCCATTGTATATATGTGCCACATCTTCTGTATCCATTCACCTGTTGATGGACACCTAGGTTTCTTCCATGTCCTGGCTATTGTAAATAGAGCTGCAATGAATATTTTGGTACATAACCCTTTTTGAATTATGGTTTTCTCAGGTTATATGCCCAGTAGTGGGATTTCTGAGTCATATGGTAGCTCTATTTTTAGTTTTCTCAGGAACCTCCATACTGTTTTCCATAGTGGGTGTATCAATTTACATTCCCACCAACAGTGCAGGAGGGTTCCCTTTTCTCCACACCCACTTCAGCATTTATTGTTTGTAGATTTTTTGAGGATGGTCATTCTGACCAGTGTGAGGTGATACCTCAGTGTAGTTTTGATTTGCATTTCTCTAATGATTAGTGATGTTGAACATCCTTTCATATGTCCATTGGCAATCTGTATATCTTCTTTGGAGAAATGTCTCTTTAGATCTCCTGCCCAATTTTGGATTGGATTGTTTCTTTTTCTGATATTGAGCTGCATGAGCTGCTTATGTATTTTTGAGATTAATCCTTTGTCAGTTGCTCCATTTGCAAATATATTCTCCCATTCTAAGGATTGTCTTTTCATCTTGTTTATGGCTTCCTTTGCTGTGCAAAAGCTTTTAAGTTTCATTAGGTCCCATTTGTTAATTTTGGTTTTTATTTCCATTTCTCTAGGAGGTGGGTCAAAAAGGATCTTGCTGTTATTTATGTCATAGAGTGTTCTGCCTATGTTTCCCTCTAAGAGTTTTATAGTGTTTGGCCTTATATTTAGGTCTTTAATCCATTTTGCATTTATTTTTGTGTGTGGTGTTAGGGAGTGTTCTAATATTATTCTTTTACATGTAGCTCTCCTGTTTTCCCAGCACCACTTATTGAAGAGGCTGTCTTTTCTCCATTGTATATTCCTCCCTCCTTTATCAAAGATAAGGTGACCATATGTGTGTGGGTTTATTTCTTGGGTTTCTATCTTGTTCCATTGATCTATATTTCTGCTTTTGTGTTGGTGCCATACTGTCTTGATTACTGTATCTTTGTAGTATAGTTTGAAGTCAGGGAGCCTGATTCCTCCAACTCTGTTTCTCTTTCTCAAGACTGCTTTGGCTATTTAGGGTCTTTTGTGTTTCTATACAAGTTGTGCAACTTTTTGTTCTAGTTTTGTGAAAAATGCAATTGGTAGTTTGATAGGGATTGCATTGAATCTGTAGATTGCTTTAGTTAGTATAGTCATTTTTACAGTGTTGATTCTTCCAATCCAAGAATATGGTAAATCTCTCCATCTGTTTGTATGATGTTGAATTAATTTAATCAGTGTCTTTTAATTTTCTGCATGCAGTTTTTTGTCTCCTTAGGTAGGTTTATTCCTAGGTATTTTATCCTTTTTGTTGCAATGGTAAATCTGAGGGTTTCCTTAAATTTTCTTTCAGATTTTCCATCATTAGTGTATAGGAATGCAAGAGATTTCTGTGAATTAATTTTGTCTCCTGCAACTTTACCAAATTCATTGATTAGCTCCAGTATTTTTATGGTAGCATCCTTCGGGTTCTCTATGTATAGTATCATGTCTTCTGCAAACAGTGACAGTTTTATTTCTTCTTTTCTGATTTGGATTCCTTTTATTTATTTTTCTTCTCCTATTGCTGTGGCTACAGCTTCCAAAACTATGTTGAATAATAGTGTTGAGAGTGGGCATCCTTGTCTTCTTCCTGATCTTAGTGGAAATGGTTTCAGTTTTTCAACATTGAGAATGATGTTGGCTGTGGGTTTGTCATATACAGCCTTTATTATGTTGAGGTAAGTTCCCTCTATGCCTACTTTCTGGAGAGTTTTTATCATAAGTGGGTGCTGAATTTTGTCCAAAGGTTTTTCTGCATCTATTGAGATTATCATATGGTTTTTATCCTTCAATTTGTTAATATGGTGTATCACATTGTCTGATTTACGTATATTGAAGAATCCTTTCATTCCTGGGATAAACCCCACTTGGTCATGGCTTATGAACCTTTTAATGTGCTATTGGATTCTGTTTGCTAGTATTTTGTTGAGGAGTTTTGCATCTATGTTCATCAGTGATATTGGCCTGTAGTTTTCTTTTTTTGTGACATCTTTGTCTCTTTTTGGTATCCAGGTGATGGTGGCCTCGGAGAATGTGTTTGGGAGTGTTCCTCCCTCTACTATATTTTGGAAGTGTTTGAGAAGGATAGGTGCTAGCACTTCTCTAAATGTTTGATACGATTTGCCTGTTGAACAATCTGGTCACGGCCTTTTGTTTGTTGGATGGTTTTTAATCAGAGTTTCAATTTCAGTGCTTGTGATTGTTCTCTTTATGTTTTCTATTTCTTCCTGGTTCTGTCTTGGAAAGTTGTGCTTTTCTAAAAATTTGTCCATTTCTTCCAGGTTGTCATTTTTTTGGCATATAGTTGCTTGTAGTAATCTCTCATGATCTTTTATATTTCTGCAGTGTCAGTTGTTACTTTTCCTAATTCTGTTGATTTGAATGTTCTCCCTTTTTTCCTAGATGATTCTGGCTAATTGTTTATCAATTTTGTTTATCTTCTCAAAGAAGAAACTTTTAGTTTATTGACCTTTGCTATCATTTCCTTAATTTCTTTTTCATTTATTTCTGATCTGATCATTATGATTCCTTTCCTTCTGCTAATTCTGGGTTTTGTTTTTTTTTTTTTTTGGTCTTCTTTCTCTAATTTCTTTAGGTGTAAATTTAGGTTGTTTTTTTGAGATTTTTTTTGTTTCTTGAGGTAGGATTGTATTACTATAAACTTCCCTCTTAGAAGTGCTTTTGCAGCATCCCATAGGTTTTGGGTTGTCGTGTTTTCATTGTCCTTTTTTTCTAGGTAGTTTTTGATTTCTTCAGTGGTCTCTTGGTTATTACGTAGTGCATTGTTTAACCTCCATGTGTTTGTAGTTTCTACAGTTTTTTTTCCCTTGTAATTGATATCTAGTCTCATAGCGTTTTGGTCAGGAAAGATACTGGATATGATTTCAAATTTCTTCAATTTTCTGAGACTTCATTTTTGACCCAAGATATGATCCATTCTGGAAAACGTTCCATGAGCACTTGAGAAGAAAGTGTATTCTGTTTTTTTTGTTGGAATGTCCTATAAATATCAATTAAGTCCATCTTCTTTAATGTGTCTTTTAAAGCTTGTGTTTCTTATTTATTTTCACTTTGGATGATATGTCCATTGGTGAAAGTGGGGTGTTAAATTCCCCTATTATAATTGTATACTGTTGATTTCCCCTTTATGACGTTAACATTTGCCTTATGTATTGAGGTGCTCTTACGTTTGGTGCATAAATATTTACAATTTTTATATCTTCTTCTTGGATTTTTCCCTTGATCATTAGGTAGTGTCCTTCTTTGTCTCTTGTAATAGTCTTTATTTTATTTTGCTTATTTTTTTTTTACAAGTGATCAACCTTCACTGACACATCACCTTGCAATGTCCAAAGTTAACATTAGTAGTTACTTGGTATTATTCATTCCATAGGTTTGAACAGATGTAAAATGACATGTATCAAACATTACAGTATCATACAGAATAGTCTCACTGCCCTAACCATCCTCTGTAGTTCAACTATTCATCTCACTCTCTCCCCTAACCCTTGGCAACCACTGATCTTTTAAATTTCTCCATAGTTTCACCCTTTCTAGAATGTCATATAGTTGGAATCATACTATATGTAACCATTTCAGATTGCTTTTGTCCACTTAGTAGTATGCATTTAAGTTTCCTCTATGTCTTTTATTTTTTTTTAATTTTTTAACATCTTTATTGGAATATAATTGCTTTACAATGTTGTGTTAGTTTCTGCTGTATAACCAAGTGAATCTGCTATACATACATACATATATATATATATATATCCACATACCCACTCACTCTTGCATCTCCCTCCCACACTCCCTATATCTCTCTTCTAAGTTGTCACAAAGCACAGGGCTTATCTTCCTGTGCTGTACAGCTTCTTCCCACTAACTATCTATTTTACATTTGATAGCGTATATTTGTCCATGCCTCTCTCTCACTTAAATGTAAATGGCTGACCCTTCCCCCTCCCCGTGTCCTCAAGCCCATTCTCTATATCTGTGTGTTTTTTCCTGTCCTGACCCTAGGTTCCTCAGAACCATCCACCTCACTGTAAATAACTCAGATTCATTTCTTTTTATGGCTAAGTAATATTCCATTGTATGTATGTGTCACATCTTTATCCATTCATCTGTTGATGGACACTTAGGTTGCTTCCATGTCCTTGTTATTAGTCTTTATTTAAAGTCTATTTTCCCTCATATGAGAATTGATATTCCATCTTTCTTTTGATTTACATTTGTGTGTAATATCTTTTTCCATCCGTAACTTTGATTCTGTATGTGTCCCTAGGTCTGAAGTGGGTCTCTTGTAGACAGCACATATATAGGTCTTTTTTTTTGTATCAATTCAGCCAGTCTTTGTCTTTTGTTTGAAGCATTTAATCCATTTACATTTAAGGTAGTTATTGACATGTATGTTCCTATTACCATTTTCTTAATTGTTTTGGGTTTGTTATTGTAGGTCTTTTCCTTCTCTTGTGTTTCCTGCCTAGAGAAGTTCCTTTAGCATTTGTTGTAAAGCTGTTTTTGTGGTGTTGAATTTTCTTAGCTTTTGCTTTTCTGTAAAGGTTTTAATTTATCTGTCAAATCTGAATGAGGTCCTTGCTGGTAGAGTAATCTTGGTTGTAGATTTTCCCTTTCATCACTTTCAATATGTCCTGCCACTCCCTTCTGGCTTGCAGAATTTCTGCTGAAAGATCAGCTCTTAACTTTATGGGGATTCCCTTTTATGTTATTTGTTGCTTTTCCCTTGTTGTGTTTCATTTTTTTTCTTTGTATTTAATTTTGATAGTTAGATTAATATGTGTCTTGGTGTGTTTCTCCTTGGATTTATCCTGTATGGGACTCTTTGCGCTTCCTGGACTTGATTAACTGTTTTCTTTCCCATATTAGGGAAGTTTTCAACTATATTATCTTCAAATATTTTCTCAGTGCCTTTCCTTTTCTCTTCTTCTTCTGGGACTCCCATAATTCAAATGTTGGTGTGTTTAATGTTGTCCCAGAAGTCTCTGAGACTGTCTTCAATTCTTTTCATTTTTTTTCTGTATTCTGCTCTGCAATAGTTTTTCCCACTGTTTTATCTTCCATGTCACTTATCTGTTCTTCTGCCTCAGTTAGTCTGCTATTGATTCCTTCTAGAGAATTTTTAATTTCATTTATTGTGTTGTCATCATTGTTTGTTTGCTCTTAAGTTCTTCTACGTCCTTGTTAAACATTTCTTGTATTTTCTCCATTCTATTTCCAAGATTTTGGATTATCTTTACTATCACAACTCTGAATTCGTTTTCAGGTAGACTGCTTATGTCCTCTTCATTTGTTTGATCTTGTCAGTTTTTTCCCCGCTCCTTCATCTGCTGTGTATTTCTCTGTCTTCTCATTTTATATAACTTCCTGTTTTTCTGTCTCCTCTTTGCAGGCTGCAGATACATAGTTCCCTTTGCTTTTGGTGTCTCCCCCCAGTGTGTAAGTTTGGTTCAGTGACTTGTATAGGCTTCCTTGTGGAGGCAACTGGTGCCTGTGTTCTGGTGGATGAGGCTGGATCTTATCTTTTTGTTGGGTAAGCCCATGTCCGGTGGTGTGATTTGGGGTGTCTGTTAACATATTGTGATTTTACGCAGCCTCTCTGCTAATGGGTGTGGTTGTGTTCCTGTCCTGTTAGTTTTTTGGCATGGGGTGTCCCGCACTGGAGCTTGCTGTTCATTGATTGGAGCTGGTCTTAGGGTTGAGACAGAGATCTCTGGGAGAACTCTTACTGATTTATATTACGTGGGGCTGGTGGTCCAATGTCCTGAACTTGACTTCCCACCTCATTGTCTCAGGCCTGACACCCAGCCAGACCACCAAAACCCTTTCAGCCACACAGCTCAGAAGAAAAGGGAGAAAAATAAATAAATAAAGAAAAAAAGTAATAGTTATTAAAATAAAAAGTACAAGAAATATTATTAAAATAAAAAAATTAAAAAGTAATTTTAAAAAAATGAAGAGAGCAACGAAACCAATAAACAAATCCACCAATGATAACAAGTGCTAAAAAATATACTAAAATAAAAATAAAAATCCAAAAGTAGTTAGTCACATAGAACAAACCCCAAGCCTACAGTTGCTCCCAACATCCACTGCCTCAATTTTGGGATGATTCATTGTCTATTCAGGTATTCCACAAATGTACCTCAAGTTTATTGTGGGGATTTAATCTGCTGCTCCTGAGGCTGCACAGAGAAATTTCCCTTTCTCTTCTTTGTTCACACAGCTCCTGGGGTTCAGCTTTGGATTTGGCCCCACCTCAGAGTGTAGGTTCCCCTCTGGTGTCTGTACTTCACTCAGCCAGGAGGGGGTTAAAGCAGGGGCTGATTAGGCGGCTCTGGCTCACTCAGGCCGGTGGGAGGAAGGGGTACTGAATACAAAGTGGGGCAAGCCTGCAGCAGCAGAGGCTGGTGTGACATTGCAGTCACCTGAGGCATGCCATGTGTTCTCCCGGGGAAATTGTTCCTGGATCATGGGACCCTGACAGTGGCATGCTGCACAGGCTCCCAGGGGGTGGGGTGTGGATAGTGACCTGTGCTTTCACACATGATTCTTGGTGGCTATGGCAGCAGTCTTAGTGTTTCATGGCCATCTCTGGTGTCTGCACTGATAGCTGTGGCTCATGCCCATCTCTGAAGCTCATTTAGGCAGTGTTCTGAATCTCCTCTCCTTGTGAAACAATGGTCTGTTGACTCTTAGGCAGTTCCAGACGTTTTCCCGGACTCCCGCCTTGTTAGCTAGGGTGAACTAGCCCCCTTCAGGCTGTGTTCACGCAGCCAAGCCCAGTCCTCTTCATGGGATCTGACCTCCGAAGACCAAGCCTCAGCTCCCAGCCCCCACCCCCACCCCCGGTGGGTGAACAGACAAGCCTCTCAGGCTGGTGAGTGCTGGTCAGCACTCATCCTCTGTGTGGGAATCTCTCCACTTTGTCCTCTGCACCTCTGTTGCTGTGCTTTTCTCTGTGGCTCTGAAGCTTCCCCTTTGTCCATCCGCCATCTCTCCCAGTGAAGGGGTTTCCTAGTGTGTGGAAACTTTTCCTCCTTCACAGCTGCCTCTCAGAGGTGCAGTTCCCATCCCTATTCTTTTGTCTCTGTGTTTTCTTTTGTCTTTTGCCCTACCCAGATACTTGGGGAGTTTCTTGCCTTTTGGGAAGTCTGAGGTCTTCTGCCAGTGTTCAGTAGGTGTTCTGTAGGAGTTTTTCCACTTGTAGATGCATTTTTGATGTATTTTTGGGGAGGAAGGTGATCGCCACGTCTTACTCCACCATCTTGAAGGTCCTCCCCCCATATCTTCTTTTTTTTCCTAATTAGGGTATATTTGCTTTACAATGTTGTGTTAGTTTCTGCTATACAATGAAGTGGATCAGATATATGTATATATATATGCCTTCCCTATTGAACCTCTGTCCCACCCCCCACATCCCACCCAACTAGGTCACCACAGAGCACTGAGCTCTGTTCCCTGTGCTGTACAGCAAGTTCCAACTAGCTACCTGTTATACACATGGCAGTGCACTTACGTCAATCCCAATCTCCCAGTTCATCCCAACCCCCTCTCCCTCCACATCCACATGTCCATTCTCTATGTCTGCATCTCTATTCCTGCCCTGCAAATTCGTTCATCTGTACCTTTTATGCAAACGGAACAACTAACAAGGGATTAATCTCCAAAATATACAAACAGCTCATGCAGCTCAATATCAAAACAAAACAAAACAAAACCCTCTCAAAAATTGGGTGGAAGACCTAAATAAACATTTCTTCAAAGAAGACATAAGATGGCCAAGAGGCACACGAAAAGATGCTCAACATTACTAATTATTAGAGAATGCAGATCAAAACTACAATGAGGTGTCACTTTACACCATTCAAAACGGCCATCATCAAAAGCTGTGTAGAACAGTATGGAGGTTCTTTAAAAAACTAAAAATAGAACTACTGTATGACCAAGCAATCCCACTACTGTTCATATACCCTGAGAAAACCATAATTCAAAAAGACACCTGAACCCCAATGTTCATTTCAGCACTTTTACAATAGACAGAACATGGAAACAACCTAAATTTCCACTGACAGATGAATGGATAAAGAAGAAGTGATACATATATACAATGGAACATTACTCTAGCATTAAAAGGAATGAAATTGGGTCTTTCGTAGAGATGTAGTTGGACCTAGAGTCTGTCATATAGAGGGAAGTAAGTCAGAAAGAGAAAAACCACCCCATACCTTCTTTATCCATTCATCTATATATGGGCACTTATGTTGTTTCCCTATCTTGACTATTGTAAATAATTCTGCAGTGAACATAGAGGTGCATATATCTTTTTGAATTAGTGTTTTTGTTTCTTCAGGTAAGTACCCAGAAGTGGAAAATCTGAATCACATGATAGTCCTATTCTTAATATTTTGAGGATTTTCCATTTTATTTTCCATAGTGGCTACATCAATTTACATTCCCACCAAGAGTATGATAATTCCCTTTTCTCCACATCCTCACCAACACTTGTTATAGAAATAACAGCAAGTGCCTTTTTTATAATATCAATTCTAATGGGCATGAGGCAATATCTCATTGTGGTCTTGATCTGCATTTCCTTGATGATAAAAGATGTTGAGCACCTTTTAGGTGCCTGTTGGTCATGTGTATGTTTTCTTTGGAAAAAAATGTCTATTCAGCTCTTCTCCCCATTTTTAATCAGGTTGTTTACTTTTTTATTGTTGTTTTATGAGTTTTTATATTTTTCAGATATTAGCCACTTATTAGATATATCATTTGCAAATATATTCTCCCTTTAGGTAGGTTGCCTTTTCATTTTGTTGATGGTTTCCTTTGCTGTGAAGAAGCTTTTTATTTTGATGTAGTCCTATTCATTGATTTTGCTTTTTTTCCCTTGCCTACAGAGATATATCCAGAAAGGTATTGCTAAGACAAATGTCAAAGTGTGTACAACCTATATTTTATTCTAGGAATTTTATGGTTTTGTGTCATACACTGAAGTCTTTAATCTACTTTGAGCTGTGTGTGGTGTCAGAAGGTGGTCTAGTGTCATTCTTTTGCATGTGGCTGTCCAGTTTGCTCAAGACCATTTATTTATTTATTTTTAACATCTTTATTAGAGTATAAATGCTTTACAATGGTGTGTCAGTTTCTGCTTTATAACAAAGTGAATCAGTTATACATATACATATTTCCCCATATCACTTCCCTCTTGCATCTCCCTCCCTCCTACCCTCCTTATCCCACCCCTCTAGGTTGTCACAAAGCACCGAGCTGATGTCCCTGTGCTATGCGGCTGCTTCCCACTAGCTATCTATTTTACATTTGGTAGTGTATATATGTCCATCCCACTCTCTCACTTTCTCCCAGCTTACCCTTCCCCTGCCCCATATCCTCAAATCCATTCTCTAGTATGTCTGTATCTTTATTCTGTAAATTTATTTCTGGCCTGTCTATTCTGTTCCATTGATCTATGGTCTGTTGTTGTGCCAACACCATACTGTTCTCAATTCATAGTATAATTTGAAATTAGGCAGTATGATATCTCCAGCTTTGTTTTTTTTTTTTCACAATCTTTTTGTCTGCTTGGGGTCCTTTGTGGTTCCATTTAAATTTTAAGATTTTATTTTTATTTCAGTGAAGAATGTCATTGGTATTTTGATAGGGATTGCATTGAATCTCTAGATTTCTTTAGGTAATATGGACATTTTAACAATGTTAACTCTTTCAATCCATAAACAGAGAATTTGTTTCCATTTCTTTGCATCTTCAATTTAACAAAGTCTTACAGTTTTCAGTGTACATGTCTTTTACCTCTTTGGTTAAATTTATTCCTACATATTTTACTCATTTTGATGCTATTGTCTATGAGATTGTTTTCTTACTTTCATTTTTCTTTAGTTTTTTAAATTTTTTAATGAAAAGGCAGAGATTTCTGTGTATTGATTTTTTTATCCTGAGACTTTCCTTAATATATGTATTACTTTTAACAGTTTTCAGTGGAATCTTTAGAGTTTTCTGTATATATTATCATGTCATCTGAAAATAGTGACAGTTTTACTTCTTTCTTTCCAATTTGGATGACCTTTATTTCTTTTCTTTTCTAATTGCTGTGACTAAGACGTCCAATATTACACTGAATAAGAATAGCAAGAGGGACATCCTTGTCTTGTTCCTGATCTTAGAGGAAAATCCTTCAGATTTCACCATTGAGTATGATACTAGCTGTGAGCTTGTCATATATAACCTTGATTATTTTGAGATATGTTCGGTCTATACACACTTTGTTGAGCATTTTATCATAAATGCATGTTGAATTTTTCCAAATGTTTTTTTCTGCATCTACCATCCTAGAATCACTAGAATGAATCACCCTTGATCACGGTGGATGATCCTTTTAATGTATTTTTTAATTCTGCTTGCTAGTATTTTGTTGAGAATTTTTGCATCTATGTTCATCAGGTATATTGGCCTGTAGTATTCTTTCTTTATGTTGACCTTCTATAGGTTTGTTGTCAGGGTAATGCTGACCACATAAAATGAGTTTGGAAGCTCTTCCTTTTCTTCCAGTTTATTAGAAGTATTTGGAAAGCATAGATATTAAATCTTTGAATGTTTGGGAAAATTCACCAGTGAAGCCAATGGTCATGGACTTTTGTTTGTTCGGTGATTTCTGATTATCTATTCAATCTCCTTACTAGTAATTGGTCTATTCTTATGTTCTATTTCTATATGAATTAGTCTTGGAAGATTCTAAGTTTTTAGAAATTTATCCTTTTCTTCTGGTTTGTCCAATTTGTTGGGAAATATTCATAGTAGTCTCTTATGAACCTTTGTATATCTGTGCCATGAGTTGTAATATTTCTTTATTTTTTTGATTTATTTGAGTCTCCCCTCTTTTTGTGATGAGTATAGCTAAAAGTTTGTCAATTTGTTGTTTATCTTTTCAGTGAACAATCTCTTAGCTTCATTCATCTTTTATATAGTGTTTTTAGCCGATTTCTTATTTATTTTTGCTTCACCCATGATTACTTTCTTTCTTTCTTTGAGCTGTTTGTTCTTTTTTTCCAGATCCTTTAGGTGTTAAGTTTAATTGTTTATTTGAGATTTCTTTTTTTTTTCCTTGATGTGGGTCTGTATTACTATAAACTTCCCTTTTAGTTCTGCTTTGGCTGCATCCCATATATTTTGGTATGATGCATTTCTGTTTTCATTTGTTGCTAGGTATATTTTGATTTATCTTTTGATTTGTTTCTATAACCCGGTAGTTGTTCAGTAACATGTTTAATCTCTGTGTATTTACAGTTTTCCCTGTTTTCTTCTTATAATTAACTTCTAGTTTCATACCATTATTGTTGTGAAATATGTTTGATATTATTTCAGTCTTTTTAACTTTCTTGAGACTTGTTTTGTGGCCTAACATGTGATCTGTCCTGTAAAATATTACATGTGCACTTGAGAAGTATGTGTATTCTGCTGCTTTTGAATGGGATTTTCTGTATATGTATCTATCAAGTCTTCTACTCTAATGTGTCATTTAAGGCCAATGTTTCTGTATTGGTTTTCTGTTTGGATGACCTATCCATTGATGAATTTGGGTGTTAAAGTCCTCTATTATTATTGTAGCCATGTCAAGTTCTCCATCTAGTTCTGTTAATATTAGCTTTATATTTTTTTGCTGCTATATTGGCTGCATATATATTTATGAATATTATATCTTCTTGCTGGATTGACCTCTCCATCATTAGGTAAAGCCCCTCTTTATCTTTTATTGCATTCTTGATTTTAAAATCTATTTTGTCTGATATGAGTATAGTTACACCCACTTTCTTTTCACTTCCATTTGCATAGAATATCTGTTTCCATACCTTCACTTTGTTCGTCTATGTTATTACTTTTGAAATGAGTCTCTTGCAGGCAGTACATAGATGTGTCTTTTTTTTTTTAAAGTCCATTCAGCCACTTTATGTCTTTTGATTGGAGAATATAGCCCATTTATATTTAAAGTACTTATCAATAAGTATGTTCTTAATGCCACTTTGCCATTGTTTTATGGTTCTTTTTATACTTCTTGGCTTCTGCCATCTTCTCTTGTTCTCTTCCCTCATGGTTTGATGACTTTCTTTACTGTTATGTTTCTATTCCTTTCTCTTTTTCTTTGTGTATTTGCTATAAGTTTTTGCATTGTGGTTACTGTGAAGTTCACATATATTACTCTTTATATATATATTTTATGTTGATAGCAACTTTAATTTGGACAAAATGTAAAATTCGACATTTTACTCCCCCTAGCACATTTTATGGTTTTGATGTCATATTTTACATCTTTTTTATTTTATGTATCCCTTAACAGATTACTGTAATTTTAATTAACTTTATAACATTTTTCTTTTAACCTTAATAGTAGCTATATAAGTGATTAATTCACTATTTTTACTCTATATTTCCCTTTTCAGTGAGATTTTTACTTTTTATGATTTCTTGTTATGAAGAAACACAGCTCACCCCCCCCCATGTTAGTAGGGTAGATGGGGAGTACAATAATGGCATCAATCAGTAGTCCATCTTTAGGGAGAGTTTCAACTATACCCTGCTCCTCCAGTAGATGCCTTTAGATTGCAAATGAGTCTCCTTTACATATAGTCAGACACTTTTCAAACTGCTGTTTTTTTGCTAGGTCTCAGGGTGAGTGAGACTACATGTAAGCCCTTAAAAAGGAGAATCTCCATTTCTTAGAGTATTTTGGGTCTGATGGACATCAGTCCCATTAGTTTTCTAAGCCAGATATTTTGGGGGCTCATCTCTCTTGTGTAGAACCCAGAGGTTGGGGTTGTTTGATGTGGAGCACAAACACCTCCCTCTTCCAGGAGAAGCACCAGACTGGTAAAAATATTTCCCTATTATATGTCACCACATGGGTGTTCAGGTTTTTGGCAAGACTGTGTCTCTGCCTTTCCTGCCCATATCTCTCTTTCTCTCTCACTATATATATATTATATATATATATATATATACATACGTATATATATACATATATAGGTGTGTGTGTGTGTGTGTGTGCATGTGTGTGTGTGTAATGGACAACAAATTTGGAGAGAAAATAGGGATATATAGAATTAAATTTTCTATATATTACTGCAACTAAGTCAGTATAAATTTGAAGTATATTTCAATAAATTGAATGTAAATTGTATGCCCAGAGCAGCCACTAAGGAAATAACTAAAAAAAAAAGGTTAAAAACTACTGAAGGGATATAAATGTTAGACAAGAAAATATCCACTTAATACAAAAAAGACAATAAAGGAGAAATAGAGGAATGGAAAAGACATAAGTTATATAAAAAATTAAAAGCAAATGCCACATAGCACAGGGAGATCAGCTCAGTGCTTTGTGACCACCTAGAGGGGTGGGATAGGGAGGGTGGGAGAGAGATGCAAGAGGGAGGAGAGATGGAGATATAGGTATATGTATAGTTGATTCACTTTGTTATAAAGCAGAAACTAACACACCATTGTAAAGCAATTATACTCCAATAAAAATGTTAAAAAAAGCAAAAGGCAGATATAAACCCAGTAATACCAATGATAACATTAAATACAAATTTAATAAATATAATAAACAACAGGGTTATATAAAGAGCATCCAACTACATGTTGTCTACAGGAAACAAACTTTAGATTCAGAAACAAATATGTTGAAAGAAAAAGGATGGAAAGTGGTGTACTAGGCAAAAACAACCATAAAAGGGTCAGAGTTGCTATACTAATATCAAGCAAATGAGACAATTTTTTTTTACTAGAGATAAAGACAGATATTTCATAATGATAAAAGAGTCCATCTACCAGGAATGTATAACAATTTTAAACATGTATGCAGGGTTTCCCTGGTGACACAATGGTTAAGAATCTGCATGCCAATGCAGGGGACATGGGTTTGATCCCTGGTCTGGGAAGATCCTACATGCCACAGAGCAAGTAAGCCCGTGTGCCACAATTACTGAGCCCGTGTGTCACAACTACTTAAGCCCATCTGCCTAGAGCCTGTGCTTCACAAGAGAAGCCACTGCAATGAGAAGCCCGTGCACTGCATCGAAGAGTAGCCCCTGTTCACTGCAGCTAGAGAAAGCCTGTGCACAGCAACGAAGACCCAATGCAGCCAGAAATAAATAAATAAATTTATTTAAAAAAAACAAACATACAGGCATATAATGACGGAGTCTCAAAATACATGAGGCAAACACAGAATGGAAGAGAGAAGTGTTATATTCAACAGTAATAGAAACTTCAGTAACCCACTTTCAATAATGGCTAGAACAGTGAGGCAGAATATCAATGAGGAGAAAGACCACTTGACTAACACCATAAACTAACTAGATTAAGCAGACATCTGCAGAATATTCCACCCAACAACAGCAGAATACACATTTTTCTAAAGTGCAAATGGAACATTCTCCAGTATAGACCATATGCTAGGTCATACAATCCTCAAAAATGTTAAAAGGATTAAAATCATACTAAGTACTTTTCCCAAACAAAATTGAATGAGATAACAAATATATAGCAAAACCAAATTTGGAAAACTACAAATATGTGGAAATTAAACAACACACATTTTTTTTTTCTGGCCACACCACACAGCTTTCGGGATGTCAATTCCCCAACAAGGTATTGAACCTGAGCCACGACAGTGAAAGCCTAGAATCCTAACCACGAGGCAACCAGGGATCTCCCAACAACATACTTTTTTTTTTTTTTTGTGATATATGGGCCTCTCACTGTTGTGGCCTCTCCCGTTGCAGAGCACAGGCTCCGGACGCGCAGGCTCAGCGGCCATGGCTCACGGGCCTAGCCACTCCGCGGCATGTGGGCTCTTCCTGGACCGGGGCACAAACCCGTGTCCCCTGCATCAGCAGGTGGACTCTCAACCACTGTGCCACCAGGGATGCCCCCAACAGCATACATCTTAATGACCAATTGGTTAAAGAAGAAATTACTTTGTGATGAATGAAAATGAAGACACAGTATGTCCTAAATTGTGGGATACTGCTAGAGGTAAATTTATTGCTATTTTTTAAAGTGCCTTTAAAAAAAATATTGGAGTATACTTGATTTACAATGTTGTGTTAGTTTCAGGTGTACAGCAAAGTGAATCAGTTATATCAATACATATACATATAGCCATTCTTTTTTTAGATTCTTTTCCCATAATAGGCCATTACAGAGTATTGAGTAGAGTTCCCTGTGTTATGCAGAAGGTTCTTATTAGTTATCTATTTTATATATAGTAGTGTATATATGTCAATCCAATTCTCCCAGTTTATCCCTCCCACCCTTATCCCCTGATAACCATAAGTTTGTTTTCTACATCTGTGACTCTACTTTTGTTTTGTAAATAAGTTCATTTGTACCCTTTATTTTTAGATTCCACATATAAGTGATATCATATGATATTTGTCTTTCTGTGTCTGACTTACTTCATTCAGTATGATAATCTCTAGGTCCATCCATGTTGCTGTAAATGGCATTATTTTGTTCTTTTTTATGGCTGAGTAAAATTCCCTTGTATATATGTACTTCATCTTCTTTATCCATTCCTCCGTTGATGGACATTTAACGCAGATGCAAGGAGAGATTTCAGCTCTTCTTCCTTAGTCACATGGCCCTTGGGGCTCAGCTGTGGTTTCAGCCCCTCCTCTGGGTGTATTTCCTATTGGGGAGAGCTATCCATGTCCTCCTGGGATAGTGGGATATGTCCCAGCACCCGCTGATGGATTTCCTAGAAGGGGGCTATCCACATGGATGGACCTAGAGATACTAAGTGAAGTAAGCTAGACAGAGAAAAATAAATATCATATGATATCACTTATTTATGGAATCTAAATAAAAGATACAAATGAAATTATATACAAAATAGAAACAGACCCCCAGACATAGAAAACAAATGTATTCTTACCAAAAGGGAAAGGAGGGGAGAGGAGTGATAAATTATGAGTTTGGAATTAAAATATACACACTACTATATATAAAATAGATAACCAATAAGGGCGTACTGTATAGCACAGGGAACTATACTCAATAATTTGCAATAACCTATAAGAGAAAAGACATATATATATATATATATATATATATATATACGAGTCAAAAAATAGATAACTTGAGCTTCAATTAAATTTTGATATTTTGTGTTGCAAATGAAAAGATAATTAACATAATGGCAGAAAATATTTACAAATTATGTATCTCACAAGGGACTTGTATCCAGAATAATCAAAGAAACCTTAAAATTCAATAATGAAAAGACAAATAACCCAATTAAATTTTTTAAAACAATGAATATATATTTTTCCAAAGAGGATATACAAATGGATAATAAGGACATAAAATATGCTCAACATCATTAACAATCTGGGAAATGAATATCAAAATCACAGTGTAATACAATTTCACACCCACTAAGATGACTATAGAGAAAAGGTAACAAGTGTTAGGGAGGATGTAGAGAAATTGGAACCTTAATACACTACTAAAGGCAATGTAAATTAGGGCAGAAACTTTGGGTAACATTCCCTCTGTTCCTTAAGCCGAACACCTCTATGATAGCTCCTCAAGTGACTCTTTAGCATTATCATTTGTACCTTCTCATCCTCACTTTTGCCACATATTTCTGTGCTCAAATATCCTCCTTTCATTCTGTTGTTTCTAACAGGATGTAATTTCTTATTGTCACCAGTTTAGTCACTTGTCATTGTGTGAGCTCTAATTTGCTCATGACCCTCTTAAAGTGAAGCATCTACCATTAACATAGTACTCCAGATGCATATTACTTTTTTTAATACACTCTCTTTTTTCATGCAGCATAAAATGGCATTACCATTTTGGAATGCCTAAAACACAATTAACTTATATTTATTTTACAGTCAATCCATTGACTTATTTTATTTTTTGCATTATTTTCTGTTTATCTATGTGTTTCCCATTCTGTAGGGTGCAAATGACATTTTGAGATTAAATATAAGACTTTATATTTATACGTGTTAAATTTCACTGTGCTAGGTTCAAAGCATTTTTGAGATCTTTTTTCATTCTGATTCTGTCATCCAATATATTGGTTACCATAACTACAAGCACCTGACATCCATGCAGTTAACTTACTTCCAGATGATTTGGCCTATGTCATATTGTTATATATTATAATTTTTAAGGTTGTGTCTCACACTCCTGTTAATTTGGTTTGTTTCTTAGTTGGAAAATAAAATGAGAATGGTACCACTGTGCATTATTGACAAACAGGTAGCTATGGTTTTTCCCTATAACACTCTATGAACTTTTTGGAAAGTGGAAATCTCCTTACTTCTCTTCCATTGCTGAAATCTAGGTTCTTGTCCCATATATGCCTTTTACTTTCATATATCACGGCCTCTGCCTGTGCCTTATTTTCTATCTAAAATGTTCTTCATCCTACTCTCACTTGATAAACCTATACTCATACTTCAAAGCCAAAGTCAAATTCTATAATTTTTATAATGCCTCCTTGGTACTTCTCAGTTAGTATTAATCTTTCTCCGCTTAGTCACCTAGATGAATATCTTTAGCATATTTTACATCCCTTGAAACAGAGTACAGTTAATTATATTTCCTGGACATGTGTGTTTATTTCCACCATTTGATTGTAATCTCTTTGAAGCTGGAGACTAAATATTCTCCACAGTATCTACCTTACTTATTTTTGATATATAATACATGCTGAATAAGTTAAAGGTGCAGAAAAATATCAAAGGAGACAGGGATATTGAAAAAGGCATTGAATTATAGTTCATATACATGGATTCTGGTTCTCACGTTTTTGTATGTGACCTTTGAGCAAGTTATTTCCCCTCCTCTGTGCCCCACCAATTTATCTACAAGATATTTTCATCTCATTATTCATTGTCCTTGATTACAATATTTCATTAACTTGTCTGTTGCATAAATAATCAGTTTAATTTTCTAGGTGTTCAAATTCAAAATAAGTTATACTTGCTTTTTTGCAGTGAACCAGCTTCATCCCAAGTGCTGTATTCCTGGATATCTCTTTCCTGTGTCAATTACTCTTGGAGCTTTCCCACATCCTTCCTTTGATGCAACTACAGGTGAGTTTTGAAACATATCTCCAGGATTCTTGATGTATATGGCCAAGATATATACTTAACAAAAAATTAGTATTAATGATATCAATGTTTTATGCTAGATTTTGATCTGAATTGGTAATCTCTTCTTATATACTACAGCTACAGAGTAGATTTTACCCAACCACATTATGTGACACTGGATGCTAATAAAATGAAAAGGGAAAGGAAACAAAATTTGAAAATCTGCTAGATACTAAGCATGAAGATGAATCTAATTTCCTTCTAACATGAATCTATAAGCTAGGTATTATTAGCCCCATATTACAGATGAGGAAACTTATTCTCAGAGAGATTAGAAGTTGTAGAACCCGAAATAAGA
Organism: Delphinapterus leucas; assembly: GCF_059928025.1. Lineage (NCBI taxonomy): Eukaryota > Metazoa > Chordata > Mammalia > Artiodactyla > Monodontidae > Delphinapterus > Delphinapterus leucas. The sequence continues at coordinate 63,031,315 of NC_143150.1, read as the reverse complement.
ATCAAGTATTTTTTAATTTCAAAACCTGTAATCTTGATCATTACACTACACTGATACAAGATAGAACTAAGCAAGAGAATTCAAAGGTTTCCATGCAAATCCATGCCAGCAAAATTCAGAAACATATTCCATTTCCATTCCCTAGCACTGGAGGTTAGGTGGAATCATCTTCTTATCTGGAATGTATTACATTTGATTTCTTTAAACCCTTAATTTAGAAATATTTTAACATACACAATAATAAATAGACTTGCATACTAAATAACATTATAAAGCCACATAAAACCAGCACTCAGCTGTAAAAATTATCAGCATTTTGCCAGTCTTTTTTCATTTATTCCTTTCCCCCTCTTTGGGGGAAGCATTTTAAATCAAATCCAAACATCACATTATTTCACCCACAATTACTATAGTTACATTGGATTGTAAACAAACTAAAGAGCAGTCAAGAAGCACATAAGACAACTAATCCACCACTAACAATATATAACAAAGCACTTTCACATGTATTACCTTATTTTACCATCACAAAAGATCTCAAAGGAGCTCTCTGGTACATGGGACTTCAATATGGACATTTTCATGGACATTTTGGGGGCAGTTGAACATACTCTCTTGACCAAGGCATTATTACATGGACTAAAATACAAACAAGTTTTTGTATAGGAAACTATTGCATAGGCTAAAATACAAGTAACACAAGTCATCTAAAATTTTTCTGAGTAATATTCAAAACATACATATTTGCTATTTGAATATCACTCCATTCCTGAGGTTAACCTCATCACCTTTCTTCTAATTCCATCGTTCTATCTGAGGATTGAGAGGTGATGGTGGGGTGAGGTTATGGATGAGTTATTTCATACATTATTTGGTAATAAAAATATAAAAATTTTACATTTTGGTATGGAAATTTTATGGTTGCATCAAAAATGTCCACATTCCAGATAAAAATGCAATTCTCAGTCAAAGAAGATGATGGCAGTTAATACTTATTGAGCACTTACTGTTGGCCAGGCACCAGGTTAAATGATACATGTGTAAATGCATTTAATCCCCAGGCTGAAAAAATGACCATGAAACCACTTACAACAAAATGGCTTGCTTTGTCCTGTGTGTAAGGATAAACAAGGTTTATTATCTACATTTGACCAGAGGTAGGAAATGAGGCACACTGGTATGAAGGGATTTGCTCTGGGCCACAAGGCAAGTACAGGTCAGAACCAATACAAGCATGCAGATCTACTACTCCTAGCAAAGTGTTCTTTCCACTGTTCCATTTCTTAAACAACCTAAGCTAAAGAAAAATACAAGGGGCAGTTTGGTTCAATTTTTTTTTTGGAAACTTTATGGTTTTAAGCTCCAAAGGAAATGCCATAAAAAGGTATTAATACTGAAATAATAATAAATAATAAGCTATCATTTGTTAAACACTCTATGTTCTTACATAAAACTTATCATTCCATCATCACCATTACCCTGAGTTATTATTGTCCCCTTTTAGTTCTGAGACTGAGAAAAGCTAAGTAAATTACCACAGGTTTCTTAGCTTGGAGAAAATTGTACTTTCGGGGGCATGTCAAAAAATTCACAAAAGGCATCATGGTCACCAATAAAAGCAACACATGTAAATAATATTTGTATGGGCATTATATCCTCATACACAAGGAATTTTACATAGTATTTGCTCTTACATGGTGTTCTTTTACTGGAACTGATATTTGAAATGATTGGATGTTTGTTTCATTTTAAGTGATGAATTTTAAATTGTCTTTCATTCTGGGAACCTTAGGGAGGTGAATAAACAAATATGTTGACCTTTTTCTTAGGGTTTAACACTGCCTTTAATGGAAGATTGACAAAAGGGATATTAATTTCTTAGTTACAGTGTTTGAGGAGAGCGCTGCTTCTTTCTGTGCTGATGCTATTTCTGCTGTAGGGATAGCTGCATACTTTAAAATGAAGATGTCGTTGTCACTTACAATCAAGCAAATAGCTAACTACAGCCTTTAATATGAACCTATGTTCCATAATACCAGGAACTTCAAAGCACTTCTTTCAAAAATAGTGGAGGCTAGACTGTGCAAATTCCTTGAAAGAGGTTAAAGGTTCTACATAACTGCAAGATAGAGTAATTATTGTCAGTTTTCACATGTTAGTTCCACTCCCTGATCTGCCCCAAGGTAGCTTCTCAGGCTGATGGCTCTTGATTTAAAACACACTTCAAAGCTCCCAGTTACTAGGACTTGTAAAGATAAAAGAGAGTATCTGAAAGTTGTTTCAGTTCTGGGGTAAAACACTGAAAGCAATAAGACAGAAGAATATGTTTTAAAAATTATAGTTAAAAAGTGCTTACATTCTTTGTTTAAAGAATTGAAAGACTTTCTGGAAAATTAAACTCCACATTTCACTTATTTTTCTGAATGACCCAGATCCATCAAAGGAAATCATTAATTGATCCATTTTACAATTCAGATAATTGCTTTCAGTATTACACTGCAGTTAGTATATATTAGGAATAATCATGTAGAATTTCTTTCTCAGAAGATACATAAGGACTCTCCTAGCAAGGGTAAAATATATGCAATCCTGAGCTCCACAGTCCTTTACTTTGGAGTTTTGGGAAAATAAGGATAGCTCATTTTGCATTTTTAGAATACACTTAACATATATGAAGTACTTGTGAGGGAAGTTTAGTCTGCTCACATATACCTCCTGCACAGGAACACAATCACTCAGAAAGGTTGGTAGAAGGAAAGGAACAATTGCCTGTCAGGAGAGGGATAGGTTGTTAGAAAGAACAGCATGGGTTTAAGTTATACAGATACTGGCAGATGCTGGTAAATTGTGTGTGGGAAGGGAAAGAGGCACAAGGCATGGATAAAGGATTAGGAGTCAGGAATATTTCTTTTTAACTGCTCAATTTGGGGTTCTACTTTATGGTTTAGTTCACATGTGGGAAATCTGTCACAAGTTTTTGAGAATGCTCATAGTCAGATAACTTAAAGCCAGGAAGCATGCTAAAGTTGGAAAAATATTCTGTTGGTCCTTTTAGAATTGAAGCTTAATGAATGCATATGATTCAATGAAGCAAATATCTCTTGAGGCCTACTATATGCTAGCCATTTGTAGGTACTGGGAATGAATAAAAAATAATGTTTGCCCTCAAGTAACTCCAAGCCTATTGGAGGATATAGAAAAGAAAACAGATAACAGTCTAGTGTGATCAATTTCTTTATAAAGCTAAACAAAGGATGCTATGATAGAATATTGAAGGAGCCTCTAACCCATACTATACTAGTAAGGGAAGACTTCTAGTAAGGATTATTTATCTAAATTGTGTTTTCAAAGATGTATAAGGAAAAGTTAGGTGAAGAATGGAAGTCTCTCAGACACTTATACAAATAGCTGTAAAGCTGGAAAACCAAATAAACAATGTATATCACAAATGATAGATTGGTTTCAAGGTTTAATACTAATTTATAGACAACTTCTAACATATCCATTTTCCTTCTTACTCTCCAGTGTACAGAGGCTTCTGGACAATCTTTATTATATAAGGTGTTGGTTTTGGTCTGGCTGGGGGATTTCTGTTTGTGTGTGGTGTGCCCTTTGCCAGTGCTTCATGTTATAAAGTTGGAGGTGGCTTCCTGATGATATTTTCACATTACCTCATAGGGACATATTAGAAAGCTGTGTGTGTGATATTTTAGGCTGACATTACTCTAGGTAAAAATAGAATTTGTAGACCAGAAAAAATGTTTTATATATATAGAAAATTTAATTGACAATGATGTTGGCTCTTTCATACCTGGATATACTCTCTATGCTTCACCATAATATAAAAATAAACTATCCTATACTTTGATTATACAGTTAGGGAATGTACAATTGTTTAGGTATAAACCAATTTGAACTGATCTTAAATTCAACCTTAATTTATCGTCACAAATCCTCTCAAAATGTTAAATAGCTTTTGCATTTTAAATAAATTCTTATCTGTTTAAATTTTGTTGTTGAAACTCTGGTATTTGAATTTTAAATAATTATTTTGTACTTGTAAAATATGGAAAATTATCAAGAATTGGAAAATAAATATCATCCATAAGCTCAAAATATAAAGATAACCAATGTTAATATCTTGTATATCTGTTGAGTGTTTCACTATATACATGTTTATTTTATTTAAAAAATCTGGATATCATACCATATATTAATAGTTTTGTATCTTTTTTGAAAATTAAATCGCATGTAATGATTTGTGTCCAATGTCATTATTAATCTTTGCAACATAATCTTTAAGAGCTGCATATATTCTACCATATATTTCTAGCATAATTCATTAAAGAGTTACCTTATCATTGGGAATTTTGTTTGTTTCTATTTCTTATATTATAAATGCTACAATAAATGTTCTTGTATATTATTTCATGCAACAAGTGTTTATTAAGTGCTTACTATGTATAAGCCACTGTACAAGGAAGGGGTAAACATTGGTGAACAAATCAGGCAAGTTCCCTGGTGCAGGGAATGCATAATCTAGTGAAGAGATAGACAATAACTAAATAAAGAAATAAGTGTATAATTTAAAAATGTAATGAGTCTTATGAAGAAAATGAACAGAATTATAGAGACCAAAGGAGTGGCAGTAAGACTACTTTAGCTAAGGTAGTTGGAGAAAGCACTTAGGAGGTAATATTTACACCTAGACTTGAATGATGAGAAGGAGTCAGACATGGGAACAATGTGTGTGTGTGTGTGTGTGTGTGTGTGTGTCTGTGTGTCTGTGTGTGTGTGTCTTTGTGTGTTTCAGGGAGGAGTGGGGACACAGTGGTTGGTGTGTAGAGAATAGCGTTGCAAGAAAAAAGCAGCAATATGTGAAAACCTTAAGGTGGTAAAGAGATTTTAGGTCTGAGAGACTCAAAGACATACAGTATGGCTAGAGCTTAGGTAATTGTGGGGAAAGTTGGCTGAAATAAAATTCACAAGGTAAGCAAAAGCTAGATCAAGAGGGTTTTTTTTTTATAAGCCATGGTCAAGAGTTTGCATTTTTTTCCTACTGCAATAAACAAACCATTGAAGAGTTTTAATAAGAAAACAAAAGCCATTGAAGAGTTTTAATAAGAAAACAAAAGCCATTGAAGAGTTTTAATAAGAAGAGAAAAATAATCTGACTTAGATAGCAAAAAGATTTCTCCTGCTATACTGTAGTGAATTGGTTGAAGATAGAAAAAAGTGGAGACACCTGTTAGAAGATTATTAGAATGCTCTAGGGTAAATGATATGGTGGCTTGGACTAGAGAGTGACAATGGAGAAGGGAAAAAATAATTTTAATATATGATATGTAAATTATATGTACACATTATACTCATATACATATAGTAGAACCAATAGATCTTGCGAGTTGTGGAGGAGACAAGAGAGGAAGCAAAATCATAGAAGTGTACAAGGTTTTGTGCATGTTACTAATTCTTTTTTCATAAAAAGTCCTAGTAAATGTATACTTTAAGGATCTTGCTACATAGTGCCCAACTGTCCCACCTAACATGTGTACCAATTTGTTTCCCCACAAGAAGTGTGTAATATGTCCTGAAATCCAAAATAATAGCAGAGAATTTGTATTTATATATGTTTTTAAATTCATTTTCCTCTCTCTCAATGCTTAGTACATGATAGTTACTCTGCCTAAAACACTGTTCTTTCTTCTCTTTGCCTTTGCAAAATATTTATGTTCCTCAAGATTCATAGTAAATCTTATCCCCTTTCATGGAGTCTTATTTCTCCAATGAAATTTTAAGTTACTTTAGGGTAGATGCCTAGTGTTATGCTTATGTGTATGATGTACTATCTAATACAATGCTAAGTTCAAATAATACTTGATAATTGATTAATGATTGTCTTGCTGAAATTTGGCTTCTCTAAATTCACATTCATGGTTTTTATTAGAATATTGGTTCCATAAAGAGTGAAACAAGATCTTGCAATTTATTAATTCCTGTTCTTAAAGGCATGTACCTAGAGAAGTCCTCTATTTAACAATTTTGAGGAGCTATAATATATTGTAGATTATATAAAGCGTAAAGCAGTAAATAATTGAGAATTGATGGGTACAGACAGAAATACCACTGGATGTTAGTGAAGTGAGGGATCAGAGTGAGTTAGCATGGGCAGGAATGGCATTTTGGTGGAAGTTAAGCTTTTGGATGAAGATTTACAGACATGGCGAGGAGAGACTGCCCATTATAGACAGGGAGGCCACCAAAGCCCAGATAGCAATGCAGAAGAGGTAGAAAGGCAATAAGAAAGATTTTCCTGATATTTTTCTCACAATATTTATAGTGCAAGAGAGTATTCATAATGCAAGAGAGTATTTATAGTGCAAGAGAGTAATGGAGAAATCAAATAATAGAACTTATATTTGGGGAATTGAAAGATGTAGTTGAAGGGTGTGAGGGATTTTAAGTTGCAACTCAGAGTCCCAGTAAATAGCTGTGTTATATTGAGGGGTGTAAGGGATGCAAGGGAAGACAGCCTTTGAAGAGTAATGGTGATAATAACTAACATTTATTGAACGCTTTCTATGTACCAAACATCTTTCTAAGTGTTTTACAAGTATTATCACACAGAAACTTTACAATATAGATACCACCACTTTACAGATTAAGAATGTAAGGTAGAGCAAGGCACTTGTCTAAAGTTAAGTATCTAGCATATGATGCAGCCAAACTTCAAAATGGAGAAGTCTGATTTCAGAGCCTACCCTGGAAACAATACAGTATAGTCCTCCCAAGAATATGGAGAGGTAGAGGCACATGAGGTAGTAATGATGGCAAAGAAGAAATTTAGGAGTAAGGAAGAGGGAGAGCTGTTTAGAGATAATACTTATTGCAGTCGAGTTTGTGGTGTAGTTATATGTGTTTGTGTGTTCAATACACAGTAGATTATGATAATCTTGAAGAAGAAAGGAAATATTTAAGAAATCTTCATATTAGTACTTATGACTAGGTGCTCAATAAATACTTGACAGATCAAATGTAAATGAAGGTCAGAGGAGGAATTTCAGAGTTTAAAATCTTGGTTATTTAACAATTAAGAGTGATGTTGATACTCCAACTTCTGACTGGGCAAGTGGGTGACCAAATTGAACTGGAAAGGATAACTAGAATTGAATGTGGCTCTATATTTAGAATGCCTAAAGAAAGACTTGGAGAAAAAAATACTTCTTTTTTTACCTACAAATAAACTGAGCTGATCCTGCTATATTTATTTCTAGGACACCTAGTTTCAGACACCTAACTTGACCCTGCCAAAATATCTATTTTAGTGTATAGTCTACCAAGATTTTGCTTGGTTAAAAGCCCTGCTTTTTAACTATATAAAAGGTCTTTTTCTTACTCTAACTACTGCTACCCTAATATCTTTATGGTTTACTCTAAGCAGAATCTCAGTTGAAAATAGTGGGAAAGTACAGTCGTATAACGGCTGCTGATTGGATTGCAGGTCTAGGATTTCAACTCTCATTGCTGTTAACTTGCAGTGATTTCATTTCCTGGTGTTGTCATGATTTGGCTTTAGCTTACCATTGACAGTCTGTAGAACTCTCCTTAAGGGCTAGCCAGGAAAACAACTTCTATTGACTCTACCTATGCATGGAGTCTCATTTCCCTAAGAAGTATATTCTAAAGCAATTTTTGACTTAAAATGAAAATAAGACATTTTACTATTTCTTTCTAAGAAGACTGGTCAAATACTTTGAGAAAATGTTTGGAGATATTCCAAAAATTTACTTTGTTGTTTTATATGAAACATTATGGTGTTGTGGTGACTGAGATTTCTATGTCTATACTATTGACTGAGGCACACATCAGTGCATTTAAAATTAACACGGAGAACTAACAGTGTTTTCCAGGAGAAATATTCTTTTTGTTTTCATTCTTATGATGCCCCTCCCAAATGCCCAGGACTATAAGTCCTGAAGTAAAACTCTCTGCTTACCTTGAATCAAAGTCCCAATATAATGTCAATTTACAGGAGAGCTGGGATAATATTACATTATTCTTATAATTTGGGGCTGCGGTGAGCAACCTTTCTAAACAGTCAGCTGATTTGGCTCAAGTGGTACAGATTGTAGCTTCACTAAATGTCTGGAATTTTCTGCCATTTGAGTTTGAGGTATTTACCTTTAAGACAGCTGTTGTCTTTAATAACTAGCATCCCTTTCTTTATTTCATAAGTTCTTCAAAGCTCTGGTATACTAGCTCATCTTGTAGTTTCATTTGAAGTGATTTTTGGCATAGAGGGGGGAGAATTACTAATAGGTAAATCAGTCTTAACTTTTATTTCCATGTTAATCATGCCTTCAAACTGACAAGCATGTGAAAACTATTACTAAGGCATGAATAAATATAGATAGTGAGACAGTTTGCTAAGTCAACATTTCTTCAAAGAAAACAACAGTGTTATAAAAGGAATAAATGATGTGCAGTTATATCTTTTTGAAAAGAATTTCAAAAAGGATAGGAGAAAATGAGAAGAAAATGTACCATGAGTCTAAATCAAAGATATCACAATTATGGACCTTTTGCTTCCTGGCCAAATTAAAAAGCCTCTGGATAATTATAATATCTATAGAATAATTTTCTTTCCTTTGATGTAAATTGTCCATAGGGACAACATAAGAGAGGATGCTGAGAGTCAGTATTACATTTCCTTACTGTCAATGTCTATTACAGACAAATCTATTTCAAGGGAGAATAGTATCTAGTAGCCAGTTATTTGCATTCCTATCATTAACAAACTGTGTGAAATGAATTTAGTTTCCAAAGAGAGATTCAATTCTGTTCTTCTACAATTATGCCCTTTTCTCTCTTCAGAAGATAAAGGAATACATTACTTGAGCCAAGACTAAGTTGAATTTATAGTAACACCTCAATTAATTTGAACTATTTTGAGAGAAATGCAGGCTTGAATGACAGGATGTTTTTTAAAGAAATAGTTTTACACACAATACATTAATGGGGCAATATATCATTGCCAATAAGGAAGGCTGCTTTAATGAATAAACATGTAGTTGGAATGTCAGTTATTTGTCCAAAATGTGGGCTTAAGTAACTTTGTTCTCTTAAGGATGTGAGAGATGCCTTCGTATCTCTAAGGTTTGCTAAGAGATACTTAGTGGTTTGCTTAATAAAGCCTATTTTCACACATAGAGCATAGGAAAACAATTACCTCTACATTGATTTTTTTCTTGACTGACCAATTTTGCTTATTCTTTGTTTTAATTCAGTTCTTGTTCTCCACTATCATTTTGGATTTGATAGTTTAACAGTACCTTGCTTTCTGAGGCTGCCTTCAGTTAGATCTCTGATATCAGACGTGTACTGTTTTGTGCTTATAGTCTTTTCTTAGGTTGGCTGTTCTTGTGGCTGGTTCTGGTTTCTGTGGTGATAGTACAGGCAAAGCCTCCATACAACAAATTACTTACCTTTGTTATTCTAATTTTCGGGTTTTAACATAAATTCTAAATTAGTGGAGTCCAAATGAATATTTTACTCTATTTCCAAATAAGATGCAATCACCTAGACTGTACATTTTACATATGGGGTGTAGTTACCATTTAAGAAAATTTCCTGGACCAAAAATATGCTTCCACATAAGTTTACTGATAGTCATCCAAAGGGATTTCACTTCTATAGCATATGATGTTCTAACCCATTTAAATTGACAATCTACCAGGATACATCATAGTTTAAATTATCATTGATATTTATACACATGTTTATCACAAGAAAAACTGGAGAGCAAGTTTTGATAAGGATAAGAGGACATGAAGACATTGTCAGCATCACAAATTATGTATAAATAATATTTTTACCATTTTCTGAATAGCAGACTGAGGCCATGTTTTTTTCGTCTAGGCATTGACTATATATATATATATATATATATATATATATATATATATATATAATTAAAATATAATAGAATAAATATATAAGATTCCTCTTGCCATTTAATGGTTCTTCCTCTTCTCCTAGACCTTTAAATATTGCCATGTCCCAGAGGTCATCCTTCGACCATCTCTTTAAGTACACTCCCTACTTACTTCTTTCATGATCTCATCCTGTCTCATGAATTTAAATATCATCTCTATGCTGAACACTCACAGATTTATATATCTAGATATGATCACTCTCTTGAACTGCAGGCTCATACATTCAACTACCTGTTTGGCGTTTCTACATAATAGCTTACTGACAACATATCACTCCTCTTCTCAAAACACTGAACTGGTTTCTCATTTCACTGAGGAAAAGTGCTAATGTCCTTCCAATCAGCTGCAAGGCCCTGCATGATCTGCTGCCCCTATACACCCCCTCCATTACTTTTATTTTATTTTATTATTATTATTTTTCCTCCATTACTTTTTTTTAAAGAAGATGTTGGGGGTAGGAGTTTATTAATTAATTTATGTATTTTTGCTCTGTTGGGTCTTCGTTTCTGTGGGAGGGCTTTCCCTAGTTGTGGCAAGTGGGGGCCACTCTTCATCGCGGTGCGTGGGCCTCTCACTATCGCAGCCTTTCTTATTGCAGAGCACAGGCTCCAGACGCACAGGCTCAGCAGTTGTGGCTCATGGGCCTAGTTGCTCCATGGCATGTGGGATCTTCCCAGACCAGGGCTCGAACCCATGTTCCCTGCATTAGTAGGCAGATTCTCAACCACTGAACCACCAGGGAAGCCCCCTCCTCCATTACTTTTAAACCATGTTTTCTACAACTATGCCTTGCTTACTCAATTCCAGCCAGAGTTGCTTTCTTGCTATTGCTTGAACACAACAGACATTCTCCTACCTTAGGGTCTTTGCACTGCTTGTATCCTTTGCTGAGAATATTCTCCCCAGTTCTCTGGGGAAATATTTCATCGTCTCTGAATCCTTGTTTTCTGAATCCTTGTTTTTTAAAAATATAGCCTTCAACCCTAATCAACTTATTTTAAATTGCAATACTCCCCATTACCACCCAATACTACCAATAACTTATATTCCACTCTTCTTTTTCTTTATTACATAGCGTTATCACCTTCTAGTATAATATATAATTAATTTATTTTGTTTATTATTAATTGTTTGCTTCCTTCTCCTAGAACATAGGTTCCATGAAGACAAGGATATATATTTTTTTGACTGATATATTCCAAGCTCCCAGATTAGTTCCTGGCATAATAAATATTTGTTGAATGAATAGATATATTGACCAAATTAGCAGATTCACTAAGAATTAAGATAGGAGTCTCCCTCAATAATACCAATGAACACCAGTAGAAAGAAAGAACTCAGTTGAGTTTCAAGATAATTTACCTTTCAAGATGTTAGAGGCAACTATAGACATTTTTCTTTTAAGAAGCAGGTAGGTAAACTGGAGTGCATCTGCAGAGTAACTGGGATGGTAAAGTTGGCTCAAAACCATGTTACTAGAATACTAGATATATATCCTGTAATAAAGGGGGAGAAATGTCTAGTTAAAATGTTAAGTAACTTTCCAAAATCATGACTCTTGTTTGAAAGCCATCAAATAGACAAAAGAATGGATTTGTTCTGTGTTTTTATGGAGTTGTGCTTCCCAAAGTGGGTTTAAGTAACTATAATTCCAAAATATGTTATACATATATCTAGAATAAAAGACACCACAGTAAATTAAGTTGGGAAATTCTAGGTTAAACAAAATTAAAATGGTGGCTTTACAATATGATTTATCAGAGGCTTTAATATGCTGATTATTTTGAATCACCAAAGTTGGGGGTGAAGAATACAGCACACTCTAAATGTGTTTAACTGCAAGACCTCCCCTTTTGTTCCCGGAAGCAACTCATGAACTTACTGTTCCACAGAATACACAGATATAGAGGTAAAACATAAGACCCATATGTAGAAGTTAAAAGGAGAATGATTTCACACAAATTAAGAAAGAAAATTCTGACCATTAAAGCTGTAAAACAATAGACAATTCTCTTTTTTGAGATAGTAAATTCCCCACCAATGAAAGTGTTTAAATGGATTAAATCGCCAATTGTTAGGCATATTGTGGAGAGGGTTGCTGCATTAAACAGGGGATTAGGTACTCAGAGGTGATTTTTAATTGTAAATTTTTATTATTATATGATTATAAGACTGGAGGGGTTGCCACTAAGATCCTGTTTGCCATATCTAAGAAAAGCAGCACACACCTTATCAGCTCTAGCAATAGGCTCAATATAGTCATTCTGGCCGGTTGTCTCTTGCTTTCTTTAATGGAACAAAGTATGGAAATGCAAAATGGTATTAATGACCTGTTTTCTTTAACCTGTATGAAAGGGTGCCCTTAAAAATTCTTACCCAGGAAAACATCAATTAACTAGAACCTCAATACCTGTCAAATCCTAGTTAACAGAAATGCTTTCTTTTTTTCCCTTTTCTTTTTCTACTTTTTCTTTCCTCTCAATTCCTTCCTTCCCTCCCTTATTCCTTCCTTTCCTCCCTCTCTTCTCCCTTCCTTTATTATTTCCTGTCTTCCTTCCCTCTTTTTTTGGCTACACTTGACTTCAGTAAATAGTGCTAACTCAATATCAAGTCAATCATGTTGATTGACATAAAGCAACTGATAATGTTCTAACATTGATGTCCTATAGCTTCTACACTTCCGTATCTAAGACAAAATATTGAAAATTTGTAAGCTTAAAGATAACTTCAGTGAAACACTCATGTGAGCAGAGCAAAATTAAATTATTCTACATACTAAAGCAGGGCAAACACATTAAATTTCTTATAATAAAATAAATAGACTTTGAGAAAAGAGGTGGGATCTTTTCTCATTGAGCAATGCTAATCAATTTTTTCCACTAAAGTATACCTAAAGGCAGAGGGGAGTAAATAAATTCTCTGAGAGTTCTGAGGGCTTAACTTGAACCAGACTGCCACTAGCATAAATGTCTCTGAATTCTAGCAGTTTTTTCTTTAAAATTTATGTAAATTTGCATTCTAATCCATATTAATAAAAAAATAAACCTTCAAATAGGGAAGATCTGTCATATTTAGACCATTGACTTAGAGATATCTAGCATAGCACTGCATACACGGGTTTCTTTAGTTAAAAAATACAATTTCCCTCATTTGAGGTACACATTACTTTTGCTTTCAACAGGATTAATAATTCACTTGTCAGGGATGCAATACAAAAGGACCTTATTATGGGTAGGAATTTAGATTGTTTTAGCTTTAAACTATACAGATTCTCAGACTTAACCCAAATCTACTGAATCAATATTTCTACAGACTATTATCTGGACATCTCTATTTTAAACAAGATTCCTCGGTCATTATGATGTATGTCCATGTTTTAGAAACACTGTACTATATAACCTCTAAGCTCCTTTCCAAATCTATTTTTTTGAATTTTATTTTTTTAATACAACACATTTTTAGTAGTTATATATTTTATACATTTTAGTGTATATATGTCAATCCCAATCTCCCAATAAATCCCACTACCACCAGCCCCAGCTTTCCCCACTTGCTGTCCATACGTTTGTTCTCTACATCTGTGTCTCTATTTCTGCCTTGCAAACCAGTTCATCTGTATCATTTTTCTAGATTCCACATATATGTGTTAATACACAATATTTGTTTTTCTCTTTCTGACATTTCACTCTGTATGACAGTCTCTAGGTCCATCCACGTCTCTACAAATGAGCCAATTTTGTTCTTTATTATGGCTAAGTAATATGCCATTGTATGTATATACCACATCTTCTATATCCATTCATCTGTTGATAGACACTTAGGTTGCTTCCATGACATGGCTATTATAAATAGTACAGCAATGAACATGGGGGTGCATGTGTCATTTTGAATTATTGTTTTCTCTGGGTATATGCCCAGGAGTGGGATTGCTGGGTCATATGGTAATTCTATTTTTCATTTTTTAAGGAAATTCTATACTGTTCTCCATCGTGGCTCTATCAATTTACATTGCCACCAACAGTGCAACAGCATTCCCTTTTCTCCACACCCTTTCAAGAACATGTTGTTTGTAGATTTTCTGATGATGCCCATTCTGATCTGTGTGATTTGATACCTCATTGTAGTTTTGATTTGCCTTTCTCTAATAATTAGTGATGTTGAGCAGATTTTCATGTGCTTCTTGGGCATCTTTATGTCTTCTCTGGAGAAATATCTATTTAGATCTTCTGCCCATTTATTGATTGGATTGTTTGTTTTTTTTAATATTGAGCTGCATGGGCTGTTTAAATATTTTGGAGATTTATCCTTTGTCCATGGATTCGTTTGCAAATATTTTCTCTCATTTGGAGGGTTATCTTTTCGTCTTGTTTATGTTTTCCTTTGATGTGCAAAAACTTTTAAGTTTCATTAGGTACCATTTGTCCATTTTTGTTTTTATTTCCATTACTCTAGTAGGTGGGTCAAAAAAACCTTGCTGTGATTTAAGTCAAAGTGTGTTCTTCCTATGTTTTCCCCTAAGAGTCTCATAGTGTCCAGTCTTATATTTAGGCCTTTAATCCATATTGAGTTTATCTTTTTGTATGGTGTTAGGGAGTATTCTAATTTCATTCTTTTACATGTATCTGTCCAGTTTTCCCAGAACCACTTATTGAAGACACTGTCTTTTCTACATTGTATATCCTTGTCTCCTTTGTCATAGATTAGTTGACTATAGGTGTGAGGGTTTATCTCTGGGCTTTCTACCCTGTTCCATTGATCTATATTTCTGTTTTTGTGCCAGTACAATATCGTCTTGATCACTGGAGCTTTGTAGTATATTCTGAAGTCAGGTAGTCTGATTCCTAGAGCTGTGTTCTTTTCCCTCAAAATTGCTTTGGCTATTCGGGGGTCTTTTTGGTCTCCATAAAAATTTTAAGATTTTTTGTACTAGTTCTATAAAAAGAGCCATTGGTAATTTGATAGGGATTGCATTGAATCTGTAGATTGCTTTGGGTAATATAGTCATTTTCACAATATTGATTCTTCCAATCCAAGAACATGGTATATCTCTCCATTTGTTTGTGTCATCTTTGATTTCTTTCATCAGTGTCTTATAGTTTTCTGAGTACAGGCCTTTTACCTCCATAGGTAGGTTTATTCCTAGGTATTTTACTCTTCTTGTTGCAATGGTGAATGGAATTGTTTTCTTAATTTCTCTTTCTGATCTTTCATTGTTAGTGTATAGGAATGCAAGAGATTTCTGTACATTGAATTTGTATCCTGCAACTTTACCAAATTCATTGATTAGCTCTAGTAGTTTCCTGGTGGCATTTTTAGGACTCTGTATGTATAGTATCATATCATCTGCAAACAGTGACAGTTTTACTTCTTCTTTTCCAATTTGTATTCCTTTTATCTCTTTTTCTTCTCTGATTGCCATAGCTAGGACTTCCAAAACTATGTTGAATAATAGTGGTGAGAGTGGACATCCTTGTCTCGTTCCTGATCTTAGAGGAAATGCTTTCAGTTTTTCACCATTGAGAATGACGTTTGCTGTGAGTTTGTCATATACAGCCTTCATTATGTTGAGGTAGGTTCCCTCTATGCACACTTTCTGGAGAGTATTTTTTTTATCATAAATGGGTGTTGAATTTTGTCAAAAGCTTTTTTCCACTATTGAGCTGATCATATGGCCTTTATTTTTCAATTTGTTAGTATGGTGTATCACACTGATTGATTTGCGTATATTGAAGAATCCTGGCGTCCCTGGGATAAATCCCACTTGATCATGGTGTATAAACCTTTTAATGTGTTGTTGAATTCTGTTTGCTAGTATTTTATTGAGGATACTTGCATCTATATTCATCAGTGATATTGGTCTGTCATTTTCTGTTTTCGTAATATCTTTGCCTGGTTTTGGTATCAGGGTGATGGTGGCCTGATAGAATGAGTTTGGGAGTGTTCCTTCCTCTGCAATTTTTGGGAAGATTTTGAGAAGGGTGGGTGTTAGCTCTTCTCCAAATGTTTGATAGAATTCACCTGTAAAGCCATCTGGTCCTGGACTTTTGTTTGTTGAAAGATTTTTAATCACAGTTTCAATTTTATTACTTGTGATTGGTTTGTTCATATTGTCTGTTTCTTCCTGGTTCAGTCTTGGAAGATTATACCTTTCTAAGAATTTGTCCATTTCTTCCAGGTTGTCCATTTTATTGGCATAGAGTTGCTTGTAGTAGTCTCTTAGGATGCTTTGTATTTTTGCGGTGTCTGTTGTAACTTCTCCTTTTTTATTTCTAATTTTATTGATTTGGGTCCACTCCCTCTTTTTCTTAATGAGTCTGGCTAATGGTTTATCAATTTTGTTTATCTTCTCAAAGAACCAGCTTTTAGTTTTATTGATCTTTGCTATTGTTTTTTTTTTGTTTCTATTTCATTTATTTCTGCTCTGATCTTTATGATTTCTTTCCTTCTGCTAACTTTGCATCTTGTTTGTTCTTCTTTCTCTAGTTCCTTTAGGTGTAAGGTTAGATTGTTTACCTGAGATGTTTCTTGTTTCTTGAGGTAGGCTTGTATAGGTATAAACTTCCCTCTTAGAACTGCTTTTGCTGCATCCCATATGTTTTGGATCATCGTGTTTTCATTGTCGTTTGCCTCTCGGTATATTTTGATTTCCTCTTTGACTGATTTCTTCAGTGATCTCTTGGTTATTTAGTAACGTATTGTTTAAGCTCAATGTGTTTGCATTTTTTACATTTTTCCCTTGTAATTCATTTCTAATCTTATAGTGTTGTGGTCAGAAAAGATGCTTGATATGAATTCAATTTTCTTAAAATTACTGAGGCTTGATTTGTGACCTAAGATGTGATCTATCCTGGAGAATGTTCTGTGAGCACTTGAGAAGAAAGTGTAATCTGCTGTTTTGGATGGAATGTCTTATAAATATCAATTAAATCTATCTGGTCTATTGTGTCATTTAAAGCTTCTGTTTCCTTATTTATTTTCATTTTGGATGATCTGTCCATTGGTGTAAGTGAGGTGTTAAAGTCCCCCACTATTACTGTGTTACTGTCGATTTCCTCTTTTATAGCTGTTAGTAGTTGCCTTATGTATTGAGGCGCTCCTATGTTGGGTGCCTATATATTTATAATTGTTATATCTTCTTCTTGGATTGATCCCTTGATCATTAGGTAGTGTCTTTCCTTGTCTCCTGTAACATTCTTTATTTTAAAGTCTATTTTATCTGATATGAGTATAGCTACCCCAGCTTTCTTTTGATTTCCATTTGCATGGAATATCATTTTCCATCCCCTCACTTTCAGTCAGTATGTGTCCCTAGGTCTGAAGTGGGTCTCTTGTAGACAGCATATATATAGGTCTTGTTTTTGTATCCATTTAGCAAACCTGTGTCTTTTGCTTGGAGCATTTAATCCATTTACGTTTAAGGTAATTATCAATATGTATGTTCCTATGACCATTTTCTTAGTTGTTTTGTGTTTGTTTTTGTAGGCCCTTTTCTTCTCTTGTGTTTCCCACTTAGAGAAGTTCCTTTAGCATTTGTTGTAGAGCTGGTTCGGTGGTGCTGAATTCTCTTAGCTTTTGCTTGTCTGTAAAACTTTTGATTTCTCCATCGAACCTGAATGAGATCCTTGCCGGGTAGAGTAATCTTGGTTGTAGGTTCTTCCCTTTCATCACTTTAAGTATATAATGCCACTCCCTTCTGGCTTGTAGAGTTTCGGCTGAGAAATCTGCTGTTAACCTTATTGGAGTTCCCGTGTATGCTATTTTTCATTTTTCCCTTGCTGCTTTCAATAATTTTTCTTTGTCTTTAATTTTTGCCAATTTGATTACTGTGTGTCTTGTTGTGTTTCTCCTTGGGTTTATCCTGTATGGGACTCCCTGCACTTCCTGGACTTGGGTGGCTATTTCCTTTCCCATGTTAGGGAAGTTTTCAACTATAATCTCTTCAAATATTTTCTCTATCCTTTCTCTCACTCTTCTCCTTTGAGGACCCCTTTAATGTGAATGTTGTTGCGTTTAATGTTGTCCCAGAGGTCTCTTAGGATGTCTTCATTTCTTTTCAATGGTTTTTCTTTATTCTGTTCTGCAGTGAGTTCCACCATTCTCTCTTCCAGGTCACTTATCCATTCTTCTGCCTCAGTTATTCTGCTATTGATTCCTTCTAGTGTAGTTTTCATTTCAGTTATTGTGTTGTTCATGTCTGTTTGTGTGTTCTTTAATTCTTCTGTGTCTTTGTTAAGCACTTTTATCATCTTCTCGATCTTTGCCTCCATTCTTTTTCCAAGGTCCTGGATCATCTTCACTATCATTATTCTGAATTATTTTTCTGGATGGTTGCCTATCTCCACTTCATTTAGTTGTTTTTCTGGGGTTTTATCTGGTTCCTTCATCTGGTACATATCCCTTTGCCTTTTCATTTTGTCCATCTTTTTGTGAATGTGGTTTTTGTTCCACAGGTTGCAGGCTGTAGTTCTTCTTCCTTCTGCTGTCTGCCCTCTGGTAGATTTGGGTATCTGAGAGACTTGATGGGAGGGACTTGTGGTGGATAGAGCTGACTGTTGCTCTGGTGGGCAGAGCTCAGTAAAACTTTAATCCACTTGACTATTGATGCGTGGTGCTGTGTTTCCTCCCTGTTGGTTGTTTGTCCTGAGGCAACCCAACACTGGAGCCTACCTGGGCTGGGGTTAATGATAGTTTCTGGGAGGGCTCACGCCAAGGAGTACTTCCCACAACTTGTGCTGCCAGAGTCCTTGTCTGCACGGTGAGCCACAGCGCACCCCCCCAACCTCTGCAGAAGACCCTCCAATGCTAGCAGGTAGGTCTGGTTCAGTCCCCCCTAGGGTCACTGCTCTTTCCCCTGGGTCCCAATTCCCACACTGCTTTGTGTGTGCCCTCCAAGAGTGGAGTCTCTGTTTCCCCCAGTACTGTCGAAGTCCTGCAATCAATTCCCACTAGACTTCAATGTCTGATTCTCTAGGAATTCCACCTCCCATTGCCAGACCCCCAGGTTGGGAAGGCTGACGTGCATCTCAGAACCTGCACTCCAGTGGGTGGACTTCTGTGGTATAAGTGTTCTCCAGACTGTGAGTCACCCATGCAGCAGTTATGGGGTTTGATTTTCCTGTGATTGCGCCCCTCTTACCATCTCATTGTGGCTTCTCCTTTGTCTTTGGATGTGGGGTATATTTTTTGGTGAGTTCCAGTGTCTTCCTGTCGATGATTGTCCAGCAGCTAGTTGTGATTCTGGTGTTCTTGCAAGAGAGATTGAGAGCATGTCCTTCTACTCTGCCATCTTGGTTCCTCCCTCCCTTTTCTCATTTTGATATCAAGATAATGTTGGCTTTGTAGAATGAGTTTGGAAGTCTTACCTCCTCCTCAATATTTTGGAAGATTTCGAAGAGGGTTGTGTTTTTTTTTAATTTAGTTTAATTAATTTAATTTTTTATACAGCTGGTTTTTATTAGTTATCTATTTTATGCATATTAGTGTATGTATGTCAATCCCCGAAGAGGGTTGTGTTAATTCTCCTTTAAATATTTGGTAGAATTCTCCAGGGAAGCCATCTGGTTCTGGAGTTCTCTGCTTTGGGACTTTTTTTTATTATAGGTTCAATTTCTTTACTTGTTGTACTGTTCAGATTTTCTATTTCCTCTTGATTCAGTCTTGGTAGATGTCTATTTCGAGAAATGTGTTCATTTCTTCAAAGTTATGTACTTTGCCGTATAATTATTCATAGTAGTCTCTTGTGATTCTATGTATTCCTGTCATATCATTCCTGTTGAAATGTCTCCTCTTTCTTTTATAATTTTATTTTTTGAAATTTCTCTCTTTGTTTTTCATAGTCTAGCTAAAGATTTTCCAATTTTGTTTATCTTTTTGAAGAACTATCTCTTAGTTTCATTAATTCTTTCTATTATTTTTCTGGTCTATATTTCATTTATCTCTGCTCTGATCTTTATTATTTCCTTCCTTTTGTGAATTCAGCTTAATTTGTTCTTTTTCTAATTCCTTGAGGAGTAAACTTATGTCGTTTATTTGAAATCTTTCTAATTTACTAATATATCCATTTACTGCTATAAACTTTTCTCTCAGAACTGCTTTTGTTCTATCCCACAAGATTTGATACATTCTATTTTCATTTTTATTTGTTTCTAGATAACTTTTTATTTCCCTTTTGATTTCTTCTGTTACCCAATTTTTGTTCATAAAGGTATTGCTTAATTTCCTTTTCTCTAGGTCCTCTCACTTTCTCTTGTTGATTTCTAGTTTCATACCATTGTGGTCAGAAAAGATAGTAAGTATGATTAAATCTTCTTGAATTTGTTAAGATTTGTTTCGTGGCCTGTCATATGATCTATGCTTGAGAATTATTCCTGTGCCCTTGAGAAGAATATGTATTCTGCCGCTGTTGGATGGAATGTCTGTACATGCATAACTAGTTTCATTGTGCTTCATTTTATCATGATTTGCAGATATGGAAGTTTTTACAAATTGAAAGTTTGTGGCAACCCTGTGTTGAGCAAGTCTCTTGGCACCATTTTTCCAATAACATTTGCTTACTTTGTGTCTTTGTGTCATATTTTGATAATTTTCCCCATATTTCAAACCCTTCACCATCAAAAATGCTATGACTTGCTAAAGGCTCAGATGATGGTTAGCATTTTTGATCAATTAAAGTATTTTTTAATTAAGGTATGCACATTATTTTTTTAGACATAATTCTATTGCATACTTAATAGATTGCAGTATTGTATAAACATAACTTCTATATGCACTGAGAAACAAAAAATTTGTGTGACTTGCATTATTATGATATTTGCTTCATTGTGGAGATATCTGGAGCCAAACCCACAATATCTCTGAGGTATGGCTGTATCTCTGTTAAGTCCATTTGTTCCAAGGTATGTTTCAATGTCAATGTTACAAGTATGTTGATGTACCCTACTATTATTGCAATTTTGTCTATTTCTCACTTAAGATCTGTTAGTATTTGCTTAAAATATTTTGGTGCTGGTGGGTTGAGAGTATATATATAGCTGTTATATTTTCTTATTGTAGTGACACTTTTATTGTTATATAATGACCTTCTTTGTCTCTTGTTAACTTTTTCTGGCTTGACATCTATTTTGTCTGATATAAGTATGACTATGCTCACCTTCTTTTTGTTTCTGTTTTCTTGACATGTCACGTTTCACTGTTTTACTTTTAGCCTATATGTGTTTTTAGAGCTGAAATGAGTCTCCTGTAGGCAACATATGGTTGTTGTTGTTGTTGTTTTAATCTTTTTAGCCACTCAATGCTTTTGGATTGGTGAGTTTAATCCATTTACATTTAAGGTCAGTATTTATGTGTAAAGATTTACTACTGTCATTTTATCATTTACCTTCTGGTTATTCTGTCTCTCCATTGCTTCTTTTTCCTCTGTTTCTGTCCATTTTTGTAAATTTGTGGTTTCTCACGGTGATTTGCTCCATTCCCCCCCTTTTTGTTTAATGTTTCTGTCCAAGATTTTTGCTTTGTGGTTACCATACAGTTTACAGAAAACAACTCATAGATAAAATAGTCACTTTTGCTGATAGCAGTTTGTCTTTATTTACCTATAAACTTTTCATCCTATTCCTCTTCCCATTTTATTTTTATTTTTGATGTCACAAATTATCTTTTCATGATGTGATTTTATTACCAACCTGTAGTAGCTATAGCTATTTTTAATGCTCCTTTCCTTGAACATTTATGCTATTATTAAATGTTAAACATATTATTCTGAAAAAGAGTTACTATTTTCTAATTCTCTCTATTTATCACCTCAGAGTTTTGTGTACTTTTTATTGTTTCAATTTGAAGAGTTTATTTCAGCATTTCTTATAAGATAGTTCTAGTGTTGATGAATTCTATCAGTTTTTGTTTGTCTGGAAAAGCCTTTATTTATCATTCATATCTGAAAGAAAACTTTTCTGGATAGAGTATCCCTGGCTGGCAATTTTTATCTTTGAGTATTTGAATATGACATTCTACTCTTTGCTTGGCTGCAGAGTTTCTGCTGAAGAGTCTGATGATAGACTAATAAGGGTTCCTCTGTAGATTAGTATTTTTCCCCTGGCTGCCTTTAAGTTCTTTTTTTATCATTGGATTTTGTCAGTTTTATATGATGTGTCTTGGAGAAGGTCTTTTACATTGGGATAAGATGTTCTATTAGCTTTGTGGACTTGTATATCCATTTCCTTCCCCAGGGTGTGGACGTTCTCAGCTATTAATTTCTTAAATAAGTTATCTGGTCCCTTGTCCCTCTTTATCTATTAATATTATGTTGGTTCTTCTGAAGAAGTCTGAGAGTTCTCTTAGGGTTTATTCACTTTTTTAAAAAAATAATTCTCTCTCTTCTTCCACCTGAATCATTTCTAAATTCCTAAACTTGAGATTGCTTATTCTACATTCTATAAGATCTGCTCTATTTCTAACATTTTCTAATGCATTCTTCACTTCATTTATTGAGTTCTTGAGCTCTAGAATTTCTCTTTGGATTTTTTTTTTTAGAATTTCTATCTTTTTGGTAATGTACATTTTCTGTTCATTAATTTTATATCTGACATCATTGTGTTGCATTTCTGAGTAGTCTTTTAGCTCATTGACTTTCTTCATTACAGGCTTGTTGAACCTTTATCAGACTGACTGCAATATCCCATGTCTTTTGATTGGTTTGTGGAAATTTTAAATTTTATTTTTGTGATACTATATTACTGTGGTTTTTTTATAATGGTAATGAAAAGTGTCTCTGCTGCTGCATTTAAAGTGGTGAACACATTTCTTACTTAGTTAAGGCTTTGTTTATGTGGATTCTAACAATTTAACATGTTGGTAATTAGGAGCCTTCCTTTTGTTTTCCAGAAGGTAACAGTATAGCACAAGTTTTTGTTTTTGTACCAGAGCTGACTGGCCACTAATTTTGGGTGTTATGTGCGTTAACAAAAAAGCTGGCAAAGAAACAAAACAAAACAGAAAATGGTGGTGGCATAATGGGAGGAGGTATGTGCTTAACATTTGGGGTCTTAGGGGTGCCCATGGCCCAGTAAGGGGATCCTTGATTGGGGGGTGTACCAGAGATCTGTGGGTGGATCTCTTACCTAAGTCCTGAGGCAGACAGCAAAAAACACATTCCTTTCACTTTCCTTGTCTATCTTATTGCCCTTCCTTTTCTTCTCCACAGTAAGTGCAGTCTCTTCTTAAAGGGAGCAAAGAATCCTTCCCACTACAGTACACATGGTTGGACAGACCCCTAACTCCACCTTCACATTTTACCTCCTGTGCCAGAAAGGTTATGCTGGCCCAGTGCCACTTCAGGTTTTGCCAACACTCCCCTGGTTCTGCAGCCTCCTCCAAGGTCCATTCCACCCACTTTCAGATAGACAGATTGATGGGTCTCTCAGGTGTACTGTTGTGCTGTGCAGAGGCACTTTTGTTTGGTTATGTATGTCCAACTAGTTGTAATTAAATGGGAGAAAATAAATAAATGAATCACATCATCATGATGCTGATGTCACTCCCTCTTATTAATTTATTTTTGAATGTTGAAGTAGCCCTGAATAACTGGAATAAATCACACTTGGTTGTAGTGTGTAATCCTTTATATACACTTTAAAATTAATTTGGTCTTACTTTGAGGAGGATTTTTTCATCTGTGGTCATGAGAGATATTGGTATGTATTATCTTTTCTTGAAAAGTCTTTGTCTAATTTTGGTATTAGAAAAATGCTGCCTTCAGAGAATGATTTCAGAAACGTTCCCTCTGCTTCTATATCCTTGAACAGATTGTAGAAAATTAATATAATTTATTCTTTAAATGATTAGTAGAATTTTCAACTGAACACATCTAGGATTGGAGTTTTCTGTTTTGGAATGTTATTATTTATTCAATTTATTTTATAGATACAGGATTATTCAGATTATCTTTTTCTTCTTGTAAGAATTTTGGCAGATCAAGTGTTTTAAGGAATTTATTCAGTTTGCCTAGGCTATCAAAACTGTGGGCATAGAGTTGTTCAAAATATTTCTTTATTCTTTTAAAGTCCATGAGATTTGTAATAATGTCCCCTCTTTTAGCTCTGATATTAGTAATTTGTTTTCTCTATTATATTCTTAGTTATCCTGGGTAGAAGTTTATCAATTTTATTGATCTCTTAAAAGAACCAGATTTTGGTATTTTTAATTTTCTCTATTGATTTCCTGTTTTCAGTTTAGGTGATTTCTGCTTTCATTTTTATTTTATTTTATTTTGTCCAGCTTTATTGAGATATAATTGACATAAAAAGTTTAAGGAGTACAATGTGATGATTTGATACACATATGTGTTGTGAAAATGTTTACCACAGTAAGATTAGTTAATACATCCATCATCTTACATTATTAGAATTTTTGTGTGTTTAGAGCATGTAAAATCTACTCTCAGCAACTTTCAAGTATACAATACAATACTGCCAACTAAAGTTGCCAGGCTGAATATTAGATTCCCAGAACTTATTTATAACTGGAAATTTGTATCCTTTTACAATACCTTTTATTTTCTTATGATTACTTTGGAATTAAGTACCTTTACTTTTTCTTGTTTTTGAAGTGGAAGCTTAGATTATTGTTTTTAGACCTTTCCTTTTTTCTAATATATGCATTCAAAGCTATAAATTTTCCTCTAAGCAATGCTATGTCAGCATATTACAAATTTTGATAATTTGTATTTTCCTTTTTTCTAAGTTCAAAATATGTTTTTAATTTATCTTAAGATTTCTTCTGTATCCAAATTTAGAAATGTGTTTTGGTTATTGAAATATAGTTGATTTTCAATATTATAATAGATTCAGATGTGTAGCGTAGTGATTCAGTATTTTTATAGATTATGCTCCATTAAAAGTTATTACAAGATAAAATCTATATTTCCCTCTGCTATACAATATATATTTGTTGCTTATCTATTTTATACATAGTAGTTTGTACCTCTTAATCCCATACCCCTATCTTGCCCCTTCACCCTCCACTCTCCATACTGGTCTCCACTAGTATGTTTTCTATATTTATGAGACTTTTTCTGCTTTGTTTTATACATTCTTTTTATTTTTAGCTTGCAAATATGAGTGATAACATACAACATTTGTCTTTCTCTGTCTGACTTATTTCACTCAGCATAATACCTTCTAGGTCCAAACATCATTGCAAATGGCAGAATTTCATTCTTTTTTATGGCTGAGTAATATTTCATTGTAAATATATACCACAATTTCTTTATCAATTCATTTGTTGATGAACATTTGGGTTGCTTCCATATTATGGCCATTTTAATAATGCAGCCATGAACATTGGTATGCATGTAACTTTTTGAATTAGTGTTTTTGTTTTCTTCAGATATATACCCATCAGTAGAATTGCTAAATCATATGGTACTCTATTTTTAGGTTTTCTTTTTTTTACAAACCTTCATACTGTTTTCTGTAGTGGCTGCACCAATGTACATCCTCAACAGAGAACACACCAATGTACATTCCTAACAACAATGTACAAGAGTTCACTTTTCTCCACATATTCACCAACATTTGTTACTTGTAGAATTTTCTGATGATAGCCATCTGACAGGTATGAGGTGATATTGTGGTTTTGATTTTCATTTCTCTGATGATTAGCAATGTTGAGCATCTTTCATGTGCCTGTTAGCCAAAAGCATGTCTTCTTTGGAAAAATGTCTTACTCAGGTTTTCTGCCCATTTTTAAATCAAGCTGTTTTTTGATATTGAACTGTAGGAGCTGGTGACACATTTTGGATATTAACCTCTTATCAGTTATATAATTTGCAGTTAATTTTTCCCCATTTTGTAGGTTGTATTTTCATTTTTTCTATGGTTTACTTTGCTGTGGAAATTATTTTAAGTTTAATTACATCCCAATTTTTTTAAAATTTTATTTCTTTTGCCTTAGGGAAAAAACCAAAAGTATATTGCTATGACTTATGTCAAAGAGTGTTCTGCCTATGTTCTCTTCTAGGAGTTTTAAACTTTCAGGACTTACATTTAGGTCTTTAAGCCATTTTGAGTTTATTTTTGTATACACTGTGAAGAAATCTTATAATCTCATTCTTCTACATGTAGCTATCAAGTTTTCCCAGCACCAGTTATTAAAGATATTGTCTTTTCTTCATTCTATATTCTTGCTACTTTGTTTTAGATTAATGGACCATAGGTTGGTGGGTTTATTTCCTACCTCTCAATTCTGTTCCATTGCTCTGTTCTTGTCTGTTTTTATGCCAGTACTGTGCTGTTTCATTTACTGTAGCTTTGTAGTATAGTATGAAGTCAGGGAGAATGATAACTCCAGCTGTGTTCTTTTTCTCAAGATTGCTTTGGCAATTTGTGGTCTTTGGGGTTTCATATAACTTTTAGGAATAATTGTTCTAGTTCTGTGAAAAATATCATGCATATTTTGATACAGATTGCATTAAATCTGTAGATTGCTTTGGTATGGACATTTTAATACATTTAAATAATATTAATTCTTCCAATGATAGAACATGGGACATCTTTCCTTTTCTGTGTATCAACTTTAATTTCCTTCATGTTTTATAGTTTTCAGAGTATAGGTCTTTCAGCTCCTTGGTGAAGTTTATTCCTAGGTATATTATTGTTTTTATGCAATAATAAATGGGAATATTTTCTTGCTTTAATTTTCTGATAGTTCATTATTAGAGTATAGAAAAGTAACAGATTTCTGTATATTAATCTTGTATTCTGCAAATTTACTGAATTCATTTATTAGTTCTAATAGCTTTTGGGTAGAGACTTGGGTTTTCTACATATAGTATCATGTCATTTGCAAATAGGTATAGTTTCACTTTTTCGCTTCCAATTTGGATACTCTCAATATTTATTTCTCTTTTTCTGGTCTAATTGCTATGGCTAGGACTTCTAATATTGTGTGAAATAAAAATGGTGAGACTAGGCATCCTTGTCCTGTCCCTGATTTTAGAGGAAAAGCTTTCAGCATTTTACGAATAAGTATGATGCTAGCTGTGGGTTTATAATAAATGGCCATCATTATGTTGAGATATTTTCCCTCTATACCAACTTTGATGAGGGATTTCATCATGAGTAGATGTTGAATTTTCTCAAATGCTTTTTCTGCATATCCTGAGATGATCATGTGATTTTCTCTTTCATTTGTTAATGTGTTGTATCATGTTGATTGATTTGTGAATGTTGAACCATCCTTGCATCCCTGGAAAAAATTCCATTAGATCATGATGTATGATTCTTGTTATACTCTGTAGGATTCAGTTTTTGTTTTTGTTTTTGTTTTTTTGCGGTATGCAGGCCTCTCACTGTTGTGGTCTCTCCTGCTGCAGAGCACAGGC
This sequence comes from Delphinapterus leucas, assembly GCF_059928025.1. Classification (NCBI taxonomy): domain Eukaryota; kingdom Metazoa; phylum Chordata; class Mammalia; order Artiodactyla; family Monodontidae; genus Delphinapterus; species Delphinapterus leucas. The sequence goes on along the minus strand of NC_143150.1, from coordinate 63,003,943 downwards.
TCCAGACACACAGGCTCAGCAGCCATGGCTCATGGGCCTAACCACTCCACGGCATGTGGGATCTTCCCGGACCAGGGCATGAACCCGTGTCCCCTGCATCGGCAGACGGACTCTCAACCACTGCGCCACCAGGGAAGCCCTGTAGGATTCAGTTTGATGAAATTTTGTTAAGGATTTTTGTCTCTATATTTATCAGAGTTATTGACCTGTAATTTCCTTTTTTTTTTTTTTTTGGTAATGTCTTTGTCTGATTTTGATATCAGGGTAATGGTGGCCTCCTAGAATGAATTTGGAAGTGTTAGTCCCCTTAAATGTTTTAGAATACTTTGGGAAGGATAAGTGTTAGCTGTTCTTTATATGTTTGGTAGAATTCCACTTTGAAGTCATCAATTTCTGGTTTGTTTGCTGGGAGATTATTTATTATTCAGTTTTCACTACTAATTACCTGCCTGTTCAAATTGTTTGTTTCCATTTTCTAATTGAAGAACAGTTGATTTACAATATTGTGTTAGCTTCAGGTGTTCATCAAAGTGATTTGGTTTTATATATATATGTGTGTGTGTGTGTGTGTGTGTGCATGTATACTATATATATACTATTTAAAAATTCTTTTCCATTATAATTTATTACAAGACATTGAATATAGTTCCCTGTGCTATACAGTAAATCCTTTTTGTTTATCTAGTTTATATATGGTACTGTGCATCTGTTAATTCCATAGTCATAACTTATTCTCCCCCCCACTTCCTCTTTGGTAGCTATAAGTTTTTCTATGTCTGTGAGTCTGCTTCTGTTTTGTAAATAAGTACATTTGTACTATTTTTTGTATTCCACATATAAGTGATATCATATAATATTTTTCTTTTCACTTAATATGATAATGTCTAGGTCCATTGAGGCTGTTACAAATAATATTCATACATAATTTTTTATGGCTGAGTGATATTTCATACCACATCTTCTTTATCCATTCATCAGTTGATGGACATTTAGGTTGGTTCCATGTCTTGGTTATTGTAAATAGTGCCTTTATGAACACTGGGGTACATGTATTTTTCAAATTAGAGCTTTTATCCTTTTCAGATACATGGCCAGGAGTGGGATTGCTGGATCATAAGTTAACTCTAATTTTAGTTTTTTTAAGGTACCTCCAGACTGATCTCCATAGTGGCTGCATCAATTTACATTCCTTCCAACAATGTAGGAGTGTTCCCTTTTCTCTACACCCTCTCCAGCATTTGTTATTTGTAGACTTTTTCATGACGGCCATTCTGACCAGAGTGAGGTGATACCTCACTGTAGTTTTTATTTGCATTTCTCTAATAATTAGCGATATTGAGCATATTTTCTTGTGCCTATTAGCCATCAGTACATCCTCACTGGTGAAATGTGTATTTGGAACTTTAGCCCATTATTTGATATTTTTTTTAAATTGAATTTTATGAGCTGTTTGTATATTTTGGAAATTAAGCCCTTGTCGGTTCCATCATTTACAAATATTTTCTCCCAGTCTACAGGTTTCCTTTCATTTTGTTTATACTTTCCTTTGCTGTGCAAAAGCTTATAAATTTGGTTAGGTCCCATTTGTTTATTTTTGCTTTTATTTCTATTGTCTTGGGAGACTAACCTAAGAAAACATTGCTATGGTTTATGTCAGATAATGTTTTGCCTGTGTTCTTTTCTAGGAGTTCTATGGTGTCCTGTGTTTTATATTTAAGTCTTTAAGGCATTTTGATTTTATTTTTGTGTATGGTGTGAGGGAGTGTTCTAACTTCATTGATTTACATACAGCTGTCCAACTTTTCCAACACCACTTGCCAATTGACAATGATTAATTGATCTTAGATATGTGGGTTTATTTCTTAGCTATCTATTCTATTCCACTGATCCATATATCAGTTTTTGTGCCAATACCACATCCTTTTGATTACTGTAGCTTTGTAGTGTTGTCTGAAGTCTGGGAGGGTTATGCCTACAGCTTTTTTTTTTTTCCCTCAGGATTGCTTTGGTAATTCTGGGTTTTTTGTTGTTCCATATAAATTTTAGAATTGTTTGTTCTAGTTCTGTGAAAAATGTCATGGGTAACTTGATAGGGATTACATTAAATCTGTAGATTTATTTGGGTATTATGTCCATTTTAACAAGATTAATTCTTCCAATCCAGGAACATGGAATATCTTTCAATTCCTTTAAATCATCTTCAATTTCCTTTATCAGTGTTTTATTGTTCTCAGAATATAAATCTTCCACCTCCTTGGCTAGTTTTATTCCTAGTTATTTTTTGATGTGATTTTAAATGTTTTTTTTAAACTTTCTCTTTCTGTTATTTCATTGTTAGTGTAAAGAAATGCAACAGATTTCTGTATATTAATCTTGTATCCTGCTACCTTGCTGAATTTATCCATCATTTTTAGTAGTTTTTGTGTGGGTCTTAAGGTTTTCTATATAGAGTATCATGTCACCTTCATATAATGATAATTTTACCCCTCCCATTCCTAGTTTGATTTCTTTTATTTATTTTTCTGGTCTGATTGCTGTAGCTAGGACTTCCAATACTATGTTGAATAGAATTAGTGAGCATGGGCACCCTTGTCTTATTCCAGAATTTCACCATTTAGTAATATATCATATTGGCTATGGGTTTGTCAAAAATAACTTTTATTATATTGAGATATGTTACTTCTATACCCACTTTGGCAAGTGTTTTTTATCATGAATGAATGTTGAATTTTATCAAATGCTTTTTCTACATCTGTTGAGATGATCATGTGGTTTTTGTCTTTTCTTTTGTTAATGTGTTGTATCATATTGATTGATTTGTTGTCCTTTTGACACTGGAATGCATCCAACTTGATTGATCCTTTTTATGTGTTGTTGGATTTGGTTTGCTAATATTTTGTTGAGAGCTGTTACACCTATATTCATCAAAGATATTGGCCTGTAATTTTCTTTTTTGGTAGTATCTATGTCTGCTTTTAGTATCAGGGTGATGGTGGTTTCATAGAATGACTTTGGGAGTGTTCCCTCCTTTTCAGTCTTTTGGAAGATTTTGAGAAGAGTTGTTATAAGTCTTCTTTGTATGTTTGGTAGAATTCCCCAGTGAAGCCATCCAGTCTGGACTTTTGTTTGCAGGGAGTTTTTTAAAATGACAGATTCTTTTTCACTTCTAGTGATCAGTCTATTCAAATTATGTATTTCATCTTGTTTCAGTTTCAGTGGGCTGTATGTTTCTAGAAACATGTCCATTTCTTCTAGGTTGTCCAATTTGTTGACATATAACTGTTCATAATATTTTCTTATCGTATTTTGTATTTTTGCTATGCTCATTGCTATTTATCCTCTTTCATTTCTTATTTCGTTTATTTTGGTCCTGTCTCTTTTCTTCTTGGTGGACCTGGCCAGTGGTTTGTCAATTTCATTTATCCTTTCAAAAAAACCCACTCTTGGTTTTATTGATTTTTTTTGTTGCTTTTAAAACTTTCTTTTATTTATTTTCTCTATTATCTTTATTATTTCTATCCTTCTGCTGGTTTTGTTTGTTCTAGTTCTTTTAGGTAGTAGATTAGGTTATTTAATTGAGGTTTTTTCTTGTTTTTTGATGAAGACCTGTATCACAATGAACTTTCTTCTTAGAACTGCTTTTGCTGCATCCCATAGATTTTGTATGGTTGTGTTTTCATTGTCTTTTGTCTCAAGGTATTTAAATTTTCCTCTTTTATTTTATTGTTGACCCATTTGTTATTTAGTAGCATGTTGTTTACTCTCCATGTAATCATTTTTTTCTCTCTCATTTCTCTTTCTAAGGCTGGTTTCTAGTTTCATGCCATTGTGGTCAGAAAAAATGCTTGAAATAAGTTCTATCCTCTTAAATTTGTTGAGGCTTGTTTTGTGTCATAGTATGTGGTCATTCCTAGAGAATGTTCCATATGCCCTTGAAAAAAATGTGTATTTTTTGGATGTAATGTCGTGAAAATATCAATTAAGTCCAACTGTTCTATTCTGTCATTTAGAATCTCTGTCACCTTACGGATTTTCTGTCTGGAAGGTCTGTCCATTGATGTCACTGGGGTGTTAATGTCTCCTACTATTATTGTACTCCTCTAAATTTATCTTTTTATGTGTGTTAGTATTTGTTTTATGTGCACTTATATTGGGTGCCTATATGTTAGCAGTTGTAATATAATTCTTTTGTATTGAGCCTTTTATTATTATATACTGTCCTTCTTTGTCTTTCTTTATGGCCTTTGTTTTCAATCTATTTTTTCTTATGTCAGTATTGCTACCTCCACTTTCTTTTCATTTCTGTTTGCATGAAATATATTTTTCCATCATTTCACTTTCAATCTATGTGTGTCCTTCACTCTAAAGTGGGTCTTGTGGACAACATACTGTAGACTCTTGTTTTATTATCCAATCTGCCACTGTATGTCTTTTGATTGGAGCATTTACTCCATTGACATTTAAGGTAATTCTTGATAAATATGTATTTATTGCCATTTTAAACTTTGTATTTCAGTTGATTTTGTATTTCTTCTTCTTTCTTTTTCTTTTTGTTTTTTCTTTTTGTGGCTTGATGTTTTTCTTGTGTATTATGCTTTTGTTCTCTTCTTTTTGGTTTTTGTGAGTCTATTGTAGGTTTTAGATTTGTGGTTGCCCGGGTTTTCAAGTATGTTAATCCATAACTATATCTACTTGCTTTAGACTGGTAGTCATGTAAGCTCAAACACGTTCTAAAAGATCTATATTTTCTTACTCTCCTCCCCCACATTTTGTGGTTTTGGGGTCCTACTTTACAACCTCATGTTCATACTATTGCTGTTCATTGTAATTATAATTGCTTTCACAGAATTTTTATTGTATTTTAATCTATGTACTGGCTTGTTTAAGTGATCCTCAATTCTTTTATACCTTTACCTTTCCTATTGTGATTTTCCCTTTCCTATAGATTCTTGCTTCTTTTGTATTTAGAGAAGAACTTTCAATATTTCTTTTAAGATAGGTTTAGTATTGCTGTATTGTTTTAGTTTTGGCTTATCTGAGAAATACTTTGACTTTACTTCTATTCTAAATGATAGTCTTGCTGGGTAGAGTATCCTACTTTGAAGGTTTTTCTCCCTCAGGACTTTGAATATATCATGCTACTCCCTTCTGGCCTGCAACGTTTCTGTAAATAAATCAGCTGACAGCCTTATGGCAGCTCCCTTGTAGCTGACTGTTTTTATCTTGCTGCCTTTAGCAACCTCTGTTTATTTTTAACTTTTGCCATTTTAATGATTATATGTCTTGGAGTAGGTCTGTTTGGATTCATCTTATTTGGAACCTCTGTATTTCCTGTATCTGGATATCTATTTCCTTCTTTAGGTTTGTGAAGTTTTCAGCCTTAATTTCTTCAAATATATTTTCAATCCCCTTTTTTCTTTCTTCTCCTCTGGGATTCTTATAATGCATAGATTGGCATGCTTTATATTATCCCATAGATCTCATATGTTGCTTTCATTTTCTTTTATTTATCTTTCTGTCTGCTGTTCTGATTGGGTGATTACCATTATTCTATCTTCCATATCTCTCATTTTTTCTTCTGCATTATTTAGTTTGCTATTTATGACCTTTAGCTCAGTGTTCATCTCAGCTATTGAGTTGTTTAATTTTGATTGGCTCCTCTTCATTGTTTCTAGCTCCTTGTTATAGTGATACACATTTCTATCAATAATATTTCTTAATTCCTTCAACATTTTTATTACTTCCTTTTTAAACTTGGTTTCTTGTAGATTGGAGAGGTTTGTTTCATTGTTTGTTCTTTGAGGGGATTTTTCTTGTTCTTTTATTTAGGAGTAGTTCCTCTGCTCTTCTTTATTCTTATATTTCTCTGACTCTATTAATGTAGGAGATACAGTTACCTATTCTGATTGTGAAGGGTTGTTTTTATGTGGGAGTTTCCCTGTGTAGCCCACTTGAGTCTAATATTTTTAGTGCAAGGGCTATTTTTGGTATGATGTTTGCCATATCTTTCCTCTGTGTATGCTGGTCCTTGTCCACTTGATAGGGGGTGTGTTTCCTGTTGTGGTGACCAGTGCCTGTAGTGGATATTGGGTGAGGATTCCTTTCTCTGTGGTTCTCACACTGTTGTCAGGTGCTGGGTCTGCTTCCCAGTTTTTGGAGTAGAAACCCACAGATCCAAATCTAAGCTGTAGTGTGAGGTAAATGGGACTGGATTGCTCCCTCTCAGAAAACAGCTGCTGCATGTTCCCCAGGAGTTGTCTGCCTAGATGTGCAATTCTCTGACATCACCTGCCACCCAGTGAAGTGTGCATCTCCACAAAGATTACTGATGCTGGCACTGCCCTCAGGGATCACCTCCACTTGGGAGCTCCAGTAGTCAGCTCAGAGGTCCCTTAGTTGTACATGTGCACTCACAAAGCCATCAGTGTGAAAACCCACCAGAACCCTGTCCCCTGAACCCATATATGAGATGGTCCTCAGGCATGCATGTGTGCTCCCATTCCCAAAATCCGCTGGATCAAGAACCTGCTGGAGCTGCCTCTCATTGTCCACAGTGGGATTTCTGGTAATTGGCTCAGATATCAGCCCTGCCTCCCCATATGCACTCTTACAGAGTTCCAGGACCTGCAGAGTCCAGAGCCATGCCCCACTGTGATCATGCTGACAATGAGGATGCTATGGCAAACCCACATCCCTACTTTCCTGTGTTGACAATGGCACTTGTATGGAGAACATGCACTCCATCCTGCATGCAGCCCCTGTTGCAGCTGGGCCCATACACCAGGATCTTTGAGCTGTCTCTGCATGGACAAATGAAGTCCTTTCCCCAAGTTTATATGTTGAAGCCCAAGGTTCTGTACCTAGTTGCTATGCAAACCAGCAGGCGCACATCTAGGGCTGGGAAATACTGCAACGTTGAGAAGACCATGTGTACTGGTCTCTCTCTATCCTACAGAGCTGCAGACCAGCTTCCACCTCTCCTCTTCAGCCTCTGAACCCCCATATCTGTCCCAGCAGACCTCCCAACCAGTGAAGGAGGTTCCTAAGGTGAGGGAACACTTTTGCTTTCACAGCTCCCTCCCAGGGATGCAGGCCTTATCCTAATTCATCTTCTTCTCCCTTTTCCGTTTCTCCTACCCAGTTACATGGGGATCTTTCTTGAAGCTTTGGTTGTATAAGATTGTCTACAGGCTTCCAATTGGTATTCTGTGAGAATTGTTCCCCATGTAGATGTGTTTTTGATGTATTTGTGGGAGGAGGTGAGCTCTACATCCTTCTACTCCACCATCTTGATCTCCTGAAACTCTATTTTGATTAAGTCTTGAAAGTCATATGTTTCTAGAATTTTTTTCATTTCTTCTAGGTTGTCCTATTGTTGGCATATGAGTGTTCATAGTATTCTCTTATGATATTTTTACATCTCTCTGGTATCAGTTGTTATTTTTTCTCTTTCACTTCTTATTTTGTTTATTTGGATGCTCTCCTTTCTTTTCAGTAAGACTGGCTAAAAGTTTACCTTTTATTTTTTTCACAAAAAAAACAGCTCTTGGTTTTGTTCATCTTTCCTATTTTTTAAAAATATCTTATTTATTTTCTGTCAGAGCTTTATTACTTCTTTCTTCTGCTAATTTTGGGTTTTGTTTGTACTACATTTTCTGATTCATTTTGGTGGTGGTTTGTGTTGTTTATTTGAGATTTTTATTACTTCTTTGGGAAGGCCTGCATTGCTATAATCTTCCTTCTTAGAACTGCTTTTGCTGCATCCCATAGTTTTGGAGTATTGTGTTTCCAATTTCATTTGCCTTGAGGTGTTTTCTCATTTGCTGTTTGATTTCTTCATTGACCCATTGTTTTTTTTAATAGCATGCTATTTTGTCTACAATTGTTTATTATTTTCCCTTTTTTCTGTAATTAAACTCTGGTTTCATACCAATGTGGTTGGAAAAAATGCTTGATATAATTTCTATCTTCTCAAATTTGTTGAGACTTGTTTTATGACCTAGGTTGTTAGCTATCTTTGAGAAGGTTCCGTGTGCACTTGCATAGAATTTGTATTCTGCTGTTATTGGGTGTAATGTCCTGTAGACATCTATAACGTCCAACTGGTCTATTGTGTTATTTGAGACAACTATTGCCTTACTGATTTTCTGTCTGGATGATCTGCCCATCGAAGTTAGTGGGTTGTTAAAGTTCTCTACTATTGTTGTATTGTTTTTATTTTCTCCCTTTTTGTCTGTTAACATTTGCTTTATATATTTAGGTGTTCTTCTATTGGGTGCTTATAAGTTAATGAGTGTAATATGCTCTTTCAGTATTGTTCCATTTATCATGATAGAATGCCCTTTTATGTCTTTAGTTATAAACTTGTTTTATAGTCCATTTTTCTGATATTAGTATTGCTCCCCTCACTTCCTTGTTGTATCCTTTTTCATGAAATAACTTCTTCCACCACCTGTCCTCACTTTCTCTTTGTCACTGTGTTTCTTTAGTTCTGAAATGATTCTCTTGTAAGCAATATATAGGTGTTTTTTTTTTCCTTCAATCAGCCACCTTATGTCTCTTGATTTGAGCATTTTGTCCATTGACATTTAAATAAATTATTGATAGATATGTACTTATTTTCTTTTTATTACTATTTGTCCATTAGTTTTTGTAGTTCCTATTTTCATTTCTTCTTGTTTTTGTTTCTTCCCTTGTGGGTTGATGATTTTATTCAGTGGTATGCTTTTGTTCCTTTCTCTATTTCTTGTGTCTTTTTGCAGGTTTTTAATTTGTGGTTTCTATATGGTTCATATATGTTGACCTATAACTATATCTATTTCTTTAAGCTGGTAGTCATTTAAGGTCAAACACATTCTAAAAGATCTTACTTTTTTATACCCTCCCTCACATTTTGTGTTTTTGACATGTTTTTGATATTTTACATTTTGATTTTTTCCCCTTCACTGATTATTGTAGCTATAGTCACTTTCAGAATTTTTTTGCACTTTAATCTTCATAGTGGCTTAAGTGATATATCCTCACCCTTACTCTATATTTCCCTTTTCTGGTGGGACTTTTTCTTTCCTGTAGATTCTTACTTCTTGTTATAGTCTTTTCCACTTAGAGAAAAAACTTTTAACGTTTCTTTTAAGGTAAGTTTAGTATAGATGAACTATTAGTTTTTGCTTGTCTGATGTGCTCTTTATCTCTCCTTCAATTCCAAATGATAATCTTGCTGGGTAGACTTCCTTGGTTTCAAGGGTTTCACTTTCAGTACTTTGAATATACCATACCACTCCATTCTTTCCTGCAAAATCTCTGCAGAAAAATAAGTGAATAGTCTTACGGGTGTTTCTTTGTACTTGACTCTTTGTTTTTCTCTTGTTGCCTTTAGAATTGTCTCTTTATCTTTAGCACTTGACATTTTAATTATTATATGTCTTGGTATGGGTTTGTTTGGGTTCATCTTGTTTGGGACCCTCTGTGCTTCCTGTACATGGAGATCTGTTTCTTTCCTTAAGTTTGGGAAATTTTCAGCCAAAATTTAATTGAATACATCTTCTACCCCCTCTTTCTCCTTCTGTGATCCTTATAATGTGAATGTTGGTACACTTCACGTTATCCCAAAGATCTCTTAAACTGCTCTCATTTTTAAACTTGTTTTTCTTTTTGCTATTCAGATTGGATGATTTTGATTATTCGATCTTCCAGATTATGTACATGTTCTGTAACAGTCAGCTATTCATTCCTTCTAGTGTATTTTTCATTTCACTTATTTTTTTCTTCAGCTCTGAATGATTCTTTTCTATATTTCCTAGTTCCTTATTAAAATTCTCATTGTTTTCATTTATTCTTTTCCCTAATTGTTGTTACTAATGCTTTAATGCTTTATCTTAATGATCACCTATATAGGATCCTCTTTTAACTTCAATTAAAGAGGTTTAGATGGTTACATATCATCCTGGTAAAAAATGGTACAGTAGAAAACTTGGAGCTCTTGATCAATGGGGATCTTTTGTCTTACTTCAGTGGTTGTAAGGTTTATAGAGATAATCTATACCTGCATTAATAGGACAATTACAATTAATACAATTTATTTTAAGTTACTAAATATTTTTAGCACATATATGGTGTAGAATAATGTTGGATTATGCTGTAGGTCTGTGCTATCATACTGGATTCCATTACCTTTGCAGTATATAGCAGTGACAAAAGGTTTGTGACAGCTATAGTTATCCATAGTGTAACTTTCCATTAAATTCCTTTTTTTGTGTGAAGATTTGGGAGATGTATTAAGTTATTTAACTTTTTAAAATTTTTAGTTATAATGCATAGAGGTATATTATAAAGTGAGCATTTGATAAATGTAAACATTGATTGAATAAATTATGGACATTTGGACAGCTGGGAAAGAGTGTAAGTACAAAAGAGAGAGATTATATATTTTACCATTTTACTGCTTGTGCCTTTGATAGGGCTTATGTCTAGTTCATTTGGGGTGGTAATGGTCATTAAAATGCTATTGCATGAGGTGAGGCAAACTCTTTTGTACTTCAAAGTGAAAGTCGATTATGTCCAAAAAGCCAATATTTAAGTGATGCTGTTAAATTTGTAGGTTTTAGAGGTGTTCATAAGAGATAGTTTATTTATTTATGAAAGGAATAGCCAGGTTAACATTCTGTCAAAATTATTTTCTGTTTTTCTGGAAATGAGTTTACTTTAAGATTCTACCATTGTATGGGGAATAAATGTTTTTTGCCTTTCTTTTACAGGGGCCCTGTTTAGCCTGATTCTCAGTCTGTTTGTACTATGGAAGGCATATGCAGTTCCCTTCCCAAAATACATATCTATAGAAAGAAGTAACAGGTGTGTCCCAGAGAATGTCTTCATTGATGTGCAGTATGGATGGTCATTCATGTGTGCTTCTTTTGGGTCTTCCTTTGCATGCAAGTCAGGGATTATGTTTCATTTCATTGGCGGGGACACTGATGAGTTTCTTAAGTAAAAAAAAAAAATTGCAAATCTTCAGGGCAGATTCCTAATGGACACTTGAGTGAAAGTGAAACAAATTTGAGGCTTTGATTTTTGCTAAGTGATCAGAACATTACTTACCATCAGTAGACATTGATTACATGTCATTGCCAAATGAATGGAATATGGAGTGTGGTGCAATAAAAATAAAAGAAGGTTTAGAACAAATCATTTCAAAGAGGACTAGAATGAAACCTAATTTGGTCTTATGTCACAGAGACAAAAAGACTGGCACTGATCTCCTTAATGTATTTATAGTCATTAAGAAGGTAACCGTAGAGTCCCTCCCATCAGGAAACTTACACAATCCTCTTAGATAGCCTTATCCACAAGAGAGAAGACAGCAGAAGCAAGAAGGACTACAATCCTGCAGCCTGTAGAAAAAAAAAACAAATGCATTCACAGAAAGATAGACAAAATGAAAAGGCAGAGGACTATGTACCAGATGAAGGAACAAGATAAAACCCCAGAAAAACAACTAAATGAAGTGGAGATAGGCAACCTTCCAGAAAAAGAATTCAGAATAATGATAATGAAAATGATCCAGGACCTCGGAAAAAGAATGGAGGCAAAGATCAAGAAGATGCAAGAAATGTTTAACAGAGACCTAGAAGAATTAAAGAAGAAACAAACAAAGATGAACAATACAATAACTGAAATGAAAAATGCACTAGAAGGGATCAATAGCAGAATAACTGAGGCAGAAGAACGAATAAGTGACCTGGAGACAGAATGGTGGAATTCACTGCTGCATTAAAGAATAAAGAAAAAAAGAATGAAAAGAAATGAAAACAGCCTAAGAGACCTCTGGGACAAAATTAAACACAACGTTCACATTATAGGGGTCCCAGAAGGAGAAGAGAGAGAGAAAGGACCCAAGAAAATATTTGAAGAGATTATAGTTGATAAATTCCCTAACATGGGAAAGGAAATAGCAACCCAAGTCCAGGAAGCACAGCGAGTCCCATACAGGATAAACTCAAGGAGAAACACAACAAGACACATAGTAATCAAATAGGCAAAAATTAAAGAAAAGAAAAAGTATTGAAAGCAGCAATGGGAAAATGAAGAACAGCATACAAGGGAACTCTCATATGGTTAACAGCTGATTTCTCAGCAGAAACTCTACAAGCCAGAAGGGAGTGGCATAATATACGTAAAGTGATGAAAGGTAAGAACATACAAACAAGATTACTCCACCTGGCAAGGATTTCATTCAGGTTCAATGGAGAAATCAAAACCTTACAGACAAGCAAAAGCTAAGAGAATTCAGCACCACCAAACCAGCTCTACAACAAATGCTAAAAGAACTTTTTAAGTGTAAAACACAAGAGAAGGAAAGGACCTACAAAACAAACGCAAAACAATTAAGAAAATGGGCATAGGAACATACAGATCGATAATTACCTTAAATGTGAATGGATTAAATGCTCCAAGGAAAAGACACAGGCTTGCTGAATGGATACAAAAACAAGATGCATATATATGCTGTCTACAAGAGACCCACTTCAAACCTAGGGACACATACAGACTGAAAGTGAGGGGATGGAAGAAGATATTCCATGAAAATTGAAATCAAAAGAAAGCCGGAGTAGCTATACTCATATCAGATAAAATAGACTTTAAAATAAAGAATGTTACAAGAGACAAGGAAGGACACTACCTAATGATCAAGGGATCAATCCAAGAAGAAGATATAACAATTATAAATATATAGGCACCCAACATAGGAACACCTCAATACATAAGGCAACTACTAACAGCTATAAAACAGGAAATTGACAGTAACACAATAATAGTGGGGGACTTTAACACCTCACTTACACCAATGGACAGATGATCCAAAATGAAAATAAATAAGGAAACAGAAGCTTTAAATGACACAATAGACCAGATAGATTTAATTGATATTTATAGGACATTCCATCCAAAAACAGCAGATTATACTTTCTTCTCTAGTACGCATGGAACATTCTGCAGGATAGATCACATCTTGGGTAACAAATCAAGCCCCAGTAAATTTAAGATAATTGAAATCATATCAAGCATATTTTCTGACTACAACACTATGAGATTAGAAACGAATTACAAGGGAAAAAATGTAAAAATCACAAATACATGGAGGCTAAGCAATACGTTACTAAACAACCAAAAGATCACTGAAGAAATCAAAGAGGAGATCAAAAAATACCGAGAGACAAATGACAATGAAAGCATGGCAATCCACAACCTATGGATGCAGCAAAAGCAGTTCTAAGGTGGAAGTTTATAGCTATACAAGCCTACCTCAAGAAAGAAGAAAAATCTCAAGTAAACAATTTAACCTTACACCTAAAGGAACTAGAGAAAGGAGAAGAAACAAAATGCAAAGTTAGAAGAAGGAAAGAAATCATAATGATCAGAGCAGAAATAAATAAAATAGAAACAAAGAAAACAAAAGCAAAGATCAATAACACTAAATGCTGGTTCTTAGAGAAGATAAACAAAACTGATAAACCATTAGCCAGACTCATTAGAAAAAAAATAAAAGAGGGAGCAGATTCAAATCAATAAAATTAGAAATGAAAAAGGAGAAGTTACAACAGACACTGCAGAAATACAAAGCATCCTAAGTGGCTACCAGAACCAAATCTTTGCCAATAAAATGGACAACCTGGAAGAAATGGACAAATTCTTAGAAAGGCATAACCTTCCAAGACTGAACCAGGAAGAAACAAAATATGAACAGAAAAATCACAAGTAATGAAATTGAAACTGTGGTTAAAAATCTTCCAACAAACAAAAGTCCAGGACCACTATGGGAACATATGTATATGTATAACTGATTCACTTTGTTATAAAGCAGAAGCTGACACACCAATGTAAGGCAATTATACTCCAATAAAGATGCTTAAAAAAATTCTAGGACCAGATGGCTTCACAGGTGAATTCTATCAAACATTTAGACAAGAGCTAACACCCATCCTTCTCAAACTCTTCCAAAAATTTGCAGAGGAAGGAACACTCCCAAACTCATTCTATCCGGCCACCATCACCCTGATACCAAAACCAGACAAAGAAACTACAAAAAAGAAAATGACAGACCAATATCATTGATGAATACAGATGCAAAAATCCTCAACAAAATACTAGCAAACAGAATTTAGCAACACATTAAAAGGATCATCCACCACGATCAAGTGGGATTTACCCCAGGGATGCAACAATTCTTCAATATACACAAATCAATCAATGTGATACAGTGTATTAACAAATGAAGAATAAAAAAATATATGATCATCTCAATAGATGCAGAAAAAGCTTCTTACAAAATTCAACACCCATTTATGTAAAAACTCTCCAGAAAGTGGGCATAGAGGGAACCTACCTCAACATAATAAAGGCCATATACGACAAACCCACAGCAAACACCATTCTTAATGATGAAAAACTGAAAGCATTTCCTCTAAGATCAGGAATGAGGAAAGGATATCCTCTCTCACCACTATTATTCAACATAGTTTTGGAAGTCCTAGCCATGGCAATCAGAGAAGAAAAAGAAATAAAAGTAATACAAATTGGAAAAGAAGAAGTAAAACGATCACTGTTTGCAGATGACATGATACTATACACAGAGAATCCTAAAAATGCCACCTGAAAACTACCAGACCTAATCAATGAATTTGGTAAAGTTGCAGGATACAAAATTAATGCACAGAAATCTCTTGCATTCCTATACACTAATGATGAAAAATCTGAAATAGAATTTATGGAAACACTCTCATTTATCATTGCAACAAAAAGAATAAAATACCTAGGAATAAACCTACCTAGGGAAACAAAAGACCTATATGCAGAAAGCTATAAGACACTGATGAAAGAAATTAAAGATGATATGAACAAATGGAGAGATATACCATGTTCTTGGATTGGAAGAATCAATATTGTGAAAATGACTATACTACACAAAGCAATCTACAGATTCAATGCAATCCCTATCAAATTACCAATGACACTTTTTACGGAACTAGAACAAATCATCTTAAAATTTGTATGGAGACACTAAAGACCCGGGATAGCTAAAGCTGTCTTGAGGGAAAAAAGACGGAGCTGGAGGAATCAGACTCCCTGACTTCAGACTATACTACAAAGCTACAGTAATCAAGACAATATGGTACTGGTACAAAAACATAAGCATAGATCAATGGAACAAGATAGAAAGCCCAGAGATAAACCCACACACCTATGGTCAACTAATCTATGACAAAGGAGGCAAAGATATACAATGTAGAAAAGACAGTCTCTTCAATAAGTGGTGCTGGGAAAACTGGACAGCAACATATAAAAAATGAAATTAGAACACTCCCTAACACCATACACAAAATTAAACTCAAAATGGATTCGAGACCTAAATGTTAAACCAGACACTATAAAATTCTTAGAGGAAAACATAGGAAAAACACTCTTTGATGTAAATCACAGCAAGATCTTTTTTGATCCACCTCTTAAAGTAATGGAAATAAAAACAAAAATAAACAAATGGGACCTAAAAAAGAAAGTAAAAAAGAAGGTAACCTTAAACTCTGGTACCATGATTTTATTTTCAATCTTTTCAAAGCCAATGTAATTTACAGTAAGTGTTTATTTTTGATAAATTTGAGCTTGATTTTTTTTAAACAACCACTTAACCATACCTAACATACTAAACCAGCAATTGTATTTCTTAATTTAAAGCTCAGGAATGTGCCAGGAGACATACAGATCGTTTTTTTGCCTCATTTCCCTTGGCCAACAGATTTTAGAAACTGGGCAGTGGGTTAACACATGCATATTTTAATGGAGTGAATAGAAAACAGCTACATATGAAACACAAAGCATTTTATGTTTTCATGTCCTAGAATTGTATCTTTCCAACACAAAGTGATGTGTACTTGAACAAGATATTTATAAAAATATTATTTAAATAAATGCAATTAAAGATAATATTTTTTTAAAAATTAAAAGGTTTGTATTAGCAAGGCTATGAGATGTATTCAGATAAGTTCTGGCCTAGAGCATAAGAATGTATGCATATAATTCTGTGAACAATTTTGTTTGTTAGAAAGACAAACATCTTAAATGTTAGTAATGTGGAAGTGTTGTTGACACATTCATTAATTGAATCCTGTTTTCATCTGTATTGTCAACTCAATATGTCACAATTTAAACCACATCCACCTGTTCCTTAATCATTGCTGTTTATCATTTAAAAAACTCAACAGAAGTAATACAATATTTATTAATTAATGAGGATAATGTAAGAGGACATCTATGGGGGCAAAACTCTTTTAGATTAATCATTAATTTATACCAGAATCTAAAATATAAGTGTAGGTTCTCATATTGAAATCATTAATAAGGTAAAACCTAGCCTATAAGTCTTTTGGAGGATTCTTATGTGTTGTGTGAACAGTCTGTGAACCTCATAAGGAGAAGTAGCTGAGTAGTCACAATTAATAAATGAAAATGTATCACTGGTATGATTTTAATTTTTTTAAGGCTTGGGTGTGTTTATAGTGACTCAGATTCAGTCAATATTCTTAGATAGTAGTAATACTTGTGCTATCAGAATAAAAGCTCTAGTAACTGCTAATTTCCCTTCTATGCTGTGGTTACTGTAACCTATTCGATCATTATTACATTAGATTTACATGAATTTTCTTTTAGTGCAATCTAAATTACTATAGATTTTACTTTAGAATTGTCCAATAATCTGTATCAAATGATATCTTTTGTTTATTTTATTTGTAGACTTTAAAATTTTACTAATAAAATGCATGTTAAACTATGAACACTTTTTTCTTTTATCAGTTGGTACATTTGTTGCTCATATATGATCTCTTTTACATGTAAGGAAGAAATTCTAAAAAGAGAGTCAAAAGCATAACATAACATTTCAAAAATTAAGCAATCTTGAAGATCATTTAGTCATGAGCCTTCAATATTACATATGAGAAAACTGAGACCCTGAGAAATGAAGTGTCTTGCATAGACACATATGGGTATCAGAACTGGAAACTCAAATTGTATTCTTTGAAGTTTATAATGTCAATTGATTTCCATGTAAATGAAGTTGATGACAACTAAATGGTGCCTAGAACAGCACACATAAATTTCATAGTTTGCAGGTAAGTTTTAAACTTTCAGTGAGTCAGCAAGCTCTTGTTAAAATACATTGTTTATATAGAAGGAGAATGAGATTACCCTTGACTTGAACTAAGCCACTTCTCATAAGTGGCAGAGCTACCTCTTAGAGGGGATGAGGGTTAACTCGTTCTTGGTTGACAAAATTATTAATGTAGACAAACTTAATAATAGCCTGAAACTATTCATAGTTTCTCTTCCTACTCCATAACATACAAAACACACTTAGGAAATACTGAGAGAGCATACCCATTAATTCCTCCCACCTAATCTACCCATGGTTTTGGGACTATTTCAAGGTTCAAAAGTAGATGGGACTCTGTATTTGTACTGAGGAAGGTAGTAGAAAGGTGTAAAATGGGGGAATGAGTAGATGACATTGACCTAAAACAAATAGACTGCCAGTTATTTCTTCAGCAAAAATGGATTTATTTTGGATCAGCAAAGAACTGCAATTCAGAGTCTGTAACTATGTTGAACCACATGCAAATCTCCAGAAAAAATTGAGAGAAGAACTCTTTTATAGAAGGGATAAAGAAGTTGGGAGGGTTGTAGTAAACAAAGACTCCATAGCTTTTATTTTACTTAAAAAAAATTTAACATCTTTTTTGGAGTATAATTGCTTTACAATGGTGTGTTAGTTTCTGCTATATAACAAAGTGAATCAGCTATACGTATATATATATCCCCATATCTCCTGCCTCTTGGGTCTCCCTCCCACCATCTTATCCCATCCCTCGATTTGGACACAAAGCACCGAGCTGACCTCCCTGCGCGATGCAATCTGATCTCCCTGTGCTATGAGGCTGTTTCCCACTAGCTAGCTATTTTACATTTGGTAGTGTATATATGTCCATGCCACTCTCTCACTTTGTTCCAGCTTACCCTTCCTCCTCCCTGTGTTCTCAAGTCCATTCTCTACGTCTGCATCGTTATTGACTGAGTTGTGAGAGTTTCTCACTAGCTGAGCTCTTGCCAGGAAAAAACAGAGGTCATTCTTCTTGAATTCTGCTATTGTTGTAGGATGTGAGAGCTCCCTCTTCTGGCCCCCCAACTCTATTTTAACGGAGGTTTTTGTTTATTTATTTATTTATTTTTATATTTTCCTCTTTTAGTCAAGAGCTTTCTCTGAAAGCATCATTGATCAAGAGTCTGGTTTTCTGGTTTCAATGTCTTTTTTTTCCCCTCACAGCCAGGAAGGAGCTTTTTCTGGGTGTAGTGTCCCACACCAGAGGGAGAGTTCACATGTTGAAAACTTACTGAGGTCTCATTTGAGTAACAAGTTGGGTAGGGGGAAAAATTCTCAAGCACTTTTTATCTGATGTCCACATGTTACCAAAATCATAAACATTGGAGATCATCTGAAGCGTTATGTCATAATCAAAAGTTTGGTGACAAGCTTCAGCCATCCAGATATTTTGGGAAAGCTCTCTTATCAGATGTTATCTGCTTCAATTTCAGAAAGTCTTTACTTTCAGGTCACCAGATGATGTGCAGGTCCAGTCAATGCTTAGTGTTTTCTTTAGGTATGTTAAGTGAATCCAAGAATCTATTCCCTGGAGTTTGTTAGCACAAGAATTGGTTGGCAATACATTATGGGACATTTATAGCTAGGTTTAAAAAAAACCTTTCTGGAGGTGTCTTTTCAATTAGATAAAATTTCCAGGTTTCAAGGTCTTTGTCTCCTAAAAGTGCACTGGTGAAAGATTGCTCTACCAAGACACGGTTATGCTTAATAGAAATAATTAGACCTTTGCAATTGTAATATCTCTCCTTTTATCCATTTTGGGTCAAATGAAGCAGGAGTCAAGTACTCCAGGACACTCTTTGGGTGTCCTGTGACTCTCAAAGAATGGCAGTTTATGAATTCCAAAAGAGGTTGTTCTAAGATTTACAAGACCCAATGACAATGATTTGACTAAGTTATTTGGAGGGCATCTACAAATTTTGCCAGTTGAGTCTTAATAATGCCATTAGTGTGTTCAACTAAATGGGAGGATGACAGCGGTAAGCATAGTGAAAATGATGTAAAACCAGCCAGGCAGTGCAGACTTGTCAAAGCACCTGATCAGTAAAATGAGTTCCTTGATCACAATGAAGTTTGAAAAGATTTCCCCAGGTAGGGATAATATTTTCCAAAAGGACTTTAGCATCAGAAGAGGTAATAACCCATCTGTAAATGGAAGGCTTCAGTTCAGCATGAAAACATACAGACCATGAGTAGAACATTTATATCCATGAGATGAGAGGAAGTTGTATGAAATCCATTTGCCAGACCTCAAATAGTCCAGTTGGAAGTTTAAAATATCTGGGAGCAGTACAAACAGGCTTCCTTAGGCTATACTTCAGACAAGTGGGGAAAGTGAAGTAGGCAGATTTTACAGCCTTGCTAATGTTTTCTCTCATATATTGATTCATAAATGCTACTATTTTGTCAGAACATCAATGATTTAATGTGTGAACAGTGGCTGGGCATGGGAATTTTTGTCTTCTGTAGGACTGCATTGTGATTTGGTCCAAACCAGAGCTCTCTCTTTTTATCAAACCAACAATTATTGAATTACCAATCTTGTTTTTTTCTTTTCTGAAGCCAATTGTTATGCTTCTATAGCCAGTTTTACTAAGTTATCATTTGGGGAAATATTACTTTCCACCATGACAGAGGTTTGGTTGCTGCTGGTTATTTTCAAAGCAGAATTCCTAGAATAAATATTAGAAATATGATTTCCCTTAGCTTCCAGAGAATAGACTGCTTAAGAATATTAATAATAGCTGAAGCAACAGGTAAAATTATTGCATCCAATAATTCCTGAATATAGAGTCCATTTTTAGGTTTTTTTTTTTTTTTTGGTATGCAGGCCTCTCACTGTTGTGGCCTCTCCCGTTGCGGAGCACAGGCTCCAGACACACAGGCTCAGCGGCCATGGCTCATGGGCCCAGCCGCTCTGCGGCATGTGGGATCTTCCCGGACGGGGGCACGAACCCATGTCCCCTGCATTGGCAGGCGGACTCTCAACCACTGCGCCACCAGGGAAGCCCCATTTTTAGTTTTATTATTTCTGCTGGAAGTAAGGAGCTATGTTGCTTTCAGAACATCACCAAATCATGAGCTACTCTGAAATTATATCTACTAACAGTATAAATATTGACAGTTTTTAAACTGTAAGTCCAAGTAAGAGTGTAAAATTCAGCCTGTTGGGCCAAAATAACCAAGGGTAAAAATGCTGTCTCCACAACATCAACAGGAGTTGCAACAGCATACCCAGAAAATAGTTGCTATTGTCACCTTTTGAATAAGAACCATCAGTGAACCACAAGAAGTCAGCATATCCAAAGGAATTTCCTGAAGATCCTCATGAGGAGTCAGAAACTGATCCATTAGTATTAAGCACTTCTGAGGTACTTCATCTGTGATGAAGGAGAAGAATAGCAGGGTTATGTTTATTAAAATGTAAAAGAGTTATGTGAGGAGCAGTTAACAAAAGGACTTCATAGAAAGTGAGGTGACTGACTGAGAAATTTTGAGTGTGATGAGAATTCAGGAGGGCTTGAGGTACAAAAATGATTGAAAGGGATTTCACAATTATTTTCTCAGTGGCCTTAACCAAAAAGACACTGTCAGTAATGACCCTAAGGCAAGGAGTGTATCCCCATGTAACAGGGTCCAGTTGTTGGCTGTAATACCCTATCAGTCAATGGTGGGCCCTGTGTTTTGGGGTGAGCACACCCAGGAGGTACTTGTTTCTCATATATAAGAATGAAAAAGGGAATCTTATAATTGGGATGTCAAGGGCAGGCAAATTTATCAAATTCTCTGTTAAGACCTAAAAGTCTACGTTGTCTGTTTATTCTCATAAATTTGGGTCAGGGTTGTTAGTCTTTAGTAAATCATTCAGAGGTTTGGCCATAAGAGATAAATTTAAAATCCAATTTTGGCAATAACCAACTAGACTGAGAAAAACTTGCAGTTGGAGCTCAGTTTTGGGTTGGGGAAACTTAGGACACAATAAGGTCTATCTGGATGTGGGTGTAGTCCTTGCTCTGATATCAGATGCCCTAAATATTTAACCTGGATTTGGGCGAACTACAAGTTTTCCTTGGGGACCTTGTGTCTCTTTATGGCTAAAAGTGTTAGCAAGTAGATGCTGTCTTCCTGTGAGGAAGCTTGAGAAGGAGAGCAAAGAAGCAAATCATCTACATATTGCAACAAAGTAGAACCTGAACTTTATATCATCCAGATAAGCCTTCAGGATTTGTGAGAAATAAGGACTGAGTAAAACTCTGAGGCATTACTATCCAAGTGAATTGTTTTTCTTCCCAAGCGAAGGCAAAAATGTATTGACTACCTTCATCAACTTAAATACTAAATAATTCACTGCATAAATCAAGTACAGTAAAAACTTTGCTTCCAGTGGGAATTAATGTTATTAGGCTGCAAGTGTTAGGAACAACAGGTAGTCAGGGGATAATAATGTTGTGTATTGCTCAGAGTTCAGGGAAACCTCCACCCTAGATCCTTAGGTTTTCTCACCAGTAAAGTAAGAACATTACAGGCACTAGTACAAAGGATAATGAGTCCTTGAGCCTTGTAATCTTCTATTATGGGCTTTGTGATTTGAAGGGCTTCTTTACATATAGGGTTTTGATTAATTATGGGGAGTTTTTAGTTATCTATTTGAATCTTGATGGGAAGTGCAGAGTAAATTTGCCAATATCAATCAGTAGGAGATTTTGCCCATAAAGATGGTGCTAGTTGCCTCAGTAGAAACAAATATTCAGTGTTTCCAGAATCAGCTCTAGTACTCTCAGAGACAGCAAATAAAAGGCGTCAAAGGATCATTTCATTTGCCTGGTTACTCTGGTTACTTTGATGACTACTCTCAAATTCTAGAATTATTTACCTCTTTTGGGAGAAAGAAAGTCAAGCACAATACTTCAAGTAAGTCTCGGCCTAATAAATGGATAGGGTTGGAGGAACTAAGGAGAAGACGTTGTGTTTTACTCAAAAGGCCTAAAGGAAAGGGAAGAGGTTCAGAGTAGAAACCTCTTGAAGTTCATGAGATTTCCACTATTTGAGCTATTTTAGTACTGCAAGGCAGATGCTTTATACTAGTTAGGTTGAGCACTGAGAGTGTGGCTTCAGTGTCAAATAATATTGCAAGAGATTCATCTCCAATCTCGAAAAGTGTTTTTCCAAGCTGATTAAGAGAGGAAGATTGGAAAGAGCTGCTGTTCTTCAGAGTCTCATCGTTGAGAATTGGGAATATGTTGAAAAGGCTGGCTAGAAGTCTAAAGGTGCCTGAAGACCTTACATTTGTAAAAATCACTTTTCCAATGTCCTGCATCCTTGTAATAATAGCAGGAACTAGAGGGCTCTTGGTTTTGTTTAGAAGTCTTCCACAGCTGGAGTTGAAGATTAATAACTTTTAGCAGTTCTCATTTTAAGTCACTCATCTAGAGTGCAAGAGAGATGGCTTGCCAGATTAACTAAATATGCAGTGGACATAGTTCCTCATTCCATCCTGGTCCATTTTACTAGAAGAGAGAAGTCCCAGTTCAGCCTATTAATAAACATAGAGTCAAAAGCTATGTTGGTGGAGTCAAAATCTGAGGGAAGAACAGAATTTTCTTTAAAAATAATCTGAAGTTAACTGTAATGTAATCATGAACAGGTTCATCAGCTTTTTGTGTGAAAGCCTGAATTTTGTTCCAATCAACAGGCTTTGGAAAAACCCTAGGAAATGCCTGATGAAATAACTTAATGATTGCCCAAGCCTACTCATATAATAAGTTAACAGGTTGGCCTCCCGATTGTAAGCTTTTAGGATTTTTCCAATTAACAGTTTTCATTCAATGCTGGTCCTGACTTTCACTGACAGGTAAATGAACCAGCTGACATAAGTTAGAAAAACCAGGTTGATAAGTTTAAATGACTATTTTAAATACTTCAGCAAATCTGTGAGGATCTTTAGTTACTTTGGAAAAATCTTTGACTATGGCTTGCAGTTCAGCTTTAATCCAGGGAATATAAGAAATTAAAGTTTTAGCTTCTGGATCCTAAGAAGGCTTAAATTTAAAGCAACAGGATTTGATAAGTTCAAAGAAAAAGTTCATGGGGAGAATTTCAGAGAAGAAGGGAAATATCAGCAAGAGAATTAAAATGGGGCAGATAAGGAAAGGAGGAAGATGGTGCCAGAGGCAGGGCCTGAGCATAAGGAGCCAAAGGAGAGAGCCAAGATGGCACTGGAGGCAGATCCCGAGAAAAAAATGTCCAGGAAGAAGAGCCTGTTGTATTGGAAGCCAGCTGATCTTTCAGCAGAAACTCTGCAAGCCAGAAGGGACTGGCAGGACATATTAAAAATGATGAAGGAGAAAAACCTGCAACCAAGATTACTCTGCCCAGCAAGGATCTCATTCAGATTTGATGGAGAAATTAAAACTTTACAGACAAGCAAAAGCTGAGAGAGTTCAGCACCACCAAACCAGCTTTACAACAAATGCTAAAGGAACTTCTCTAGGCGAGAAACACAAGAGGAGGAAAAGACCTACAATAACGAACACAAAACAATTAAGAAAATGGGAATAGGAACATACATATCAATAATTACCTTAAATGTAAATGGACTAAATGCTCCCACCAAAAGACACAGATTGGCTGAATGGATACAAAAACAAGACCCATATATATGCTGTCTACAAGAGACCCACTTCAGACCTAGAGACACATACAGACTGAAAGTAAGGGGATGGAAAAAGATATTCCATACAAATGGAAACCAAAAGAAAGCTGGAGTAGCAATTCTCATATCAGACAAAATAGTCTTTAAAATAAAAAATGTTACAAGAGACAAGGAAGGACACTACCTAATAATCAAGGGATCAATGCAAGAAAAAGATATAACAATTATAAATATATATGCACCCAACATAGGAGCACCTCAATACATAAGGCAAATACTAACAGCCATAAAAGGGGAAATCGACAGTAACACATTCATAGTAGGGGACTTTAACACGCCACTTTCACCAATGGACAGATCATCCAAAATGAAAATAAATAAGGAAACACAAGCTTTAAATGATACATTAAACAAGATGGACTTAATTGATATTTATAGGACATTCCATCCAAAAACAACAGAATACACATTCTTCTCAAGTGCTCATGGAACATTCTCCAGGATAGATCATATCTTGGGTCACAAATCAAGCCTTGGTAAAATTAAGAAAATTGAAATTTTATCAAGTATCTTTTCTGACCACAACACTATGATACTAGATATCAATTACAGGAAAAGATCTGTAAAAAATACAAACGCATGGAGGCTAAACAATACAGTACTTAATAACGAAGTGATCACTGAAGAAATCAAAGAGGAAATAAAAAAATACCTAGAAACAAATGACAATGAAGACACAACGACCTAAAACCTATGGGATGCAGCAAAAGCAGTTCTAAGAGGAAAGTTTATAGCAATACAATCCTACCTTAAGAAACAGGAAACACCTCGAATAAACATTTTATCTTTCTTTAATCATTTGTTTGCTTCAGTTAGTCTTAAAATATTATTTTGCAGAGAGGCAACTTTAAGCTCATGGCAACTTTTGGAAGCATCATAGTACCAATGAAAATGGTTGTTCCATTAAGTTTTGGAAATTTAAGAGCTATGGTTGCCCAATTTGTTTTATTTATTTATTTATTTACTTATTAACATCTTTATTGGAGTATAATTGTTTTACAATGGTGTGTTAGTTTCTACTGTATAGCACAGTGAATCAGCTATACATAAACATATATCCACATATCCCATCCCTCTTGCATTTCCCTGCCACCATCCCTATCTCACCCCTATAGGTAGACAAAAAACACCGAGCTAATCACCCTATGCTATGTGTCTGCTTCCCACTAGGTATTCATTTTACATTTGGTAGTGTATATATGTCCATGCCAGTCACTCGTTTGGTCCCAGCTTACACTTCCCTTTCCCTGTGTCCTCAAGTCCATTCCCTATGTCTGAGTTTTTATCCCTGTCATGCCACTAGGTTCTTCAGAACCACTTTTTTTTTTTTGCTTTTTGATTCCATATCTATGTGTTAGCATATGGTATTTATTTTTCTCTTTCTGATTTACTTCACTTTGTATGACAGACTCTAAGTCCATCCACCGCATTACAAACACCTCAATTTCATTTTGCTTTATGGCTGAGTAATATTCCATTGTATATATATGCCACATCTTCTTTATCCATTCATTTGTCAGTGGGCACTTAGGTTGTTTCTATGTCCTGTCTATTGTAAATAGAGCTGCAATGAACATTGTGGTACATGACTATTTTTGAATTATGGTTTTCTCAGAGTATATGCCAAATAGAGGGATTGCTGGGTCATGTGGCAATTCTACTTTTAGTTTTTTAAGGACCCTCCATACTGTTCTCCATAGTGGCTGTATCAATTTACATTCCCACCAGCAGTGAAAGAGGGTTTGCTTTCCTCCACACCCTCTCCAGCATTTATTTTTTGTGGATTTTTTGATGATGAACTTTCTGTCTGGTGTGAGGTAATACCTCATTGTAATTTTTTTTTTTTGTGGTATGGGGGCCTCTCATTCTTGTGGCCTCTCCTGTTGCAGAGCACAGGTTCCGGACATGCAGGCTCAGTGGCCATGGCTCACGGGCCTAGCTGCTCTGTGACATGTGGGATATTCACGGATTGGGGCATGAACCCACGTGCCCTGCATCGGCAGGCAGACTCTCAACCACTGCTCCACCAGGGAAGCCCCCTGATTGTAATTTTGATTTGCATTTCTCTAATGATTAGTGATGTTGAGCATCCTTTAATGTGTTTGTTGGCAATCTGTATACCTGCTTTGGAGAAATGTGTATTTATGACTTCTGCACATTATTGGATTCGATTGTCTGTTTTTTGATATTGAGCTGCTTGTAAAATTTGGAGATTAATCCTTTGTCAGTGGCTTCATTTGCAAATATTTTCTCCCATTCTGAGAGTGGTCTTTTCATCTTGTTTATGGTTTCCTTTGCTGTGCAAAAGCTTTTAAGTTTCATTAGGTTCCATTTGTTTATTTCTGTTTTTATTTCCATTTCTCTAGGAGGTGGGTCAAGAAGGATCTTGCTATGATTTATGTCATAGAGTGTTCTGCCTATGTTTTCCACTAAGAGTCTGATAGTTTCTGGTCTTATATTTAGGTCCATAAACCATTTTGAGCTCATTTTTGTGTATGGTGTTAGGGAGTGTTCTAATTTCATTCTTTTATATGTTGCTGTCCAGTTGACACAGCACCATTTATTGAATAGGCTGTCTTTTCTCCATTGTATATTCTTGCCTCCTTTAACAAAAAAAAGGTGACCATATGTGAGTGGGTTTACCTCTGGGCTTTCTATCCTGTTCCAATGATCTATATTTCTGTTTTTGTGCCAGTACCATACTGTCTTGATTACTGTAGCTTTGTAGTATAGTCTGCAGTTAATGAGACTGATTCCTCCAGGTCTGTTTTTCTTTCTCAAGATTGCTTTGTCTATTTGGGGTCCTTTGTGTTTCCATGCAAATTGTTAAATTTTTTGTTCTAGTTCTGTGAAAAATGCCATTGGTAATTTGATAGGGATTGCATTGAATCTGTATATTGCTATGGCAAGTATATTCATTTTCACAGTGTTGATACTTCCAATCCACGAGCATGGTATATCTTTCCGTCTGTTTGTATCACCTTTAATTTCTTTCACCATTGCCTTATATTTTTCTGCATACAGATCTTTTGTCTCCTTAGGTAGGTTTATTCCTAGGTATTATTTTCTTTTTGTTGCAATGGTATATTGCAGTGTTTCCTTAATTTATGTTTCAGATTGTTCATCATTAGTTTATAGGAATGAAGAGATTTCCGTTCATTAATTTTATATCCTGCTACTTTACCAAGTTCATTGATTAGCTCTAGTAGTTTTCTGGTAGCACCTTTGGGATTCTCTATGTATCGTATCATGTCATTTGCAACCACTGACAGTTTTACTTCTTCTTTTCCAATTTGAATTCTTTTTATTTCTTTTTCTTTTCTGATTGCTGTAGCTAAAACTTTCAAAACTATGTTGAATAATAATGGTGAGAGTGTGCAAACTTGTCTTGTTCCTGATCTTAGTGGAAATGGTTTCAGTTTTTCAGCATTGAGAACAATGTTGGCTGGTGGGATTGTCAACATGGCCTATATCATGTTCAGGTAAGTTCACTCTATGCCTACTTTCTAGCGAGTTTTTATCACAAATGGGTTTTGAATATTGTCAAAAGATTTTTTGGCATCTGTTGAGAGGATCATGTGGTTTTCCTTCTTCGATATGTTTATATGGTGTATCCCATTGATTGATTTGTGTATATTGAAGAATTCTTTCATCCCTGGGATAAATCCCACTTGATCATGGTGTATGATCCTTTTAATGTGTTGTTGGATTCTGTTTCCTAGCATTTTGTTGAGGATTTTTGCATGTATGTTCATCAGTGATACTGGTCTGTAATTTTCTTTTTTTTTGTCGTATCTTTGTTTGGTTTTGGTATCAGGGTGATGGTGGCCTCATAGAATGAGTTTGGGAGTGTTCCTTCCTCCACAATTTTTTGAGAAGAGTTTGAGAGGGATGAGTGTTAGCTCTTCTCTAAATGTTTGATAGAATTCACCTGTGAAGCCATCTGGTTCTGGACTTTTGTATGTTGGAAGATTTTTAATCACAGTTTCAATTTCAGTGCTTGTGATTGGTCTGTTCATATATTGTACTTCTTACTGGTTCAGTCTTGGAAGGTTGTATGTTTCTAAGAATTTGTCTCTTTCTTCCACATTGTCCCTTTTATTGGCATAGAGTTGCTTGTAGTCCTCTCTTAGGATGCTTTGTATTTCTGCATTGTCTGTTGTAACTTCTCCTTTTTCATTTCTAATTTTATTGAGTTGACTTCACTCCCTCTTTTTCTTGATGAGTCTGGTTAATGATTTATCAATTTTGTTTATCTTCTCAAAGAACCAGCTTTTATTTTTATTGAACTTTGCTATTGGTTTCTTTGTTTCTATTTCATTTATTTCTGATCTTTTTATTCTTTATTTTTATTTTTTTTGCAGTACACGGGCCTCTCACTGTTGTGGCCTCTCCCATTGCAGAGCACAGGCTCTGGACGCACAGGCTCAGGGGCCATGGCTCACGGGCCCAGCTGCTCCGCGGCATGTGGGATCTTCCCGGACCAGGGCACGAACCCATGTCCCCTGCATCAGCAGGCAGACTCTCAACAACTCTGCCACCAGGGAAGCCCTCTGATCTGATCTTTATGATTTCCTTCCTTCTGCTAACTTTGCATTTTGTTTGTTTTTCTTTCTCTAGTTCCTTTAGGTGTAAGGTTAGATTGTTTACTTGAGGTTTTTCTTGTCTCTTGAGGTAGGCTTGTATAGCTATAAACTTCCCTCTTAGAAATGCTTTTGCTGCATCCCATAGAGTTAGGATTGTCATGTTTTCATTGTCATTTGTCTCTTGGTATTTTTTTATTTCCTCTTTGATTTCCTCAGTGATCTCTTGGTTATTTCATAACGTATTGTAGCCTCCATGTGTTTGTGTTTCTTTACACTTTTTTCCCTGTAATTCATTTCTAATCTCGTAGCATTGTGGTCAGAAAAGATGCTTGATATCATTTCAATTTTCTTAAATTTACTGAGGCTTGATCTGTGACCCAAGATGTGATCTATCTTGCAGAATGTTCCATGCGCACTAGAGAAGAAAGTATAATCTGCTGCTTTTGGATGGAATGTCCTATAAATATCAATTAAATCTATCTGGTCTACTGTGTCCTTAAAACTTCTGTTTCCTTATTTATTTTCATTTTGGATGATCTGTCCATTGGTGTAAGTGAGGTGCTAAAGTCCACCAATATTTTTGTGTTACTGTCGATTTTCTGTTTTATAGCTGTTAGCAGTTGCCTTATATATTGAGATGCTCCTATGTTGGGTGCATATATATTTATAATTGTTACATCTTCTTCTTGGATTGATCCCTTGAGTATTATGTAGTGTTCTTCCTTGTCTCTTGTAACATTCTTTATTTTAAGGTCTATCTTATCTGATATGAGTATTGCTACTCCAGCTTTCTTCTTTCTTTCTTTCTTTTTTTTTTGTTGTACGTGTGCCTTTCACTGTTGTGGCCTCTCCTGTTGTGGAGCACAGGCTCTAGACATGCAGGCTCAGCAGCCAGGGCTCATGGAACCAGCCACCTCACGGCATGTGGGATCTTCCCGAACCGGGGCATAAACCCACATCCCCTGCATCAGCAGGCGGACTCTCAACCACTGTGCCAGCAGGGAATCCCTCAACTTTCTTTTGATTTCCATTTGCGTGGAATATATTTTTCCATCCCCTCACTTTCAGTCTGTATGCATCCCTAGGACTGAAGTGGGTCTCCTGTAGACAGCATATATATGGGTCTTGTTTTTGTATCCATTCAGCAAGCCTGTGACTTTTGGTTAGAACATTTAATCCATTCACGTTTAAGGTAATTATCAATATGTATGTTCCTATGACCATTTCTTAATTGTTTTGTGTTTGTTTTTGTAGGTGCTTTTCTTCTTTTCTGTTTCCCACTTAGAGAAGTTCCTTTAGCATTTGTTGTAGAGATGGTTTAGTGGTCCTGAATTCTCTTAGCTTTTGCTTGTCTGTAAAGCTTTTGATTTCTCCATCGAATCTGAATGATATACTTGCCGGGTAATCTTGGTTGTAGGTTCTTCTCTTTCATCACTTTAAGCATATCATGCCACTCCCTTCTGGCTTGTAGAGTTTCTGCTGACAAATCAGCTGTTAACTTTATGGGAGATCCCTTGTTTGTTATTTTTCCCTTTCTGCTTTCAATAATTTTTCTTTGTCTTTAATTTTTGCCAATTTGATTACTATGTATCTCAGCATGTTCCTCCTTGGGTTTGTCCTGTATGGGACTTGCTGTACTTCCTGTACTTGGCTGGCTATTTCCTTTCCCATGTTAGGGAAGTTTTCGACTACAATCTCATCAAATAATTTATCAAGTCCTTTCTCTCTCTCTTCTCCTTCTGGGACTCCTATAATGGGAATATTTTTGCATTTAATGTTGTCCCAGAGGTCTCTTAGGCTGTCTTCATTTCTTTTCATTCTTTTTTCTTTATTCTTTTCCACAGCAGTGAATTCCACCATTCTGTCTTCCAGGTCACTTATCCATTCTTCTGCCTCAGTTATTCTGCTATTGATTCCTTCTAGTGTAGTTTTCATTTCAGTTATTGTGTTGTTCATGTCTGTTTGTGTGTTCTTTAATTCTTCTGCATCTTTTTTAAACATTTCTTGTATCTTTATGATATTTGCTTCCATTATTTTTCCGAGGTCCTGGATCATGTTCACTATCATTATTCTGTGTTCTTTTTCTGGAAGGTTGCCTATCTCCACTTCATTTACTTGTTTTTCTTGGGTTTTATCTTGTTTCCTTCATGTGGTACATAGCCCTCTGCTTTTTAAAATTGTCTATATTTCTGTGAATATGGTTTTTGTTCCACAGGCTTCAGGATTGTAGTTCTTCTTCTTTCTGCTGTCTGCCCTCTGGTGGATGTGGCTATCTAAGAGGCTTGTGCAAGTTTCCTGATGGGAGGGGCTGGTGGTGGGTAGAGCTGACTGTTGCTCTGGTGGGCAGAGCTCAGTATAACTTTAATCCATGTGACTGCTCATGGGCAGGGCTGGGTTCCCTCCCTTTTGGTTCTTTGGCCTGAGGCAACCCAACACTGGAGACTACCTGGGATCTTTGGTGGGGCTAATGGCGGACTCTGGGAGGGCTCACACCAAGGAGTACTTCCCAGAACTTCTGCTGCCAGTGTCCTTGTTTCCACAGTGAGCCACAGCCGCCCACGCAGGACACCCTACAAAACTAGCAAGTAGGTTTTTTCAGTCTCCCCTGGGGTCAATTCTTCTTCCCCTGGGCCCTGATGCACACACTACTTTGTGTATGCCTTCCAAGAGTGGAGTCTCTGTTTCCCCTGTCCTGTCAGTCCTACAATCAAGTCCCACTAGCCTGCAGAGTCTGATTCTCTAGGAATTCCTCCTCCCATTGTTGAACCCCCCAGGTTGGGAAGCCTGATGTGGGGCTCAGAACCTTCACTCCAGTGGGTAGACTTCTTTGGTCTAAGTGTTCTCTGTGAGTCACCCACCCAGTATTTATGGGATTTGATTTTACTGTGATTGTGCCCCTCTTATGGTCTAATTGTGGCTTCTCCTTTGTCTTTGTATGTGGGGTATCTTTTTTGGTGTGTTCCAGTGTCCTCCTGTAGATGATTTTCCAGCAGCTAGTTGTGATTCTGGTGTTCTCGCAAGAGGAAGTGAGAGCATGCCCTTCTACTTGACCATCTTGGTCTATTTCACATTATTAAGCATCAGTTTCCTCACCATTAAACATGAATAAATAATGCATATAAGGTATATTTAGCCCTCAAATAAATAAAAACTATTATTTTTAACTGTTATTATATTTAGTGCTTCTTAATTTTTTTCCACTGCAGGACCTCAAATGCCATAGGGAGGTGAACATATATTCCTTGAGTGGTGGGGAATGGTACTTTATAAAGGGATACAAATCCTTTTTAAAATTATGTCAATTTTGAATTATGCTCCATAGTGTATCTGTGTATTTTTTGTAAAAATAAGTTAACCCTTTTGTCAGAAATATAAGAAAATGTATGTACCAGGGTGCTATTTCATGTTTGTTTTATAGTTTTACAAATTCCCTTTTGAATTATTGAATACTCTTTTTTGTATCCTGATGGTACCATAAAGACATTGGGCAAAGACTTCTGCCATTTTTGTTTTGTGACTCGCCACAGGGGGAGGGTATGGATGAATTTGATCTATCTCTCAGCTCCAATTCACAGCTGGTTTAATCAGATGTGTTCAACTTATCCAAGTCCCACCAATCTACATGTAGCAAAAAAAACTTTGCTCACATCAGGACAACATGGAGTGTTTGGACAAATCAGATTTTTTCTCAGTCAGTCACACATTGAGCTTGGAATTACCTTATCAATCAATAACTTAATAATGGGAGTCTACATTAAAAGACTAACAAGGAGATGTTAAGACTGAGAAAATATAAAAATATATTTTTAAAAATGTGATTTAAACCTTACTAAGAAGCTGTCTCACAGGTTCAGGTTAATTTCTTGGGCAAAGTAGAGTTTCTGAGATCTAATAGCATTAGATGCCAATTCCTGGTGCCATCAAAACCCAACACTAGCTTGTGGTAAAATTGTGCGATTATCAAATATTACAACTGAAGTCCCAGACTCTAGTTTTGTCTCCTGTCTTAAACTCAAGTGGGAATCCCTCTATTCTTTGTGAAATTTTATTAATTTTAAGTTAATAGATATTTATTTACTATGCTAAATAAATACCACTGGACTAAGTTCTGTGGAGTAAATCTGACACAATCCCTGTTTTTAACAGACTGTTGAGGTAGTTAGTCATACACACAATTATAAGATGTGGTAAATGCTGTGATGGCAAAAAAAGGATTATTAACAGAGACAAGTGTTACTAATTATGCTTTGGAAAGCTTTTCAGACATGGTGAATGGCTATTTAATTCACCAGGTTTAGAAGGGGTGGGATTGGATAATTTTTTCTTTTTAGGTAGAAGAAACAGTATGAGCAAAGGCACACAATTTGTATACATAGAATGTTCCAGAGGTATACTTAAATACCAGTGTTTCCTGTTATTTGATAATACTATTTGTGCCTTGGGATAGGCTCGGTAAAAACAAAAATAAAATGAAACAAAGTGCCAAAATCTCAAAGGATTTAAAGGTCAATGGTTTATTTTTAGCTCATACAAAGTCCATTACAGGTTTGGGCAACTTCCTGGAGCAACTATCTTTTGTTTTATGACTCAGTTTTGCAGCTTCATATCAGCATGTGCTTTCATGATTACTGAGGCAAGAGAAAACATATGGTGATTAAAGACTTCTACCTGGAATTGACACACATCACATTCACTCTTATTTATTTGCCAGACCAGATTATTATACCTAACTTCAAAATGTTAGGGAAGTACCTCTTTTCTGAAGGTGAAGAATTAGGAGATATCAGTAAACAGTAGTAATGTCTGTTACACAGTGTTATCTCTCACACAGATATGAACATTTTAGTAGTAATCAAGTCTTGTAATAAAATTAGTACTTATGGTGGAATTTCAGGCAATAATTGACAGCTAACTAGAGCTTTAGTCAAGTCAAACTTTATGAGTTTGCAGAATTTAGTTATACATAGCAATAGTCTGTGCTGAAAAAATATTTAAGCACAGAATAGGCACCTGATAAGTACATTCAAGCATATTTATTACATGAATGAATAAAGGATATTAGACCACGTATAGAAGCTAAGGTAAGAGTCTGATTTTCTGACTCTTAACATGTACCTATAATCATTCCAATGCTTTCAAAGCAAGATAAGGCTCTGTTTGCCTCTGGGTAATAATTCTGAGGTTCTAGTTACCTATGTCTTTGTCTTTTTTCAATTCCAGAGAAATAAAATTGTATATATTTCTTCTATCCCTGCCACAACACACATAATTAAAAAGAGACTGGCCCTTTACGTGGACAGAGTAAGTATAATACTTAAGCAGAAATGATTTGGCGTTAGACAATCTGGGTTTAAATATCAGCTCTAGGGAGTTGCTAATACAGCTGCTGGTGGTCATGAAAATGATGGGTCTAAAGCATGGGTGGAGAGTGCCTTGCTCTTTCACTGAGAAAATCATCCAGAGGGGCTGCCTGAACCAAGAGGGCAGAGTAGAAGGACGTGCTCTCACTACGTCTTATGAGAACACCAGAATCACAACTAGCTGCTGGAAAATCATCGACAGGATGACACTGGAACTCACCAAAAAAGATACCCCACATACAAAGACGAAGGAGAAGCCACAATGACTTGGTAGGAGGGGTGCAATCACAGTAAAATCAAATCCCATAACTGCTGGGTGGGTGACTCACAGACTTGAGAACAGTTAGACCACAGAAGTCCTCCAACTGGAGTGAAGATTCAGAGCCTCATGTCAGGCTTCCCAACCTGGGGTTCCTGCAATGGGAGGAGGAATTCCTAGAGAATCAGACTTTGAGGGCTACTGGGATTTGATTGCAGGACTTTGACAGGACTGGGGGAAAGAAAGACTCCACCCTTGGAGGGCACATACAAAGTAGTGTGTACTTCAGGATGCAGGGGAAGCAGCAGTGACCCCAGGGGAGACAGAACCAGACCTACCTGCTAATGTTAGAGAGTCTCCTGCAGAAGTGGGCAGTGGCTGTGGGTCACTGTGGGGACAAGGATATTGGCAGCAAAAGTTGTGGGAAGTACTCCTTGGGGCAAGCCACCCAGAGTCTGCCATTAGCCCACCAAAAAGCCCAGGTGGCTCCAGTGTTGGGTTGCCACAAGCCAGACAACCAAAAGGGAGTGAACTCAGCCCCACCCATGAACAGTCAAACAGATTAAAGTTTTACTGACATCTGCCCACCAGAGCAACAGTCAGCTCTACCCACCAGCAGCCCCACACATCAAGCCTCTCAGATAGCCCCATCCAACAGACGGCAGGCAGCAGAAGCAAGAAGAACTACAATCCTGCAGCCTGTGGAACAAAAACCACATTCACAGAGAGATGGACAATTTGAAAAGGCAGAGGACTATGTACCAGATGAAGGAACAAGATAAAATCCCAGGAAAACAAGTAAATGAAGTGGAGATAGGCAACCTTCCAGAAAAAGAATTCAGAATAATGAGAGTGAAGATGATCCACAACCTCAGAAAAGGAATGGAGGTAAAGATCGAGAAGATGCAAGAAATGTTTAAGAAAGACACAGAAGAATTAAAGAAGAAACAAACAGACATGAAGGATTCAATAACTGAAATGAAAACTACACTAGAAGGAATCAATAGCAGAATAACTGAGGCAGAAGAACAGATAAGTGACCTGGAAGACAGAATGGTGGAATTCACTGCTGCAGAAGATAATAAAGAAAAAAGAATGAAAAGAAATGAAGACAACCTAGGAGACATCTGGAACAACATTAAATGCAACAACATTTGCATTGTAGGAGTCCCAGAAGGAGAAGAGAGAGAGAAAGGGCCAGAGAAAATATTTGAAGAGATTATAGTCGAAAACTTCCCTAACATGGGAAAGGAAATAGCCAGCCAAGTCCAGGAAGTACAGAGAGTCCCATACAGGATAAACCCAAAGAGAAACATGCTGAGACACAGAGTAATCAAATTGACAAAAATTAAAGACAAAGAAAAATTATTGAAAGCAGCAAGGGAAAAATGACAAATAACAAACAAGGGATCTCCCATAAAGTTAACAGCTGATTTTTCAGCAGAAACTCTACAAGCCAGAAGGGAGTGGCATGACATACTTAAAGTGATGAAAGTGAAGAACCCACAACCAAGATTCCTCTACCCAGCAAGTATCTCATTCAGATTCGATGGAGAAATCAAAAGCTTTACAGACAAGCAAAAGCTAAGAGATTTCAGCACCACTAAACCAGCTATACAGCAAATGCTAAAGAAACTCTAAACAGGAAACACAAGAGAAGAAAAGGACCTACCAAAACAAACACAAAACAATTAAGAAAATGGTCATAGGAACATACATATCCATAATTACCTTAAACGTGAAAGGATTAAATGCTCCAACCAAAAGACACAGGCTTGCTGAATGAATACAAAAATAAGACCCATGTATATGCTGTCTACCAGAGACCCACTTCAGACCTACGGACACATACAGACTGAAAGTGAGGGGATGGAAGAAGATAGTCCATGTAAATGGATATCAAAAGAAAGCTGGAGTAGCAATACTCATATCAGATAAGAGAGACCTTAACATAAAGAAGGTTACAAGACAGAAGGAAGGAGTCTACATAATGATCAAGGGATCAATCCAAGAAGAAGATGTAACAATTATAAATATATATGCACCCAACATAGGAGCACCTCAATACATAAGGCAACTGCTAACATCTATAAAATAGGAAATCGACAGTAACACAATAATAGTGGAGACTTTAACACCTCACTTACACCAATGGACAGATCATCCAAAATGAAAATAAATAAGGAAACAGTAGCTTTAAATGACACAATAGACCAGATAGATTTAATTGATATCTATAGGACATTCCACCCAAAAACATCAGATTACATGTTCTTCTCAAGTGCACATGAACATACTACAGGGTAGATCACATCTTGGGTAACAGATCAAGGCTCAGTAAATTTAAGAAAATTGAAATCATATCCAGTATCTTTTCTGACCACAACGCTATGAGATTAGAAATGGATTACAGGGGAAAAAATGTAAAAAGCAAAAACACGTGGAGGCTAAACAATATGTTAAGAAATAACCAAGAGGTCACTGAAATCAAAGAGGAAATGAAAAAAATACCGAGAGACAAATGACAGTGAAAACATGGCAATGCAAAACCTATGGGATGCAGCAAAAGCAGTTTTAAGAGGGAAGTTTATAGCTATACAAGCCTACCTCAAGAAACAAGAAACATCTCAGGTAAACAATCTAACCTTACACCTTTAGGTAAGAAGAACAAACGAAACCCCAAGCAAGCAGTAGGAAAGAAATCATAAAAATCAGAGCATAAATAAATGAAATAGAAATAAAGAAACCAATAGCAAAGTTCGATAAAAATAATAGCTGGTTCTTTGAGAAGATAAACAAAATTGATAAATCATTAGGCAGACTCATTAACAAAAAAAGAGGGAGTGGACTCAAATCAATAAAATTAGAAATGAAAAAGGAGAAGTTACAACAGACACTGCAGAAATACAAAGCACCCTAAGAGACTACTACAAGCACCTCTATACCAATAAAATGGAAAACCTGGAAGAAATGGACAAATTCTTAGAAAGTCATAACCTTCCAAGACTGAACTGGGAAGAAATAGAAAATATGACCAGACCAATCACAAGTAATTAAATTGAATCTAGTGATTAAAACTCTTCAAACAACAAAAATCCGGGACCAGATGGCTTCACAGGTGAATTCTATCAAATATTTAGAGAAGAGCTAACACCCATCCTTCATAAACACTTCCAAAATACTGTGGAGGAAGGAACACTCCTATACTCATTCTATGATGCCACTATCACCCTGATACAAAAACAAGACAAAAATATTACAAAAAAAGAAAATGGCAGACCAATATCACTGATGAATATAGATGCAAACATCCTCAACAAAATACTAGCAAACAGAATCCAACAACACATTAAAAGGATCATACACCACGATCAAGTGGGATTTATTGCAGGGATGCAAGTATTCTTCAATATATGCAGAACAATCAATGTGATACCCTGTATTAACAAATTGAAGTAGAAAAACCATATGATAATCTCAGTAGATGCAGAAACAGCTTGTGACATAATTCAGCACACATTTATTACAAAAACTCTCCAGAAAGTGGGCATAGAGGGAACACACCTCAACATAATAAAGGCCATATATGACAATCCCACAGCAAACATCATTCTCTGTGGTGAAAAACTGAAAGCATTTCCTCTAAGATCAGCAACAAGAAAAGGAGATCCACTCTCACCTCTATTATTCAACATAGTTTTGTATGTACTAGCCACAGCAATCAGAGAAGAAAAAGAAATAAAAGGAATACAAGTTGGAAAAGAAGTAAAACTGTCACTGTTTGCAGTGACATGATTCTTTACATAGAGAATACTAATGCTGCCACCAGAAAACTACTAGAGCTAAGCCATGAATTTGGTAATGTTGCAGGATACATAATTAATGCACAGAAATCTCTTGCATTTCTATACACTAATGATGCAAACTCTGAAGGAGAAATTAAGGAAACACTCCCATTTATCATTTCAACAAAAAGAATAAAACACCAAGGAATAAACCTACCTAGGGAGAAAAAAGACCTATATGCAGAAAAGTATAAGACACTGATGAAGGAAACTAAAGATGATACCAACAGACGGAGAGATATACCATGTTCTTGGATTGGAAGAATCAATATTGTGAAAATGACTATACTACCCAAAGCAATCTACAGATTCAATGCAATCCCTATCAAATTACCAATGGCAATTTTTATAGGACTAGAACAAAAAATCTTAAAATTTGTATGGAGATGCAAAAGACTCTGAAAAGCCAAAGCAGTCTTTAGGGAAAAAAATGAAGCTGGGGAAATCAGACTCCCTGACTTCAGACTACACTACAAAGCTACAGTAATCGAGACAATATGGTACTGCCACAAAAACAGAAACATAGATCAATGGAACAAGATAGAAAGCTCAGAGGTAAACCCACACAGCTATGGTTAACTAATATATGACAAAGGAGGCAAGGATATACAATGGAGAAAAGACAGTCTGTTCAATAAGTGATACTGGGAAAATTTGACAGCTCCAGGTAAAAGAATGAAATTAGAACACTCCCTAACACCATACACAAAAATAAACTCAAAATGAGTTCAAGACCTACATGTAAGACCAGACACAATAAAACTCTTAGAGGAAAACATAGGAAGAACACTCTTATTGACATAAATCACAGCAAGATCTTTTTTGATCCACCTCCTAGAGTAATGGGAATAAAACCAAAACTAAACAAATGAGACCTAATGAAACTTCACAGCTTTTGCCCAGCAAAGGAAACCATAAACAAGACAAAAATACAATGCTCAGAATGGGAGAAAGTATTTGCAAATGAATCATAGGACAAAGGATTAATCAACAAAATATATAAACTGCTCATACAGCTCAATTTTAAAAAAAACAAAGAAAGCAATCCAAAAATGGGCAGAAGACCTAAATAGACACTTCTCCAAAGAAGAGATACAGATGGCCCAGAACCACATTAAAAGCTGCTCCACGTCACTAATTATTAGAGAAATGCAAATCAAAACTACAATGAGGTATTACCTTACACCATTTAGAATGGGCATCATCAGAAAATCTACAAACAACAAATGTTGGAGAGGGTGTGGAGAAAAGGGAACCCTCTTGCCCTGTTGGTGGGAATTTAAATTGATATATACACTGTGGAGAACAGTATGGAGGTTCCTTAAAAAACTAAAAATAGAATTACCATATGATCCAGCAATCCCACTACTGGGCATATACCCAGAGAAAACCATAATTCAGAAAGACACATGCACCCCAATGTTCATTGCAGCACTATTTACAATAGCCAGCTCATAGAAGCAACCTACATGCCCATTGACAGATGAATGGGTAAAGAAGTTGTGGTACATATATACAATAGAATATTACTCAGCCATAAAAAATGAATGAAATTGGGTCATCTGTTGACACAAGAATGGATCTAGAGAGTGTCATACAGAGTGAAGTAAGTCAGAAAGAGAGAAACAATTATCCTATATTAACGGATATATGTGGAACCTAGAAAAATGGTACAGATGAACCAGATTGCAGGGCAGAAATTGATACACAGATGTCAAGAACAAATGTATGGACACGAAGCAGCAAAATTTGTGGTGGGTGGGGGTGGTAGTGTGATGAACTGGGCGATTGGGATTGACATGTATACAGTGATGTGTATAAAATTGTTGACTAATAAGAACCTGCTGTATAAAAAATAAATTAAATTAAATTTAAAAAATAAATATATATGTATATATATATATATATATACTCCCCAAAATCTAGTCTTAGAAGAATCAACTGACTGTGTATGTGTGGAAGAAATAATTTTTGAAACCTACAAAAGTAATTTCATCTAAATCATTAAACAATTTTTTGTGAAACAAAACAAAAAAAAACATATAAGCTGTAACACTTACTAGTTGTTCTATCTTTTGAAAGTGACTCAGTTTTTTCATATGTAAAATGAGATGCACATGTCTATTTTCCATGTTGTTGTGAAGATTAAATGAGATAATTGAAGTTAAAGCACCAGAAACATATTAGGAACTCAACAATAGTACTTAACATTTTTTAGGTTGTTGCAAATTTTTTCTGTCATAGGGCTCTATTATTACCCTGAACAGCCATTCATTCATCCACAACTTTTGCAGGTCTATATATCACATGTGTTTAGATATGTAATAGTTTTTGTTTTAAAGAATGCTTTATATTTTCACCCTTATTTAATTATTATTGCTGCATCTTTCCTGGCACCGCTGCTCCCACGGAACCAGACCTATGCTTCTGCTGGGTACTGCCATTGTTGATAGCTAGAGATTCCAAGGATTGAAAGTAACATTTTATTCTTTGGAGTCCTTGGTGGGTCAAAAATCATCATGTTCCATTTAAAAGGAGGGGAGGGGTATTTTTCATTTATCTGTCTCTACCTTTTCAGTGTTTTTCAGTTTTCCAAATGGGTCACAAAACGATGCTTGTCCCCCCATAGTTTACAGAGTATGAAGTTCATAGATTTTTTTAGTTTTTACACCTTTCACTATAGGACTCATACTTGAGTCCATTGAATAGATAATTAATTAATTAGGCACTGCAGCTAAAACAGTGATCAAGACAGACACACTTATTGCCCCTCAGAAATGTATAGACCAGTGAAAATGACAGATATTGTATAAATAATTACACTATTAACCATATAAATTCAATTGTGATAAGCTCTATGAAGGGAAAATAGAGAGTAATTTACATGAAATACCCCAGGAGACAAACAGGTGTAATACTGAAAAAAAAAAGATTTGAGAGACAATGATTGCATTTGACAGTCCTTAAATATTACTGACACTAATCTCTTTTTTTTGTGGTTAAGGCTCTGTGTCCAAAGCATCACTATCATGCAAATCTGTTCTATGAATAAAATTAAAAATTAGTTTAGAAAATTCTTTAAAACCTCATACTTGTTAAAATGGCTATTATATATATATATATATAAAGATAAGAAATTACAAGCATTGGTGAGGATGTGGAGTAAAGGGAACACTTGTGCACTTTTGGTGGAAGTATAAGTTGGTGCAGCCACTATGAAAAACAGTATTTAGGTTCATCAAAAAATTTAAAAAATAGAACTATCACAAAATTCCACAATTCCACTTTTGCGTATTTATATGAAGGAAACAAAAATACTAACCTGAAAAGATATATGCACCACCATGTTCATTGCTGTATTGTTTACAATAGCCAAGATATAGAAATAACTTAAGTGTCTATTGATGGATGGGTGGATAAAGAAAATGTGATACACATACACACATACACACACACAC
This sequence comes from Delphinapterus leucas, assembly GCF_059928025.1. NCBI lineage: Eukaryota > Metazoa > Chordata > Mammalia > Artiodactyla > Monodontidae > Delphinapterus > Delphinapterus leucas. The sequence continues at coordinate 62,962,520 of NC_143150.1, read as the reverse complement.
AATGGAATATTATTCAGCCATAAAAAGAATAAAATCTTGCCATTTACGACAATATGGATGGGTCTTGAGGACATTATACTTAGTGAAATTACTCAGACAAAGACAAATATCATATGATCTCATTTATATGTAGAACCTAAAAAGACAAAAAGGAAAACCCAAAACAAGCTGATAGATACAGAGAACAGGTTGATAGTTGCTAGAGGTCGGGGGTGGGGGATGAGCAAAAGGGGTGAAGGGAGTCAAAATGTACAAACTTCCAGTTATAAAATAAATAAATCATAGGAAGTAAAAAAAAAAGATTATTTAGGAAAAAAACTGTAAATGGCTTTTAGTTCAGATCAGCTTTGATAGTGGATAAAGAATAACTGAAGAGTATGCAGGAGTTGGAGAATAGACTTCCAGTTAGTTGCTTAGTGAGTGGCCTTGGAAATCTGAAGGGAAACATGAGAACATCATCTATTTGAAGAGACAAACATTAATTCAAAATTTTGCATAAGATTAGCTCCATCCATAAGTCACCTGGTATATGCTTCATTGTATTTAATGTGAATCCCATGCTGTGAAGTCTGAGGTTTAAATGAACTGGTTCATTCATCAAATAAATAATTATTGACAGCCTACAGTATATGAGATCTTGCTCATCAGTGAATAAAAGAGAAAAACATCCCTGACCTCATGGATCTAATATTTTATTGGGGGAGACAGAAAATAAACATAATAAGTCTTCAAAACATACAGTATGTTAGAAAATAATAAATGCTAAAGAAAAAAAATAAAGCAGGGATAAGGAATATAAAACATTGGAGGACTTAACATATTAGAATGTCTTACGTAAGGATCTCTGAGAGTGACATTTGAGTAAAAGAAATGAAGAAAGCAAAGAAGCTAGTCATATTGGAATAGTGCATTCTAAACAGGGGACACAATAATTAAGACAGCCTCTTCAATAAGTGGTGCTGGGAAAACTGGACAGCTACATGTAAAAGAATGAAATTAGAACACTCCCTAACACCATATACAAAAATAAGCTCAAAATGGATTAAAGACCTAAATGTAAAGCCAGACACTATCAAACTCTTAGAGGAAAACATAGGCAGAACACTCTATGACATAAATCACAGCAAGATCCTTTTTGAACCACTGCCTAGAGAAAAGGAAATAAAAACAAAAATAAACAAATGGGACCTAATGAAACTTCAAAGCTTTTGAACAGCAAAGCAAACCATAAACAAGACGAAAAGACAACCCTCAGGATGGGAGAAAATATTTGCAAATGAAGCAACTGACAAAGGATTAATCTCCAAAATTTACAAGCAGCTCATGCAGCTCAATATCCAAAAACAAACAAACAAACAAAAACAACCCAATCCAAAACTGGGCAGAAGGCCTAAATAGACTTTTCTCCAAAGAAGATATACAGATTGCCAACAAACACATGAAAGAATGCTCAACATCATTAATCATTAGAGAAATGCAAATCCAAACTACAATGAGATATCATCTCACACCAGTCAGAATGGCCATCATCAAAAAATCTACAAACAATAAATGCTGGAGAGGGTGTGGAGAAAAGGGGACCCTCCTGCACTCTTGGTGGGAATGTAAATTGATACAGCCCCTATGGAGGACAGTATGGAGGTTCCTTAAAAAAGTAAAAATAGAACTGCCATATGACTCAGTAATCCACTACTTGGCATATACCCTGAGAAAACCATAATTCAAAAAGAGTCATGTACGACAATATTCATTGCAGCTCTATTTACAATAGCCAGGACATGGAAGCAACCTAAGTGTCCATCAACAGATGAATGGATAAAGAAGATGTGGTACATATATATGATGGAATATTACTCAGCCATAAAAAGAAACGAAATCGAGTTATTTGTAGTGGGGTGGATGCACATAGAGTCTGTCATACAGAGTGAAGTAAGTCAGAAAGAGAAAAATAAATACCATACGCTAACACATATATATGGAATCTAAAAAAAAAACAAGGTCATGAAGAACCTAGGGGTAAGATGGGAATAAACATGCAGACCTACTAGAGAATGGACTTGAGGACACAGGGAGGGGGAAGGGTAAGCTGGACAAAGTGAGAGAGTGGCATGGACATATATACACTACCAAACGTAAAATAGATAGCTAGTGGGAAGCAGCCACATAGCACAGGGAGATCACCTCAGTGCTCTGTGACCTCCTAGAGGGGTAGGATAGGGAGGGTGGGAGGGGGGGAGATGCAAGAGGGAAGATATATGGGAATATATGTATAGCTGATTCATTTTGTTATAAAGCAGAAACTAACACACCATTGTAAAGCAATTATACTCCAATAAAGATGTTAAAAAAATGAAAAGTAATAACAAACAAACAAACAAACAAAAAAACAAAAACAAAAAAAAAGTCTTCCAACACCTTGCCCTGTCTTTTGGACTTATTGTTTTCCATTGGTTAATTTAACTGACTTTCCTTGTACCAATACCGTGCTGTTTTAATTAAAGTCACTGTATAATAATACTTGATAGCCATTCTTTTTTTTTTTTGCAGTATGTGGGCCTCTCACTGTTGTGGCCTCTCCCGTTGTGGAGCACAGGCTCCAGACGCGCAGGCTCAGCAGCCATGGCTCATGGTCCCAGCCGCTCCGCGGCATGTGGGATCTTCCCAGACTGGGGAATGAACCTGTGTCCCGTGCATTGGCAGGCGGACTCTCAACCCCTGCACCACCAGGGAAGCCCTTGATATCCATTCTTAATGATTGTCTTGGCTACTCTTGGCCCTTGGAGTTTCAAGCAAAATTCAGATTTAGATTTAGTTTGTTAATTATTACAAAACACATTCTGAGATACTGGTTGTCATTATATTGAATCTATAGAATAATTTGGGAAAAATTGACATATTTACAATATTGAAACTTCCAATTCATGAACATGATATTTTCCTCTATTTATTTCAATCCTTATTGCAATAATGAGGTATAATTTTGTATATGTAAGAATTCCACATCTTTTATTACATTTATTCCTAGGTTTTTTTCTATTTAGAGATCATTTTAATGTAATTTCATTTTCCAGTAAATGATCCATAAAAAGCAAAGTCATGTGCCTCATTTTACACTTAGAAGATCATTAGGGTTATCTGGCAATGGTAACTATTATTATAGATAAATTATGTCATTTCATGAATAACCTAGAAACAGTTTGATTGAATGTATTTCCTTACTTTGCATATAATTTAAAATATGAACAATTCCAACAGTGAGAACAGAAGCATAAAATTAAAAAAATAAAACTTTTAAATATTAAAATTTAAATATTTTGGGAACTTAGCTGCAGTCTAACTGAATAACACAATGTAGCTATATTTGATGTTTTATGATGTAATTGCAAATATTACCTTTTGAAATTTCATTTTTTAATTATTTCTAGGATATAGAAGTTTATTTGATTTTAAAATGTGGCCCTTATATCCAACGGCCTTACTCTATTAATTTATTAATTCTAATAACTGGTCTATAGACTTGTAGATTTTCTATGTACACAATCATATTGTCTGTGATTAATAATGATTTTGTGTATTCTTTTCTACTTCTTAAAACTTCTATTTATATTTGCTTTCTTTAGATCACTGTCTGGTACTTTGAGTATAAAAATACAGAGAGTGGTGATAGTGGACATCTTTGTATTTTTTCCAACTCAGCATAAATGTTTTTAATAATTAACTAGAAATAATGATCTTTTCTACAGGTTTTCTAAGATATTCTCCATGAGATGAAGAAAGTGTTCTTCTATTAGTCATATCCTAAGCATTTTATCATGAATACGTATTGAAATTTTGTTTAACTTTTTTTCTATATATTGAGATCATCATTACTTTTCTCCTTTATTCTGTTAATGTAGAATGTTTTCAGGTATAAAACCTACATTGCATTTGTGGAATAAACTTGGTCATGATATTGAATGCTTTACATATATCCCTGAATTTAATTTGCTAATATTTTGTCTATGATTATTTTACCTATGTTCATGAGAGAGATTGCAATGTCATTGTATTCATGTTAGCCTGCTCTCTCTCATAAAATATATTAGGCACTTCTCCTTTTTTTTCCCTGTTCTATGCAAGATTTTGTCTGATATTGTTTTTTCCTTAAATATTTGAAAGAATCCGCCAATGAAGCCAACTAGCCTTAGATGTTTCTTTGAATTAACACTTCAGATTACAGAGAAAATTCCTTTAATGCATGTTTATTCAGATTTAAAATGATTTTTACTTGTGCCTATTCTGATAAGTTGTATATCTAGGGAGTTTTCCACTTTATCTAAACTTTTACGTTTTTTGACCTAGAGTTGTTTAAAAGAGCCTCTTGTTATCTTTCAAATGTCTGTGGATTTTTAGCGAGGTCTCTTTTTTCCATTCCTGATACTGCTATATTCATTCTCTTTTATTCTGTTTTCTTAATTGTACTTGTTAAATGATGACCAATTTTAATAATATTTTCAAATAACTATGTTTTGGGATGGATTTCCACTAATTTTTTTTTCTATTTCATTAGTCCTGCTCATGTTAATATCCAAGTTTTTATTTCTTTTACAATTTTTTTGAGTCCAGTTGCTGCTCTTTACTTCTTGAGATGGATGATTTTCAACCTTTAACATTTCAAATATGTGCATTTAGGATTGTATATTTCTCTAAGCAACTATAGTTATAACAGAATAAATGTTTGATATATTAAAGTTTCATTATTATTCAGTGAAATATTTTCTAATTTCTATTCTGATTTCCTTTTTGACTGAGTTATTTAAAATTTTATTGTTTAATTTTGAAGCATTTTGTAATTTGCTAGTTTTCTTTTTCTTTTTGATTTCTCACTTAATTACTTGTGGTATATGAATATATTCTAAGCAAATTCTGTTTGAAATTGTAGACACTTGGTTTGTCACCCATCATATAGCCAAATTTGTCTACTTTCTTCAATATTGGGAAAGCTCCACCAGTTTTTTTTAATTTTTTGGTTATTATTTACTTTATAAAAAATTTCTAGTCATTTTACGTTCACTTCCTCAGCGTTCTTACAGTTAAGTTGTGCTCTTACAAACAAAATTACTTGGTTGTGACTTACTTTATCCAGTTTTTGCCTTTTAGTTGGATTTTTTAGTTTTTTGGCATTTAACATAATTATATGTACATATTTTAATTTTAAATGATTTTTCCACTTTTCACACATTTTTCAATAATGCTAAAAACTTAAAATGTTAAACAACACTTAATCTATCTCGGTATTTTTGTAATTGAATTACTGGTTTTAATTTTAAATATCTATTAAATACAAGAAGACATTATTAACATTGAAAACAATCATTTTATGTTGCCTTCATCTTTATTCTTTCCATTAATTTTCATTCCTTCGGGCATTTCTGTTTCTTTCTGGAGTCATTTTCACTTTGAGGAATTCCATTTAATATTTTTTTCTAGCATGACTCCTCTGACAATGAAATATCTCAAGTATATTTTTTGTCTGCATATAACTTTAGTATGCCTTCAGTTTTGAATGATATTTTTGATAGGTATGTAATTCTAGGTTAGTATTATCTTCTATTTCAGCTTTTTAAGGATATTATTCTACTATTGTCTGGCTTCCATGGTATGTAAGTCTGATAGTGTTGCCCAACAAAATACCACAAACTGGATGGTTTAAATAACATAAATTTATTTTCTCACAATTCTAGAGGCTGGAAGTCCAAGATCGAAATATCAGCAGGTTTGATTTCTCCTTAGGTTTCTCTTTTTGTCTTGCACATGGCCGTCTTCTCTCTCTGTCCTCACATACCATTTTTTCTGTGCATACACATCCCTGGTTTCTCTCCCTCTTTTTTTTTTTTTGTGGTACGTGGTCCTCTCACTGCTGTGGCCTCTCCTGTTGCAGAGCATGGGCTCCAGACGCGCAGGCCCAGTGGCCATGGCTCACCGGCCTAGCCACTCCATGGCATGTGGGATCTTCCTGGACTGGGGCACGAACCCATTTCCCCTGCATCGGCAGGCGGACTCTCAACCACTGCACCACCAGGGAAGCCCTCTCTCCCTCTTTTAATAAGGACACCAATCTTATTGGATTAGAGCCCCACTGTTGTGACCTCATTTAACCTTAATTATCTCCTTAAAAGGTCCTATCTCCAAATACAGCCACATCGTGATTTAAGGCTTCAACAGATGAATTTTAGGTGGATACAACTTAGTCCATAACACATGTTTTCTGCTCGTAAGTTAGCTCTAATTCTTTATTTTGCTTCTTTCAATACATTGTATCAATTTTTTCCTTTTTTCTTAAGATTTTGTCTATGATTTTTAGTAGTTTTTCTATGATATGCCAAGTTTAGGTTTGTTTGTCTACTCATCCATTTATTCAATTCCTACTTTAAAATAATACTGTCTCAAATTTGATTTTTTTTAAATTTTCAGTCATTATATCTTCAAATATTATCTTTGCTCCATTCTCTTTTTCTTTGGTTTCTATGATTACTGTTACACATGTTAAAATTTTACATTTTATCCCTTATTTATGTTATTGATTCCTGTATTTTCCAACTTTTTTTATGATTCAGCTTGTATTATTCCTACTGACCTATTTTTAATTCACTAACCCTGTGCTCAGTTGTGTCCAATCCATTATAAATATATTTATTGAGTTAACTTCGGTTTTAATTTTTTGAACTTCTGGAATTTCTATTTGATTCTTTTAAAAACAGCTTTATTATTTTTTTTTACCCATTTGAAGTGTGAAATTCAGTGGCTTTTAGTATATCTGTAGAGTTATACAACATCATCACAAGAGCTAGTTGAGTTTTTAACAAAATATTTCAATTCATTTGTGGAATTCTCCATCTGTTCCTCCACATTTTTACACATTAATCACAGTTACCCTAAATCCTTGGATCTCTTTCATTTAATTATTTTTCTTTTCAGTCATTTGGACTTTTTTTTTTTTGGCATGCCAATTAATTTGTGACTGTATGCCAAACATTGTGTGTAAAGACTGTAGTGGGCCTAGATGACATTATATTCTCTTAGAGAGGGACTTCCCTTTTCTCTGCTAAGTAGAGCTCTTTCTTAAAATAGGCAGAAACTGAGCTGCTTTGAAGCTGGAGCTTGATAAGCTTCCTTGTAATTTTTCCTCTACTCCCACCCGTATTCCCAAAGAATATTCTCCAGGGTTTTTTGGCTGTGAGTTAGAGGTGTTAATTGTGATTTTTCTCTCTACTAATTCTTGGACTCTGATGTTTCTCTGGGAGAGAAGACTGTGAAAACTAATTCTACTTTAAACTGGTCTTCTTCTTAACTTTTTAGCCTTCTTCCCCATGAAGTTTCAAAATTTGATATATGTATTATAGAGAAAATTACCATGTATTTGAAGTCTCTCTAATATTCAATTTTGTAGTTTCACAACACTGTGAGTGTGCCAAAATCTCCACTTCTTTTTAAGTCTCCTAGGATTAGCCTTATAAGGTGGCAAAGTCTGGATTATCAGATTCTTGGCATGCCCAGAATTGGCAAATATCTCCAGGGGAAAAATTGCTCCCCCAATTAGCTCATCTTTCTAAGGTTATCCATTCTCTGAGAGCTTAACAGGTTCTTTTTTTTTTTTGTAGTTTTATCAGTTCTATGATTCCATTAAGCAGATAATTTTAAAATTTGAAAACTTTTTCTTGTTCTCACAGGAAATGTTATTCTTACACAAACTTTGTTATATTCAGAATATGGTGTTTTATTTTATAATGTGATCTTGCATTATTTTTTGCTTATTTTTTATTTATTCACAAATGAGACTGCTTGTAGTTTTCAATTTTAGTATAAATTTCATCATGTTTTAGGATGAGTGTTATACACATTTTACAAAATGTCTTTAGAATTTTTTCTCTTTTTTTCTATTCTCTAAAATAGTTTAGATAGCACTAAGATTGTCTGACCTTTAGAGGTTTGGAAGAATTCTCTTGTGAAACTATTTGCACTCAGTACATTTTTTTGGTGCTATTCCTCAACTACTTTATTTTTTTCTATGACATCTTTTTGTGTTTAAATGTTGCCTATATTGTGATCAATTTTGGTAAGCTGTATAATACAGAAATTTATTTTTTAATCTCACTCAAAATTTATTGCATATTATTTCTGCAAATAATCTCTTCTGATTTTAAATTTCTAATTCAAAGGTAGTTTTGATTATCATTTCTAATGTGCTGTTCTTGTTTTCTGTTTTATTTTTTAAAAAATGAAAATAGCTAATGATTTGTCTAATATTTTGCTTTTGAAAAAGTTTGACATTCATTTATTAGTTTTTTTCTAAGTGTGCTATTAAATACTCTTAAGAAAAGGAGTAAATGCAAATCAAAATTGCATATTTTGTTGAAGATAATGATAAACAAGAGTTCAATATACCACATAAATGGAATCAAAGATTACAATACCACTTTTGAAATAGTTTTTTTTTTTTTTTTAAATCTACATCAGATTATGCTCCCTGATACAACTATTAATTTAATCTAAATAAAGAAATATATCATAATAATGAAATGAGAAAAAAAAATACCAGGTATCTATACAGGACAATTCAATGTCTGCATTCATCTTATCAAAATTTTATTTGTCCTTTTACTTTCTTTTGGTTTACTCTGTGTTTGATGTATTTAGTTTCATGCATTTATCTTAATGTGTTTACTATTTAAATTCTATATTTTTTCTCTGAAAACTCTTTAATTGTATCTCACATTTCCTTCAATAACATTTTGTTATACAAATATCAAAAATTTACATTTGCAATCATAATAGACTGTATTTCTATGGTAAGTAATACAATAATAAAATCAAATAATAGGGTTTCCCTGGTGGTGCAGTGGTTGAGAGTCTGCTTGCCGATGCAGGGGACACGGGTCCGTGCCCCCGTCCGGGAAGATCCCACATGCCGCAGAGCAGCTGGGCCCATGAGCCATGGCCACTGAGCCTGCATGTCCGGAGCCTGTGCTCCACAATGGGAGAGGCCACAACAGTGAGAGGCCTGCGTACCGCAAAAAAAAAAAAAATCAAATAATATTAAATATCCATGATTGTAGAGAAAAACATGAATGATAAAATTAGTTAATTGATCCAAAAGACCGTACATAAGATGAGAAGGAGACGTATAAAATGAAAGATGAGGAGTTCCCTGGCAGTCCTGTGGTTAGGGCTCTACTGCACAGTGCAGCCAAAACAAAACAAAACAAAAAAAACAAAGATGAATGGACAACAGAGACAGAGTTTGGTAGATTGCAGATTTAATCCCAAATATGTAAGTACTTACATTGAAATAGTAACCAAAGAATGTGATACTTTATCTCTACTACTGTTTAACATTATGTTAAAGGTATTAGTTAATACAATTAGAATCTTAAGAATTGAGAAAAAAGACAAAGCTTTTTCTATTTAGAGATTATATCATTATATAGTTAGGAAAGCACAAATTGAGAAAAAAAGTGCAAAAAATATTAAGAAAATTTTTGAAGTAACGAGATGCAAAATTCTTATAGAAAAATCAAAAGATTTCACTTATAAAAATGAAAAACAATTAAAATATGTAACAAACTAGGAAACCCAATTACAGTAGCAGAAATAAACAAAAATCATAGGATTTTTTTTTTAATGCACAAAACTTAATGACGAAGATAATGAAACATTTCTGAAAGGACTAAATTTAGACATATCATTTTTTCAAAGGACTTAGTTTATATTTGTAACGTAATCTTAAAAATAATAAAAGGTTTATTTATTTTTGGTATCAGACAAGTTAATTCTAAAATTTATATGGAAAAATCATTAAGCCTGTAAAAAATGAAAAACAAAATCTGTGTGTGTATATGCATAGCTATAAAATATATAGCTTCAAAAATTAAGATTGTGGAAATCCATGCCAGTTATCAATGTATTTCCTCTCAGCTCCAAATTCACCCTGCAATACTTACTCTATGAGAATGCATGGAATTCCTTTCAGTATTTCTCCTTTACAGTGAGCACAATGTTAAGCTGTCTTAGTAACAGCACTGAAGGAACATTATAGGATGAAGAGCCTCTCTTTCTGGTTCTGGTGGCTATACCATGAGTCAGTGGTATGAGGAGGAGGACATCCATTGGTACTCTACCCCAACCACATGTCCAGAATTGGTGGTCTCATTGTTGCCATTCATCCTTGGCCAGGGCAGATAATCACATACCTGTGGTCTGAAATACATGAATGCCTATGCACTTTTCTAAGCATCCTGCCTGCCCTGGCACCTTGAGTCATTCTTATCACTTGTCTCCTGGATGTTATCTCAAATGGCCCTCCCAAGGCTGTAGTTCTCCCAACATGAACAGTGCATGCTCCAGGACTCCCTCCCATACAGGCACTCTTACTCCCTCTAAATACCTGTCTGCCTGGCCACAGGTTTCAGCTCACCTGCACCATGAGCATTGTTTCTTGCTTGCTCAGTGATTGTAGAACAAATCTTGACTGGAAAACCTAGCAACATTCTCTGCTATCTAGAGGGCTACAATGAAATCTGAAACTGTATCCGTGGGGAAGGGGTCTCCCTTTGAGGTTTGTCCTTCCTTGAGCACTGCCCCTCAGCCGCAAGACACCCTATGAGTCCTCTTACATCTCATAGCTACTATTTATTATAGCTTAATATTTCTTTATATGAAATATCTCCATGTTTAAATCACTGAGAAGTTTCTGTATACTGATAGCAACCAAAGCAATACAGAATTAGTTCCTGGAGTAGTCTCATGATATAGCTCACTTAAGATGAAATTTTGGGCTTTATTTTGTTGGGATAAAGTGCCATGCTGAGCTCATTGACAATGGGAAGTGCAATGCTAGCAGGGATGATATGTGACGGCATCACAAAATCAATTAATTTTCATCTGTGGTTGGCAAGATTCCTCAACCTTGATACTATTGACATTTTGGTGCAGATAATTATTTGTGGTGGGGAATTGTTGTGTGCCTTGTAGTATGTATAGCAGCACCCCTGACCTCTTCCCAATGGATGACTGTAGCATCCCCACCAAATTTTTACAACTAAAAGTATCTTCAGGCATTGCCTAATGTCCTCTAGATGAATGAGGCAAAATTGTTCCTGGATGAAACTCCTGAATTGATTATGATGAAACTGAGGGTTCAAGTAACTGCTGCACTTAACAATTATGGTGGCAATGATGACTATAAGAACTCTAAGGACTGTGCAATTGATTCTTTTGAGCACACTTAAACACCTATAGAGAAAAAATGGCAAGCTCAAATTCAGAGTTCAATTCTAAGAACTGAAGATCTTACATGACAACACTAAAGGAATGTTTTATTTCTTGTTACTGCTGAAAATCAAACACAAATTAAATTGTGTGAGTTGTTGAATTACAATGACAGTTGAATTCACAGTTGTGCAAGTTGCTTATGAGACTATTAGGGTATAGATTGATAAAGAATGGGATCATTAAAATTGGAATGATTGGATCCAGAAGAAATAAACAATTTTGAATGCACAATCTATTCTGAGCCTGAAAGTAGCTTGTCAGCAACCTTTCTCCTTGGGAAATTTTCAGGAGATTTATTGGTATGGAATGTGGTAAGATTTATCCTCCAAGGTGATAAACAAGTTGTTAGATTTCACACCACCCACTATATAAAAGGAAGCAAAACACTTGGTAGGCGTTCTTGGATTATGGAAAAACATATATTTGAATGTGATACTTCAATCCACTTACAGAGTCACCCATAAGACTGCCAATTTTGACTGGGGATCAGAGCAAGAGAAGACTATCAAATTCAGTCTGTGTCATAAACCACTCTCTCAACTTTGGTCTTTATGATCCATCAAGTCCAATGATAACTTGAAGTGGCCATGGCAAATAAGGGTGCAATATTGAACTTTTAGCAAGTGCCAGTTGGGGAATCAGTGGAGACTTTTAGAACTTTGTAGCAAATATAAGGCTCCTTTTGCAGATGTATATCCATATACCTCATCTTCTGAAAATAGCTGCCTTAATGGAAAAGTTAGATGACAATGAAGGCAGAGTTATGGTGCAAATTGATGGATATTGTTGTTAAACAGTGTGCAATTTTTGCTTTAAATGAGAGGCAATTTTATTGTGCTTTGTCTCCCATAGCCTGGGTCCAGGAATTCATAGGTGGAAGTGAGAATGCTTCCTCTCACTAATAACCCATTTACAGGTCTTTGTCTTCCTTTCTAAAAATCTTTTATCTCCACTGGCTTGGGGAACTTGTTTCCAAAAGAGGAAAGACTTCCACCAAGTGAAATAGAAATGCTTCTGTTGAATGGAAAAATGAGACTATCACCTGGCCATTATGGCTCATTATGCAGTAAATCAACAGGCAGACAAATGAGCTAAACTATCAGCAGGTGTGATTGATTATAATCATCAAGGGGAAATTTGTTCGCTAAAACACAATGGAGATAAGGAAGACTATAAATGGAACCCAGAGGATTCTTTAGGGTGTCTGGTATTTCCTTGACAAATAATAAAGATTAGTGGAAAATTATAGCAAACAAATTAGGGCTGGCAACTGAGAAATCAGATCCTCTGGGGATGAAAGTTTAGGTCACTCTACCAGGTAAAGAAACCAGCTCAATTGATGTTCTTGCTGAAGGCAAGGATAATATAGAATGAGTATTTGAAAAAGAAAGCCATAGGTAAATATCAACTACAATTTCATGGTCAATTTAAGAAATGAGGTTTATAAAAGTATATTAGTTTCCTAGGGCTGCTACAACAAAATACCATAGACTACCACAGACTCGGTGGCTTATCAACAGAAATTTGTTTTCTCACAGTTCTGTAGGATAAAGTCCAACATCAAGGGCTCAGTTGGTTTGATTTCTCCTGAGGCCACTACCATTGGCTTGCAGACAGCCGCCTTCTCTTTTTGCCCTCTCATGCTCTTTCCTCTGTGTGTATATCACCTGTATCTCTCTTTTTCCCAAATTTTCTCCTTATAGCAACACCAGTCAGATTGAATTAGAACTCAGCCTAACTAATTCATTTACTTACTTCTTTAAAAGCCCTATATCTAAACACTATCTCCAAATATTTTGAGGTACTAGGGTTAGGGCTGCAACATATGAAAGCCTTCCATACTTCTATGTGCTTTTTTTTATGATAGCTGCCACCACATTCTTGGGAAAGACATGACTTGTGCTCACTTCAGGTCCAGCACCCTCACCAAAGCCACTGGGCCCATGCAGGCTGTATAGGATCACACCCACACAAGGACACCGCTTCAAGCCTGGGATAGGTAACTGTTTCATGTAATTTCATACAGACAGAAAAGGTTAAGCAAAATGAGAAAGCAGAGGAATTTGTTTCAAATGAAGAAACAAGAAAAAAATCCTGAAAAATCAACTAATAAAAAAAGGTATTTTATCAGATAAAGAGTTCAAAGCATTAGTGATAAGAATGTTAAATGAACTAGGGGAAAGAATAGATGAACAGAGTGAGAATTTTATCAAGGGACTGGAAAATGTAAAAAAGAACCAGTCAGAACTGAAGAGTACAATAACTGAAAAGGAAAACACACTAGAAGGAATTAAGCAGACTAGGTGATAAGGAAGAATGCATAAATATATGGAAGGTCTTATAATGGAAATCACTCACTCGGAACAACAAAAACAAAAGCAAACAAAAAAGAGAACAGTTTAAGGAACCTTTGGGACAAAATCAAGTGTACCATAATTTGCAGTATAGTAGCCCTAGAAGGAGAAGAGAAAGAGAAAAGGGTCAAAAAATTATTTGAGGAAATTATGGTTGAAATCTTCCTGAACCTGAAGAAGAAAACACATATCCACGTACAGGAAGTTCAGAGAGTCCCAAAATAGATGAACCCAAAGAGACTGACACCAAGACATATCATAATTAAAATGGCAAAAGTTCAATATAAAGAGAGAATTCTAAAGGCAGCAATAAAATATAAGGTCACATACAAGGGAAGCCCCATAAGGCTATCAGATGATTTTTCTGCAGAAACTTTGCAGGCCAGAAGGGAATGGCATATTTAAAGTGCTGAAAAATATACAACCTAGGATACTCTACCCAGCAAGATTATTATTCAGAATTGAAGACAGATAGCAAACTTCTCAGACAAGCAAAAACTAAAAGAGTTCATCAATACTAAATTGACCCTAAAAGAAATGTTAAAGAGTCATCTCTAAGTAGAAAAGAAAAGGCCATAACAAGAAGTAAAAATCTATAAGAAAGAAAAAAATCCCACTAGTAAAGACATGTGTATATTTCAACATACTAACATTTATTTCTCCTTATTTCCATTTTTATTTTATACAGAAGTTCTTGAAGGCTAGATATCCAAATTAGTCTTTAACGAAGAGAATATGAAGTAGGAATGTGACAAAATTTGTGGAAAAATTAATGTAGCCATTAATAGATATAACTCTTGAGATTCTGCATCTTCTTATTTTGGGGAACAATTAGAACTTCTTCACTTGTCAGGATAGTTGTATCTTGTTAGGTCAAAGTGTGAACATATTTTGTTGTTATAAAGAAGTTAAAATGTGTGTAAAAAGTACATATGGAAATAGAGTAGCCAAAGGTGTGGACTGTGCCAGTTATCAATTTATTGCCTCTTAGCTCCAATTCACATTTCAGTATTTTCTCAGTAATAATGAATGCAATTCCTTTAAGTGTTTCTCCTTTACAGTAGGCTAAATGTTAAGCTTTCTTAGTAGACACCAGTGGAGGCATACTGAAAATGACATGTATTCTCTAGAGGTTTTGGTGGCTGTACCATCAGGAAATGGTGTGTATATGAGGACATCTGGTGGTTCTTTTACCCTACTGTGCACTCAGAATGTGTCATGTCTTGGTGACCTTGCAGCCTAGACCTAGTATAATGATCACCTTCCTGTGGCATTCTCAAGAGAACACTTCAAGCTCCAGATATCCCATCTCCACCAGGTCTTAATTTCCTTTTATCAACTTTGATCCTTAAGATTTATTTCCCATGACCCTCTTGATTCCATAATCCTGACAGGAATATTGTGTGCTCCAGGCCTCTTTCCCACACTGGCAGCATATTCTCTGTCCATGTCCTAATGTCAGGTACAGATTGTGGATTGCTTGCATCCTGGAAGTTTGCTTTCTACTCTCCCAGCAACTGCAAACTATCTCTAGCCTGGATAATCCAGTGAATTTCTTCATTATCTGGTGGGCCATAACTACACTCTCTCAAAAAAGATCTTAACCTGCCTTGGTGAAGTAACTCACTTTCAAGCTTATCCTTCATTGAGAATTCTCCCTCATCTCTAGGGTACACTATAGAGTTTTCTTGTATCTTATACTTACTATTTTATCATAGTTGAATAATTGTTTGTAATAAATTTCTACTGTTCAGATGGCTGAGCAGTTTCTATTTCCTGATTAGACTCAGATTGGTACAAAGTCATAGAGAATTGGTACAGAATAGAAATTCCAGAAGTAGGCCCATATACTTTTGAAGATTGAGTACATGATAAAAGTGTGTTCTCAAAATATTATGTAAAGATATACTTGTAAATACATGTTGTTAGGTAATCAATGTAGCCATCTGGAAAATGAAATTTTGAATCTATATTCACACTGTGCATCAGAATAAATATCAAAATGTGTCAAAGATTTAAATATAAAATGACATCATAAAAGTACAAAAAAGGGTAAATACTTAAAAACCAACAAAAGAGAAAGTATTTCTAATTAAGAAAAATTTTTCATGATATACTGGGATCACTTACTACACTTAGAACTTTTATTCACCATTTTAACAGAGACCCATGCCAGGGCAATAAGGCAAGGAATGGGAGAGAAAAATATCTATATACATATGTATATAAATATTTCATCCACTAACAACAGAATTGTGTAGGTAGAGAATTTTAAAATGTCTAGAGATAAATGACAGTAAATAAGTAAATTTAGAAAGCTTACTGGATAAAACTCAACACAAAAATATATTATATTTTTCTACACTAGGAAGAAACATTTATAAAATATAATTTTAAAGATGATACCGCTTTAAATAGCATCAAGACAAACACTTATGAATATATCTAATAAAGATGTCATGTAAATGAGCCAAGATGGACCATTTATATTGGCCCTAGGTTGTTTATTTCTTCACTGTAGTCTGAGACATGTTGGCTTAAAAGACTACCAGCACCAAAATCAAATTTTATTTTTAGAGAAGTTTTATTCATAGTAAAATTAAGCAGACATTAGAGTTTACAAATACCCACTGTATTCACACATGCAGACTTCCCCATTATCAGTATCCTGCTCCAGAGTGATACATTCGTTACAATTTATCAACTTATATGGACACATCATTATCACTCAAATTCCATAGTTTACAAGACAATTCACACTTGGTCTTTTATATTGTGTGGGTTTTGACAAGTGTATAATGATACATATCCACCATTACTGTACCATACAGAATAGTTTTTCTAACCCCCAAACCCACTGTTCTCTGCCTGTTCACCCCTCTTTTCCCTCTAAACTCTGACAACAACTGTTCTTTTTACCTCAATAGTTACGCCTTTTACAGAATGTAATATAATTTGAATGAGAGTGTGTAGCCTTTTCAGATTGGCTTCTTTCAGGTAGGAATATATATTTATTTCTTTTATGTAGTTTTAGGGCTTAAGAGACCATTTATTTTTAGTGCTAATATTATTCCATTGCCTGGTTGTACCACAGTTGAGTTTTCCATTTAACTACTGGAGGACAGGTTGTTTCCTTCAAAGTTTCGGCAACTATAAATAAAGTTGCTATAAAGTCCATGTACATGTTTTTGTGTGTACAACAGTTTTCAATTTATTTGAGTGAATACCAAGGAGTGTGACTGCTGTATCACATAGTAAGAGTATGTTTAGTCTTATAAGAAACTGCCAAACTGTCTTTCAAAGTGGCTGTGCAGTGTTTCATTCCAACCAGAAATGAATCAGAGTTCCTGTTACTCTATGTCCTTGTCACTATTTGTTGTGGTCAGCGTTTTGTGTACTCTCCATTCTAATAGACTTATAATGTTATATTTTTTATTGAAGTATACTTGGTATGCAGTGTTATGTTAGTTTCTGGGGTACAGCAATAGAAATTCAGTTATATATATATATATGTATATTTATATTTATATTCATTTTCATATCACTTTCCATTATAGGTTATGACAAGATATTGAAAGATATTGAGTATGGTTCCCTGTGCTGTACAATAGGATCTTGTTATTTATCTAGTTTATATATAGTATTTTATATCTGCTAATCCCAAACTCCTAATTTATCCCTTCCCCCTTTCCCCTTTGGTAACCATAAGTTTGTCTTCTATGTCTGTGGGTCTGTTTCTGTTTTGTAAATAAGTTCATTTGTATCATATTTTAGATTCAACATATAAGTGATATCATATGTTATTTGTCTTTATCTGACTTACTTCATTTAGTATGATTATCTTTATGTCCATCCATGTAGCTACAAATGGCATTATTTCATTCTTTTTTATGGCTGAGTGATATTCCATTGTATATACATACAACATCTTCTCTATCTATTCATCTGTTGTTGGACATTTAGGTTGCTTCTATGGCTTGGCTATTGTAAATAGTGCTGCTATGAACCTTGGGGCACATGTATCTTTTCAAATTAGAGTTTTCTCTGGATATATACCCAGGAATGGGATTTCTCAATCATATGGTAACTCTATTTTTGGCTTTTCAAGGAACCTCGATACTGTTTTCCATAGTGACTGCACCAATTTACATTCCCACCAACAAGTAGGATGGTTCCCTTTGTCCACACCCTCTCCAGCATTTATTTGTAGAAATTGTAATGATGGCCATTCTGACTGGTGTGAGGTAATACCTCATTGTAATTTTGATTTGCATTCATGTAATAATTAGCGAAGTTGAACTTTTTTTTTCATGTGCCCATTGGTCATATGTATGTCTTCTTTGGAGAAATATGTATTTAGGTCTTCTGAAAATTTTTTATTGTTTTTATTCTTTTTGTTGTTAGGTATATGAGCTGTTTGTATATTTTGGAAGTTAAGCCGTTGTTGGTTGCATCCATTTGCAAATATTTTCTCCCAGTTCATAGGTTGTCTTTTCATTTTGTTTATGGTTTCCTTTGCCATGCAAATGATTCTAAGTTTGATTAGGTCCCATTTGTTTATTTTTGCCTTTATTTCTATTGCCTTGGGAGACTGAACTAAGAAAACATTGGTACAAGTTATGTCAGAGAATGTTTTGCCTATGTTCTCTTCTAGGAGTTTTATGGTGTCCTGTCTTATATTTAAATCTTTAAGACATTTTGAGTTTATTTTTGTGTATAGTGTGAGGGAGTGTTCTAACTTCATCAATTTACCTGCTGCAGTCTAACTTTCCCAACACCACTTGCCAAAGAGACTGTCTTTTCCCCATTGTACATTTTTGCCTCTTTTGTCAAAGATGAACTGACCATAGATGTGTGAGTTTATTTCTGGACACTCTATTCTGTTGCATTGATATGTATGTCTGTTTTCATGTCAATACCATGCTGTTTCAATTACTGTAGTTTTGTAGTGTTTTTGAAGTCTGGGAGGGTTATGCCTCCAACTTTGTTCTTTTTCCTCAAGATTGATTTTGCAATTCTGGGTCTTTTATGATTACATAAAATTTTAGAATTTTTGTTCTAGTTCTGGGAAAAATATCATGGGTAATTTGCTAGGGATTCCATTAAATCTGTATATTTATTTGTGTATTATGTCCATTTTAACAATATTAATTCTTCCAATCCAAGAGTATGGAATATCTTTCCATTTCTTTAAATCATCTTCAATTTCCTTTTATCAATGTTTTATAGTTCTCAACATATAAGTCTTTTAACTCCTTGTTCAGGTTTATTCCTAATTATTTTTTTCTTTTTGTTGGGATTTTAAAAGTTTTTTTTTCCTTTCCCTTCTGATATTTCATTGTTAGTGTAAAGAAATGCATTAAATTTCTGTATGTTAATCTTTTATCCTGCTACCTTGCTGAAATCATTTGTCAGTTCTAGCAGTTCTTGTGTGGAGTCTTTAGGGTTTCTATATAGAGTATTAAATCATCTACATATAATGACACTTTTACCTCTTCTTTTCCAATCTAGATATATTTTTTTTCTTGTCTGATTGCTGTGGCTTGGATTTCTAATACAATATTGAATAGAAGTGGTGAGTGTGGGCATCCTTGTCTTGTTCCAGAATTTAGCAGGAAGGCTTTCAACTATTCACAAGTTAGTATTAGTTTGGCTGTGGGTTTGTCATAAATCGTTTTTGTTATGTTGAGATATGTTCCCCCTATACCTACTCTGGTAAGAGTTTTTATCATGAACGGATGTTGAATTTTATCAAATGCTTTTTTTGCATCTATTGAGATGATCATGTGGTTTTTGCCTTTTCTTTTGTTGATGTGGTGTATCACATTGATTGATTTGCATATTTTGAACCATCCTTGTGACCCTGGAATTAATCCAGCTTGAACATGGTATATGATTTTATTTTGTGTTGCTGGATTCAGTTTGCAGTATTTTGTTGAGAATTTTTGCATCTATATTCATCAAAGATATTGGCTTGTAATTTCCTTTTTTGGCAGTGTCTTTGTCTGTTTTTGGTATCAAGGTGATGCTGGTTTCAAAGAATGACTTTGGGAATGTTACCTCCTCTTCAATCTTTTGGAGGAGTTTGAGAAGAATTGGTATAATTTCTTCTTTGTGTGTGAAGCCATCCAGTCCAGGACTTTTGGTTGCTGGAAAGTTTCTTCTTCTTTTTTAGTACAGATTCTATTTCACTTCTAGTGGTTGGTCTGTTAAAATTGTCTATTTCTTCTTTATTTTATTTTATTTTTATTTTTTTTACATCTTTATTGGAGTATAATTTCTTTACAATGGTGTGTTAGTTTCTGCTTTATAACAAAGTGAATCAGTTATACTTCTAGATTCAATTTTTGTGGGCTGTGTGTTTCTAGAAATTGTCCATTTCTTCTCAGTTGTCCAATTTGTTGGCATATACTTGTTCATAGTATTCTCTTATGTTTTTATGTATTTCTGTGGTATTGGTCATTATTTTGCCTCTTTCATTTCATTTTTTTTTTTGAGGGAGGGTCCTCTTTCTTTTCTTCTTGGTGAGCCTGCCCAGAGGTTTGTCAACTTTGTTTACCCTTTCAAAGGACCAGCTCTTGGTTTTATTGATTGTTTTTCTATTTTAACCTCTATTTTATTTATTTCCTCTCTGATCTATAGTATTTAATTCCTGCTGCTGACTTTAAGTTTTGTTTGTCCTTTTCTATCACTTTTAGGTGATAGGTTAGGTTGTTTATTTGAGATTTTTCTTGTTTTTTTGAGGAAAGCCTGTATCACTATGAACTTCCCCTCTTAGGAGTGCTTTTGTGCAACCCACAGATTCTGGAGTGTTGTGTTTTCATTGTCATTTGTCTCAAGATATTTTTAAATTTCCTCTTTGGTTTAATCATTGACCCATTGGGTTTTTAGTAGCATGTTGTTTAGTCTCCACATAATCACTTTTCCTCATTTTTCTTTGTGGTTGATTTCTAGTTTCATGTTCTTTTGGTCACTTGAAATAATTTCTATTTTCTTAAATTAATTGAGGTTTGTTTTGTTTCCTAGTCTATCCTAGAAAATATTCCATTTGCACTTGAAAAGAATTTATATCCTTTGTTTTGGATCTAATGTCCTGAAAATATCGATTAAGTCTAACTGTTCTATTGTGTCATTTAAGATCTCTGTTACCTTATTTATTTTCTGTCTGGAAGATCTGTCCATTGATGTCAGTGGTGTGTTAAAATCTCCTACTATTATTGTATTCCTGTCAATTTTCCCCTTTATATCTATTACTATTTGTTTTATGTACTTAGGTGATCCTATATTGGGTGCATATATGTTAATGAGTGTAATAGCCTCTTCTCGTATTGATCCTTTCAGGACAATATAGTGTCCTTCTTTAACTTTCTTTATGGCCTTTGTTTTAAAGTCTATTTTGTCTGGTATGAGTATTGTTACCACCACTTCTTGTCATTTCTATTTTCATGAAATATCTTTTAACATTCTCTCACTTTCAATCTATACGTGTCCTTCACCCTAAAATGGGTCTCTTGTAGGCACCATACTTTAGGCTCTTGTTTGATTATCCAATCTGCCTCTCTATGACTTTTGATTGAAGCATTTAGTCCATTAATATTTAAAGTAATTATTGATAGTATATATTTATTGTTATTTTAAACCTTGTTTGCCAGATAATTTTGTATTTCTTCTTTGTTACTTTTTGTTTGTTTGTCCTTTTGTGATTTGATTATTTTATTTTGTATTATGCTTGTGTTCTCTTCCTTTTGGTTTTTGTCAGTCTATTGTATGTATTTGATTTGTGGTTACCCTGTTTTTACAGTATCTTAACCCATTATTATATGTACTTGCTTTAGTGTTATATTCATATAGGCTCAAATAAGTTCTAAAAAAAATTACAATTTCTGACTCTCCTCCCCCCCATTTTATGACTTTGATGTTATCTGTCACATCACCATGTTTATATATTTGCTGTTCATTGTGTTATCACTTTCACAATTTATTTTTTGATATTTAAAATCTATGAACTGGCTTATTTAAATAATTTACTTTATAATTGTGATTTTTCTCTTTCCTATAGATTCTTGCTTCTTTTCTATTTAGAAAAGACCTTTCAATATTTCTTTTAGGATAGATTTAGTATTGTTGCATTCCTTTAGTTTTTCCATGTCTGAGAAATTCTTAATTTCTCCTTCTAAATGATAATCTTGCTAGGTAGCATATTCTGGATTGCAGGTTTTCCTTTTCAGGACATTGAATATATCATGCCAGTCTCTTCTGACCTGCAAAGTTTCTGTAGAGAAATAAGCTGTTAGTCCTATGGTGGTTACCCTTGTAACTGACCCTTTGTTTTTCCCTTGCTGCCTTTAGAATTCTCTGTTTATCTTTAACTTTTGCTATTTTCATTATGGTATGTTTTAGGTTAGGTCTGTTTGTGTTTATCTTCTTTGGGACCCTCTTTACTTGCTGTACCTGGATATCTATTTCCTTCTTTAGGTTTGGGAAGTTTTCAGCCATAATTTCTTCAAGAACAGTTTTTTTTTCTTTTTTAAAATTTTTATTGGAATATAGTTGCTTTATAATGTTGTGTTAGTTTCTACTGTACAGCAAAGTGAATCAGCTATACATATACATATATCCTCTCTTTTTTGGATTTCCTTCCCATTTAGGTCACCACAGAGCATTGAGTAGAGTTCCCTGTGCTATACAGTAGGTTCTCATTAGTCATCTGTTTTATACATAGTATCAATAGTGTTTGTATGTCAATCCCAACCTCCCAATTCATCCAACCCCTCTTTCCCCTTTAGTTTCTCAAGTATAGTTTCAATCCCCTTTGTTTCTTTCTTCTCTTTCTGGGATGTGCATAATCCATAGATTGACATGCTTTACACTATTCTATAGATCTCATATGTTGCATTCATTTTTTTCCATTTGTCTTTCTGTCTGCTGTTCTGATTGGGTGATTTCCATTATTCTGTCTTGCAGATCACTCATTCGTTTCTCTGCATTATTTAGTTTGCTATTTATTGCCTTTAGCTCAGTTTTCATCTTGGCAAATGAGTATTCTACTTTTAATTGGCTCCTCTTTGTAGTTTCTAGTTCTTTTTTACAGTGATCTACATTTGTACTGATAGTCTTTGCTAATTCCTTCAGTATTTTTATTACCTCCTTTTTGAACTTGTGATCTGGTAGACTGAATAGGTATTTTTCATTGTTTGCTCTTTCAGGGGATTTCTCTTGTTCTTTTAATTAGGAATTTTTCCTCTGCTTCTTCATTTTAGTTGTATTTCTTTGACACTATGAATTTAGGAGAAACTGTTATCTACTGTGGCCTTGAAAGGCTGTTTTTATGTGGGAGCATTCTTGTTTAGTCTGTGAGTCTAGTATTTGTAGTGCAAGGGCTGTTTTTAATATGGATGCCTGCCATATCTTTCCTCAGTTTGTCCTGACTGTTAATCCCTTGATAGGGGGTGTGTTTGGTGCTGTGGTAACAAGAGCCTGCACTGGATGTTGAGCTGGGCCTCCTCTTTTCTCTGTGGTTGTCACAGTGCTGTCAGGGCAGGGTCTGCTTCACAGGTGTTAACATAGAAGTTCCTAGATCCATTTCTGAGTTGTGGTGTGAGGTATGCAGGACTGGATTGCTTCTATGGGGGGAAAACCACTGAGTGTTCCTCCAAAGAAGCTATCCACAAGGAAGTGTGCTCTATGGTGATGCCCACCACACCTTGTGCATGCTCACAAACTACATTGTTGTTGGCACTGCCCTCAACCCCACCTCAGCCATGGGAAAGTGAGCAATCAGCCAGGATGTCCTCAGGTTCTGTGTTCACAATTCCAACAGCACAGATCCACTGGCAGAGATCTGCTGAAGTCAGGCACTGGGACCCACTGTAGTTGCATGTAGTCATGCACCTGGATCTGTCCTGGGAGCTATGAGATCACCCCAGACTCTGGCCCCACCTCCATATCTTTTCTCCATTGTATGATCTTGCCTCCTTTGTTGACTAATTACCCATAAGGGCGTGGGGTTCTTTTCTGGACTCTCTATCCTGTTCCATTGATCTTTATGTCTTTTTTTGTGCTCATACCATACTGTTTTGATTACTGTGGCTTTGTAGTATAGCCTGAAGTCAGGGAGCATGATTCTTCTGTTTTCATTCTTGTTTCACAAAATTGTTTTGGGTCTTTGTGCTTTTGCCCATGAATTACCCTAAAAATTTTGTTGGTTAAATTTTTGGCCAAAGTTCCTTTAGCTAGCTAGGATTTTACCCTTTGCCATTGGATGTGTGTGTGGCTTACAGACTGCTGTAACAGTACTGAGAATTTTGTACTGCTGTAACATTACTGAGAATTTATGATTTTTTCCCCAATGTTAAGCCATGACTAGAACCTTGGAGTCTCCCTCTCTTATCATTCCTGAGAATGATCTTCATAACAAAAAAGATGGAGTGAAATTTTATTTTTAATCTTGACTTTCTAAGAGTCAACTCTGTGTCAGAATATTTTATTGTTCAGGCAATGTTTTCTCAGAGTTCATGTTAAAGCCCCTTGTGGTGATAAGTCTTCTGCCCCTTGTTGATAGTGATGTGTATGGCTTGAAACATCATTTTATATTTTCCTAAGATACAGCTTTGATTACTCCTAAGTGGGTGCTGCCTAAAACCTGTACACAACATTTTTAACCTGTAGGTTTCAGTGTGATCTCTCAATTACTCTTCTGGATTACATTTTCCCTGGTACTCTCTGATAAATTTTTAGCTGGTCTACTATTTCCTTTATTGTTTCAAGTATCATGGGGCTACTAGCTGCTCTGACTTAATTACTGTATCATGATCCCCACTCTTTCCAACAATGCTTTAGGAAAAGATTTTCATAGTCTATACCAAGTAAACCAATTCTTTTAGACAAAGCTACAGAGATCTTCATCTTTAAAGCCTGACTCTCCCTCAGGCCAAATCTCTATGCTACTTCACAGGAGCTGGGAGCATAGATACTAAACTACTACTCTTGGATTAATAAATCTGCTCTGTTAGTGGGCACAGAAGAGGATACCCCCTTGTCTTGGCTTGCTTCTTCTGGCATTAATAGCCACCCTACAATCAAGCAGAAACTCTGGTATTTGGGACCCCAGTATCTTTGGCCTGCTGTGACTGGTGTAGAATATCTACCCTATGTGTGGGGATTGGGTGTTAGAAAAAATCCCCAGTACTTTCAGTAGCACTGTCCAGATTATAGCTTTCTCAGCATATAACTGAGAGAAATAAAAAATCCAAGTATCCTCCTCTAGGAATGAAAACATAAACATCCTCTTGGACCTAGGGGAAAAGCAAACCCCTGTCTCCTTGGCTATACCTGTCCAGAGTAGAGCATCCAGAAGAGAATCTCTGCCACACAAAGAAGGAAGTAGGTGGGTTTAAGAGGTTTGTTGGTCAAATGCCATAGACAGTCTCTGTTGTTACCAATAATTTGTATACTTTATTGAATAAGTATTTCTCCATTTACTGTGTTCCATTAGGAAAATTTAATAACACTGGTTTTTTAATGGCTGATTTTTAATACTTTTCACCCATTAAATGTTTCTCTGGAATGAGGGTCTGTTCAGCTTACACTGCCATTTTGGAAGTGATACGTCTTGATTCTTTCTTATAATTCACTCTTCCAGCTTTATTGAAGTATAATTGACAAATAAAATTGAATATATTTAAGGTGTAGAGCATCATGATTTAAAATAC
This sequence comes from Delphinapterus leucas, assembly GCF_059928025.1. Taxonomy (NCBI): domain Eukaryota; kingdom Metazoa; phylum Chordata; class Mammalia; order Artiodactyla; family Monodontidae; genus Delphinapterus; species Delphinapterus leucas. Next base: position 62,937,145 of record NC_143150.1, on the reverse strand, counting down.
ATGTGAATTGTGAAATGACTGCAATCAAGTTAATTAACAGACTCATCACCTTTCATAGTAACATTTTTTTTTGTAGTGAGGACATTTAAGATCTACTCTCCTTGGAAAGTATCTCATTCAGATTTGATGGAGAAATTTTAAAAATTTACAGAGAAGCAAAAGCTGAGAGAGTTCAGCACCACCAAACCAGCTTTACAACAAATGCTAGAGGAACTTCTCTAGGCAAGAAAAACAAGAGAAGGAAAAGACCTACAATAACAAACCCAAAACAACTGAGAAAATGGGAATAGGAACATACATATCGATAATTACCTTAAATGTAAATGGATTAAATGTTTCCACCAAAAGACACAGACTGGCTGAATGGATACAAAAATAAGACCCATATATATGCTGTCTACAAGAGACTCACTTCATACCTAGGGATACATACAGACTGAAAGTGAGGGGATGGAAAAAGACATTCCATGCAAATGGAAATCAAAAGACAGCTAGAGTAGCAATTCTCATATAAGACAAAATAGACTTCAAAATAAAGACTATTACAAGAGACAAAGAAGGACACTACATAATGATCAAGGGATCGATCCAAGAAGAAGATATAACAATTGTAAATATTTATGCACCCAACACAGGAGCACCTCGATACATAAGGCAAATACTAACAGCCATAAAAGGGGAAATCGACCATAACACATTCATAATAGGGGACTTTAACATCCCACTTGCACCAATGGACAGATCATCCAAAATGAAACGAAAAAGGAAACACAAGCTTTAAATGATACATTAAACAAGATGGACTTAATTGATATTTATAGGACATTCCATCCAAAAACAACAGAATACACATTCTTTTCAAGTGCTCATGGAACATTCTCCAGGATAGATAGATCATATCTTGGGTCACAAATCAAGCCTTGGTAAATTTAATAAAATTGAAATTTTATCACGTATCTTTTCCGACCACAATGCTATGATACTAGATATCAATTACAGGAAAAGATCTGTAAAAAATACAAACACATGGAGGCTAAACAATACTCTACTTAATAACGAAGTGATCACTGAAGAAATCAAAGAGGAAATCAAAAAATACCAAGAAACAAATGAAAATGGAGACACAACAACCAAAAACCTATGGGATGCAGCAAAAGCAGTACTAAGAGGGAAGTTTATAGCAATACAATCCTACCTTAAGAAACAGGAATCATCTCAAATAAACAACCTAACCTTGCACCTAAAACTGTTAGAGAAAGAAGAGCAAAAACCTCAAAGTTAGCAGAAGGAAAGATATCATAAAGATCAGACCAGTAAAAAATGAAAAAGAAATGAAGAAAATGATACCAAAGATCAATAAAACTAAAAGCTGGTTCTTTGAGAAGATAAACAAAATTGATAAACCATTAGCCAGATTCACCAAGAAAGAAAGGGAGAAGACTCAAACAATAGAATTAGAAATAAAAAAGGAGAAGTAACAACTGACACTGCAGAAATACAAAAGATCATGAGAGATGACTACAAGCAACTCTATGCCAATAAAATGGACAAAATGGAAGAAATGGACAAACTCTTAGAAATGCACAACCTGCCAAGACTGAATCGGGAAGAAATAGAAAATATGAACAGACCAAACACAGGAACTGAAATTTAGACTATGATTAAAAATCTTCCAAGAAACAAAATCCAAGGACCAGATGCATTCACAGGCAAATTCTATCAAACATTTAGAGAATAGCTAACACCTATCCTTCTCAAACTCTTCGAAAATATAACAGAGGTAGGAACACTCCCAAACTCATTCTATGAGGCCAACATCTCCCCAATATCAAAACAAGACAATGATGTCACAAAGAAAGAAAACTACAAGCCAATATCACTGATGAACATAGATGCAAAAATCCTCAACAAAATACTAGCAAACAGAATCCAACAGAATATTAAATGGATCATACACCATGATCAAGTGGAGTTTATTCCAGGAATGCAAGGATTCTTCAATATATGCAAATCAATCAACGTGATACACCGTATTAACAAATTGAAGGAGAAAAACCATGTAAACATCTCAATAGATGTAGAGAAAGCTTTTGACAAAATTCAACACTCATTTATGATAAAAACCCTGAAGAAAGTAGGCATAGAGGGGACTTCCCTCAAAGACCATATATGACAAACCCACAGCCAACATCGTCCTCAATGGCGAGAAACTGAAACCATTTCCACTAAGATCAGGAACAGGACAAGGTTGCCCAGTCTCACAACTCTTATTCAACATAGTTTTGGGAGTTTTAGCCACAGCAATCTGAGAAGAAAAGGAAATAAAAGGAATCCAAATCAGAAAAGAAGAAGTAAAGCTGTCACTGTTTGCAGATGACATGATACTATACATAGATAATCCCAAAGATGCTACCAGAAAACTACTAGAGCTAATCAATGAATTTGATAAAGTAGCAGGATACAAAATTAATACACAGAAAACTCTGGCATTCCTATACACTAATGAAGAAAAATCTGAAAATGAAATTAAGAAAACACTCCCAGTTACCATTGCAACAAAAAGAATAAAATATCTAGAAATAAACCTACCTAAAGAGACAAAAGACCTGTATGCAGAAAATTATAAGACACTGATGAAAGTAATTAAAGATGATACAAATAGATGGAGAGATATACCATGTTCTTGGATTGGAAGAATCAACATTGTGAAAATGACTCTACTACTCAAAGCAATCTACAGATTCAATGCAATCCCTATCAAACTACCACTGGCAGTTTTCACAGAACTAGAACAAAAATTTCACAATTTGTATGGAAACACAAAACACCACAAATAGCCAAAGACATCTTGAGAAAGAAAAATGGAGCTGGAGGTATCAGCGTCTCTGACTTCAGACTACACTACAAAGCTACAGTAATCAAGACACTATGGTACTGGCACAGAAACAGAAATATAGATCAATGGAACAGGATAGAAAGCCCAGAGATAAACCCACGCACATATGGTCACCTTATCTTTGATAAAGGAGGCAAGAATATACAGTGGAGAAAAGACAGCCTCTTCAATAAGTGGTGCTGGGAAAACTGGACAGGTACATTTAGAAGTATGAGATTAAAACACTCCCTAACACCATACACAAAAATAAGCTCAAAATGGATTAAAGATCTATAATAAGGCCAGAAACTATCAAACTCTTAGAAGAAAACATAGGCAGAACACTCTATGACATAATTCACAGCAAGATTCTTTTTGACCCACCTCCTAGAGAAATGGAAATAAGGACAAAAATAAACAAATGGAACCCAATGAAAATTAAAAGCTTTTGCACAGCAAAGGAATCCATAAATAAGGCCAAAAGACAACCCACAGAATAGGAGAAAATATTTGATAATGAAGCAACTGACAAAGGATTAATCTGCAAAATTTACCAGCAGCTCATGCAGCTCAATAACAAAGAAACAAACAACCCAATCCAAAAATGGGCAGAAGACCTAAATAGACATTTCTCCAAAGAAGATACACAGATTGTCAACAAATTCATGAAAGAATGCTCAACATCATTAATCATTAGAGAAATGCAAATCAAAACTACAGTGAGATATCATCTCACACTAGTCAGAATGGCCATCATCAAAAAATCTAGAAACAATAAGTGCTGGAGAGCATGTGGAGAAAAGTGAACACTCTTGCACTGCTGGTGGGAATGTAAATTGACACAGCCACTATGGAGAACAGTATGGAGGTTATTTAAAAACTGCAAATAGAAGTTCCATACAACCCAACAATCCCACTACTGGGCATACACCCTGAGAAAACCATAATTCAAAAAGTGTCATGTATCAAAATGTTCATTGCAGCTGTATTTACAATAGTCACAAGGTGGAAGCAACCTAAGTGTCCATCATAGGATGAATGGATAAAGAAGATGTGGCACATATATACAATGGAATATTACTCAGCCATAGAAGGAAACGAAATTGAGTTATTTGTAATGAAGTGGATAGACCTAGAGCCTGTCATACAGAGTGAAGTAATACATATATATGGAATCTCAGAAAAAAAAATCATGAAGAACCTAAGGTTAAGATGGGAATAAAGACACAGACCTACTAGAGCATGGACTTGAGGTTATGGGGAGGGGGAAGGGTAAGCTGTGACAAAGTGAGAGAGTGGCATGGACATATATACACTACCAAACTTAAAATAGCTAGTGGGAAGCAGCCACATAGCACAGGGTGATCAGCTCGGTGCTTTGTGACCCCCTAGAGGGGTAGGATAGGGAGGGTGTGAGGGAGGGAGACGCATGAGTGAAGAGATTTTTAAACATATGTATATGTATAACTGATTCACTTTGTTATAAAGCAGAAACCAACACACCATTGTAAAGCAATTATACTCCAATAAAGGTGTTAAAAAAAAGATCTACTCTCTTAGCAAATTTCAAGCATACAATACAATAAAGTATTACTAACTGTTGTCATCATGTTTTAAATTAGATCCCCACAACTTATTCATGTTACTACCAAAAGTTTTGTACCCTTTGACCAATATCTCGCCATCCCCCCCATATAACCACCATTCAATTCTGTTTCTATGAGTTCAATATTTTTATATTCCTCATACTAGTAATATCATATCGTATTTATCTTTTAAAAATAATTTCTATATATATATATATATATATTTTTTTTTTTTTGCGATACGCGGGCCTCTCACTGTTGTGGCCTCTCCCATTGTGGAGCACAGGTTCCGGAGGCACAGGATCAGTAGCCATGGCTCACGGGCCCAGCAGCTCCGTGGCATGTGGGATCTTCCCGGACTGGGGCACGAACCCGTGTCCCCTGCATCGGCAGGCGGACTCTCAACCACTGTGCCACCAGGGAAGCCCATCTATATTTTTAATTGACATTGTTTTTATTATTTGTCATGTTTTTCCTTTATTCTTTAAACATGGTTTACTTTAGTTTTTGGAACATATTTGTAAATATCTGATTTGTAGTTGGTGCCTGTCTCATAGCAAGTTTATACTGGCTCCCTTTTTACATTCCTGTTTCTTTACCATTATCCTAATGTCTTGCTGAAAATTGAAAATTTTAGATAATATATTGTAACAACTCTTGGTTCTTATTTCCCTCACTCTGGATCTTATTATTGCTGCTGTCTTTTGTTGTCGTTGTTTTGTTTGCTTCTTCATTTGTTAATGACTTGTCTTGACAGATTCTGTTGATTCTGTTTCTCCTACTGTGTGGCCTCTGATGTCACTGCTCAGTTTTTCTTTGTATTTAGGTGTAGACTGGCTTCCTAGGGACCAACCCTGGTTCAGCATCTCTTAGTTGTTAGCCACTGATTGGACAGAGATTATTCTTTTTTTTTTTTAATAAATCTAGCTCCCACAGAGAGAGCACAGCTGAGATCAGTAGCTAAGACAGGTGTTTTTGTTTTTTAATTAATTTTTTGGCTGTTTTGGGACTTCATTTCTGTGTGAGGGCTTTCTCTAGTTGCAGAAAGTGGGGGCCACTCTTCATCACGGTGCACTGGCCTCTCACTGTCACGGGCTCTCTTGTTGCGGAGCACAGGCTCCAGATGCGCAGGCTCAGTAGTTGTGGCTCACGGTCCCAGCCACTCTGTGGCATGTGGGATCTTCCCAGACCAGGGCTTGAACCCGTGTCCCCTGCATTGGCAGGCAGATTCTCAACCACTGCACCACCAGGGAATCACCAGAGATTATTCTTATACGTGTTGAGCCAATCAGTTTTCTGCTGCTGTATCTGTTTTTGCTTTGGGGAATTCTTTCAAATTTCATGGAGTTTCCAAATCTACTCTTCATTCATTTAGGAGCCAGTTGCTTGCAAGGGCTCTGTACAGTATCCCTGGGACAGACACAGCCTTTCACATTGGCATAGCCTTCCAGATGACCAGAGATAAATGTGATCTTACCAGACCCATCTTTGTGTATCACTTTCCCTGAATCTCTCTTAAATTTTGCCTACTCTGTTTTTTTCTTGTTGTTGTTGACTGTCTCAGTTATTATTGCTTTGATATTAGCATTTTCTGATTCTGTGCATATGAGACCTTGGTTGTTTTCAACAATATCCCTAAGCATAGATTTTTCCCTGATTTGATCCAGTCAGTTCCCTCTGGTTGGTCAGTGGTACTTGCCCTGACTCAGGAGAGTACTTCTACGGTACAGAGTTTGGAAGAGGTATTGGAGCATCCCTTGCTAAAATGTTACAAACTCTTGCTGTTCTAACTGACGTGCAACATAAATCTTTAATAAATACTTCACAATTTGTTGTATGCCCTTTTGTCAATAACCAGGGACCTTAAATATTTATTTTTACTATTTTGTCCAGTTTTATTATTGCTTGTTGGGAGAGAACCTGCCAACCTCAGAAAGCCATTATGGATGTACTGCTCCAAAGATGTATACTTGTATATTGTTTATGAATATGTAACAACATAACTTGACAGATCCAAGAAACTTCAACATGTTAATAGTATATAAATATGGCTGTTGATATTTTTAAAATACATATTAAATGTTTTGCTGACCAGTTAAGTTAATTCAAAGAACATTAGCAATCACCATGATACTTTCTAGGTGAGATACATACATTGATGACTAATTTTCATTTCTTAAAAAACGTAACAACACCTAGTTGGAGATATGAGTATTAAAAGACTCGATATAGTAATTTCACAAGATAAGTAAAAATATATCACTATTAAAGCACAAAAGAAAGAACAAAAATGCTTAACTGAATATATAATATTTGCACTGAACTATGAAGGGTTTGTAACATTTCACCTAACAAATATGAGGTAGAAAGTCTTTACAGAAGATTATCACTAAAATATCAGGGACAGAAAGTACATGGAAAATTTTAAAAATGGAGAGAAATGTTATAGCTGGAAAGTAAATTGAATATAAAGGTGAAATATAAGTTGCAAGGTAAATTTGGAAAAATGGTTTTGGATCCAAACATAGAGAGCTTTCAATGCTAAAGATTTTGGATTTAGTTCTTTAGGAAATAATGAGTCATTCAAGCTTTCTGAGCAGAGGTGTTAATAAGCTCAGATCTATTTTTAGAATGATTGTTATTTTTATAATAATCATTATAATATTATTTAATCTGTACCCCAGATGATAATTATATCATTATATATATAATCATATAATTCAGATATATTGATATAGACATAGATATTTTATAAAGGTTATGAATTGTGAACTCATTTCCTTGTTTATGGTGGATCTCTTTTGTGCTATAGAAGAAGGAAAATGCAACTCTGTTTCTGAAGTCATTTCCCAAGCTCTAAGTAAGAGAAAAATTCAAAGCTAATTAGATGCTAACATGCCTATATGTGCATCGGTGGAAAATATTCATTTTAATGTGTGCTATTTTATGGGTATTTTACATTCACGAGAGACACAGCATTTATGCATAGTACTATTAAACATAATACTATTAGGACTCTGTAACTTCATTTTAAAGTATTATTTAAGGATTCTTTATATTTTACTTCCCTAAAAAGAAAACAAAAAAAACTGAAGTGTTTGATATTCAAACCTTATGGTACAGCAAAGTCTTCATGAATAAAGGCTCTACGTTTAAACATACATATCCTGTATGTTTTTAAAAGCTTATTTTCTTGTTCCTTGTTATTTATTTGAGCTAAGAACAGATTTCAGAAAGCAGTATATTGTTCTGTTCCAACTGAGTTGTTGCTCATAGTAGATAAAAAAGCAGGAGTAATAGCCAAGCAAAGTTCACATTTGTTTTCTTTTAATTTTTTTCTCTGGTGTAGTTGAACAAACAGTTGCAGGCATTCAAGACATTGTAAGTAGCAATTAGGACCAAGCACACCTTAGAGGAGTTCATTGTAGGGGAGTGGGAATCAACAAATTATGTGACTGGCCTCACACTTTTAATGTATGTATTTAACCTTGAACTACTTGTTCTCCTGTTCTGAATTTCAAGTACCTTTTCTTTGCAATAAGATGCTTGGATATAGAGATATCTGAGTTCCCTTCTACATCTGATCTTCTATCCTTTGAATTAAAGCCATTATTTACACATGATTCTTCCCAAAATATTTCAGAGTAAATTTTAAGAAACTCTGCTTAGGTTATTTCTTAAAGCTTCCCCCCTTTTCTTTGGATGCAGATGACAATCACACAGAACCAGAACAAATTTTTCTCCCAGTCATAGACAATTTATTGAATTTTAGAAATAAATAATGATTATAGCTTTATGATTCATTGGACCATTTCAGAAATATCCCATGTAAACATCTGGTGGCTCTTACAGATTTTGTTTATTCACTATTTTTAACATAAAGATATTTGTTTTTTAATATTGTTTTTTAGAATTCCCCATAATCATGATTACTACCTCTATAATTTTATCTTTGTTTCATGTTACAAGTCAGATATGCTACGGTGAACTGTTTTCATGTTGTCCACTACTCTTCATCCCCTCATCACATTCTCAACACAAATATGAGCAAATATTCTAGTTTTTCAGAAGAATTTTTGGACTTGGAAAATGTGCAATGGATAAACATAGATAGAAAATACCTTTTTTTTCTTCTTAATTAGTTAGACTAATGTAATCCACTTGTTTGAATATACTAAATAATACAACACTCGTTTCCACATATAGTTGTTGTTTAATATTGATAGAAATAAAACATGGAAGAGAGATTATCTGTGTAATGGTAGAATATGTTTCAGGTATCACTCAGTTTCAAAGTTTTTTTTCAATTTTCTCTTTAAAGAGTTTATTCAGTTTTTTAAAATCATGCAAAAACGAACTGAAATAGAAATGACCAGAGACACAGAATCACATGAACACCTCTGTATTGGGGAAGTCACCAAATCTCTGATTTTTTTTAATGTTTTTTAGTGGATGCAGACAAAATATTATTACCTTAACACTAACATAGGGCACTAACTAATTTAATGTGAACCAACATGAAGCCTAATCCAATGTGGGACACAGAAAGGGAGAGGAAATCTTCAGTTTGAACAGAGGCCTTAGTATAGTTATAACTAAGGGTTTCACCAATATCTTAGTGAGAAACATGCAACATATACCAGAGTCCACTCTAGTTATAGTTGCAAATAAATGGTAGTATTTTGTTTGGTAAATCATTTGGTATTGATTAAATAATTTTGTTTTCCAAATAAGCTTTTGGCCATTTTAAAAATAAATTTAACATTAAAATATTTCTAAAACCCCAAAATATTGTCTTTGAAATCTTAAGGTTTTGGTTTTTATTATAAGAGATAATACTACATAACACTTCCTATCAGTGATAATGAGTGCTTTATTTTTGACACTTAAGACATTTGTCGATACCCACTTCATTCTTTCTGTTGAGTTTATACTGATTTCAATTAACTTTCTTCTCTTTTGCTGATAATTCATTCATTTACTCATTCACTCATTCTTTCATTTATTCAGCTTTGTGTAATGAGTAATTACCATGTGACAGGTGCTCATTCAGGGCAAGAGAAAGGTAATGATGCAGGTCATAAGAACAGCATGTAAGAAATCTCTACAAAAAGGAAGAACTTTGTGTGTGCTAGAAACAAAAAGAAGACCAATATGACTGGAGCATAATGAGTGAAGGGAAGAAGAGTGAAGTAGTGTCTTTCAAAATAGATGCATTTGTAATGTTTATCCTGTCAGAAACCTAAAATTCTTATATACAGAGTATATTGTGGTTCATGCTTCTAGTCCTGAAATGTCCTTCAGAGAGAAGTATCAAAAGGTAGTAGCGAGTTTGTTTTTCTTTCTTTTTCCAGAGGTGGGGGTGAGGGTTGGGTGAAATAGGTGAAAGGAGTCAAAAGGCACAATCATCCAATTATCCCCATGTAAGTCATGGGGATAAAATGTACAGCATGGTGACTATAGTTAATAATACTGTATCACATATTTGAAACTTGCTAAGATAATAGATTTTTAAAGTTCTCACCACAAGGGATAAAAAGCTTTTTATTTGTAACTATGAAAAAATAGTAGTGAGTATGAAGATTTCTTCTACTCAAGTATAGTAATACTGAATTCATCAGTTATATATCTACAGAATTCACTACACATAAATTTCTGCTTCTGGAACTTGTTTATCCTGTACATTGTTCATGACTCTCTTTGAAATATATCCTCACAATGAATTTTCTTGGGGTCTCTTAACTTCTTGACTCTTTGATATTTGGATTATAGAGGAAAAATCAAGTTACAATTAATTTTAGAGTGCTTTGTAGCAAAATGGTTATTTGGCCAAAAAAAAATTTTTTTGAGAGACTCAGTGACCTTAAATAATTTGAAAAATTATGTCATGTGTCCCTTTCCTTGCTAAACATTTTTGAGAAATTTCTTACTGAATACTGTTTCAGTTTCTTAAGTAATGACAAATTACAAACATATTTAAGTATTTCAAATGAACTATAAGAAGTCAAATAAATTTAGCTTTGTCCTTAAAAGAATAATTATTAAGGTACTAAAATGGACTATTGTCAATTAATTCTTTTTAAAAAACTTTTATTAAAGTGAAGTTGATTTACAATGTTACAGCAAGGTGATATATATATATATATATATATATATATATATATTCTTCAGATTATTTTTCCATTATAGTTTATTACAAGATACTGAATGTAGTTCCTTGTACTATAAGTAGGTCAATGTTGTTTATCTATTTTATATATAGTAGTGTGTACCTGTTAATCCCAAATTCCCAATTTATGCCTCCTCCTTTTCCCCTTTGATAACCATAAGTTCATTCTCTAAGTCTGTGAGTCTCTTTCTGTTTTGTAAAGAAGTTCATTTTTATCATATTTTAGATTTTTATGTAATATGATATTTGTCTTTTGCTGTCTGCCTTACTTTACGTTGTGTATGATAATCTCTAAGTCCATCCATGTTGCTGCAAATGGCATTATTTCATTCTTTTTTTGTGACTAATATTCCATTGTGTACATGCATGTGTGTGTGTATAAACACACACACACACATATATATATATACACATATATACATATGTATACGGCATCTTTATCCACTCATTGGTCTATGGACATTTATGTTGCTTCCATGTATTGGCTATTGTAAATAGGGCTGCTGTGAACACTGGGGTACATGTATATTTTCAAATTATGTTTTTCTCCAAAAATATGCCCAGGAGTGGGATTGAAGGATCATATGGTGGCACTAATTTTGTTTTTTAAGAAACATACATACTGTTATCCATAGTGGCTGTACCAAACTTACATTCCCACCAACAGTGTAGGAGGGTTCCTTTTTATCCACACCCTCTCCAGCATTTATTATTTTTAGACATTTTGAATATGGCCATTCTGACCTATGTGAGGTGGTACCTCATTGTAGTTTTGATTAGCATTTCTCTGATAATTAGCAATGTTGAGCTACTTTCATGTGTCTACTGGTCATCTCTATGAGTTCTTTTGAGCAATTTCTATTTAGGTTTTCTGCCTATTTGTAAATTGGGTTGTTTGATATTAAGATGTATAAGCTGTATATTTTGGAAATTAAGCCCTCATTAGTTGCATTGTTTGCAAATATTTTGTCCCATTCCATAGGTTGCCTTTTGGCTTTATTTATGGTTTCCTGTTCTGTGTAAACGTTTTTAAGTTTAATTAGATTCCATTTAAAATTTTTTGCTTTTGAAGGAAGAACCAAGATGGTGGAGAAGAAGGATGTGCTCTCACTTCATCTTGCAAGAACACCAGAATCACAACTAGCTGCTGGACAATCACTGACAGGAAGACACTGGAACTTACCAAAAATGATACCCCACATACAAAGACAAAGGAGAAGCCACAGTGAGATGGTAGGAGCGGCACAATCACAGTAAAATCAAATCCCATAACTGGTGGGTGGGTGACTCACAGACTGGAGAACACTTATACCACAGAAGTCCACACAAGGAGTGAAGGTTCTGAGCCCCACGTCAGGCTTCCAATCTGGGGGTCCAGCAACAGGAGGAGGAATTCCTAGAGAATCAGACTTTGAAACATAGTGGGAATTGATTGCAGGACTTCCACAGGACTGGGGGAAACAGAGACTCTACTCTTGGAGGGCACACACAAAGTAGTGTGCACATCAGGACACAGGTGAAGGAGCAGTGACCACGGGGGAGACCAAACCAGACCTACATGCTAGTGTTGGAGGGTCTCGTGCAGAGGTGTGGGGTGGCTCACTTTCACCATGGGGACAAGGACACTGGCAGCAGAAGTTCTGGGAAGTACTCCTTGGTGTGAGCCCTCCCAGAGTCTGTCATTAGCCCCACAAAAGAGCCCAGATAGTCTCCAGTATTGGGTTGCCTCAGGCCAAAGAACCAACAGGGAGGGAACCCAGTACCACCAATTAGCTGTCAAGTGGATTAAAGTTTTACTGAGCTCTGCCCACCAGAACAACAGTCAGCTCTACCCACCACAAGTCCCTCCCATCAAGTCTCTCAGATAGCCTCATCCAACAAAGGGCAGACATCAGAAGGAAGAAGAACTACAATCCTGCAGCCTGTGGAACAAAAGCCACATTCACAGAAAGATGCACAAGATGAAAAGGCAGAGGGCTATATACCAGATGAAGGAACAAGATAAAACTCAAGAAAAACAACTAAATGAAGTGGAGATAGGCAAACTTCCAGAAAAAATAATTCAGAATAATGATAGTGAATATGATCCAGGACCTCAGAAAAAGAATGGAGGAAAAGATCGAGAAGATGCAAGAAATGTTTAACAAAGACATAGAAGAATTAAAGAACAAACAAACAGAGATGAACAATACAATAACTGAGAAGCAAACTACCCTAGAAGGAACCAATAGCAGAATAACTGAGGCAGAAGAATGGATAAGTGACGTGAAACACAGAATGGTGGAATTCACTACTGTGGAACAGACTAAAGAAAAATGAATGAAAAGAAATGAAGACAGTCTGAGACCTCTAGGCCAACATTAATCACAACAACATTCTCATTATAGGGGTCCAAGAAGGAGAAGAGAGAGAGAAAGGACAAGAGAAAATATTTGAAGAGGTTTTAGTCAAAAACTTCCCTAACATGGGAAAGGAAATACCACCCAGGTCCAGGAAGTGAAGCAAGTCCCATACAGGATAAACCCAAGGAGAAACACGCTGAGACACATAGTAATCAAATTGGCAAAATTTAAAGACAAAGAAAAATTATTGAAAGGAGCAAGGGAAAAATGACAAATAACATACAAGGGATCTCCAATAAGGTTAACAGCTAATTTCTCAGCAGAAACTCTACAAGCCAGAAGGGAGGGGCATGATATACTTAAAGTGATGAAAAGGAAGAACCTACAGCCAAGATTACTCTACCCAGAAAGGATCTCATTCAGATTCCATGGAGAATTCAAAAGCTTTACAGACAAGCAAAAGCTAAGAGAATTCAGCACCACGAAACCAGCTCTACAACAAATGCTAAAGGAACTTTTCTAAGTGGGAAACACAAGAGAAGAAAAGCACTTACAAAAACAAACACAAGGGCTGCCCTGGTGGTGCAGTGGTTGAGAGTCCGCCTGCCGATGCAAGGGACTTGGGTTCATGCCCCGGTCTGGGAAGATCTCACATGCCACAGAGCGGATAGGCCTGTGAGCCATGGCCACTGAGCCTGCGCATCCAGAGCCTATGCTCCGCAGTGGGAAAGGTCACAACAGTGAGAGGCCCACACACCACAAAAAAAAAATACAAAAAAAATACAAAAAAACCTAAAACAATTAAGAAATGGTCATAGAAACATACATATTGATAATTACCTAAAATGTGAATGGATTAAAGACTCCAACCAAAAGACACAGGCTTCCTGAATGGATACAAACACAAGACCCATATATATGCTGTCTACAAGAGACCAATTTCAGACCTAGGGACACATACAGACTGAAAGTGAGGGGATGGAAAAAGATATTCCATGCAAATGGAAATCAAAAGAAAGCTGGAGTAGCAATTCCCATATCAGATAAAATAGGCTTTAAAATAAAGAATGTTACAAGAGACAAGGAAGGACACTACATAATGATCAGGGGATCAATCCAAGAAGAAGATATAACAATTATAAATATATAGGCACCCAACATAGGAGCACCTCAATACATAAGGTAACTGCTAACAGCTATAAAAGAGGAAATCAACAATAACACAATAATAGTGGGGGACTTTAACACCTCACTTACACCAATGGACAGATCATCCAAAATGAAAATAAATAAGGAAATAGAAGCTTTAAATGACACAATAGACAAGATAGATTTAATTGATATAAGACATTCCAACCAAAAACAGCAGATTACACTTTCTTCTCAAGTGCACACGGAACATTCTCCAGGAGAGATCACATCTTAGGTCACATTTCAAGCCTCAATAAATTTAAGATAATTGAACTCATATCAAGCATCTTTTCTGACCACAATGCTATGAGATTAGAAATGAATTACAGGGGGAAAAAACGTAAAAAACACAAGCATATGGAGGCTAAACAATACATTACTAAATAACCAAGAGACCATGGAAGAAATCAAAAAGGAAATCATAAAAAACCCAGAAACAAATGACAATGAAAACACGACAATCCAAAACCTATGGGATGCAGCAAAAGCAGTTTTAAGAGGGAAGGTTATAAGTATACAAGCCTACCTCAAGAAACAAGAAACATCTCAAGTAAACAACCTAACCTTACACCTAAAGGAACTGGAGAAAGAAGAACAAACAAAACCCAAAGTGAGCAGAAGGAAAGAGATAATAAAGATCGGAGCAGAAATAATGAAATAGAACAAAGAAGACAATAGCAAAGATCTTAAAAGTAAAAGCTGGTTCTTTGAGAAGATAAACAAAATTGATAAACCATTTTCCAGACTAACCAAGAAAAAGACGGAGAGGGCTCAAATCAATAAAATTAGAAATGAAAAAGGAGAAGTTACAACAGGCATCACAGAAACACAAAGCATCCTAAGAGACTACTACAAGCAACTCTATGCCAACAAAATAGACAATCTGGAAGAAATGGACAAATTGTTAGAGAGGTATAACTTTCCAAGTCTCAACCAGGAAGTAATAGAAAATATGAACAGACCAATCACAAGTAATGAAAGTGAAACTGTGATTAAAAATCTTCCAACAAACAAATGTCCAGGTCCAGAGGGATTCACAGGTGAATTCTATCAAACAGTAGGAGAAGAGCTAACACCCATCCTTCTCAAATTCTTCAAAAAAATTGCAGAGGAAGGAACACTCCCAGACTCATTGTATGAGGCCACCATCACCCTGATACCAAAACCAGACAAAGATACTACAAAAGAAGAAAATTAGAGACCAATATCACTGATGAATATAGATGCAAAAATCCTTAACAAAGTACTAGCAAACATAATCCAACAACATATTAAAAGGATCATACACCATGATCAAGTGGGATTTATCCCAGGGATGCAAGAATTCTTCAATATATGGAAATCAATCAATGTGATACACCATATTAACAAATTGAGGAATACAAAGCATACGATCATCTCAATAGATGCACGAAAAGCTTTAAACGAAATTCAACATCCATTTATGAGAAAAACTCTCCAGAAAGTGGGCATAGAAGGAACCTAACTCAATATGATAAAGGCCAAATATGACGAACCCACAGCAAACATAATTGTCAATGGTGAAAAACAGAAAGCATTTCCTCTAAGATCAGGAATGAGACAAGGATGTCCACTCTCACCACTATTATACAACATAGTTTTGGAAGTCCTAGCTATGGCAATCAGAGAAGAAAATGAAATAAAAGGAATACAAATTGGAAAAGAAGAATTAAATGGTCACTCTTTGCCGATGACATGATACTATACATAGAGAATCCAAAAATGCCACCAGAAAACTACTAGAGCTAATCAATGAATTTGAGAAAGTTGCAGGATACAAAATTAAGGCACAGAAATCTCTTACATTCCTATACACTAATGATGAAAAATCTGAAAGAGAAATTATGGAGACACTCCCATTTACCATTGCAACAAAAACAATAAAATACCTACGAATAAACCCACTTAGGGAAACAAAAGGTGTGTATGCAGAAAACTATAAGACACTGATGAAAGAAATTAAAGTTGATACTAACAGATGGAGAGATATACCATGTTCTTGGATTGGAAGAATCAATATTGTGAAAATGACTATAGTACACAAAGCAATCTACAGATTCAGTGCAATCCCTATCAAATTACCAATGGCAATTTTTATGGAACTAGAACAAATCATCTTAAAATTTGTATGGAGACACGAAAGACCCCGAATAGCCAAAGCAGTCTTGAGGGACAAAAATGAGCTGAAGGAATCAGACTCCCTGACTTCAAACTATACTACAAATCTACAGTAATCAAGACAATATGGTACTGGCACAGAAAATGAAACATAGATCAATGGAACAAAATACAAAGTCCAGAGATATACCCACGCACCTATGGTCAACTAATCTATGACAAAGGTGATGAAGATATACAATGGAGAAAACACAGTCTCTTAAATAAGTGGTGCTGGGAAAACTGGACAGCTACATGTAAAAGAATGAAATTAGCACACTCCCTAACACCATACACAAAAATAAGCTCAAAATTGATTCAAGACCTAAATGTAAGCCCAGACACTATAAAATTCTTAGAGGAAAACATAGGAAGAACACTCTTTGACATAAATCACAGCAAGATCTTTTTTGATCCACCTCCTAGAGTAATGGAAATAAAAACAAAAATAAACAAATTGGACCTACTGAAACTTCAAAGATTTTGCATAGCAAAGGAAACCATAAACAAGATGAAAAGAAAACCGACAGAATGGGAGAAACTATTTGCAAACAAATCAATGGACAAAGGATTAATCTCCAATATATACAAACAGCTTATGCAGCTCAATATTAAAGGAACAGCATCCCAATCCAAAAACGGGCAGACGACCTAAATAGACATTTCTCCAAAGAAGACATACAGATGGCCAAGAAGCACATGAAAAGCTGCTCCATATCACTAATTATTGGAGAAATGCAAATCAAAACTGTAATGAAGTACCACCTCACACCAGTTAGAAGGGGCATCATCAGAAAATCTACACATAACAAATGCTGGAGAGACTGTGGAGAAAAGGGAACCCTCTTGCAGTGTTGGTGGGAATGTAAATTGATACAGCCACTATGGTGAACAGTATGGAGGTTCTTCAAAAAACTAAAAATAAAATTACCATATGATCCCACAATCCCTTTACTGGGCATATACCCAGGGAAAACCATAATTTAAAAACAAACATGCACCCCAATGTTCATTGCAACACTATTAACAATAGCCAGGTCATGGAAGCAACCTAAATGCCCATCAACAGACAAATGGATAAAGAAGATGTGGTCCATATATACAATGGATTATTACTCAACCCTAAAAATGAATGAAATTGAGTCATTTGCTGAGACATGGGTGGATCTAGAGACTGTCATACAGAGTGAGGTAAGTCAGAAAGAGAAAAGCAAATATCGTATCTTAACACAAGTATGTGGAACCTAGAATAATTGTACAGATTAACCAGTTTGCAGGGAAGAAGTTGAGACACAGATGTAGAGAACAAACATATGGACACCAAGGGGGAAAACCGCAGTGGGGTGGGGATGGTGGTGTGCTGAATTGGGCGATTAGGATTGACATGTATACACTGATGTGTATAAAATTGAGGACTAATAACAACTTGCAGTATAAATAAAAAAACAAACAAAAAAAACCAGCTAATACTAAACATTCTTTGGGTTATTTGTATGGAAATATGTTAATATAAATGTTTCAAACATTATATGAAATTTCTAAAATCTTATATGTTCTGCTATAATGATAAAAGTCATAATTCTAGTTATTACTTTAAAATGTATATCTCAGAAATAACTAAATTTCCTTGTCAATTGCATTGTTATAACTTTCATTAAATCTTTAACAGTGGTCATTTTGTTTTTAGCAAACAATTTACCAGAATTTTATTAAAATGGCCCTAAAAAATACTCACCTCTACTCATGATTAGTGAAACTTAAAACTCTTATTATAAGCCATTTCTCGTTTATCAGATTGGCAAAAACTGAAATATTTGACAACAAGCCTTTTTTAAAAAATTTTTATGAGTTTTTTTAACATCTTAATTGGAGTAAAATTGCTTTACAATGCTGTGTTAGTTTCTGCTTTAAAACAAAATGAATCAGTTATACATATACATATGTTCCCATATCTCTTCCCTCTTGCATCTCCCTCCCTCCCACCCTCCCTATCCCACCACTCTAGGTGGTCTCAAACCACCTAGCTGGTCTCCCTGTGCTATGCGGCTGCTTCCCACTAGCTATGTATTTTACATTTGGTAGTGTATATATGTCCATTCCACTCTCTCACTTTGTCAGAGCTTACCCTTCCCCCTCTCCATATCCTCAAGTCCATGATCTAGTAAGTCTGTGTCTTTATTCCCATCTTACCCCTACGTTCTTCATGATCCTTTTTTTTTTTCTTACATCCCATATATATGTGTTAGCATATGGTATTTGTTTTTCTCTTTCTGACTTACTTCACTCTGTATGACAGACTCTAGGTCCATCCACTTCACTACAAGTAACTCAATTTCACTTCTTTTTATAGCTGAGTAATATTCCATTGTATATATGTGACACATCTTCTTTATCCATTCACCCGATGATGGACACTTAGGTTGCTTCCATGTCCAGGCTATTGTAAACACAGTTGCAATGAATATTTTGGTATATGACTCTTTTTGAACTATGATTTCTCAGGGTATATGCCCAGTAGTGGGATTGCTGCATCGTATGGTAGTTCTATATGTAGATTTTTAAGGAACCTCCATACTGTTCTCCATAGTGGCTGTATCAATTTACATTCTCAACAACAGTGCAAGAGTGTTCCCTTTTCTACACACCCTCTCCAGCATTTATTGTTTCTAGATTTTTTGAGGATGGCCATTCTGACTGGTGTGAGATGATATATCACTGTAGTTTTGATTTGCATTTCTCTAATGTTTAATGATGTTGAGAATTCTTTCACGTGTTTGTTGGCAATCTGTTTATCTTCTTTGGATAAATGTCTATATAGGTCTTCTGCCCATTTTTGGATTGGATTGTTTCTTTTGTTATTGAGCTGCAAGAGCTACTTGCAAATTTTGGAGAGTAATCTTTGTCACTTGCTTCATTTGCAAATATTTTCTCCCATTCTAAGTGTTGTCTTTTGGTCTTGTTTATGGTTTCCTTTGCTGTGCAAAAGCTTTTAAGTTTCATTAGGTTCCATTTGTTTAGTTTTGTTTTTATTTCCATTTCTCTAGGAGTTGGGTCAAAAAGGATCTTGCTGTGTTTTATGTCATAGAGCATTCTCCCCATGTTTTCCTCTAAGAGGTTGATAGATTCTGGCCTTACATTTAGGTCTTTAATCCATTTTGAGCTTATTTTTGTGTATGGTGTTAGGGAGTGTTCTAATTTCATACTTTTACATGTACCTGTCCAGTTTTTCCAGCACCACTTATTGAAGAGTCTGTCTTTTCTCCACTGCATATTCTTGCCTCCTTTATCAAAGATAAGGTGACCATATGTGTGTGGGTTTATCTCTGGGCTTTCTTTCCTGTTCCATTGGTCTATATTTCTGTTTTTGTATCAGTACCATGCTGTCTTGATTACTTTAGCTTTGTAGTATAGTCTGAAGTCAGGGAGCCTGATTTCTCTAACTCCATTTTTAATTCTCAAGATTGCTTTGTCCATTCGGTGTCTTTTGTGTATCCATGCAAATTGTAAAATTTTTTGTTCTAGTTCTGTGAAAAATGCCAGTATAGTTTGATAGGGATTGCATTGGGTCCGTAGATTGCTTTGGGTAGTAGAGTCATTTTCGCAATGTTGATTCCTCCAGTAAAAGAATGTGGTATATCTCTCCATCTCTTTGTGTCATCTTTAATTACTTTCATCAGTGTCTTATAATTTTCTGCATATATGTCTTTTGTCTCCATAGGTAGGTTTATTCCTAGATATTTTATTATTTTGCTGCAATGATAAATGGGAGTGCTTTCTTAAATAAACTTTCAGATTTTTCATCATTAGTATATAAGAATGGCAGACATTTCTGTGCATTAATTTTGTATTCTGCTACTTTGCCAAATTCTTTGATTAGCTCTAGTAGTTTTCTGATAGCATCTTTAGGATTCTCTATGTATAGTACCATGTCATCCACCAACAGTGAGAGCTTTACTTCTTTTCCGATTTTGATTCATTTTATTTCTTTTTCTTCTCTGATTGCTGTGGCTAAAACTTCCAAAACTATGTTTAATAAGAGTGGTGAGAGTGGGCAACCTTGTTTTCTTCCTGATCTTAGTGGAAAAGGTTTCAGTTTTTCACCATTGAGGATGATGTTGGATGTGGGTTTGTCATATTTGGCCTTTAATATGTTGAGGAAAGTTCCCTCTATGCCTACTTTCTGCAGGGTTTTTATCATAAATGGGTGTTGAATTTTGTTTAAAGCTTTCTCTGCATCTATTGAGATGATCATATGGTTTTTCTCCTTCAATTTGTTAATATGGTGTATCACATTGATTGATTTGCGTATATTGAAGAATCCTTGCATTCCTGGAATAAGCCCCTCCTGATTATGGAGTATGATCCTTTTAATGTGCTGTTGGATTCTGCGTGCTAGTATTTTGTTGAGGATATTTGCATCTATGTTCATCAGTGATATTGGCCTGTAGTTTTCTTTCTTTGTGACATCTTTTTCTGGTTTTGGTATCAGGGTGATGGTGGCTTCGTAGAATGAGTATGGGGGTGTTCTTCCCTTTCCTATATTTTGGAAGAGTTTGATAAAGATAGTTGTTAGCTCTTCCCTAAATGTTTTATCAAATTCACCTGTGAAACCATGTGGTCCTGGGCTTTTGTTTGTTCGAAGATTTTTAATTACAGTTTCCAATTAAGTGCTTGTGCTTGGTCTGTTCATATTTACTATTTCTTCCTGGTTCAGTCTTGGTATGTGGTGCATTTCTAAGAATTTGTCCATTTCTTCCAGGTTTTTCATTTTATTGGCATAGAGTTCCTTTTAGTAGTCCCTCATGATCGTTTGGATTTCTGCAGTGTCAGTTGTTATTTTTCCTTTTCCATTTCTTATTCTATTGATTTGAGTCTTCTCCCTTTTTCTCTTGATGGGGCTGGCTAATGGTTTACCAATTTTGTTTATCTTCTCAAAGAACCAGCTTTTAGTTTTATTGATCTATGCTATCATTTCTTTCATTTCTTTTTCATTTATTTCTGATCTGATCTTTATGATTTCTTTCCTTCTGCTAATGTTGGGGTTTTTTGTTCTTCTTTCTCTAATTGCTTTAGGTGCAAGGTTAGGTTGTTTATTCGAGATGTTTCCTGTTTCTTAAGGTAGGATTTTATTTCTATAAACATCCCACTTAGAAGTGATTTTGCTGCATCCCATAAGTTTTGGGTCATCGTGTATCCATTATCATTTATTTCTATTTTTTTAAATTTCGTCTTTGATCACTTCGTTATTAAGTAGTGTAATTTTAGTCTCCATGTGTTTGTATTTTTTACATACCTTTTGCTGTAATTGATATCTAGTCTCATAGTGTTGTGGTTGGAAAAGATACTTGATACAATTTCAATTTTCTTAAATTTGCCAAGGCTTGATTTGTGACCCAAAATATGATCTACACTGGATAATATTCCATAAGCACTTGAGAAAAATGTGTATTCTGTTGTTTTTGGATGGAATGTCCTATAAATATCAATTAAGTCCATCTTGTTTAATGTATCATTTAAAGCTTGTGTTTCCTTATTTATTTTCATTTTGGTTGCTCTGTCCATTGGAGAAAATGGGGTGTAAAAGTCCCCTATTATGAATGTGTTACTGTCGACTTCCCCTTTTATGGCTGTTAGTATTTGCCTTATGTATTGAGGTGCTCCTATGTTGGGTGCATAAATAATTACAATTGTTAGATCTTCTTCTTGGATCGATCCCTTGATTATTATGTAGTGTCCTTCTTTGTCTCTTCTAATAGTCTTATTTTAAAGGCTATTTTGTCTGTTATGAGAATTGGTATTACAGCTTTCTTTTGATTTCCATTTGCATGGAATATATTTTTCCATCCCCTCACTTTCAGTCTGTATGTATACCTAGGTCTGGAGTGGGTCACTTGTAGACAGCATATATATGGGTCTTGTGTTTGTATCCATTCAGCCAGTCTATGTCTTTTGGTGGGAGCTTTTAATCCATTTACATTTAAGGTAATTATGGATATGTATGTTCCTGTTCCCATTTTCTTAATTGTTTTGGGTTTGTTATTGTAGGTCTTTTCCTTCTCTTGTGTTTCTTGCCTAGAAAATTTCCTTTAGCATTTGTTTTAAAGCTGGTTAGGTGGTGCTGAAATCTCTCAGCTTTTGTTTGTCTGTTAAGGTTTTAATTTCTCCGTCAAATCTGATTGAGATCCTTGCTCAGTAGAGTCATCTTGGTTGTAGGTTTTTCTCCTTCATCACTTTAAATATGTCCTGCCACTCCTTTCTGGCTTGCAGAGTTTCTGCTGAAAGATCAGCTGTTAACCTTATGGGGATTGCTTTGTGTGTAATTTGTTGTTTTTCCCTTGCTGCTTTTTATATGTTTTCTTTGTATTTAATTTTTGATAGTTTGATTAATATGTGTCTTGGTGTGTTTCTCCTTGGATTTACCCTGTATGGGACTCTCTGTGCTTCCTGGACTTGATTAACTATTTCCTTTCCCATATTAGGGAAGTTTTCAACTATAATCTCTTCAAATATTTTCTCAGTCCCTTCTTTTTCTCTTCTTCTTCTGGGACCCCTATAATTCGAATGTTGGTGCATTTAATGTTGTCCCAGAGGTCTCTGAGAGTGTCCTCAGTACTTTTCATTCTTTTTCCTTCATTCTGCTCTGCAGTAGTTATTTCCACTATTTTATTTTCCAGGTCACTTATCCCTTCTTCTGACTCAGTTATTCTGCTATTGATCCCTTCTAGAGTATTTTTAATTTCACTTATTCTGTTGTTCATCGTTGCTTGTTTCATCTTTAGTTCTTCTAGGTCCTTGTTAAATGTTTCTTGCATTTTCTCTCTTAAATTCCCAAGATTTTGCATCATCTTTACTATCATTATTCTGAATTCTTTTTCAGGTAGACTGCCTATTTCCTCTTCATTTGTTAGTTCTGGTGGGTTTTTACCTTGATCCTTCAGATGCTGTGTGATTTTCTGTATTCTCATTTTGCTTTTCTTACTGTGTTTGGGGTCTCCTTTTGGCAGGCTGCAGGTTAGTAATTCCCGTTGTTTTTGGTGTCTGTCCCCAGTGGCTAAAGTTGCTTCAGTGCGTTGTGTAGGCTTCCAGATGAAGGGGACTAGTGCCTGTGTTCTTGTGGATGAGTCTGGGTCTTGTCTTTCTGGTGGGCAGGTCCACATCTCGTGGTGTGTTTTTGGGTGTATGTGGCCTTATTATGATTTTAGGCAGCCCCTCTGCTAATGGGTTGGTTTGTGTTCCCCTCTTGGTAGCTGTTTGGCATAGGGTGCCCAGCACTGTAACTTGCGGGTCGTTGAGTGAAGCTGGGTGTTGGTGTTGAGATGGAGATCTTGGGGAGATTTTTGCCATTTGACATTACATGGAGCTGTGAGGTCTCTTGTGGACCAGTGCCCTGAAGTTGGCTCTCCCACCTCAGAGGCACAGTACTGAGTCCTGGCTGGAGCACCAAGAGCCTGTCCTCCACACAGCTCAGAATAAAAGCAAGAAAATATAGAGAGAAAGAATGAAAGAAAGAAAGTGGATAAAATAAAATAAAGATAAAATAAAATAAAGTTATTAAAATGAAAAAAAAGAAATTTTTTAAGAAAAAATGTAATTAAAAAAACAAAAACAAAACAAAACAAAAAACTGGCAGATAGAACCCTAGGACAAATGGTGAATTCAAAGCTTTACAGACAAAATCTCACACAGAAGCATACATATACACACTCACAAAAAGAGGAAAAAGGGAAAAAATAATATATCTTGCTCTTAGAGTCCACCTCCTCAGTTTGGGTTGATTCGTTGTCTATTCAGGTATTCCACAGATGCAGGGGACATCAATTTGATTGTGGAGGTTTAATTCACTACTCCTGAGGCTGCTGGGAGAGATTTCCCTTTCTCTTCTTTGTTCGCTCAGTTCCTGGGGTTCAGCTTTGCATTTGGCCCTGCCTCTGCGTGTAGGTTTCCTGAGGGCATCTGTTCTTCGCTCAGACATGTCGGTGTCAAAGGAGCAGCTGATTCGAGGGCTGTGGCTCACTCATTCCTGGGGGAGGGAGGGATAGGGGTGTGGGACGAGCCTGCCGCAGCAGAGGCCAGTGTGGTGTAGCACCAGCCTGAGGCTCGATGTGTCTTCTCCTGGGGAATTTGTCCCTGGATCTCGGGATCCTGCCAGTGACAGGATGCACAGGCTCCCGGGAGGGGAGGTGTGGATAGTGAGCTGTGCTTGCACACAGGCTTCTTGCTGGTGGCATCAGCAGCCTTAGCATCTCGTGACCGTCTCTGGGGTCTGTGCTGTTAGCCGTGGTTCACGCCCTTCTCTGGAGGTCTTTTAAGCAGCGCTCTTAACTCACTCTCCTCATGCACCAGGAATCAAAGAGGGAAGAAAAAGTCTCTTGCCTCTTTGGCAGGTCCAGACTTTTTCCCAGACTCCCTCCTGGCTAGCTGTGGTGCACTAACACCTCCAGGCTGTGTTCACTCCACCAACCCCCGTCCTCTCCCTGTGATCCGACCAAAGCTGAGCCTCAGCTCCCAGACCCCACCCGCCCCAGCAGGAGAGCAGACAAGCCTCTGGGGATGGTGAGTGCTGGTCGGCACGGATCCTCTGTGCGGGAATCTCTCCACTTTGTCCTCTGCACCCCTGTTGCTGTGCTCTCCTCCATGGCTCCAAATCTCTCCCCCTCCACCACCTGCAGTCTCCGCTCATGAAGGGGCTTCCTACTGTATGGAAACCTTTCCTCCTTCACAGCTTCCTCCCACTGGTGCAGGTCCCGTCCCTATTCTTTTGTCTCTGTGTTTTCTTTTTACTTTTGCCCTACCCAGGTACGTGGGGCGTTTCTTGCCTTTTGGGAGGTCTGAGGTCTTCTGTCAGCGTTCAGTGGTTGTTCTATAGGAGCAGGTCCATGTGTAGATGTATTTCTGATGTATCTGTGGGGAGGAAGGTGATCTCCGCATCTTACTCTACCACCATGTTCCTCAACCCTCAACCATGGTCATTTTTAACTCTTTTGTCATTTACAGACAGTTTTGGGTGTACTCTGAGGCTTTTGGAAGAATCTTCCTATAAAAGGGTTTCATCTTTAAGGAATTCATGGAAAAAACTCTGACATGTACAGGTTTCTGGTAACTGACTATACTGTTGAACTGAATGAATAAGCATTTTCAGAACTTAATGGAAAACTGATGAATTCATAAAAGTGCTAACAAAAGATCAAGATAAAAAAATATTAATTACATGGGACTGAGTGAACTGATGAGGATCATTATAATTTTTGTGACTTTCTGTTTGAATAAAAAAAAAAGCCCACAAGGACTCAGAGGCAAAAAATATACAAATTAATTTTCACTGTAAAGTAAAGGAGCTGTTACAGTGGAGGATTACTGGACTGAATGTCAATATTATGACATAGTATAAGTGTGCTTCTTGTTTGGTAATTGCAATCATTGTTGCTTTTGTTGTGGTCATCCATTTACAATGCTTGGTGGCAGTTTATTTACCTCTTGTAAAAATAAAATGCAGTGTGTGTGTGTGAGAAAAAAATTTTTCATTTGTTTCCATTATTCTTGGTGACATATCCAAAAAAAAAATTGCTGCAATTTATGTTAAAGAGTGTTCTGCCTATGTTTTCTTCTAGGAGTTTTATAGTACCCAGCTTTACATTTAGGTCTTTAATCCATTTTTAGCATGTTTTTTATATCATGCTAGAGAATATTCTAATTTTATTTTTTTTACCTGTAGCTGCCCAGTTTTCCCAGCACCACTTATTAGAGAGACTGTGTTTTGTCCATTGTATGTTCCTGCTTCCTTTGTTATGGATTAGGTGATCTTAAGTGCATGCACTTATTTCTGTGCTCTCGATCCTGTTCTATTGATGTGACAATTTTTGTGCCATTTCCATACTCTTTTGATCACTGTAGCTTTGTAGTATAGTCTGACGTCAGGGAGCCTGATTTCTTCAACTCAGTTTTTGTTTCTTAAGAATGTTTTTACTGTTCAGGATCTTTTGTGTCTATATACACATTTAAAATATTTTTGTTCCAGGTCTGTGAAAAATGCCATTGGTAATTTCATAGAGATTGCATTGAATCTGTAGATTGCCTTTGATAGTATGACCATTTTAACAATATTGATTCTTCCAATCTAAGAACATGGTATATCTTTCCATCTGTTTGTGTGGTATTCACTTTCTTTCACCATGGTCTTATAATTTTCAGAGTACAGATCTTTAACCTCATTAGGTAGGCTTATTCCTGGGTATTTTATTCTTTTTCATGTGATAGTAAATAAAAAAGAATCCAAACTGCAAAGGAAGAAGTAAAACTGTCACTGTTTGCAGAGGACATGATATTATACATAGAAAACCCTAAAGATCCTACCATAAAACTACTCGAGCTCATCAATGAATTTGATAAAGTTTCATGATAAAAAATTAATATACATAAATCTGTTGCATTTCTATACACTAACAGCAAAATATCAGAAAGATAAATTAAGGAAAATATCTCACTTAATTCTTATCACCTATGATTAGAGATTGTTATTCACCTGTGCACAACCTGTCTTAGCTGATGCTTATTAGCATGAGAAAGGCTTTTAAATTATGAAAATGGCTGCAGGATAATTATGGACAGGTTGGATACACTGCAGGCTTAGAATGTTGTTTGTGAGAAGTGTTCTTTTCTCTTCTGCATTTAACTTAATATCTATTCCAAACTCTTCTGTTTTTATACTTCTCACTGCTCCAACTCCTGGACAGTCATCCTGATTTACTCAAGAACTAAGAGGTTTCAAAAAAAATGGGACATTGAGTCTAAAATGAGGGTAGTCTTGGGCAAACCTACACCAATTTTACTGTTATTCTCAACTTGCCATTTTATGTATGTGAATTCTTCCTATAGAGTTTGAAAATCTAGGGATAAAATTCCTCTATCACTATCCTTAATTCCTTTAATGTAGCTACTGCTTCATAGGATTCAATCTGGGGACTATATTTGGCAGATTTCTTCTCCAGGTTAGTCTCTGAGCCCCTTGGAAACAAGACAAGACATGGTCTTTGAAGAACAGAGAAGGAAATAGCTTCATTTAGTTAAAGATTTATGAAGTGCCTACTGTGTATAATGCAAAGTGCTAGTGTAAATTTAGTCAATTTTATGAGATTAGTAAGCTAATGGTCTCATCAAAAATCGAATTTATGATTTCATTCAGACAACTTATGGAGCCAAAAGCCTTGGTTGAGTAATATTAGCAGATATTAAGTTGTATATTAGGCGACCTGATAAAAAAAGACACTTATTTGGAATAAATTATAATCATTGACGGGCATAATGCATTATTTGAAAATCTATAATTTCTATTATGAAAAAATGGGTCATACTATTATTTTATCCACATAAGTTTATGGTAAGATTTATAGGAGTTTGATCTGAATGTTACCTGACCTAAAAATACTCTGGAAATTAACAAAATGGAATTTTGACTATATTTCTGATATTAACCTATCATCTTCTAAAAAACAATTCCTTCTAAAACCCAATTTAACCTACATAATTCAGGTTCATTAAGAATGCTAATTAAATGAGGTCATCTGGATCATTACCTAAATTATAAGATATAAATAATATGAATTTATTTTATTTCTTTCTGTTTTGTATTCAGAGAGACATGAAAGTGAAGGTGCTTTGAATTAAAAGTCCCATAGAAATCTAAAGTATCATTTTGCTAGAAAGTATAAAAAGAATCTAGTGACATAAGCATAACTTCATTGGAGTTCCAATAGTGGTTAGGAAACTCAAGATTACTCTTTCTCCTTTAACAATATCCTTTCCTCCACTTACTTTAAAGCTTATATTCTACAAATTCATGTGCCCTTGAAATTCTATATCCCAGACCTTCGTAAGTATCATCATTTTTAACTTGTCTTGGCAATGTTGTCATTTCCTACCCTGCAAACAACAACTGTATGCTTAGACTCAGCCTGCTTTTTGCTATGGTAATTCTAAAAACAATTTTATTTTACATGCTTTCCTGTGTTACAGTAATTATGTCAAAGGTATGGCTTTGACGTACTGCCATTACCAGTTTTAAAGCCCAGGCTATAGGTAAAGAAAGAATTTGATTATAATCATAGGCTGTTAAAAAAAAAACACTGTGACAAAAGCAAAGTCAATAAATATTGGTTCAAGGATAGAGCAAGTTTTATCATTTTTTTTCTGAAACATTCAAGGCAAACTCTTTTTTTCTGCTGCTGCTTTTTTTAAAAAATTGAGGTATAATTGACTTATAGCATTTTGTAAGTTTAAGGTGTACAAAGTGTTAATTTGATACATTTATACATTTCAATATGATTACCACCAGAGAATTAGTTAACACCTCCATTATATCATATATTATTATTTATTTCTTTGTGGTGAAAACAATTAACATGTAGTCTCTTAACACCTTTGAAGTATGTAATACCATATTGTCAACTACCATAAGAATGCTGTCCATTAGATCTCCAAAACTTATTATTTTTCTGGTTGAAAATTTGTACCCTCTGGCCAACATCTCTCCAGTTGTTCCACACATAAGCCCCTGGCAACTACCTTTCTACTCTCTATCTCTACAAATTCAGTTTATTTTTAGATTCCACATACAATGATATTGCACAGTATTCATTTTTCTCTGACTTATCTCACCGTGTTTTCACAAATGACACAATTTTCCTCTTTCCATGGCTGAATAATATATAATATATACATTATATAATATCTTCTTTATCCATTAATTCATTGACAGACATTAAGGTGCTTTTCATTTCTTGGCTATTGTAAATAAATCTGCAATAAACATGGGGTTGTGGTTATATTTTTAATATTATTTCCCTTAGATATACACCCAGAAATGGAATTGCTGGATCATATGGTAGTTCTATTTTAAATTGTTTGAGGATTTCCATGCTGTTTTCCACTATGGCTGGACCAATTTACATTTCCATAAACAGTGCATAAAGTTTCCCTTTTCTTTACATTCTAACCAACACTTGTTAACTCTTGTCTTTTTGAAGATAGCCATTCTACCAGGTTTTGTAAAATAGTATCACATTGTAACTTCGATTTGCATTTTTCTGATGTTTGGTGATGTTGCACATCTTTTTATGTACCTGTTGTCCATTTGGATGTCTTTGGAAAAATTTCTATTCAATTTGTCTGCCCATTTTTAAATCAGTTTCTTGGTTTTGTTATGGAGTTGCATTAGTTCTTTATATATTTTGGATATTAACCCCTCATCTGATATATGGTTTAGAAGTATTTTCTCCAATTCTGCCTTTTCATTTTGTTGATTGTTTCTTTTGTTGTGTAAAGACTTTTAAATTAGATGCTGTCTCACTTAGTGATTTTTGCTTGTATTGTTTGTACTTTTGGTGTCATATCCAAAAATATATTGCCAAGACCATTTTCAGGGAGCTTTATCCTTATGTTTATTTTCAGTAGTTTTACAGTTTCAGGCCATATGCTTAAGTCTTTAACCCATTTTGACTTAATTTTTGTGAGTGGTGTGAGATAGGGGCTTCTTTGTGGTTATCTAGTTTTCTTAACACCATTTATTAAAGAGACTATCTGTTTCCACTGAATATTCTTGGCTCGCTTTTCAAATATTATTTGACTGTCTATACTTAAGTTTATTTTTGGACCTTCTATCCTGTTCCATTGGTTTAAATGTCTATTTCTATGCTAGTACCATGCTGTTTTGATTACTGTGGCTTTGTTTGAAATCAAGAAGTGTAATGTCTCCAGTATTGTTTATCTTTTTCAGGATAGCTTTGACTATTCAAGTTCTTTTGTGGTTCATAAAAATTTTAGGATTTTTAAAAATTTCTTTGAAAATTGCCATTGGGATTTCCATAAGGACTTCATTGGATCTATAGATGGCTTTTGCTTTGTATAGATGGTTTCAGGTAGTATGGCAGTATTAATTCTTCTGATCCATAAACACAGGAAAGTCTTTTCACTTGTTTATGTCTCCCTCAATTTCCTTCATCAAATTCTTGTTTTTTATAGTGTAGATCTTTTACTTCCTTGGTTAAATTTAGCAAAGTCTTTTATTGTTTTTGATAGTATTGTTAATTGGATTGTTTTCTATATTATTTTTCTGATATTTCATTGTTCATTATAAAAACACAACTGATTTATGTATGTTGATTTATACCCTAAAACTTTACTGAATTTGCCGATTAGTTCCAAAATTTTTTGATTGAGTCTTTGGAATTTTATAAATCAAATATTACATCATCTGCAAACAAAGATATTTGTACTTCTTACTTTCTAATTTGGATACCTTCTATTTTTTTTGCCTATCTGATTTCTCTATCTAAGACTTTCAGAAGATTGAAATAATGTCAAGTATCTTTTCTGACCACTATGGTATGCAACTAGAAACCAAGAAGAAGAAAGCTTAGACATTTACAAACATGTGAAAGGTAAACAACACACTCTTGAACAAACAATGGGTAGAAGAAGAAATCAAGAAAGAAATATAAAAATCTTGAAAAATTAAAAATGAAAATACACCATATCAAAACTTATGTGATGCAGCAAAAACAAGTTTTAGAAGGAAGGTTATAGTGATAAATATAGTAATAAGAAAAAAGAAAGACCTTAAATAAACAGCTAAACTTTACACCTCAAGGAACTAGAAAACAAACAAACAAACAAAAAAAACACCCAAAGTTTAACAGAATGAAGGAAATAACAAAGATTAGAGCAGAAATAAATGAAATAGAAACCAGAAAAACACAATAGAAAATATCAATGAGACTAAGAGCTGGTTTTTTGAAAAGATAAACAAAATTGACAAACTGTTAACTAGACTACCAAAAAAAGAGAGAAGATTTAAATAAATAAATAAAATCAGAAATGAAAAAGGAGGCAAATATAGCTGATGCCAGAGAAATACACAGAATTATGAGACTACTATGAACAATTATATGCCAACAAATTGTATAGCTTAGAAGAAATGGAATAAATTCCTAGGCGCATAAAACTTGCCAAGGCTGAGTGATAATGAAATAGAGAATCTGAACAGACCAATAATGAGTAAAAAGATTGAATCAGTAATTTAAAACTTCTCAACATATAAAAGTGCAGGACCAGATAATTTCACTAGTGAATTCTACCAACAATTTAAAGAAGAATTTATGTCAATACTCAAAATCTTCCAAAATTTTTAAGAAGAGTCATTTTGTAAGGCCAGTATTACCCTGATACCAAAGCCAGATAAGATTACTGCAAGGCAAGAAAACTATAGACCAACATCCCTGATGAATATGGTAAAATTCTCAACAAAATTTTAGCACGATGAATTTAATATCACTTTAAAAGGTCATCCTTGGAATGAATCCCAGGATTCATCCCCATTATGCAAGTATGTTTCATCATATGCATGTCAGCTAATGTGATACACCACATTAACAAAATGAAGTATAAAAATCATATGGGCATCTCAATAGATGTAGAGAAAGCACTTGACAAAATACATCCTTTCATGATAAAAATGTCACACAAATTTGGTAGAGAAGGAACATACCTCAACATTAATAAAGACCATATACAACAAAATCACAGTTACCATCTTACTCATTAGTGAACAGTTGGAAGCTTTCCACCTAAGATCAGGAATAAGACAAGGGTGCCTACTATCCCCACTCTTATTTAGCATAGTATTAGAAATCTTAACAAGTTTCATCTTTCTATATACACAAAAATGATGTGATCTTGCTTTACATATATGCTTCTTTAACTCTTTAGGTTCCAACAAAGTCACTGAGACCAACCTAAGAAATTGTGAATTTGTTATCAGAATTCATATGAGGCTGATTGGAAGCAAAAAGCTTTCAGATTCCAAGCTTTCAGCATGACTATGGATGACTGTCTGCTTCATCTCTCTTTCTCTCTCCCTCCCTTCCTCTTTCCCTCCATTCCTTCATTTTCTTCTCCTCTCCTCCCTTTTCTCCTTCTTCCTTCTGTTTTTCTCTCACCTCTCTCTTTCTCTCCATTTTGTCGTCTCTGTCATGGAATTCTTTCTTTTCTTTATGTGTCTGTTTTATTTTTTCACTTGGAACTCAACAATACTTATATACTCCAGTCTAAATTCAGTAATCTGCTACATTTAATATAATTGGCTTAGTTCAATAACATTAATTATTTTGGGTTACATCATGAGTTATTAAACATTTTATGTTCCCTTGAGTCATGTTACCACACTTGGTTCTTTCTGTGGTCATCCTTATATAACCAAACACCATACAAAACAACAGCCTAGCATTGCTTCTTTTTGCAGAAAATTTGGGTAGGACAATCTCAGGCAGATAAATTTTGGGGAGTATGCCACATACTATAACTGACATGCTCTGTACATCATCTCTCTTCAAGCCATTAATGAGCTGTGCTGCTTGCCTCTATTGACTTCTGTTACTTCACCTGTAAAACTCTAAATGAATTGAAATTGATAATTACGATCACTTTCTACTCAAATATTCTAGGAGATCCAAATGTACAAAGAAAATTGGGAGAGGTTTTGAGGGGAGGAAGACCCTCAAATACCATTCCATTAGTCAGGTACCTGTGCATGCAGATGGCCTTAATATTAAACTATCCTTTGGCTTAATTCTTTGGTTTCTCTCCTTAGAAGTATATGGATTATCCTTAAAGCTGGTGGT
Source organism: Delphinapterus leucas (assembly GCF_059928025.1). Taxonomy (NCBI): domain Eukaryota; kingdom Metazoa; phylum Chordata; class Mammalia; order Artiodactyla; family Monodontidae; genus Delphinapterus; species Delphinapterus leucas. Next base: position 62,904,134 of record NC_143150.1, on the reverse strand, counting down.
ATTTGAGAAAACAAAGAAGAAGAGATAAAATTCAATCCATTTTTATGACAATATCCTGTCCTGGCAGAGCAAACTGAGAAACTATTACATAATTGTTTTTAACTGAATATAAACTTTAGTATAGTAATAGTTACCTCCAAGGAGGGTCAGTAAAGAAGATTTCAGTCTGTTGAATACTATTTTTATTACAAATATAAATTTTAATAAATTTATATTGGGAATCAGGTATAGTTTCAATAAATATGTGTATCCTACATACAACAGTATGTAGGAATATTGTGTGATAACGCATGTGGACAGGTTTCAAGGGGGCAACTTTCAAAGGGTCATCTCAAGTTTGGGTTTTATAAGGAAGGCTGACAATAGAATCATTTTGCTGAGGAGAAATATAGAGCAATGAGACACAGTTAAGGCTGGGAGCAGAGAGTAAATGAATTTTGTAATCATATGGAGAACTAAGCAAAGGTAGAAATAAGGGACTCCTGGAGAGAGGTAAGTGATAAGAACTGCCATCATTTATCTATTCATTAAATCAATATTCATTGTAGAAATGTGATCATCTAGTGATTAAGAGAACAGACCTCATAAACAAAATAGACCTAAAAATTAAGCTTTCATTTGGTAACTACAAGATGTGTTCTTGGACAAATTAATAAACATTTCTGAGTCTCTTTCCTTGTCTGTAAGTTTGGGAGAATAATAAGCATCTCATAGGGTTGTTGTGAAGATGGAATAAATTAATATCTTGGCTTGTATAACAAAGTTTATGATAGTTTTAAATAATAATATTGTTACTATTTTTTATTTTTCATATTATTGGCATTACTGAGCTCTTTCTGTATATAAAAAAAATTGCCAAACTGTTGGCACTATTAAGAGACAAAAGCAACTATTAAGTAAATGAAGCCAGGGTTCTAGATAAGTCATATTAGCTGAGACATTCTTTTTTGAGGGTCCTGGGAAATTTTTATGGGTCAGTCGAGACTCTGTAAACAAGCCAAACTGAAGTGTACACTAAAGAAACCCCCAAAACCTTCATGGTTTACCCACAGGACACATGGTTTGATTATATATAGGGTCCTGACAAGTTCCACATTCATAGTGTGATCACAATCATGTGTATATATTAACTAGAAAGCCTATAATATTTATGGCATGTTGGAAAATCAAAGGAATTTTTAATTGTTTAATGTGACAGTTTGATCATCATATTTTTCAGAAACAATTTCTCAATAAGTGGTAATCACCAGCCTTTTAAGCAACATTTTTGCCACATTTTCTTAGTTATTGGTGGAAACCAATGTGCAGGGCCCATGATAAGAAGCTGCTCTGTAGCAGGCCATCACTGTTACCTAAAAGCAAACTGAACTGGCATAAATAATTGTACTGTTAGAAAGCCTTTCCCTTGCACCTTGCCGATCATTGACAATTTACATATCTTAGAAAAACCTTTGTTGGCTTCTGTCATTTCTGCCCTATTATGTGCCTCTCTGGATAATTACCAGTTAATGTGAAAAAGCAGATGGAAAAAAAAAACCTTGAAATTTCTGATAGAGAATCCTCAGACCTCTCTTCTTATCTGTGCATAGCAGCTTACTGATTTCAAAAGAAGTTTCAAAACCTTTGTTAAAATGTCCCTGATTCCCAGTTTGAATGAACCAAATGACATTCAGTTAAAATTATTTTGCTTTTTTTCACAATTAAATTCCATTATCATGAACTGTCAAAGAAAAGTAGAAGACCTCTTAACTAATGTGTCAGTTGTTTATTTTGTATATTTTGTAGTGTGGGCTATATACATCTGTGTGAAGTGTTTATGTGTGTTAGGGAAACAATAACTGAACTTTGCAACAATGTGTGGGCAGTATCAGACAGTCTCCTTCTCCCTGTTTCCCTCCCCTGTTCAAAAAGTATACCTTTAGAGAAAGGCTAACTGACCATTTCACAAAACTTAAGAGGTGGTGAGCAGCCTGTATATGTAGGCCCTCTAAGTAACTTGTTTTCCCTAAATTTGTCTATCATTTGTATTAGACATTAAGCAACCTCCAATGTCACTCCTTATATTAATCAAACTATGTTTACAGCATAATCAATGAAAGTTATTACAAGACTATAGTCCAATTTCCATCAAGAATAGGACATTAGAATGTGTTTATATGTGAGCTAAGAGGTAAATACATTACTACACACTGGTAGTGATGAAATTAATTTCCTGACATCATTTTCTGTGAGCTTGTATTTCACTCAAATAGCTGCATCTCTTCTATCACCACATTTTTCAGTATGTGGAATATTTAGTACTTTGAGAGTCCTCTTTTCTTAATATTTTTGGAAATTTGGTATTCATGTTGGAGTGAGCTCATATATTTATTGTCAAGTAATTATCAACTTTATGGAACGTGCATGGGCAAATTTAGGGTCCCATTGCAGCTTTTCTTCTGATTGCCTTTGTACTTTTCCCAGCCTTCTGAGTATTCACAGTATATAAACAGAGAAAATCTTATATAAAAATTTATTCAAGTATTTCATATGCTAGATATTTATCTTTTAATCATAAATGGCTTCCACAAATCCTGGGATGCCATTGTAAAAGAGTGATAGTAATAACAATAACAGTAACCATTATCATCATTATATCATCATCATCATCATTATTATCATCATCATGGCTAACATTTATTGAGTGTTTATTCTGTGCCAGGTTGTCTAAATTATTTGTATTCATTATCTCATTTAATCCTCCCAATAATCTGATGTTGTGGGTATTACTAACTTCTATATCTTACAGATGAGAAAATTGGGTTTGGAGAAATGAAGTAATTTCCCCAAGGTCAATCAACCAAAAAGTGACAAATCAAAGTCTAAAACTCAGCCTGATTCCAAAGTACTTGTACTTAAATACTATACTATCTTCTAGGATCTCTCATTCCTCTTTTTGTTTTCAGAAGTTGGAGGTTGGAGGTGTCCTCTAGTTCTCTTTCCTTCTTTTTCCTTGTGATCTGAACTTGCAATCCTATGCACCACCCCTTACCCTTGGATATATTTTTCCATGGCAAGGTAGCTTCTGTGAATTAAAATCATGGAGGAAAACCCAAAAACTCTCTCCTTTTCTACCATTGTTACTAACTTGTTTTATACCAATCCAAGCCTCTGCCACAGAAATTTACTATATGTTTCTACTTAGGGAATCCTTGTCCTTACTCCTAAGTTCATGCCATACTCTTTGGTAAAAAATGTCAAGAATGGATAGTTAACTATAAGTATGGACTTTGTTTCTGGAAGGTAAATTAATCTTTATTAATTTAGGCATACAAAGGTTCATGATTATCACCTATGAACATGTCAATGGATGTAGTAGAAAGAGCATGAAGCTTTACAATCTACGAAACTTAGGTTAAACCTAGATTCTGCCACAATCACTCTGACATTGAAAAAGTTTCTAAATTGCTTTGATAATCAGTTCCCTTTTCTGTAAAATTGAGTTAATGATATTTCTATTTTAAGAATTGTGGTGTAGATTAAATGAGATTATGGGTGCAAATTGCCTGGCACTAGGCTGATATATGGTAGTCTCTCCATAAGTGGTAGTTGTTATTATTTTATTGTTTTGTTACAGATTACATGATAAAAAGAGAGAGGGGTGGATATCTAAAGGAGCGTTCTCTCCTTTAAGTGCAAGCTGTGAGAACAAAATACATGTTATGCAGAAGGGACAGACAGCTGCCTAGTGTCCTTGAGTGAAATCTGCAGAGAGTTTCACATAAAATATTCAATGCATTTGATTAAATTAAATAAATACATAACACATGTATTATATGTATATATACTATATAAATATATATGAATGTATACTATATAAGTATATATAAATTTACATATACAGTTAATATTTATTAATGACCTACAATGTGCTAGATACTGTGCTAAGAATTTTCGCTAAAGGACCTTCTTCAATCCATATATTACTCTCACTTTTAAATGTAAGAAAACCGAAGTCCAGAAGTGTGGAAGAACTTGAAGAACCTGCTGGCTATCACTCAAAAAATTCTAACACAGAGATTCAAGGTCAGCTATGTCTGACTCCAAAGCTCACTGAACAATGGTGCCTTAGAGCTAAGAAAGTAAAGCAGTTCTCCTCTAGGCTCCACTGGTCAGTTCAACAAAATTGAATGGATTTTATGTGTAAAGAACTATTCTAGATACAATCAGAAAAAGAGATATGATAAAAGATGGTTTCTTTTTTCAGATGTAATCATAAGTATAAGGGAGGATGATGTTAAATACCATATAACTGGCATAAACAAAATATTTGGAGATTTGAATTAAAAAGAGTTTGCAGTGGTTAGATTTTTAAAAATTCTTTAGTTCAGCTACATATTGTTTAAAAAGGCTTTTTGGGCTAGCCTAGGGATGTAACTGTCAGTCACAATAGAGTGTGAATGGTAAGATGCATTGTGAGCCCTAGTTCAATCAGCCTACATATGAAATTTTGGAAGACATCCATTTGTAAGCATGAGAGGTGTTGTGGCTGGACTGGAGATGGCTGCCTTCCTGATGCTTCCAAAGAAACTACAGGGGAAAAAAGGTGTGTGCTGCTTGTAAATTTTGGAGATTAATCCTTTGTCAGTTGCTTCATTTGCAAATATTTTCTCCCATTCTGAGGGTTGTCTTTTGGTCTTGCTTATGGTTTCCTTGGCTGTGCAAAAGATTTTAAGTTTCATTAGGTCCCATTTGTTTATTTTTGCTTTTATTTCCATTTCTCTAGGAGGTGGGTCAAAAAGGATCTTGCTATGATTTATGTCATAGAGTGTTCTGCCTATGTTTTCCTCTAAGAGTTTGATAGTGTCTGGCCTTACAATTAGGTCTTTAAACTATTTTGAGCTTATTTTTGTGTATGGTGTTAGGGAGTGTTCTAATCTCATACTTTTACATGTACCTGTCCAGTTTTCCCAGCACCACTTATTGAAGAGGCTGTCTTTTCTCCACTGTATATTCTTGCCTCCTTTATCAAAGATAAGGTGACCATATGTGCGTGTGTTTATCTCTGGGCTTTATATCCTGTTCCATTGATCTACATTTCTGTTTTTGTGCCAGTACCATAGTGTCTTGATTACTTTAGCTTTGTAGTATAGTCTGAAGTCAGGGAGCCTGATTCCTCCAGCTCCATTTTTTGTTCTCAAGATTGCTTTGGCTATTTGTGGTCTTTGGTGTTTCCATACAAATTGTGAAAAATTTTGTTCTAGTTCTGTGGAAAATACCAGTGGTAGTTTGATAAAGATTGCATTGAATCTGTAGATTGCTTTGGGTAGTAGAGTCGTTTTCACAATGTTGATTCTTCTAATGCAAGAACATAGTATATCTCTCCATCTATTTGTATCATCTTTAATTTCTTTCATCAGTGTCATAATTTTCTGCATACAGGTCTTTTGTCTCCTTAGGTAGGTTTATTCCTAGATATTTTATTATTTTTTTTGCAATGGTAAATGGGAGTGTTTTCTTAATTTCACTTTCAGATTTTTCATCATTAGTATATAGGAATGCTAGAGATTTATTTTTGTTAATTTTGTAGCCTGCTACTTTACCAAATTCATTGATTAGCTCTAGTACTTTTCTGGTAGCATCTTTGGAATTCTCTATGTATAGTATCATGTCATCTGCAAACAGTGACAGCTAGAGGGGTGGGATAGGGAGGGTGGGAGGGAGGGAGACACAAGAGGGAAGAGATATGAGAACATATGTATATGTATAACTGATTCACTTTGTTATAAAGCAGAAACTAACACACCATTGTAAAGCCATTATAGTCCAATAAAGATGTTAAAAAAAAAGTTGTGTGTTTTTTATTCTGGAAGGTTAGGTTTGAATTCTGGCTTTGCTACTTTTTAGGTGTATGGCCTTCAGTGAATCGCCTAAACTGTTGAAGATTCAGTTTGCACAGCTATATAGTGGGGTGATCATATTTGACTGTTGAATGAACAGAAGATGTGGCACAGGGCAATGTTAAAAAAAATAAGGATCAAATTAAGTAAAGGATGTGAAAATACTTTGGAAAGTTTATAAATGTGGCAATATGTTAGTTAAAATAGTTATTTATTTTAATAGAGGTATATGTGGGATCTGCCCCCTTTAATTTGAAGAAATATACATTCAGTATGAGTCTTGAAACCAGTTCTTTCATGCTGTTAACCAGGGCAAACCATTTCAAGGAGTCTGTTTCTTCCTACCTGGCTAATTAAAAAAAACTCATCTTTATTAAGTGGCCACAAGAAAGGAAGGGATTGGAATATGTCCTGCCTATCTATGCCAGCATTACCATCTCTCTAGTTTACTGGACAAGAGAAAAGAAGTAGATACAAGTTCTCAGGATAGATTCTTCTTGATCTCTAAATTTCACTTGCTCTTTAAGTAATCCAATGTTGTACTGCATACTGGTTTGTCTCATTTTTTAGTAATATTTTTTGATTCTAGAATAAATTCAAATATAAACTTTTAAAATCCTGAATCACTAGGGTACTTATGTAGCATACATTTTTTCCTGAGACTATATTTCCAAAGCCGGCTTATACTCTATAAAAGGAAACACTTAGGCATATAATGACATAATATCAGAGTAGGAAGAAATCATCTAGAAAAAGTTCAGCCTCTGATCTTTCAGAGAGATGTTTTGGCACAGAAATAGGAAATAATTTGCCCATGGAAGTAATGGGAATAGTGGTTTAGAGTGTCAGATTTAGAATCAAAGAAATCATGTATTTGAAGCCCAACACTGAATTTTTCTATCTGTGTGGCCTCACACACATTAATTTCTCAAGGCATCTTTTCTGTATAATGGGGTCAATAATGATAGCACCTACCTCATCAGAGAACTGTGAGAATTAAATGAGTTAACACATGAAAAACACTTAACACAGTGCCTGGGAGATAAAAAGTACTCAATAATTGTTGCTATGTTGATGATGATGATGATGATGATGATGACGATGACAATGATGATAACAATGAACAAGGAAAGTCACAGTTCTGAACCTACATTTTCTGATTACCAGTTTACTTTTTTGTGTTCAGATTCAAATACTGGAATATTTGGGGAGCACCGATGAAAGAAAATGTAGAATTTCATCCCACATATTTGCACCTTTGCTCAAGTCTTATTCAGATCTATTTTCTCAGTTTATATTCTATATTTATTAAAGTCATTCATCATTAAATGATTCTTTAGATTACCTTTTGTTTTAAATTCCAGGGATACAGTGGAAAATAAGATTGATATCATCCTGGAGCTTGCATTCTAGTAGGTTGTTTATATTTATCTCACTTTATAATATTTTCAGGAATCATGAAAAATGGATAAGGTTAACAAAAGAAACTAAATTTTCTGGAATCAGCCAAGAAGAATACAAGTAATTGACTTTTCAAATATACTTTGTATTATGTTATGTTAAGGAGATGTGTAGTAATAAAAAATTTTCAGAAATGTATTTTACTTAAAATTTTTATTTTATATTGGAGTATAGTTGATTAACAATGTTGTGTTAGTTTAAGGTGTACAGCAAAGTGATTCAGTTATACATATATAATACATGTAGATTAAGTCCCCTACATATGAACGAGTTCCATTCTAAGAGTGTGTTCATAAGTCCAATTTGTTTATAAAAGTCCAACAAAGTTAACTTATGTATCCAACTAAAACAATCGGCTATATAGTACTCTACTGTAATATCTTTATAGTACTTTTCACAAAAATAATTCATAAAAAACAAACACAAAAAATAGAGAAAACATTTTTAGTCTTACTGTACAGTACCTTGAAAAGTACAGTGGTACAGTACAACAGCTGGCACACAGGGGCTGACATCAAGTGAACAGGCAAGAAGAGTTACTGACTGGAGGAGGGAGAGGTGGTGGGAGATGGTAGAGCTGAAGGATCATCAGCAGTAGGAGACGGAAGGAAAGCTGCAATTTCACTCATTCCTGACGTCGATGGCACAGGTTCTCGTTCCTTGCTGAATTCAATTCTATCTATTCTCTTGAAAAAATGATCCAGTGATGTCTGGGCAGTACTGTACCAGCTACACCACCACTGCTTTTATGCTTGCTTACGGACATCCTGGGTTTGAAATAAAGACAGTACTGTACAGTAAAGTACACAAAAGCATAACCACTTGTAGAGGATGCATGCATGTGACAATGTACATCAGATACATGAACTAACATGTAATTGGACATGCGAATGCACTTTTGCATATATGAAAGTTCGCAACTTGAAGGTTCATATGTAGGGGAATTACTGTATCTATTCTTTTTCAAGTTATTTTTCCATTTAGATTATTACAGAATATTGAGCAGAGTTCCCTGTGCTATACAGTAGGTCCTTATTGGTTATCTATTTTAAATATAGCAGTGTATACATGTCAATCTCACACTCCTAATCTGTCCCTCCCCCCAGCAAATGTATTTTAAAAATCTTTTTCTGGTATAACATTCAGTCCATATAGATTAGGCTTGCTTACCTCCATAATAATAGCTAATACTTATTGAGTGTTCACTGTGTCAATTGTATTTTTTTGTGTGTGGGTATTTATATTATAAAACTTATTTAATTTTCAGACCAACCATGACAACATCATTTCAGTTTATAAATATGTGACTTAAAGAGCATTTTTAATTACTTCTTTCAACATGTTTAGTTTTTAAATTTCTTTTCTTTTCTTTTTTGTCTGTATCAAGTCTTCGTTGTGGCGCATGGGCTTCTCTCTAGTTGTGGTGTGCGAGTTTTCTCTCTCTAATTGTGGCACGCAGGCTCCAGGGCATGTGGGCTCTGTAGTTTGCTGCACGTGGGCTTTCTTGTTAAGGGGGTGAGCTCATTAGTTGTGGGGCGTGGGCTTAGTTTTCCCCTGACATGTGGGATCTAAGTTCCCCGACCAGGGATCAAACCTGCATCCCCTGCATTGGAAGGTGGATTCTTTACCACTGGGCCACCAGGGAAGACCCATCAACAACTTTAGTTTTATAAAGTAAGAACTAGTGTTAAATATAAATTTGAATTTTACAACAATTAGTTTAACAAGATAGTGAAGTAGTGAGCTACCTTTTCCTAAATATTTTGAAGTAGAGGCTGGACTTCTATAGAGGGGATTGTTATATTGAGAAGAGATTTGAATAAGATAACCCCTGTAGTCCCTTTCTAATCTAATACACATCTCCCCCCACACACATCCTCACTTACCACCACATAAAAATCTTCTTTTCATATTTTAGGTTTTAGTTTTAGCAAGATATTACCCAACTGCTATTTTGCTGCCTATTCTATTTGCTTTTCATACTTCCTCATTAGCCATGACAGTAATAGAGTTTATTACTCAATATGTATTGAATGGATAAAAATATACATACTATATATGAAAGAGTAAATCAATAAATGAAATTCTGAATGAAATTAAGTATCTTCTTAATCATCAAAGAAATAGATTATGTACATATCTTTGATGAACTTTGAGTCCTAGCTCTGGCACTAATGAGCTGTATGGCTTATTTTGGGAAAATCATTTACTCTTTCTGAGCCTCAGATTCCTCCATGCAAATACTAAGTGAGGGAAATACTAAGTGAGACGGTGGTTGACAAATTGAGCTATAAAATTCAGAGTGCCTTTTAAATGGATAGAATTTTCCATTGCAATTAGAACTTCACAGTTTACAATTTACATTTTTAAAAAACTGAGAATCTATGACTGATGTAAGTAGAGATGGTCTAGAATACAAATATTTGATTAACTAAACTCCCCAGTTTCCTAAGCATGTTGGATAAAGTGATGCTTATGTTTTAATGGTGATTAATGGAAATAGTAGTATCACCACAAATAAAGCACTTCTTTGCAGAAATTATGCTTTCATTATTAGAAGATGAGTAGATTTCAGAAATGACATCATAGATTCTAAGATGTCATATAAGGGTTAATGACCATTCCTTGCTCTTAGCCTGGAAACCATCCAGTTTTACCGTGAAGTGAAAGAGAAGTATCTCATGTCTAATTTACATTTTCACAATTATTTGTTTCTTCTCAATAACCTTATAGAACAATACTTTGGTTACTGATTAAAGTGAATAATTTTTTACCACATTAAAAAAATCCTTTACAGATATAGAAAATAAACTTATGTTTACCAGGGAAGTAAGGGGAAGGAGGGATAAATTGGAAGACTGGGATTGACACATACACACTACTATATATAAAATAGATAACTAATAAGGACCTACTGTATAGCACAGAGAACTCTACTCAGTACTCTGTAACAGCTATATGGGAAAAGAATCTAAAAAGTGTGGATATATGTATATATATAACAGATTTTTACACTTGAAACCGACACAACATTGTAAATCAACTATATCCCAATAAAAATAATAAAAAATACTCTTCAAAATAAAGTTGATTTTTCTAAAATATGCTGAAAACTTTGATTAGATGCATGTTGGTACAAAGTGGGGGGAAATAATTTAATTACAATATATTGTTTTTGTTCTTGTTTCTGTGCTGGGTAGTGAATTCTCAGGTATTTACTGCATAAATGAAAAACAAACAAATAAAATAGAGCCATGCATGGAACAATAATAAAGATGTGCTACAAAGCAAGAATTATAAATTGAGATCTGCCATAGAGGTCCAAAACGTATGTTAAAATTACCTACTCTTTTTTTTCTTAATATTTATTTATTTATTTAGGCTGCACCAGGTCTTAGTTGTGGCACACTGGATCTTCGTTGTGGCGTGCAGGATCTTTAGTTGTGGTATGCATTTGGGACCTAGTTCCCTGACCACAGATTGAACCTGGGCCCCCTGCATTGGGAGTCTTACCCACCGGACCACCAAGGAAGTCCGTAAATTGCTTAACTCTTAACTAAGGCTAAATGTTGATTTAAGCTCATTTTTGTTGCAGCTAAAATTATGTGTTAGCAACTTGATAATATTTAATTATTCAGCAAATATCTATTGAACAGTTATCATATTCAATATTTACTGCTGGGTACATTCTGTGAAATAAGGTAACTTACATAATATGGCTGAAGAAAAAAGCCTTCAAAGATGGTGAGTGATAAGACTGGAAAAATAATCAGAATCCAGAAAATGTGGGCTTTTTTTGAGCCAAGCTAAGGATTTAGACTTTAGATTTTGATATTAGAGAGCTATTGGATTGTATAAAGCTGAGGAATAATATTATTAGATTTAATTTTTTAGAACATCAATTATAAAAATAGTATAAAAATGAATTGCAGAGGAACTAAGTCTAAGGATAGGAGACCAGTTTTAAAAACTAAAATATTGCAATAATTTCAGTTGAGGCAGAGTGAAGATCAGACGAAAATGGAATTAACAATAGCATTGAAATAAGGTGTGTGTATCAGTCCCTGTATACATTATTGCTAGCAATGATAATATAGTGCAGAAGACAGATTCAAGAAATTACAAGTAGAACCTGATGAAATTAGTAAGAAACTGAATGTGGATATTGAGGAAGCATGAGGAGTCATTTTAATATTTCTGGTATGAGGAATGAGTGGTTGTTGACAGTGTTATGTGCTTTGAAGAAGAAATGTGAAAGAGGAGGAGTGAATTTGATGGAAAAGATAGATTTTGATATGTTGCATTTGAAATTCCTTTAGGTGACCAAGAAGATATTATATATGTTCCGTAGGCAGTTGAACATAAGTCTGGTGCTCAAGAAGCAGGGTTATGCTGTAGATATTTAGAAATTATCAAAATGTAAAGCGTGACTGAAATCATGAAAGTGAATGAGCTCCCCAAGACAAGCATATGGAATGAGGAGATAATAGAATAAAATACTGAACATGGGGAAATTTAAGCATTTAATAAGTGGACAAAAAAGATAAATCAGTAAATAAGGAATGGGAAAATAGCAGGAGAACCAGTAGTGATTTTTCTCATGGAGTAAATGAAGAAAGGAGCTTCATATAAAGAATACATTAAATAACAGTAGGAGCTGAAAAATACTATAACTAAATAATTGGAAGTATCATTTTGGAGGACATTTACATTTGCAGGAATTGTCTGATTGGGGTGGTAGGCAAGTAAATCAAAATCATATTTTAGTGAATGAAGGTAGTAGCTAAAAAAAACTGAACAGGATTTCTCATCATCTCTTGTAGGAACCATATTCTTCTACTACATCACAGCCACTGGAGCTCTGAAAATATCAAATGAATATTGTTCTGTTATAAATTTTGGAAGAAACCTTGCTCCCATTTTTTGATTAAGTTTATCAAAGAAGTACCCAAAAGTGTTATTTTAGTAAGATATCAGATAATGTTTAGGGCAATGTTGCATGATTTTCTCCAGCAGTACTTAGATGTCTATGCCTATGACTGAAAACTGTGGGTAGATTTGAAGCTGCAATGTTGAGATTCTGAAGGGTGATGGGGCAAAGAAACAAAAGGGACACTTGCCGAACGTATTACCAGAAGCTTCCCATGAAAAACGTAGCTGGTTAATTAACATGCTATATACATGTAAATAGCTTCTGAAGGAAAACAACATTAGGCATATGGTCTTTTTACTAACACTGAAAATAAAATCAGATAGATGTGAGAGCCTATGAAAATCCAAAATGAGTGCTCGGATTGTGCCCATAATAAGCCAACAAACTGCATTATCACTCCCATCTATATTTATGTGATAAATGGAAAAGTAGCAATAAGGTCTATATGTTTTTTGAAACTGACATATGAGTTTGAAGCAATTAGACTGCATTATCTTGCTTTGCTTGTGCGCCCCAGAAACCACTTTGCTTTCTTTTTTAAAAAAATAAATTTATTTATTTTATTTATTTATTCTTGACTGCGTTGGGTCTGTTGCTGCACGGGTTTTTCTCTAGTTGCAGCACACGAGTGGTTACTTTTCGGTGCGATGCTTGGGCTTCTCATTGCGGTGGCTTCTCTTTTTGTGGATCACGGTCTCTAGGCACATGTGCTTCAGTAGTTGTGGCATGTGGACTCTAGAGAGCAAATTCAGTAGTTGAGGCACATGGGTTTAGTTGCTCCACGGCATGTGGGATCTTCCCGGACAAGGGCTTAAACCTGTGTCCCCTGTATTTGCAGGCGGAATCTTAACCACTGTGCCACCAGGGAAACCCCACACTTTGCTTTCTTGTGATATTTTGATTTTAGTCTCTGACTATGAACTACAGGTGATACTGATTCCAATATAAGTTCTAAGGATGCAACTTATGAATTAAGCCTACAACACTAATTACTTTCCATCCCCCTGCCTATGGTGCTTGGTTCAGATTGACACCATGAACTATGTCAGGCCAGTTAGAAACAATGAGACTTAATTCCTGGACTTTTGTTGGCACAGTTAGGAAATCAGGTATTCTCTTCACACTGGAATTTGTTTAGAGTTAACATAGTCACCTTATGACTATGAGTAAAGAACCTGCATGATATTGAAACCAACCCAGAGAAAGTGGAGCAAAAAATATATAGAAACTGAATTTGGAGAGGCATCAGCATTACTGTGACCTGAGTCATTTCTTCTTTCTCTCACAACTGATCAGAAGCTCCTTTACATAGCACACTAGGACACCCAGAGATACATTCATCTGTGCATCTGAAAGTGGGTAGCTTTGACCTCAGAGGAGGCTATGGAGCCAAGGGAGTCACAGTGACAGCAGCAGCAGCACCGATAGCACTTAAGGCAGTGACACTGGCAACAGTGACACCAGAGGCAGCAGCAACCTCTCTAGCAGAAGAGATAGAAAATGAAAGGGGTGAGTGAAGTTCTTCATGGCTGTGTGGGCTGCAGCTGGAGGGTTCCAATTTTTTCAGCAAAACCTGTATATCTGAGGGGAAATCTCCATGCCTTGGGGGTGCAAAAGAAAATAGAAAGTAGACAAAGAGAACTGAAAGTATGCATTTCTTATCGTCTGCCCAAAGTTTCCAGCAATAGGCTTGCCCACAGACCTCTGCAACTCCCCAACACAAAGATCCTCCTAGCAGGCCATGGGCACACCCAAAAACCCATGTGCTAAACAAACACCTCCCTTCACTCTGCTGCCATATTTTTTCTTTTTTTAACTAGCTTTTTAATATATGTGTCCCCAAATTTAGCAATCAGCACTGGTAAAAGAAATTAAAAACTTGTCCTATAATGTCACCTTCTGGAAAACAAAATAAAGGTTCCTAATTATTAACCTGTTGAATTGTTAGAATCAAAGTAAACAGAGCCTTACCTAAATAAGAAAGGTGTTTGCTACTTCAAATGTGGTGACAGAAAGCACATTTCATCAAACACTATGAAAAATTATGGTAATACAATATAACAAAAAGAAAATGATTATCCTTCAGCAACTTAGCCTAAAGACATGCAATCTAACTGACAAAGAATTCAAAACAGAATTTATGAAGAAATTCAATGATCTACAGGAAAACTCAGAAAGACAATTCCATCAACTCAGGAATAAAATTAATGGACAAAAACAGTAATTTACCAAAGAGATTGTATTCTGAAAGAAAACACCAATCAGAAATTCTGGAGGTGAAGAACTTAATAAGTGAAATGATAAATGCATTGGAAAACTAGAAAGCCTCAGAAATAGAGCAGATCAGATGGAAGAGGAAATAAGCTAGCACGAGGATAGGAACTTAGAACTGATTCAGGTGGAAGAAGGAAGAGAACTAAGATTTTTAAAAAGTGAAAAAACCCTACGAGAATTATCAGACTCCAAGAGAAAAGCCACCATAAGATTAATGCCTATACAAGAAGAGAAAGATAAGGAGAAGAAAACAGAGAAATTCTCAAATCTGGGGAAGAAACTGCATATACAAGTCCATGCATTTAATAAAACACCTTATTATCTCAATGCAAAAAGACATTTTCCAAGACACACTAAAATGAAACGGTTAAAAATTGATAATAAAGAAAGAATTTTAAAGGTAGCTGGGGAAAAAACACAGTAGCCTACAAAGAAACCCCCATTAGGTTATCAGCAAATTTCTCAGCAGAAACTTCACAGGCTAGGAAAGAGTAGACTGATATATTCAAAATATTGAAAGATAAAAAATTGCCAGCCAAGAATACATTATCTGGCAAAGTTACCTTTTAAATATGAAAGAGAAGTAAAGACTTTCCCAGACAAACAAAACCTGAGGGAGTTCATGACCACTAAACCTGTCTTACAGGAAATGCTTTAGCTCTTCAAGCTGAAACAAAAAGACCAAAGTACACAAAACTCTGATTAAGGTGGTAAATAGGCAGTCAGAATTAGAAAATTGCATCTCTGTTTTAGAATGTTATATTAAAAAATTATAGCCTAGAACTTAAACAAAAGAACATTGAGAATAATTATAGCTACTACAATTTGATAATTAATTCACAAGGTAAAAAGATAGTTTAGGAATTAAAAATATAGATGAAGAGGAGTAAAAGAACAGAACTTTTACAGGTGAATGAAGAAAAACTGCTATAAGCAGAGAAAATATTATTTTATTTATGAGATATTTTATGTAAAGTTCATGTTAACCACAAAACAAAAGTCCAGAACAGAGACAATAAACTTAAAAAGAGGAGACTAGCAATTTACCATGGAAAACCACCAACTTACAAAGGTAGACAGAAACAGAAGAAATAAATGGAGAGACAAAATAACTAGAAGACAAAAGATTAAAAAGTCAATGCACATTTAGGGTAATTTTTAATATGTAATATTAATGTAAATGTAAGTTGACTGAACTCACCAGTCAAAAGGCATAGAATGGCTGGATGGATTTTTAAAAAGACCCAATCATATGCTGTCTGAAGGAGACACATTTCACTTCTAAAGACACACAGGCTCAAAGTGAAGGAAGATGACATTCATATGCAAGTGGGAACCAAAAGAAAGTGGGCAAAGCCATACTGATACCAGATAAAATAGACTTCAAACTAAAAGTTGTAACAAGAGAAAAAGAAGGTGATTACATAATGATAAATGAGTAAATTCATAAAAAATATAAAAATTGTAAATATATATGGTTCCAAAACTTGAGTACTGAAATATATGAAGCAAATACTAACAGATCTTAAGAGAAATAGACAATAACACAATAATAATAGGAAACTTCAATACCAGCCTATCAGAATGGATAGATCATACAAAATGTCAACAGGGAAACATTGGAATTGAGCCACGCTTTAGTCTAAGTGGACTTAACAGTCATAGATAGAATGCTCCACACAATAGAAACAGAATACATATTCTTCTCAAGTGCACATGGAAAATTTTTCTGGATAGAGCATATGATAAACCACAAAACAAATTTTAGCAAATTTAAGATTGAAATAATAACAACTACCTTTTATGACCTCAGTGATGCAAAACTAGAAATCAAGAACATGGGAAAAGTGAGATCAACAAGTATGTAGAAACTGAAAAATTCACTTCTAAATAACAAATAGGTCAAAGAAGAAATCAAAAGAGGAATAAAAATGACCTCAAAATAAATGAAAATAAAAATACAACATATCAAACTTTGTAGGATGCAGCAAAAACAGTTCTGAAAGATTATAGCCATGAAGGCTTATAAGAAATTAGAGAAATCTCAAATAAACATCATATCTCTATACCTCAGGAAACTAGAAAAAGGGCAAACTAAGCCCAAAATTAGCAGAAGGGGAGGAGGTCAAGATGGCAGAGTAGGAGAATGCAGAACTCACTTCCCCCATGAACACATCAAAAATACATTAACATGTGGAGCAATTCTCACTGTAAACTAACAGGAGACTGGCAGAAAGACTCCTGCACAATGAAGGGTGTAAGAAACATCCACATAGAAATGGATAGGAAGGGAAGAGAAGAGAACAGGTCAGGACCTGTGCCCCTGGGAGGGGAGTAAGAAGAGGAAGGGAATTACATGAGTGGAGATCCTCCCTGGGGAGTTAGCAGTTTGAGCCACATATGAGGAACCCCAGCCTTGGTGTCCAATACTGGGAAGAGGAGCCCCCTTGGCTGCTCCCAGGGATCATGGGACTAACAGAAGGGCTGTGAGACTCCTGGACTCTGATCATAAGGAGAGTGCACATGCTAATTTACTCCTGAATAAGGGCAGAAAGGGTGGATTGAAACTAAACGGATCACTGGCTGATTTCCTGTGACATCCCTGGCACAAACTCCAGCCAGAGCCAAGAGACCTTTCTGGCCGTCCTTGTTTCACAATATAGCTGTACACTGGGGTGAGGGATGCTATGGTCAAGGGAAAGGCTTGGCTATAAGGCACAAATTTGACTCTGATCCTGAGCAGGTCAGGGACAGCCATTACCTGCACTTATACAGGCAGTACACCAGAAGTCATCTGGGTCTCTCACTGCAACTGGACAGTAACAGGTGGCACCCTGACCCATGTCAAGTGCCTGCACCAGCCCTGTTTGCTCTGCAGGGCAGCTACAAACCAGGGTAAGGGCTGCAGTGGTCGTGGGGAGAGCTCTGCTGTAAGGGACAAAGGTGGCTCAGAACTGGAGTGCCTTCTGAGCAAGGCAGGGGAAGCCACTACTGTTGCTTACACAAGTAGTGCAGCAGAAGTGGAGCAGATCACTGACTGAGGCTGGGACCAGCACAGCCTGTTCCCAGACCCAGGCTGAACACATTCAGCAGCCCCTGAGCTCCAGCACTGCTCCACTTTGGGATGAGGCTGCCAGTACTGGGAGCAGGAGAGTACACACTTAAAGGGAACTGAGCCAACTCATACCTGACACTCTGGGCTTCTGTTCCAGCAAATTTGGACCTGACCTGACCCTCAAGAAATAACAAATGAAATCATAGATATTTAACATAATCATAAGATGATAACATGAACAGTTATTTGCCAACAAATTGGAAGACCTAGAAGAAACAGACAAGTTTCTAGAAATATACAACATGCCTAGACTGAATCAGGATGAAATAGACAGCCTGAACAGATCAATCACTAGCAATGAAATTGAATTTGTAAAAAGAAAAAAAAAACTCCCAGCAGTCAAAAGTTCAGAAATGAATGGCTTCAAAAGGGAATTCTATCAAACAGAAGAATAGCTAATAATGGGCTTCCCTGGTGGTGCAGTTGTTAAGAATCCACCTGCCAATGCAGGGGACACTGGTTTGAGCCCTGGTACAGGAAGATCCCACATGCCGCAGAGTAACTAAGCCCATGCACCACAACTACTGACCCTGCGCTCTAGAGCCCATGAGTCACAACTACTGAGCCTATGTGCTGCAACTACTGAAGTCTGCGTGCCTAGAGCCCATGCTCTGCAGCAAGAGAAGCCATCGCAATGAGAAGCCCGTGCACCACAGCAAAGAGAAGGCCCCACCCACCACAAATACAGAAAGCCTGTGCAATGAAGACCCAACGCAGACAAAAATAATAACTTACTAACTAAATAAATTTATTTAAAATAAAAGAATAGCTAATAACCATACTTCTCAAACACTCCAAAAAATTGAAGAGAAGGGAGAACTCCTAAATTCATTCTACAAAGCCACTATAATGCTGATACCAAAACCAGATAAAGACAATACAGAAAAAGAAAATTAAAGGCCAATATTAGATATCACATATAAGTGAAGGTTTATAGTATTTGTCCTTCTCTGACATTTCATGTAGCATAATATCCTAAGTGTTCTTTTTAGTGAAGTCTTTAGTGTTTTCTATATATAATATATTATCTGCAATGTGACAGTTTTACTTCTTTCTTTCCAATTTGAATGACTTTTATTTCTTTTTCTTGCCTAATTGCTGTGGTTAGCACTTCTAATACTGTGTAGGAACTAACATATATTCCAGCAATTCCACTTCTAGCTCTTTATCTGAAGATAAAAAACACACTAATTCAAAAAGATATATGCACTTCCATGTTCATTGCAGAATTATTTCAATAACCAAGATGTGTTCATTATAGCTAAAAGAATAAAGAGATTGTGGTGTGTATGTGTACTATTAAATGTTATTCAGACACTAAAAACTGCTATCTCATTGTGACAATATGAATGGGCCTCAAGGGCATTATGAAATAAGTCCAACACAGAATGAGAAATACAGTATGATCTCTCTTATATGTGGAATCTACCTATCTATCTATCTATGTATCTATCTGTCTATCATCTATCTATATCTAACTATAACTATCTATCATCTATCAATCATCTATCTATTTATAAACTGAGCTCATAGTTACAGAGAACAGATTGGTTTTTGCCAGATGCAAGGAGTGGGGGAGTGGTGAGAAAAATGGGTGAACTGTTTTTGGTTTCATTTTATTTTAAATAAATTGAATTAAAAAAATGAAAACCATACACCAAGTATGCCTTATGAATATAGTTGGAAAAACCTTTAACAAAATATTAGCTAAAATAGAATCCAACAAGATATTAGAAAAGAATTATACACCATAATCAAGTGAGATTTACTCATGGGATGCAAGGCTGTTTTACCTCTTGAAAACCAATTAATGTGTAACATTATAATAATAGAGTAAAACAAAACCACATGATTATCACAATATATATAGAAAAAGCATTTTACAAAATCTAATATCTATTTATAATAAAAGTGCTCAGCAAACTAGTACTAGGAGTGAATTTCCTTAACCTGATGAAGGTCATCTATAAAAAACCTCGATCTAACATCATAATCAATTGTGAAAGACTGAAAACTTCCCACTTATGATCAGAAGTAAGAATAGGATTTCTGCTCTCACCTTCTATTCAACACTGTATTGGAGGTAAGTAAAGTGAATAAAATAAAGAAGTAAAACTATTTTTGTTTATAGATAACATGATCTTGTACACAGAAAAATATAATACACAAACACACAATAGAATAAATGAGTTCAGGAAGCTTACAGAGTGTAGCATCATTATACAAAAATCTATTGTTTAAACAATAGCAAGAAACTGCAAAACTGAAATTAAGAAAGCAATTCTATTTAAAATAACATAAAAGAGACACAAATTAAAAAAAAATAAATGTGACACTTATACTCTGAAGACTAAAAAAAATTGTTTAAAGAAATTAAAGAGGACTTAAATAAGTGGAAATACATCCCATATATATGGACTTAAAGATTTAATATTAAGATGGCGATGCTCTCCAAATGACCTCTACATTTTATGCAATTCTTATCAAAATTTTCCCTGTCTTTCTGTAGAAATTGACAAGCTAATCTTAAAATTCATACGGAAAAGCAACAGACCCAGGATAGACAAACCAAATTTGTAAAAGAAGAACAAAGTTGGAGGATTAATACTTCCTGACCTTAAAATTTATTTCAAAGCTGCAGACATCAAGACACTGTGGTACCAGCATAATGACAGACATATAGATCAATGTACTAGAATTGAGAGTCCCAAAATTAACCCTCACATTTATGGTCAATCGATTTTTAACAAAAATAGATTCACAACAAACGGCTTTAGAACAACTGTATATCAATTTGCATGAGTGAGATTGAACTTTTTCCATACTTAGTGTACAAAAATTAATTCAAAATAGATCATACCTCAATATAGTAACTAAAACTATTAAAGTCTTAGAAGATTACATAGGTGTTAATTTCTGTAACATTGCATTAGACAGTGGTTCTTAGATGTGACTCCAAAAGCACAAACATCAGAAGAAGAATAGAAAATTTGTATTTTATCAAAATTAAAAAAATTTGTTCTTCAAATGACACCATCAAAAAGTTTAAAACAACTCACAGAATGGGAGAAAATATTTGCAAGTTATTTTTCTGATAAGTGTCCAGTATTCAGAATGTATAAAGAATCCATACAACTCAGAAATTTAAAAAGCCAACCCAACCCTAGAGGGGTGGGATAGGGAGGGTGGGAGGGAGATGCAAGAGGGAAGAGATATGGGAATATATGGATATGTATAACTGATTCACTTTGTTATAAAGCAGAAACTAACACACCATTGTAAAGCAATTATACTCCAATAAAGGTGTAAAAATAAATAGATAAATAAATAAATAAATGAAAAGATGCTCAATATAACTAGTCATTAGGGAAAGACAAATAAAAACCATGAGACCCTGTAACTGTCATAGTTATGTAGCTTAACCCAGTGGTTGCTCTAGAAGTAAAACAGAATAGGAAAAAAACAAAACAACACAACATAAAAATTTTAGAAAAACAGAAAATCCCCAGAACTCAGTGGCAAATGTGGAACATATGTGTGAAGTGTTTTTTTGCTTGTTTGTTTTTGGTTTTGCTTTGGTTTTGTTTTTAAAGAGTTGATTCTTTTTATGTTTTCATAGTTCAAGTGTATTTTTTATTAAAAATTATTTTTGAAACACTGTTTATATTCTCTTTGTTGTAAATAGAGAAACAAAAGCTCACAGTAGCTTTATTCTTTAGCAAAATGGTGCAAAGGGAAGAAAACTACTGTTTTGCCAAATTTGCATACAGATTTCCTTGAGAGTCTGACTGTGATAATTAAGATGTGGTAAGAGCTATTTAGGTTAAAATATTATTAGAGACTATTTTCAAGATAAGAGAGGTTTTCGTCATTTTTCAGCTCGTCCTTCTGGGTCAGTTTGTCATAATATTTTTCTTCATTTTTAGCCTTTTTATGTACCAGCTCCTGCTGTATCAAAGGTCCTGAGAAACCCAGCCATCTGTTTCCTCATTGGTGTTATACCCAACAACAGCCCAGCAAGCTTCTGGATCCTAGAGTCACTATCATCACTGTTCATACACAACCATCTCTTCCTGATTGTCTATGAAGATTGCTGAGGGTCAATATTGAACTTTTTATGTACAGTATATACTGTTTTGATTCAGCCTGATTGATTGTCCTCCAAAATGGTTTTAATATTTATATCTCCATCATATCTCTGTATTATACCAACCCTGGTTAATATTTATAAAAGTCACTGCCAATTTTATAATTGTGAAATGTTATAATTGTTTTGAGTTGCATTGAGAATGACTTATTCTTCATTTACTTGTATTCTTTTGTGGCATACCTAATTGTGTCCTTTGTCTATTTTTCTGTTAAAACATTTTAATTGGTTTGTGAGTATTCTTATCAAATCTAGTATATTAATTATTTGCCTTTCAAATAAGTTGCAGATATTTTCCCACATGACTTACTGTGTACTGTCTCTGTCTCCAGGGCACAGGTTCTGGAGTTAAACAGCCTGGGTTCAATTCCCAGATCTTCTGTTAATAAGCTGCATAACCTTGGGCAAGGTAAATATTTTCTCTGTGCATCAGTTTCCTCCTCTGTAAAAATAGGAAAATGATAGTAACACATCTGCAATGTTTTTGTGAAACTAAGGATAATTACTCATGCAGTAAAAGTGCATCATAGATAGTGTCTCTCATTACATTCATATCTCTTATCTATTTCTACTAATACAAATAAAAATAATAGAGCTTGATCGTTGGTGATCACATTTCCAAGAACTCAAACCACAGAAGCATATGTAAGTAACAAGAACTAGTACTAAACAGAGAAACAATAGAGTAGTGATGTCAGCAAGATGGTGGAATAGGATGCCCCAGACCCTTCTTCCTCTCACAGAAACACTGATTCAACAATACACGGAGTAATTCTCTTTGTTTTTAACTTTTCAAATTTTAATTTTTTTTTGTTTTATATTGGAGTGTAGTTGATTAACAATGTTGTGTTAGTTTCACGTGTACAACAAAGTGATTCATTTATACATATACATGTATCTATTATTTTTCAAGTTCTTTTCCCATTTAGGTTGTTACAGAATATTAAACAGAGTTCTCTGTGCTATACAGTAGGTCCTTGTTGATTATCTATTTTGTATTTAGTAGTGTGTGTATGTTAATTCCAACTTCCTAATTTATCCCTTCCCACCACTTTTCCTCCCTGGTAAACATAAGTTCATTATCTAAATCTATGAGTCTGTTTCTGTTTTATACCTAAGTTCATGTGTATCTTTTTTTTAGATTCCATATATAAGTGATATCATATGATATTTGTCTTTCTCAGTCTGACTTAACTTCACTTAGTATGATAATCTCCAGGTCCATCCATGTTGCTGCAAATGGCATTATTTCATTTTTTATGGCTGAGTAATATTCCATTGTATATATATACCACATCTTCTTTATCCATTCATCTGTGGATGGACATTTAGGTAGGTTGCTTCCATGTCTTAGCTAGTGTAAAGAGTACTGCAATGAACATTGGGGTGCATGTATCCTTTTGAACCATGTTTTTCTCCAGGTATATGCCCAGGAGTGGGATTTCTGGATCATACGGTAGCTCTAATTTTATTTTTTTAAGGAAATGACTATACCACCAAAGTCAATCTACAGATTCAGTGAAATCCCTATCAAATTGCCAATAGCATTTTTCAAAGAACCAGAAAAAAAATCTTAACTTTTTTATGGAGACAAAAAAGACCCTGAATAGCCAAAGCAATCTTGAGAAAAAATAATGGAGCTGGAGGAATCAGGCTCCCTGACTTCAGACTATATTAAAAAGCTACAGTAATCAAAGCAGTATTGTACTGGAACAAAAATAGAAATATAGAACAATGGGACAGGGTAGAATGCCCCAAAATATATCCACACACCTATGGTAAATTAATCTATGAAAAAGGAGGCAAGACTATACAATGGAGGAAAGACAGTCACTTCAATAAATGGTTCTAGGAAAACTGGACAGCTACAAGTAAAAAATGAAATTAGAATGTTCTTTAACATCATATACAAAAATAGGCTCAAAATGGATTAAAGACCTGAATTTAAGGCCAGATACTGTAAAACGCTTAGAGGAAACCATAGGAAGAACATGGTTTGACATAAATCACAGCAAGATCTTCTATGACCCACCTCCTACAGTAATGGAAATAAAAACAAAAATAAACAAATGGGACCTAATTAAACTCAAAAGTAGTTGCACAGCAAAGGCAACCATAAACAAAATGAAAAGACAACCTACAGAATGGGAGAAAATATTTGCAAACGATGCGACTGACAAGGGACTCATCTTCAAAATTTGCAAACAGCTTCTGCAGCTGAATATCAAAAAAAAACAAACAATCCAATAAAAAAAATGGGCAGAAGACCAAAATAGACATTTATCCAAAGAAGACATACAGATGGCCAAGAGGCACTTGGAAAGATGACCAACATCTCCAATTATTAGAGAAGTGCAAATCAAAACTACAGTGGGATATCACTTCATACCAGTCAGAATGGACATAATCAAAAAGTCTACAAACAATAAATGCTGGAGAGGGTGTAGAGAAAAGGGAACCCTCCTACACTGCTGGTGGGAATGTAAATTGGTACAGCCACTATGGACCAATTCCCTTTATGAGAAATCCAGACACAGTTAAGTGGTTCCTATATCCTAGAAGAGCACAGAATTGGCCACATTGAAGCCAGTAGGAAAATTCTTGGTACTCTCTTGTCATAATCCTTCTCCCTGGCACAGCACCACACAATTGGGAGGAAACTCCCATCTCCTGGCTTCTCCCTGGGAAGGAAAACAGAAAACTTGACCATATACCTAACATTCTGACTTTTCAGAGGGGCTTCCCAAGGAATTGGCTTCTGTCTCACCTGTCTTGGAGTGTTAATGGAAACCCTGCTACTCTGAGAACAAAAAAGCTGGTGTCACATTGATGCTCCAAAGGACCCACAGTACAGCAGACAGAGGTTAATACAGCTCAGTGAACTCTCTCTCAGTGGATTATATGACTGGTTTTCCAGTTTTTTGAGAGCTGCCCAAGGCACTGGTTTCTGTATAGCCCAACTCAGGGCTCTGACAGGACCCAACATAGTATGGATGACACTATAATAGAAGAAACATAAGCCAATATCCCTAATGAATATAGATGCATAATATTGAACTCTTCCACAAAATATTAGCCAACAAAATTCAATAGCACATTAAAAGAATCATTTACTATGATTAAGTAGAATTTATCCTAGCGGTGCAAACATGGTTCAATATATAAAAATCAATTGGTGTGATACACCACATTAACAGAACAAAGGATAAAAATCACACGATCATCTCAATAGATGTAGAAAAAGCATCTGACAAAATTCAACACCATTTCATGACAAAAAAACACTCCACAAACTAAGAATAGAAGGAAATTACTTCAACATTAAAATGACCAAATATGACAAGCCCACAACTAACATCATACTCAGAGGTGGAATACTGAAAGCACTTTCTCTAAGATCAGGAACAAATCAAGAATGTCCACTCTTGCCAGTTGTATTCAATATAATACTGGAAGTCTTAGCCAGAGAAATTAGGCAAGAAAAAGAAATAAAAGAAATCCAAATCAGAAAGAAAGAATAAAATTTCCCTGTATGCAAATGATAAGTAGAAAACACTAAAGATTCCATTAGAAAAAAAAAAACTGTTAGAACTAATAAATGAATTAAAAAGGAAACAGGATACAAAATCAACATACAAAAATCATCTGCATTTCTCTACACTAACAATGAATAATCTGAAAAGGAAATTAAGAAAATAAACCCATTTACAATAGCACTTGACAGAATAAAATACTTTTATATAAACCAAGGAAGCAAAAGACTTGTACAATGAAAACTATAAAACTTTGTTGAAAGAAATCAGTTAGCTGCAAATAAATGGAAACACATCTGTGTTCATAAAAGAAAGTGACCTCACTTCACACCAAGCTATAATAGCTATATATATATAATATATATTTATTACATTTTATAAATATATAATATCTAGATAATAGATATAGATATAATGGCTATAATAACAAGGGTTAGCAAAGGTGTGGAGAAACTGGAATCCTTGTACACTAGTGATGAGAATACAAAATGTTTTAGCCCCCTTGGAAAACAATCTGGCAGTTTCTTAAAATGTTTAGCATAGTGTTACCATGTGACAAAGTAATTCCCCTCTAAATGTATGCCCAAGATAAATAAAAGTATGTGCTCATACAAAAATTTGTAAGTGAGTGTTCATAGCATAGCTATTTTTCCTAATAACCTAAAAGTCCACGAAGAGATTAATGGATTAAAAAATGTGGTATGTCCATACAAAATAATATTATTTGGTACTAAAAATAAATAAATCAGTGATGCATGCTACAACATAAATAAATCTTAAAAACATTGTGCGAAGCAAAAGGACCCATACACAAAACCCCACATATTGTATGATTCCATTTATACAAAATGTACATAATAGTTAAATTCATAGAGTCAGGAGGTAGATCATTGGTGTTCAGGGGCTGGGGGGTGGGGCAGATGGAAAGTGACTGCTAATGGGTATGGAATTTATTTTGGGGGTTAGGAAAATGTTCTTGAATTAAATAATCGTGATGGTTGTACAAAAATATAAGTATACTAATATCCACTGAACTGTATACTTTATAAGGATAAATTTTAAGGTATGTGAATTATAGCTTAATATACTTTAAAATTAAAAAATATGGGATGTTGGGAATAATGTATATGAAACCCAATTTTATAACTTTAAGCATTATAAATACACAAATGCTTGCTACTATTATAGTTAAATAAAGTACAAAAAAGAAGTTGTTAATTTGAGCATAAGCAATTTAGCCTGGGTATCATTACTGACTTATGTTTGAGATGTGGGTTTAATATGGAAAATTGTTGTGGTCAAGATTCTAACTTCAAGTCAAGCATTAGGTAATGACTATGGTGATGAAAGACATAAAATATTCTAACTATGATACTCACAGTAGTGCAGTAAATTTTCATAGGAATATTAAATCTGAGATTTGTAAAATTCTGACAGACGGCACAGAAAAATACCGTTTATCTCCCAACATATAGATTTGGTAACTACTGTAGTGTTAACAATGGGTATCTATTAGTAACACTGTACACTGTGACATTTGTTTAGTTCTTATTTACCAAACCCCCTTTTCTTCATGACCTTCTAATTTACAGTTTACTATCTGAAGTAAAGGTGTGTTTATATAAGGTATGAAAATCATCAATCAAATTTAAACTTAGAATGCTTGTTTTCTAGGGTGGAATTTCATGCTGCCTTAATGATTGAAAATGGATGCCAGTCATTCAAGAGTTTGCTGGGATACTGTGGAATCGGGTTAGAATATTAGAGGTCACTTTTACAAATTGCCTTAGAGCTAGGGCTATATCTATCAAAAATGCCTTAAAACTTATGGAGTTCGACCGTTGGACTGAAAAGGTAGTGTAGTCCACTGCCACAGAGAACATTGGGAATGGGAATAACAGTAAATTGCAAGTGACAGGTTTGAAAATTTTTTCAGGGAGATGCTGCATGGAGTAGTAAGAAAGCCAAATAGATTAGGATTTAAAACACCTTGATTGTTGTCTGGGTTCTGTCAATTGCTAATTGTGTGAATTTTGATACTTCCTTTTCTCTAAGGCTGTAAAAGAAGGGTTGTGGACTAAATGGTTTCTGAATTCTTTCACAACTCAGTATATAAAACATTTTACAAAAGTCTGGAAGCAGCAATTCTCTATGATTCTTAGTGCAACTTCCTAAGAGAAGAGGAAATTGGGGAAGAGAAATGTTCTTCTTGGCCTTCCTTGAAACACTGTGATATGCCTAAAGGAGGACTATGCAAAATATGAATTTCAGGGAGTATTGTGCTTATATCACCATCTCCTGCCCCCTCCATTTCTCATTTTTTAAGCTCTAGGTACTCTTGAAGGAAAGAAATGAGCAAGATCTCCCTCTGGTGAAATTGTAACTGAGTAGAAATATTTGTCTTTGCTCCCTACATCTTCCCTTTCTGGGCCTCTTTTATCATATCTAATGTTCTTTTATTTTCTAGTGCCTCATCCTCTCCCAAAACTCCTCCCAGGAAAAGTTCTAAGTTAATTCCCTCCCCTTCAATGTCTAAGTCACTTTTCTTGACATTCTAAACCTAGATTCTCATAATGAAATGGGATACTTTACATTATGCAATAGACAGAGATACTATTCAGCCAGTACACATCAGTACAGCTATATCAATAGCTAAAATAATTTGAAATACTTCTGTACTAGTTGGTAATACACAGTTCTCCAGACTACTAATGCTGTCCAGGTCAACTAGGCACTTCTCCTGGGTCACTGGAACTTCTCAGGATCCAGCAACAAAAGGATAATTGTGTGATAGGCTGGCAGTGTTCCAATATCCAGTTCCAGATCTACAGCCTATGTCAAATTCTTTTTTGGTAAGTACTTGCGTATCATCTGTTGTAAATATTTTTAATATTACTTCTGAATATAGACATATGGAATGAGACAGAGGGGAGATTTCTTAGCAATTATCTTTCAAGTGTTCCAAATTACACTTTATGTAACTGTTACCTCACCCTGTATATATGTTTGGTCCTGTGTAAGAATAAGAGAAAAGTAAGCTTCATCTCCTCTCTGAATCCATTAGTAACTGAATCAATCACACAATCAACAATATACAAATTTATGGACATTTATTAAATACAACAGCTACAGACACATTTTCTGTCTATCCTCCCATCCATCAATCCTTCCTTCCACCCATCCATTCATTCACCTATCTATCCATCTGATTAATATTACTAAGCCTTAATTAGAAAGAGTTTGTAACCTCTACATTTTTTGTAGGATCTTAGGTAAGTTATTTAATATCTATGAGACCCAATTTCCTTCTCTAATTAGTTGGGATAAAAATAGTATCTGCCTCATTGGGATTTTCTGGGGATTAAATGAGGTCATTAATTAAAATTAGTTGCATAGTGCCTAGGACAAAAAAAGGCTCAATAAGTGGTTTATTACTATAATTAGTAGTAATAGTTGTAGTATCTATAGGCTTTACAATTTATAAAATACTTGTATATGCCTTTTCTTGTCTTGAGGTGATATTGCTGCCAAATTATCCAATGAAATGATTTTCCAGGAAAGATACAACAATCAGCAGAGCATTTTTCTAGCCTAGGACTAAACCAAGATAGAAAACATGGTTTCCTTTCTAGTGGTAAAAGCCTTAGATTAAAGCAATTCGAACACACTGAGCAGATCTTACTTTCTTGAAAGAGCTTCTTATAGAATGTCAAGGAATATGCATTTTGGTCCCAACTCTAAGAAAAAATTTGACATGAGAAAGCCACTCAATCTTTCTAGGCCTCAGTTTTTCCACCTGGAAAATAAGTGCTAATGAATATGATATATAAGGTTTATTTATTCCAGTATAGAAACCACTTGAAGCACATATAGGGTGCATCTGCCTGTTATAGGGTGAAAATTGATGTCTCTTTTTCTACTGAATATATGATGTACCAGACATAGGAAGTATCTACATGGTGTTTTTGGATGTAAGTAATATTTTTTAGTGCTTTGAAGTGATAGTTACTTTGGATCTGACACCATATTCTCATTCCCATTTCTTTTAGGTTCAGAGCTAAATACTCATAATTGGAATTCTGGGAATGGAATGAGTCACTCTCAGAACTCGTCTCTGGGTATCAAGAAAAATACTGCCTCTCTGGAGGGCTTGTTTAAAAAAAAAACCCTTAGGATAGAAAAGGCCCTGTGTACGGACAAATGAATGACTATAACATGCTCACACAGTGATATTTGTTTACAAAAATATTTTCATATATATTATCTCATTTTTACAACAATTCAGCAAGGTTAGTCTTTTGATTACATTTTACACAGAAGGAAGTTAATGCTCTTGTGGTAAAGAAACATGCCCAAGATTACCCAGCTAAGAGGTAGTGGAACTGAAATTGAAACATTTTTTTTCTAACTTCAATTTTGATTTTGTTTATATTTTATTTTTAGTGACTGTGATGTGTTTTTTTAGGGAATGAAAGAAGGTTTTCTGAGGCCAGGCACTTTTGATGAAGACATTTCTTACATCTTGTGACTGGAGCTTCCGTACATTAAAATTTATTGAATTTCCCTAAAGACTCTTGTTTCTGGAGAACAGCAGCTGTGGATCAATTATGTTCTTTCTAAGCAGCGTGTAGAATCAAGGAGAGGGTCCATTTGAATACTCTATTCTCTAATGCAAGGGAGATTAGAAGAAAGGTGAGGTCCCATTTGAAGGAGCCATTCTTTAATGCAAAGGAGATTAGAGTGATGGCATTGAGGTCTTAACTGAGCCCAATTTTTCTCTTTTCATGTCTTCAATTAGTTTTGTAGGCAGTTAATTGCACCTTTAAAATAAGATACAAATGTGCAATTTTGCCTTCAAAGCCCCTAGCAGATGCTGTTAATCGCTTGTGGGTGCACTTACTCTTATACACCATTAATTATAGCTATAAACATTATGTGCATTTAAAAAAAATTGTTCCAAAATTTGACAGTGAAATGGGTTTCTCCATGACTAAACTGGAGAAAACTGCAGACTGACAAGAATAATAGGCAGCATTTACATAGAACTTACCACTTTACAGAGTGCTTTTAAACACATTGACATTTGATTTTCATTAGAAAACTTGTGAGGCGGGTTGTTTTATCATCACCATTTTTTTAAACGGAGAAACAAAAGATTAGAGTTGACACAATTTCCTCAACAAACACGGATAAAAAATGGATATGGAATGCAAAATCAGAGTGCCTTTTTCCAAATCCTGATATTTTTACTATAAAATACTGCTTTTCTCAGTTTTCTTTAAAAATATCTCTAGTAAACCTTTTGAAATGATATTAATTAATTAATTAATTTATTTATTTACTTAAGATATTAAATTTGAAACCCAGATAAAATTTCTGGACTGAATATAGAAATTTGCCCAAGGGAAACACAGCGTTATAACATCAGTAGGTAGAAGATAAAATATTGGAGAATTACTCTTCCTTTGTTTTGGTTTTCAAATATTATGTAACCATAATACATTTATCAAAACTAAGAAATTAATATTCATACAATACCAGTAAAATAAACAAAAAAAATACAGACTTGATATGAAATTTACTTTTTTTTTCTTTTGCTATTTTACTTTTTTCTGTTCTAGGATACAATCTAAAATATTTCCCATGTTGCTTTTATTTTTTTATATATATTCGATACTTAGTCTCCTTTAATCTGTGATAGATTCTCTGTATTTACTTATTTATAATGATCTTGACAAATTTGATGCACTAGCACATTTCTATGAACTAGAATATTTCAAATGGTGAAAGGGATATATAAAGCAAGTTAGCATTCCACCAGAACTCCCAATTCACTAGGATAGGCCATTTGTCACTTTGGGCAGTCAGGAATAATAAAGAGGAAGAGCTTCTTATCTATCTGAAGGGCTCCATCTGAAACAAGTATCAGATGGAGAGTGTAGTGGTGTCTGGTAATTGACTTTGAATTCATTGAGCTGTTTAGGTAAAGGAGAGAAAGAAAACCAGCACTGTTAGAAGGATTCTTTTCTGAGTTGTGACTGTGATGGTTGATTTGATGTGTCCCAGATATTTGGTTAAGCATTATTTTTGGATGTGTCTGTAAGGGTGTTTCTAGATGAGATTAACATTTGAATCAGCAGACTGTGTAAAGCAAATTGTTCTCCCCAATGTGAGTGGGCATTATCCAATCCATTGAAGGACTGAATAGAACAAAAAGACTGAGTAAGAAAGAATTCCCTCTTTTCCTGATTGTCTTGATGCTGAGCCATCAATCTTCTCTTGTCTTTAGACTCTGACTCAGACTGGAACTTATACCAATAGCTCTCCTAGTTCTCAGGCCTTTAGACTCAGACTGGAACTCTACCACTGTCACCCCCAGGTCTCCAGCTGCAGATCTCAGCCTCCATAATTGCATAAGCCAATTTCTATATATATATATATATATATTATATATATATATATGTAATTCTATATATTTTCTATATATATAGACATACACACAAATATATATATATATATATATATATATATATATGATTTATATATACACGCATTGTTTTGAATCTTTTTCTCTGGAGAACCCCGACTGATACAGATTCTGGTGCCAGGAGTGGGGCCCATAGCATTTGAGTAACTTCAAATAGCTTACTTGTGCCTACAGGGTCTGCTCATGCCTGATCATGTATATATCACTTACATTTGTTAATAGATTGCTGCTGTGCACATCAAAGCTTATGTCTTGGTGGGTCAGCTAAAACCCAGTTCATGATGAGCAGCTCAGGTTGCATGGTAAGTAGATGGCCCATGTTTAAGTGTTCAGTCTCTAATAAAGCCCAGTAGCCAGGTAAGAGCTATTTTTCAAAATGAAAATAGTAATCCACAAAAGATGGCAAGGTTTTGCTCTAAAAATCTATGGATCTGCACTACAATTTACCTATCGGGTCTGCCAAATGCTCTAAACAGCATCCCTATCTGCCACTGACACTTCAAGCAACATTCAATCTATATGGCCCATGTGGCAAAACAGCTTGCAAAGCAACGTGAAACTGTTGCAGAGTCTTCTCTTATTTTGTGCCCCATTCAAAGGTAGCAGGTTTTTGGGTCACTTGGAAAATGGACCAGAGTTCAATGTCACCAATGTCATAAAAAATGGCTGCCCAAATCTCCTAAGTGTGGACCACTTCCTGGCCTTGGAGGTTCAAGCAAACAGATCACAGTAGCCTCCTGACTTTAAGAAGATTTATGTTATCTTTCTACATCTATTCCTGGAGAGGAGATATTCTCCTAGGAAATGTGAAATGAGCCCTCAGTTTTGTTTTTAAATTAATTTTTATTACCTCCTCTTCTTACTTTTATCGGTAGTAAAATAGTGTAAGTAAATTGAGTCAAGACTAGTAAGAAGCAGAAGTTTGCCATTTAAGGACACATCTAAAGGTAATTTCAGGCCATCACAACTTTTGTATCTGTCCTACTAGAGTTTTGTGTTTCTCTGCAATAAAATAAATAAATTTTATTTCACATTTTTCTCAATTCTGAAATAAATAAATGCTTTCTTTATAAATAAAGAAAATTAGCAAAGTAGAAAGAGAAGAAGCAACACTTAAATTTTTATTATCCAGTTTCCAACTTAATTTTTCATTCTTCTCTCAGTCTATCTGTCTTCTATCATCTTTATTTTTGATTGTGCTAAAATCAAAGATACAGTTATTGAAGGTATTCTCTGAGAAAAAAATCACCTATCCAAGTACAGTTGTTAGTCTTATGTATCCAGAGCTTTTAGAATCAAATGAAGGGCATGTGTTAATATTTTAAATATCTCGCATCTAACGACACGATGGTGGGTTGCATATTTATGTTCTCCTGAGATCAGTTTGGAATACAATGACTTTTTCCCATTTTTTAAAGTTAATTTTTAAAGGGAATATAAGTTTTAATCTTCGGTCCACAAAAACTATCAAAGCACTTTATTTAAGAACACAGCCATGTATTAAATGTGTCCCTAGACACTCTATAATTTGGAGACTGCCATTTGACTAGTGAAACTTTAGACAAAAGTATTATAAATAAAATGATGATTTTTTATTGCGAAGGGGCTGCTCAGAGGTAAGTCCAAAAGGAACATATATTTTACATCTGGAGTTTATGGCTTAGATATTAGCACAAACTCATGGGTGGAATTTGGTGAGATAATTTGTAATTAAGTAATTAAGTTGTAAAGAAGGGGAATGGATTAAATAAACAATGTAGGGACTTCCCTGGTGGCGCAGTGGTTAAGAATCCTCCTGCCAATGCAGGGGACACGAGTTCAATCCCTGGTCCAGGAAGATATCACATGTTTCAGAGCAACTGAGCCCGAGCCACAACTACTGAGCCCACATGCCACAACTACTGAAGTCTGTGCTCCTAGAGCCCATGCTTCACAACAAGAGAAGCCACCACAATGAGAAACCTGTGCACTGCAATGAAGAGTAGCCACCCTTTGCCTCAACTAGAGAAAGCCTGTGCTCAGCAATAAAGAGACAATACAGCCAAAAATAAATAAATAAATAAATAAATAAATATATATATATATATATATATATATATATATACAATGTAATGTGTGCTGCAGGACTGCTTCAGGTAAGAATGGGTAGTTACTACTGTTAACTTCAGACTTCTCCAGATTGGTTCCAAAATATGGACCCACAAGATAGAGATCATTTCAAATCATCCCAGGCTAACTAAAATGAAATGATTTTTTTTAGGCTTATGAGTTATTTGGGTAAATTCCTGCAAGCAACACCTGAGCTTCTGACTGCCTTAGGAATTCAGTGCTCTAAGCTGTGGGCTAGCCTCTGGGAAGAAAAGATGTCTTGCTTGATCTGCTACTTTCCAAAATTGTCTAACATTTCTGGAAAAGGAGACTATGTAGCCGGGCAGTAAACAAGTTAGCATTTGAAAACAATGTGCTTTGTGCACCACAAATAATGAGAGGTGACTTTTAGCTGTAAACATCTTAAATGCTGGATTTAATCTCAGAATAATTACTGAAGCCAATCTTTGTCCCTCTCATATTCCAAAATTTTAGGTGTATGATATTCCCTTGCTTTCTGTAATATTCTTTGGTTCTATTTGTTTCCACATATACTATGTATATGTCATCAATGGTGGTAGTTTGCAAAAGTAAAATTAATGAGAAACATTTCTTCCTAAAACACATTGGAAACATCACTGTCCAACTTCCTTTTACCCCTATACAAAATAATGTCTTTTTAGAGAGGGTGCTTCTTTATGGAATACCATCCTTCCAGATTTCATCTGTTGGAA
This sequence comes from Delphinapterus leucas, assembly GCF_059928025.1. Taxonomy (NCBI): domain Eukaryota; kingdom Metazoa; phylum Chordata; class Mammalia; order Artiodactyla; family Monodontidae; genus Delphinapterus; species Delphinapterus leucas. Next base: position 62,869,483 of record NC_143150.1, on the reverse strand, counting down.
TTCTATCCATATCTCAAGGCTAAGATGAAATCCTAATTACTCCATGAAACTCTACCTGATCATCTTTACTAAATGGGATCATTGTTTTCTCTGAATCCCTCCTCCAATGTATCTTTTAACTGATGCTTATGAATCCTTTCTGCAATGTACCTTTTAACTTAGAGATTTTGTGTACTAGATTAGCCCCCTAGCAGATATTGCTAATTGTTACCTTTACTGAACACATACTGTATGCTGTTCACTTTAAATGCATTAAGCACATTAAGCTCATATTTAAATACATTAGACATAAATGTAATATTATTCAAATTTCAAAAATGAGAAAACAGGAATCCATAGAGATTAAGGAACCTTAGGCAATGTCACAGAGCTTGTAAACCGTGGCACCCAGATTTAAATCTGTGGCTTATAAAACATGGCAACTGGATTAAAATATGGCACTGCTCATGTCCTTTCTACTACTCCATATTTATCAAATTGTGTGTGTACAAATAGGAGGAACATGTAACCCAATAGAGCAGGGGTCCCCAACCCCCAGGCCATGGGCTGGTACCAGTCCACAGCCTGTTAGAAACTGGGCTGCACAGCAGGAGGTGAGAGGTGGGCAAGCGAGAGAAGCTTCACCTGCCACTACCCATCGCTCCCCATCACTCACATTACCTCTTGAACCATCTCCCCCATCACTCGTATTACTGCCTGAACCACTCCCCCATCCGTGGAAAAATTGTCTTCCACGAAACCAGTCCCTGGTGCCAAAATGTTTGGGGACCGCTGCAATAGAGTGAAGAAAAGAAGTTTATCAAGCAAGACTTCCTAGAAGAAGAAAAATGCATAGACTTCTTAAGAGGCCAGAATTCTTTCATAGTCGGTCATCCTTGAATTTTCTGCAGTGCCTCACACAATAGCTTGTGGATAGCAGGTGCTTAAAAATACTTTTTTGAGTTAGGTAGGTCAAATGGTATTTTTTTCACTGTGGTGTTTAAACTTTGATTTTCATTTGAGCAATATTACACTGTATATATGGATTAATATTAGTACCAGCTTTGTAAAAACTGTTGAATGAGGTAAATAGCTTTCCCACTTGCTCTCTTTGTAGTCTCAATCAACTCAAGATACCTCCTGTAAATGTAGTAGATTGGCACTAAGAATCCATTCCACCTTCTTTCTAGTGTGTATTTCTATACTGTAGAGGTTAGAAAGCTAGGGAAAAAATATCCAAAAAATAAGGAGACATCACTGCATACCAATTAGACTGATGAAGTTCAAAAAATTGACAATATCAATTGCTATCAATATGTGGACCCTCAGGAACCCTAATTTATTGTGGGTGGCAATGTAAATGACACAGATAGTTTGGAAGATAATTTAGCAGTTTCTTATAAAGATAAAACCTCATTTTACCATATGACCCAAGAACCTCACTCCTAGGTATTTACCCAAGGGCATTGAAAACATGTTCACACAAAAACCTGAACACAAAAGGTTTATGTTAGCAGCTTTTTGTTACTCCAAACTGGAAACAACCAGGAGTCCTTCAATAGGTGAATGGATAAACAAACTATGATACATCCATACAATGGAATGCTATTTACAAATAAAAAGAATAAACTATAAATCCACACAATCTTGAAAGACACTTCTAAGAAAAGAACATAGAAAATGCTATATACTCTATAATTTTATTTATATGACTTCTGGAAAAGGCAAAAGTGTAAGGAGGGAAAACAAATCAGTAGTTGCCAGGGGTTCAAGGAGGAAGTAATGTGTGATAAAGGGAAGTGCAGAGGATCTGTTTCAGGGAAGGAGAACTAATATTAGTGGTACAGTCATGGTGTATACATGATACTATGCACTTGTCAAAACCCATGGACCTCTATAGCACAATGTTGTGAACCTTAATGTAAGTAAATTAAAAAAAAAATAATTAGGAGGTCAGGGGATTCTGGGATGAAATGTGGATTGTGAAAAAGGCATCTACATATATTACAAAGGTATGAAATAAATTCATGGAATAAATGCGGGTAAAGAGGTGCTGAATAAGTAATTTTGGAAATGAATGAAGACTGAAAGAGCAAAAAATAAAAGGAACCATAGATAAGCACCATATCTAGGTGGTAAAGTTGTTTTTCAAATAAGTACAGATTAACAATTCTGAAACCACTATACATGAATAATATAAATTAACAAAAAGTACATAGGTGACAGTTAGGGGAAGCCTGCTTTTTCTTTTTTTTTTTTTACTTTTGGACTTTTAAGTTACATACAAACAAGGGAATATACACTCTAAGTGGTATTGTATTAGAGGTGAAGACATCAATATGTTTAGCTTAATATGGATAAAAATGGTTACATATATAAATATTTATAGATACATTTATAAACACAGACATGTTTATATACACACATATTTCCCTTCTCTGTCAGCTGAGAGGGCCTAGAAGCAATTACATACCAGCAGCAACTAGCACTCTCTTAGTATGCAGATTTTGGTTTCTAATACCATTCTTCAATTAAAAAAAAAATTGGGACTCTTTGGAGAAATGCTGATTCTATCATGGAGGCAGGAAATAAATAAAATGATCCTGGAGCATCTTGTAAAGTTAAGAATTGCTACAAACAAACAAACAAAAAACAAACTCACACAATGATGGGAATACATCAAAGGGACAGGGGAACATAAAATCCAAATACTGTCTATGAGCCAAAGCTGAAAATATTTGAGCAGCAAAATAAAGTATTGAAATATTATTGGTTTATAATCCAACATATTATTATAAAAATAATAGTATGAAATACTACCAATATAAATCAATAAATGATTAATATTAAAAATGCAAGAGAAGATATAAATCCCCCATTCAGAAGGATACAAAAATTTTCTGTATATACTTTACTCTCATGAAATTGGAAAATAACTCCCCTTTCATTAAGTGTGAGTATTGCATAGTAATTTCTTTCCAAAAAGTACAGCATTGAGAGTGGGAAAAGAGTAATTTTACAGCTGACAACCCTGACAAACATTACCTGAGCCAACTGATCAAGGTCAATATCAACAGTCATAAGTTATGTTGATATAAGTTACCGTTGATATGATGTGTTGAGAACAGCATTTCATCTCTTTGGTATTCATCTTCAAAACCTGTCTAATCATGAGAAGAAAACAAGACAAACAGGCATTGAAGAACAATCTACAACACAACTGACCAATACTTCTTAGAACTCTTAAGGTCATCAAAAACAACAAAGCTTGAGAAACCATCACAGACTGGAGAACCCTAAGGAGACATGACCATTAAATGAAATGTGATACCCTGGATGGGACTCCAGAATAGGAAAAATACATTAGGTAAAAACTAAGGAAATTCAAATAAAGTGTAGAATCTAGAGAATAACAGTGTATAAATATTGGTGCATTAACTGTGACAACTGTACCATATTAATGCAAGATGTCAGCAATAGTGAAAATTGGATGCAAGATATAAAGGAATTCTCTATACTATCTCTGCAACTTTTCTGTAAATCAAAAACTTCTAAAATTTTATTAAAAATAATAGATATCATTGACCAAACTCTTTTCTATCTAAGAATCGAGATAGAAACTAGTTTCTTACAATTACATGTATTCATGTGAGATTCAGAAAGCTGAAGGTAGAAGCCATCTTCCCATTTCTGCTGGCAAGCACAGTTGTGGAGATATTAGGTTTTTCATTGAAGCAGCATTCCTGTGTTAGGTCATTAGATTCATGGTTGTCAGGAGGCAGATATGATGGTAATCCTGTAGGTGGTGGCCACCTAATCGTGGATCTCTGTTCTCTGGATTATAGCAATAGCAATGTAATCATCAAACCAACAAGTTCACTGGAGACTAACTGGATCCCCACCTTTCTGATTATGATAGAAGTAGGAGTTCCTCTGGTAATTTCGTGTTTCTACGTTGTTCTGAGTCCTGCTGTTCTAGTGAAAAGGCAAACATCAAGTCTTTCCAAAAATGTATTAAGTGCCCAGTTTCTTGAATTAAATCTCTTTCTGATTAAAATATCTGAAGTTGCTTCTTTTTTCTTTATCTGAAACTTGAGTCACACAGAGTGTATTACAATTGACAAAGCAATTGGTGCTTTCCTCTGATTCATAAGGCTTCAGTGAAGAATAGGTAGCTTCTTTTAGAACAATTGTGGACATTCATTAAGAAAAACTGTAAGCAATGGAGAAGGGCAGATACAAGATGGCAGAGAAGGACGTGAGCTCACCCCCCTCAAAAAAGCACAAAAATCACAACTAATGACTGAGAAACCATTAAGCAAGAAATGCCTGAACCTACCAAAAATGATATCCTATATCAAAAGACAAAAAAAATCCACAATGAGATGGTAGGAGGGGTGCAATCATGATAAAATCAAATCTCATACCTGTTGGTGGGTGACCCACAAAGTTGAAAATGATTTTATAACACAGGTTCTCCCACAGGAGTGAAAGTTCTGAGCCTCACGTGAGAATCCCCAGACTAGGAGACTGGCACTGGGATAAGGAGCACCAGAACATCTGGCTTTGAAGGCCAGAGAGGGGTGGGAATTCCACAAGACTGTGGGAAACAGAAATTCCACCCTTGAAGGGTGCACACAAAGTCTCGTGCACACCAGGACCCAGGTGAAAAAGCAGTGACCTTGTGAGAGCCTGGGCCAGACCTACCTGCTGATATTGGAGGGTCTCCTTCAGAGGCAGGGGGCAGCTGTGGTTCACTGCAGGAACAAAGAAAATGGCGGAGGTCGTTCTGGGGAGTACTCATTGTTGTGCATCCGCCTGGAGGCAGCCATTTTCTCACCAAGACCTTGCCCCACCCAACAGCCTGTAGACTCCAGTGCTGGAATGCCTCAGGCCAAACAACCAACAGGGTAAGAACACAGCCCCAACCATCAGCAGATAGGCTGAATAAAGTCTTCCTGAGCCTATAACTGCCTGCAAAACACACCAATTCACACGGTCTTGCCCAACAGAGAGACGAGCTCCTCTCACCAGTGGGCAGAAACCAGTCCCTCCTACCAGGAAGCCTGCACAAACCCCTTAGACCAGCCTCAACAACCAGGGGGCAGACAGCAGAAGCATGAAAACCTACATCCCTGCAGCCTGTGGAACAGAAACCAAAATCACAGAAAGTTAAAAAAAAATGAGATGGGAAAATAATACTTCCTAGATGAAGGAAAAAGATAAAACCCCAGAAGAACAAAGGTAAGTGGATATAAGCAATCTATACAAAACATACCAAGATAATGATAAAAAGATGATCCAAGATCTCAGAAAAAGAATGGAGGCATAGATCGAGAGGATAAAAGATATATTTAAGAAAGAGCTAGAAGGTATACAGAAAAAAACAAACAGAGTTGAACAATACAATAACCAAAATGAAAAATACACTAGAAGGAAACAATAGCAGAATACATGAGGCAGAAGAACGGAAAAGTGACCTGCACTACACAATGGTGGAAATCACTGCTGCAAAAAAAAAAAAGAATAAAGAAAAAAGAATGAAAAGAAATAAGGACAGTTTGAGAGACATCTGGGACAACATTAAGCACATCAACATTCACATTATAGGGGTGACAGAAAGACAAGAGAAAGAGAAAGGGACTGAGAAAATATTTGAACAGATAATAGCAAACATGTCCCTAACATGGGAAAGGAAAGTCATCCAAGTCCAGGAAACACAGAGTCCCAAGCAGGATAAACCCAAGGAGGAACATGCTGAGATACATAGTATTCAAATTGACAAAAATTATAGTCAAAGAAAAAATGTTAATAGCAACAAGGGAAAAGCAACAAATAACATGCAAGGGAACCCCCATAAGTTTATCAACTGATTTTTAAGCAGAAACTCCACAGACCAGAAGGTATTTGCACAATATACTTAGAGTGATAAAAGGGAGGAATCTACAACCAAGATTACTCCACGCAGCAAGACTGTCATTCAGATTCCATGGAGAAATCAAAAGCTTTACAGAGGAGCAAAAGCTAAGAGAATTCAGCACCACCAGACCAGCTATGCAACAAATGCTAAAGGAACTTCTCTAGGCAGAAATGAAAAGGCCACAACTAGAGACAAGAATATTATGAATGGGAAAGCTCACTGGTAAAGGCAAACATACAGTAAAGGTAGGAAATCATCTGCACAAAAATCTGATATAAAAACTAGCAGTCATGAGAAGAGGAGAGTACAAAAGCAAGATATTGGAAACAAATTTTTTACATCTTTATGGAGTATAATTGCTTAACAATGGTGTGTTAGTTTCTGCTGTACAACAAAGTAAATCAGCTATATGTATACATATATTCCCATATCCCCTCCCTTCTCAGCCTCCCTCCCACCCTCCCTATCCCACTCCTCTAGGTCATCACAAAACATCGGGCTGATCTCCCTGTGCTATGCAGCAGCTTCCCATTTATACATTTGGTAGTGAATATATGTCAATGCTACTCTCTTACTTTGTCCCAGCTTCCCCTTCCCCCTGTGCCCTCAAGTCCATTCTCTACATCTGTGTTTTTATACCTGCCCTGCCACTACATTCATCAGTACCATTTTTTTTAGATTCCATATATGTGCATTAGCATATGGTATTTGTTTTTATGATTCTGACTTACTTCACTCTGTATGACAGACTCTAGGTCAATCCAACTCATTACAAATAACTCAATTTCATTCCTTTTTATGGCAAAGTAATATTCCATTGTATATATGTACCACATCTTCTTTATCCATTCGTCTGTTGATGGACATTTAGGTTGCTTCCGTGTCCTGGCTGTTGTAAATAGTGCTGCAATAAATGTTGTGGTACATTTATCTTTTTGAATTATGGTTTTCTCAGGGTATATGTCCAGTAATGGGAGTGCTGGGTCATTGGAAATGCATTTGAAATTAAGACAGCCGCAAGTTAAAACAATCTGTTATATATATAGACTGCTATATAAAAATCTCATGGTAACTGCAAACCCAAATTCTACAAGATATACAAAAAAAAAAAAGAACAAATAATCCAAACACAACACTAAAGTTAGTCATCAAATCACAAGGGAAGAGATCAAGAGAGGAAGGGAAGAAAACAGACCTCCAAAAAAAATTAACAAAATGGCAATAAGAACATACATATCAATAATTACCTTAAATGTAAATAGATTAAATGCTCCAACCAAAAGACGTAGACTGGCTGAATGGATACAAACACAAGACCCATATATATGCAGATTACAAGAGACCCACTTCAGATCTAGGGACACATACAGACTGAAAGTTAGGGGGTGGAAAAAGGTATTCCATGCAAATGGAAATCAAAAGAAAGCTGGAGTAGCACTACTCATATCAGACAAAATAAACTTTAAAATAAAGACTATTAAAAGAGAAAAAGAAGGACACTATATACAGATCAAGGGATCAAACCAAGAAGATATAACAATTGTAAATATATAGACACCCAACATAGGAGCACCTAATACATGAGGCAAATACTAACAGCTGTAAATGGAGAAATTAACAGTAATAGAATAATAGTGAGGGATTTTAACACCCCACATTCATCAATGGAGAGATCCTCCAGGCAGAAAATCAATAAGGAAACACAGGCCTTAAATGACATATTAGGCCAGAGTTAATTGATATTTATAGAACATTCTATCAAAAAGCAGCGGAATACACATTCTTTTCAAGTGCACATGGAAAATTCTTCAGGATTGGTCACATGCTGGGCCACAAATTAAGTAAGACTCAGTCAATTTTAGAAAATTGAAATCATATCAAGCATCTTTTCTGACCACAAATATATGAGATTAAAAATCAACTACAAGAAAATCAACTGGAAAAACACAAACATATGGAGGCTAAACAATATACTACTAAACACCAATGGATCACTGAAAAAATAAAAGAGGAAATCACAAAATACTACAATCTTACATCAGGAAACAAGGAAAATCCCAAAGAAACAGCCTAACCTGACACCTAAATCAACTCTAGAAAGAAAAACAAATAAAACCCAAAGTTGGTAGAAGGAAATAAATAAAAATCAGACCAGAAATAGATGAAGTAGAGACAAAGAAAACAATATAAAAGATCAGTGAAACTGAAAGGTGGTCCTTTAAAAAGATAAACAAAATTGATAAACCTATAACCAGGCTCATCAAGAAAGACAGGGAGAGGACTCAAATCAATGAAATTAGAAATGAAAAAGGAGAAGTTATAACGGACACCACAGAAATACAAATGGTCACAAGAGACACTACATACTGCAAGCAACTAAATACCAATAAAATGGAAATCCTAGAAGAAATGGACAAATTCTTAGAAAGATACAATTTCCCCAGGCTGAACCAGGAAGAAATAGAAAATAAAAAGAGACAAATCACAAGTACTAAAATTGAAACTGTGATTTAAAAGCTCCCAGCAAACAAAAGTCTAGGACCAGATGGCTTCACTGGCAATTTCTATCAAACATTTAGAAAAGAGTTAACACTTATATTTCGGAAACTATTCCAAAAACTCTCAGAGGAAAGAACACTCCCAAACTCATTCTATGCGGCCACCATCACGCTGTACCAAAACCAGACAAAGATACCACAAAAAAACAAAAAAACAAAAAAAAAGAAAGACAATTACAGGTCAGTATCACTGATGAACATAGACAAAAAATCTCAACAAAATACTAGCAATCTGAATCCAAAAATACATTAAAAGCATCATAAACCACAATGTTTATGATTTATCCTAGGGATGCATGGATTTATCCCAGGGATGCAGGGATTTTTCAATATCCATAAATCAATCAGTGTAATACACCACATCAACAAATTGAAGAATAAAAATAATATGATCCCCCTGTGCCATGCAGCTGCTTCCCACTAGCTATCTATTTTACATTTGGTAGTGTATATATATCAATGTTACTCTCTCACTTCGTCCCAGCTTACCCTTCCCCCTCCCCGGCTGGTGTTTTTTGACCACCTAAAGGTGTGGAATAGGGAGGGTGGGAGAGAGATGCAACAGGGAGGGGATATGGGGATATATGTACACATGTAGCTGATTCACTTTGTTATACAGCAGAAACTAACACAACATTGCAAAGCAATTATACTCCAATAAATGTGTGAAATAATTAAAGCAAACAAACAAAAAAATCATATGATCATCTCAATAGAGGCAGAAGATGCTTTTGACAAAATTCAACACCGGTTTTTGATAAAAACCCTCCAGAAAGTGAGCATGGAAGGAACATAACTGAACATAATAAAGGGCATATATGACAAACCTACAGCGAACATTGTACTCAATGGTGAAAAGATGAAATCATTTACTCTAAAATCAGGAAGAAGACAAGAATGTCCACTCTTGCCACTTTTATTCAACATAGTTTTGGAAGTCCTAGCCTCAGCAATCAGAGAAGAAAAAGAACTAAAAAGAATCCAATTTGGACAAGAAGTAAAACTGTCGCTGAAGATGACATGATACTATAGATTGAGAATCCTAAAAATGTTACCACAAAACAACTAGAACTCATCTAAGAATTCAGTAAACTTGAGGGATACAAAATTAATACACAGAAATCTGTTGCATTTATATACACTAAAAATGAAAGATCAGAAAGGTAAATTAAAGAAACAATCCCATGTACCATCACATGAAAAATAATAAACTACCTAGTAATAAACCTACCTAAGGAAGCAAAAGACCTGTACTCGGAAAACTATAAGATGCTCATGAAAGAAATAAACAATCACATAAAAAGATAGAAAGACATACCACGTTCTTGCATTAGAAGGATCAATATTGTCTAAATGATTATACTACCTATAGCAGCCTACAGAGTCAATGCAATCCCTATCAAATTACCAATGGTGTTTTTCACAGAAGTAGAACAATATTTTAAAATTTGTATGGAGATACAAAAGACCCCAAATAGCCAAAGCAATTTGAGAAAGAAAAACAGAGCTGGAGGAATCAGGCTTCCTGACTTCAGACTATACTACAAAGCTACAGTCATGAAAAAAGGATGGTACTGGCAGAAAAACAGAAATATAGATCAATGGAACAGGATACAGAGCCCAGAAATAAGCTGACACACCTATGGTCAATTAATCTATGACAAGGAGGCAAAACTATACAATAGAGAAAAGACAGTTTTTTCAGTAAATTGTGCTGGGAATACTGCATAGGCTACATGTAAAAAAAAAATTAGGTCATTATATAATACCATACACAAAAATAAACTCAAAATGGATTAAAGATCTAAATGTAGACTGGATACTATAAAACTCTTAGAGGAAAACATAGGCAGTACACTCTTTGACATAAATTGCAGCAGTATCTTTTCTGATCTGTCTCCTAAAGTAATGGAAATAAAAACAAACTAAACAAATGTAACCTAATTAGACTCAAAAGCTTTTGCACAGCACAGGAAACCATAAACAAGGTGAAAAGACAACCCACAGAATGGGAGAAAATATTTGCAAACAATGTGACCGACAAGTATTAATCTCTAAAATTAACAAACAGCTTATGCAGCTGAATATCAAGGAAACAAACAAACCAATCAAAAAATGGGCAGAAGACCTAAATAGAAATTTCTTCACAGAAGACATACAGACGACCAAGAGACACATGAAAAAAATGCTAAACATTACTAATTATTAGAGAAATGCAAATCAAAACTGCAATGAGATATCATCTCACACCAGTCAGAATGGCCATTATCAAAATGTCTATAAATAATAAATGCTGGAGGGTGTGGAGAAAAGGGAACTTTCCTATACTGTTGGTGGGAATATAAATTGATACAACCACTATAAAGAACAGTATGGACATTTTTCAAAAAACTAAAAATAGAGCTACCATATGATCCAGCAGTCGAACTCCTGGGCATATACACAAAGAAAACCATGGCTTGAAAGGATACATGCACCCTAATGTTCACTGCAATGCTGTTTGTAATAGCCAAGATGTTAAAGCAACCTAAATGTCCATCGACAGAAAAATGGATAAAGAAGATGTGGCACATATATACAACGGAATATTACTCAGTCATTATAAGAATGAAATAATGCCATTTGCAGCAACATGGATGGACCTAGCGATTATCATACTAAGTGAAGTACGTCAGACAAAGACAAGTATCATATGATATCACTTATGTGCACAATCTAAAAAACTGATACAAATGAAGTTATTTACAAAACAGAAACAGACTCACAGACTTAGAAAACAAGTCTTATGGTTAGAAAGACTTACTTAGAAAACAAACTTATGGTTACCAAAGGGGAAAATTGGGGGAGGGATAAATTGGGAGTCTGGGATTGACATATACACACTCCTATATTTAAAGTAGATAACCAACAAGGACCTAGTATATAGCACAGGGAACTCTGCTCAATATTTTCTAATAACCTAAATGGGAAAAGAATTTGAAAAAGAGTAGATAAATGTATATGTATAACTGAATTGCTTTGCTGTACACCTGATACTAACACAACATTTAAATCAACTATACTTCAATATAAAATAAAAATTAAAAAAAGAAAAAAAAATAACTCTAAAGTACTAGCCTGTTAGCTAGGATTTGTTAACAGTTTGCTGAGAATGAGGCCATTGATGAGCACCTTCAAAGTCAGAGGGTAAGATGGATAATGCAGAGCAAAGCTGAATGCTATCAGGACAACCCCCCACCTTGCAATTTCATTGAGGTGTAGTACAACTGCTGATCTTTAAATTGTGAAACAGGATCCAAGTGTGTTCCCCATATATCTGCATGATTCAGTGTTGTGTCCCCCTGCACGTACCATTACAATAAAGGGATAGAAGGGACACGTGGGTTGGAGTTGCATAAGATATTTGCCCAAAATATGTTAGTGATAATTTTAGAAAAACACATTTTTCAGAACCCTCCTATGCTTCTTATGCTTATTATGATGGTTTAGTAAGAAACTAAACTTTGGTGAGGGGTGGGATGAATTGGGAGATTGGGATTGACATATATACACTAATATGTATAAAATAGATAACTAATGAGAACCTGCTGTATAGTACAGGGACCTCCAGTTTTCTGTACAGTAGAAACTAACACAACATTGTAAAACAACTATACCCCAATAAAAAAGAAACTAATCTTTAAATGATTTAATTAACACAATATGACTCATTGACAAGTTACTTCTTCAAAGTATTTTTTTATGGTTTGTTTAATTCAGTATATATTTATTGGGTGCCTACCAAATGCTGGTGTTAAGTGTTAGGGATACAAAGGTGAGTTAGTCATGAGTCTTGCCCTTGAACACACATCCTAGTAGAGCAGTCAGACATATGAACAAATAAAGTACACTAACAAGCAAACAATCAGTTTGTGAACAGCTCTTTCTCATAATCACAAGGCCCTGTATAACCTAGCTTCTTTATATTTCTCTTATTTATTCTATGACTATGCACTCTTTAAGATACAGCTTTACTGCAACTTTTGAAGTTCCTTGAATATGCCAAGTTTATTCTCACATCAAAACTTTTGAATTTGTTGTATCCTATGCCTTGAATGCTCTTTTTTTTTTTTCTTGTGGCTGACTCACCGAATTTCACTTCCTCAAAGAATCCTTCCCTGATAACCAACTCAAAATTAACTATTTTATTTTTACTTTGGTTTCTTAATCTGTAAAATGGAGCTAATATACCTCATAACTAAATAGGTTGTGAGGATAAAATGAGACATTGTATATAAAAGGTATGGTATGTCTGATTGCTCTAGCTAGGACTTCCAGTACTATGCTAAATAAGAGTAGTGAGAGTCAGCATTCTTGTCTTTCTCCTGATCTTAAAAAAGAAAAAGCTTTCAATATTTCACTGTTGAGTATGAGGTTTGTTGTGGAAATCCTAGCTAAAATAAACAGACAAGATAAAGAAATAAAAGACATCCAAATCATAAAGGAAGAAGTAAGTTGGTCTTTACTGCAAATGGTATTATCTTATATGTAGAAAATCCTAAAGACTCAACCAAAAATGGTCAGAAATAATCAAATTTTGTAAAGATGCATGATATAAAATTAACATTCAGAAATCAGTTGCATTTTAAAATACTAACAGTGAAATATCTGGAAAAGAAATAAAATAATCTCATTTAGGTGTTCCCATTCAAGATGGTGATATAGGGAGATACTAAACTCATATCTTCCCATGGACTCACCAAATCTACAGCTACATATGGATTAATTTCCTATAAAAACCCTAAAAACTAGCTAAACAACTCCTTCACATTGGTCATACAAAGAAAACCCCTACATTTTAATGGTGAAGAGAGGCTGAGACAATCTGACCATAAACCCCATCCGCAGAACAGTGACACACTGTTAAAAGAAAACTCAAAACCCAGTTCTTCCTCCTAAGGAGGAAAGAGTTTTTATTCCTACATCAGTCACACTAACTTTTCAGACCTACATCTTAGACATAAGTCCCCAAAACATAGCTTTGAAAACCGATGGGTCTTGCATCCACAAGACCCACAAGGTTATAGAACAACGAGAAATGGATTTTAAAGGACTCACAGGCTCTGACTTACTCATCCCAGGCCCAGCAGAGAGGCAGCCAATTAAAAGACTCCCAAGCTTTATGTAGGAGAAATTTATTTGCTTATCGTAAAGAAGTGGCCTGTAGGGCAGGCATCTATTATAACACACGTCTAGGGGTCTGCTGGGGTACTTTCCAGGGATGGAGTCTGGTGGGTGTCATCTTTGTGCTATCCTTTTTTCTGCTCCTGAAAAGGAGCTTATACTCTCCCCTGGCTCCCTGATTTTTGCAGCTGCTACTCAGGGATCACCTCTAGGTTGCCTGGCTCTGGTGGCTAGTGGGACTTATATGATCGAGTGTCCCATAGGATGGTAACCAGTGGAAAATAGCTCATAAAGTGTTACTACCATGAGGACACAGAAAAAAATACAACAGGCTGAGGAGCCCAGTTTTTCTGTGAAAAAGGACAAATTGCTTCTCTTTATAGCTGTGGCTTGAAGGGCAAGTTATAATTAAACACATATCTAAAGAACTACTGTAATACTTTCCAGAGACCTCAGAGTATGGGCTCTATCTTTGCACTTTCCCTCTGTCAGGCTTCAGAATGCCAGTATCTCCCAGAGGGGAAATATTACATATACCTGGTGCCTTGCCTTTTATATCTAGTTCCAGAGTTTTGTGGCTGCTTCCCAGGGGACTTACCTTAATTGCATAATTCTGATAGCCAGGGATGCTTGTATTTCTGGGTCCCATGCAACTGTAACAGTTAGAGAGATAGTCCTAGGCACACTACCATTCTCAAAGCACTGCACAGACAGCACACTAAAACACACCCTGGTCTTTCTGTGAAAGGTGTCTACTTGTTTGTCCAGGAGCTTTGGGCTGAGGGTCAGGCTTCTGGTTTGGCACATATCTATGGGCCAACAAAAGTACTCTCAAGAAACAGAGACTAGAGTATGTCATCTTTGTGCTTTTTCTGTGACTCACAGATATCTCCCAGAAAGAAGTTTTGCCCTCCTCTGGTACCCCAATTATTGTGGTTACCACCCATGAGACACCTCTAGGCCAGATGGCTCTGGTAGCCATCGGGTTTATGCTGCAGGTCCCACAGAATGATAACCAAAGGAGAAAGAGTTCTTAACTGGCTACCACCTCAAGGGTACAACAAGAGACAACAGACTAGGATGTCCAGTCATTGTGCAAAAGAGGCTTATTAGCTTATCTTCTGTAGCTTATATTCTATTACATTATCTTCTACAGATACAGTTGAAGCCATAGAGTAGGCTTCTAATTAAACCTACATGTAAGGGCTCATTTTAGTCCTCTCCAGATACCTCATAGGTCAGGTACTATCTTCATGCTCTCCCTATGCCACACTCCAGAGAGTCAATATCTACTAGAGAGGCATTTACATATGTGTTTGCTGCACCAGTTTTTTGCAGCTGCTGCCCAGGGCATTCCTCTTGACCACCTAGCTCTGGGGGCCATGAGGACTTGTATTCCTGGGTGCATGGAACTGAAACAAATGGAGACAGTTATTTGCTGTCTATCAACCCCAAGGTACTGTGTAGAAAACAGACTGAAATACTCAACCAGTCTTAATGTGAAAGAGGCTTATTTGCTTATCTTGGACTTTGGCCTGAGGGGCAGACTTCTGGTTTGGCATACATCTAGAGGTCTGCCAAGGTTCATTCTGAAGACAGACACCAGTGGATGGCACCTTTGTGCTTTACCTCTGCCTTGCTCCAGGTCACCAGTATCTCCTTGAAAAGAACTTGTAAACTTGCCTGGTGCCCTGATTTTTGTGACTGCCATGCAATGGACATTTCTAGATCTCCTATTTCTGGTGGGAAATGAACTTACACTTGTGATCCCACAGGACTGTATATATTTGCATTCTTTAAAAGCTGCTGCCTGAGAATCTGGCTTTCAATTAGCTTAAATCTAGGTGCTGACTGAGATCTACTCCTTGATACACTGACAAGAGTTGGTGCATCCTCAACAACTGGGAACCACTAAAGATAAAATAAGTTACTTGAACTATCACAAAGATTTGAGAGTCAACAAAGAACAAGGGTAGGGTTGAAAGATAAGGTTCATGTCCTGCCTGAGGCCACTCCTTCAAGACTGGGCAAGGTGGCTGTTTTAAATAATGCATAGAAACCAATACAGAGATTAAAAAGGAAAATTTAGAAACAGAGGAATATATTCCAATTGAAAAGACAAGATAAAACCTCAGAAAATGTCCTTAATGAAATGAAGAACAGAATTGATGGGAATAGAATTGATGAACACAGTAATAATATCAATAAAGAGATAAAGAATACTAAAAAGTACCAAATTAAAGTTGCAGAACTCAGGACTTCCCTGGTGGCACAGTGGTTAAGAATCCACATGTCAATGCAGGGGACATGGGTTCGAATCCTGGTCTGGGAAGATCCCACATGCCACAGAGCAACTAAACCTGTGCACCAAAACTACTGAAGCCTGTGTGCCTAGACACCATGCTCCACAACAAGAGAAGCCACCACAATGAGAAGGCTTCTCACTGTAACTAGAGAAATCCAGCATGCAGCAACGAAGACACAATGCAGCCAAAAATATATAAATAAATAAATTTATAAAAAAGTTGCAGAGCTGAAGAATACAATAATTTAATTTTTTAAAAAAATCCATGAGAGGTGTTCAACAACAGCTTAGATGAAGCAGAAGAAATGATCAGTGAACTTGAAGAAAGGAACTGGGTTAATCAGAGCACAAAAAAAATAGTGAAGGAATCCTAAGAGACTTATGAAACATCAACTGGACCAAAATTTGCATTGTAGGAGGTACCAAGAGAATACAATAGAAAGAAATGGAAAAAAATAATTGGAGACCAGACAACCAGGAAGCCCAAACAGTTCCTAAGAAGATAAAGTCAAAGAGACTCACACCAAGACACATTGTAATGAAACTGTCAAAAGTTAAATAAAATGAGAGAATATTAAATCAACAAAAGAAGAGCAACTTGTTACATACTAGGAATCCCCATAAGACTAATCAGCAGAAACTTTGAGGGCCAAAAATGCATTGTATTCAAAGCACTAAGAGAAAAAAAGCTTCAACCAAGAATACTAATTTGAAAAATTTTATTCAGAATTGAAGGAGAGATAGAGTTTCCCAGACAAGCAAAAGTGCAAGGAGTACATCACCACTAAACCAGCCTTATAAAAATGTCAAAGGAAATTCTATAAATTGAAAAGAATAGCACTAACTAGTAACAGGAAAACATATGAAAGAATAAATTTCATTGGTAAGGGTAAATATATAGTACACGTAGGATAATCTATTGAAAAGGTGGTGGATTAATCACACAGAAAGCTAGTATGAAGAATAAAAGACAAAAGTAGCAAAAACTAACTGTTACTATAATAATTTGATATGAGATAAACAAGATAAGTTGTAAAATGTGATATCAAACGCATAAAATGTTGTGGGGAAAGTAAAAATGTAGAGCTTTGGAATGTGCTAAAATGTATGTTGATATCAATTGAACTGATTGTTTTAAATATAAGTTGTTATATATAAACTTTATGATGACCACAGAGCCAAAACTTATACTAAGTATGCAAATGATAAAATGAATTAAATCTAACCATACTACTTCAGAAAGTCATGAAATCACACAAAAAATAGTGAGTAAGAGAAAAATAGAGGAACACAGGAGCTAACAAAACAGCTGGGAACAATTAACAAAATAACAGGATCAAAATAGACTACTATGAAAAATTAAATGCCTAAACATTTAACAACTTAGAAGAAATGGATAAATTCCTAGAAACATACAACCTACCAAGAATGAATCATAAAGAAATAGAACATCTGAACAGAACAATCACTACTAAGAAGATTGAATCAGTAATCAAAAACCTCCACCAAACAAAAGCCTACAACCAGTGGCATCACTGGTGAATTCTACCATAAATTTAAATTAAAAATTACTAAAAATCCATGCCAAAATTTTCCAAAAAGTATAAGAGGAAGGAACACTTTCAAAGTCATTACATGAGATCAACATTACTCCCAAACTAAAACCATAGAAGGTTGCCAAAATAGAAGAGAATCACAGGCCAATATTTCTGATGAACATGGATGCAAAAATTCTCAACAAAACATCGAACCAATTCCAACAATCCCTAAAATGGTTTTTCACCATGAACAAGTGGGGTTTATTTCAGGGATTCAAGAATGGTTCAACATCAACAAATCTGTCAATGTGATACACCACGTTAAAAAAATAAAGGATAAAATGCATATGATCATCTCAATAGATACAGAAAAACATTTGACAAAATTCAACATCCATTTCTGAAAAATACTTTCAGATATTTTTTCATTATAGGTTATTACAAGATAATGAATATAATTCCCTGTAATATATAATGGGCCCTTGTTGTTTATTTTATATATAGTAGTGTATATACGTTGATCCCAAACTCCTAGTTTATCCACCCCACTATCCCGTTTGGTAACCATAACTTTGTTTTCTATGTCTTTGAGCCTATTTCTGTTTTGAAAATAAGTTCATATATATCATTTTCTTAATTCCACATATAGGTGCTATCATATGATATTTGTCTTTCTCCATCTGACTTACTTCACTTAATATGATAATCTCTAGGTCCATTCATGTTGTTGCAAACTGAATTATTTGTTAGTGTTTTGTTGAGGACTCTTGCCTCTAGGTTCATCAGTGATATTGACCTGTGATTTTCTTTTCTTGTGATATCCTTGATTTTAGTATCATTGTGATGCTGGCCTTATAGAATGAGTTTGGAAGTGTTCCTTCCTCTGAAATTTTTTGGGGATAGTTTTAGCAGGATGGGTGTTAACTGTTGTCTAAATGTTTGGTAGAATTCAACTCTGAAGCCACCTGGTCCTGGACTTTTGTTTGTTGGGAGTCTTTAGTTACTGATTCAATTTCATTACTGGTAATTGGTGTGTTCATGTTTTCTACTTCTTCCTGGTTCAGTCTTGGGAGATTGTATCTTTCTAAGAATTTGTCCATTTCTTCTAGGTTTTCCATTTTATTGGTGTATAATTGTTCATAATAGTCTTGTGATCCTTTGTATTTCTGTGGTATTTGTTGAAATTTCTTTTTCATTTATGATTTTATTGATTTGGACCCACTACCTTTTTTTCTTGATGAGTCTGGATAAAGGTTTATCAATTTTGTGTATACTTTCAAAGAATCAGCTTTTAGCTTCATTTGTCTTTTCTATTTTTTTTAAGTCTCTCATTTATTTCTTCTCTAATCTGTATGATTTATTTCCTTCACTAACTTGGGTTTTGTTTGTTATTCTTTCTCTACTTCCTTTAGATATAAGGTTATGATGTTTATTTCAGATTTTTCTTGTTTTCTGAGGTAAGTTCATATCACTATTAACTGTAAGTCACTGATGAAAGAAATTAAAGATGACACAAACATATGGAAAGATATATCATGTTCTTAGATTGTAAGAATCAATATTGTTAAAATGACCATACTGCCAAGGCAATCTACAGATTCAATGCAATTCCTATCAAAATACCAATGGTGGCAACATGACCCACCACCATGATGACGCTCAGATCCGGATTGTGTAAACTGTCAACAATATGTCATAAAATGTACAGCTCTTTTGTCTCAAAAAACTCATATACCTGTGTCTTGACTTCTAACAGGCAGAATTGTTCTCAGAGCTTTCTGTGATGTTCTTCCTGGGTTTTATAAAATCCTCAAATTTGGCTTGAATAAAATTTTCCATTTTCTTTCTTAAAAAAAAAAACAATGGCATTCATCATGGAACTAAAACAAATAATTTAAAATTTGTATGGAAACACAAAAGACCCCCAAATAACCAAAACATTGTTGAGAAAGAAGAACAGAGCTGAAAGAATCATGTGCCCTGACTTCAGATTATATTACAAGCTACAATAATCAAAATAGTATGGTAGTTGCACAAAAACAGACATATAGATTAATGGAACAGGATAGAGATCCCATAAATAAACCCACACACTTACAGTCAATTAATCTACAACAAGGGGATCAAGAATATACAATGGAGAAGAGACAGTCTCTTCAATAAATTGTTCTGGGAAAACTGGAGAGCTACATAAAAAAGAATGAAATTAGAACACAACACCATATAAAAAAATAAACACAAAACGGATTAAAGAGCTAAGTATAAGACCAAATACTATAAAACTCCTAAAGGAAAACATAGGCAGAACACTCTGACATAAATTGCAGCAATATTTTTTTGGATCTGTCTCCTAAAGTAAAGGACATTAAAACAAAAATATACTAATGTGACCTAATTAAACTTAAAAGTTTTGCACAACAAAGGAAAACATCAACAAAACAATAAATAACATACTGAATGGGAGAAAATATTGGTAAATGCTATGACATATAAGGGGTTAATATTGAAAATATATAAATAGCTCATACAACTCAACATCAAAAAACAAACAACCCAATTTAGAAAAAATGAGCAGAAGAACTGAACAGACATTTTCCCAAAGAGGAAATGCTGATAACAAATAGGCACATGAAAAGATGCTCAACATTGTTAATAATCAGGGAAATGCAAATCAAAACCAGAATGATATAGCACCACACACCTGTCAGAATGGCTATCATCAAAAAGGACACAAGTAACAAATGTTGGTGAGGATGTGGAGAAAAGGGAACCCTTGCACACGGTTGGTGGAAATGTAAATTGTCAGACACTATGGAAAACATTATGGAGGTTTCTCAAAAAAATAAAAATAGAATGACCATATCACCCAGCAATTCCACTCCTTGATACATGTCTGTAAAAAACAAAAACACCAATTCAAAAAGATACATGCACTCTAATGTTCATAGCAGCATCATTTACAAATGCAAATATATGGAAACAACATAAATGCCCATCAACATATATATATATATATATATATATATATATATATATGTAACAGAATACTACTCAGCTATGAAAAAGACAATTTTTGCCATTTGCCACAACATGGATGGACTTGTAGGGCATAATGCTAAGTGAAATAATCAGACAGAGAAAGACAATTACTGTATGATATCACTTATGTGTAGAATCTAAAAAATACAACAAACTAGTGAATTTAACAAAAAAGAAGCAGACTCACAGATATAGAGAACAAACAAGTGATTACCAATTGGGAGGGAGGAGGGGAAATATTGGAGTGGGAGAGTGGGAGGTAGAAACTGTTGGGTGTAAGATAGGCTCAAGGATGTATTGTATGACAACAAAAAAATAGTCACTATTTTGTAATAACTTTAAAGAAAAAAATAACTTAAAAATTGTATAAAAATTTTTTTTAAAAGAAAAGGTGGTTGGGATAAGTGCCTGAGAAATTAGTGTTTAGATTTAAAATTAAGCTGACTAAACACAAGAAGTGAGTAACAGGAAGGCAAGTTTGATTGTAAATAAAATGTAAAGCTTAATTCTTCAGGTGAATATTTGTGGGAAAGGTCAGTTGTTTGGGGGAGAAATGCTATGGATTTTGTTGCAGTAAGAATATTTTAGCTAGTTAGAAACCTATTGTATGAAAAGAGAAGCACTTTAAGTGTAAGTATTGTCACCCAGTCATCAGGACTTGTGATGAGTTAGTGGAGTGTGATTATAATGTAGTATACAATCAGAAAATATTATTTGTAACATGATTGCTGGCATTTAATTTTTGTACCCTATTGTAATGTTGTTTGGTTAATCTCATGACTTATGGGTTTGAAAGTGTTTTATTAGCCTTGCTTGGGACTCACTACAATTTCATGAAAGACAGGAGAAATTGTAGGCCTCAGTGATAAAACATCATTATCTCTGTACTGCTTTGCTTCAGGGAATTTTCTATGGCTGTAGCTTTTCAGGAGTTGAAGAAAGTATTCTCTGAACACCTGAGTGAGAAATAGCTACACATACTATGGTTATGGCCTTGGCAATCTAAGCATTACTGAAGCTAAAGTAAACCATAATTTCTGTAATGGATAGACTATACATATACATTCTTTGAGTATGATAACTGCCATATACATTCTTTGAGTATGATAACTGCCAACATCCAGATTATAA
Organism: Delphinapterus leucas; assembly: GCF_059928025.1. Classification (NCBI taxonomy): domain Eukaryota; kingdom Metazoa; phylum Chordata; class Mammalia; order Artiodactyla; family Monodontidae; genus Delphinapterus; species Delphinapterus leucas. Next base: position 62,847,850 of record NC_143150.1, on the reverse strand, counting down.
ATTATTTCAGGACCAGAACAGATAGAAATGTATTTATATTAACATAAGGCTCGATATATATATAGTCTGCTTCCTCACAGTAGTAGTGTTACTGACATGCTTGACCTTATATTGAAAGTTGCATGGCAGATGGGTTACATCACATCTGCTAGATCCTATCCTCACTATTCTAGATATCAAAGTCCAATAATTCTCTAATTTGTACTCAGGCTTCATCTCTTCTATTAAGTGAACTGCTCAGGGACTATACCAGGTTTATCTTTCTCTCTTTTATGCACAGTGTCTAAGCGCATAGTGATTTCCCAGTAAATATGCATTTTTGATGTAATATATTACCTTTGTAAACCATCTGGTGCTTTTCAATATTTGCCCAACCTCTTGTTTCAAATAATTTGAGCTTTATTAATCAATCATCATGACATAATAAGTAGGAGTATATTTCTTAAGAAAAATAAACCATTGTATTATTATTAGTCAATTCTAGATGTACAACCATTTTTGAAAGAGACATTTTTCTCATTATCCCACCATTTCATAATTTAATATTCCTTCCTATCTATCTTATATGAGTAAAATATTTTGCCAAAACAAGAATGAACCAATGTAGCATTTTATTTATGTGTAGATGTATTTTCCTAAGCAATGCCCATTCCTACAAGTTCCATGCTGTGGTCAAAACTAGTATATGTTTTATTTCTGAGGATTTTGCCTTCAGATACTTTCAGGAATTCTTCCAGACTTATTTTCTTTACCACAGGAGTTTCTTATACACTTCTGAGCTGCTGAGTGTCCAAGAAGAGAATAATATTCATATGTGATTTTGAGGATTAAATGAAATAATCTGAAATCTGTTACAAAGCAGCCCATTCTGACAGTTTACTAATCACTAATACATTTCATAAAGGTAATTATTGTTTTAATATGGAAGATTTACATTTATCTTTTAGAACAATGAAACATTATTGTAGAAATTATTGATTTTTAACATCCCACAGGGAGTGTTACATAAAATTATATTAATATTTTGAAATGTCTTTTCTTAATAAATTATAATATTTTAGTAGTTCTATTTCCATAACTAGTAGTCTTATATAAATATATGGAAACCTTTCTGCCTTCCAGAGCTCTGTAGTAACAAAATGCAATTACTTTTTATTTTAATATTTAAAATCTGCCCAATCGTATAAACAAACACATATTTACTCAATAAAAAGCTAAAATGTTTAATATATATTTGTGAGTATCTGCATGCTTGTGTGTATATGATAAATATAAGGAACTTTAATAGCATAAGTTAATATTAAATAATAAGTATTACTCATATAACTTACTGCATTTTAACTAGGTGTATTTTCAATTAGGAATCCACACACCAGAGCATTTTGTTTTCTTAGCAATGGAAACCTTTGTGGTAATAGAATAATGGCTCCGCTGCTGTTTCTTTTCAGATTCTAAAAATAATTTCACATATAACCTCATTTGATCATCATGAAAATCTGGGGCATTGACTGACACAGTTTCCATGACACATGTTTGTTGTTACAGGCAAATAAGCAAATCTAGGAAGTCATGAAGCACACTACATGCAAGGTAAGGAATTTTAATCTTAGCCATTCCATCATTACTATACACACTAATTTTGCTATTAATAATACCTTTATTACTTTCATTAGAAGTAGGTTCTTTGATTACCTCTAAACATGCAAGAAATCCTTGGTCCTAATAATTGACATAATCTCTCATAGCAACTTATTTAAATATATAAATAGTGTTCTATTTAATTTTCATCTCAAATGTAGTAATTTTTCAGCGTAAATATTCACAAAATATTCAGTAAAATTCCTTATGGATTTTTATTTCACAAGTTATTCAAAAGCTTCAGTTTAATTAAAAAATATTTTTATGTGCACAGGAACATATTTATACGCATATTTTAAATTTTTATTGAGGCATAAATGACATACATCCTTATATTAGTTTCTGACGTACAAAATGATTTAATATTTGTATATACTGGGAAATGATCACTATAATAAGACATATGTCAAAATGCATAGTTACAGATTTTTTTCCCTTGTGATGAGAACTTTTAAGATCTACTCTCAAGACCTGAAATCATAAAATTCCTCAAACAGAACTCTCTTTGGAATAAATTGTAGTAATCTTTTTTTGGATTTGCCTCATAAGGTGAAATAAATAAAAGCAAAAATGAACAAATAGGACCTAATTAAATGTAAAAGCTTTTGCACAGCAAAGGAAACCATCAACAAAACAAAAAGACAACCTACGGAATGGAAGAAAATATTTGCAAATGACATGATCCATAAGGAGTTAATATCCAAAATATATTAACAGTGCATTCGACTCAATACAAAAAAAAATCCATTTAGAAAATGGACAGAAAACCTGAAAATACATTTTTCCAACTAAGATATACAGGTGGCCAAGAAGCACATGCAAAGAAGCCCAACATCACTAATTAGTAGGGAACTGCAAATGGAAACCACACTGAAATATCCCCTCACATATGTCAGAATGGCTATCATTAAAATGATACAAATAACAGGGAAGAGGCAAGGCATAACGAGGGAGGATAAGTCCCAGTTCCACCCACCAGTGGGCAGGAATGAGTCCATCCCACCAGGAAGCCTATACAAGACTCTTACACAGCCTCGTCCACTAGGGGGCAGATAGCAGAAGCTAGAAGTAATACAACCCTATACCCTGCAGAACAGAAACCACAAACACAGAAAGTTAGACAAAATGAGATGGCAGGGGAATATGTCACAGAGGAAGAAACAAGATAAAACCCCAGAAGAACAACTAAGTGAAGTGGAGATAAGCAATCTACCTGAAAAAGGATTCAGAGTAATGTTAGTAAAGATGATCCAAGATCTCAAAAAAAGATTGGAGGCACAGATCAAGAGGATGAAAGAAATGATTAACAAAGAGCTAGAAGATCTAAATAAAAAACAAAGATGAACAGCATAATAACGGAAATGAAAAATACACTAGAAGGAAACAATTGCAGAATGCATGAGGCAGAAGAATGGAAAAGTGAGCTGGAAGACTGAATTGTGGAAATCATAGCCACAGACCAGAATAAAGAAATAAGAATGAAAATAAATGAGGAGAGTGTGAGACATGTGGGACAACATTAAGCACATCAATGTTTGCATTATAGAGGTTCCAGAAGGAGAAGAGAAAGAGAAAGGACCTGAGAAAATATTTGAAGAAATAATAGCCAGAAACGTCCACAACATGGGAAACGAAACAGTCATCCAAGTCCAGGAAGCTCAGAGAGTCCCAGGAAGGATAAACCCAAGGGGAAACATGCCGAGACACATAGTATTCAAAATGACAAAAATTAAAGACAAAGAAAAATATTAAAAATAACAAGGGAAAAACAACAAATAATGTACAAGGGAATTCCCATAAACTTATCATCAGATTGCTCAGCAGAACCTGTGCAGGCCAGAAGACAGTGGCATGATATATTTAGAGTGATAAAAGGGAAGAGCATACAATCAAGAATACTCTACCCAACAAAGCTCTGATTCAGATTCAACAGAGAAATCAAAAATTTTACAGATAAGCAAAAGCTAAGAAAATTTAGCACAAACAGACCAGCTACACAAGAAATGCTAAAGGAACTTCTTTAGATGAAAAAGAAAAGACCGTAACTAGAAACAAGAATATTACAAATGGGAAAGCTCACTGGTAAAAGGAAACATACAGTAAATGTAGGAAGTCATCTGCACACAATATAATATCAAAACTAACAATCGTGAGAAAAGGAGAGCAACAAAGAACAGTGTTGGAAATGCACTTGAAATTAAGACACCAGAAAGTTAAAACAATCTTGTTTATATGTAGACTGCTATATCAAAACCTCAGGATAACCAAAAACCAAAATTCAACAAGAGATAGACACAAAAGAAAAAGGAATCCAAACACAGCACTAAAGTTAGTCATCGAATCACAAGAGAAAAGGACAAAAGAATAAGGGAAGAAAATAAACCTACCAAGATTTTTTTTAAATGGCAGGAAGAACATACATATCAGTAAATACTTTATGTGTAAATGGATTAAACACTCCAACCAAAAGACATAGACTGGCTGAATGGATACAAACACAAGCCTGTATATATGCTGTCTACAAGAGACCTACTTCAGGTCTAGAGACACATACAGATTGAAAGTTAGGGGATGGAAGAAGCTATTCCATGCAAATGGAAACCAAAAGAAAGCTGGAGTAGCATAGTCATATCACACAAAATAGTCTTTAAAGTAAAGACTGTTACAAGAGACAAAGGACACTACATACTGATCAAGGGATCAATCCAAGCAGAAGATAAAAATTGTAAAAATATATGCACCCAACATAGAAGCACCTCAATTTATAAGTCAAATACTAACAGTCATGTAAGGAGAAATCAGCAGCAACTAAAAACAGTGGGGGACTTTAACACCTCACTTTCATCAATGGACAGATCATCCAGACAAAAAATCAATAAGGAAACAAAGTGCTTAAATGACACATTAGACCAGAGAGTCTTAATTGGTGTTTATAGAACACTGCATCCAAAAGCAGAAGAATACACATTCTCAGGTGCACATGGAACATTCTCCAGGATTGGTTACATACTGGGTCACAATGCAAGCCTTGGTAAATTTAAGAAAACTGAAATTATATCAAGCACCTTTTCTGACCACAACACTATGAGATTAGAAAGCAACTACAAGAAAAAAAAAACTGTAAAAATACAAACACGTGGAGGCTAAACAATATGCTACTAAACAACGAGTGGATCACTGGGGAAATCAAATAGGAAATCAAAAAAAAAATACCTGAGACAAACGACAAGTAAACCACAATGATTCAAAACCAATGGGACACAGGAAAAGCAACTCTAAGAGGGAATTTTACAGCAATACAATCCTACCTCAGGTAAAAGAAACATCTCAAATAAGCAACCTAACCTTATACCTAATGTAACTATGGAAAGGAGAACAAACAAAACGCAAAGTTAGTAGAAGGAAAGAAATCATAAAGATCAGAGTAGAAATAAATGAAGTAAAGATGAAGAAAACAGTAGCAAAGATCAATGAAACTAAAAGCTGCTTTTTTGAGAAGATACACAAAAAAGATAAACATTTATCCAGACTCATCAAGAAAAAAAGGGAGAGGACTCAAATAAATAATATTAAAAATGAAAAAGGAGAAGATACAACAGACACCATAGAAACACAAAAGATCCTAAGAGACAACTACAAGAAACTATACATCAATAAAATAGTCAACCTAGAAGAAATGGACATATTCTTAGAAGGGTACAACCTTCCAAGACAGAACCAGGAAGAAACACAAAATATGAACAGACTAATCACAAGAAATGAAATTGAAACTGTGATTAATAAAGTCCCAACAAACAAAAGTCTGGGAGCACATGGTTTTACAGGCAAATTCTACCAAATATTTAGAAGAGTTAACACTTATCCTTATGAAACTATTCCAAAAAATTGCAGAAGGAAGAACACTCCCTAGCTCATTCTATGAGGCCACCATCACCCTGACACAAAAAACAAAGATATTTTTAAAAAAAGAAAATTAAAGGCCAATATCATTGATGAACCTACATGCAAAAATCCTAAACAAAATACTAGCAAACCGAATCCAACAGCACATTAAGCGCAACATACACCATGATCAAGTGGGATTTATCCCAGTGATGCAAGGTTTCTTCAAAATACACAAATCAATCAGTGTGATACACCACATCAACTAACTGAAAAACAAAAAAACATATGATCATCTCATTAGTTGCAGAAAAAGCTTTTGACAAAATTCAACACCCATTTATGATAAAAGCTCTCCAGAGTGTGGGCATGGATAGAACCTACCTCAACATGATAAATGCCATATATGACAAACCCAAAGAAAATACCATTCTCAATGGTGAAAATTTGAAAGCATTTCCTCTAAGATCAGGAACAAGACAAGGATGCCCACTCTCACCACTTTTACTCAACATATTTTTAGAAGTCCTCACCCAGGCAATCAGAAATGAAAAAGAAATAAAAGGCATACACATAGGAAAAGAAGAAGTAAAACTGTCACTGTTTGCAGATGACATGATACCATACATAGAAAATCCTAAAGATGCTACCAGAAAACTGCTAGAGCTCATCAATGAAGTTGGTAAAGCTACAAGATACAAAGTTAAGTCTCGTGCATTCCTATACACTAACAATGAAAGATCAGAAAGAGAAATTAAGGAAACAAACCCATATAACATTTCATCAAAAAGAATAGAATACCTAGAAATAAACCTACCTAAGAGGCAAAACATGTACTCAGAAAACATAAGACACTGAAGAAAGAAATTAAAACATCACAAACAGATGGAAAGATATACTGTATTCTTGGATTGGAAGAATCAATATTATGAAAATGACAATACTACCGAAATCAATCTACAGATTCAGTGCAATACCTGTCAAATTACCAGTGGCATTTCTCACAGAATTATAGCAAAATATTTTACAATTTGTTTGGAAACACAAAAGACCCTGAGCAGCCAAAGAAATGTTGAGAAACAAAATCAGATCTGGAGGAAACAGGCTCCCTGTTTTCATACTATACTACAAGGTTACAGTCATCACAACAATGTGATACTGGCAAAATACAGAAATATAGATCAGTGGGACAGGCTTAAAACTCCAGAGATAAACCCACACAACTATGGTCACCTAATCTATGACAAAGGAGGGAGAATATACATTGTAGAAAAGACAGTGTCTTCAATAATTGGTGTTGGGAAAATTGAACAGCTACATGTAAAAGAATGATAGAACACTTTCTCTGATGCTATACACATAAAAAAAATAAGCTCAAAATGGATTAAAGACGTAAATGTGAGGCCAGATACTGTAAATGTCTTAGAAGAAAATAATGGCAGAACACTCTTTGACATAAATTGCAGCAAGATCATTTTCAATCCACTTTCTAAAGTAATAAAAACAAAACCAAGAACAAAAAGGACCTATTTAAACTTAAAACCTTTTGTATAGCAAAGGACACCATTAACAAAACAAAAAGACAGCCCTCAAAATGGGAGAAAATATTTGCAAATGGAGCAGTCAACAAGGGATTAATCTCCAAAATATAGTAACAAGTCATGCAGCTCAATATGAAAAAAAGAAACAATCCAATCAAAAAATGGGCAGAAGATCTAAATAGACATTTCTCCAAAGAAGACATACCAATGGCCAAAAAGCACATGAAAATTTTCTCCACATCACTAATTATTAGAGAAATGCAAATCAAAACTACAAAGAGGTATCACCTCACACCAGTCAGAATGGCCATCATCAAAAATTCTACAAACGATAAATGCTGGAGAGGCTGTGAAGAAAAGGGAACCCTCCTACACTGTTGGTGGAAATGTAAACTGGTACAGTCACTGTTGATAACAGTATGGACGTTTCTTAAAAACCTAAAAATAGAGCTATCATATATTCCAGCAATCCATCTCCTGGGCATATATCTGGAGAAAAACATAATTCGAAAATAAGCATGCACCACAATATTTATTGCAGCACTCTTTACAACAGCCAGGACATTGAAGCAACATAAATTTCAACCAAGATAGGAATGGATAAAGAAAATGTGGTACATATATACAATGGAATATTACTCATCCATAACAAAGAATGAAATAATGCCATTTGCAGTAACATGGGTGGACCTAGAGATTGCCATAAAGTCTGACACAGATAGACAAATATCATATGATATCACTTATATGTGGAATCTAAAAAAAAAGTAGATGTATAAAATAGATAACTAATAAGAACCTGCTGTATAAAAACTAAATAAATAAAATAAAATTCAAAACTTCAAGAAAAGTTTTAAATCTTGAAATGATTGAATTATCTAAGAGAAAATAAAAACTTGAAGAAAAAAAAGAAAATCTCTATTTAAAATGTCCTTGAGAATATATTTCTGACTAGAAATATTATCCTTCTTCATCAGTGTTTTCCAATGTTGGTGCAAAAACCACAGTTTCATATTCTCCTGGGACGGGGACTTCCCTGGTGGCGCAGTGGTTAAGAATCTTCCTGCCAAAAACAGAAACAAACAAACAGAATAAAACAAAACAGGGCTTCCCTGGTGGTGCAGTGGTTGAGAGTCTGCCTGCCGATGCAGGGGACACGGGTTCGTGCCCCAGTCCGGGAAGATCCCACATGCCGCAGAGCGGCTGGGCCCGTGAGCCATGGCCACTGAGCCTGTGCGTCCGGAGCCTGTGCTCCACAATGGGAGAGGCCACAACAGTGAGAGGCCCATGTACCACACACACAAAAAAATGGTACAAATGAACTTACCTACAAAACGAAAATAGAAGTACAGTTATAGGAAACAAATTTATGGTTACCAGGGATTGAGGGGAGAGGGATAAATTGGGAGACTGGGATTGACATATACACTCTGTTATATATAAAACAGATAAATAATAAGGACATACAGTGTAGCATAGGGAACTCTACTGAATACTCTGTAATGGCATATATGAGAAAAGAAACTAAAAAGGAGTAGATATATGTATATGTATAACTGATTCACTTTGCTGTACACCTGAAACTAACACAACACTGTAGATCAGATATACTCTAAGAAACATTTTTTAAAAAATAGTTGAATGGTAAAAATGGTGAAGAAATGTTGGTCACAAAGCAAGGATCATCAAATCTTTGAAAAATGTGAAGGTAATTCTGTGATTATATGACATTCCATGTCAAATACCTATAAATCTAACACTTAACGCTATATAACTGTGTAACTAACTGTACACATACTTACTTATGATTGACTATAACTACAACTAACCAAAATTATAATGAACAATAATAAGTAATCATGACTAGCTACTAGTAATAACCTGATAACCACAACTATTTACTTGTCACAACCAGCAATCTTCACTATTTATTAGCACGGTCTACTTACTAGTTAGGAATCAAAACCTGATAATCCTGACTAGTTGTCAGTCATAAACTAGTTACCAAAGCTAGTTAACTGTCACAGCCATCAAATACAACTTGTTAGTATTATACTTACTAATAGTTAATAATAACGGCTTAGTAGTCATGACTACTTAGTACTCATATTCGTGATTACAAATGGTTAGTAGTAACACCCAGAAACCACAACCAGTTAGTAGTTAAGAGTGTTACCAAAAGCTAGACAGTAGTTACAAGTCTTTATTAGAACCCTTTAGCACTCATAAGTAATAAACAGAACTAGTTAATAGTCATAACTAGTAACACAGTTACTTAGTAGCTATTAATTGTATATCCAAAACCATAACTAAGCATATCTATAACTAGTAATGTAAAAAAGTTAGTAAATATAACTGTAACTAATCACAATTCAGCATAACTAAATATTAGCAACCATAGGTATAACTAACCATAGCCATAACTAACATTAACAAGACCCATAACTAACTGTAACCATATAACCATATAACCATATAACCAAATAACCATAGCCCTATCTACATTCATAACTATATTTGAAGCACAGAAATAGATGATATACAAATTTACTACCAAAATACTTTGTAAATTATCCTTAAATGAATTTGGGGTTGGAAGGTAGGAATGCAGAAATGTGGGGAAGAAGATAATATTGAAACTTTTGGAAGGCTGAGATGTGAATAGTGTGCATGTTATTTTAAATTAATTAAAGGGAAGACCATATTTTTTTAATTTATTTTTCTGCATTTTAATTTTTATACAATTTTAAACGATCCCACTCAATTTACAGTTATTACAAAATATTGGCTATATTCCCAGTGTTGTACAATCCATTCTTGAGCTTATCTTACATACAATAGTTTGTACCTCCAACTCCTGCCTGCCTATATTGCCCCTTCCCAAGCACAGGTAACCACTAGTTTGCTCTCTATATCTGTGAGGCTCTGCTTCTTTCTTGTTACATTCTCTAGTTTGTTGTATTTTTTAGATTCCACATACAAGTGATATCATACAGTATTTGCATCTCTCTGTCTGACTTATTTCACTTAGGATAACACCCTCCAAGTCCATCTATGTTGATGCAAATAGCAAATTTTCATTCTTTTTTATGGCTGAGTAGTATTCCATTGTGTGTATATGTGTTTGTGTGTGTGTATATATATATATATATATATATATATATATATATATATATGACTTTTTTTTTGGCAGTACACGGGCCTCTTACTGTTGTGGCCTCTCCCATTGTGGAGCACAGGCTCTGGACGTGCAGGGTCAGTGGCCATAGTTCATGGGCCTAGCCATTCCGTGACATGTGGGATCTTCCTGGACTGGGGCATGAACCCGTGTCCCCTGCATCAGCAGGCAGACTCTCAACCACTGCGTCACCAGGGAAGCCTCTCTATATATGACTATTTTTATCCATTCATCGGTTGATGGACACTTATGTGGCTTCCATATCTTGGCAATTGCAAATATTGCTACTATAAACATTGGGGTGAATGTATCTTTTCTAATTATTGTATTTGTTGTTGTTTTTTTTTTGATATATACCAAGGAGTGGAATTGCTGAGTCATATGGTTGTTCTATTTTTAGCCTTTTCAGAAACCTCCATATTGTTTTCACAATGGCTGCACCAATTTATGTTCCTATCAACAGTTTACAAGGGTTCCCTTTTCTCCACATCCTCGCCAATATTTATTTGTGTTCTTTTTGATGATAGCCATTCTGATAGGTGTGAGGTAAAATCTCATTGTGGTTTTGATTTGCATTTCCTTGATGATTAGTGATGTTGAACATCTTTTCATGTGCCTGTTGGCTATTTGCATTTCCTTTTTGGAAAAATGCCTATTCACTTCTTCTGCTCATTTTTTAATCAGGTTGTTTCTTCTTTCGATGTTGAGTTGTATGAGCTGTTTATATATGTTGGATGTTAATCCCTTTTCACTCATATCATTTGCAAATATTTTCTCCCATTCAGTAGGCTTTCTTTTCCATTTTGTAGATTGTTTCCTTTGCTGTGAAAAAGGTTTTAAGTTTAATTAGGTCCCATTTGTTGACTTTTGCTTTTATTTCTTTTACTTTATGAAATGGATCCAAAGAAATATTCCTGTGATTTATGTCAGAGTGTTCTACCTATATTTTCCTCTAGAAATTTTATAATATCCAGTCTTACATTTAGATGTTTAATCCATTTTGAATTTATTTTTGTATATGGTGTTAGAGAATGTTCTAACTTCATTCTTTTACATGTAGCTGTACAGTTTTCCCAGCATCACTTATTAAAGAGACTGTCTTTTATCAATTGTTATTCTTGCCTCCTTTGCATAGATTAATTTATCATAAGTGCATGGGTTTATTTCTGGGTTCTCTACGCTGTTCCATTGATTTATGTGTCTGTTTTTGTGCCAGTGCCATACTGTTTTGATTACTGTAGCTTTGTAATATAGCCTGATGTCAGGGAGGCTAATTCCTCCAACTCAGTTCTTGATTCTCAAGATTCTTTTGTCTATTCAGGGTCTTTTGTGTTTCATACAAAGTTTTAAATTATTTGTTTTAGTTCTGTGAAAAATGCCACTGGTATTTTGATAGAGATTGCATTGAATCTGTAGTTTGCCTTGGGTACTATGGTCATTTAAACAATATTGATTCTTCCAATCCAACAATATGGCATATATTTCCATCTGTTTGTGTCATCTTCAGTCTCTTTCATTAGTGTTATAGTTTTCCAAATGAAGTTTCTTTGCCTCCTTAAGTCAGTTTATTCCTAGGTATTTTATTCTTTTGATGCAATCATAAATGGAGTCGTTTTCTTAATTTTTCTTTGTATAGTTTGCTGTTAGTGTATAGAAATACAGTGGATTTTTGTATATTAATTTTGAATACTGCAACTTTATCAAATTAACTGATAAGCTCTAACAGTCTTCTGGTGGAGTTTTTAGGATTTTCTATGCATAGTATCAGGGATGCAAGGATTTTTCAATATCCACAAATTAATCAATGTTATACATCACTAACAAATTAAAATATAAAAGTTATATGATCATATCTATAGATGCAGCAAAAGCTTTTGATAAAATTCAACATCCATTTAAGATCAAAAACTCTCCAGAAAGCAGGCATAGAGGGAGCATACCTCAATATAATAAGGACCATATATGACAAATCCACAGCTAACATCATACTCAATGGTGAAAAGGTGAGAGCATTTCCTCTAAAATCAGAACCAAGGTAAGAATGCCCACTCTTGCCACATTTATTCAACATATTTTTGGATGTTGTAGCCACAGCAATCAGAGAAGAGAAAGAAATAAAATAATCCAAATTATAAAGGAAGAAGTAAAACTGTCACTATTTGCAGAGTGTATGTTCTTGTATTAGTTTCCTATTACTGTTGTAATAAATTCCCTAAAACTTAGGGTCTTAAAATTACACAATTTTATTATCTTACAGTTATGAATGTTAGAAGTCTTAAAATCAATACATTAGCAGGGTGGCATTTCTTCTGGATATTCTAGATGAAAATCTGTGCTCCTTGACTTTTCTGGTGTCTAGAGGTTCTCTGTATTCCATGGTTGGAATATTCCTTCCTCTTATCACTCCATCCTTTTGCTTCTATTGTCACATTTACTACTACTAATTCTGATACTCCTCACCCCCTCTTATGAGATCACTTGTGTACATTTGGTCCATCTAGATTATCCAGGATAGTATTCCCATCTCAAGTTCCTTAATCATATCTGCAAAATCCCTTTTACCATGTAAGATAACATTTTCACAGTTTCCAAGGACATCTTTTCGTAGTCATTAATCAGCCTACCACATTCCTGAGCTGAGGTTATGCCTTTTGGGTAGGGGCTTCTGCTGTGAGGTTTACTGTCTGGGTAAACCAAAAATAAGGCAGCCAATATGTATTGCCTGCTTTGTTCAAAGCTGCAAATAGCAACTATTTAGCAACAGATGGGGTTAGGGTAGGATGAGTGACTGCTAGTTCTAGGAATTGGGCTTAGTTAAGAGGGTACAACATGAATGCTGACTGGTCAAGTGACTAAATCTAAGACTTGTAAGGAGTGTAGTTGAGGAAGTAATAATATGGACTGAAAAACATTTCCCACCCCAGGAAGGCAGAAAAGACAAAAATACACATAGTTGAGTGTGGTGTTGAAAGAGTTATTTTTCTCCAACAGTTCCATTTCTGGGTATATACTTAAAGAAATTAAAATAGGATATCAAAGAGCTACATGCACTTAAATGTTTATTGCAACATTATTAAAAATAGTCAAGATATGGAAATGACCTAAGTGCTCATCAACAGATGAATGGATAAAGAAGATAATGAATATCATTCAGCTATGAGAAAGAAGGACATCCTGTCATTTGTGACAACTTGTTTAGATCTTGAGCACATTATGATAAATGAGATAGGGCAGACAGAGAAAAACGTGTACTGTATATTATTTATACGCAGATTCTTAACAAAGCCAAACTCATAAAAACAGAGAGTAATAGTGGTTACCAGGGAATGAGGGGTGGGAGGATAAGACAGACATTGTTTAAGGGTATAAACTTACAATGAGTATTAAATAAGCTCTAGAAATATAATGCACAGTAAAGTGAATATATACAACAGTATTGTTTTATAATCATCAAACTTGCTAAGAGACTAGAATTTAATTATCCCAGTCACTAAAAAGAAAGGATAATTATGTAACTGATAGAAGTGCTACAGAGGTGAAACCTTGTTACAATGGTAATTATATCACAATATATAAATGTATCAAGTTAACGTGTTGTACACCTTAAATTTACACATTATATGTCAAATATATTTCCATAATTATTTAAATGAAAGAGGTTCTTTTAGTAGCTAATAATGGGAGATGGGCAGTAGGTAAGAACACATAATTGATTCTATACAAACATGATTCTTCTCTTCATAGAACCACTTCAGACTGCATTGGCTGTTCCTCTAACCTGAGACTAGTTAAGAAAGCAATACAACTGGTTTATGACATTTTAATTGCGCTGGAACAGAAATGATAAAAGGAATTGTTGCCTACTGGTGTAGGAGTGACCTTGTTTTTCTGGATGCGTGGGAAGTCAAACAGCCAGTGACTTTTATCTACTCAACTTGTCTTGACCCTCTCTCCGTACCTGTTTTTTCTTTCTGCAATATTGTCTCACCTATGGGTGGCAGGAAGGCTTAGTAACTGTAATGAAATCATAATCCTGCCCCTTAGAGTGAGTTTGAAGCAATATTATTTTAGAGTGGGGTGGACACATTCTATGACCTCATGTTAGGGTGATCTGGTGTTGATATGGAATTGTATTTGAGACTACATCAATTACAGGGGAAACTGGTAGGCATACCCAGAAAGTGTCTGGATTGTTCCAATTGTACGCTTGGGTTAAGAACTTCAGATCAGGTAAATTAATCACAAAGTTTTAAACATCAGGCTTATGATAGGATCAAAGCAGGGACGTCCAACTGCTTGGTAATAGATAGAGCATAGAAAGGATGAGTGACAGACAGCTAATGACTGAAGTGTGGCCTGGAGGTGGAAGTGGAGAACAATGCTCAGTGATCATGTGCACTTGAGAGTATATTCATGGGGATAGGGTAGTGAGATAAGGGCAAAATAGGATCCTCCTGAACGTGAAACTTCTTGTGGGAGGGTAGCCATTCTTGAGGTTGTCACCCTTGTGAAGGCTTGGATCTGTTGAGAGTTAAAGAAATCAGATATTTAAATATACATATCAGAAGTACCTTCTGAACACCTGGCTAAATTTCTTTATACTGTCTGAGTGCAAAAGAAGAACTGTGAATAACAGGTAGGAATTAAATTAAATACATATACAACACAAGGAACAATTAGAATTATTCCAAAAAGGAAATGACTACACAGTTGTGAGTTAACTGCCACTGAAAATGCTTAAGCAAATACCAGATAATCATTAGGGATCCTATACATTGGTTTAATGATTTGATGGACATGACATTTATATTCTCCTAATTCTGAGACAAAGTAGTTCTTAAGATGTACATTTGATGAAAGAAACAAAATAATGAATTAACTAAGGCAGCATGTAGAGACAACTAAATAGCATCCATGTTTCTGTGTCCCAGAGTCCATTCTCAATCCTCTTTTTATTTGATCTTTCAGCATCAATGGGCACAGTTAATCACTCTACTTCCTGAAATATTATCTCCATCTGACTTCTGGGAAACTACTCTCCCTTGAGTTTCCTGTTACCTTTCTGATTGTTCCTGCTCAGAATCCTTTTCTGGATCTCTCATCTCTCCAACTTCTAAGCATTGGAGTACTTTAGCTTATATCCTTGAATATCTTCTCTTTTCTATTCACAGTCACATCCTAAGTAATCTCATCCAGGATCATGGCATTAAATACCATTTATATCTTAATGCCTCTTAGATATACTTCCTGTTCAGACTTTTCCCTGAACTTCTGATTCATATATCCAGCTACTTATGAGCACATCCAACTGCATATCTTAGATGTCTCAAAAGTAACATGCCCTTATGCTTCCAAGAATATGGACTATGCATACTTTTCCTTATTTACCACAATAGGTGCAGCTAAAAACCCTGGATATTATATATAAAACAAACATAAGAAGACTCTAAATGGTGAACAAAAGAATGCTAATCTGCTAGGAGTCTAAAGATTTGAGGAAACCACATGATAGTGAGTTCCTTGATTTTTTTTTTTTTTGCTTCATGTAGCCTAGATTTGGAGCTGAAGAAGCCAGTAGTCTGGAAACACCAACAAGAGCAGAAAAAAAAAAGCCCCAACAAAATCCTGTTCTATTTAGCCAAGTGACTAGGAAAGTGTCAGCCTCGCACAAAAGAAAATTTTTAGATAATAGTCACTCTGCTCCAGCAATTGGCAGATAAAAATATCCTGTGGCCCCAACCTATCCACTGAAGCCAAATCCAGGTGGGAAGCCTAGACTTCCACTTTCAGGAGGTTATACTGAGGATCCCTATACACCAGGAGTTAAGGGGCCGGAATGTGCCTAATAATGGCTTGAATCACTAGAGATACAAGGTCAACCACCCATGCTTGATTTGGTTTAAGTCCCAGGCCCTAATTTGAGGTTCAACAGTATATTTCCTTTTCTGTGACAAAAAAAGAAGCATAAATGATTTTTTTAAAAAAATTCAGACATCTAGTTCCCATTCCTTTCAGAAGGGTCAATGTGGATGGCTCCTCCACTTTTTTCCATTTCAGGAAATGCTTTAGACATACTTGGAGCTTTGTCCTCTTTTAAAATTATCTTTTGAGTGGGTAATAAGTCCTTGTGAATATCCTTAGTTTTGATAAATCTTTCTCCTAGGAAAACAAATTTGAATTTTTGGAAACTTCTAAATTGGATTTAAAATTTAGCATGCTAAATCATATGGGAGCTCAAGCTGAGTAATATAGCCATAGGTAAAATATAAAGTGTTAGGAGAAAGTAATGTTAATGCATTTTTGGCTCTGGCTGTAATTTCCAAAGTGAAATTTGCAAAAGTTTCACAGCATATGTAGCCTTTCAAAACAACTATGAAAAGAATAGTAAGAAATTTGACCATTGTGTGTGTGTGTATGCGTGTGTGTTTCAAACTCTTTTATACACATCCACAATTCCCTTATAGAGTTCTCTCTTGCACTGCAGCATTTTATCTGCACATACAAAAAAGGTACTGTGCATGGAATAAAATAACTCTGTTATGAAGATACTTCTTTAAAGCAGATTTGCACAATTTATAATAACCTTTTCTTGCAAAAATTTCTCCATATAAGCACATAAAAATGACATGAACACTTTAATATACATATAATTTTTAATATCTCTATTTGGACAATTTTTCAATGCTAAAATATACTTATGCAGTCTTTGAAAAGAAATATATAATTTGTAGGTGTCTAGAAATTTCAGATACTAGTAGTATCTGCTTATCAGATAGTATTGCTTTTCATTTCATGATAATTCTGTTTCCTGTCATTGTTCCTATACATGAGATTTATTTTTTGAGGGGAAGTAATAAAAATATTTGATTATTTTCTGTTGAAGGCCCCCCATAACAAGATAGGATGAACTTTGTCTCTCTTCTGACCGAAAGAGGGCACTAGTGGTTCTTAAGTCATGAGCCCCAAGGT
This sequence comes from Delphinapterus leucas, assembly GCF_059928025.1. Lineage (NCBI taxonomy): Eukaryota > Metazoa > Chordata > Mammalia > Artiodactyla > Monodontidae > Delphinapterus > Delphinapterus leucas. The sequence continues at coordinate 62,830,642 of NC_143150.1, read as the reverse complement.
AGAGAGCTGAAGGGAATTTAGAGAGGCTTTTTTTTTCATTTCCAGCACTCTCTCACTACTTTTATCTGAAACTTACATTTATTTTACATATGAATAACTTAACAGGAGAACTTGGCGGGAGCTAGGAATCCATTAACAAATACTTCTGTGTGTCAATTATAAGAAAGACCTTTTGCCTGACTCATTAAGAGCTCAGTCATCTACACATTTGCTAGAGTGGAAATCAGGTTAGATCTCAGAGGCTCCCTGAGGTTGTACCTTGTTTTGGAGAGATTGAGAAAAGCAGCTGGGAAACATCCTTTCCACAGCTAGACCAAATTTCGAGAGAATTTAGAATATTTTAGAAATAAAATAAATCATACGCACCTTATTTATTATACGGGCTCTGAATATTCAACTGTGGTGATTTTTTAAAAATTGTGGTTATTTGGAATTATTGGTCTAGATTTAGATAACCACTTTTTAGACTCTGCAGGGAACTTATTGGGAAAGAAAGAACTGGGATTTTGTTTTAGAAAGCAACCCCTGTTTCAGATGTTCCATTTATCATTCAGCACCACATTTCTAAATGGGCGCCAGAATCAGGGTGCTCTTTATTTGACTGACTCTATTAAAACAGGGAAAATTCTTCCATCTCAGCCAACACAGAATTATTAGGGTCAACACAGGGCAGAAGTAAAGCAGACAAATGGTCAGATGGTTGAATTCATAGGGCAAACATCCTCTTGAACCTAAATTTATCTTCATCATTACAATCACCCCTTTAGGGAGCTCCTTATCTAAAATATTTGTGTGTAAATGCAAATATTTTACCAAGAAAATGTGTTAACAGCTTAGTTAACCACACAGTCTGACAAGCTCCAGAAAGAATGAACTATAATACAGGTAAGTTTTTATGTGGGAAAACCAGAAAAGGGATGGGTTTGGAGAAGAGAACACTTCATGGAGTCATACATTCTTAGGGGCTGAGTGGACTCAGGGCATCCTGATGTAACAGGCACACATTTGGTTTCTAGTAAAGACCTGAGTCAGTGGTTGTGGGAGAACTCAAGATAAATTTTGTTTACTTCATTGTTGTCCTGACCTCTCTCCCAACAATCATCCCTGCACACCACCACCCCTTGGATACTATATAATGCCATTTTTCATCTGTCACATTTACTAAATTTTCATTATGATATAAACTTGCAGTTGGATTTAATTTTGACAGTTGTACCATACTGTAAAAGTTGTTTACCTAGTTGGCATCTGTCTCAGATATCCTACCAATAGAACTTCCTGTTGTGGTTAATTTGTGATGTGAAAGGCAAAACATTTATTTTTTCTATTTATTCTACTTATTCTAACTTACTGAGACTGTTTTTCTGTATCCTATAGTACTTTAGAAGCATTTGATAAGTCTCTTGACGAATGTTTACATAAGTCTAAAGATACTTAAACTTAAATGATCATTTTTAACATTTAAAATTTTAAATTATGTAGAACCTTTTAGGAAAAGCAATTTGAGCAACTTAAGAATTATTAATGAAGTTTATTCACTCACAGGTATTAAAACTTTTTTTTCTAGTGTCTCTCTTACATATCTCTAAACTGTAGATTTCATGGAAATTGTTGAACAACACTGATTACAATTATGATTCACTTCTGAGGAAAAGACCTTAATCTCAACTAGTGAATTCTGATTTTAACAAGGCTCTTAACTATCCTTGAAATGAATAAATACCACACAAGCAATATTATATAGATAGTAAATGACCATCACAATCAGAATATTATATGGCTTGCTATATTATTAATTATGCTATTACCGTTTGTTGTTAAACTACACTTCTTGCCCTGCCTACTTCACTGGGGTGTTCCGAGGTCACATGAAAGAATGGATTTAAAGGCACTGGCAAATTAAAAACACTGTACCATATAAAAAGGCTGTTGTTTTTGTTTAGGCCTGAAATAGTCTGTCCACGAGCCAAGGGTTACAAAATGTAGCCAATTTTAAGGGAAAAAAAAGACACACAAAATACTTACATTTGGGTCCACAATTGTATGACCGGCATACAATTGAGACTATAGTTAGAATATAGCCTGGGATGAGTGTGAGTTCTACAAATAACATTCTTGCTAGATTTGGTTCTACAACACAAAACAAAGTATTGCTATAGCAACAAAATAATTTATGAAGACATGTATAACAAAGGAAGGACAACTGAAATTGGAAGAGAAGGAGCTTTATATACTTAAATAAAACCCATGTTTACCTTTGTGAAGCTTAGCAAGCAGAAAGAAACATGTATACATTCACTGTAAGATTTTTCTTTCAAATTAGCTTCATCACTAATCTTTGGAAATTTTCAGTCATTAAGAAATATTATACTCATTCTGGTACCATAGAAGAGGGGCTGTAATTAACCACTTCTAATGCATACTTTTCTGATTGATAACCTGAGGTTGCATGAGTTTATGTTGACAATTTACAAATAGCTCTGTTAAGACCTATGTGCAATAGCTGTAGATGCATAGCCATTAATCACAGCCATCAGAGGGCCTCCTAGAGTGGTTTACAGCCACTTTTAATGTATGTTTTGCTAATTGGAAGTTACAGTGGTGCTGTGAATTCCCAGATGAACACTACTTTGGTAGTGACTGCCTAGGAGAAAAAGCCCTCTAAATATTCCTATGGAAGATCAGCTTAAAAATTATGATAAATACCAAATCACCTTCTTCTAAACTCCCCCAAAATAAAAATTATTTCATTTTTTAAAAAGCACAAAGTAAGATGGCCTGGAATGGTGTAAAATTATATTTTTATTTTCCCAAACCTATTTTAAAATATTGCCTTTTCTCTACTGAGAGCTACTGTTTAATGCATTTCTATGTGTAGCTTCTTGACAGAAACCATTTTTCTTGCCTCTCAGGTGACTCATGTAGAGAGATTTATGTCCATTATGCAAATTCTTTGTAGTATAACAGAAGCATAATCAGCAGAAAGTCTGAGAAAGCATCCACCATAACCCAAGAATCAAGTCTTGGATTTGGGCCACCTTCATTAAGTTTCAAGAATCTTGCTTTCATTGAGATGTTTTTTGGCTCTGATTCACACACTTATAGGAATGATGTTATTTTCAGTATGACATCATTAAGAAGTAGTACCTAGTCAAAAGGCAATATTCTCAAACTATTAACACCAGAATAATCTTTATATTAATTCAGACCTTGTGAATAATGCATAAAGATTCACTAATGTTAAAACCAAAGATTACAGTAAATTGAATGAAAAAATAACAATCTGCATTTTCTGCATAGTAAATGGTACTGCTCTTATGGTGATTTAAGGGATTCAACCATCAATAAAGGGGAAAATTATCTAGGGCTTAAAATATGAACCCATCCCAAACTGCTTTTTTTTCAGATTGTTATAAATTAATACCACTTTAGTAGATTTAGTTGTACCAAATAATAAATATATAAAGACACAATTTATTATATTCCTCATATCACCAGATTCTAATGTGTTACTTTCCAATATATAATTCACAGAAAATTTAGAGTAGTACATACATGATAATTTTAGGTATGCTTCAGCACAGTCAGTTATTTATCAGTGATTAAATCACTTTACCAGAAACCAATATCTTTCCTACCTGTTTACTTTCTATTTATTTTTTATTCTGTACATAGGATCATATAATTATATGCAAAATATCCAGTTTGGTTAGGACCCTAGTGAAAATTACTTGTCAAAGTTATAATTTAATTACCTCCTTGAAAAGTGATTGAGGTTTATAATTGATATTGTAAGTTGCAGTACAAATATTCAAAAAAAAGTCACCCTCCTATATATGTTTTATTGGTTTAGTTGATGTTCAAGATGTTTCAAGTGATACTCAGTGATTTGTGAGTGAAGATAATATCATTTATTCATCCTACTAACTGCAAAGCTTAGGGAAAGGAGGCAGGTTGTATCATGATAATAAAATAACATATGAGGCAGGACCTAGGGCAGTGAAAGCAATAGTGTACTGTATGAGACCACACAATGGGTAAGAGGAGACACCACAGAGCACACTGTCAGGTGGAAACCTCTGGCAGAGTAATACTCAGTGGCTCCTCTCTCAGCAGGAGCACTCCAATCCCATCTACCTCACATGCAGTTTATAAATGGATTGGGGGGTTTCTACTCCAACAACTAACAAGCAGACCTGGCTCCCTGACAAGGCATTGACAACCATAGAGCCCAAAGGAGGCCCTGCTCAATAGACAGTGCAGGCTTTGGTCATCACAACACCAGTCACAAGTCCTAACAAGGGCATCATGGCCAGCACACACTGAGGAAGGGCATGTCAGGCATCCATACTAAAAACAGCCCTCACACCAAAAATACTAGACTCACGCAGGCTACACAGGGGTGCTTCCACATTAAAACAGCCTTTAAAGACCACAATAGATAACTGTTTCTCCTAAACTCATAGAGTCTGAAAAATATAAGTAAAATGAAGAAACAGAGTAACCACTCTCAATTAAAAGATCAAAAGAATTCTCCTGAAATAACAAGCAATGAAAAGGCAAATTTAGGCTAACAGAAACTGAGCTCAAAATGGAGACAATGAAAATACTGAAGGAATTAAGAAAAGCTATCAATAGAAATGCAGATTACTGTGAAAAAAGAACTAGAAAATATAAAGAGGAAGCAAGAAAAATAGGAAAACTCATTTGCTGAGATGAAAGCTGAGCTAAAGGAAATGAACAGCAGATTGAATAATGCAGAAGAATTAATAAGTGACCTGGAAGATAGAACAATGGAAATCAACCAATCAGAACAGCAGAAAGAAAGGCAAAAAAAAAATTAAAGAAATATAAGAAAGCTATGGAACAATATAAAGCATGCCAATCTACACATAAGAGGGATCCCAGAAGGAGGAAAGAGAAAAGGGAATAAAAAGTGTATTTGAAGGAATTATGGCTGAACACATCCCAAACCTAAAGAAGGAAACAGAAATCTAGGTACAGGAAGCACAGTGGGTCCCAAACAAGATAAACCCAAACAGATCTACACCAAGACATACTGTAATTAAAATGGCAAAAGTTATAGATAAAGAGAGGATTCTAAAAGTAACAAGAGAAGAACAAAGAGTTAATTAAAAGGGAACCCCCATAAGGTTACCAGCTAATTTCTCTTCAGAAATGTTGTAGGCCAGAACAGAGTGGCAAGATGTATTCAAAGTTCTGAAAGGGAAAAATATGCAACCTAGGACACTCTACCCAGCAAGATTATCATTTAGACTAGAAGGAGAGATAAAGAAGTTCTCAGACAAGCCAAAACTAAAATAATACATCAATACTAAGCCTATCCTAAAAGAACTATCAAAAGGTCTTCTCTAAATAGAAAAGAAGCAAGAATCTATAGGAAAGAGAAAATCACAATTGGAAAATAAATCACTTAAATAAAACAGTACACAGATTTAAAACATCAAAATATTTTTGTGAAAACAATGTTAACCACAATGAATAGCAAAAGGATAAATATGAAGATGTAAAAGAGGACCTCAGAATCATAAAATGTGGGGGAGGACAGTAAGAAAATGTAGATTATTTTAGAATGCATTTGAGCACATATGACTACCAGTCTAAAGCAAGTAGATTTAAGAAGGGGTTAACATACTTGGGAAACAGGATACCTACAAACTGAGAACATAAAATAGATTCACAAAGAACAAAAAGAAGATAATAATTCTTTCTTTTTGTTTTTTTTTCGTTTTGTTTTGTTTTGTGAAAAGACAATCTGTCAAAAGACACTGTGTGGCAGATAGGCTTTAAAAAAAAGAGTCTGCAATATGCTGCCTACAAGAGACCCATTTTAGGACAAAGGACACACATAGATTGAAAGTGAAGGGATAGAAAAAGATATTTCATGCAAACAGAAGTGATAAGAAAGTGGGTGTAGCAATGCTTATATCAGACAAAATAGACTTTAAAACAAAGAACATAAAGAAAGATAAAGAGGGTACTATATAATGATAAAAGGAACAGTACAAGAAGAAGATATTACATTCATTAATATATATGCACCCAATATAAGAGCAGCTAAATAAGTAAAACAAATACTAACAAGACATAAAGGGAGAAATCTATGGAAACACAATAATGGTAGGAGAGTCACCAGTCACACACTTAACAGATCTTCTAAGCAGAAAATCAATAAGGCAACAGAGATCCTAAATGATAAAATAGAAGAGTCAGACTTAACTGATATTTTCAAGGCACTACATCAAAAAGAAAAATAAAAAAGAGAATACACATTCTTTTCAATAGCACATGGAACATTCTATAGGGTTGATCACACACTAGGGCACAAAACAAGCCTCAACAATTTTAAGAGGATAGAAATTATTTCAAGCATCTTTTCTGTCTACAACAGCATGAAACTAGAAATCAACCACTGAAAAAAAAAGAGAAAAAAAGGTTACATAGAGACTAAACAACATGCTACTAAAAAAATCAATGGATCAATGATGAAATCAAAGAAGAAATTTAAAAATAACTTGAGACAAATGACAATGAAACCACAATTCTCCAAAATCTATGGGACACAGCAAAAGAAGTTCTTAGAGGAAAGTTCATAGTGATAGAGGCCTCCCTCAAAAAACAAGAAAATATCTCAAATAAACAACAAAACCTACCACCTACAAGAATTAGAAAAAGAAGAATAAACAAAATAGAGAGTCAGCAAAAGAAAGGAAATAATAAAGATCAGAGAGGAAATAAATAAAATAGAGATTAAGCAAACAATAGAAAATATCAATACAAAAAAAGTTGGATCTTTGAAAGGTAAAGAAAACTGATAAACCTCTGGTCATGCTCACCAAGAAGAAAAGAGAGAGAACCCAAATAAAATAAGAAATGCAAGAGAAGAAATTACAACCAACACCATAGAAATACAGAAGAAAAGAGAGAATACTATGAACAATTATATGCCAACAAATTGGAAAAACCTAAAAGAAATGGACAAGTTTCTAGAAACATACAGCCCACCAAAACTGAATCAAAAAGAAACAAATGATTTTAACAGACTGATCACTAGAAGTGAAATAGAATCTATTTTAAAAATCCCTGAAAACCAAAGTCCAGGACCAGGTGGCTTCACTGAGGAATTCTAACAAACATACAAGGAAGAACTTATACCAGTCATTCTCAAGATTTTTCCAAAAGATAGAAGAAGAGGGAAAACTCCCAAGGTCATTCTATGAAGCCACCATCACCCAGGTACCAAAACTGCACAAAGACACTACTGAAAAAGAAAATTACAGGCCAATATCTTTGATGAATATGATGCAAAAATTCTCAACAAAATATTAGCAAGCTGAATCCAGCAACACATAAAAAATATCATACACCACAATAAAGTTGGACTGATCCCAGGGTCACAAGCATGGTTCAACATAAGCAAATCAAACAATGTGATACATTGCATCAAAAAAATAAAAGACAAAAACCACATAACCATCACAATAGATGCAGAAAAAGCATTTGATAAAATTTGACATTCATTCATGATAAAAACACTTACCAAAATGGGTATAGAGGGAACATACTTCAGCATAGTAAAAGCTATTTATGACAAACCCACAGCCAACATAACACTCAGCAGTGAAAAGCTGAAAGCCTTCCTGCTAAAATCTGGAAAAAGCCAAGGATGCCCACTCTCACCACTTTTATTCAGCATAGTACTGGAAATCCTAGCCACAGCAATCAGACAAGAAAAAGCAACACAAGTATCCAAATTGGAAGGGAAGAGGTAAAATTGTTACATGAAGATGGCATGGTACCCTATATAGAAAATCCTAAAGACTCCACACAAAGGCTACTAGAACTGATAAATGAATTCAGCAAGGTAGCAAGATATAAGATTAACAGACAGAAATCTGTTGCACTTATTTGCATTAACAATGAATATATCAGAAATGGAATGTAAAAAGAAAATCCCTTTTAAAATCACATCAAAAATAAAATAAAATACTTAGGATAAAACCTGACCAAGGATGTGAAAGACTTATATGCTGAGAACTGCAAAACATTGATAAAGGAAATTGAAGATTACTTAAAAATGGGAAATGGAACAAATATCTTATGCTATTGGATGGGAACAATTAATGTTGTTAAAATGGCCCTACTACTCAAATAAATCTACAGATTTAATGTTATCTGTATCAAATTACCCATGGTATTTTTCACAGGACTAGAACAAATAATCCTAAAATTTATATGAAACCATAAAATACACATAATTGCCAAAGCAATCCTGAGGGAAAAGAACAAAGCTGGAGGTATAATCCTCCCACACTTCAGACAATACTACAAAGCTACAGTAATCAAAACAGCATGGTATTGGCACAAAAATAGATGTAGGCTCAATGGAACAGAATAGAGATCCCAGGAAGAAAATACCCACAAGCCTATGGTTAATCAATCTTTGACAAAAGATACAAGAATATACATTGGAGAAAAGACAGTCTCCTCAGCAAGTGGTGTTGGGAAAGTTAGACAGCCACATGTAAATCAGTGAAGTTACAATGTACCCTCACATCATACACAAAAGTATGCTCAAAATGGCTTAAAGACTTAAATATAAGACAGGACACCATAAAACTCCTAGAAGATAACATCTGCAAAACATTCTCTGACATAAATTGTACCAATGTTTTCTTAGGTCAGTCTCCCAAGGCAATAGAAATAAAAGCAAAAATAAACAAATGGGATGTACCCGAACTTATAAGGTTTTGCACAGCAAAGGAAACCATAAATAAAACAAAAAGACAACCTATGGAATGGAAGAAATTATTTGCAAACCATGCTACCAAAAAGGGATTAATTTCCAAAATATACAAACAACCCATACAACTCAATAACAAAAAAAACAAACAACCCAATCAAAAAATTGGCAGAAGACCTAAATAGACATTTCTCCAAAGAAGATATACAGATGCTCAATAGGCACATTGAAAGATGCTCAACATTGTTAATTATTAGAGAAATGCAAATCAAAACTACAATGAGTTACCATATCACACAGGTCAGAATGACCATCATTTAAAAAGTCTACAAATAACAAATGTTGGAGAGGTTGTGGAGGAAAGGGAACCTTCCTACACTGTTGGTGGATATGTAAATTGATACAGCCACTATAGAGAACAGTATGGAAGTTCTTCAGAAAACTAAAAATAGAGTAGCCATATGATCAGGCAAAACCACTTCTGGGCATATATATGGATAAAAACTATAATTCAAAAAGATACATGCACCCCTATGTTCATAGCAGCACTATTTACAATAGCCAAGATATAGAAACAACCTAAATGTCCATTGACTGGTGAATGAATAAAGAGCATGAATGAATACAATGGATTATTACTTAGCCATAAATAGAATAAAATAATTCCATTTGCAGCTACATGGATGGATGTAGAGATTATCACATTAAGTGAAGTAAGTCAGAAAGAGAAAGACAAATACCATAGGATATCATATATGTGGAATCTGAAATATGACACAAATGAATTTATCTATGAAACAGAGGAAGACTCACAGACATAGAGAACAGACTTGTGGTTGCCAAAAGGGAGAGGGTGAGGGAAGGTTTGGATTGGGGGTTTGAGACTAGCAGATGAAAACTGTTATATAGAATGGATAAAACAAGTCCTATTGTATTGTGCTGGGAACTATATTCAATATCCTGTGATAAAGCATTATGGAAAAGAAGAATAATTTTAAAAAACAGAAAATAATACTTGTTATTAAAATGGGAATACTGTGCACTTAATTTAGTACTTAAAGATAACTAATTGGCATCAGCAGAACTGTCAAGCTGTATTTGTGTTCCCTCCCATGTTTCTTTTTGTGCCATTCCACCTCTTTCCAACTCTTGCCTCTCTCTCTTCCTAGTAATATAAATATAATATATATGTATAATATATATATAATATATATATTAAATATATATTATATGATATATATATATATATATCCACAAACTTGATTATCCACAATCCATAAGAAAGCTAGATTAAAAATCAAACTCTGGGCTTCCCTGGTGGTGCACTGGTTGAGAGTCTGCCTGCCGATGCAGGGGACACGGGTTCGTGCCCCAGTCCGGGAAGATCCCACATGCCACGGAGTGGCTGAGCCCATGAGCCATGGCTACTGAGCCTGCGCGTCTGGAGCCTGTGCTCCGCAATGGGAGAGACCACAATAGTGAGAGGTCCACGTACCACAAAAAAAAAACAAAAGACTCTTCTCTGCTGCTGTTATCTTAGTGTTCCTTAGACTGATTTCTCTGTTCCCCAAAGTTTTTCCATCATATTAATGGATCTCAACTACAAATGTTTCCAGAAAAGATTTTAGCCTTATGGGAAATAAAGCAAGACATCCATGGAAGCAGCCCTTTTCTCCTGAGCTATGGTGAGTGTATTCATATCACTTTTGTGGGTTCCCTTTACTCCATTTCTAGTGTGGGTAAAGAACCTACAATCTCTTTTAATTCCTGAATATTTCTTTATAACTAGCTCCATAAGGAGGTTATTCATAATTGTCACTTTGTCTCCAGGATTATTTTTTTATGGAGTGTTTAGACAAAAGCAAAGTTTAGGGACAAGTCTCCATGTGCAGTCTATCCTAATATTTTCTACTGAACTTCAGCTTAGTCTCAAGGATTTTTTTTTTGATAAGAGCTTTTGCTTTTGTTTCTGACTGGTGTAATTTATCTGAAGTAGGAAGAAATTGTATTGGTGAGGTAGGCATAAGCATATTAGTACTTTTACAATGCTTTATTTTTTGTCAAGATTCGTTTAGGTAGAAAATACTGATGTTACTTTTTAATTTCCTTTGAAACATCTGATCACCATGCAATCTATTACATTTGATCCATGTTCAATTTGTTTCATGTAAACCAAAATGATCATTGGAATACAAATGACCATGTGACAATCTGCCAATTTAGTGCAAATCAACTAGAAAATAGTCAATGCAGTTTTGCAGATATAATTTGTGTTTGTCTGTGAAGTCAGTAAGAAAAAATCAATTTCCATGAAATCATTTATTACCTTTACAATACCAGTTATAAATTAGCTTTTTGTTTTAACTTAATCTTACCAGAAGTCATAGGAAGTTTTTGGTAAAACACTTACTGCACCAGTCTATTAAATTAAGCAAAATTATAGGCTTTTACTTGAACTCTTTGTAAGTATATAGTGGTAGAACCATTACAGCACTATACTCAATGTTACTGGGAGGTGGGCCAACTATTTTCTCATTTTCTTTTTTTTTGGCCACTCCAAGTGTCTTGTGGGGATCTTAGTTTCCCCACCGGGGATTGAACCTGCACCCTCAGCAGTGAAAGTGCAGCATTCTAACCACTGGACAACTAGGGAATTCCCTCTCATGGTTTTCTTGCCCTGTTCTTCACAACAGTCTCCAAAACAAAGCTTGTCTCGCTAGACTTGACTTCCTATTTCTCTGTACTACTGTGGTAATCTAGCATAGTTTCCCTATTAAAATATAATAAAGTAAATAAAAAAGGAAAAATAATGAAAAGCCAATATTTCTTTAACAATTTAGTTCTACAATTTCACAGCTCACAAGTGTAAAGTATAGTGTACTATGAAAAGAGGATGAAACTGTTCACTTTATTGTAGGATTTAAAATTGATAGTTGTTATAAGATGGGTTTTCTAGGAGCCCTTGCATGATCAGAAATCCAACCATGAGCAAGCAGCACAAAGCGTCAGCCCTAAGTGAATTGTTGTAGTCAAAAAGTCCATAACAGTGGTTCTCAAACGTCATATTTTAAACAAATTACCACTTTTGTTTATAAAATGTTTAGATTCCTAGGCTCCAAAGTTAGATTTTCTGACTGACAATGAGTCTTGGGTAAGGTATAGGTATTTTTAAGAGGTACTGCCAGGTGATTCTGAAGCTTTTGGTATTTGTAACACATTTTGAGAAACCCTATGCTGCTTCTGGCGCTGCTCCTATCCATGCAGATTTATTCAAATCAAATAACTGTTTAACACTTTGAGTAACTCCTCCCAGAAACTTTGGCTGCCCCAGATACATCTAATGCCACCACCAAGGCAAGTAGCGGTGCTCTGCTGTCAACAGCCAGTCTCTTCATGATCTCGTTCTCCCTTATACATCTCTTCTGTTAAGAGACTCAGGCCAGGAAATATCTACACTTCCTTATCTTCTAAACCCAATTCAACAGAACCAAACCAAACCAAACCAAACCAAATAGTATCTAGACATCCAGTGTGACAAGGAAATAAAAAGCAGAACTTCAATGAATTTGCTAATTCCACACCTTATTTTATTGACAGAAAATGTTAAGGATCCCAAATTTGATTGGTTTGAAGAGCATGTGAAGGGTTTGACTAGATAATGAATTACAATATTAAATCTGCAGGAGTTTCCTGCACAAGATGAAGAGAGACATCATCCAAAATTAGTTGAGATGATATTCTTAAATGTGGTTTATGTGGTGTGGTCACATAAAACTCTACCTTGGAAATGAAAATAAATCTTAGAGATAAAGTATGGGATGTGGATCAGAGGTTCAGTTTTCATTTGGTTCATTAAATCTATAAGGCCATAAAACAGTTAGGTAATACAAAACGCTTCCATGATTCTTTTTATATGTACCTCAGAATGAACTTCCTGGTGTTATTGTAAATACTCAGTGTAGTGTTTCAACAGTACTAACATAATATTTCATATCGGAATGCTGTACATCTATTTTGGATTGTGCTTGTGTTTGTGTATTTATGCTTTGATTCATAGTAACTTCTTACATTATGGAATTTGTTTACATTGAACGTAAATTGTAAATAAAAAGATGATTGAGAAAACTCACTTTAAATAGATTACCTTGGTGCATTCTATGAGAAACCTACTAAATGCCATGGTTCAGCACAATTCTTAAGAGTTATTCCAGCAATCTGAAGTTGCAAACTATAGAAAATAAAAATACAAGATACCCAGTTAAATTTGAATGTTAGATAAGCAACAAATAATTTTTAGTAAAAGTATGTCCCATGCAATATTTGGAATATGCAATATTAAGAAAGTACTAATATTTTTCTTTTAAAATAGTTTGTGCTGCAACAATTACCATCACTGGTTAGATTTGTTAAAATTGCAAACAAGGGAAGATGAGGAGTCTTGAGGAATAACTCAGCTGTCCAGTATTAAGGAAATAAAACCAACCAAACTCCATTCCTCCTCACACACACAAAAAAAAAGGAAAAAAAAATAAAGTATACCACGGATAAAATTTCCTGATCCATTTTCCTTTAACCTTCATACTTATCTGTCTTGAACATTCCTTTTCTCTTTCCCCAATGAAAGAAATGTCTTCTTCTTTTCTCCAATGCTAATTTCTTCACTTTAATCTCTATCTTCTGCACCTTGATATATAAATATGCCTTTCCTCTTATATCTTTATCATAATCTTCTCCTAAGTCTAAAATACTCATGTCCACGCTATCCTCAAAATTTTCTTCTTAAACCTACCTCCACCTCAAACTATAACTTTTCACCCCCTGTTTCCATAACTACTACAGTTCCTGAAAGAGAAACCTACATATATTTTTGTCTCCTTACCACTTCTATCACATCCACTTTATTTTTTTTCAAAATTTTTAAAGTTTTTAATTTTTTTTTTGGCCACGCTGTGTGGCATGTGGGATCTTAGTTCTCCAACCAGGGATCAAACCCACACCCCTTGCATTGGAAGAGGGGAGTCTTAACCACTGGACCACCAGGCAAGTCCCATCAACTCACGCACTTTATACCCTGGCAGCCCCACCATACCACAGAAACTGCTCTAACAAAATTTACCAACTCTCTGCTTTTATATAGACTTAATATATCCTCATTTTTAGGCTTCTTATATTTTCACAAAAATAAAAATATTACAAAGAACATTCATATACATTTACCTATATTCATCTGTTGTAAACATTTCACTTTCTAGCCCTTTACCATTAAACACTTCAGTCTGTATTTACTAAGATATTTTTCTTATAAAAACATACAACAGTTATTAACTTCAGTAAAATTGGAGGTAGATATAATAATCTACTCTTTGTATTACAATTTTGCCAGATGACCCAATGATGTCCTTTTTAGAATGTCTTTCTCTTACAACAAAGGATCTAATCTAGGATCAAGTATGGCATCTAGCTGTACTGACATTTTAACCTCCTTTAATCTAGAACATTTCCATGACTTTTCCTAGTCTTATCTAAAACCAGTAATTATGAAGATAAACAGAATATTACTCATTTTGGGTTTGTCTGATTTTTCTTTTGGTTAGATTCAGATTATGCATTCTTGTTCTTAATACTCCACAGGGGATATAGTGTCCTTCTCAGGATATCACATCTGGAGGTCCACAATGTCCATCTGTCCCTTGTTACTATTGTTAATTTTGATCATTTGGTCAAGTGTTATCCAATTTTTCCACTGTATAATTATTGTGATTTTTTTTCTCTTTTGCAACTAATAGCAATCTTTGGAGACACATTTAAGACCAAGCAAATATCATGTTATTCATCAAAATTTCCCTCTAGATTTAGCATCTTTTATCATTTATTTCCTGATCAAATCTTTATTGTGATGGTTACAAAAAGATGATTTTCCAACTCCAGATCTCCATGTATACTTCTCAGTCAGCATATTCATTTTATTGTAAGAATTCTCCTCTGCCGTTGCCATTTATCAAGCTATTTATTTATTTTTCAATTTATTATTGGTATTAGACACATTAATTACTATGTATTCAATAGTTTATAATTCATCACCATATTTAATTATTTTGTTGTTCATATTTTTTCCATATTTGTCCAAGGGGACCTCCTTTCAAGCTGGCTACTGGGTTATTGTAACAGCTCTATTTTTTTTAGTACTTCCTTACTTTATGTCATTTTCAGACATCTTTTACCTATTGTGACACTATAATTAGTGATTTCTCCAAAGGACTTCTGGTTCTTTTTAGGGGAGAATGATGTCAGAGACCAATATCCGGATGCTAGGTGTTCCCACTCCTACTTGGATGTCTTTGTTTCTTGACCCATTCAGTGGTATTATTTTCTTTTCAGTCATTCTGCTTTATCAGTGTCATATGTGATGTTGTTGATAACCCTTTCCTTGAAACATACTCTTCTCTTGATTTCTGTGACATGATTCTTTTAGGGCACTCTTTCTTTTTGTATCTGTTCTTGGTTCTTTTTTTTAGCTCATTTGTTCAGTGTTATGCCCCAATTTTTCATTACTAAATGTGTGTACCAAAGTTTCTTCTCACTATATTGACTGATCTCAGTAATATCCATGCTTAAAATCTCACTTATGTATTCATATATATGGAGTAGTTTGTCATCATCTAATAGCTCTCTCTGGAAAAATAGACTCATAATTACCAACAGCATACTGAACACCTCTACTTCAATATCCTGCAGGTATCTCAAACTCATCATGCTATAAAACACTTCATTACCTATCACTCTCCACTACCCTTCTCACTAAAGAAACAAGCCTCAAGCTTTTCTTCTCTTAAACTGCCTATATTTTACCATTTTCTCAATCTACCCAGTAAGAAACCCGAGGGTAATCTTTAACTTCTTCCTCATACTTTTTGCCACCAGTCATTTGGTCACTAAATTCTATAATTCTCTACCTCCTAAATAATTTTGGAATCTAATCCATCTTCTTCATCATTAATATAACTTGTCTTCCCTCTCTTCTTAATATTCTTCTTAATAATCTATTATAATGGCCTCCTAACTAGTCATTCTGTTTCTTATCTTTCCCTCTCATCCTGTACATTGAAGCAAGAGTGATCTTCTAAGACATAAATCTGACAAAGATATCTTTTTAAAATAAAAACCTCTATGAGTATCTACACCCTTATAAATAGTATAGTATTCTGGTTTCATCTTTTCCAACTATCTCTTATAATTCCTGTGTTCTATCTCAGAAGACTCTTTTTTTTTTCTAATTCAGCAACTGTATATGTATCTTTTCATATCTTGGTTATTGTAAATAATGTTACAATGGATGTGGAAGCGCAGATATTTCTTTAAGATATTAAGTTTATTTCCTTCAGATATATACACTCAGGAGTGAGGTTACTGAATCATATAGTAGTTTAATTTTTTTTTGTATAACTTTTATATTGTTTTCCATAATGACTGTACAAATTTACATTCCTACCAATAATGCACTAGGATTTCTTTTTCACCACATCCTCTCCAATATTTGTTATCTCTCATATTTTTCATAATAGCCATCCTAACAGATGTGAGGTTACATAACTTTGTGGGTTTGATTTGCATATCCCTGAAAATTAGTGATGTTGAGCACATTTTCATGTATCTTTTGGCCATTTGTATACCCTCTTTAGAAAAATGTCTATTCAGATTCTTTGCCCATTTTTATTTTTTAAACAATTGAGTTTATGTGTTCCTTACATATTTTGGATATTCACCCCCAATCATATATATAATTTGCAAATATTATCTTACATTCCCTAAGTTACCATTTCATTTTATCAGTTATTTCTTTTGTTGTGCAGAAGCTTTTTGATTTTGTGTAGATCCACTTGTTTATATTAGCATTTGTTTCCTATGCTCTTGGTGTCATATCCAAAGTAACTATTGCCAAAATCAAAACCAAGGAGCTTTTTCCCTGTTTTCTTCCAGGAAGTGACATCATCAAGATGGTGACATTGGTCAGTCCCAACTTCTGTCCACCTCACAAGAAGACCAACTTGCAACTATCCATATAAAAGACACCATTGTGAAAATCCCAGAACCCAAGGTGTAGGTAGAAACACCACCTGGAACCACATAGACTGAGAAAGACAGCATTGGAAGAATAAGAAGAGTGTCTATACTTTGACTGCATCACTCCTTCTCCAGGCCAGTGCAACACCAAGAGGGATCCCTGGTCCTATAGTTTCTCCAGTTGGAAAAAAAAAGAGCCCTAGTTGACACCTGGCTCTTCTAGGGTTGCCGGATGCTTCCCCGGAAACCCAATAAGTAATCATATGACAAGGATCACTGGGATAATCTGTGGGATTCGAGCACTGAATATAAGATAGAGACAGACAAGAGGGGGAGGACATTCACAACCAGTGTTCATGTCTTGATGGGTTACATTCTTGCTTTCAGTGACATAAGAAAAGAGATCCCAGCCAGTGTTTCTGCTCATCTGAAAATCTGAGTCAGTTGGCCCCATCTGGCCAGGAAACTTGACTAGTAGTTATGTCTGATCTCTCTCCCCAGCCAATGAGCTGTACAAGCCTTGGTGCTCATTCTATTATCTTGCGTGGGAAGATAATTAAAATATCAGCTCTACCCAAATACTGAATGTCTCTAATCTTGTCCAACAAGGAAAACTGGCCAGAGAAACCTGGGAAGCACTGGAGCCCATCCTACAGCCCTGCTTGGGCAGGGAGCCAAGCCAGCAGCCTATCCCAAGTGTTAAATATAACTTCTGGTCCAGCATAACCAGGAAACCTGAGCAGTGACAATGGGTAGACTTGGAGCCTAGTCTACTATTCTGCCCAGCTGTGGAGCACATCTTATAACCCCACTCCATAACAGAGCCCAGCTGAAAGTCCTGCCTATTTGCTGAACACAGCCTGTGGCCTTGCCCAGGCAGGGAGTCCAACAGGTGACCCTGACTAACTGTGGAGCATAGACTGTGGCTCTACCCAATGAGGGAAACTGTACAGTGAGCCCACACAATCACAGAGCACAATATGTAGTACAGAACACAGCTGGAGATATATCTTGACAGAGAGTCCAGCCAGTGATATTGCCCAACAGCAGAGTACAGCCTGTGGCCCTCTCCAAAGCTAGGAGGCAGCTTTGGCCCTGAATAATAGGGCATAGCTTGAGACTCCAGCCAACCGGGAATGAACCAAGCCTATAGTCTTGCCCAATCATGGAGTCCAACCAGTGGCACAACCCTATCAGTGAACACAGCCTGTGACCTCGCCTGAGCAAAGGTGGTTCCAGAGCCCAGCTAGTTGCCCCACCTGAATACAAGACACATCTATTAGCCCCACCCAATGGAGAAGTAAACCTAGCGACCCTGCATGAACACAGAGCCCAGCCAGCAGGCCCAACCAACTGTGGACTATAGGCATCAGCAGTCTACTGCTTCAGGGCATGGCGAGTGGCCTTGCCTGACTAGAACCCATGGAGCAAGCCCAAATTGCCCATGAATGCTACTCACTGACCCATCCAGAACCCCAAGCTGAGCTTACCAGTTAAGGCATTTTCTTGCTAAAGCAAACCTTTAACTTAAAAGAAGAGTTTACTCAAATACACAGATAGCAATGCCAAGAATCAAGGATCATGAAAAGTCAAGTAAACATGACACATAAACTAATAAAACCCTGATAACAAACCCTAAATAAATGGAAAACTAAGCCTGACAAATAATTCATAAAAATTTATTTAAAGTAATTCAGTGAATGGCAAGAACAGCCACATGAACAGCTAAAATGAAATTAGAAAAAACAATGCATGGTTAAAATGACTAGATCAACAAAGAAATATAAATCATTAAAAACATAGAAATCCTAGAGTTGAAGAATACAATGAATGAACTGAAGAATTCAATAGAGAGCTTCAATATCAGACTCAACCAAGCAGAAGACATAAGAAATAAGCTGGAAGATACGCCATTAGAAATTATTCAGTCAATGGAGAAAAAGAAAAAGGATGAAATTAAAGTATACCACCAAAAAAAGTCATCTAAACAAAGAGAAACACAAGAGAGGAAGGAAGGAAGAAATAAAGGATCTACAAAGGAATCAAAAACCAATGAAAAATATAGTAAAGCAAGTCCTTATATATCAACAATTACTATAAACATAAATGGGTTAGATTCTCCATTCAAAAGGGATAGAATGACTAACTGGAAGAAAAAAAAAGTGCCCCTCCTCCTTCCCTCTCTCCACTGGTAACCACTAGTTTATGCTCTATATCTGTGAGTCTGCTTGTTTTCTGTTACATTCACTAGTTTTTTGTACATTTTAGATTCCACATATAAGTGATAGCATAGAGTATTTGTCTTTCACTTTCTGACTTATTTAAGTTAGCATAATGCCCTCCAAGTCCATCAATGTTGATGTAAATCACAAATTTTGGGTTTTTTTTTATGGCTAAGTAGTATTGCATCGTGTGTGTGTGTGTGTGTGTGTGCGCACACATGTGTATACATGCCACATCTTCTCTATCCATTCATCTGTTGACAGACATTTCAGTTGCTTCCATAAATTCCCAATTATAATGCTGCAATAGAGAGAGACCTTCAAGACGGCAGAGGAGTAAGAAGTGGAGATCACCTTCCTCTCCACAAATACATCAGAAATACATCTACATGTGGAACAACTCCTACAGAACACCTACTGAATGCTGGAAGAAGACCTCAGACTTCCCAAAAGGCAAGAAACTCCCCACGTACCTGGGTAGGGCAAAAGAAAAAACAAAGACAAAAGAATAGGGACAGGACCAGCACCTCTGGGAGGGAGCTGTGAAAGAGGGAAAGTTTCCACACAATAGGAAAACCCTTCACTGGCAGAGACAAGTGTGTCAGGGGGGAAGCTTTGGAGCCACGGATGAGAGAACAGCAACAGGGGTGCAGAGGGCAAAGTGGAGAGATTCCCTCACAGAGGATCATGGCCGACCAATGCTCAGTAGGCTGAGACATTTGTCTGCTCACCCACTGGGGTGAGTGGGGTCTGGGAGCTGAGGCTTGGGCTTTGGAAGTCAGATCCCAGGGAGTGGACTGGGGTTGGCTGTGTGAACACAACATGAAGGGGGCTAGTGTGCCACAGCTAGCCAGTATGGAGTCTGGGAAAAAAGTCTGCAACTGCCTAAGAGGGAAGAGGTCATTGTTTCAGGGTGCACAAGGAAAGGAGAGCACTGCCTAAACAAGCTCCAGAGGCAGGTGTGAGCCACGGCTATTAGCGTGGACACCAGAGACAGGAATGAAACACTAAGGCTGCTGCTGCAGCCACCAAGAACACTGTGTGCAAGCACAGGTCACTTTCAACACCTCCCCTCCCAGGAGTCTGTGCAGGCAACCACAGCCTGGGTCCTGTGATCCAGGGACAACTACCCCAGCAGAACACACGGCATGCGTCAGGCTGTTGGAACGTTACAGCAGCCTCTGCCACCGTAGGCTTGCCCTGCATTCTGTACCCCTCCATCCCCCATGCCTGAGTGAGCCAGAGTCCCCTAATCAGCTGCTACTTTAACCCCGTTGTGTATGAGTGAAGAACAGACGCTCTCAGGCGACCTACATGCAGAGGCAGGGCCTAAACCAAAGCTGAACCCCAGTAGCTTTGTGAACAAAGGGGAGAAAGGGAAATTTCTCCCAGCAGCCTCAGGAGCAGCAGATTAAATCTTCACAATCAACGATGTACCCTGCATCTCTGGAATACCTGAAAAAACAAGAAATCATCCCAAAATTGAGGCAGTGGACACTGGGAGCAACTTCAGACTGGGAGTGTGATTTCTGCGTCTAATTTGTTTCTGATTTTATGTTTATCTTAGTTTAGTATTTAGAGTTCATTATCACTGGTAGATTTGTTTATTGATTTGGTTGTTCTCTTCCTTGTTTGTTTATATATATATATATATATATATATATATATATATATATACTTTTCCTTTTTCTCTTTTAGTGATTGTGTATGGGTATGGTTCTTTGTGTGATTTTGTCTGTATAGCTTTACTTTTACCACTTGCCTTAAAGTTCTGTCTTTTTTTTTTTAAATATACTTTTTAGTGCATGTTATCATTGGTGGATTTCTGTTTTGGTTTGGTTTTTATCTTCTTTTTTTCTTTTTTCCTTTTTTAATACTTTTTAATTTTTTATTTTTAATAATTTTTTATTATTATTTAAATAATTTTATTATATTTATTTTTTTCTTTCTTTCTTTTTTTCCCACTTTCCTTTAGTGCTGTGTGGCTAACAAGGTCTTGGTGTTCTGTTCAGGTGTCCAGCCTGTGCCTCTAGTTGGGAGAGATAAGTTCAAGACATTGGTCCAGCAGAGACCTCCCAGCTCCATGTAATATCAAACAGTGAAATCTCTCCCTGAGATCTCCATTACAACACAAAGACCCAGCTTGACAACAACCACCAAGCTTCACAACCACCACCAGCTTCACAACCACCACCAAGCTATAGGGCTGGACAACCTATACCAAACAACTAGCAAGACAAGAACGCAAATCCACCAATTAGCAGTGAGGCTGCCTAAAATCATAAGGTGAAAGACACCCCAAAACAAACAACCAGATGCAGTCTTTCCCACCAGAAAGAGAAGATCAAGTCTCATCCACCAGAACACAGGCACCAGTCCCCTACACCAGGAAGCCTACACAACCTACTGAACCAACGTTAGACACTGGGGACAGACACCAAAAACAATGGGAACCACGAACTTGCAGCCAGCAAAGAGGAGACGTGAAATACAGTAAGTTAAGCAAAATTAGAAGATAGAGAAACACACAGCAGATGAAGGAGCAAGGTACAAACCCACCAGACCAAACAAATGTAGAGGAAAAAGGCAGTCTACCTGAAAAAGAATTCAGGGTAATGACAGTAAATATGATAAATATCTTGGAAATAGAATGGAGAAAATACAAGAAATCTTACAAGGACCAAGAAGAACTAACAAACAATGATGAACAACACAATAAATGAAATTAAAAATTCTCTAGAAGGGATCAATAGCAGAATAACTGAGGCAGAAGAACGGATAAGTGACCTGAAGGATAAAATAGTGGAAATAACTGCCACAGAGCAGAATAAGGAAAAATGAATGAAAAGAATTGAGGACAGTTTCAAAGACCTCTAGTAAAATATTAAACACAAGAAATTTCGACTTACAGGGGTCTCAGAAGAGAAAGACAATAAGAAAGGGTTTGAGAAAATATTTCAATAAATTATAATTGAAAACTTCCCTAATATGGGAAATGAAATAGTCAATCAAGTCCAGGAAGTGCAGAAAGTCCCATACATGATAAACCCAAGGAGAAACATGCCAAGACACATATTAATCAAACTATTAAATATTAAACATAAAAAAAAAATTAAAAGTAGCAGTAGAGAAACAAAAAATAACATGCAAGGTAATCTCCATAAGGTTAACAGCTGATCTTTAAGCAGAAATTCTACAAGCCAGAAGGGAGTGACAGGACATATTTAAAGTGGTGAAAGGGAAAAACCTACAAAGAAGAATACTCTACACAGCAAGGATCTCATTCAGATTTGGTGAAAAAATTAAAACCTTTACAGACAAGTGAAAGTTAAGACAATTCAGCACCGCCAAACCATCACTACAACAAATGCTAAAGGAAATTCTCTAGGCAGGAAACACAAGAAAAGGAAAAGACCTACAATAAAAAACCCAAAACAATTAAGAAAATGGTAATAGGAACATACATACAGATAACTACCTTAAATGTAAATGGATTAAATGATCCAACCAAAAGACACAGACTGGCTGAATGTACAGAAAAACAATCCCGATATATATGCTGTATACAAGAGACCCACTTCAGGCCTAGGGACACATACAGACTGAAAGTGAGGGCATGGTAAAAGGTACTCCATGCAAATGGAAGTCAAAAGAAAGTTGGAGTAGCAATTCTCATAGCAGCCAAACTAGACTTTAAAATAAAGATTATTACAAGAGTCAAAGAAGGACACTACATAATGTTCAAGGGATCAATCCAAGAAGAATATATAACAATTGTAAATAATTAGGCACACAACATAAGACCACCTCAATAGATAAAGCAAATGCTAACAGCCATAAAAAGGGAAGTCTACAGTAACACAAACATACTAAGGGACTTTAATACCCCACGTTCACAAAGGGACAGATCATCCAAAATGAAAATAAAGAAGGAAACACAAGCTTTAAATGATACATTAAACATAATGGATTTAATTGATATTTATAGGACATTCCATCCAAAAAGAACAGAACACACTTTCTTCTCAAGTACTCATGGAACATTCTCCAGCATAGATCATATCTTGTGTCAACAATCAAGGCTTGGTAAATTTAAGAAAATTGAAATTGTATCAAGTATCTCTTCTGACAACAATGCTATGCAACTAGATATCACTTACAGGAAAAAATCTGTAAAAAAATACAAACACATGGAGGCTAAACAATACACTACTTAATAACCAAGTTGTCAATGAAGAAATCAAAGAGGAAACATAAAAATATCTAGAAACAAATGACAATGAAAACACGATGCCCCAAAATCTGTGGGATGCAGCAAAGGCTGTTCTAAGAGGGAAGTTTATAACAATACAATCCTACATCCAGAAACAAGAAACATTTCAAATAAACAACCTAAACTTACACCTAAAGCAATCAGAGAAAGAAAATAAAAGTTAGCGGAAGAAAAGTAATCATAAATATCAGATCAGAAATAAATGAAAAGGAAATGAAGGAAACGAGAAAAAATCAATAAATTAAAAGCTGGTTTTTGGAGAAGATAAAAAAATTGATAAGCCACTAGCTAGAATTACAGAGCAAAAAGGGAGAAGACTCAAATCAATAGAATTAGAAATGAAAAAGGAGAAACAACAACTGACACTGCAGAAATACAAAGGATCATGAGAGATTACTACAAGCAACTATATACCAATAAAATTGACAACCTGGAAGAAATAGACAAATTCTTAGAAAAGTGCAACCTTCGGAGACTGAACCAGGAATAAATAAAAAATATGAACAGACCAATCACAAGCACTGAAATTGAGACTGTTATTAAAAATCTTCCAAAAAACAAAAGCCCATGACCAGATGGTTTCACAGGTGAATTCTATAAAATATGTAGAGAACAGCTAACACTTATTCTTCTCATACTCTTCCAAAATGTAGCAGAGGGAGGAACACTTCCAAACTCATTCTATGAGGCCATCATCACCTGATGCCAAAGCCAGACAAAGATGTCACACAGAAAGGAAACTAGAGGCCAATATCACTGATGAACATAGATACAAAAATCCTCAACAAAATCTAGCGAACAGGTTCCAACAGTGCACTAAGAGGATCATACACCATGATCAAGTGGGGCTTATCCCATGACTGCAAGGATTCTTCAATATACACAAATCAATCAATGTGATAAACCATATTAACAAATTGAAGGAAAAAGTTACGTGAACATCTCAATAGAGGCAGAAAAATCTTTCAACAAAATTCAACACCCATTTATGCTAAAGACCCTCCATAAAGTAGGCATAGAGGGAAATTAAATCAACAAAATAAAGGGCATATATGACAAACCCACAGCCAACATCATCCTCAATGGTGAAAAATTGAAACCATTTCCACTACAATCAGGAAGAAGACAATGTTGTCCACTCACACCACTATTATTCAACATAGTTTTGGAATTTTTAACCACAACAATTAGAGAAGAAAAAGAAAGAAAAGAATCCAAATCAGAAAAGAAGAATTAAAACTGTCACTGTTTGCAGATGACATGATTCTGTACAAAGTTAATCCTAAAGATGCTACTAGAAAACTACTAGAGGTAATCAATGAATTTGGTAAAGTAGCAAGACACAAAGTTATTGCACAGAAATCTCTTGCATTCCTATATACTAATGTTGAAAATTATGAAGGAGAAATTAAAGAAATACTCCCATGTACCATAGCAACAAAAATAATAAAATACCTAGGAATATAACTACCTAAAGAGACAAAAGAACTGTCTGCAGAAAAATATACGACACTGATGAAAGAAATTAAAGATGATACAAACAGAAGGAAAGATATACCATGTTCTTGGGCTGGAAGAATCAACATTGTGAAAATTACTAAACTACCCAAAGCAATCTACAGGATCAATGCAATCCCTATCAAACTACCAATGGCATTTTTCACAGAACTAGAACATAAAATTTCACAATTTGTATGGAAACACAAAAGATCCTGAATAGCCAAAGAAATCTTGTGAAAGAAAAACGGGCTGGAAGAATCAGGCTCCCTGACTTCAGACTATACTACAAAGCTACAGTAAACCAGACATACGGCACTGGCACAAAAACAGAAATATAGATCAATGGAACAGGATAGAGAGCCCAGAGGTAAACCCATGCACATGTGGTCACCTTATTTATGAGAAAGGAGGCAAGAATTTACAATGGAGTAAAGACAGCCTCTTCAATACATGGTGCTGGGAAAACTGGACAGCTACATGTAAAAGTATGAAATTAGAACACTCCCTAACACCCATGCACAAAATAAACTCAAAATGGATTAAAAACCTAAATGTAAGGCCAGACACTATCGAACTCTTAGAGTAAAACATAGGCAGAACACTCTATGACATAAATCACAGCAAGATCCTTTTTGACCCACCTCCTAAAGAAATAAAAGTAAGTACAAAAATAATCAAATGGGATCTAATGAAACTTCAAAGCTTTTGCACAGCAAAGGAAATCATAAAGAAGACGAAAAGACCACCCTCAGCATAGGAGAAAATATTTGCAAATGAAGCAACTGACAAAGGATTAATCTCCAAAATTACAAGCAGCTTAATATTAAAAAACAAGAAAAACCCACTCCCAAAATGGGCAGAAGACCTACACAGACATTTCTCCAAAGAAGATATACAGATTGCCAACAAACACATGAAAGAGTGCTCAACATCACTAATCATTAGAGAAATGCAAATCCAAACTACAGTGAGGTATCACCTCACACCTATCAGAATGGCCATCATCAAAAAATCTACAAAAAATAAACCCTGGAAAGTGTGTGGAGAAAAGGGAAACATTTTGACTGTTGGTGGGAATGTAAATTGATACAGCCACTATGGAGAACAGTATGGAAGTTCCTTAAAGAACTAAAAAGAGAACTACCATACGACCCAGCAATCCCACTACTGGACATATACCTGGTGAAAACCATAATTCATTAAGAGTCATGTATCACAATGTTTATTGCATCTCTATTTACAATAGCCAGGACATAGAATTAACCTAAGTGTCCATGGACAGATGAATGGATAAAGAAGATGTGGCACATATATACAATGGAATATTACTCTGCCATAAAAGGAAGCAAAATTGAGTTAGTTGTATTGAGTTGGGTGGCCCTAGAGTGTGTCATACAGAGTGAGGTAGGTCAGAAAGAGAAAATCTAATACTGTTTGCTCACACATGTATACGGAATCTAAAAAAAATAAATAATGGTTCTGATGAACCTAGGGGCAGGACAGGTATAAAGATGCAGACGTAGAGAATGGTCTTGAGGACATGGGGAGGGCGAAGGGTAAGCTGGGATGAACTGAGAGAGTGGCATGGACATATATACACTGCCACATGTAAAATAGATAGCTAGTGGTAAGCAGCCACATAGCACAGGGAGATCAGCTGAGTGCTTTTTGACCACCTAGAGGGGTGGGACAGGGAGGGTGGGAGGGATACACAAGAGGGAGGAGATTTGGGGGTATATGTATATGTATAGCTGCTTTTCTGTTATAAAGCAGAAACTAACACACCATTGAACAGCAATTTTACTCTAAGAAAGATGTTAAAAAATAAATAATGCTGCTATGAACATTGGAGTGCATATATCTTTTTGAATTAGTGTTTTTGTTTTTTTCAGATATATACCAAGTAGTGGAATTGATAGGTCACATGGTAGTTCTCTTTTTCGTTTTTTGGGAAAACTCCACAGTGTTCTCCACAGTGACTGCACCAATTTATATTCCCACCTACAATGTGTAAGTGTTCTCTTTTCTCCCCATCCTCACCAGCATTTGTTATCTATGTTCTTTTTGATCATGGCCATATCGACAGGTGTGAGGTGATACCTTATTGTGGTTTTGATTTCCATTTTTGTGGTGATTAGCGATGTTGAACATCTTTTCCTGTGCCTCGGCCATCTGCTTTTATTTTTGGAAAAAATGTCTATTCCGTTATGCACATTTTTTAATCACATTGCTTGTGTTTTTGATGTTACATTTATTAGCTGTTTACATATGTTGCATATTAATCCCTTATCATTGACATCAGTTGCAAATATCTTCTCCCATTCAGTATGTTGTGTTTTCATTTTGTTTATGGTTTCCTTTTCTGTGCAAAAGGTATTAATTTTAAGTAGGTCCCTTTTGCTAATTTTTCTTTTATTTCCTTAAACTTAGGAGACAGATACAAAAAAATATTGCTGTGATTTATGTCAAATTGTTTTCTGCCTATGTTTTCATCTCTGAGATTTAATAGTATCTGACCTTACATTTAGGTCTTTAATCCATTTTGAATTTTTTAAAAAATATATGGTGTTAGAGAATGTTCTAATTTTATCCTTTTCCATGTAGCAGTCTAGTTTTCCCTCCACCACTTATTGAAGAGAGTGTCTTTTATCCACTGTATGTTCTTATCTCCATTGTCATAGATTAACTGACAAAGTTTGTGGGTTTATTTCTGGGCTCTCTCTCCTATTCCATTGATCTATGTGTTTGTTTTTGTGCCAGTATCATACTGTTTTGATTACTATAGCTTTGTAGTATAGTGTGAAGTCAGGGAACATGATTCCTCCAGCTCTGTTCTTCTTTCTTAAAATTATTTTGAGAATTCAGGACCTTTTGTGTTCCATAAATATTTTTAAATTATTCTAGTTCTGTGAAAAATGCTTATACAAAATTCTAAATATGCAACCAGAAACTACCAGAGCTCATCAATGGCTTTGGTAAAGTTACAAGTTACAAAATTAATATACAGGATTGTTTTGCATTTCTATACACTAACAAAGAACTATCAGAAAGAGAAATTTAGGTAACAATACGATTTATCATCACATCCAAAAGAATAAAATATATAAGAATAAATCTACCTAAGCAGGCAAAAGGCCTCTACTCCAAAATCTAGAAGACACTGACAAAAAAAATTGAAGACAACACAAACAGATGGAAAGATATACTGTGTTCCTTGGATTGGAAGAATCAATATTGTTAAGATAACCATGTTATCCACAGTAATCTACAGATTCAATGCCGTCCTTATCAAAATACATAAAAATTAAACAACATATACTGGAAAAAACAATGGATCAAAGAGGAAATCAAAAGAGAAATTTAAAAAATACTTTGAGACCAAAATGGAACACAATATTCCATATAATATAATGTAGCTAAATAAGTGCAGAGAGAAGATTATACATTTTGTTAAAAAAGAGAGAGCACACAGCTAAACAACCCAAATTACACCTTGACCAGTGAAAAGAAAAAAAAAAAGAAGAAAAGAAAAAACAATAACCCACCTGAGTAGAAGGAAGGATTTATAATAAACATTATAGCAAAAATAAATAAAAAAGAGGCTAGGGAAAAAAACAGAAAAGTTGAACAATATTACAATCTTTTTTCTGAAAAGATAAATTGGCAAAACCTTCGCTAGGGTAATCAAGAAAAAAGAAGACCTAAATGAATACAGTCATAAGTGAATCATGACAGTTGCCACAGAAATACAAAGGATCGTAAGAGAATATAAAGAACAACTGTATCCCAACAAACTGGACAAACTAGTGTAGATGGGTAAATTATTAAAAACATAAAACCTACCAATATTAAATCATAAAGTAATAAAAATCTGAAGAGTCCTATCGTGACTAACTTCTCAATAAAGAAAAACTTCCTCCTCCACATTAACAGAATAAAAATAATATGACAGGGGGACTTGAAGATGGCAGAAGAGTAAGACGCGGAGATCACCTTCCTCCCCACAGATACACCAGAAATACATCTACACGTGGAACAACTCCTACAGAACACCTACTGAAGGTGGCAGAAGACCTCAGACCTTCCAAAAGGCAAGAAACTCCCCACGTACCTGGGTAGGGCAAAAGAAATAAAGAAAAAACAGAGACAAAAGAATAAGGACGGCACCTGCACCAGTGGGAGGGAGCTGTGAAGGAGGAAAAGTTTCCACACACTAGGAAGCCCCTTCGTGGGCAGAGACTGCGGGAGGCGGAGGGGGGAGGCTCGGAGCCGTGGAGGAGTGCACAGCAACAGGGGTGGGGAGGGCAAAGTGGGGAGATTCCCGCACAGAGGATTGGTGCCGACCGGCACTCACCAGCCCGAGAGGCTTGCCTGCTCACCCGCCGAGGGGGGTGTGGCTGCGAGCTGAGGCTCGGGTTTCGGTTTCGGTCGGAGCGCAGGGAGAGGACTGGGGTTGGCGGCTTGAACATAGCCTGAAGGGGTTAGTGCACCACGGCTAGCCGGAAGGGAGTCTGGGGAAAAGTCTGCACCTGCCAAAGAGGCAAGAGACTTTTTCTTCCCTCTTTGCTTCCTGGTGCACGAGGAGAGGGGTTTAAGAGCGCTGCTTAAAGGAAGTCCAGAGACGGGCGCGAGCTCCGGCTAAAAGTGCAGACCCCAGAGACTGGTGTGAGCCGCGGCTAAAAGCACGGACCCCAGGGACAGGCAGGAGATGCTAAGGCTGCTGCTGCCACCACCAAGGGGCCTGTGTGCAAGCACAGGTCACTATCCACACACCTCTTCCGCGGAGCCTGTGCAGCCTGCCACTGCCAGGTTCCCGGGATCCAGGGACAACTTCCCCGGGAGAACACACGGTGGGCCTGAGGTTGGTGCAACGTCACGCCGGCCTCTGCCGCCACAGGCCCGCTCCACACGCAGTGCTCCTCCCTCCGCCCCCTGGCCTTAGTGCGCCAGAGCCCCTGAATCAGTGGCTCCTTTAACCCCGTCCTGTCTGAGCAAAAAACAGACGCCCTCCAGCGACCTACATGCAGAGGCAGGGCCAAATCCAAAGCTGAGCCCCTGTGAGCTGTGAGAACAAAGAAGAGAAAGGGAAATCTCTCCCAGCAGCTTCAGAAACAACGGATTAAAGTTGATGTACCCTGCATCTGTGGAATACATGAATAGACAACGAGTCATCTCAAATTGAGGAGGTGGGCTTCGAGAGCAAGATCTATGATTTTTTCCCCTTTCTCCTTTTTGTGAATGTGTATCTGTATGCTTCTGTGTAAGATTTTGTCTGTATAGCTTTGCTTCCAACATTTGTCCTAAGGTTCTATCCGTCCCTTTTTTTTTTCTAAATATTTTTTAATTCAATAACTTTATTATATTTTATTTTATTTTAATGTATCTTCTTTCTTTCTGTCTTTTTTCCTTCTTTCCCTCCTTCCTTCCTTGCTCCCTCCCTCCTTTCTTTCCTTCTTGCCTTCTTTCCTTCTTTGCTTCTTTCTCTCATTCTTTCTTTTTCTTTCTTTCTTTCTTTCTTTCTTTCTTTCTTTCTTTCTTTCTTTCTTTCTTTCTTTCTTCCTTCTTCCTTCCTTCCTTCCTTCCTTCTCTCCTTCCTTTCTTTCTTCCTTCATACTTCTACTAATTCTCTCTACTTTTTCTCCCTTTTATTCTGAGCCGTGTGGATGAAAGGCTCTTGGTGCTCCAGCCAGGAGTCAGGGATCTGCCTCTGAGGTAGGAGAGCCAACTTCAGGACACTGGTCAACAAGAGACCTCCCAGCTCCACATAATATCAAACAGCAAAAATCTCCCAGAGACCTCCATCTTAACACCAGCACCCAGGTTCACTCAATGACCAGCAAGCTACAGTGCTGGACAACCTATGCCAAACAACTAGCAAAACAGGAACACAACCCCGCCCATTAACAGAGAGGTTGCCTAAAATCAAAATAAGGCCACAGACATCCCAAAACACACCACCAGACGTGAACCTGCCCACTAGAGAGACAAGATCCAGCCTCATCCACCACAACACAGGCACTAGTCCCCTCCACCAGGAAGCCAACACAACCCACTGATCCAACCATGGCCACTGGAGACAGACATCAAAAACAACGGGAACTACGAACCTGCAGCCTGCAAAAAGGAGACACCAAACACAGTAAGATAAGCAAAATGAGAAGACAGAAAAACACACAGCAGATAAAGGAGCAAGATACAAATGCACCAGACCTAACAAAAGAAGAGGAAATAGGCAGTCTACCTGAAAAAGAATTCAGAATAATGATAGTAAGGATGATCTGAAATCTTGATAATAGAATGGACAAAATGCAAGAAACAGTTGACAAGGACCTAGAAGAAATAAAGGTGAAACAAGCAATGATAAACAACACAATAAATGAAATTAAAAGTACTCTAGATGGGATCAATAGCAGAAAAACTGAGGCAGAAGAACGGATAAGTGACCTGGAAGATAAAAGAGTGGAAATAACTACTGCAGAGCAGAATAAAGAAAAAAGAATGAAAAGAACTGACGACAGTCTCAGAGACCTCTGGGACAACATTAAATGCACCAACAATCGAATTATAGGGGTTCCAGAAGAAGAAGAGAAAAAGAAAGGAACTAAGAAAATATTTGAAGAGATCATACTTGAAAACTTCCCTAATATGGGAAAGGAAATAGTTAATCAAATCCAGGAAGCTCAGAGAGTCCCATACAGGATAAATCCAAGGAGAAATACGCCAAGACACATATTACTCAAACTGTCAAAAATTAAATACAAAGAAAGCATATTAAAAGCAGCAAGAGAAAAACAACAAATAACACACAACGGAATCCCCATAAGGTTAACAGCTGATCTCTCAGCAGAAACTCTACAAGCCAGAAGGGAGTGGCAGGACATACTGAAAGTGATGAAAGAGAAAAACGTGCAACCAAGACTACTCTACCCAGCAAGGATCTCATTCAGATTTGATGGAGAAATTAAAACCTTTACAGACAAGCAAAAGCTGAGAGAGTTCAGCACCACCAATCTAGCATTACAACAAATGCTAAAGGAACTTCACTAGACAAGAAACACAAGAGAAGGAAAAGACCTATAATAACGAACCCAAAACAATTTAGAAAATTGGAATAGGAACACACATATCGATAATTACCTTAAATGTAAAAGGACTAAATGCTCCCACCAAAAGACACAGATTGGCTGAATGGATACAAAAACAAGACCCTTATATATGCTGTCTACAAGAGACCCACTTCAGACCTAGACACACATACAGACTGAAAGTAAGGGGATGCAAAAAGATATTCCATGCAAATGGAAACCAAAAGAAAGCTGGAGTAGCAATTCTCATATCAGACAAAATAGACTTTAAAATAAGGACTATTACAAGAGACAAAGAAGGACACTACATAATGATCAAGGGATCGATCCAAGAAGAAGATATAACAATTGTAAATATTTATGCACCCAACATAGGAGCACCTCAATACATAAGGCAAATACTAACAGCCATAAAAGGGGAAATTGACAGTAACACATTCATAATAGGGGAATTTAACACCCCACATTCACCCATGAACAGATCATGCAAAATGTAAATAAACAAGGAAACACAAGCTTTAAATGATACATTAAACAAGGTGGACTTAATTGATATTTATTGGACACTCCATCCAAAAACAATAGAATACACATTTTTCTCAAGTGCTCATGGAACATTCTCCAGGATAGATCATATCTTGGGTCACAAATCAAGCCTTGGTAAATTTAAGGAATTTGAAATTGTATCAAGTATCTTTTCCGGCCACAACGCCATGAGAGTAGATATCAATTACAGGAAAAGATCTGTAAAAAATACAAACACATGGAGGCTAAACAATACACTACTTAATAATGAAGTGATCACTGAAGAAATCAAGGAGGAAATTAAAAAAACCCTAGAAACAAATGACAATGGATACACAACGACCCAAAACCTATGGGATGCAGCAAAAGCAGTTATAAGGGGGAATTTATAGCAATACAAGCCCACCTTAAGAAGCAGGAAGCATCTTGAATAAACAACCTAACCTTGCACCTCAAGCAATTAGAGAAAAAAGAACAAAAAATCCCCAAAGCTAGCAGAAGGAAAGAAATCATAAAAATCAGATCAGAAATAAATGAAAAAGAAATGAAGGAAACAATAGCAAAGATCAATAAAACTAAAAGCTGGTTCTTTGAGAAGATAAAAAAAATAGATAAACCACTAGCCAGACTCATCAAGAAGAAAAGGGAGAAGACTCAAATCAATAGAATTAGAAATGAAAAAGGAGAAGTAACAACTGACACTGCAGAAATAAAAAAGATCATGAGACAGTACTAGAAGCAACACTATGCCAATAAAATGGACAATCTGGAAGAAATGGACAAATTCTTAGAAATGCACAACCTGCCAAGACTGAATCAGGAAGTAATAGAAAATATGAAGAGACAAATCACAAGCACTGAAATTGAAACTGTGATTAAAAATCTTCCAACAAACAAAAGCCCAGGACCAGATGGCTTCACAGGCGAATTCTATCAAACATTTAGAGAAGAGCTAACACCTATCCTTCTCAAAGTCTTCCAAAATATAGCAGAGGGAGGAACACTCCCAAATTCATTCTACGAGGCCATCATCACCTTGATACCAAAACCAGATAAGGATGTCATGAAGAAATGAAACTACAGGCCAATATCACTGATGAGCATAGATGCAAAAATCCTAAACAAAATACTAGCAAACAGAATCCAACAGCACATTAAAAGGATCATACACAATGATCAAGTGGAGTTTATTCCAAGAATGCAAGGAATCTTCAATATACGCAAATCTATCAATGTGATAAACCATATTAACCAATTGAAGGAGAAAAAACAAATGATCATCTCAATAGATGCAGAGAAAGCTTTTGACAAAATTCAACACCCATTTATGATAAAAACCCTGCAGAAAGTAGGCATAGATGGAACTTTCCTCAACATAATAAAGGCCATATATGACAAGCCCACAGACAACATCATCCTCAATGGTGAAAAACTGAAAACATTTCCACTATGATCAGGAGCAAGACAAGGTTGCCCACTCTGACCACTGTTATTCAACATAGTTTTGGAAGTTTTATCCACAGCAATCAGGGAATAAAAGGAAATAAAATGAATCCAAATCGGAAAAGAAGAAGTAAAAGTGTCACTGTTTGCAGATAACATGATACGATACATAGAGAATCCTAAAGATGCTACCAGAAAACTACTGGCGCTAATCAATGAATTTGGTAAAGTAGCAGGATACAAAATTAATGCACAGAAATCTCTGGCATTCCTATATACTAATGATGAAAAATCTGAAATTGAAATCAAGAAAACACTCCCATTTACCATTGCAACAAAAAGAATAAAATGTCTAGGAATAAACCTACCTAAGGAGACGAAAGACCTGTATGCAGAAAATTATAAGACACTGATGAAAGAAATTAAATATGATACAAATAGATGGAGAGATATACCATGTTCGTGGATTGGAAGTATCAACATTGTGAAAATGACTCTACTACCCAAAGCAATCTATAGATTCAATGCAATCCCTATCAAACTACCACTGGCATTTTTCACAGAACTAGAACAAAAAATTTCGCAATTTGTATGGAAACACAGAAGACCCCGAATAGCCAAAGCAATCTTGAGAACGAAAAAAGGAGCTGGAGGAATCAGGCTCCCTGACTTCAGACTATACTACAAAGTTACAGTAATCAAGACAGTATGGTACTGGCACAAAAACAGAAAGATAGATCAATGGAACAGGATAGAAAGCCCAGAGATAAACCCACGCACATATGTACACCTTATCTTTGATAAAGGTGGCAGGAATATACAGTGGAGAAAGGACAGTCTCTTCAATAAGTGGTGCTGGGAAAACTGGACAGATACATGTAAAAGTATGAGATTAGATCACTCCCTAACACCATACACAAAAATAAGCTCAAAATGGATTAAAGACCTAAATGTAAGGCCAGAAACTGTCAAACTCTTAAATGAAAACATAGGCAGAACACTTTATGACATAAATCACAGCAAGATCCTTTCTCACCCACCTCCTAGAGTAATGGAAATAAAAACAAACATAAACAAATGGGACCTAATGAAACTTCAAACCTTTTGCACAGCAAAGGAAACCATAGTCAAGACCAAAAGACAACCCTCAGAATGGGAGAAAATATTTGCAAATGAAGCAACTGACAAAGTATTAATCCCCCAAATTTACAAGCAGCTCATGCAGCTCAATAACAAAAAAACAAACAACCCAATCCAAAAATGGGCAGAAGACCTAAATAGACATTTCTCCAAAGAAGATATACAGACTGCCAACAAACACATGAAAGAATGCTCAACATCATTAATCATTAGAGAAATGCCAATCAAAACTACAGTGAGATATCATCTCACACCAGTCAGAATGGCCATCATCAAGAAATCTAGAAACAATAAATGCTGGAGAGGGTGTGGAGAAAAGGGAACACTCTTGCACTGCTGGTGGGAATGTGAATTGATTCAGCCACTATGGAGAACAGTATGGAGGTTCCTTAAAAAACTACAAATAAAACTACCATATGACCCAGCAATCCCACTACTGGGCATATACCCTGAGAAAACCAAAATTCAAAAAGAGTCATGAACCAAAATGTTCATTGCAGCTCTATTTACAATAACCCAGAGTTGAAAACAACCTAAGTGCCCATCATCGGATGAATGGATAAAGAAGATGTGCCCCATATATACAATGGAATATTACTCAGCCATAAAAAGAAACGAAATTGAGCTATTTGTAATGAGGTGGATAGACCTAGAGTCTGTCATACAGAGTGAAGTAAGTCAGAAGGAAAAAGACAAATACCATATGCTAACACATATATATTGAATTTAAGAAGAAAAAAATATGTGTCATGAAGAACCTAGGGGTAAGACAGGAATAAAGACACAGACCTATTGGAGAACGGACTTGACGATATGGGGAGGGGAAAGGGTGAGCTGTGACAGGGCGAGAGAGAGTCATAGACATATACACACTACCAAACGTAAGATAGATAGCTAGTGGGAAGCAGCCGCATGGCACAGGGATATCGGCTCGGTGGTTTGTGTCCGCCTGAAGAGGTGGGATAAGGAGGATGGGAGGGAGGAAGAAGCAAGAGGGAAGAGTTATGGGAACATATGTATATGTATAACTGATTCACTTTGTTATAAAGCAGAAACTAACACACCATTGTAAAGCAATTATACCCCAATAAAGATGTTAAAAAAAATCATATGACAATCTCAGTAGATATAAAAAAAAATTTGACAATATTCATCATCCGTTTACAATAAAAACTCTCAAGAAAGTGGGTATAAAGAGAATGTAACTAACTGAATAAAGCCCACATATGAAAAGCCAACAAGTAATATACTCAATGGTGCAAAGCTGAAAGATTTTCCTCTAAAATCAGGAACAAGACAAAGATGCCTACTCTCCCCACTTTCATCAAGCATAGTATTGGAACTTCTAACCAAAACAATAAGGCAACAAAAAGAAATGAATGGCATCCAGTTTGGAAAGGAGTAAGTAGAACTGTCACTATTTGCATATGGATTGATATTATATATAGAAATACTCTACCAAAAAAACTATTAAAGTTAATAAATGAATTCAGTAAATTTGCAGGATACAAAATCAATATACATAAACCTCTAGCATTTCTATACAGTAATAGCAAACTATCAGAAAGAGAAATTATGCAAACAATTCCATTTACAATTGCATCCAAAAAAGAAAAAATACATGGGACTAAATTTGACCAAGTAGGTAAAATTCCTGTGAAAAAAAAATTAATGAAAAAATTAAAGAAGACAAAAATAAATGGAAAAATATTCTGTGCACATGGATTACAAGAAGTAATAATGTTAATATATCCATACTACCCAAAACAATGGTCACATTCAATGTCATCCCTATCAAAATTCCAATGACATTTTCTACAGAAATAGACAATCGTATACAAATGAACTTATTTAGAAAACAGAAACAGACACACAGACTTAGAGAATGAATTTATGGTTACCAGGGGTAAAGGTAGGGAGGAGAAATAGATTGGGAGTTTGGGATTGACATGTACGCACTGCTATATTTAAAATAAAACACCATTCCATGAATAAAAAGAAATGGACAATTTTAAATTTGTATGGAAGCAAAAAAGACCCCAAGCAATTGCCAAAGCAATCTTCAGAAAAATAGTAAAGTGAAGGAATATTTTCCCTGATTTGAAACCATATTACAAGACTATAGTAATCAATACAGTATGGTATTGGCATAAAAAAAAAAGCAGACACGTAGATCAAAGGAACAGAATGGAGGGCCTAGAAATAAACTCACACTTATGTGGTCAATTAATATAAGACAACAGAGCCAAGAATATACAACTGTAAATTGACAGTCTCCTCAAGAAGTGGTGTGTTAAATTGGAACAGACTCATGTAAAAGAGTAAAACAGGGCCACTATCTTACATCATACAAAAATTACACAAAATGGAGTAAACACTTGAATGTAAGACCTGAAACCATAAAACTTCTAGAAGAATACAAAATTGTAAGCTCCTTGACATAGGTCTTGGAGATAAATTTTGATTCTGATACCAAGCTAAAGCAACAAAAGTAAACAACAACAAAACATGTGGGACTACATCAAACTAAAAAGCTTCTGCACACTAAAGGAAACTAACAGCAAAATTAAAGGACCATGTAAATTATATATATTTTAAGGGATGAATGTTCAAAATATATAAAGAACTTGTACACCCAATATAAAAAAAACGATTAATATGTGATCAGAATATCTGAATAGACATTTTTCTAAAGAAGACAAAAAGATACATAAAAAGATGTGCAAACTCACTAATCGTTAGGGAAATGCAAATTAAAACCACAATGAGATGTAACCTCAAACGTACTAGAATGGCTATTATCAAAAAGACAAGAAATAATAAGTGTTAATGAGGTTGTGGAGAAAAGAGATCTTTGTGTCCTGTTGGTGGGAATGTAAATTTGTGCAGTCACTATGGAAAACAGTATGGAAGTTCCTCAAAAAATTAAAAGTAAAATTACCACATGATCAAGCAATTCCAATTCTGGGTAATTATCTGAAGAAAACAAAGCACTAACTCAAAAAGATACATGAACACCTAGGTTTATAGCAGCATTATTGACAAGAGCCAAAATTAAAAAACAAACTATGTGCCCATAATGGATGATGAATAAAGAAAATGTGGTTTTTATATAAGATGGAACGTTAAATAACAAAAATGAATAAAATATTACTATTTGCAACAACTGTGATGTACCCCAAGGTGTTATGTTAAGTGAAATAAGTCAGACACAGAAAAACAAACACCATATATTATTTCTTATATGTGGAATTTAAAATAAATAAATAAACAGACAAAACAAAAAACAAGATCATAGATACAGTGAAAAGTTTGGTAGTTTTCAGAGATGAGGTATGTGGGAATGAGAGAAATGTGTGAGGGCACAAAATGTACATGCTTCCAGTTATAAAATAATCAAGTAATGGTGATGTAATGTACAGCATGTTGACAATAGTTAATTATACTGTATTTTATATTTAAAAGGTGCTATGAGAAAAGACCTTAAAAGTTCTCATCAGAAGAAAAAAAATTTATTTGTATCTATGTAAGGTGTTGAATGTTGACTAAGCTTATTGTACATTGTACAAAAATATCAAATCATTATGCTTTACACTGGAAATTAATATAACATTATATGTAAATTATTCTACAATTTTTTTAACATCTTTATTGGAGTACAATTGTTTACAATGTTGTGTTAGTTTCTGCTGTATAACAAAGTGAATCAGTTATATGTATACATATATTCCCATATGCCCTCCTTCTTGCACCTCCCTCCTACCCTCCCTATCCCACCCCTCTAGGTGGTCACAAAGCACCGAGCTGATCTCCCTGTTCTATGTAGCTGCTTCCCAATAGTAATCTATTTTACATTTGGTAGTGTATATATGTCAAAGCTACTCTCTCACTTTGTCCAAGCTTACCCATCCCCCTCCCCATGTCTTCAAGTCCAAGCTCTATGTCTGTGTCTTACTCCTGCTCCTAGGCACATCAGAAACTTTTTTTCTTCTCTCTTTTAGATTCTGTATATATATATGTGTTAGCATAGAGTATTTGTTTTTCTCTTTTGGACTTCACTCTGTTTGACAGACTCTAGGGCCATCCACCTAACAACAAATAATTTTGCTCCTTTTTATGGTCGAGTAATATTCCATTATATATATATATGTGCCATGCCTTCTTTATCCATTCATCTGTCAATGTACACCTAGGTTGCGTCCATATCCTGGCTACTGTAAATAGTGCTGCAATGAATATTGTGGTACATGACAATTTTTGAGTTATGGTTTTCTCAGGGTATATGCCCAGAGGTGGGATTTTTGGGTCATATGGTAGTTCTATTTTAGTTTTTTAAGGAACCTCCATACTGTTCTCCATAGTGGTTCTATCAATTTACATTCCCACCAACAGTGTAGGAGGGTTCCCTTTTCTCCACACCCACTCTATCATTTATTATTTGTGATATTTTGATGATGGCCATTCTGACTAGTGTAAGGTGATACCTTATTGTAGTGTTGATTTGCATTTCTCTAATGATTAGTGATGTTGAGCCTCTTTTCATGTGTTTGCTGCCAATCTGTATATTTTCTTTGGAGAAATGTCTGTTTTGCTCATCAGACCATTTTTGGATTGCATTTTTTAATTTATTGATATTGAGCTGCAAAAAGTGCGTGTATATTTTGGAGATTAATCCTTTCTCAGTTGCTTTATTTACAAATATTTTCTCCCATTCTGAGGGTGGTCTTTTCATCTTGTTTATGATTTCCTTTGCTGTGCAAAAGCTTTTAAGTTTCATTAGGTCCCATTTGTTAATTTTGGTTTTTATTTCCATTTGTCTAGGAGGTGGGTCAAAATGGATCTTGCTGTGATTTATGTCATAGAGTGTTCTGCCTGTTTTCCTCTAAGAGTTTTATAGCGTCTGGCCTTACATGTAGGTCTTTACACCATTTTGAGTTTATTTTTGTGTATGGTGTAAGGAAGTGTTCTTATTTCATTCTTTTACATGTAGCTTTCCAGTTTTCCCAGCACCAATTGTTGAAGAGGCTGTCTTTTTTCGATTGTATATTCTTGTCTCCTATGTCAAAAATAAGTTGACCATATGTGTGTGGGTTTATCTCTGGGCTTTCTACCCTGTTCCATTTATCTATATTTCTGTTCTTGTGCCAGTACCATGCTGTCTTGATTACAGTAGCTTTGTAGTATAGAGTGAAGTGAGGGATCCTGATTCTTCCAGCTCCATTTTTCTTTCTCCAGATTGCTTTGACTATTCAGGGTCTTTCGTGTTTCTATACAAATTGTACAATTTTTTTTCGAGTTCTCTGAAAAATACCATTGGTATCTTGATAAGGATTGCATTCAGTCTGTAGATTATTTGGGTAGTATAGTCATTTTCACAATGTTGATTCTTCCAATCCAAGAACATGGTATATCTCTCCATCTGCTTTTATGTTCTTTAATTTCTTTCATCAGTGTCTTATACTTTTCTGCAGACAGGTCTTTTTTCTCCTTAGGAAAGTTTATTCCTAATATTTTCTTCTTTTTGTTGTATGCTAAATGGGAGTGTTTCCTTAATTTCTCTTTCAGGTCTTTCATCATTAGTCTATAGGAATGTAAGTGATTTTTGTGCATTAATTTTGTATCCTGCTACTTTACCAAATTCGTTGGTTGCCTCTAACAGTTTTCTAGAACTATCTTTATTTTTCTATATATATAGTATCATGTCATCTGCAAACAGTGACAGCTTCACTTCTTCTTTTCTGATTTGGAAACATTTTACTTCTTTATCTTCTCTGATTGCTGTGGCTAAAACTTCTAAAACTACGTTGAATAATAGTGGTGAGAGTGGGCAACCTTATCTTCGTCCTGATCTTAGAGGAAATGGTTTCAGTTTTTCACCATTGAGAACAATGTTGGCTGTAGGTTTGTCATATATTGCCTTAATTATGTTGAGGTAGGTTCCCTCTATGCTCACTTTCTGTAGAGTTATTACCATAAATGGGTGTTGAATTTTGTCAAATGCTTTTTCTGCCTCTATTGAGATTTTCATATAGTTTTTATCCTTCAGATTTTTAATATGGTGTATCACATTGACTGTTTTGCATATACTGAAGAATCCTTGCATTCCTTGGATAAAACCAAAATTGATCATGGTGTATGATCCTATTAATGTGCTGTTGGATTCTGTTTGCTAGTATGTTGTTGAGTATTTTTGCATGTACGTTCATCAGTGATATTGGCCTGTAGTTTTCTTTTTTGTGACATCTTTGTCTGGTTTTGGTATCAGGGTGATGGTGGCCTCATAGGATGAGTTTGGTAGTGTTCCTCCCTCTGCTGTACTTTGGAAGACTTTGAGAAGGATAGGTGTTAGCTCTTGTCTAAATGTTTCATAAAACTCACCCGTGAAGACATCTGGTCCTGGGCTTTTGTTTGTTGGAAGATTTTTAATCACAGTTTCAATTTCAGTTCTTGTGATTGGTGTGTTCATTTTTTCAATTTCTTCCTGGTTCATTCTTGGAAATTTGCACTTTTCTAAGAATTTGTCCCTTTCTTCCAGGTTGTCCATTTTATTGACATATTGTTACTTGTAGTAGTCTCTCATGATCCTTTGTATTTCTGCAGTGTAATTTGTTACTTCTAAATATCCATTTTCAATTTTGTTGATTTCAGTCTTTTCCCTTTTTCTTCTTGATGAGTCAGGCTAATGGTTTTTCAATTTTTTTTTTACCTTCTCAATGAAACAGCATTTAGTTTTATTGATGTTTGCTATTGTTTCCCTCATTTATTTTTCTTTTATTTCTGATCTGAACTTTATAGTTTCTTTTCTTCTGCTAACTTCGCTTTTTGTTGTTGTTGTTGCTCTTTCTCTAATTGCTTTAGGTGTAAGGTTAGGTTGTTTATTTGAGACTTTGTCTAGTTTCTTGAGGTAGGATTGTATTGGTATAAGCTTCCCTCTAAGACTGCTTTTGTTGCATCCCATAGGTTTTGGGTCATTGTGTTTTCATTGTCATTTCTTTCTAGGTATTGTTTGATTTGTTCTTTGATTTCTTCAGTGATCTCTTGGTTA
The DNA here is from genome assembly GCF_059928025.1 of Delphinapterus leucas. Taxonomy (NCBI): domain Eukaryota; kingdom Metazoa; phylum Chordata; class Mammalia; order Artiodactyla; family Monodontidae; genus Delphinapterus; species Delphinapterus leucas. The sequence continues at coordinate 62,788,584 of NC_143150.1, read as the reverse complement.
TTTTGTAGTCTATTGTTTAGCCACCTTGTGCTTGTATTTTTTACATATTTTTCCCGTAATTAATATCTAATCTCATAGCGTGTGGTCAGAAAAAATACTTGATACAATTTCAATTTTCTTAAATTTACTGAGGCTTGATTTGTGACCCAAGATATGATATAACCTAGAGAATGTTTCAGGTGTGCTTGAGAAGAAAGTTTATTCTGTTGTTTTTGGATGGAATGTCCTCTAAATATCAAATAAGTGTCTGATCTAATGTGTCTTTTAAAGCTTGTGTTTCCTTATTGATTTTCATTTTGTATGATCTGTCCATTGGTGAAAGTAGTGTGTTAATGTCCCCTACTCTTATTGTGTTACTGTTGATTTCCCCTGTTTGACTTTAGCATTTACCTTATGTATTAAGGTGCTCCTATGTTGGGTACATAAATATTTACAATTGTTATATCTTCTTCTTGGATTGATCCCTTGATCATTATGTAGTGTCCTTCTTTGTCTCTTGTAATAGTCTTTATTTTAAAGTCTATTTTATCTGATATGAGAATTGCTACTCCAGCTTTCTTTCGGTTTCAATTTGCATGGAATATATTTTTCCATCCCCTTACTTTCAGTCTGTATGTGTCTCTAGGTCTGAAGTGGGTCTCTTGTAGACAGCATATATATGGGTCTTATTTCTGTATCCATTCAGCCAGTCTGTGTCTTTTGGTTGGAGCAATTAATCCATTTACATTTAAGGTAAATATTGATATGTATGTTCTTATTACCATTTTCTTAATTGTTTTCAGTTTGTTATTGTAGGTCTTTTCCTTCTCTTGTGTTTCTTGTCTAGAGAAGTTTCTTTAGTATTTGTTTGTAGTTGGTTTGTTGGTGCTGAATTCTCTTAACTTTTGCTTGTCTGTAAAGGTTTTAATTTCCCTGTAGAATCTTAATGATATCCTTGCTGGGTAGAGGAATCTTGGTTATATTTTTTTCCCTTTCATCACTTTAAATATGTCCTGCCACTACCTCTGGCTTGCAGAGTTTCTGCTGAAAAATCAGCTCTTAACCTTATGGGGTTTTGCTTGTGTGCTATTTGTTGCTTTTCCCTTGCTGCTTTTAATATTTTTTCTTTTAATTTAATTTTTGATAGTTTGATGAATATGTGTCTTGGTGTGTTTCTCCTTGGATTTATCCTGTATGGGACTCTCTGTACTTCCTGGACTTTATTGATTATTTCCTTTCCCATGTTAGGGATATTTTCAACTATGATCTCTTCAAATATTTTCTCAGATCATTTCGTTTTGTTTTCTTCTTCTGGGACCCCTGTAAGTCAAAAGTTGGTGCATTTAATATTTTCCCAGAGACTGTCCTCAATTCTTTGCATACTTTTTTCTTTACTCTGCTCTACAGCAGTTATTTCCACTATTTTATCTTCCGGCTCACTTATCCATTCTTCTGCCTCAGTTATTCTGTTATTGATTCCATCCAGAGTATATTTAATTTCATTTATTGTGTTGTTCATCATTGTTTGTTTGCTCTGTAATTCTTCTAGGTCCTTGTTAAATGTTTCTTGTATTTTCTCCATTCTATATCTGAGATTTTGGATTATCTTTACTCTCATTACTCTGAATTCTTTTTCAGGTAGACTGTGTATTTCCTCTTCATTTTTTTGGTCTAGTGGGATTTTACCTTGCTCCTCCATCTGCTGCATATTTCTCTCTTTTCTCATTTTCTTTAACTTACTGTGTTTGGGGTCTACTTTTCACAGGCTGCTGGTTTATAGTTCCCATTATTTTTGGTGTCTGCTTCCAGTGGGTGAGGTTGGTTCTTTAGCTTGTGTAAGCTTCCTGGTGGAGCAGACTGGTGTCTGTGTTCTAGTTTCTGAGACTGTATCTTGTCCTTCTTGTTGGCAGGGTTGTCTCCAGTGATGTTTTTTGGAGTGTCTGTGAACTTAGTAATACTTTAGGCAGCGTCTCTGCTAATGAGTGGGGTTGTGTTCCTGTCTTGCTAGTTGTTTGTTATGGGGCATCCAGCACTGGACTTTGCTGGTGGTCCGGTGGAACTGGGTCTTACATTGAGATGAAGATCTCTGGGAGACTTCTTGCCAGTTGATAGTACATGTGGACAGAAGGTTTCTGGTGGTCCAATGTCCTGGACTCGGCTCTCCCACCTCGAAATCTCAGGCCTGACACCCGGCCAGAGCACCAAGTCAATGCCAGCCACATGGCTCCAAAGAAAAGGAAGAGAGAAACAATGCTTCCTAGTGTTTGGAAACTTTTCCTCCTTCACAACTTCCTTCTGGCAGTAAAGGTCCCATCCCTATTCTTTTGTCTCTTTTTTTTCTTTTGCCCTACCCAGTTTCATGGGGATTTTCTTGCCTTTTAGGAAGTCTGAGGCCTTCTGCCAGCGTTCAGTACGTATTCTGTAGGAGTTTTTACATATGTAGATATATTTTTAATGTATTTGTGAGGAGGAAGGTGATCTCCACATCTTACTCCTCCACCATCTTGAAGGTCACCCCTCCAAATTTTTTAAAAGTAATAAATCAAAAAATAAATGAAACATCATAACAAAGAAAAGACAAGCATCCCATAGTTTCACCAATTAATTCTAATAAGTAATTTAAAAAATATCAATCCTTTTATATTTTTCCAAAAAACTGAAGAGGTGGAAATACCCCAAAGTTCATTTTACAAAGCTATCATTATCCTGATACAAAATACAGTACAGGACACAAGAAGAAATAAACATACAGTCCAATGTCCCTGATGAATATAAATACAAAATGTCTCAACCAAAATAATAGCTAACCTAATTCAACAGTACATTAAAATGGTCATATACTATAATCAAGTTAGATTCATCATTGGAATGCAAGGATGGTTCAACATATACAGATCAATAAATTTGATACATCACATTAATGGATGAAATAAAAAATCATATCATTATAATTTCCATAGATGCAGGAAAAGCATTTTACAAAAAACAATATTATTTTATGATGATAACTCTAAACTGATTGTGTATAGGTGGAACATAAATGAGCATAACAGAAGTCATATATGACAAGCCCTCAGCTAACATCATACTCATTGATGAAACTTTGAAATATTTTCCTCTAATATTAGGGAAAACAGTCACCTCTCTCACTACTCTTTTTTATATAATATAAATCCTTGGCAGAATATCTGGAATTAAAAGTAATATATATATATATATATATATATCCAAATCATAAATGATGAAGTATAATTTTCTGTTTTCCAATGATATGATTTTATATGTAGAGAATCCTTAAGACACCACAAAAGCCTTTAGAACTAATTGACAAGTTCTGTAAAGTTGGAGGAGACAAATCAATATACAAATATTTACTGCATTTCTGTACACAACACCAATTTATCTAAAAATATTAAAGAAAACAATTACATTTACAATGGCATCAAAACAATGAAATACTTAGGAATAAATTTAACCACATAGATAAAAGATTTGTACACTGAAAAGTATCAGACATTGATAGAAGTCGTTAGAGAAGACACAAGTAATTTTAAAGATATCCCATATTCATGGATTGGAAGATTAATATTAATAAATTGTCCATACTACTCAAAGCCATCTGTAGATTCAATGTGATCCTAAAAAGATTCCAATGGCAATTTTTATAGAAATAGAAAAAGCAATTCTAAAATTTGTATGGAATCACAATGGAGTCTGAAAATCCAAAGCAATCATTAGAAAGAAGAACAAATCTGGAGGCATCTTTCTTCTTGATTTGAAACTATATTACAAATCTATAATAATCAAGAGAGTATGGCACTGGAATAAAAGCAGATACATATAGCAATGGAACAGAATTGAGATACCATTAATAAACCTATGCATATACTTGACAAGGGAGCCAAAATACTCGAAGGGAAAATAATAGTCTTTTCAATAAATGGTGCTGGGAAAACGGGATATTCACATACAGAAGAATTAAACTGGATCCCTATCTTAAAACGCTAACAAAATTTTACTCCAAATGGACTTAAAACTTAAATTTAAGACATGAAACCATAAAATCATAGAAGAAATCATAGGGGGAAATCTCCTTAACATTTATCTTAGCAACAATTTCATGGATATGGTACTGAAAGCGCAAGCAAAATAGGAAATATAAACAAATGGAATTGCATCTACCTAAAAAGCTTCTGAACAGCAAACCAATGATGAACGAAATGAAAAGGCAACATATGGAATCAGAAAAGTGTTTTGCAAATTGCATATGACAAGGGGCTAGTATCTAAAATATATAAGATAATTATACAGTTTAAAAGCAAAAACAAAACAAAATGAAACAAAATTATCTGATTTTATAAAAATGGGCCAAGGACCTGAGAGGACATTTTTTCAAAGAGGATATTCAAATGGCCAACAGGGACATGGAAAAGTGTTCAATATTACTAATCATCAGGAACGTGCAAAATCACAATGACATGACACATCTCACCTGTTAGAATGGCTATTATTAAAAAGACAAGAAAAATAAAGACAAGGAATAACAGGTGCTGACAGTAATGTGGAGAAAAAAGAACTATTTTACCCTGTTGGTTCAAATGTAAATTGGTATGGCCATTATGGAAAACAGGATGGAGGTTTCTCAAAATAATAAAAAATAGTACACTCTCATATGATACAGCATTTCCACTTCTGGGTTTATATCCAAAGGAAATTAAATCACTGTCTTGAAGAGACAGACCCATGAATAGAGAAAATATTATGTATAAATGTTATATATAGTATGATATAATATATATACACGCACCTATATATTCATATAGATATGGATATTATTTAACCATAAAATGAAAATAATTCTGCCACATGGGATTATATGGACAAAACTTGAGGTCATTATGGTAAGTGAAATAAATCAGACTGAGAAAGACAAATACTGTATAATCTTACTCATAAATGGAATAAAGAGAAACTGAACTCATAGAAAGAGAAAACAGATTGTTGCCAGGTGTGGGATGTTGCTGGTGGAAATGGATGCTGGTGGCCAAAGGGTACAAAATTCTAGTTACTAAATGAATAAGTACTTGGGATGTAATGTATGGCATGGGGACTATAGTTAACAATAAGATATTGTATATTTGAAAGTTGCTAAGAGTGTAAATCCTAAAAGTTCTCACCACGACAAAATTAATTGTAGCTATGTGAGGTTATGGATGCAACTAATATTATTATAGTAATCATTTTTCAATATGTACATATATCAAATTATTACTTTGTGTGCCTTAAGCTTACACATCATTATATGTCAATTATATCTAAATAAAAGTGAATGAAAGTGCAGGTGAAAAAAAATAAAATGTCAGAGAGAAAAATATCTGGGAGCTGCCAAGTGGATTTTTCCCTATGTTTCCTTCTACGATTTTATGGTTCAGGTCTTACATTTAAGTCTTTGATCTATTTTGAGTTATTTTTTGAGAGTGCTGTAAGTTACAAGTCCAGTTTTATTATTTTACATGTAGATATCCAATTTTACCAACACCATTTATTGAAAAGACTATCCTTTACCCATTGGTAGTTTTTGGTGAATTTGTCAGGGATTAGTTGACCGTATATGCATAGGTTAATCTCGGGGCTATATATTCTGTTCCATTCATCTATGTGTCTGTTTTTATGTCAATTTCATAAGTTTTGACTACTATAGCTTTGTAATGTAGTTTGAAATCAGGAAGTGTGATGCTTTCAACGTTCTTCTTTCTCAAGACTGTTTTGCCTATTAGGATATGTTCATGGTTCTATATAAATTTTATGATTTTGTTCTCTTACTGTGAAAAAAGCAATTGGGATTTTGATAGAGGTTGCATTTAATCTGTAGATTTCTTAGGAGTGTATAAACATTTTAACAGTATTAATTCTGATCCATGACTTGTGATATCTTTCCATTTTTGGGGACTTATCAAAGTTCTTTTTTCATGTTAAAATGTATTGAATGTATAATAAGACACCTTATTATTCTTGCATAAGGCTGGAGAAATTATATTAAAATACTATACAAAATGAGTCTGGCCTTTTAAAGACTGCCTTTTCATTGTATTTTTGTTGGAAATTTGTGTATATAATGTCATACTATAATAACACATTCACTTTATATCTCTGTGGACTTAAGTCATATTTTGTTTAGAGTAGTCAACAACCTCAAATTCAGTGTTTGTGTTATTTTATGCCCCATATATCTTTTTTCAAGCTTTATTGAGATATAATTGACATGTAACTTTGGGTAAGTTTAAGATGTACAACGTAGTGATTATATATAAGTATATAGAGCAAAATGATTAACATAATAAAATTAGTTAACACATCCATCACCTCACATAGTTACTTTTTTTTCCTTTTTAATGGTGAAAATTTTAAAATATGCTCTCTTAGAAAAGTTCATACATAGAATAGAGTATTATTAACTATAGTAACCGTGCTACACATTACATCCCCAGAACTTGTACGTCTTGTAACTGGAAACTTGTCTTAGGGTTTTAAGAATACAGATCATTCACCATCTTGGTTAAATTTACATGTAGTTTTTTTTTTTTTTATGCTCTTGTATTGCATTTTCATTGTGCTTGTATAAAAACACAATTTTCTTTGTATATTGATTTTGTTTTTTGTTTTGGTGGAGTCTTTTAAGGGTATGTTTTAGAAAGGCATGTCATCTGCAAACAGAGACACTTTTACCACTTCTTTCCTGATTTGAGTTTTCACTCTTTTTCTTGCCTAATTGCTTGAACTAGAACTCCCATTACTGTGGTTGATAGGAGTGACAAGAGTGGGCAGTCTTGTCTTGTTCCTAAACATAAAGGAAGAAATTTCAATTTTTACCATTGAGTATGATTATCAATATGGGTTTTTTAAAATGTATTATGTTGAGGTACATAGCTTCTATGGGAAATTTGCAATAGTTTTTATCATGAAAGAATATTGAATTTTGTCAAATGCTTTATCTGCATCTCTTGAGATAATCATAAGATTTTTGTTCATTACTTTGTCAAAGTGGTGCATTTCATTTATTGATTTGCTTATATTGAACAATCTTTACACTTCAGGGATAAATCTCACTTGATTATGATGTATGATCTTTATATTGTTCTGTTCACTTAGGTTTGCTTGTATTTTGTTGAGGATTTTTGCATCTACACTCATGAGGGCAATTGGATTATATTTTTCTTTTCTTGTAGAGTTCTCATCTGACTTTGGTATCAGGGTGACACTAGCTATAAGAAATGAGTTTGAAAGTGCCCCTCCCTCATTAATAGTTTCAATTTATTTTGAGAAGATTGATATTAATTCATCTTTATATGATTTACAGATTTCAGCAGTGATGCCATATGGTCTTGGACTTTATATTGTTGGGAGAACTTGATTACTGATTCAGTCTTGTTACTTGTTATTGATCTGTACAAATTATCTAATTCTTCATGATTCACTCTTGGCAAGTTGTATGTTTTTAGGAATGTATCCATTAACTCTAGATTATCCAGTTAAGTGAAGTATAATTGTTTATAGTAATCTCTTTTGTGTGTGTGTGTGTGGTATCAGTTGCAATGTCTCCTCTTTCATTTATTGTTTTATTTATTTGGGTCTTCTCACTATTCTTCTTATTTAATCCAGCTAAGATTTTTGATTTTGTACATATTTTCAACAAAGAAACTCTTAGTTTCTAATATTTTATATTGTTCTTCTGGTCTCTATTTCATTTATTTCTGCTCTAATCTTAATTTTTCCCATCCTTTTGCTTATTTTGGGCTTAGTTTGTTCTTATATTTTTAGTTCCTTGAGGTGTAAAGTTAGATTTATTAGATATGTATTTTTAATATAGGCAATTACACTATGAAATTCCTTCTTATAATTACCTTGCTACATCCCTTAAGTTTTGTATGTTGTGTTTCCATTTTATTTGTCTCAAGATATGTTTTTGATCTCTTAATTTCTTTTTTTACCCATTGATTTTTCAGGAGTGTATTGTTTAATTTCCACATATCCGTGGATTTTCCAGCTTTCCTCCTCTTATAGATTTCTAGTTTCATACAATTGTTGTTGAAATAATTTCAATTACCTTAGACTTGTTAAGACTTACCTTTTGATCTAATATATGATCTATTGGAGATTATTCCATGTGTGCTTGAGAAGAATGTATATTTTGCTGTTGTTGAGTGTAATGTTTAGTACACATCTGTTAGGTCTATTTAGTGTATAGTGTTGCTCAAGTCCACTCTTTCCTTACTAAATTTTTGTCTGAATGATGTATCCATTGTTGATATGGGATTTTAAACTTCCCTACTATTATTGTATGCTCTCTATTTCTTCATTCATATCTGTTAGTAATTGCTTATTATATTTAGGTGCTCTTATGTTGTGTGCATATATATTTATAATGGTTATGTTCTCTTTATGATTGGCCAGTTTATTATTATATAATGACCTCCTTTCTTTTGTTACAGTTTTTGACTTAAAGTCTACTTGTCTGATGTAAGTATAGCTACTTATGCTCTCTTTTGTTTTCCATTTAAATGGAATAACTTTTTCTCTTTGTTTTCAGTCTATGTGTGTTTTGAAATCTGAAATGAGTCTCTGGTTGGCAGTGTATGGTAGCTTTTGTTTTTTAACCATTCAGTCCTTCTATGGTTTTGATTTGAGTATTTAGTCTGTTTATATTTTAGATAGTTATTAATAGGTTAGGACTCAAAATGGAATAAAGCTTTAAACATAAGGACTGAAACCATAAAACCCAGAGAAGAAAACAGGGGAAATGTTCCTTGACATTGGTCTTGAACAATATTTCTTGATATGACACACAAAACAAAGTATAAAAGCAAAAATAGACAAGTGGGACTAAACTGAATTTTTTCTGCACATAAGGGAAATAATCAACAAAATAAAAAGGCTACTTACAGATTGGGAGAAAATATCTGCAAACTATGTATCTGGTAGAGTTAATATCCAAAATTTATAATGAACACCTACATTTCAATAGAAAAGCAAAAACAATAAATAATTTAATTAAAATATGGGCAAATAACTGAATAGTCATTTATCAAAAGAAGACATACAAATGGTCAATAAGCAAATAAAAATGTGCTCAGAAGTATTAAAAATACAAATCAAAAGCACAATGAGATATCACCTCATACCTATCAGAATGGCTATTATCAGATAACCAAATATAACAAGTGTTGGTGAGGGTGTGGGAGAAGGGAATCCTTTGTACATTTTAGGTGGGAATATAAATTGGTGCAGCCACTATGGAAAGCAATATGGTGGTTCCCCTAAAAATTTATAAATAAGAATACCATAAAATCCAGAAATCTCACCTCTGCACATATATATCCAAATAAAATAAAATCATTACCTTGAAGAGATGTCTACACTCCCATGTTCACTGCAACATTATTTACAACAGCTAAGACATGGAATCAAGCTAAATGTCCATCAACATTTGAATGGATTAAAAAAATTGGTATATACATACAATGGCAGAATTTCCAGCCTTCAAAAGAAGAAAATATGAGAAGTCAGGATGGTGGAGGAGAGAGGGAGGATGTGGAGTTCATCTCTCCCCACAAATGCATCGAGTACATCTACAAGTGGAACAATTCTCACAGAGCACCAGCTGAATACTAGCAGTAGACCTCAGATACCTAAAGTACCAGAACGATCACCACATAACCGGGTAGGATGAAAGAAAGAAGAAGGGAAAAGGAAGAGGAAAGGAAGCAGGATGAGACCTGTGCCCCTGGTGTGGGAGGTGAAGGAGAGGTTCCTCTATCAGGGGAAGCCCCCTCACTGGCAGGAAGTTCAGTTGGAACAGAAGGGAAACTTTGGGGGCTATTGGAGGAGAGTGTAGCAACTGGTCTGTAGCAGGCAGGACAGAATGAGACATACACTGATGGTCCCTGCCACAGCCCTGCATGCTCCAGCCTGAGATGTGTGTCTGCCAATGAGGATGGGGACTGAGTGCTGGAACGGGGGTGTGGAGAGTAAACCTGGTAAGAGGACTGTTATTGGCTGTGAGGAGACAGACTGAGGGTATGGGAGTGAGGAAATCTGCAACTGGGAATGCTTGTGGAGGAAACCCAGACTGCCATAGAAGCGAAGCATCATTGAGTGACTTGCAAGGGACAGGGCCACATTGCAGCCTCTCTCCGCATTCACTGTCCACTGCCTCCCTGGGCACTAAGAAGGGCTCTTGCCTGGGCCGACTTTCTTGCACCTGCGGCTGCTGGCTCCACCATGCAACCCATCCCCACCAGAGCTCCCGTGACCCTACTGGCTGCCGACTCCTCCTCTGCACCACTTCTTTGCCATGGCCAGCACTTTCTTGACCCCAGCCACCACTCCTTCCAGGCCCCCTCCTCACCAGAGTGGACTCGTGTGCTCCAGGACAGCTTTGGAAGCAGCTCCCTGTGGGTGGCCCACATGCAGAAGTGAAGCTGAGACCACAGTTGAGCCCCAAAGGCCATGAAAATAATGAAGAAAAGCTGAAACCTCTCCTTGCAGCTGTGCAAATTGACACCCCACCAACCAGCTTTGTAAACTCAGTGCATACAGAATATCTGAACAGACAATGAGTGATACTGAAGACAAGACGGGTCTAGCTTTAGCAACTGTAGACTTTGTGGGCACATTCATGTGGGGGTTGGGCCAGGCCAGAGTCTGAGCTGCCCCCATAGCACTCACAGCATGTCAAGATCCGTGATTATTGCAATCCTAGGACCTGACTTCATTGGAGCTATGCTGGTGACCTGGTGAAAACAATGTCTGAGAGACACCATACCAATTGCTGGCATACAACAGTTAAGGTGGGGCTGAAAGCAGTGCCAACAGCAGTGTAATCTGAGAGCTCACACAACGGGTGAAAAGTAACATAACAGAGTATGTGCACAGGTGAGCAACTCCAGAGGAAGAATACTCAGTGGCTTCCCTCCCAATGGGAGTGCTCCAATCCCACCTACCTTGCACCACAGATGAGAAACACAGCTAATAAACTGATCTGGGGGACTCTACTCCAACAACTAGAGAGCAGACCCCATCTCTGACAAGGCAGTGACAACAACAGAGCAAAGAGAAAGCCCTGTTCAATATCCAGTGCAAGTTCTGGACACCACAACATCAGTCACACCTCCTATCAAGGGGATAACAACCAGCATACACTGAAGAAAGAGGTGGCAGATATCTATGCTGAAAACAGCCCTTGCACCAAAAATATTAAACCCACCCAGGCTACACAGGGATGTTCTCACATAAAAAGAGCCCTTCAAGTCAGTTTGGGGGCCTGTCATTGGGAGGAAGAACCCCCACAGCATTTAGCCTTAAAGGCCAATTGGGATTGTGTGCAGGAGATCCACAGGGCTGGCGTAAACAGAAACTCGACTCATGAAGGGTGCACACAGTTCTCAGGTGCACTGAGACCCAACACAGAGAAGTACCTTCATAGCAAATTGGGCTACACCTACCTAGTTGTCATAGAGGGTCATTGGGAGAGGGGACGATCAACAATAGTTCACTGTGGGGGCTAGGACACAGGTAACAGAAGCCCGAGGGAATATTGATCAGAGTGAGCTCTCCTGGAGGCCCACATTTTGACACCAAGACCTGTTCCCCCCAGCAACATGCAGGGTCCAGTTCTGGAAAACCTCAGGCCAAACAACCAGTAACATAAAAACACAACACCACCCATTAGAAGACAGGATGTCTAAAGTCATTCTGAGTTCATAACAACCTCAAAATACAAATCTTGGCATGGTCCTGCCCATCACAGGAAAAAGACCCAGCTCAATACATCAGAGGGAAGGTACCTTTCCCTCCCACCAGGAAGCATGCACAAAGCCTGGGACCAAACTAACCCACTAGGGAGCAGAAACCAGAAGCAAGAGTAACTAAAATCCTGCAGCCTAAGGAAAGGAGAACATAAGCACAGAGATTAGACAAAATGATACTACAAAGAAAGATGTTGCAAATGAAGGAACAAGATAAAAACCCACAAGAACAACTAAATGAAGAGGAGATAGACACCTTATCTGAAAAAGAATTCTCAGTAATGATATTAAAGATTATCCAAAATCTCAGAAAAAGAATGAAGGCACAGATCAAGAAGATACAAGAAATGTTTAAGAAGGAGTTAGAAGATTTAAAGAACAAAGTTGAACAATACAATAATTGCAAGGAAAAATACACTAGAAGGAATCAATAGCAGAACAACTATGGGAGAAGAATGAATAAGTGTGCAGGAAGACAGAGTGGTGGAAATCAATGCCACAAAACAGAAGAAAGAAAGAAAAGAAATGAGGGCAGTCTCATAGACTTCTGGGGCAGCATTAAGTGCACCAACTTTCACATTATAGGGATCCCAGAAGGAGACAAGAAAGACAAAGAACCTGAGAAAATATTTGAAGATATTATAGCAAAAAAACTTCCCTAACATGAGAAAGGAAACACTCACTCAAGTCCAGGAAGCACAGAGAGTCCCCTACAGGATGAACTCAAGGAGAAACACAACAAGACACATATTAATCAAATGGAAAAAGATTAAAGACAAAGAAAAAATATCAAAAGCAACAAGGGTAAAGCAACAAAAAAGGTAAAACCCAATCCCCAGAAGGTTATCAGGTGATTTTTCAGCAGAAAGTCAACAGCCCAAAAGGGAGTGGCACAATATATCTCAAGTGCTGAAAGGGAAAAACCTACAACCAAAAATATTCTACCCAGCAAGGCTCTCAGTCAGATTTGACAGAGAAACTTAAAGCTTTACAGACAATTGAAAGCTAAAAGAATTCATCATCACCAAACCAGCTTTAAAATAAGTGCTAAAGGAACATCTCCAGGTGGGAAAGAGACCAACAACTTAAAACAACTTTTTACATATATAGACTGCTATATCAAAATCCCATGGGAAGAGCAAAACAAAAAACTACAATAGATACACACAAAAGCAAAAGAAACTCAAACACAATACTCAAGATGGTCACCAAACCATAAGGGAAGAGAACAAAAGATGAAGGGAAGAAAAAAGACCTACAAAAACAAATCCCAAACAATTAACAAAATGGCAAGAAGAACATACATATCAATAATTACCTTAAATGTAAATGGATTAAATGCTCCAGACATAGACTGGTTGAATGGATATAAAAACAAGACCCATATATATGCTGTATACAAGAGACCAACTTCAGACCTAGGGACACATACAGACTGAAAGTGAGGGAATGGAAAAAGATATTCCATGCAAATTGAAATAAAAAGAAAACTGGAGTAGCAATACTCATACCAAAAAAATAGATTTTAAAATAAAGACTGTTACAAGAGACAAGGAAGGACAGTATATAACAACCAATGGATCAATACAAGAAAAAGTTATAACAATTGTAAATAATTGTAAATATATGCTCACCCAAAATAGGAGCACCTCAATATATTAAGGCAAATGATAACAGCCATAAAAGAGAATATTGAGGGTAACACAATAATAGTGGGTGTCTATGACACTCCACTTAGACCAATGGATAGATCATCCAGACAGAATCTTAATAAGGAAACACAAACCTTAAGTGACACATTAGACCAGGTAGACTTATTAGATATTTATATGACATTGCATCCAAAAGCAGCAGAATACACATACTTCTCAAGAGCACATGGAACATTCTCCAGGATAGATCACATGGTGGGCTACAGATCAATCCTCAGTAAATTTAAGAAAATGAAAACCATATCAGGCATCTTTTCCAACCATAATGCTATGAGAGGAAAAATCAATTACAAGAAAAAAAAAAAAACTAAAACAAAAACACATGGAGGCTAAACAATATGATACTAAACAACCAATAGATCACTGAAGAAATCAAGGGGGAAATCAAACACTACCTGGAGACAAGTGACAATGAAGACATGATGATCCAAAACCTATGGGAGGAAGCAAAATCAGTTCTAACATGGAAGTACATAGTAATACAATCTTATTTAGGAAACAAGAAAACCTCACATAAACATCCTAACCTTACACATAAAGCAAGTAGAGAAAGAAGAAAAAACAAAACATAAATTTAATAGATGAAAATAAATCATAAAGATCAGAGAAGAAATAAATGAAGTAGAGATGAAGAAAACAATAGCAAAGATCAATGAAATTAAAAGCCATTTTTGAGAAGATACACAAAATTGATAAACTTTTAGCTAAACTCATCAAGAAAAAAGGGAGAGGACTCAAATCATTAATACTAGAAATGAAAAAGGAGAAGTTACAATGGACACAACAGAAATGCAAAGCATCATAAGAGACTACTATAAGCAACTATATGTCAATTCAATGGACAATCTAGAAGAAATGGACAGATTCTTAGAAAAGTACAAGCTTCCAAGATTAAACCAGGAAGAAACAAGCTTTTGCTATCAAACATGTAGTGAAGAGTTAGCAACTATCCTTTTAAAAGTATTCAAAAAAATTGCAGGAGAAGGAACTTTCCCAAGCTCATTCTGCGAGGCCACCATCACCTTGATACCAAAACCAGAGAAAGATGTCAAACAAAAAAGAAAATTACAGGCCAATATCACTGATGAACATAGATGCAAATATCCTCAACAAAATACTAACAAACAGAATCCAACAACACATTAAAAGGATCATAAACCATGATCAAGTGGAATTTATCCCAGTGATGCAAGGATTTTTTAATATCTGCAAATCAGTCTGTGTGATACACCACATCAACAAATTGAAGAATAAAAACAGTATGATCATCTCAACAGATGAAGAAAAAGCTTTCAACAAAATTTGAAAACATTTAAGATCAAAACTCTCCAGAATGTCAGTATACAGGGAACCTACCTCAACATAATAAAGGCCATGTATGAGAAACCCACAGAAAACATCATTCTCAATGGTGAAAAACTGAAAACATTTCCTCTAAGATCAGGAACAAGACAAGGATCCCCACTCTTGCCGCTTTCATTCAACATAATTTTAGAAGTCCTAGCCATAGCAAACAGAGAAGAAAAAGAAATAAAAGGGATCCAAATTAGAAAAAATAAGGAGTAAAACTGTCACTGTTTGCAGATGACATGATATTATACACAGAAAATCCTAAAGACGTTACCAGTAAAGTATTAGAGCTCATCAATGAATTAGGTAAAGTTGCAGGATAAAAATATTAACACAGAAATCACCTGTATTCCAATACACTAACAACGAAAAATCAGAAAGAGAAATTAAGGAAACAATTACCTTTACCATCACATCAAAAAAAATAAAATACACAGGAATACACCAACCTAAGTATAAAAAAGACCTGTGCTAAGAAAAATAAGATACTGATGAAACACCTTAAAGAAATAAAAGATGATTGCACAAAGAGATGGCGAGATATACCATGTTCTTGGATTGGAAGAATCAATAATGTCAAAATTACTATACTACCAAAAGTAATCTATAGCTTCATTTCAAGCCCTTTCAAATTAACAAAAATATTTTCACAGAATTATTACAAAATTTTTACAATTTGTATGGAAACACAAAAGACCCAGAATAACAAAAGCAATCTTGGGAAAGAAAAATGGAAATGGGAGAATGAGACTTCCTAACCTCAGACTATACTACAAAGCTACAGGCATCAGAAGAGTATGGTACTGCCACAAAACCACAAATGTAGATCAATGGAACTCTATAGAAATTTCAGAGATAAAGACATGCACCTGTGGTTTGACAAAAGAGGCATAAATATACAGTGAAGAATAAGTTGTGTTCGGAAAGTTGGACAGCTACATGTAGGACAATATAATTAGAACATTCTCTAACACTATACACAAAAATAAACTCAAAATGGATTACAGACCTAAATGTAAGATCAGATACTATAAAATTCTTAAAGAAAACCATAGCAGAACACACTCTGACATAAATTGCAGAAAGATAATTTTAGATCCACCTCCAAGAGTAAAGAAACTAAAAACAAAAAATGAACAAATGGGATCTAATTAAACTTAAAATATTTTGCATAGCAAAGGAAACCATAAACAAAACGAAAAGACAACCCACAGATTGGGAGAAAATATTTGCAAATGAAGTGACTGGCAAGGGATTAATACCCAAAATATACAAACAACACATTCAGCTCAATATCAATAAAACAAGCAACCCAATAAAAAAATTGGGAGGTCTCAATAGACATTTCACCAAAGAAGACATACTGACGGCCAAAAAGCACATGAAAAGATGCTCAACATCACTAATTATTACAGAAATGCAAATCAAAACTGCAATGAGGTTTCACCTCACACCAGTAAGAATGGCCATTAAAAAACTACAAATAAAACTACCATACGACCCAGCAATCCCACTACTGAGCATATACCCTGAGGAAACCATAATTCAAAAAGAGTCATGTACCAAAATGTTCATTGCAGCTGTATTTACAATAGCCAGGAGATGGAAGCAACCTAAGTGTCCATCATCGGATGAATGGATAAAGAAGATGTGGCACATATATACAAGGAATACTACTCAGCCATAAAAAGAAACGAAATTGAGTTATTTGTAGTGAGGTGGATGGACCTAGAGTCTGTCATACAGAGTGAAGTAAGTCAGAAAGAGAAAAACAAATACCGTATGCTAATGCATATATATGGAATCTAAGGGAAAAAATGGTCATGAAGAACCTAGGGGTAAGACGGGAATAAAGACACAGACCTGCTAGAGAATGGACTTGAGGATATGGGGAGGGGGAAGCGTAAGTTGTGACAAAGTGAGAGAGTGGCATGGACACATATACACTACCAAACGTAAGGTAGATAGCTGGTGGGAAGCAGCAACATGGCACAGGGAAATCAGCTCAGTGCTTTGTGACCACCTAGAGGGGTGGGATAGGGAAGGTGGGAGGGAGGGAGACGCCACAGGGAAGAGATATGGGAACATATGAATATGTATAACTGATTCACTTTGTTATAAAGCAGAAAATAACACACTATTGTAAAGCAATTATACTCCAATAAAGATGTTTAAAAAAATCTACAAACAGTAAATGTTGGAGAGGGTGTGGAGAAAAGGGAACCCTCCTACACTGTTGCTAGGAATGTAAATTTGTACAGCCACTATGGAGAAGAGTATGGTGGTCCCTTAAAAAGCTAAAAATAAAACTACCATATGACCCAGCAATCCCACTTCTGGGAATGTATCCAGAGAGGACCATAATTCAAAAAGATATGTGTATCCCAATGTTCATTGTAGCACTAGTTACAATAGCCAGAACTTGGATGCAACCTAAATATCCATCAATGGTGGAATGGATAAAGAAGATGTGGAATATATATATATATACATACAATGGGATATTACTCAGCTATATAAAAGAATTAAATAATACCTTCTGCAGTGACATGGATGGACCTAGAGATTGCCATAGTGAGTGAAGTATGTCAGACAGAGAAAGACAAATATCATTTCATATCACTTATCTGTGGAATCTTAAAAAATGGTACAAATGAACTTACTTACAAAACAGATATAGAGTCACAGATGTAGAAAACAAACTTATGGTTACCCAGTGGGAAGGGGTGGGGATGGATAAATTAGGAGACTGGTATTGACAGATACACACTACTATATATAAAATAGATTACTAATAATGTTCTACTGCATAGCACTGGGAACTCTACTCAGTATTCTGTAATCACCTATACAGAAAAATAATCCAAAATATAATGGATACATGTATGTGTATAACTGATTCTCTTTGCTGTACAGCAGAAACTAACACATTTTAAATGAAATATACTCCAAGAAAAATTAATTTAAAAAAAGAAGAAAATAGTGCCATATTTGCCAATATTGCTCTACCTGGAGGAAATTATGCTAAGTGAAGTAAGCCAGACAGAGAATGGCAAATACTGAATGATTCCCTTGTATGTGGAATCCAGAAAATTTGAATTTACCAAAACATAATAGAATGGTAGTTGCCAGGGCCTAGGTGGAGGAGAAAATGAGTCTAAGGTTCATCAAAGGATAGAAACTTGTATTTATAAGTTGTATTTGTAAGTTCTGGGCACCAAATGTACAGCATAGTGATATAGTTAATAATACTGTATTTTATAATTAAGACTTGCTATGAGAGTAGATATTAATGTTCTCACCACACACACAAAAGAAGTGGTATCTATGTGAAGTGATGGCTGAGTTAAAGAATCTGATTGTGATAATTATTTCACAGTGTATGTGTATATCAAATCTTCATGTTATATAACTTAAATATATGCATTCTTATTTGAAATTTATACCTCCATAAAGGAGGAAGAAAAAGAGAAAAAATCAGAACTTCCAACTCTTAATATATAAATAGATAAAAAATAAACCCTATTATTTAGTTTAAAAAAACTTTTATATGAAGAAATGGAAGATAATATTTGTGAACTGGTTTAGACAGTTACTTCCCAGTAGAACCTGAACACAAGCTAAAAATTGTATTTCACCAAACACTAAATTTCTGCTTTTGAGAAACAATGTTAAGATAATGACAAGACAAGCCACATGCCATAAAAGCTATTGTCAAAAGACATGTCTGGGAAAAGGACTTGTAACTAGAGGATATAAATATCTCTTACAATGCAATAGAAAGTGGACAATTAATTTTTTTAATGGACAAAGATGTGAACAGATATTACACCAAAAAAAGAGATACAACAAATAAGCAAATAAACATGTGTTCAATACCATTAGTCATTAGTGACTTATAAATTAGAGAAATCCTGGAGCCCTAATACACAGTACAATGATTATAGACAACAAAACTGTATTATAAACATTAAACTTGCTAAGAGACTATATTTTAGTTGTTGCCAACACTAGAAGAAATGACAATTGTGTGACAATAGAGGCTTTAGCTAATGCTAATGTGGCAATATTATTGCAATATAAATGTATCAAATCAGTATGTTTACAATGTAAACTTATACAATATTACATGTCAAATATAACTCAATTTTAAAAAAAGACAGTGAAACACCACATCACGTCCAATACATGACTAAAATAAAACAAAACAGAGCGCAAACATGAAACAAACTACCACACACTGAAAATACCAGGTGGTATTGATTTGGTATTTGTGTTTGGTAATGACTTGGAAACATTTACACGTTTACATATTGTTGGTAGGAGTATACCATGGTACAGCTACTTTGGAAGTACTTTGTCAGTTTCTTATAAAGTTAAATTTATATTAAACTTATGACTCAATAATCCCACCCCTATGTATTTATCTAAAGAAATCAAAGTCTATGAGGAAAAGTTACCCTAGTAGGAGATTCAAACTGGCAGTGTAAGGTGAAAATATTAAGGGATCAAAAATGAAAATGCCCCTGGCTGAGGAAATGCACTGAGCTACTAGCATCTCCATGGGAATAAGACCATTATGTCAGTGTCCTTGGAGCAAGAAGTCATTATAGTGGAAAAATTATGAAAAGATATCAAAGAGACAGGTGCTTGAATCCTAACTATGCCGCTTAACAACCATATGACATTGTGCAATTTAATGACCCTTTGTGGTTCTCAATTTGTAAAGTTGGGATAATAATGCTGCAACATCACAGATTTGTTCTGAGGATTTCTTAAATTGATACTATTAGCAGTTAATATTTATGGAGCACTTACTATATGCCAGACACTGTACCAAGTACCTTTCCTTTTTTTATTTTTTCAATTAACTTTTTTTTTTTCTCTTTGGGTCCAAATTCCTTTTTTTTTTTTTAACATCTTTATTAGGAGTATAATTGCTTTACAAGGATGTGTTAGTTTCTGCTTTATAAAAAAGTGAATCAGCTATACATAAATATATATACCAATATCTCTTCTCTCTTGCATCTCCCTCCCTACGACCCTCCTTATCCCACAGCCCTAGGTGGTCACAAGCACCGAGCTGATCTCCCTGTGCTATGCGGATGTTTCCCACTAGCTATCGGTTTTACATTTGGTAGTGTATATATGTCCATGCCATTCTCTCACTTAGTCCCAGCTTACCCTTCCCCCTCCCCGTGTCCTCAAGTCCATTCTCAAGTAGGTCTGTGTCTTTATTCCCGTCCTGCCCCTAGGTACTTCATGAGCATTGTGTTTTCTTTAGATTCCATATATATGTGTTAGCATATGGTACTTGTTTTCTCTTTCGGACTTACTTCACTCTGTATGATAGACTCTAGGTCCATCCACCTCACTACAAATAACTCAATTTCTTTTCTTTTTATGGTTGAGTAATATTCCATCGTATATATGTGCCACATCTTCTTTATCCATTCATCTGTCAATGCACCCTTAGGTTGCTTCCATGTTCTGGATATTGTAAATACAGCTGCAATGAACATTGTGGTACATGACTCATTTTGAATTATGGTTTTCTCAGGGTATATGCACAGCAGTGGGATTGCTGGGTCGTATGGTAGTTCTATTTGTATTTTTTTAAGGAACCTCCATACTGTTCTCCATAGTGGCTGACTCAATTTACATTCCCACCAACAGTGCAAGACGGTTCCCTTTTCTCCACACCCTCTCCAGCATTTATTGTTTCTAGAATTTTTGATGATGGGCATTCTGACTGGTGTGAGATGATATCTCATTGCCGTTTGGATTTGCATTTCTCTAATGATTAATGATGTTGAGCATTCTTTCATGTGTTTGTTGGCAATCTGTATATCTTCTTTGGAGATATGTCTCTTTAGGTCTTGTGCCCATTTTTGGACTGGGTTGTTTGTTGTTTTGATATTGAGCTGCATGAGCTGCTTGTAAATTTTGGAGATTAATCATTTGTCAGTTACTTCATTTGCAAATATTTTCTCCCATTCTGAGGGTTAGCTTTTCGTCTTTTCTATGGTTTCCTTTGCTGTGCAAATGCTTTAAAGTTTCATTAGGTCCCATTTGTTTTTTTTTGTTTTTATTTCTCTTTCTCTAGGAGGTGGGTCAAAAAGGATCTTGCTGTGATTTATGTCATAGAGTGTTCTGCCTATGCTTTCCAGTAAGATTTTGATAGTGTCTGGCCTTACATTTAGGTCTTTAATCCATTTTGAGTTAATTTTTGTGTAAGGTGTTAGGGAATGTTCTAATTTCATTCTTTTACATGTAGCTGTCTAGTTTTCCCAGTACCACTTATTGAAGAGGCTGTCTTTTCTCCATTGTATATTCTTGCCTCCTTTATCAAAGATAAGGTGACCATATGAGCATGGGTTTATCTCTGGGCTTTCTATCCTGTTCCATTTATCTATATTTCTGTTTTTGTGCCAGTACCATACTGTCTTATTACTGGACAACCTGGAAGCAATGGACAAATTCTTCAAAAAGCACAACCTTCTTAGACTGAACCAGGAAGAAATAGAAAATATAAACAGAACAATCACAATCACTGAAACTGAAACTGTGATTAAAAGTGTTCCAACAAACAAAAGCCCAGGACCAAATGGCTTCACAGGCAAATTCTATCAAACATTTAGAGAAGAGCTAACACCTACCCTTCTCAAATTCTTGCAATATAGAGCAGTGGGAGGAACACTCCCAAACTCATTCTATGAGGCCACCATCACCCTGATACAAAAACCAGGCAAAGATGTCACAAAGAAATGAAACTACAGGCCAATATCACTGATGAACATAGATACAAAAATCCTCAACAAAACACTAGCAAACAGGATCCAACAGCATATTGAAAGGATCATACACCATGATCAAGTGGGGTTTATCCCAGAAATGCAAGGATTCTTCAATATACACAAATTAATCAATGTGATACACCATATTAACAAACTGAAGAATAAAAACCATATGATCTTCTCAACAGATGCAGAAAAAGCTTTCAACAAATTTTAACACCCATTTTTTTGTAAAAACCTTCCAGAAAGTAGGCATAGAGGAAACTTACCTCAACGTAAGAAAGGCCATATATGACAAACCCACAGCCATCGTCCTCAATGGTGAAAAACTGAAAACATTTCCACTAAGGTCAGGAACAAGACAAGGCTGCCCACTCTCACCACTATTATTCAAAATTGTTTTGGAAGTTTTAGCCACATCAATCAGAGAAGAAAGAGAAATAAAAGGAATCCAAGTCAGAAAAATAGCATTAAAGCTGTCAGAGTTTGCAGATGACATGATACTATACATAGAGAATCCTATAGATGCTACCAGAAAGCTACTAGAGCAAACCAATGAATTTGGTAAAGTAGCAGGATACAAAATTAATGCACAGGTATCTCTTGCATTCCTATACGGTAATGATGAAAAATGTGAAAGTGAAATTAATGAAACACTCCCATTTACCATTGCAACAATAAGAATAAAATACCTAGGAATAAACATCCCTAAGGAGACCAAGATCTGTGTGCAGAAAACTATAAGACACTGATGAAAGAAATTAAAGATGATACAAAGCGATGGAGAGATATACCATGTTCTTGGATTGGAAGAAGCATCACTGTGAAAATGACTATACTACCCAATGCAATCTACAGATTCAATGCAATCCCTATCAAGCTACCACTGTCCTTTTTCACAGAACTAGAACAAAAAAAAATCACACTTTGTATGGAAACACAAAAGGCCCCGAATAGCCAAAGCAGAGAGAAAAACGGAGCTGGAGGAATCAGGCTCCCTGACTTCAGACTATATTACAAAGCCAAGTCCCTTTCATGTTTAATTTAATGAATACTTCAAAGCAACCATAAGGGATAATGATTCCATTTTGGAAATTGATTTATTAAATCAGAGAAGAAAAAAAATGTTGGATTTAGTCTACA
Source organism: Delphinapterus leucas (assembly GCF_059928025.1). NCBI lineage: Eukaryota > Metazoa > Chordata > Mammalia > Artiodactyla > Monodontidae > Delphinapterus > Delphinapterus leucas. The sequence continues at coordinate 62,765,799 of NC_143150.1, read as the reverse complement.
GTATCTTTAAGAATGTTTCTATACTGGGCACTGGGAGAATGGCCAGTAGACTCATTTCACTTGGCTTCCATGATAACAATAATTGTAGATTTTACTCATTCGTGATGGCACCTTTCCCAGTGATTTTTGTCTTATCATTTATGCAGACTGAATAGTGATGGTATAGATGTGGGGCACGATAAGCACTGTTGTACTGAAAGAGTGATATGTCAACACTATAAAAAGATGCTCATTTTGAACCTCTAAGAATGGCATCAGCTTGGTAAGTTACCACCTCTAATGCCACTACTAATATTTACCACAATGAGTTCTACTATTATTAGTAATAGCATTTACTGTCATTTTTAATGTAATTACTATATGCCTGCCACCATTTCAAAAGTTACATGCAACACCTGACTTAACCCCATGAGGCAGAATTTTTCAACTGAATAAATGAAGGCTTAGCATATTACATAACTTGCCCAAGTCTCCTAGAATATAGTGATAAAGGGAGATTCACACCATGGTTGTCTTTTTTTAAGTGATTCATCTATTCAGTATTTTTTTGAACATCTACAATTTACCAAGCACTTGGGATTCAATAATGAGTAAGACAGATGAGGACATTGTGGTCATGAAACACTTTAGTTCTCTTAAATATTGGACTATAGTGACTCCTATGAGCCTTGGGTTTAACTTTCAGCTTTTATCTTCTTACATAAAGGCGTTTATCTTTATCAAACTCGCTTTTCTTTGACTGGAAAACCAGAATTTTTATTTATTTACTGTGGAAGACATAATTGTTGATGATATAACTAGTATTGGCCATATTTACCTACACATTTAAGATTAAATCTTCCTGGGAGAGTAAATTAGATCAAAAGGTGGTTGATGAAAATGGAATGAAAACAAAGAAGTTGGCTTGAAGAAATCTTATTAAATAAGGGTAACTAGGTTACTATTTACTGTGAAAACATTTATTTCTTTGTATCTGGTACTGGGATATACACTATAGACATCTGTTCCTTTGGTTTACTCTCTTTTCTAAACTTCATGTAGACTATCCTCCTTTTGACAAGTCATTATCTCAGACAACCAGGTTATAATTTTTAATTTTATAATTTATTAACCTTCAGTCTTCTTTAAATTCCAGCTTAATTACAATCTAGTCCTGAAGATACACTTTGGATGGATTGGGAGGCATTATTGTCTCTTGATTGAAAGGAGATATACTCAGACCTTCTTGTAACTATGCTGTGTTCTCAGTAATATTCCATTTACACACATCTTATATGGGGACAGAGAAAGAAAAGAGTTTCTTCTTTGGTGCTGATTCTATTAGAGCAGTTTTCTTACTATTCACTAAAATTCTGGGTGTGCTTCCACTTTAGAACCTTTTCTCCCCAAACACTGACAACACATAGGCCTTGAATATAAAATATGGACATGGCAGGGAAACTGGTTTTAGAAAACAGGATTCAAGGAAAGATAGAGAAGTAGAAGCTATGTTTAACATAAATAAAGTGTTATTAAGTATTATTTTTTTGAGCAATAGATACACCCTATTTGGGGAAGGGAGAATGTGACCCCATGAGCTAGGCCACCTTCTCAACCCTCTCCAATGTTTCACTTTCACCTCCTTTTATCTAATAATTCTAAAGGATGTTATTGTTTTTGTACATAAGGAGAGAGTCAGGAAAATTATATAGCAACTTCAGAATAATAGTGAAAAATAAGAAAATCCCTACCACTCCCAGCTTACATTTACCAACTAAAGTCTTACCCATTCACAAATAGCTCAAATTCCATCCTGCATAGGCCTTCTCAGAAGCTTTTCCCATCAGTTATAAATTAACTTCTCCTTTCCTCCAGAGTTCGCAGGACGTCCTTTACGCCTCTGTTCTATCACTTACTATGGTTCATTTTCCTGAAAATTGGTTTAGATTTGTTTTCATCATTCCCAGTAGATTGTGAATGCCTTGCAGCCTTATATAGCTCTCTTGTGCTGTTCATGGTAACATGTGTTACCATGTGCTTTTCCTTGTCTCTGTGTCCTCACATGGAGTAGAGAGACAGAACTCTGGTCTCTGTTCTGCATCTTATAAAGATACTAATTCCATCAAAGGGACTGCACCCGCATACTCTCATCTAAACTTAGTTACCTCCCAGTGGCCCACCTCCAAATACCATCACATTGGGAGTTAGGGATTCAGCATATGCATTTTTTACATTGCTTTTAAAAAGTTAAATTTGATTCTTATAGGTATTGTCTTACCATTATTTCTAATTATTATTATTATTTTTTTGCCATTTAGCATTGTATTATACCAGTCTGGAACTAAAACAGAAAAGACCTACACTTAGTAATTATCTGGACCATTGGACCAAACTTCAATGTGCATATTGATCACTGGGATCTTGCTAAAAATTTACATCCTGATTTAATTATTCTAAAATTATTTTCTTCTTCTTTTTAGAAAAAGAAGAAGATAATTTTCCTCAGCAGGTATTTACCTAAAGTGACCTCTAACACCTTTCTACTCAACATATGATGTTTTGAGGGACACAAACATTTAGTCCGTAACAGTGCTCAATCAATGTCGTTAATCTTCACAACTGTTTTGCAGTGGTCAAGATATATACTTTTCTTTCCAGCATTAATTTTTCATGTTAAATGAACCAGTATCAAATGTCAAAGTTTGCAGTGGAATAACTGACTCTACTATCTTGTTAAACTTGAATTTAAAAAAGACGTAGAACAAAATAATATGTCATACTTAATAAGCTAAAGGACTAGACAAATCATATCACATGCTTTTTGGCTGGCCACTGTTTACCTATAATTCAATGTTCCTGCTGACAAACAGAGGGTTATAGCTGTGCATGAATGAACTAATTCCATCACTCACAAAACTTCCCTCATTATTGTGGAAAATATAGTCTGATATATGTGATCATAGGATGCTTAAAGTTACTCTCCAAACTGAAAATGTATATAAGGGTATAATATCTATATATATATCTATATCTAAATATGTGTGTGTGTGTGTGTGTGTGTGTGTGTATAACAATGATTCTTTTTTCTCAAGTGAAAAAGAACTAAATACAGCCTATTCCATCTGATGGAAAAGATAATGAGGCAATGAGATTTTAACTCATGCTAGCAATGTTTTTTAACCATGCAATAATTTTTATAGCTATATTTTTGCCACACTTTCACAGTTAAGGAAAAATTTCCTGATAATAAAATCTGAGCTCTAGAGACTAAAATTCTTTTTTAAAAGTACTACAGGGCTTCCCTGGTGGCGCAGTGGTTGCGAGTCCGTCTGCCGATGCAGGGGACACGGGTTCGTGCCCCGGTCCGGGAATCCCGCGTGCCGCGGAGCGGCTGGGCCCGTGAGCCGTGGCCGCTGAGCCTGTGCTCAGCAACGGGAGAGGCCACGACAGTGAGAGGCCCGCATACCGCAAAAAAAATAAATAAATAAACTTTGTTTAAAAGTACTACAAATTTTGTTGCCCTTCGATAATTAATTTTGTACACTTCTCTCACCCCATTTTGTAAAAAGTTTTCTATTTTTCCTAAGGTTTTCAGAGATGCCCTCAAAGCACATATGACTGCCAGGCTGGCTGACTTTTGAACTGGGTTCCCAGATGGGCAAATAAGAGTAAAAATATCTGCCAAGCTGCTTTTAGAATCCACCTAGGATGATACATTTTATACTGGTTTGGTTTGAGTTATACAGTGCGAAGCTACTAACAGTCAGTAAGAATTTTGATCTAAGAACCACAGAGCCGTACACTATTGTCAAGGAAAAGCAGTAAGTTTAGCAAATATCTTTAAACACTAGAGTACACCTAGAGAGTACAAGATATCCTGTTGCTGTATGTTACTTAGTGTCACTAAGCTGTCTAGATCAAAGTTTTGACCCAGTAAGAAAATGTTTATATTTCTATAATATTAAGTATATACTTAATTTTGTTTCTTATTCAAAAACTGAAGATGAAGTGAGGCAGTGCACGATGGTTCAGGGGAGTGAGAATCAAGGAGCATCCTCAAAAGCCAGGCAAGAGAGTTTGCACAGGCTCAGTACATTCTGATGAAGAGAAGTGGCATAATAGAAACTGCTGTCTTAGGAAGATTTCTCTGAGGACATCCATGAGTTTGTTGTAAATGAATACATTATTCCTTGAGGCATCCACTGCTAATTTTGAGGCCCATTTACAAAGTAACTGCTAAAACCCAAGCAGAATTTAGAGGGAAACACCCAAAGGTGAAAAGAGGTGGGAGAAAGAAGATAATCATTTCAGCCTCTTGGCAGAATCTGCCACCCTATTCCTCCAGCCCCATTCATGCAAAGTGAATTCCCCCAAAAGAAGATATTCTAGCGTGTCTATAAGTTAATATTGTTACAAAATATTAATGAAATAATAGGATTTTCAAAGTTAGAGATTTAATTCCACATATAATAAAAGCCTCTATCTTTCATTACCAGCCCATATTTCATATACATAGAAACATGAAAACCAACAATTTTTTTCAAGTTAATGTGAAAAGCTAATAATTTGGATAGACACCATACAATGTGAAAATTACTGCCAAAAGGCTGTTAATTCAGGTCGACTTGTACTTTCAGAAAACACCATACCTGATGTGAAGCTTTACATAAATCAGTTTTCAAACCTCTGCACTTAGAGTTGTACATATTGGTTGTTTGTTGTCTGTTAATAATGAGCTTCTGGGTTTACATACTTTACCCTGACACCTTGAACCCACTGGGCATTCCCACATTTCACACAATAGTTTCCTTAACAACAAAAGCTGAATCAAAGGTACTTACATTTGAGAATATATTGAACTAATCACAGCCCCTCATCTTCCACCATCTTGTCTCCCCTTCCACCTAATCTTACTGTCAAATGATAAGGATGATGATATTGCAATAGCTTCAAGTGGGTGAAATAGTCATAAATTTGGAAGACAATCAATGAATCCAGATTTCTGGATTTAAGCACTTTGGGTCAGTTTGACATTACACAAATAATCCCAGTGTGTTTGTATTAATATATATATATATATATATATATATATATATATATATATATATATCTTTACACAAATACATTGTGTTCTAGATATTTCAACCTTACCTTGGGGAAGTAAACCAATGTCTTGTGATTACTGTCCTTGTCCCTGTAAGATAATTAGGGAGAAATATCAAGAACTATTACTTTATATTAGAACTACTTAGCAAAATTGTTGGAACTTACCCCCTCTTTATCAAAAGTATTCTGTACAATAAGCTGCTATTTGATCAAAGTGTTTGGTAAGATAGTATATTGAATAAATCAGCAGATGAGAAATCTATTTTTTTCCCTATTTTCCCCCTCGAAGTATAACTGATTTACAATGTTGTGTTTTTCTGTATGCAGGAAAATAATGCAGTTATGCATATTTTTTTTTCTCAGATTCTTTTCCATTATAAGTTATTATAATATATTGAATATAGTTGCCTGCTGTATGCAGTAGGTCCTGGTTGTTTACTTATTTGATATATGGTACTGTGTATAAGTTAATTCCAAACTCCTAATTTATCCCTCCTCCCCCTTTCCCCTTTGGTAACCATAAGTTTTATTTCTATGTCTGCGAATCTATTTCTGTTTTCTAAATAAATATACCTGTATCATTTTTTAGATTCTACATGTAAATAATATATGATATTTGCCTTTCTCTGAAAGATTTTGAACAGCAAAGAAACAATAAAAAATTAAAAGAGCCTAGGCAATGGAAGAAAATATTTGCAATAGGGGATTAATTTCCAAAATATACAAAGAACTTACACAGATTAATATCAAAAAGAAAACCAACCCAATTGAAACAATGTACCTAAAAAAATTCAACCATAGAATACATACAGATGGCTAGCAAGCACATGAAAATATGTTCAACATTGCTAATTATCAGAAAAATACAAATCAAAACTTCAGAGAGGTATCACCTCACACTGGTGAGAAAAGCCATCAACAAAAATCTACAAATTATAAATGCTGGAGAGGGTGGGGTGAAAAAGGAGCCCTCCTACACTGTTGGTGGGAATGAATACTGGTGCAGCCACTATGGAGAACAGAGTGCAGGTTCCTTACAAAAATTGAAAATAGAGTTACCATGTGATCCAGCAATCCCACTCCTGTGCACATATCCAAAGAAAACTCTAATTCGAAAAGGTACACGCACCTCAGTGTCCATAGCAGCACTGTTTACAATAGTCAAGACATGGAAGCAATGGAAGCAACCTAAATGTCCATCAACAGATGAACGGATAAAGAAGATTATATATATATATATATATATATATATATATGCATATATTTGTATATATATACATATATATATGTCCACACACAATGGAATATTACTCAGCCATAATAAAGAATAATATAATTCTATTTGTAACAAAATGGATGGATCTAGAGATTTTCATATTAAGTACAGTAACTCAGAGAAATCTATTCTTAAAATTGAACCATGCACATAGGCTGTTAACAATTAACCTATTTGTTAATTTGTTTTCTTTTTTTAACATCTTTATTGGAGTATAATTACTTTACAATGATGTGTTAGTTTCTGCTTTATAAGAAAGTGAATCAGCTATACATATACATTTATCCCCATATCTCCACCCTCTTGTGTCTCCTTCACACCCTCCTTATACCACCCATCTAGGTGGTCACAAAGCACCGAGCTGACCTCCTTGTACCATGCGGCTACTTCCCACTAGCTATCTATTATACATTTGGTAGTATATATAAATCCATGCCACTCTCTCACTTCGTCTCAGCTTACACTTCCCCCTCCTTGTGTCCTCAGGTCCATCCTCTATGTCTGCATCTTTTTTCCTGTCCTGACACTAGGTTGTTCAGAACACTTTTTTTTCTTTTTTCTTTTAGATTCTCTATATATGTGTTAGCATATGGCCTTTCTTTTTCTCCTTCTCACTTCATTCTGTATGACAGATTCTAGGTCCATCCACCTCACTAAAAATAACACAATTTCATTTTTTATTTATGACTGACTAATATCCCATTGTATATATGTGCCACATCTTCTTTATCCATTCATCTGTCGATGGACACTTAGGTTGCTTCCATGTCCTGCCTATTGTAAATACAGCTGCAATGGACATTGTCGTACATGACACTTTTTGAATTATGGTTTTCTCAGGGTATATGCCCAGTAGTACGATTGCTGGGTCATATGGAAGTTCTCTTTTTAGATTTTAAGGAACCTCCATACTGTTCTCCATAGTGGTTGTATCAATTTACATGTCCACCGACAGTGCAAGAGGGTTCCCGTTTCTCCACACCCTCTCCAGCATTTACGGTTTGTAGATTTATTGATGCTAGCCATTATGACTAGAGTGAGATGATACCACATTTTAGTTTTGATTTGCAATTCTCTAATGATTAGTGACGTTGAGCAGTCTTTCATGTGTATGTTGGCAATCTGTATATCTTCTTTGGAGATATGTCTCTTTAGGTCTTCTGCCCATTTTTGGATTGGGTTGTTTGTTTTTTTGATATTGAGCTGCATGAGCTGCTTGTAAATTTTGGAGATTAATCCTTTGTCAGTTGCTTCATTTGCAAATATTTTCTCCCATTCTGAGGGTTGTCTTTTCATCTTGTTTATGGTTTCCTTTGTTGTGCAAAAGCTTTTAAGTTTCATTAGGTCCCATTTGTTTACTTTTGGTTTTATTTCCTCTTCTCAAGGAGGTGGGTCAGAAAGGATCTTGCTGTGATTTATGTCATGGACTGTTCTGCCTATGTTATCCTCTAAGAGTTTTAGAGTGTCTGGCCTTACATTTATGTCTTTAATCCATTTTGAGTTTATTTTTGTGTATGGTGTTAGGGAGTGTTCTATTTTTATTCTTTTACATGTAGCTGTCTAGTTATCCCAGCACCACTTTTTGAAGAGGCTGTCTTTTCTCCATTGTATATTCTTGATTCCTTTATCAAAAATAAGGTGACCATATGTCCATGGGTTTATCTCTGGCCTTTCTATCCTGTTCCATTGATCTATATTTTTGTTTTTGTGTGAGTACTATACTGTCTTGATTACTATAGCTTTGTAGTTTAGTCTGAAGTCTGGGAGCCTGATTCCTTCAGCTCCATTTTTCTTTCTCAAGATTGCCTTGGCTATTCGGGATCTTTTGTGTTTCCATACATATTGTGAAACGTTTTGTTATAGTTCTGTGAATACCACCAGTGGAAGTGTGATAGAGATTGCATTGAATCTATATATTGCTTTGGGTAGTATAGTCATTTTCACAATGTTGATTCTTCCAATCCAAGAACATGGTATATGTCTCCATTTGTTTGTATCCATTTGTTTGTATCATCTTTAATTGCTTTCATCACTGTCTTACATAGTTTTCTGCAGACAGGTTTTTGTCTCCTTAGGTAGTTTTATTCATAGGTATTTTATTCCTTTTGTTGCAATGGTAAATGGGAGTGTTTCCTTAATTTCTCTTTCAGAATTTTCGTCATTAGTGTATAGGAATGCAAGACATTTCTGTACATTAATTTTGTATCCTGCTACTTTTCCAAATTCATTAATTATTTCTAGTAGGTTTCAGGTAGAATCTTTAGGATTCTCTATGTGTAACATCATGTCATCTGCAGAGTGACAGCTTTACTTCTATTCTGATTTGGATTCTTTTATTTCTATTTCTTCTTTGATTGCTGTGGCTAAATCTTCCAAGTCTATGTTGAATTAGACTGGTAAGAGTGGGCAACCTTGTCTTGTTTCTGATCTTAGTGGAAATGCTTTCAGGTTTTCACCATTGAGAACGATGTTGGCTGTGGGTTTGTCATATATGGCCTATATCATGTTAATGTAATGCCTATTTTATTGAGGGTTTTAACATACATGTGTGTTGAATTTTGTCGAAAACTTTTTCTGCATCTATGGAGATGATCATATGATTTTTCTCTTTAATTTTTTTATATGGTTTATCACATTAATTGATTTGCATATACTGAATAATCCTTACCTTCCTGAGATAAATACCATTTGATCATGGTGTAGGATCCTTTTAATGTGCTGTTCAATTCTGTCTGCTACTATTTTTTTGAGGATTTTTGCTTCTATGTTCATCAGTGATATTGGCCTGTAGTTTTCTTTCTTTGTGACATCTTTGTCTGGTTTTGGTATCAGGGTGATGGTGGCCTCATAGAATGAGTTTTGGGAGTGCTCCTCCATCTGTTGTAATTTGGAAGAGTTTAAGAAGGATAGGTGTTACCTCTTCTCTAAAGGTTTGATAGAATTTGCCTGTGAATCTGTTGGGTCCTGGGCTTTTTGCTGCTGGAAGATTTTTAATCACAGTCTCAATTTCAGTGCTTGTGATTTGTCTGTTTTTATTTTCTATTTTTTACTGGATCAGTCTCAGAAGGCTGTTCTTCTCTAAGAATTTGTTCATTTTTTCCATGTTGTCCATTTTATTGGCATATAGTTGCTTCTAGTAATCTCTCATGATCCTTTGTATTTCTGCAGTGTCAGTTGTTACTTCTCCTTTTTTGTTTCTAATTCTATTGCTTTGAGTCCTTTCCCTTTTTTTCTTGATGAATCTGGCTAATGGTTTATCAATTATGTTTATCTTCTCAATGAACCAGCTTGAAATTTCATTGATCTTTGCTATTGTTTCCTTCATTTCATTTTCATTTACTTCTTATCTGATGTTTATGATATCTTGCATTCTGCTAACTTTAGGGTTTTTTTTTTGTTGTTGTTCTTCTTCTTTCTCTAATTGCTTTAGGTGTAAGGTTTGGTTGTTTATTTGAGATGTTTCTTGTTTCTTGAGGTAGGATTGTATTGCTATCAACTTCCCTCTTAGAACTACTTTTGCTGTATCTCATAGGTTTTGGGTCATCGTGTTTTCGTTGTCATTTTTTCTAGGTAATTTTTGATTTCCTCTTTGATATCTTCAGTGATCCCTTGGTTATTAAGTAGTGTAATGTTTAGCCTCCATGTGTTTGTATTTTTTACAGATTTTTCCCTATCATTGGTATCTAGGTTCATTGTGTTGTGGTCAGAAGAGATACTTAATATGATTTAAATTTTCTTAAATTTACCAAGGCTTGATTTGTGACCCAAGATATCTATCCTGGGGAATGTTCCATGAGTACTTGAGAAGAATGTTTATTCTATTTTTTCTTTTTGGTTGGAATGTCCTATAAAGATCAATTAAGTCCATCGTGTTTAATGTATAATTCAAAGCTGTGTTTCCTTATTTATTTTCATTTTGGATGATCTGCCCATTGGTGAAAGTGGGGTATTAAAGTCCCCTATTATGATTGTGTTACAGTCGATTTCCCCTTTTATGGCTGTTACCACTTGCCTTATGTATTGAGGTCCTCCTATGTTGGGTACATAAATATTTACAATTGTTATATCTTCTTCTTGGCTTGATCCCTTTATGAATTTGTAGTGTCCTTCTTTGTCTCTTGTAATAGTCTTTATTTTAAAGTCTTTTTTTCTGTTATGAGAATTGCTACTCCACCTTTCTTTGCATTTCCATTTGCATGGAATGTCTTTTTCCATCCCCTCACTTTCAGTCTGTATGTGTCCCTAGGTCTGACGTGGGTCTCTTGTAGACATCATATATACATGTCTTCTTTTTGTATCCATTCAGCCAGTCTACATCTTTTGCTTGGAGCATTTAATCCATTTAAATTTAAGGTAGTTATCAATATGCATGTTCCTTTTACCATTTTCTTATTGTTTTGGGTTTGTTATTTTAGGTCTTTTCCTTGTATTGTGTTTCCTGCCTAAAGAGGTTCCTTTAGCATTTGTTGTAAAGCTGGATTGGTGGTGCTGAATTCTCTTAGCTTTTGCTCATCTGTAAAGGTTTAAATTTCTGCATGGAATCTGAATGAGATCCTTGCTGGGTACAGTAATCCTGGTTGTAGTTTTTTTTCCCCCCTTTCATCACTTTAAATATGTCCTTGCAGTCCCTTCTTGCTTGCAGAGTTTCTGCTGAAAGATCAGCTGTTAACCTTATGAGGATTCCCTTGTACGTTATTTGTTTCTTTTCCCTTGTTGATTTTAACACTTTTTCTTTGTAGTTAATTTTTGATAATTTGATTAATAAGAGTCTTCACGTGTTTCTCCTTGGATTTTTCCTGTGAGGAACTCTCTGCACTTCCTGGACTTGATTAACTATTTCCTATCCCATATTAGGGAGATTTTCAACTATAATCTTTTCAAATACTTTCTCAGTCCTTCTTTTCCTCTTCTTCTTCTGGAACCCCTATAATTCGAATGTTGGTGCTTTTAATGTTGTGCCAGAAGTCTCTCAGCCTGTCCTCAATTCTTTTCATTCTTTTTTCTTTATTCTGCTCTGCAGTAGTTATTTCCACTATTTTATCTTCCAGGTCACTTATCCATTATTCTGCCTCAGTTATTCTGCTATTGATTATTTCTAGAGAATTTTTTATTTCATTTATTGTGTTGTTCATCACTGTTTGTTTGCTCTTTCATTCTTCTATGTCCTTGTTAAATGTTTCTTGTATTTTCTTCCTTCTATTTCACGATTTTGGATCATCTTTAGTTTCATTATTCTGCATTCTTTTTCAGGTAGGCTGCCTATTTCCTCTTGATTTATTTGGTCTGGTGGGTTTTTTCCTTGCTCCTTCATCTGATGTGTGTTTCTCTATCTTCTCATCTTGCTTAACTTATTCTGTTTGGTGTCTCCTTTTCACAGGTTGCTGGTTTGTAGTTCTCATTGTTTTTGGTGTCTGTCCCCAGTGGCTAAGGTTGGTTTCATGAGTTGTGTAGCCTTCCTGGTGGAGGGACTGGTGCTTGTGTTCTGGTGGATGTGGTTGGATCTTGTCTTTCTTGTGGGCAGGACTACATCTGGTGGTGTGATTTGGGGTCTTGGTGACCTTATGATTTTTGACAGCCTCTCTGCTAACAGCTGGGGTTGTGTTCCTGTCTTGCTATTTGTTTGGCTTGGGGTGTTGAGCACTGAAGCTTGCTGGTCGTTGAGTGGACCTGGGTCTTAGCATTCAGGTGGAGATCTCTGTTAGCACTCTTGCTGTTTGGTATTACCTGGAGCTGGGAGGTCTCTGGTGGACCAATGTCTTGAACTCAACTCTCTCACCTCAGAGGCTCAGGCCTGACACCCTCCTGGAGGACCAAGACCCTGTCAGCCACATGGCTCAGAAGAAAAGGGAGAAAAAAGAAAGAATGAAGAAAGAAAAAAGAAACAAAGAAAATAAGAAAGAAAGAAAAAATAAAAATTTAAAAGTTATTAAAATAAAAATTTAAAACTATTAAAAATTTTAAAAGTAATAATAAAATAAAATAAAGAAAGAATAGAGCAACCAAACCAAAAAACAAATCCTCCAGTGATAAGAAGTGCTAAAAAATATCCTAAGAAAAAAGAAAAAAAACTACCCTAAAAAAAAAAGAAAAAAACAGACAGAACCCTAGGTCGAATGGTGAAAGCAAAGCTATATAGACAAAATCAAACAAAGAAGCATACACATACACACTCATTAAAAGAGAAACATGGAAAATATATATATATATGTATATATTTTTTTAAAAAAAGGAAGAGAACAACCAAATCAATAAACAAATCTACGATTGATAATAAACTCTAAATACTAAACTTCAATAAACATAAAACCAGAAATAAATTAGATGCAGAAAGCAAACCCCAAGTCTACAGTTGCTCTCAAAGTCTACCACCTCAATTTTGGGATGATTCTTTGTCTATTCAGGTATTCCACAGGTGCAGGGTACATCAAGTTGATTGTGGAGATTTAATCTTCTGCTCCTGAGGCTGCTGGGAGAAATTTTCCTTTCTCTTTTTTGTTTGCACAGCTCCTGGGGTTTAGCTTTGGATTTGGTAAACTCCTCTGCTTTAAGTCACCTGAGGGTGTCTGTTCTTCACTCAGACAGGACCAGGTTAAAGTAGCATCTGATTAGGGGACTCTGGCTCACTCAGGCTGGGGGTGTAGTGATTGGTTTGGAATGTGCGGTGAGCCTGAGGCGGCAGAGGCCAGTGTGACATTGCAACTGCCTGGTGCATACCGTGTGTTCTCCTGGGGAAGTTGTCCATGTATCACGGGACCCTGGCAGTGGCGATCTACACAGTCTCCAGTAGAGGAGGTGTGGATAGTGACCTGTGCTTGTACACAGGCTTATTGGTGGCTGCAGCAGCAGCCTTAGAGTTTCATACCCTTCTATGGTGTCCACGCTGGTAGCCATGGCTCACACCCATCACAGTAACTCGTTTATGTGGTGTTCTGAATCCTCTCTCCTCGAACACCCCAAAACAATTGTCTCTTGACTCTAGAAAAGCCCAGACTTTTTCCCGGACTCCCTCCCAGTTAACTGTGGTGCAGTAGCCCCCTTCATGCTGTGTTCACCCAGCCAACCCCAGTCCTCTCCCTTGGATCTGTCCTCCAAAGCTGGAACCTCAGTTCCCAACCCCCACTCCCCCTTGCAGGTGAGCAGAGAAGCTTCTCAGTCTGGTGAGTGCTTGTCAGCACCAATCCTCTGTGCTGAATTCTCTCCACTTTGCACTCTGCACCCCTGTTGCTGTACTCTCCTCCATGGCTTCGAACTGTTCCCTCCATCAGCCCCCATCTATGCCAGTGAAGGAGCTTCCTAGTGTATGGAAACTTTTCCTCCTTCACAGCTCCCTCCCAGAGGTGCCAGTCCTGTCCATATTCTTTTGTCTCTGTCTTTTCTTTTTTCTTTTGTCCTACCCAGGTATGTGGGGAGTTTCTTGCATTTTGGGAAATCTGAGGTCTTCTGCCAGCATTCAGTAAGTGTTCTGTAGGAGTTGTTCCACATGTAGATGTACTTCTGATGTATTTGTTGGGAGGAAGGTGATCTCCACGTCTTACTACTCTGCCATCTTGAAAGTTTCCACCTAAGTTGTTTTCTTTAGTACTGGTTGAATTACTTTTATGGGAGTCAGAATTAAGAGACTCATGAAGAGAGAGAGAGCTTATAACAATATGAAAGCATAGAGATCTTAAATGATCTATGATATTTATTAATCAGTATCAGGTCTCTAGGATGTATTATAGGTTTTATTCTTATTCTATTTTATTATAATGAATTTATTTTTGAGTGTGTATATGTTAATTTTTGTTATTAATAATAATTCTCTTAACTCCAAAATCTCTTTGGTATAAAATGTAATATTAACTTTTAATAAAACTTCAAAATCATACACAAAAGAGATGAGTTTTTTCTGTAGGTTTACTTTCTGAAACTTTTTTTACTATTGATGATAATTATCTACAGGGATAGTGGAGAGTTTGACAATATATTTTTATTATTGTCTCAACCTAAATTGAACTTCATCTTATTGAGAAAAATCTATATGGATTAGAAAATGTATTTAGTTTCAGCACTCTACATAAGGGCTTTCACATAGTATGATCTTAATAAATCAATATTTTCTAATGAACATAAATGATACAAATTTCTTAATTGTGTTTGGCTTAATATTGAAAAGATTTGCTGTAGAAATATCACATACGTTATTCAGGAAAATGATGTTTCTTCTTTTTATTAAGCAAAACACACATTTTAAATCACCCTAAATGGACTCTTAAGTGTGAAATTCTCAAAAGAAAGGGGGTAAAAAGAATTTTAAGTGATGAAATTCAATTTTGAAAAAAGAAAATAAGAAAAAAAAGGGAAGCTTTTCTCAAATTTTAATTACCCAGAAGTTTTGTAGCATTGCCTAATGCTCCTCTTTTGGCAATGGAATTATCAATACAATAGAAAATAATGTGCATTTGAAAGCTCATATTTAGCTGTTGGGGGGAAATCTTGAGACAATATATATGAAATCTCCTAGTTCAGTTCATACACATACTTGCTGAAAATATTTCCCTTTTTCTAAATTTCTTAAGACATTTATTATAGTATAAATGATGCAAAATAAACTGCATATGTTTAAATTGTATAATTAGATAAATGTGACACATATATACACCTTGGAAAGCATCACCACACTCAAGAAAATATATATAAGCATCACCTCTGAAAGTTTCCTTCTGCCCCTTGTAATAACTCCTTCCTACCCTTATCCACACATCCACTCTCCACCTACTCTCATCCTCAGTCAACCACTAGTCTGTTCTCTGTTATTACTGATGAGTTTGAATTTTGTGTAAATTTATGAATGGAATTAAATATGTACTTTTTTGGTCTGGTTTCTTTCACTTAGCGTAATTATTTTAAGGTTTATCCATATTGTTACATGCAGCTATAGTTCAATTATTCTATTTTGTTTCTGTTGAATATTTCTTTCTATGGGAATATCACAATTTATTTACCCATTTGCTTAGTCCATCTTTTAAATTTTAATTATTTTAATAGTCATGTAGTGTAGTGGTATCATATTATAGATTTTGTTTGCATTTTCTTAATAACTAGTGAGTCTGAATATGTTTTCATGTAACTATTTAACATCCACATGTCTTCTTTGATAGAGTATCTGAACTAAGTTTTGAACATTTTTAATTGGGTAATCTAATTGAGATTTGAGAGACTTACCTTTATATGCAGGATGAAATTCCTTTAAGATATGTGTGATTTGCAAATATTTTCTCCAAATCTGTGATTTGTCTTTTTATTTCTTTTACAGGAAATTAAAATATTTAAGAGCACAAGTTCTGTATTTTTTTAAGTCAAACATAAATGTTTAGTATATTTTTTTTCATTGTAGTTAAATTCAGATAACTTAAAATTAACCATTTTAAAGTAAGCAATGCAGTGGCAGTTAGCACATGCACAATGTTGGGCAACCACTAACTCTGTCAAGTTCCAAAATACTTTCTTTATCACCAAAGCAGAACCTGGACACATTAACCAGTCATTCCACATTCCCCACTCCCTCCAGCTCCTGGTAACCACTAATTTGTTTTCTCCCTGTATGCACTTACCTATCCTAGATGTTTCATATAAATGAAGACATATGATATTTACTTTTTAATATATTGCTTCATTTAACATATTGTTTTGCTGTTCATCCACATTGTAGCATGTGCTAGTATTTTATTTGTTTTCATAGCTGAATTATATTCCATTGTATGTATATATCATATTTTATTTATTAATTCACTTATTGATAAACTTTTAGGTTGTTTCCATCTTTTGGCTATTGAGAATACTGCTACTATTAACTTTCTTGTACAAGTATTTGTTTAAATACAAGTTTTCAATTTGGGGGAGTATATAATTAGGAATGGGATTGTTAGGTCATATGGTAATTCTCTGTTTAATATTTTGAGTGACCACAAACATTTGCAATTTTATTTTTTTTTGGATAATATATATTGTAATTGATGTAAAGGAGTATCTCATTGTGAATTTGATTTGTGCTTCTCTAATAACTACTGATGATGAGCCTCATTTCATGTGCTTGATGACCATTAGTATATCTTCTTTGGAGAAATGTCTAAGTCTTGTCTATTTGTTTAGATTGATTTGCTTTTGAGTTATGAGTTCTTCATATATTCTGTATATCATACAATTTACAGATATATGGTAGGCCAATAATTCAACTCTGCAGGTTGTTTTATTTTTTTAATTCTCTTGTTAGTGTCCTTTGATGCACAGGAATTCATAATTTTGATGAAGGCAAATTTATTTTCATTTTTCTTTTGTTGTTCATGTTTTAGGTGTTATATACAAGAATCCACTGGAAAACTAAAGGTCATCAAGATTTGCCCTGTTTTCTTCTGAGTTTTACAGTTTTAGCTCTTGCATTTAGATCTTTGACCCTTTTTGTGTTAATTTTTGTATATGCTGTAAACTAGGAATCCAACCTTATTATTTTGCCTGTGAACATCCCATTGTCCAAGCACAATTCTTAAGGAGAATATACTTGTACTATTATCAAAGATAATTGACAGTAGATGTATGGGTTTATGTATAGACACTAAATTATATTCCATTAGTCTATATATATATATATATATATATATATATATATATATATCCATAGGCTAGAACCACACACTTTTGATTATTATTGCTTTTTACTGACTTTTGTAAGTGGGAAGTGTAAGTCTTCCAAATTTTTTTCTCTTTTTCAAGACTGTTGTGGCTATTCAGGCTCTCTTGCATTCAATATGAACTTTAAGATTGGCTTTTTCATTTCTGCAAAAATACTGTTGAAACTCTGATAAGCATTGAATTGTATCTGTAGATAACTTTGTATAGTAGTATTATTTTAACGATTTTAAGTTTTCCAATCAATGAACATGGGATATCATTCCACTACTTTAGGTCTTCTTTAACTTATTTCAGCAATGTTTTGTAGTTTTCAGTGTACACATCTTATATCTCCTTAGTTAAAATTATTTCTATGACATTTTTTTTGATGCCATTGGCAATGACAATGTTTACTTAAATTCAATGGCTGGATTCTTCATTGCTAGTGTGTAAAAATGCAATTGATTTTTGTGTGTTGATATTGTACCCTGCCCTTTTGCTGGGTTTATTTATTAGCTTAATTCTTTGTGTGTGTGTGTGTGTGTGTTGATTCTGAGTTTTTCTTTATAAGACTATTTCAGCTGCAGAGATAATATTATATATTCCTTTCCAATTTAGAACCTTATTTCTTTTTCTAACCCATTACTCTGTCTAGAACATTCAGCAAAATTTGAATAGAAGTGGCTAATGTGGGCAACCCTTGCATCTTCCTGATCTTAGGGAAAAAGCTTTCAGACTTTCTCCATTGTGAATGATGTTAGCTGTGGGTTTTCCATGAATGCCTTTTCCTCTTAGTCTGTTGAGTATTTTTATCATGAAAATATGTTGTATTTTGTCAAAATATTTTACTGCACCAACTGAAATGACAGTGTGATTTTAATTTTCTTTATTCTGTGAAGAGGTGTATTACATTGATTGATTTTCATATGCTGAAACACCTTGCATCCCTAGAATAAATCCCAGTTTGTCACAGTGTGTAATAATTTTAATTTGCTGTTGCATTCACTTTGCTAGTGTTTTGTGCAGGGAATTTACATCCAAATTCATAGGAAATATTGGCCCATAGTTTTCTTCTTTGTGTGATATCTTTGTATGATTTTTGTAACAGAGTAATGCTGGCATCATAAAATGAGTTAGGCAGTATTTGTTCCTCTTCAATTTTTTTGGAAGTGTTTGAGAAGGATTCATGTTACTTTCTTTTTAAGACAAATTCTTTGTAGTAGAATCTCTGGACCAAAATTTAGGCACATTTTAAGTTCTGTTATACAATGCCATATTTATATCTAGAAATGTTTCATCAATATGGTCTTCCAAATATTAAATGGTGGTGTCCAGTTAAATGCACTTATCAAATTATGAAATCTAATTATATACAAGTTAAACTTTCTTTCTCATTATGGGAAGAAAAACTTCTTTTTCTACTAGTAAAAACAAGTTGAATATAACTGAATAATATTTCAGGAAAATTGTCTTTCTCATTATGGATGAAAAGCTTACCCCCTCACTGGTAAAAATAAGTTGAAGCATAATTAACTACATATTTCAGGAAGGTTGTCTTTAATATAAGCTTTGGAGGCAGACATACTTGGATTCATGTCTTGGGACTGGCATTTGCTAACTATAATTTGGGGAAAGTTGAAGAACTTCAACTTAAAAATGTCCTTATTCACAATGAGAGAGTTTCTAAGCCATTTTTAATGGGTGTCAGGGAGTACTATATAAGTACTATATCAAATTTTACTATTTGTAAAATTATTAAAGGTATTAATTGAATATATTAATCTTTCAATGCATAGATATTGTTGTTGCACTGAGTATTCTAAAATCATATCAGTAGCAGATACTCTAGTCTGCCTCTTTAAGAAATTTATTTTGGCTCAGGGAATTACTGCTGGTTAAGATATCCCATTTTATTTTACTGAACATGGTGAATTCTAGCATAAGTCTCTAATATTATTTAGTCAATTCAATTTACTGAGATCTACATACTTGTGCTTACCAACTGAATGGCTCATGATTGGATTATTTGACATATGTGGAAAACCTCACAGAGACAGCCTTTTACATAGGAAATTTAGATCTTTGTAAATATGAAGCTTAACATTTCCCCTTTTAATTCTGAAGTCTCCTCTCTTGGGTTTTATAATTGACTTATAGTTCATAAAGATGAGACCAATAGCTATAGTATTTTCAGCATAGAAAAGAATATACAGTAAATATATTCTTTTCTTAACAACGGCAAATGACTAAACTACCCAAAACAATCTACAGATTAAATGTAATCCCTGGGCTTCCCTGGTGGAGCAGTGGTTGAGAGTCTGCCTGTCAATGCAGGGGACACAGGTTGGTGCCCCAGTCCGGGAAGATCCCACATGCCGTGGAGTGGCTAGGTCCGTGAGCATATGGCCACTGAGCCTGCATGTCTGGAGCCTGTGCTCCACAATGGGAGAGGCCACAACAGCGAGAGGCCCACATACCACACACACACACAAAAAACCTGTAATCTCTATCAAACTACCAATGGCACTTTTTACAGAATTAGAACAAAATTTTTACAATTTGTATGGAAACAAAAAAGACTCCTAATAGCCAAAGCAATCTTGAGAAAGAAAAATGGAGCTGGAGGAATCAGGCTCCCTGACTTCAAACTATACTACAAAGCTACAGTAGTCAAGACAGTTTGGTACTGACACAAAAACAGAAATATAGATCAATGGAACAGGATAGAAAGTCCAGAGAAAAAACGCACGCACATATGGTCACCTTATTTCTGAAAAAGGAGGCAAGAATACACAATGGAGAAAAGACAGCCTCTTCGATAAGTGGTGCTGGGAAAACTGGCAAGCTACATGTAAAAGAATCAAATTAGAACACTTCCAAACACCATACACAAAAATAATCTCAAAATGGAGTAAAGATCTAAATGCAAGACCACACACTCTAAAACTCTTAGAAGAAAACATAGGCAGAACACTCTATGACATAATTCACAGGAAGATTCTTTTTGACCCACCTCCTAGAGAAATGGAAATAAAACCTAACATAAACAAATGGGACCTAATGAAACTTAAAAGCTTTTGCACAGCAAAGGAAACCATAAACAAGATGAAAAGACAACTCTCAGAATGGGAGAAAATATTTGCAAATGTAGCAACTGACAAAGGATTAATCTCAAAAATATACAAGCAACTCATGCAGCTCAATATAAAAAAAACCAAAAACCCAATCCAAAATTGGGCAGAAGATCTAAAGAGATGTTTCACCCAAGAAGATATACAGATTGCCAACAAACACATGAAAGGATGCTCAACATCACTAATCAGTAGAAAAATGTAAATCAAAACTACATTGAAGTATCACCTCACACTGGTCAGAATGACCATCCTCAAAAAATCTACAAACAATGAATGCTGAAGTGGGTGTGGAGAAAAGGGAACCCTCCTGCACTGTTGGTGGGAATGTAAATTGATACAGCCACTATGGAAAACAGTATGGAGGTTCCTTAAAAAAACTAAAAATAGAACTGCCATATGACCCAGCAATCCTCTTACTGGTCATACACTCTGAGAAAACCATAATTCCAAAAGAGCTATGCTCCACAATGTTCACTGTAGCACTATTTACAATAGCCAGGACATGGAAGCAACCTAAGTGTCCATCAACAGATGAATGGATAAAGAAGATGTGGTACATATATACAATGGAATAGTACTCAGCCATAAATAGAAACAAAACTGAGGTATTTGTAGTGAGGTGGATGAACCTAGAGTCTGTCATACAGAGTGAAGTTCATCTGAAAGAGAAAAATAAATACTGCATGCTAACACATATATATGGAATTATAAAAAGTTTTTGATGAACCTAGCACAGGAATACACATGCAGACCTAGAGATAGAAGTTGAAGACAGAGGGAGGGGTAAGGGTAAGCTGGGATGAAGTGAGAGAGTAGCTTTGATATATATACACTATCAAATGTAAAGTAGATTGCTAGTGGGAAGCAGTTACGTAGTACAGGGAGATCAGCTCGATGCTTTGTGACCACCTAGAGAGGTGGGATAGGGAGGGTGAGAGGGAGATGCAAGAAGGAGGGAATATGCTAATATATGCATACATATAGCTGATTCACTTTGTTATACAGTAGAAACAAACACAACACTGTAAAGCAATTATACTCCAATAAAGATGTTAAAAAAACAAACAAAACACACACACACAAACAGCAACAAAAAACAATGGCAATATTGCTTTCAACACATAAATACCAAGTAAAAATGTTTACTTAAATATTTGAGTTAATGCTTTAGTTGTGAACCATTTCCAGAATGCCTATACAGAATAATTGTCTTCTAATTTAATAATAAGTGCTGTCCTGTTATTATCTACAGTAAATTATGGACAATTGTTTCATCTTAAAAAGAACTAATATATAGTGTGCTACTATAAAATGAGACAGTATGTAATCTCAGTGATGTAGTTAAATGCTATATGTTTAAAAATCCATTGGGTATTTATACCAAATATACTTGTGGGATTGTTGAATTTATATTTTAGCACCAGTTAAGCAAAATCTTATTTAAGGCTTTCTACATACCCAAAAATATGCTAGGTGTTAAATGGGTACAAAAAATCATAAGCATTTATTGTTCATAAGAAACTTATGTTTCATTTAAGAATGTAAGGCATAAACAAATGGAACAATTAGAGCAGTAAGGATTAAATTCCAATGACTTATTATATGTTGTGTTAAGAAATCTATGTTATATGTCCAGAAGTGGTATTGCTGGGACATATAGTAGATATATTATTAATTTTTAAGGAACGTCCTTACTGTTCTCCATAATGGCTGTATCAATTTACATTCACACCAACTGTGAAGAGGGTTACCTTTTCTCCACACCCTCTCCAGCATTGATTGTTTGTAGATTTTTTGATGATGGCCATCCTGACTGGTGTGAGATGATACATCGTGGTTTTGATTTGCATTTCTCTAATGTTTAGTGATGTTGAGCATCCTTTCATGTGTTTGTTGGCAATCTGTATACCTTCTGAGAAAACCATAATTCAAAAAGAGACAAGTACCACAATGTTCATTGCAGCACTTATTATGAAAACCAGGACATGGAAGCAACCTTATTGCCCATCAACAGATAAATGGATAAAGAAGATGTGGCACATATATACAATGGAATATTACTCAGCCATAAAAAGAAACAAAATTGAGTTATTTGTAGTGAGGTGGGTGGATATAGACTCTGTCATACAGAGTGAAGTAAGTCAGAAAGAGATAAATAAATACCGTATGCTAACACATATATATGGAATCTAAAAAAAAATGGTTCTGGTGAACCTAGGGGAAGGGCAAGAATAAAGGCACAGAGGTAGAGAATGGACTTGAGGACATGGTGGGTAGAAGCGTAAGCTGGGACGAAGTGAGAGAGTAGCATTGACATGTATACACTACCAAATGTAAAATAGATAGCTCATGAGGAGAAGCTGCATAGCACAGGGAGATCAGCACGGTGCTTTTTGACCACCTAGAGTGGTGGGATAGGGAGAGGGGAAGGAGGTGTAAGAGGGAGAGTATATATCTCTATATATAGCTGATTCACTTTGTTATACAGCAGAAGCTAACACACCATTGTAAAGCAAGTATACTCCAATAAAAATAGTTAAAAACTAAACCTATGTTAATCGTAGCTTATAAAAAGTATAAGTATAGTTTATACTAAAGTAAATTCTGGAATGATTCTGTAGAAAGAATCGGGATTCAGCTGGAACTTGAAATATTAATATATTTTAAATATTGGCAGTTGAAGGAAGATATTCACCCTTAAGCACAGGGTGATTAAGGCATGGAGGTTGTAATTAACATGAAATGCATGAGAAACTTTATCTGACTAGATACAATAGCTTGCTTTGGAGGTGAGTGTGAAATACAGTTAAATAGAAATGATGGAATAAGAAGAAAGTGGGCCTTAAAAACGAACAAAATTTTTGAAATTTTATTGATTAAACAAGGACCCACTATGGCTTCTTGAGCAGAAAAATTACTTGAGGAGAGTGTATGGACTGAACATTTTTGTCCCTTCAGAGTTCATATGTTGAGACCTATTCCCCAACATGATGTTGTTTAGAGATGGAGTTTTTGGGAGGTGGTTAAATCATGAGGGCAGTTTTCATGAATAAAGATTAGTACCCTTATAAAAGAAGCCATAGTAAGATTCTTGTTCCTTTTGCTATAAGAGGAGGCTGTGAAAATTCAGCCATCTATGAACCAGAAAATGGGTTTTCATCTGACATTATCTGCCAGCAACATAAAATTGGATTTCTCAGACACAAAAACTATGAAAAATAAGTTTCTGTTGTTCACAGCCTACCCAATATATTGTATTTTTGTTATAGAATCCTGAACAGACTATGACTGGGAGTTTTCTTTTTAGGAAATTTTTTCTAGCAATTATGATTAGACTTCAGGGAGCCATGTGTTATGCCAGGTTCAATGCTGTAATAATTAATATTCCAACAACTCTGAATGTTAATGATCTATATTAAACTTTGGAACAGATGGTAACTGAATTTTATGTTATATAATTCAAATATTTTGGGAAGATGGTGAGTAAAATTATTTTGGTGTTATTTAGTTCTTTCTCTAGATTATTACTTCAATCACACACTAGATATAGTAGGCTACAGATTTTATTCAATGCCTCTTTTAAAATAAGGGCAGTGAGTCATATGTTTTCATTTTAATAGCATCTGAAGGACCATCTTTTATATCCCTATAGGAAAATGCCCATTATGGAAATACAATAATGCATTTTAATAGCATAGATGATCCATAAGAATATGTTACTTACTGTGACCATCTGAAAAAAATGCAATTCAAGCTGTGGCAGAAAAATAACTCCATTAGACATCATTGTAAACAGGAGGTTTGAAATAATTGGAAATTTATATATGCACAAACAGTTCCTAGAACAATAGAAAACTATGTAGGTTTATGTAAGCAAACATTACTGTGTAAGGCACATGTTGCCTTCTTACTAACCACTGGAAATTAAAAGTCAGTTTAGATGTTTGTACAAAGATAATTTCTTGTTGAATTAGCTTGTAGAGAGGAAATATTAGAAAAGAAATAATCTTGAAACAGGTCTTTCAATACTTTGGTTAGTGTTTTTTTTTTAATATACAATGTAAACTGAGTATGAAGAAAACAAACAGTTTCAGTAACACTAGGGGGAAAATAAAATAAACTAGAGCTTCAGAGCTGTCTAAACATAATCAAATAAATAAAATGTTTGACAAGGGAAATTATGCATTGTTAACATTGCCAGAATAACATTCTAAGGGCAAAGCTGGGAACAATGACATGTAGCAGAAACTAGATTTGCTGATTCCTAGAAAATTGGCTGAGAATTTAGTTCATTCTCCTCTTCCTTTTCCTTTCTAAATTGCCAATAACAAATTTGGTCCCTGAGGGCAAGAGAACTAAATCATAATCTGTGCCACTCTATGGCTGAGTTCCAAATAACTTAGGGAAATGGCAGTAGGAGTGGTGACAAGGAAACTCTCACTTGAGAAATTTGACACCACTTCCTTGCAGGAGCGTTTAGTATGCTGCATGTGGGAACAATTAGAGGCAGCCAAAGAAGCCACAGACCCCAAGGGGAATCAGCAAAAAGCATTAGGTCAGAGACCTTCAAGATGGCCGAGGATTAAGACGTGGAGATCACCTTCCTCCACACAAATACATCAAAAATACATCTACATGTGGAACAATTCCTACAGAACACCTATTGAATGCTGGCAGAAGACCTCAGACTTCGCAAAAGGCAAGAAAATCTCCACTTACCTGGGTAGGGCAAAAGAAAAAAGAAAAAACAGAAACAAAAGAATAGGGATGGGAACTGTACCTCTAAGAAGGAGCTGTGAAGGAGGAAAAGTTTCCACACACTAGGGAGCCCCTTCACTGGTGGGGAAGGAGGGTGGGTGGGGAAGAAACTTCAGAGCCATGGAGGTGAGTGCAGCAACAGGGGTGCAGAGGGCAAAGCAGAGAGACTCCCACACAAATGATCAGTGCCAACCAGCACTCACCAAACTAAGATGGTTGTCTGCTCACCCACCGGGGTGGGTGCAGGCTGGGAGTTCAGGCTCAGGGTTCAGAGGTCAGACTCCAGGGAGAGGGCTGGGGTTGACTGCATAAAGACAGCCTGAAAGGGGACAGCTGCCTAGGGTGGAGTCCAGGAAAAATCTGGACCTTCTGGAGAGGCAAGAAACCTTTGTTTGTGAGGAGAGGGGATTCCTTCCCAGTATGCCCAGAGAAGGCAGAGCAATGCCTAAGCGAGCTCCAGAGAGAGGCATGTGTCACAGTTATCAGTTTGGACCCCAGAGACAGGAGTGAAATGCTAAAGCTGCTGCCACTGACACCAAGAATCTTGTGTGCAAGCACAAGTCACTATCCACACCCAAGCCCCAGGAGCCTGTGCCGCATGCCACTGCCAGCATCCCATGATCCAGAAACAACTTCCCCAGGAGAACAGAAGGCGCACCTCAAGGCTGATGCCATGTCACGTTGGCCTCTGCCACTGCAGGCTCACCCTGCATTCCAATTATGACTACCGTACCCCTCCCTCTCCCTGGCCTGAGTGAGCAAGAGTACAATAATCAGCCACTGCTTTAACTCCCTCCTGTCTGAGTGGGGAAAAGACTCTGAGGGTGGCCTAAATGCAGAGGCAGGGTCAAAACCAAAGCTGAACCCCAGGAGCTGTGAGACCAAAGAAGAGAAAGGGAAATTTATCTATGAATCCTCAGGAGCAGAGATTAAATTCCCACAGTCAACTTGATAAATGCTGCATCTGTGGCACACATGAATAGACAACAAATATTCCCAAAATTGAGAAGGTAGTCTATAGGAGCAACTGTAGAGCTGGGGCTTGCTTTCTGTATCTGATTTGTTTTGGCTTTATGTTTACCTTTGCTTAGGTTTTAGTGCTTGTTATCATCTGTGGATTTGTTTATTGGTTTGGTTACTCTCTTCCTTTTTTAATTTTTATTATTTTTATTTTATTATTTTTTAACACTTTTTTCCTTTTTTAATTTTTGTGAGTATGTGTATGTTTACTTGAGTGATTTTGTCTGTTTAGGTTTGCATTTACCATTTGGTTTGTGGTTCTATTTGTTTGTATTTTTTTTCTTACTTTTATTCTGAGCCATGTGGCTGGCAAGGTCTTTGTGCTCCAGCTAGGTGTTGGGCCTGAGAACCCGAGGTGGCTGAGTCCAGGACACTGGAGCAGCAGAAACCTCCCAGAACCATCTGATATCAATTGGCCTGAGTTCTCCCAGAGACCTCTGTCCCAACACAAAGACCCAGCTCCACCCAAGGGCCAGCAAGCCCCATTCCTGGAAGACCCATACCAAAGAACTAGCAAGACAGGAATACAACCACACCCATTAGCAGAGAGGCTGCCAAAAGACATACTAACTTCTCAGATACCCCAAAACACACCACTGTAGTGGTCCTGCCCACCAGAAAAACAAGATCAAGCCCCACCCAGCAGAACACAGGCACCAGTCCCCTCCAACAGGAAGCTGACACAAGCAACTGAACCAACCTCACCCACTGGGGGCAGACACCAAAAAAACTGGGAACTAAGAACCTGCAGCCTGCAAACAGGAGATGCAAAACACAGTAAGTTAAGCAAAATGAGAAGACAGAGAAATACACAGCACATGAAGGAGCAAGGTAAAACCCCACCAGACCAAACAAATGAATAGGAAAGAGGCAGTCTACCTGAAAAATCATTCAGAGTAATGATAGTAAAGATGATCCAAAATACTGAAATAGAAGGGGAAAAAACAAACGTTTAACTAGGACCTAGAAGAACAAAAAGCAAACAAACAATTATCAACAACACAATCAATGAAATTAAAAATACTCTAAGAAGAATCAATAGCAGAATAACTGAGGCAGAAGAAGGGAGAAGAGGCATGGAAGATAAAATAGTGGAAATTACTGCCGCAAAAAAGAATAAAGAAAAAAGAATGAAAAGAATTGAGGACAGTCTCAGAGACGTCTGGGACAACATTAAACACACCAACATTCAAATTATAAGTGTCCCAGTAGAAGAAAAAAAAGAGAGGGTCTGAGAAAATATTTGAAGAGATTATACTCAAAAATTTCCTTAACATGGGGAAGGAAAGAGTCAAGCAAGTCCAGGAAGCACAGAGAGTCCCATACAGGATAAATCCAAGGAGAAACACATCAAGACACATATTAATCAAACTATCAAAAATTAAATACAAAGAAAAAGTATTAAAAGCAACAAGGGAAAACCAGCAAATAACATACAAAGGAATCCCCATAAGGTTATCAGCTGACCTTTCAGCAGAAACTCTGCAAGCCAGAAGGGACTGGCAGGACATATTTAAAGTGATGAAAGGGAAATACCTACAACCAAGATTACTCTCCCCAGCAAGGATCTCATTCACATTTAGTGGAGAAATTAAAATCTTTACAGACAAGTGAAAGCTAAGAGAATTCAGCACCACCAAACCACGTTTACAACAAATGCTAAAGGAACTTCTCTAGGCAGGAAACACAAGAGAAGGAAAAGACCTACCATAACAAACCCCCGAAAATTTAAAAAATGGTAATAAGAACATATATAATGATAATTACCTTAAATGTAAATGGATGAAATGTTCCAACCAAAAACACAGACTGGCTGAATGGATACAAAAACAAGACCCATATATATGCTGTCTATGAGAGACAAACTTCTGACCTAGGAATACATACAGACTGAAAGTGATGGAATGGAAAAAGATATTACATTCAAATTGTAATCAAAAGAAAGCTGGAGTAGCAATACTCATAGCAGACAAAGTAGACTTTAAAATAAGACTATTACAAGAGACAAAGAAGGACACTACATAATGATCAAGAGATCAATACAGAAGAAGATATAACAATTGTAAATATTTATGCACCCAACATAGGAGCACCTCAATACATAAGGCAAATGCTAATAGCCATAAAAGAGGAAATTGACAAACATAATGATAGTAGGGGAATTTAACACCCCACTTTCACCAACGGACAGATCATCCAAAATGAAAATAAATGAGGAAACACAAGCTTTAAATGATATGTTAGACCAGATGGATTTAATAGATATTTATAGGACATTCCATCCAAAACAAAAGAATAAATTTTCTTCTCAAGTGCTCATATCTTGGATCATAAAACAAGCCTTGGTAAATTTAAGAAAATTGAAATCATACCAAGTATTTTTTATAACCACAATGCTATGAGACTAGATACCAATTACAGGGGAAAAAAAAACTATAAAATATACAAATACATTGTGTGTAAACAATACGCTACTAAATAACCAAGAGTTTACTGAAGAAATCAAAGAGGAAATCAAAAAATACCTAGAAACAAATGAAAATGAAACCACAGCTGCCCAAAACCTATGAGATACAACAAAAACAGCTCTAAGAGAGAAGCTTATAGCAATAAAATCCTACCTCAAGAAACAAGAAACATCTCAAATAAACAACCGAAACTTACACTTAAAGCAATTAGAGAAAGAAGAAGAACAAAAACAAAAAAGCTAGCAGAAGAAAAGAAATCATAAAGATCAATAAGAAGTAAATGAAAATGAAATGAAGGAAACAATAGAAAAGATCAATAAAACTAAAAGGTGTTTCTTTGAGAAGATAAACAAAATTGATAAACAATTAGCCAGACTCATTGAAAAAAAGGGAGAAGACTCAAATCAACAGAATTAGAAATGAAAAAGGGGAATAACTGACACTGCAGAAATACAAAGCATCATGAGAGACATTACAAGAAACTATATGCCAATAAAATGGACCACCTGGAAGAAATGAATAAATTCTTAGAAAAGCATAACCTTCTGAGACTGAACCAGGAAGAAATAGAAAATATGAAAAGTCCAATCACAAGCACTGAAATTGAAACTGTGATTAAACTCTTCCAACAAAAAAAGCCAAGGACTAGATTGCTTCAGAGGTGAATTCTAACAAATATTTAGAGAAGACCTAAGACCTATCTTTCTCAAACACTTCCAAAATACAGCAGAGGGAGGAACACTCCCAAACTCATTCTATGAGTCCACTATCGCCCTGTTACCAAAACAAGACAAAGCTGTCACAAAAAGTGAAAACTTTGGACCAATATCACTGATGAACATAGAAGCAAAAATCCTTAAGAGAATAGTAGCAAACAGAATCCAACAGCACATTAAAAGGAACATACACCATGTTCAAGTGGAGTTTATCCCAGGAATGCAAGGATTCTTCAATATATGCAAATCAATCAATCAATATTAACAAATTGAAGGACAAAAAACATATGATAATCTCAATAGACACAGAAAAAGCTTTTGAAAAAATTCAACACCCATTTATGATAAAAACTCTCCAGAAACTGGACATAGAGGGAACCTATCTCAACATAATAAATGTCCTATATGGCAAGCACACAGCGAACATCATTCTCAATGGTGAAAAACTGAAACCATTTCCTCTAAAATCAGGAGCAAGACAAGGGTGCCCAATCTCACCACTATTATCCAACACAGTTTTGGAAGTATTAGCCACAGCCTTCAGAGATGAAAAAGAAATAAAAGAATCTAAATTGGAAAAGAAGAAGTAAAACTGTCACTGTTTGCAGATGACATGATACTATACATAGAGTGTCCTAAAGATGCTACTAGAAAGCTACAAGAACTAATCAATGAATTTGGTAAAGTAGCAAGACAGAAAATTAATGCACAGAAATCTCTTGCATTCCTATAAACTAATGATGAAAAATCTGAAAGAGAAATTATAGAGACACTCCCATTTACCATTGCAACAAAAAGAATAAAATACCTAGGAATAAACCCACCTAGGGAAACAAAAGACCTGTATGCAGAAAACTATAAGGCACTGATGAAAGAAATTAAAGATGATACAAACTGATGGAGAGATATAGCATGTTCTTGGATTGGAAGAACAAATATTGTGAAAATGACTATATTAACCAAAGCAAGCTACAGATTCAATGCAACCTCAATCAAGCTACCAATGGCGTTTGTCACAAAACTAGAACAAAATATTTTACAATTTGTATGAAAACACAAAGACCCTGAATAGGCAAAGCAATCTTGAGAAAGAAAAATGAAGCAGGAGGAATCAAGATCTTTCACTTCAGACTATAATACAAAGCTACCGTAATCAAGACAGTATGGTACTGGCACAAAAACAGAAATATAGGTAAATGGAACAGGATATAAAGTCCAGAGATAAACCCACACACATATGGTCATCTTATTTTTGATAACAGAGGCAAGAATATACAATGGAGAAAAGACAGCATCTTCAATAAGTGGTGCTGGAAAAATAGGACAGCTGCATTTAAAAGAATGAAATTAAAACACTTCCTAACACCATGCACAAAAACAATCTCAAAATGGATTAATGACATAAATGTAAGGCCAGACACTGTAAAAATCTTAGAAGAAAACATAGGCAGAACACTCTATGACATAAAGCACAGGAAGGCCCTTTTTGTCCCACCTCCTAGAGAAATGGAAATAAAAACAAAAATAAACAAGTGGAAACTAATGAGACCTAAAATCTTTGCACAGAAAACAAAACCATAAACAAGACAAAAAGACAACCCTCAGAATGGGAGAAAATATTTGCAGACAAAGCAACTGACAAAGGATTAATCTCCAAAATATATAAGCAGCTCATGCAAGTCAATATCAAAGAAAACAACCCAACCCCAAAATGGGCAGAAGACCTAAATAGACATTTATCCACAAAAGATATACAGATTGCCAACAAACACATGAAAGGATGCACAACATCCCTAATCATTAGAGAAATGCAAATCAAAACCACAGTGTGGTATCACCTTACACCCGTCAAAATGGTCATCATCAAAAATCTACAAACAATAGACGTTGGAGAGGGTGTGTAGAAAAGGGAACTCTCTTGAACGGTTGGGAATGTAAACTCATACAGCCACTATGGAGAACAGTATTGGATGTTCCTTTAGAAATTAAACTAGAACTACCATACAACCCAGTAATCCCACTACTGTGCATAAACCCTCAGAAAACAATAATTCAAAAAGAGACATGTACTGCAATGTTCATTGCACAACTATTTACAATATCCAGGACATGGAGTCAACCTAAATGTCCATGGACAGATGAATGGTTAAAGAACATGTGACACAAATATACAATGGACTATTACTCAGCCATATATAGAAATGCAATTGAGTTTTTAACGTGAGGTGGATGGACCTAGAGTCTGTCATACAGAGTGAAGTAAGTCAGAAAGACAAAAACAAATACCGTATGCTAACACATATATATGGAATCTAAAAAATATGGTTCTGATGAGCCTAGAGGCAGGACAGGAATAAAGACACAGATGTAGAGAATGGATTTGAGGACATGGGGGTAGGGGCAAGTGTAAGCTGGGATGAAGTGAGAGAGTAGCATTGACATATATACATTACCAACTGTAAATTATATAGCTAGTGGGAAGCAGCTGCATAGCTGATCAGCTTGGTGCTTATTGACCAGCTAGAGGGGTGGGATATGGAGAGTGGGAGGGAGGTGCAAAAGGGAGTGGATATGGTGATGTATGTATACATATAACTTATTCACTTTGTTATACAGTAGAAACTAACACAACATTGTAAAACAATTATATTCCAATAAAGATGTTAAATAAACAAACATATAAATAAATAAATAAATAAAATTAGGGATGGGGGAAAATAAAGAAACTTTACTCCCAAATAGTGCCATTCCCTCCACCTTCTTTGTTTTCTTTTGCTTGTACAAACTGAGTAGTACCCTTATTGGCTGCCCATCTATTTTTCAGCAAGTGACACCATGTTTTATTAATTATCTCCATAACTCTCTGCAGGTCAGGGCCCCCTAGTTGCCACTTTGATCTTGCCACTTATTATCATAATTGCATCCACATGGTTTCTGACACTTTTGTGATGCCATCTGGTTCAATTATTTCTGGTTGTATTAACTCCACTGCTAATAAGGAAGTCAGTTTTATAACAGCATTGCCTACCATAGTCAGTCCAGCCTGCAAAAGAAAGATGCTACTGAACTTCATGGTGATTTTTGTGTCTTTTCACCAACACATTCTTTATTGCTTTGGTAGATGATATATCCTCTACGTCCTTCTATGGATCAGTCATCTGGTGGGTTTTCTGACCTTACATAGTATATCTATACCAACATGCCCACTTACCCGAGTCCTTTTTCAAACATTGAAATAACATTACTTCCATGAAATTCACCATTTTGAAGCGCACAACTCAGTGGTTTTTAGTATATTCACAAGGTTGGGCAACCATCATCACAATCAATTTTAAAGTAGTTTCATCACCCCAGAATGTAACCCTGTGCCAGTTAGCAGTCATTCCTTATTCTCCCTACAAACAGCCCCTGGAAAGCACTAATTTATTTTATGTCTCTATGAATTTGCCTACCCTGGACGTGCCATTAAATGGAAGCATACAATATGTGTGGTGTTTTATGTCTGCCTTCTTTCACTTTGCATGAAGTTTTCAAGGTTCATCCATGTTGTAGCATAGACATATATACACTATCAGAGTGGCCTCCCTTTTTGTGGCTGTAACACTATTCCCTTGTATGGATAGAGCTAATTTCATTTACCATTCAACGGTTGATGAACATTTGGGTTGTTTCCCCTTTTTAGTTATTATAAATAATGCTGCTATAAATATTTGTTAAAAAAATAAGAACTAGTTCAGATTGGAAGTCTTTGCGAAGATCTTGGTTTAAAAAATGGCACTGTTGAAAATTCTTCCTGTAAAAGAATAAGCAGAGGATTGTGGAAATACATGGATGAGTTTCTTTTTGGTGCAGAAAATCATGACGGAGTACCTGGAAATAATTGCATGTCCCTTTAGTGCCAGGGAAGTAGACTGGGAAGGTTGTTTCAGCCTCTTTTCACATTGTGTTAAGTATCTGATAAACTTATGCTATTGAATATTCTGAGGATGTAGAAATAATTAACTTATTGACTAATTCAACATTTGTATAGTGGTTTTTCATGTAAGTCAGCATTTAACAAAATATTATGAGCCTAGTCTGAACATTGCACCATGCCAAAGGATGAGAGAGTTTCTAAGTGGGGTATGTTATGGTTCTTACATTCAAGAATTGACCAGGTAGTTAAAGACACAAGCAAATGTATTTGCACTGAAAGCCTGCTTATTCTAAGTGCTAGAAAAGAACTATAGACAATAAATGCTACAGAATTTGAAAATGGAAATACGCAATCACAGAGGCTTCAAAAAGAGATGAGATTGGAGCAAGATGATAAATAATAGGTTAGTTATATATGAGAAGATAGACTGGGACTTCGCTTGTTGTGCAGTAGATAAGACTCTGCATTACAAAAGCAGGGGGCCTGATCGATCCCTGGTCAGGGAACTAGATCCCACGTACATGCAGAAACTAAAAGTTTGCATGCCACATCTAAGGAGCCTACATGTCACAACTAAGAGCCAGTGCAACCAAATAAATGAATAAAATAAATATAAAGAAAGCTTAAGTCATATCAAGAATATGAAAAAAGACAGAGAAGGGAATTGAATGTGGGGTTTAGAACACAGAAAGGAAATAATTCATTAATTCAGCAAATATGGAGTTCTAAATTTTGGAAATTAAAATGGGAGATGTAGGAGGTTTAACAGTTATGTGAATTAAATGTTATTATATAAAGAATATTATAGAGTAGAGGATGAAACATATTACAGAGGGGAATAGGGGAACTGGAGACAGATATATTGACGGATAGTGCAGTGGTCCAAGCATGTGATAATAAAGCATGATCTAGGCCAATGGTAGGGGAGAAGAGTTAGAAAAGGGACAAATATGAGAGCTATTGGATAGAAAATAATGTTATTCTTGTCAGAGAGCACTGAATTTTGAGTCACAAAATCTATAATCTTTATCTCACTGGAGCTTTTTTTCCTCATCTTAAAATGAAGAGGTTAATCCAACAATCTCTAAAATTTCCTCTTTGGACCTCTAAAATTCCATAATTATAGAAGGATGTGGGACTGGGATAGAGGAAGCCAAGGAAAAAGGAAAATTACAGAATGATAGTAAAATGCTGAGGTTGAGTATGTGGAGACTGGCTATTCCATTAAGCAAGATAGGTATTCAGAGGTAGTAGTCAGTTTTATAGGAACATGGTGAGTTAATCTTTAGATAAACCAAGTAAAATGCCACAGAGAGAGGCAGATTGATTATACCCCGAAAGTTATAGAAAATGCAACTTTGGAGTTTGAAAGAGATGCCAGGAATAAAATCCATAAATAAAATAAATAAATAAATAAATAAATCCATGCTTTTGCTTAACACAGTAACAAGGGATCATAAAAATGATTCAAATGTAGCAATCTTACTAATCAATGGAGAAAATTCAGTTGTTCTGTGACCTTTACATTTTTTCAAAATTGGAATAATGTCAGCAAGATGATGGACTAGAAAGCTCCAGGCCCTCATTCCTCCAAGGAAACAGCAAGTAGACAACACATTGACTAAAATAAAATAAAAATAAATAAATAAAATTTTTATTATTTATTAAATAAATACATTTTATTTATTTAAATAAAAAATTAAAATCCACAGTCCAAATAGGAGAAATTTTAGTAGCAATTTTGCTCAGTTTTGAGCCACCCCTTCCATAATGTGATGTGCAGTCAAAAGGAAACTGGCCAATTCCTGATTTCTCCTTCTGGTTGGAAGGAAAAGAGTGGAACATGTTTGAAGCATTTTAGGCTGTTTGAGAGCTCCTGTGGGACAGAATTCTATCTAAACTGACACACAGCTCAGATGCGAATGGCTCAGCATAACTCAGATCTAAGGCTTGTAAAAGCCAGAGAAATCAGTAGTGGATGCTGCAGCATGTGAAGTCTGCAGGGGACATACAGACAAGCAGATGCTTGGTGGCAAAATATTACATGCTGAGAAATGGAATAAAGTATCTACGACTTCAAAAGAAGCAAAAAAGAGACACTTAGGGAAATTAAGACATTTAAAAGCAATTGTGCATATTGGGGGAAGGGGGTGGGGAAAACACACAAACTCATACACACACACGACAGGGAAAATGCTTTCCTAGAAAAGATCTGAGAAATTTTTCATGCCAGGCTGATTAGTGAAGGTCTTCTACTGCAAAGTCAGCCTGAAAATGCTAGGAGAGGAGGTTCTTTTTACAAATTTAAAATTTTCAACAAATCATTACAAGGCTTACAATAAAAAATGTAAAATGTGGATTATTCAAAGAAACAAAATAAGTATCCAGAAACCCTAAAGAAACACAGGTTTCTGAGATACTAGACAAAGACTTTAAAACAATGGTTTAAAATATACCCAAAGAACTAAAGAAAAACACAAAGAACAAAATGAAATTAGAAAAAAATGACATATGAACAAAATGAAAATAAAAAAGACATGTATATATATATATATATATATATATATATATATTTAAAAAGCTGAAATTCTGGAACTAAAAATAATAATATGGAACTTGTACCACTCACTAGAAGGATTAAAAAACTGACTAGAACATGAACAAAAAAGCATCAGTGAACTTGAGGACAGACCATTTGAAATGACTGAGTCTCAAGAATGAAAGAAAAACAACAACAACAGAGCCTAAGAGAATTACAAGATACCATCAAGAGGAATATTTGCATTATAAGATCCCCAGAAGGAGAAGAGAATGAAAAATAATCCAAGAGCTTATTTGATGAAACAATGGCCAAAAACTTCTTTATTTGAGGGATGACATATATCTACAAATAAAAGAATTTCCATCAATCCAGGTAGGAAGAATCCAAACAGACCCACACTGAGACAAATTATTATAAAATTGTATAAAGCCAAAGACAGAGAATGTTGAAAAAAGCAAGAAAAAAAGTGACTAATCACATACAAATATCCCTAAATAAAATTATCAGCAGCTACCTCAGGAAAAACTTTGTACAATGGAAGGCTGTGAGATTTAAAGTAAACGAAGTTTAAATTTAAAGTAAATAAAGAAAAAAAAACAACTCTGTCAACTGTAAGTTGTATATTTGACTGAAATGTAATTTAAACATAAGGAAAATGTCAAGACTACCCAGATAAACAAAAGTTGAGAGAGTTCATTACCACTAGACCTGCCTGATATATATATATAAATGCTAAAGGGAGCCCTTCAAGTTGAAATTAAAAGACTCTAGACAGTAACTCAAAGGTAAATGCAAATCTAAAGTTCTCTGAAAAAGTGCATACATGGACAAATAGGAGTGACACCAGCATGATAGTAGTGTAAGACATTCTCCTTTTTGAGCTCTTTTTTCAAGAAATAATTAGATATTCATCCACAAAAAATAATACCTTTGTGGGAGATTTGGGATCCAACACCATGTGCAGAGGGACCCAAGAACAGTTTTACTATTGGTTTATCTGGTAATAGGCATGCACACCTTGGTATGTGCTGTGGAACCAGAGGACCAGTGAACCTTCCCCAACCCCTCTCACTTAGATTGGGGGAAAAATCTGCAGAGTGTTGACCTGGGGAGATACACAGGGATAAGATATACATTGCAGAAGTCCAGCTTTGCTGAGGGAGGACTCCAGAATGCCACTGGAGCAAAGTTAAAAAAAAATAGTTTGGACACAGCAAAGATGGTAATTAGAACTTTGCCAGCACCAACCCCCACTCAAGGCAACACTGCACAGGGCTGAACTATCAGGTGGCAGCAACCTCACCAGCAGGGAAAAAAGAATACAATGAGCAAGTGCCCAGCTGTCCCAGTGTTGCAGGATGCATCTGGAGAAACCACTTTCTCTTCAGCAGGACCTCCATGACTGAAAGGAGGGAAGAGATTGGAAAAGAAACAAATAATATGAAAAAGCATTAAGGTGATCCAGTTATTGTTGACTGCACTCAGCAGGAAGTCTACCCCACAAGCTTCTGAGAATACCACCACAGGGATATCTATACTGGGTCCACAGGCACCCCCAGTGCCTCAAATACTAAAGCCACACCTCTCCCCACTCTGTGGATGGTTCCTTGTGAGCACTCTCAATAACAGAAGCAAGACAAACTCTGGTAGATTATGAGGGCACTCAGAAAACAGGCCAGGTCAGTGGGCAAGGGAGAAACCAAAAACTTGAGCTATAGTGCCAACTTCTTGAAAACAAGACAGACGTTTCCAATAACCAGCCTAGTGCATTGTAAGAATCAGAGAAGAAAAAAAGCTTAAAAATTCTGCTTGAAGAAGGAGCAAGCAGAATGGAACAGGTGTATCCACACAAAGGCAGAGAAAACCCCAGATTAAAAAAAACACAAATGGACAAAGTCCTCCATCTCAATGCAACTTGCAAAGATTAAAGGAAGTGTATGTTACTTCTAATGTGAAAACAGCAACACAGAACTACAAGGAACATAAAAAATCCATAAAATTTACAAAAAAATACAGGTTCAAAATGATATATTTACCAAAGAAATAGAAATTATAATAACAAAACAAGCAGAAATTCTGGAACTGAACAACTCAGTGAATTAAATGATAATTGCAGTAGAGTAGAACAAATGGAAGACAAAATAAGTAACAGGCTAGAAAATTTGAAATAACTCATTTAGAGGTGAAAAATAAAAAATAATGGAAAAGAGCAAGAAAATTTTACTTGATCTGTAGGGAAGCCATCAAAAGTAAAAATATTAAAATAACAGAGATTTCTGATGGAGAAGTAAGGGTGAAAGGTACAGAAAATTTATTTAAAGAAATAATAGCTGAGAAATTCTCAAACTTGGGAAAAGAATTGGACATCCAAGTTTATGAAGCTAGTGGAACACTCTTATTACCACAGTGCCAAAAACCTTCTCTAAGACACAACAAAACTCAAAAATTAAATATGAAGAAAGAATCCTAAAAGCAGCCAGTGGGGGAAAAATTGTTACCTAAAAAGGAACCACCATTAGGCTATCAGAGAATTTCTCAACAGAAGCCACACAGGCTAGGAAAGAGTGAGATGACATATTCAAAATGTTGAAAGATAAATACTGTAAGCCAAGAATGTTCTATCAGCAATATTAAAGAAAAAATAAAGACATTCATATACAAACAAAAGTTACTGGAGTTCATCAGCACTAGACCTATCTTGCCAAAAATGCTGAAAGGAGTTCTTCAAGCTGAAATGAAAAGACACTAAACAGATATACAAATAATCATAAGACACTACTATGAACAATTATATATCAAGAACTTGGATCACATAGAATAGATAAATTTCAAAAAGCAGACAACCTACCAAGACCAGCTGGCTAAAATTTTAAAGGATAATTTAAATTAATCCTTTCTAACTATTCTAAAAACTTGAAGAAGACTAAGCACTCCCAAACTTATTTCATGAGGCAAGCATTACTCTTATACTAAAGCCAGATAAGCACACTACAAGAAAACTACAGACCAATATCACTAAGGAATATAAATGCAAAACTTCTCAACATATTACTAGCAAATCAAACTCAACAACACATTAAATGGATTACACACCTTGAACAAGTGGGATTTATCACTGAGATGCAAGCATATGCTTCAGTATACACAAATCAAAAGTGTGATAGGAGAGAGCTTGAAGATGGCGGAAGAGTAAGACGCAGAGATCGCCTTCCTGCCCACGGATACACCAGAAATACATCTACACGTGGAACAACTCCTACAGAACACCTACTGAAGGCTGGCAGAAGACCTCAGACCTCCCAAAAGGCAAGAAACTCCCCACGTACCTGGGTAGGGCAAAAGGAAAAAAGAAAAAACAGAGACAAAAGAATAAGGACAGAACCTGCACCAGTGGGAGGGAGCTGTGAAGGAGGAAAAGTTTCCACACACTAGGAAGCCCCTCCGCGGGCGGAGACTGCGGGAGGCGGAGGGGGGAGCTTCGGAACCTCGGAGTACTGCACAGCGACGGGTGCGGAGGGCAAAGCGGGAGATTCCCGCACAGAGGATCGGTGCCAACCGGCACTCACCAGCCCGAGAGGCTTGTCTGCTCACCCACCGGGGCGGGCGGGGCTGCGAGCTGAGGCTCGGGTTTCGGTTTTGGACGGAGCGCAGGGAGAGGACTGGGGTTGGCGGCTTGAACATAGCCTGAAGGGGTTAGTGCACCACGACTAGCCGGGAGGGAGTTCGGGGAAAAGCCTGCACCTGCCGAAGAGGCAAGAGACTTTTTCTTCCTTCTTTGTTTCCTGGTGCGCGAGGAGAGGGGTTTAAGAGCGCTGCTTAAAGGAACTCCAGAGACGGGCGCGAGCCGCGACTAAAAGCGCGAACCCCAGAGACGGGCGCGAGCTGCCGCTAAAAGCGCGAACCCCACAGACGGGCGCGAGCCGCGGCTAAAAGCGCGGACACCAGAGACAGGCGGGAGACGCTAAGGCTGCTGCTGCCGCCACCAAGGGGCCTGTGTGCGAGCACAGGTCACTCTCCACACCCCTCTTCCGCGGAGCCTGTGCAGCCCGCCACTGCCAGGTTCCCGGGAACCAGGGACAACTTCCCCAGGAGAACGCACGGCGGGCCTCAGGCTGGTGCAACGTTACGCCGACCTCTGCCGCAACGTCACGCCGCCTCTGATGCCGCAGGCCCGCCCCGCACGCAGTGCCCCTCCTTCCCCCCCCACCCCCGGCCTGAGTGAGCCAGAGCCCCCGAATCAGCGGCTCCTTTAACCCTGTCCTGTCTGAGCAAAAAACAGATGCCCTCCAGCGACCTACACGCAGAGGCAGGGCCAAATCCAAAGCTGAGCTCCTGTGAGCTGTGAGAACAAAGAAGAGAAAGGGAAATCTCTCCCAGTAGCCTCAGAAGCAGCGGATTAAAGCTCCACAATCAACTTGATATACCCTGCATCTGTGGAATACCTGAATAGACAAGGAATGATCCCAAATTGAAGAGGTGGAATTTAGGAGCGAGATCTATGATTTTTTTCCCTTTTCCTCTTTTTGTGAATGGGTATGTGTATGCTTCTGTGTGAGATCTTGCCTGTATACTCTTGCTACCACCATTTGTCCTAGGGCTCTATCTGTCCATGGTTTTTAAAAAAATTTTTTTTCTCAATAATTAATTTTAATTGTAATAACTTTATTATACTTTACCTTCATTCTTTCTTTCTTTCTTTCCTTCTTCCTTCCCTCCTTTAGACAACGAATCACCCCAAATTGAGGAGGTGGTCTCTGAGAGCAAGATTTATGATTTTTCCCCCTTTACCTCTTTTTGTGAAGGTGTATGTGTATGCTTCTGTGTAAGATTTTCTCTGTATAGCTTTGCTTCCAACATTTGTCCTAAGGTTCTATCCGTCCCTTTTTTTTTTCTAAATATTTTTTAATTCAATAACTATATTATACTTTATTTTATTTTTACTGTATCTTCTTTCTTTCTGTCTTTTTTCCTTCTTTCCCTCCTTCCTTCCTTCCTTCCTCCCTCCCTCCCTCCCTCCTTTCTTTCCTTCTTTGCTTCTTTCTTCCTTCCTTCCTTTCCTCCTTTCCTTCTTTCTTTCCTCATACTTCTACTAATTCTCTCTACTTTTTCTCCCTTTTATTCTGAGCCGTGTGGATGAAAGGCTCTTGGTGCTCCAGCCAGGAGTCAGGGCTCTGCCTCTGAGGTAGGAGAGCCAACTTCAGGACACTGGTCTACAAGAGACCTCTCAGCTCCACATAATATTAAATGGCGGAAATCTCCCAGAGACCTCCATCATAACACCAGCACCCAGCTTCACTCAACGACCAGCAAGCCACAGTGCTAGACAACCTATGCCAAACAACTAGCAAAACATGAACACAACCCCACCCATTAGCAGAGAGGCTGCCTAAAATCATAATAAGGCCACAGACACCCCAAAACACACCACCAGACGTGAACCTGCCCACTAAAGAGACAAGATCCAGCCTCATCCACCACAACACAGGGACTAGTCCCCTCCACCAGGAAGCCTACACAACCCACTGAAACAACCTTAGCCACTGGAGACAGACATCAAAAACAACGGGAACTACGAACGTGCAGCCTGCAAAAAGGAGACCCCAAACACAGTAAGATAAGCAAAATGAGAAGACAGAAAAACACACAGCAGATGAAGGAGCAAGATAAAAATGCACCAGACATAACAAATGAAGAGGAAATAGGCAATCTACCTGAAAAAGAATTCAGAATAATGATAGTACGGATGATCCGAAATCTTGGAAGTAGAATGGACAAAATGCAAGAAACAGTTAACAAGGACCTAGAAGAAATAAAGATGAAACAAGCAATGATGAACAACGCAATAAATGAAATTAAAAGTACTCTAGATGGGATCAATAACAGAATAACTGAGGCAGAAGAACGGATAAGTGACCTGGAAGATAAAAGAGTGGAAATAACTACTGCAGAGCAGAATAAAGAAAAAAGAATGAAAAGAACTGAGGACAGTCTCAGAGACCTCTGGGACAACATTAAACGCACCAACATTCGAATTATAGGGGTTCCAGAAGAAGAAGAGAAAAAGAAAGGGACTGAGAAAATATTTGAAGAGATTATAGTTGAAAACTTCCCTAATATGGGAAAGGAAATAGTTAATCAAGTCCAGGAAGCACAGAGAGTCCCATACGGGATAAATACAAGGAGAAATACACCAAGACACATATTAATCAAACTGTCAAAAATTAAATACAAAGAAAGCATATTAAAAGCAGCAAGGGAAAAACAACAAATAACACACAAGGGAATCCCCATAAGGTTAACAGCTGATCTCTCAGCAGAAACCCTACAAGCCAGAAGGGAGTGGCAGGACATACTGAAAGTGATGAAGGAGAAACTCCTGCAACCAAGACTACTCTACCCAGCAAGGATCTCATTCAGATTTGATGGAGAAATTAAAACCTTTACAGACAAGCAAAAGCTGAGAGAGTTCAGCACCACCAAACCAGCTTTACAACAAATGCTAAAGGAACTTCTCTAGACAAGAAACACAAGAGAAGGAAAAGACCTATAATAACGAACCCAAAACAATTTAGAAAATTGGAATAGGAACACACATATCAATAATTACCTTAAATGTAAATGGACTAAATGCTCCCACCAAAAGACACAGATTGGCTGAATGGATACAAAAACAAGACCCTTATATATGCTGTCTACAAGAGACCCACTTCAGACCTAGAGACACATACAGACTGAAAATAAGGGGATGGAAAAAGATATTCCATGCAAATGGAAACCAAAAGAAAGCTGGAGTAGCAATTCTCATATCAGACAAAATAGACTTTAAAATAAGGACTATTAGAAGAGACAAAGAAGGACACTACATAATGATCAAGGGATCGATCCAAGAAGAAGATATAACAATTGTAAATATTTATGCACCCAACATAGGAGCACCTCAATACATAAGGCAAATACTAACAGCCATAAAAGGGGAAATTGACAGTAACACATTCATAGTAGGGGACTTTAACACCCCACTTTCACCAATGGACAGATCATCCAAAATGAAAATAAATAAGGAAACACAAGCTTTAAATGATACATTAAACAAGATGGACTTAATTGATATTTATAGGGCACTCCATCCAAGAACAACAGAATACACATTTTTCTCAAGTGCTCATGGAACATTCTCCAGGATAGATCATATCTTGGGTCACAAATCAAGTCTTGGTAAATTTAAGAAAATTGAAATTGTATCAAGTATCTTTTCTGACCACAACGCCATGAGACTAGATATCAATTACAGGAAAAGATCTGTAAAAAATACAAACACATGGAGGCTAAACAATACACTACTTAATAATGAAGTGATCACTGAAGAAATCAAAGAGGAAATAAAAAAATACCTAGAAACAAATGACAATGGAGACACAACGACCCAAAACCTATGGGATGCAGCAAAAGCAGTTCTAAGGGGGAAGTTTATAGCAATACAAGCCCACCTTAAGAAGCAGGAAACATCTCGAATAAACAACTTAACCTTGCACCTCAAGCAATTAGAGAAAGAAGAACAAGAAAACCCCAAAGCTAGCAGAAGGAAATAAATCATAAAAATCAGATCAGAAATAAATGAAAAAGAAATGTAGGAAACGATAGCAAAGATCAATAAAGCTAAAAGCTGGTTCTTTGAGAATATAAACAAAATAGATAAACCACTAGCCAGACTCATCAAGAAAAAAAGGGAGAAGACTCAAATCAATAGAATTAGAAATGAAAAAGGAGAAGTAACAACTGACACTGCAGAAATAAAAAAAATCATGAGAGATTACTACAAGCAACTCTATGCCAATAAAATGGACAATCTGGAAGAAATGGACAAATTCTTAGAAATGCACAACCTGCCAAGACTGAATCAGGAAGAAATAGAAAATATGAACAGACCAATCACAAGCACTGAAATTGAAACTGTGATTAAAAATCTTCCAACAAACAAAAGCCCAGGACCAGATGGCTTCACAGGTGAATTCTATCAAACATTTAGAGAAGAGCTAACACCTATCCTTCTCAAACTCTTCCAAAATACAGCAGAGGGAGGAACACTCCCAAATTCCTTCTACGAGCCCACCATCACCTTGATACCAAAACCAGACAAGGATGTCACAAAGAACGAAAACTACAGGCCAATATCACTGATGAACATAGATGCAAAAATCCTCAACAAAATACTAGCAAACAGAATCCAACAGCACATTAAAAGGATCATACACCATGATCAAGTGGGGTTTATTCCAGGAATGCAAGGATTCTTCAATATATGCAAATCTATCAATGTGATAAACCATATTAACAAATTGAAGGAGAAAAACCATATGATCA
Source organism: Delphinapterus leucas (assembly GCF_059928025.1). Classification (NCBI taxonomy): domain Eukaryota; kingdom Metazoa; phylum Chordata; class Mammalia; order Artiodactyla; family Monodontidae; genus Delphinapterus; species Delphinapterus leucas. The sequence continues at coordinate 62,721,876 of NC_143150.1, read as the reverse complement.
TCTCAATAGATGCAGAGAAATCTTTTGACAAAATTCAACACCCATTTATGATAAAAACCCTGCAGAAAGTAGGCATAGAGGGAACTTTCCTCAACATAATAAAGGCCATATATGACAAGCCCACAGCAAACATCATCCTCAATGGTGAAAAACTGAAAGCACTTCCACTAAGATCAGGAATAAGACAAGGTTGCCTACTCTCACCACTCTTATTCAACATAGTTTTGGAAGTTTTAGCCACAGCAATCAGAGAAGAAAAGGAAATAAAAGGAATCCAAATTGGAAAAGAAGAAGTAAATATGTCACTGTTTGCAGATGGCATGATACTATACATAGAGAATCCGAAAGATGCTACCAGAAAACTACTAGAGCTAATCAATGAATTTGGTAAAGTAGCAGGATACAAAGTTAATGCACAGAAATCTCTGGCATTCCTATATACTAATGATGAAAAATCTGAAAATGAAATCAAGAAAACACTCCCATTTACCATTGCAACAAAAAGAATAAAATATCTAGGAATAAACCTACCTAAGGAGACGAAAGACCTGTATGCAGAAAATTATAAGACACTGATGAAAGAAATTAAAGATGATACAAATAGATGGAGAGATATACAATGTTCGTGGATTGGAAGAATCAACATTGTGAAAATGACTCTACTACCCAAAGCAATCTACAGATTCAATGCAATCCCTATCAAACTAACACTGGCATTTTTCACAGAACTAGAACAAAAAATTTCGCAATTTGTATGGAAACACAAAAGACCCCGAATAGCCAAAGCAATCTTGAGAACGAAAAAAGGAGCTGGAGGAATCAGGCTCCCTGACTTCAGACTATACTACAAAGCTACAGTAATCAAGACAGTATGGTACTGGCACAAAAACAGAAAGATAGATCAATGGAACAGGATAGAAAGCCCAGAGATAAACCCACGCCCCTATGGACACCTTATCTTTGATAAAGGTGCCAGGAATGTACAGTGGAGAAAGGACAGCCTCTTCAATAAATGGTGCTGGGAAAACTGGACAGGTACATGTAAAAGTATGAGATTAGATCACTCCCTAACACCATACACAAAAATAAGCTCAAAATGGATTAAAGACCTAAATGTAAGGCCAGAAACTATAAAACTCTTAGAGGAAAACATAGGCAGAACACTCTATGACATAAATCACAGCAAGATCCTTTCTGACCCACCTCCTAGAGTAATGGAAATAAAAACAAAAATAAACAAATGGGACCTAATGAAACTTCAAAGCTTTTGCACAGCAAAGGAAACCATAATCAAGACCAAAAGACAACCCTCAGAATGGGAGAAAATATTTGCAAATGAAGCAAATGACAAAGTATTAATCTCCAAAATTACAAGCAGCTCATGCAGCTCAATAACAAAAAAACAAACAACCCAATCCAAAAATGGGCAGAAGTCCTAAATAGACATTTCTCCAAAGAAGATATACAGAATGCCAACAAACACATGAAAGAATGCTCAACATCATTAATCATTAGAGAAATGCAAATCAAAACTAAAATGAGATATCATCTCACACCAGTCAGAATGGCCATCATCAAAAAATCTAGAAACAATAAATGCTGGAGAGGGTGTGGAGAAAAGGGAACACTCTTGCACTGCTGGTGGGAATGTGAATTGGTTCAGCACTATGGAGAACAGTATGGAGGTTCCTTAAAAAACTGCAAATAGAATTACCATATGACCCAGCAATCCCACTACTGGGCATATACCCTGAGAAAACCAAAATTCAAAAAGAGTCATGTACCAAAATGTTCATTGCAGCTCTATTTACAATAGCCCGGAGATGGAAACAACCTAAGTGCCCATCATAGGATGAATGGATAAAGAAGATGTGGCACATATATACAATGGAATATTACTCAGCCATAAAAAGAAATGAAATTGAGCTATTTGTAATGAGATGGATAGACCTAGAGTCTGTCATACAGAGTGAAGTAAGTCAGAAAGACAAAGACAAATACCATATGCTAACACATATATATGGAATTTAAGGGGAAAAAAATGTCATGAAGAACCTAGGGGTAAGACAGGAATAAAGACGCAGACCTACTGGAGAACGGACTTGAGGATATGGGGAGGGGGAAGGGTGAGCTTTGACAGGGCGAGAGAGAGTCATGGACATATACACATTAACAAACGTAGTAAGGTAGATAGCTAGGGGGAAGCAGTCGCAAGGCACAGGGATATTAGCTCGGTGCTTTGTGACAGCCTGGAGGGGTGGGATAGGGAGAGTGGGAGGGAGGGAGATGCAAGAGGGAAGACATATGGGAACATATGTATATGTATAACTGATTCACTTTGTTATAAAGCAGAAACTAACACACCATTGTAAAGCAATTATACCCCAATAAAGATATTTAAAAAAAAAAAAAAACCAAAAAAAAAAAGTGTGATACACCATGTTAATGGAATGAAAGATAAAAATCATATGGTTATCTTGATAGACAGAAAAAGCATTTGACAAAATACATCTTTTCATGACTAAAACCCTCAACAAATTGAGTATAAAAGTAACATAACTAAATGTAATAAAGGCTATATACCACAAACACATAGCTGATATGAAAATAAAATAAACACTGAAAAATTGAAAGCTTTTATTTCTTAGGAATACATTTAATGAAGTAAGTTAAATATCTATACAGTGGACCCTTGAACAGTATGGATTTGAACTGCCTGGGTCCACTTATACACAAATTATTTTTCACTATGTACATACTACAGTACTACATATTCTGAAGTTGATTGAATCAACAGATGTGGAATTGTGAATACTAAGGGCTGACTGTAAAGTTATACATAGATTTTCAGCTGTGTGGAAGGTCAGGGACCCTTGCTCCCATGTTAATCAAGGGTCAACTGTATAATGGAAACTACAGGAATTTGATGAAAGAAATTGAAGAAAACATTAACAAATTGAAAGATATCTTGTGTTAATGGATCAGAACATTAACATTAATTACAAATATATTCAAAATACCCAAAGCCATCTATATATCCACAATCCCTATCAAAATTCCAATGGCGTTTTTCACAGAAATAGAAAAAGCAATCCTAAAATGTGTATGGAGACACAAAAGACTCCATATATCCAAAGTAATTATGAACAAGAGGAACAATGCTAGGGGCATTATACTTACTGATTTCAAGCTATACTGCAGCTATGGTTACTAAAACAGTATGGCACTGGCACCAAAACATAGACCAATGAAATAGATTTGAGAGTTCCCAAATACATGCATGTAAACATGGTCAAATAACATTTGACAAGTGTGCCAAGAACACTCAAAAAGGAAATAATCATCTCTTCAACAAAACCTGTCAGGAAAACTGGATAACTACATGCAGAAAAATGAAATTGAAACTCTATTTTACACTCTCAAAATAATTAACAGAAACTGACTTAAAGATTTAAATATCAGACCTGATACTGTACACTTCTAGAAGAAAACATAGAAAAAACTCCTTGACATTGTTCTTGGCAATTATTTTTTGGTAGATTACAAGAGCACAATCAACAAATGTAAAAATCAACAAAAGTAACTACATCAAACTAACAAGATTCTGCACAGCAAAAGATACAATAAAAAATGAAAAGATAACCTTCAGAATGGAAGAGAATATTTACAAACCATATATTGTATAAGTAGATAATATGCAAAACATATAAAGAACACATACAGCTCAATTAAAAAAAAATGGCTCCTGTTTCCTGGTGCGCGAGGAGAGGGGTTTAAGAGTGCTGCTTAAAGGAACTCCAGAGACGGGCGCGAGCCGCGACTAAAAGCACGAACCCCAGGGACAGGCGGGAGATGCTAAGGATGCTGCTGCAGCCACCAAGGGGCCTGTGTGCAAGCACAGGTCACTATCCACACCCCTCTTCTGCGGAGCCTGTGCAGCCCGCCAATGCCAGGTTCCCGGGATCCAGGGACAACTTCCCCGGGAGAACGCACGGTGGGCCACAGGTTGGTGCAACGTCACGCTGGCCTCTGCCGCCGCAGGCCCGCCCCGCATGCAGTGGCCCTCCCTCCCCCAGGCCTGAGTGCACCAGAGGCCCCGAATCAGCGGCTCCTTTAACCCCGTCCGGTCTGAGCAAAAAACAGACGCCCTCCAGTGACCTACACGCAGAGGCAGGGCCAAATACAAAGCTGAGCACCTGTGAGCTGTGAGAACAAAGAAGAGAAAGGGAAATCTCTCCCAGCAGCCTCAGAAACAGTGAATTAAAGCTCCACAATCAACTTGATGTACCCTGCATCTGTGGAATACATGAATAGACAACGAGTCATCCCAAATTGAGGAGGTGGGCTTCGAGAGCAAGATCTATGATTTTTTCCCCTTTTCCTCTTTTCGTGAATGTGTATGTGTATGCTTCTGTGTGAGATCTTGTCTGTATAGTTTTGCTTCCACCATTTGTCCTAGGGTTCTATCCGTCCATGGTTATTTTTTAAAATTTTTTTCTTAATAATTAATTTTAATTTTAATAACATTATTATACTTTAACTTCTTTCTTTCTTTCTTTCTTTCTTCCTTTCTTTCTTTCTTTGTTTCCTACCTTCCTTCCCTCCTTTAGACAACAAATCATCCCAAATTTAGGAGGTGATCTCTGAGAGCAAGATTTATGATTATTTCCCCTTTACCTCTTTTTGTGAGGGTGTATGTGTATGCTTCTGTGTAAGATTTTGTCTGTATAGCTTTGCTTCCAACATTTGCCCTAAGGTTCTATCCGTCCCTTTTTTTCTTTCTAAATAAGTATTTTTTTAGTTCAATAACTTTATTATACTTTATTTTATTTTACTGTATCTTCCTTCTTTCCGTCTTTCTTCCTTCTTTCCCCCCTTCTTTCCTTGCTCCCTCCCTCCCTCCCTCCTTTCTTTCCTTCTTGCCTTCTTTCCTTCTTTGCTTCTTTCTTTCTTTCTTTCTTTCTTTCTTTCTTCCTTCCTTCCTTCCTTCCTTCCTTCCTTCCCTCCTTTCTTTCTTTCTTTCTTTCTTTCTTTCTTTCTTTCTTTCTTCATAATTCTACTAATTCTCTCTACTTTTTCTCACTTTTATTCTGAGCCGTGTGGATGAAAAGCTCTTGCTGCTCCAGCCAGGAGTCAGGGCTCTGCCTCTGAGGTAGGAGAGCCAACTTCAGGACACTGGTCAACAAGAGACCTCCCAGCTCCACATAATATCAAAGGACGAAAATCTCCCAGAGACCTCCATCTTAACACCAGCATCCAGCTTCACTCAACGACCAGCAAGCTACAGTGCTGGACAACCTATGCCAAACAACTAGCAAAACAGGAACACAACCCCACCCATTAGCAGAGAGGCTGCCTAAAATCATAATAAGGCCACAGAGACCCCAAAACACACCACCAGAAGTGAACCTGCCCACTAGAGAGACAAGATCCAGCCTCATCCACCACAACACAGGCACTAGTCCCCTCTACCAGGAAGCCTACACAACCCACTGAACCAACCTTAGCTACTGGAGACAGACATCAAAAACAGCGGGAACTACGAACCTGCAACCTGCAAAAAGGAGACCCCAAACACAGTAAGATAAGCAAAATGAGAAGACAGAAAAACACACAGCAGATAAAGGAGCAAGATAAAAATGTACCAGACCTAACAAAAGAAGAGGAAATAGGCAGTCTACCTGAAAAAGAATTCAGAATAATGATAGTAAGGATGATCTGAAATCTTGGAAATAGAATGGACAAAATGCAAGAAACAGTTAACAAGGACCTAGAAGAAATAAAGATGAAACAAGCAATGATGAGCAACACAATAAATGAAATTAAAAGTACTCTAGATGGGATCAGTAGCAGAATAACTGAGGCAGAAGAACGGATAAGTGACCTGGAAGATAAAAGAGTGGAAATAACTACTGCAGAGCAGAATAAAGAAAAAAGAATGAAAAGAACTGAGGACAGTCTCAGAGACCTCTGGGACAACATTAAACACACCAACATTTGAATTATAGGGGTTCCAGAAGAAGAAGAGAAAAAGAAAGGGACTGAGAAAATATTTGAAGAGATTATAGTTGAAAACTTCCCTAATATGGGAAAGGAAATAGTTAATCAAGTCCAGGAAGCACAGAGAGTCCCATACGGGATAAATCCAAGGAGAAATATGCCAAGACACATATTAATCAAACTGTCAAAAATTAAATACAAAGAAAGCATATTAAAAGCAGCAAGGGAAAAACAACAAATTACACACAACGGAATCCCCAGAAGGTTAACAGCTGATCTCTCAGCAGAAACCCTACAAGCCAGAAGGGAGTGACAGGACATACTGAAAGTGATGAAGGAGAAACTCCTGCAACCAAGATTACTCTACCCAGCAAGGATCTCATTCAGATTTGATGGAGAAATTAAAACCTTTGCAGACAAGCAAAAGCTGAGAGAGTTCAGCACCACCAAACCAGCTTTACAACAAATGCTAAAGGAACTTCACTAGACAAGGAACACAAGAGTAGGAAAAGACCTATAATAACGAACCCAAAACAATTTAGAAAATTGGAATAGGAACACACATATCAATAATTACCTTAAATGTAAATGGACTAAATGCTCCCACCAAAAGACACAGATTGGCTGAATGGATACAAAAACAAGACCCTTATATATGCTGTCTACAAGAGACCCACTTCAGACCTAGAGACACATACAGACTGAAAGTAAGGGGATGGAAAAGATATTCCATGAAATTGGAAACCAAAAGAAAGCTGGAGTAGCAGTTCTCATATCAGACAAAATAGACATTAAAATAAGGACTATTAGAAGAGACAAAGAAGGACACTACATAATGATTAAGGAATCGATCCAAGAAGAAGATATAACAATTGTAAATATTTATGCACCCAACGTAGGAGCACCTCAGTACATAAGGCAAATACTAACAGTCATAAAAGGGGAAGTCGACAGTAACACATTCATAGTAGGGGAATTTAACACCCCACTTTCACCCGTGTGCAGATCATCCAAAATGAAAATAAATAAGGAAACACAAGCTTTAAATGATACATTGAAAACGATGGACTTAATTGATATTTATAGGACACTCCATCCAAAAACAACAGAATACACATTTTTCTCAAGTGCTCATGGAACATTCTCCAGGATAGATCATATCTTGGGTCACAAATCAAGTCTTGGTAAATGTAAGAAAAGTGAAATTGTATCAAGTATCTTTCCCGACAACAACGCAATGAGACTAGATATCAATTACAGGGAAAGATCTGTAAAAAATACAAACACATGGAGGCTAAACAATACACTACTTAATAATGAAGTGATCACTGAAGAAATCAAAGAGGAAATAAAAAATACCGAGAAACAAATGACAATGGAGACACAACGACCCAAAACCTATGGGATGCAACAAAAGCAGTTCTAAGGGGGAAGTTTATAGCAATACAAGCCCACCTTAAGAAGCAGGAAACATCTCGAATAAACCACCTAACCTTGAACCTCAAGCAATTAGCGAAAAAAGAACAAAAAAAACCCAAAGCTAGCAGAAGGAAAGAAATCATAAAAATCAGATCAGAAATAAATGAAAAAGAAATGAAGGAAACAATAGCAAAGATCAATAAAACTAAAAGCTGGTTCTTTGAGAAGATAAACAAAATAGATAAACCATTAGCCAGACTCATCAAGAAAAAAAGGGAGAAGACTCAAATCAATAGAATTAGAAATGAAAAAGGAGAAGTAACAATGGACACTGCAGAAATAAAAAAGATCATGAGAGATTACTACACGCAACTCTATGCCAATAAAATGGACAATCTGGAAGAAATGGACAAATTCTTAGAAATGCACAACCTGCCAAGACTGAATCAGGAAGAAATAGAAAATATGAACAGACCAATCACAAGCACTGAAATTGAAACTGTGATTAAAAATCTTCCAACAAACAAAAGCCCAGGACCAGATGGCTTCACAGGCGAATTCTATCAAACATTTAGAGAAGAGTTAACACCTTTCCTTCTCAAACTCTTCCAAAATGTAGCAGAGGGAGGAACACTCCCAAATTCCTTCTACGAGCCCACCATCACCTTGATACCAAAACCAGACAAGGATGTCCCAAAGAAAGGAAACTACAGGCCAATATCACTGATGAATATAGATGCAAAAATCCTCAACAAAATACTAGCAAACAGAATCCAACAGCACATTAAAAGGATTATACACCATGATCAATTGGGGTTTATTCCAGGAATGCAAGGATTCTTCAATATACGCAAATCTATCAATGTGATAAACCATTTTAACAAACTGAAGGAGAAAAACCATATGATCATCTCAATAGATGCAGAGAAATCTTTTGACAAAATTCAACACCCATTTATGATAAAAACCCTCCAGAAAGTAGGCATAGAGGGAACCTTCCTCAACATAATAAAGGCCATATATGACAAGCCCACAGCCAACATCATCCTCAATGGTGAGAAATTGAAAGCATTTCCACTAAGATCAGGAACAAGACAAGGTTGCCCACTCTCACCACTGTTACTCAGCATAGTTTTGAAGTTTTAGCCACAGTAATCAGAGAAGAAAAGGAAATAAAAGGAATCCAAATCGGAAAAGAAGAAGTAAAGCTGTCACTGTTTGCAGATGACATGATACTATACATAGAGAATCCTAAAGATGCTACCAGAAAACTAGTAGAGCTAATCAATGAATTTGGTAAAGTAGCAGGATACAAAATTAATGCACAGAATTCTCTGGCATTCCTATATACTAATGATGAAATATCTGAAAGTGAAATCAAGAAAATACTCCCATTTACTATTGCAACAAAAAGAATAAAATATCTAGGAATAAACCTACCTAAGGGACAAAAGACCTGTATGCAGAAAATTATAAGACACTGATGAAAGAAATTAAAGATGATACAAATAGATGGAGAGATATACCATGTTCTTGGATTGGAAGAATCAACATTGTGAAAATGACTCTACTACCCAAAGCTATCTACAGATTCAATGCAATCCCTATCAAACTACCACTGGCATTTTTTACAGAACTAGATCAAAAATTTCACAATTTGTTTGGAAACACAAAAGACCCCGAACAGCCAAAGCAATCTTGAGAGTGAGAAAAGGAGCTGGAGGAATCAGGCTCCCTGACTTCAGACTATACTACAAAGCTACAGTAATCAAGACAGTATGGTACTGGCACAAAAACAGAAAGATAGATCAATGGAACAGGATAGAAAGCCCAGAGATAAACCCACGCCCCTATGGACACCTTATCTTTGATAAAGGTGCCAGGAATTTACAGTGGAGAAAGGACAGCCTCTTCAATAAGTAGTGCTGGGAAAACTGGACAGATACATGTAAAAGTATGAGCTTAGATCACTCCCTAACACCATACACAAAAATAAGCTCAAAATGGATTAAAGACCTAAATGTAAGGCCAGAAACTATAAAACTCTTAGAGGAAAACATAGGCAGAACACTCTATGACATAAATCACAGCAAGATCCTTTCTGACCCACCTCATAGAGTAATGGAAATAAAAACAAAAATAAACAAATGGGACCTAATGAAACTTCAAAGCTTTTGTACAGCAAAGGAAACCATAAACAAGACCAAAAGACAACCCTCAGAATGGGAGAAAATATTTGCAAATGAAGCAACTGACAAAGGATTAATCTCCAAAATTTACAAGCAGCTCATGCAGCTCAATAACAAAAAAACAAACAACACAATCCAAAAATGGGCAGAAGATCTAAACAGATATTTCTCCAAAGAAGGTATACAGACTGCCAACAAACACATGAAAGAATGCTCAACATCATTAATCATTAGAGAAATGCAAATCAAAACTACAATGAGATATCATCTCACACCAGTCAGAATGGCCATCATCAAAAAATCTAGAAATAATAAATGCTGGAGAGGGTGTGGAGAAAAGAGAACACTCTTGCACTGCTGGTGGAAATGTGAATTGGTTCATCCACTATGGAGAACAGTATGGAGGTTCCTTAAAAAACTATAAATAGAACTACCATATGACCCAGCAAACTCACTACTGGGCATATACCCTGAGAAAACCAAAATTCAAAAAGAGTCATGTACCAAAATGTTCATTGCAGCTCTATTTACAATAGCCCGGAGATGGAAACAACCTAAGTGCTCATCATCGGATGAATGGATAAAGAAGATGTGGCACATATATACAATGGAATATTACTCAGCCATAAAAAGAAACGAAATTGAGCTATTTGTAATGAGGTGGCTAGACCTAGAGTCTGTCATACAGAGTGAAGTAAGTCAGAAAGACAAAGACAAATACTATATGCTAACACATATATATGGAATTTAAGAAAAAAAATGTCATGAAGAACCTAGGGGTAAGACAGGAATAAAGATGCAGACCTACTGGAGAACAGACTTGAGGATATGGGGAGGGGGAAGGGTGAGCTATGACAGGGCAAGAGAGAGTCATGGACTTATACACACTACCAAACGTAAGGTAGATAGCTAGTGGGAAGCAGCTGCATGGCACAGGGATATTGGCTAGGTGCTTTATGACAGCCTGGAGGGGTGGGATAGGGAGGGTGGGAGGGAGGGAGATGCAAGAGGGAAGACATGTGGGAATAAATGTATATGTATAACTGATTCACTTATTTATAAAACAGAAAGTAACACACCACTGTAAAGCAATTATACCCCAATAAAGATGTTTAAAAAAATGAAAAGATAACCTTCAGAATGGAAGAGAATATTTACAAACCATATATTTTATAAGTAGATAACATGCAAAACATATAAAGAACATATACAGCTCAATTTAAAAAAAATGGCTCTTTGTTTCCTGGTGCGCGAGGAGAGGGGTTTAAGAGTGCTTCTTAAAGGAACTCCAGATATGGGCACGAGCCGTGGCTAAAAGTGCAAACCCCAGGGACAGGCGGGAGATGCTAAGGCTACTAGTGCCGCAACCAAGGGGCCTATGTGCAAGCACAGGTCACTATCCACACCCCTCTTCCACGGAGCCTGTGCAGCCCGCCAATGCCAGGTTCCCGGGATCCAGGGACAACTTCCCGGGGAGAACACACGGCGGGCCACAGGTTGGTGCAACGTCACGCCGGCCTCTGCCACCGCAGGCCCGCCCCACATGCAGTGGCCCTCCCTCCCCCCCGGCCTGAGTGCACCAGAGCCCCCGAATCAGCGGCTCCTTTAACCCCGTCCTCTCTGAGCAAAAAACAGACACCCTCCAGCGACCTACACACAGAGGCAAGGCCAAATCCAAAGCTGAGCCCCTGTGAGGTGTGAGAACAAAGAAGAGAAAGGGAAATCTCTCCCAGCAGCCTCAGAAACAGTGGATTAAAGCTCCACAATCAACTTGATGTACCCTGCATCTGTGGAATACATGAATAGACAACGAGTCATCCCAAATTGAGGAGGTGGGCTTCGAGAGCAAGATTTATAATTTTTTCCCCTTTTCCTCTTTTCATGAATGTGTATGTGTATGCTTCTGTGTGAGATCTTGTCTGTATAGTTTTGCTTCCACCATTTGTCCTAGGGTTCTATCCATCCATGGTTTTTTTAAAAAATTTTTTCTTAAAAATTAATTTTAATTTTAATAACTTTATTATACTTTACCTTCGTTCTTTCTTTCTTTCTTTCTTTCCTTCCTTCCTTCCCTCCTTTAGACAACGAATCATCCCAAATTGAGGAGGTGGTCTCTGAGAGCAAGATTTATGATTATTTCACCTTTACCTCTTTTTGTGAGGGTGTATGTGTATGCTTCTGTGTAAGTTTTGTCTGTATAGCTTTGCTTCCAACATTTGTCCTAAGGTTCTACCGTCCCCTTTTATTTTCTAAATAAGTAATTTTAATTCAATAACTTTATTATACTTTATTTTACTGTATCTTCTTTCTTTCTGTCTTTTTTCTTTCTTTCCCTCCTTCCTTCCTTACTCCCTCCCTCTCTCCCTCTTTTCTTTCCTTCTTGCCTTCTTTCCTTCTTTGCTTCTTGCTTTCTTTCTTTCATCCTTCCTTCCTTCCTTCCCTACTCTCTTTCTTTCTTTCTTTCTTTCTTCATAATTCTACTAATTCTCTCTACTTTTTCTCACTTTTATTCTGAGCCGTGTGGATGAAAGGCTCTTGGTGCTCCAGCCAGGAGTCAGAGCTCTGCCTCTGAGGTAGGAGAGCGAACTTCAGGACACTGGTCAACAAGAGACCTCCCAGCTCCACATAATATCAAAGTACGAAAATCTCCCAGAGACCTCCATCTTAACACCAGCACCCAGCTTCACTCAACGACCAGCAAGCCACAGTCTGGACAACCTATGCCAAACAACGAGCAAAAGAGGAACACAACCCCACCCATTAGCAGAGAGGCTGCCTAAAATCATAATAAGGCCACAGAGTCCCCAAAACACACCACCAGAAGTGAACCTGCCCACTAGAGAGACAAGATCCAGCCTCATCCACCACAACACAGGCACTAGTCCCCTCCACCAGGAAGCCTACACAACCCACTGAACCAACCTTAACCACTGGAGACAGACATCAAAAACAGCGGGAACTACGAACCTGCAGCCTGTAAAAAGGAGACCCCAAACACAGTAAGACAAGCAAAATGAGAAGACAGAAAAACACACAGCAGAAAAAGGAGCAAGATAAAAATATACCAGACCTAACAAATGAAGAGGAAATAGGCAGTCTACCTGAAAAAGAATTCAGAATAATGATAGTAAGGATGATCTGAAATCTTGGAAATAGAATGGATAAAATGCAAGAAACAGTTAACAAGGACCTAGAAGAAATAAAGATGAAACAATTAACGATGAGCAACACAATAAATGAAATTAAAAGTACTCTAGATGGGATCAATAGCAGAATAACTGAGGCAGAAGAATGTATAAGTGACCTGGAAGATAAAAGAGTGGAAATAACTACTGCAGAGCAGAATAAAGAAAAAAGAATGAAAAGAACTGAGGACAGTCTCAGAGACCTCTGGGACAACATTAAACGCACCAACATTTGAATTATAGGGGTTCCAGAAGAAGAAGAGAAAAAGAAAGGGACTGAGAAAATATTTGAAGAGATTATAGTTGAAAACTTCCCTAATATGGGAAAGGAAATAGTTAATCAAGTCCAGGAAGCACAGAGAGTCCCATACGGGATAAATCCAAGGAGAAATACGCCAAGACACATATTAATCAAACTGTCAAAAATTAAATACAAAGAAAGCATATTAAAAGCAGCAAGGGAAAAACAACAAATTACACACAACGGAATCCCCAGAAGGTTAACAGCTGATCTCTCAGCAGAAACCCTACAAGCCAGAAGGGAGTGGCAGGACATACTGAAAGTGATGAAGGAGAAACTCTTGCAACCAAGATTACTCTACTCAGCAAGGATCTCATTCAGATTTGATGGAGAAATTAAAACCTTTGCAGACAAGCAAAAGCTGAGAGAGTTCAGCACCACCAATCCAGCATTACAACAAATGCTAAAGGAGCTTCTCTAGACAAGGAACACAAGAGAAGGAAAAGACCTATAATAACAAACCAAAAACAATTTTGAAAATGGGAATAGGCACATGCATATCGATAATTACCTTAAATGTAAATGGACTAAATGCTCCCACCAAAAGACACAGATTGGCTGAATGGATACAAAAACAAGACCCTTATATATGCTGTCTACAAGAGACCCACTTCAGACCTAGAGACACATACAGACTGAAAATAAGGGGATGGAAAAAGATATTCCATGCAAATGGAAACTAAAAGAAAGCTGGAGTAGCAGTTCTCATATCAGACAAAACAGACTTTAAAATAAGGACTATTAGAAGAGACAAAGAAGGACACTACAAAATGATCAAGGGATGGATCCAAGAAGAAGATATAACAATTGTAAATATTTATGCACCCAACATAGGAGCACCTCAATACATAAGGCAAATACTAACAGCCATAAAAGGGGAAATCGACAGTAACACATTCAGAGTAGGGGACTTTAACACCCCACTTTCACCCATGGACAGATCATCCAAAATGGAAGTAAATAAGGAAACACAAGATTTAAATGATACATTAAACACGATGGACTTAACTGATATTTATAGGACACTCCATCCAAAAACAACAGAATACACATTTTTCTCAAGCGCTCATGGAACATTCTTCAGGATAGATCATATCTTGGGTCACAAATCAAGCCTTGGTAAATGTAAGAAAAGTGAAATCGTATCAAGTATCTTTTCCGACAACAACGCCATGAGACTAGATATCAATTACAGGAAAAGATCTGTAAAAAATACAAACACATGGAGGCTAAACAATACACTACTTAATAATGAAGTGATCACTGAAGAAATCAAAGAGGAAATTAAAAAATACCTACAAACAAATGACAATGAGGCACAACGACCCAAAACCTATGGAATGCAGCAAAAGCAGTTCTAAGGGGGAAGTTTATGGCTATACAAGCCCACCATAAGAAGCATTAAACTTCTCGAAGAAACAACCTAACCTGGAACCTCAAGCAATTAGAGAAAGAAGAACAAAAAGCCCCAAAGCTAGCAGAAGGAAAGAAATCATAAAAATCAGATCAGAAATAAATGAAAAAGAAAGGAAGGAAACAATAGCAAAGCTCAATAAAACTAAAAGCTGGTTCTTTGAGAAGATAAACAAAATAGATAAACCACTAGCCAGACTCATCAAGAAAAAAAGGGAGAAGACTCAAATCAATAGAATTAGAAATGGAAAGGAGAAGTAACAACGGACACTGCAGAAATAAAAAAGATCATGAGAGATTACTACAAGCTACTCTATGTCAATAAAATGGACAATCTGGAAGAAATGGACAAATTCTTAGAAATGCACAACCTGCCAAGACTGAATCAGGAAGAAATAGAAAATATGAACAGACCAATCACAAGCACTGAAATTGAAACTGTGATTAAAAATCTTCCAACAAACAAAAGCCCAGGACCAGATGGCTTCACAGGCGAATTCTATCAAACATTTAGAGAAGAGCTAACACCTATCCTTCTCAAATTCTTCCAAAATATAGCAGAGGGAGGAACACTCCCAAATTCCTTCTACGAGGCCACCATCACCTTGATACCAAAACCAGACAAGGATGTCACAAAGAAAGGAAACTACAGGCCAGTATCACTGATGAACATAGATGCAAAAATCCCCAACAAAATACTAGCAAACAGAATCCAACAGCACATTAAAAGGATTGTATACCATGACCAAGTGGGGTTTATTCCAGGAATGCAAGGATTCTTCAATATACACAAATCTATCAATGTGATAAACCATATTAACAAATTGAAGGAGAAAAACCATATGATCATCTCAATAGATGCAGAGAAATCTTTTGACAAAATTCAACACCCATTTATGATAAAAACCCAGTGGAAAGTAGGCATGGAGGGAACTTTCCTCAACATAATAAAGGCCATATATAACAAGCCCACAGCCAACATCATTCTCACTGGTGAAAAACTGAAAGTATTTCCACTAAGATCAGGAACAAGACAAGGTTGCCCACTCTCACCACTGTTACTCAGCATAGTTTTGGAAGTTTTAGCCACAGTAATCAGAGAAGAAAAGGAAATAAAAGGAATCCAAATTGGAAAAGAAGTAAAGCTGTCATTGTTTGCAGATGACATGATACTATACATAGATAATCCTAAAGATGCTACCAGAAAACTACTAGATCTAATCAATGAATTTGGCAAAGGAGCAAGGTACAAAATTAATGCACAGAAATCTCTGGCATTCCTATATACTAATAATGAAAAATCTGTAATTGAAATCAAGAAAACACTCCCATTTACCATTGCAATAAAAAGAATAAAATATCTAGGAATAAACCTACCTAAGGAGACAAAAGACCTGTACGCAGAAAATTATAAGACACTGGTGAAAGAAATTAAAGATGATACAGTTAGATGGAGAGATATACCATGTTTTTGGATTGGAAGAATCAACATTGTGAAAATGACTCTGCTACCCAAAGCAATCTATAGATTCAATGCAATCCCTATCAAACTACCACTGGCATTTTTCACAAAACTAGAACAAAAAATTTCGCAGCTTGCATTGAATCAGAAAAGACCCCGAATAGCCAAAGCAATCTTGAGAATGAAAACAGGAGCTGGAGGAATCAGGCACCCTGACTTCAGACTATACTACAAAGCTACAGTAATCAAGACAGTATGGTACTGGCACAAAAACAGAAATATAGATCAATGGATCAGGATAGAAAGCCCAGAGATAAACCCACACACATATGGACACCTTACCTTTGATAAAGGTGGCAGGAATGTACAGTGGAGAAAGGACAACCTCTTCTATAAGTGGTGCTTGGAAAACTGGACAGATACATGTAAAAGTATGAGCTTAGATCACTCCCTAACACCATACACAAAAACAAGCTCAAAATGGATTAAAGACCTAAATGTAAGACCAGAAACTATCAAACTCTTAGAGGAAAACATAGGCAGAACACTCTATGACATAAATCACAGCAAGATCCTTTCTGACCCACCTCCTAGAGTAACAGAAATAAAAACAAAAATAAACAAATAGGACCCAATGAAACTTCAAAGCTTTTGCACAGCAAAGGAAACCATAAACAAGACTAAAAGACACCCCTCAGAATGGGAGGAAATATTTGCAAATGAAGCAACTGCCAAAGGATTAATCTCCAAAATTTACAAGCAGCTCATGCAGCTCAATAACAAAAGATAAAACCCAATGTAAAAATGGTTAGAAGACCTAAATAGACATTTCTCCAAAGAAGATATACAGACTGCCAACAAACACATGAAAGAATGCTCAACATCATTAATCAATAGAGAAATGCAAATCAAAACTACAATGAGATATCATCTCACACCAGTCAGAATGGCCATCATCAAAAAATCTAGAAGCAATAAATGCTGGAGAGGGTGTGGAGAAAAGGGAACACTCTTGCACTGCTGGTGGGAATGTGAATTGGTTCATCCACTATGGAGAACAGTATGGAGGTTCCTTAAAAAACTACAAATAAAACTACCATATGACCCAGCAATCCCACTACTGGGCATATACCCTGAGAAAACCAAAATTCAAAAAGAGTCATGTACCAAAATGTTCATTGCAGCTCTATTTACAATAGCCCGGAGATGGAAACAACCTAAGTGCCCATCATCGGATGAATGGATAAAGAAGATGTGGCACATATATACAATGGAATATTACTCAGCCATAAAAAGAAACGAAATTGAGCTATTTGTAATGAGGTGGCTAGACCTAGAGTCTGTCATACTGAGTGAAGTAAGTCAGAAAGACAAAGACAAATACCATATGCTATCACATATATATATGGAATTTAAGAGAAAAGATGTTACGGGGAGCCTAGGGGTGGGACAGGAATAAAGACACAGACCTACTGGAGAACGGACTTGAGGATATGGGGAGGGGGAATGGTGAGCTGTGACAGGGCGAGAGAGAGTCATGGGCTTATACACACTAACAAACATAAGGTAGATAGCTGGTGGGAAGCAGCCGCATGGCACAGGGATATTGGCTCGGTGCTTTGTGACCGCCTGGAAGGGTGGGATGAGCAGGGTGGGAGGGAGGGAGGGAGACACAAGAGGGAAGAGATATGGGAACATGTGTGTGTGTATGGCTGATTCACTTTGTTGTGAAGCAGAAGCTGGCGCACCATTGTGGAGCAATTATACCCCAAGAAAAATGTGAAAATAATGATTTAAAAATTAGCAGAGGAACTAAATAGATATTTATCTAAAGAAGACCTTCAAATGACTAACAAATACATGAAGAGATGCTCAACATCACTAATCATCAGGGACTGTGAGTTAAACCACAATGAATTATTATATCAGACCTGTTAGAATGGCTATTGTTAAGGGAAGGTAATAAGTGTTGGCAACGATGTGGAGAAAAGATCGTATTTGAACAGTGCTAGTGGGATTGCAAATTAGTTCAACAACTATGGATAACAGTATGAAAGTTCCTCAAAAAATTAAAAATACAACTACTTTGTGATCCAGTGGTTTCATTCCTGGGTGTATATCTGAAGGAAATGAAAACAGAATGTCAAAGAGATACGTGCACTCCCATGTAATTACAACATTATTCACAACAGCCAAGATATGGAAACAACTTACTTGTCATTTGATGAATGGATAAAGATGTTTTATATATAAAGAATGAAATACTATTCAGCCATAAAAAAGAAGGAATTCCTGCCTTTTGTGACAACAGGAATGAACCTTGAAGGTATTATGCTAAATGAGATGTCATACAGTAAAAGACAAATACTGTATGTTATCACTTATATATAGAATATAAAATAGTCAAATTCATAAAACAGAGAGTAGAATGGTGGTTACCTATGTCTGGGATTTGGGAGAATTTGGGTTATATGGTTTAAGGGTACAAACTTTCAACCAGTAGATTAATAAATCCTGGAGATCTATTGCATAGCCCTGTGGTGAATGACAATACTCAATACAATAAACTTCAAAGTTTCTAAGAGTCTGGATCTTAATTGTTCCCACCACATAAAGGATTGACAGTTATATGATGTGATAGATGTGTTAGGTAATGCTACAGTGGTAATCATTTTGCAATATATAAATGTATTAAATCAATGTGTTGTAAACCTTAAACTTACATGATTTATATAACAATTATATCTCAGAAATAATTTAAATTTCCTGGACATATATAAAAAACCTCTATTATTGAAATTTTGATACATATATCTACTTTTCATTATTTTACAGGATTTAAAAGACAAAATCATGAAAAACAATTATAATAAACATATGTTAATGACTACACTATATATATATATATTCAGAAATTTAAAAAAAGGAAATGAAAAGAGAATCAGCATGTGTTAACACAAAGTATCAAGTAAAAACGAATACATATCAGATGGGAAGAGTGTCAAAATACTGTAAGACATATATATAACACATAACAAAATGAAATACGCCCTTTATTATGAGTAAATATTTTAAATATGAGCAGATTAACCCCCCCACCCCAGTTAACAGTAAAAGACTGGAAGAATGAAATTTTAAAAAGTATCCAGAGGAGCTTCAATATGGCAGAAGAGTAAGATGTGTAGATCACCTTCCTCCCCAAAAATATATCAGGCACAGCCCCTGGCCATGGGAACTCTGTCTGAAGTGCCAGGTGCGAGGCCTCTGCTTGAGGCACCCTTTGAACAAGTGACACCAGACTAATCACAAAGAAAAAGAGAATGGGAAAAAAGTTTAGACTTGGACACCTTCAAGATGGCGGAGGAGTGAGACGTGCAGATTGCCTTCCTCCCCACAAATACATCTACGTGTGGAACAACTCCTGCAGAACACCTACTGAAAGCTGGCAGAAGACCTCAGACTTCCCAAAGGGCAAGAAACTCCCCACGTACCTGGGTAGTGCAAAAGAAAAAAGAATAAATGGAGACAAAAGAATAGGGAGGGGACCTGCACCAGTGGGAGGGAGCTGTGAAGGAGGAAAGGTTTCAACACACTAGAAGCCCCTTCACGGGCAGAGACTGCGGGTGGCGGAGGGGGGAAGTTTCAGAGCCGTGGAGGAGAGCACAGCCACAGGGGTGCGCAAGGCAAAGTGGAGAGATTCCCGCACAGAGGATCAGCGTTGACTGGCACTCACCAGCCCGAGAGGCTTGTCTGGTCACACACCGGGATGGGTGAGGGCTGCAATCTGAGGTTCAGGATTCAGAGGTCAGATCCCAGGGATAGGACTGGGGTTGGCTGGGTTAAAACAGCCCAAAGGGGGCTAGTGCACCATGGCTAGCTGGGAGGGAGTCCACGAAAACATCTGGAGCTGCCAAAGAGGCAAGAGACTTTTTCTTGCCTCTTTGTTTCCTGGTGCACCAGGATAGGGTATTAACAGCGCCACTTAAAGGAATCCCAGAGATGGGCATGAGCCGTGGCTATCAGCGTGGATCCCAGAGATAGGCATGAGATGGTAAGGCTGCTGCTGACACCACCAATAAGCCTGTGTGTAAGCACAGGTCACTATCCACAGCACCCCTCCAGGGAGCTGGTGGAGCTTGCCACTGCCCGGGTCCCGTGATCCAGGCACAACTTCCCCAGGAGAACACACGGTGCACCTCAGGCTGTTGCAAAGTCATGCCGGCCTCTGCTGCAGCAGGTTTGCCCTGCACTCCATAACCCTCCCTCCCCACAGCCTGAGTGAGCCAGAGACCCCAAATCAGCCTCTCCTTTAACCCCGTCCTGTCTAAGAGAAGAATAGACACCCTCAGGTGACATACACGCAGAGGTGGGGCCAAATCCAAAGCTGAACACTGGGAGCTGTGCGAAAAAAGAAGAGAAAAGGAAATTTCTCTTAGAAGCCTTAGGAGCAGCAGATTAAATTCCCACAATCAACTTGAAGTAGTCTGCATCTGTGGATACCTGAATAGACAACAAATCATTCCAAACTGAGGAGGAGGATATTAGGAGAAATGAAATATAGAATTTTTCCTCTTTTTCTCTTTTTGTGAGTGTGTATGTGTATGCTCCTGTGTGTGACTTTGTCTGTATACCTTTGCTTTTACCATTCGTCCTAGGGTTCAGTCTGTCCTTTTTTTTTTTTCTGTATAGATTTTAGTGCTTGTTATCATTGGTGGATTTGTTTTTTGGGTTGGTTGCTACCTTCTGTCTTTTTTTTATTATTTAATTTTTTTAATAATTATTTTTTATTGTAATAACTTTTAAAATTTTATTTTCTTTTATTTTATCTTATTCTTTCTTACTTTCTTTTTTGTCCCTTTTATTCTGAGATGTGTGGATGAAAGGATCTTGGTTCTTCAGCGAGGTGTCAGGGCTGTGCCTCTGAGGTGAGTGGGCAAAATTCAGGACATTGGTCCACAAGAGACCTCCCAGATCTATGTAATATCAAACAGCGAAAATCTCCCAGAGATCTCCACCTCAACGCCACGACCCAGTTCCATTCAGTGACCAGCAAGCTATAGTGCTAGAAAACATGTGCCAAACAACTAGCAAGACAGGAACACAAAACCACCCATTAGCACAGAGGCTGTCTAAAATCATATTAAGGCCACAGACACCATAAAACACATCACCAGATATGGCCCTGTCCACCAGAAACAGAAGATCTACACTCATCCATCAGAACACAGGCACTAGTACCCTCCACCAGGAAGCCTACACAAAAAACTGAACCAACCTTAGCCACTGGGGACAGACACCAAAAACAACGGGAACTAAGAACCTGCAGCCAGCAAACAGGAGACACAAAACACAGTAAGTTAAGCAAAATGAGAAGAAAGAGAAACACACAGCAGATGGAGGAGCAATGTAAAAATCCACCAGACCTAACAAATGAAGAGGAAATAGGCAGTCTACCTAAAAAAGAATTCAGAATAATGATAGTAAAGATGATCCAAAATCTTGGAAATAGAATACACAAAATGCAAGAAACATTTAACAAGGACCTAGAAGAACTAAAGAGGAAACAAGCAATGATGAACAACATATTAAATGAAAATATAAATACTCTAGAAGGGATCAATAGCAGAATAACTGAGGCAGAAGAACGGATAAGTGACCTGGAAGATAAAATATTGGAAATAACTGCTGCAGAGCAGAAAAAAGAATGAAAAGAACTGAGGACAGTCTCAGAGACATCTGGGACAACATTAAACACACCAACATTCGAATTATACGGGTCCCAGAAGAAGAAGAGAAAAAGAAAGGGACTGAGAAAATATTTGAAGAGATTACAGTTGAAAACTTTCCGACTATGGGAAAGGAAATAGTTAAACAAGTCCAGGAAGCACAGAGAGTCCCATACAGGATAAATCCAAGGAGAAACACACCAACAAACATATTAATCAAACTATCAAAAATTAAATATAAAGAAAAAAATATTAAAAGCAGCAAGGGAAAAACAACAAATTACACACAAGGGAATCCCCATAAGGTTAAAAACTGATCTCTCAGCAGAAACTGCAAACCAGAAGGGAGTGGCAGGACATATTTAAGGTGGTGAAGGCTAAAAACCTACAACCAAGATTACTCTACCCAGCAAGGATCTCATTCAGATTTGATGGAGAAATTAACACATTTACAGACAAGCAAAAGCTAAGAAAATTCAGCACCACCAAACCAGCCTTACAACAATTGCTAAAGGAACTTCTCTAGGCAGGAAACACAAGACAAGGAAAAGACCTACAATAACAAACCCAAAGCAATTAAGAAAATGGTAATAGGAACATACATATCAATAACTACCTTAAATGTAAATGGATTAAATGTTCCAACCAAAAGACAGAGACTGGCTGAATGGATACAAAAACAAGAGTTGTATATATGCTAGCAAAAAGAGACCCACTTCAGGCCTACAGACACATACAGACTGAAAGTGAGGAGAGGGAAAAAGATACCCCATGCAAATGGAAATCAAAGGAAAGCTGGAGTAGCAGCAATCATACCAGACAAAATAAACTTTAAAACAAAGACTATAGCAAGAGACAAAGAAGGACACTATATAATGATCAAGGGATCAATTCAAGAAGAAGATATAACAATTGTAAATATTTATGCACCCAACATAGCAGCACCTCAATACATAAGGCAAATACTAACAGCCATAAAAGAGGAAATTGACAGAAACACAATCATAGTAGGGGACTTTAACACCCCATTTTCACCAATGGACAGATCATCCGAAATGAAAATAAATAAGGAAAAACAAGCTTTAAATGATACATTGAAAACGATGGACTTAATTGATATTTATAGTACATTCCACCCAGAAACAACAGAATGCACTTTCTTCTCAGGTGCTCATGGAACTTCCTCCAGGATAGATCATATCTTGGGGCACAAATCAAGCCTTGGTAAATTTAAGAAAATTGAAATCATATCAAGTATCTTTTCCAACCACAACACTATGAGATGAGATATCAATTACAGGAAAAACTCTGTAAAAAAATACAAACACATTGAAGCTAAACAATACAGTACTTAATAACCAAGAGATCACTGAAGAAATCAAAGAGGAAATTAAAAAATACCTAGAAACAAATGACTATGAAAACATGACAACCCAAACCCTACGAGATGCAGAAAAACAGTTCTAAGAGGGAAGTTTATAGTAATGCAATCCTACCTTAAGAAACAAGAAACATCTCAAATAGACAACCTAACCTTAAACCTATAGCAATTAGAGGAAGAAGAAACAAAATAACCAAGTGTTAGCTGAGGGAAAGAAATCATAAACATCAGGTCAGATATAAATGAAAAAGAAATGAAGAAAACAATAGCAAAGATCAATAAAACTAAAAACAGTTTCTTTGAGAAGATAAAAAAATTGATAAGCCATTAACCAGTCTCATCAAGAAAAAAAAAAGGGAGAAGACTCAAATCAATAGAATTAGAAATGAAAAAGGAGAAGTAACAACAGACACTGCAGAAATACAAAAGATCATGAGAGATTACTACAAGCAACTCTATGCCAATAAAATGGACAACCTGGAATAAATGGACAAATTCTTGGAAATGCACATTCCGAGACTGAATCAGGAAGAAATAGAAAATAAAAACAGACCAATCACAAGCACTGAATTTGAAACAATGATTAAAAATCTTCCAACAAACAAAAACCCAGGACCAGAAGCTTTCACAGGCGAATTCTATCATACATTTAGAGAAGAGCTAACAGCTATCCTTCTAAAACTCTCCCAAAATACAGCAGAGAGAGGAACACTCCCAAACTCATTCTACGAGACCACCAAAATGCTGATACCAAAACCAGACAAAGATGGCACAAAGAAAGAAAACTACAGGCCAATATCACTGATGAACATAAATGCAAAAATCCTCACCGAAATACTACCTAACAGAATCCAACAGCACATTAAAAGCATCATGCACCATGATCAAGTGTGGTTTATCCAAGGAATGCAAGGATTCTACAATATACACCAGTCAAACTATGTGATACACCATATTAACCAATTGAAGGAGAAAAGCCATATGATCATCTCAATTGATGCAGAGAAAGCTTTTGACAAAATTCAACACCATTTTATGATAAAAACCCTCCAGAAAGTAGGCATAGAGGGAACTTACCTCTAACATAATAAAGGCCATATATGACAAACCCACAGCCAACATCATCCTCAATGGTGAAAATATGAAACCATTTCCCCTAAGATTGGGAACCAAACAAGGTTGCCCACTCTCACTGCTATTATTCAACACAGTTTTGGAAGTCTTAGCCACAGCAGTCAGAGAAGCAAAAGGAAAAAAAATTAATCCAAGTCAGAAAAGGAGAAGTAAGGTTGTCACTGTTTGTAGATGACATGATACTATACATAGATAATCCTAAAGATGCTACCAGAAAAATACTAGAGCTATTTAATGAATTTGGTAAAGTAGCAGGATACAAAATTAATGCACAGAAATCTCTTGCATTCGTACACACTAATGATGAAAAATCTGAAAGTGGAATTAAGAAAACACTCCCATTTACCACTGCAACAAAAAGAATAAAATATCTAGGAAACAACTTATGTAAGAAGAAAAAAGACCTGAATGAAGAAAATTATAAGACACTGATGAAAGAAATTAAAGATGATCCAAACAGATGGAGAGATATACCATGTTCTTGGATTGGAAAAATCAACATTGTGAAAATGACTATACTACCCAAGGCAATCTACAGATTCAATGCAATCCCTATTAAACTACCACTGGCATTTTTTCACAGAAATAGAACAAAAAATTTCACAATTTGTATGGAAACACAAAAGATCCAGAATAGCAAAAGCAATCTTGAGAACAAAAAGATGACCTGGAGGAATCAGCCTCTCTGACTTCAGAGTATACTACAAAGCTACAGTAATCAAGACTGGATGGTACTGGCAGAAAAAAAAGAAATTTAAATCAATGGGACAGGATAGAAAGCCTGGAGATAAACCCGCACACATATGGTCAGCTTATCCTTGACAAAGGAGGCAAGACTATACAATGGAGAAAAGGCAGACTCTTCAATAAGTGGTGCTGGGAAAACTGGACAGGTACATGTAAAAGTATGAGTTTAGAGCACTCCTTAACACCGTACACAGAAATAAGCTCAAAATGGATTAAAGACCTAATTGTAAGGCCAGAAACTATCAAACTCTTAGAGGAAAACATAGGCAGAACACTCTATGACATAAATCACAGCAAGATCCTTTTTGACACACCTCCTAGAGAAATGGAAATAAAAACAAAAATAAACAAATGGGACCTAATGAAACTTAAAAGCTTTTGCACAGCAAACTAAACAAGACAACCCTCAGAATGGAAGAAAATAATTGCAAATGGAGCAACTGACAAAGGATTAATCTCCAAAGTTTACAAGCAGCTCATGCAGCTCAATATGAAAAAATGAAACAACCCAATCCAAAAATGGGCAGAAGACTGAAATAGACATTTCTCCAAAGAAGATATACAGACTGCCAACAAACACATGAAAGAATGCTCAACATCTTTAATCATTAGAGAAATGCAAATCAAAACTACAATGAGGTATCATTTCATACTGGTCAGAATGGCCATCATCAAAAATCTACAATCAATAAATGCTGGAGAGGGTGTGGAGAAAAGGGAACCCTCTTGCACTGTCGGTGGTAATGTAAATTGATACAGACACTATGGAGAACAGTATGGAGGTTCCTTAAAAAACTAAAAGTGAGAATACCATACGACCCAGCAGTCGCACTACTGGGCATATACCCTTAGAAAACCATAATTCAAAAAGAGTCATGTACCAAAATGTTCATTGCAGCTCTATTTACAATAGCCAGGAGATGGAAGCAACCTAAGTGTCCATCAACAGATGAATGGATAAAGAAGATGTGGCACATATATACAGTGGTATATTACTCAGCCATAAAAAGAAACGAAATTGAGTTATTTGTAAGGTGGATGGACCTAGACTCTGTCATACAGAATGAAGTAAGCCAGAAAGAGAAAAATAAATATTGTATGCTAACACATATATATGGAATCCAAAAACAAACAAAAATAATGGTCATGAAGAACCTAGGGGCAAGATGGGAATAAAGATGCAGACCTCCTAGAGAATGGATTGCGGACATGGGGAGGGGGAAGCGTAAGTTGGGACAAAGTGAGGGAGTTGCATAGACATATATACACTACCAAATGTAAAATAAATAGCTAGTGGGAAGCAGCCACATAGCACTGCGAGAGCAGCTTGGTGCTTTGTGACCACCTAGAGGGGTGGGATAGGGAGGGTTGGAAGGAGGGAGATGCATTAGTGAAGAGAAATGGGGATATATGTATATGTATAACTGATTCAATTTGTTATAAAGCAGAAACTAACACACCATTGTAAAGCAGTTATACTCCAATAAAGATGTTTAAAAAAATTTAAAAAGTAAAAGAAAAAGCTAAAGAAAAAGTATCCAACCATATACTGTCTATAAGAACTCATTTTAGACATGAAGATATTCATGAGTTGAATTTAAAAGGATGAAAAATATTATGTGATGCTAGTAGTAATGAAAGTTGAGGGAGACTGTAATAATATCAGAGAAAATAGACTGTAAGTCAAAAACTCTAGCAAGATACAAATACGGACATTATATAATGGTAAATGATTCATTTACCAAGAAGATACAACCATTGTAAGCATATATGCATCTTATCAGTGTTCCAAAGTACATGAACCAATCACTGATAAAATTGAAGGGAAAAATAAACAGCTCTAAAATAATAATAGGAGACTTATTTTCCTCACTTTAAATAATGCATAGAACAACCAGACAGATGAGTAAGTAAATTAAATACTTGAACAACAGTAAATACCAATTTTGAGCTTAATAATCATGTATAGAGCTCTCCACCCAAAAATAGGAGAATACATATTTTTTTCTCAAGTTCATATGGAACATCCTCCAGGTTAATCCATAAGTTAGTTCACCAAACAAGTCTTAATAAATGTAAAAAGATTGAAGTCAAACAAAGTATCTTTACTGTTCACAATGCAGTGAAACTAGAAAACAATAGTAAAAGGCATACTGGAAAATTTTAAAGATGTGAAAACTAAAAAACATAGTATTTTAAAAAATCATGATGGATAAATATCAACTCAAAGACTAGGATAGAGATGAGGGTCAAGCATCCTACTAATCTTACCCCTTCTCTTCAGATACATTATTATTGCATATTCTATTTATATGCACACACATCTGTTTTATAATTCTTTGAGTTAGACTGGAAATTCAGAGGGATTACTGATATAGTTTTTTTTTATTGAGGTAAAACTGATATATAGCATTATATTAGTTTCAGATATACAGCATAATGATTTGATATTTGTATATATTGCAAAATGATCACCACGATAAATCTATTTAACATGTCCCCATATATAGTTTCAAAAGCATTTTCTTGTGATTAACACTTTTAAGATATACTCTCTTAGCAAGTTTCAAACATGCAATACAGTATTATTAACTATAGTCACCAGACTGTACTTTACATCCCCAAGACTTATTTTATAACCGGAACTTTGTAACTTTGGGCCCCCTTAACCCATTTCACCCACCCCACACTACTCACCTCTGTCAATCATCAATCTGTTCCATGTATCTATGAGTGCATGGGCTTTTTGTTTGTTTGTTTTTAGATTCCATATGTAAATGAAATCATACGGTATTTGTCTTCCTCTCTCTGACTTATTTTACTTAGCATAATGTCCTCAAGATCCATCCTTGTTGTTGCAAAGGACAAGATAAGCACCATATGATTCCACTTATATATGGAATATCAAAAATAATTAAAATGAATGAACAAACCAAAAAAATAATTAAAAAGTCTAGGAAGACTCTTTTAAACCCCTTTGGAAAGGTCCTTATCAGGGACTGTTGGCTAACACTTTTCCTGCCAAACTACAAAAAATAGCCTACTGGATGCACGTGTCACATCTAAAGAAAGCACCAAGTCCTGATCACCTGCACACTGACTGGTGACCTGAAAGTAAAGATTTTTAGGAACTGAAGGAGATGAGAGCTGAAGGAGACAGCTTTCCCAAGATAACCAGACCAGGCCTGAATACATTTTTCTTGCTGTTGCCTTTTACCTTATTTGCTCCCTCTCTTTCTTAGAAAGACAACACTCTTACCTGCATTTCCCAATCTATTGCAAAAGGGGGAAACCTTTCTGACTATTGGATCTGTCACCCAAAGCGTATATCTGTTTACAATGTTGGAGATCCCTTTGGTCTTACCTGTATTCAATTTGCCTTTAGTCTCATGGGCCACTTTCAATTATACCTGCAAACCTATGAGTATTACCTATAAGGTTAGACTATTATAGCCAGCTGTTGCCATACCTTGGTTCAACCTTTCTCCAACCATAACCATATTAGCTAAGCTGAACACTTCCACCTCTGCCAACAGTATCATATTTTCTCCCCAACACGTTTTCCTATTTAAATACAATCTGTTCCCTTGCATCCAAGGGAAATGCAAATGAGCTAACTCCTATTGGCAAGGCTTTTAGAAAAGACTCCTCCAGGTTGGGATGGTACCTTGCAGAATGTTATCCCAATGCCTCTTACCCCTGGTTTGAAAAAGTCAATCAGGAAATTCCAGATAATGAAGCTATTAATAACTACAACTTACTTGGAGTTATCTGTGCTCAACCTGGTTTTATTTTTGTCTTTAGTGGATGGCGTTGCCCATGGGCATATGAATGCTTAGATAGCTGGTGAATTGGAGGTCAGTACTTATTGGGACATTTAACTGTCCTATAGATATCTGTAACATATCAGAATCTTCCCACGGGCCCACCACATTAAACTTCCATAGTCGCCTCAAATGGGATGTTTCAAAATGTATACATGACTGGGTTTGCATCTGTAGGGAGAGCTTTTCTCCCTTAGGTAAGAGTAAGTGCCAATAAATGCATGATCAGAAATCTCTCCCTAATATAGGAGAGCTAGCCAATTCTGCAGCCAAAGGAGTGGTAGTCCAAGAGCGATCACTTGACTTGTTAGCTTAAGTCTTTTTGGATAATTTCATAGCCTTAATTATCTACTAGCTGAACAAAGATTCATTTTTGTGATAGCAAATACCACCAGTTACACATGGATAAATTCCTCTGGGAAAGTAGAAACCTAAATTTGCAAAATTAGTAAACAATCACATTGACTACAACAAATTTCACCTGCTAATCCATGGGTCTTTGATCTCTTTAGATGGTTATCTTCAGGTTTGGGACCCTGGTATAGAACAGTCATACAAATTGGATGTGACATATTACTTTTAATACTGTTTCTGCAAAACTATATTAAGCATTGCCTGTTAAAATCTTGTAGATATGACATGGTCAATATGGTAGCTAGCTTAACATTTTGAGATGATCTCCAATGTTCATGACCTTGATAAGACATAGATTTTAGATGGAAAATGCCTGAAAGTTCTCCCTCCTACTCTTCCTTGTTACTCAAATGTGGGCTCAAGAGCTTCCAATCTATGCTTTCTCTCTGATGTGGGACATGAAAACCAAGAAAGGTCTTTCTGGCACTGAGGGACAAAATCACTAAATGTGAAAAAAACTGAATGTTGACCAGCAATTCTTCTGATGAAAGGTCTTGATCAAAGGGAGAAAATGTGAAAATGAAAAACGGAAAACTAATTTAAAAAGGAGTTGGGAAGCACTGGAAAGAGAGCTATCATGCATTATCACTCCTCACTATTCACAGACTCCAGCAGGAGAAAGTGTACTTTTTACTCCCCACAGGAAGAAGCTTACTTTACATACACCAGAAGGAGGAAGAATGATTTTCTCCTTTCCCAGCATTATCCCAGCCAATAAGAAGTCAAAACAACTCAGCCAATAAGGAACCACCAAAATCCTGAATTCACACTGTCCTCCATTGGACTTTGTTCAGAATCAGCCCCTCCCAGCTCTCCCATTTCTTCTGTAAAAGAACATTGTCCTCCATTGTTCTCAGGTCTTGCCTATGGTTTGCTACATTTTTCATGTCCTGAACTGCAATTCCTCTTCTATTCCCAAATAAACTCATTTCACTGGTAAAATAACTTGTTATTTTATTTTTAAGGTTGACACTCAAACAAAGAATGGGTTAAAAATCCACAAGATAAATTAGAAACTATTTTGAGATAAATGAAAATTGTTTTCTCAAAATTGTGTTTTGAGAAAACACAATATACTAAAATTATGGGATGCTGCAAAAGCAGTAATAAGAGGAAAATTTATAGCTATGAGTGCTTACATTAAAAAATAATAAATATTCCAAATTAACAACCTAAATTTACACCCCAAGGAACATGAAAATGAAGAACAAACTAAATATAAAAATATCAATACTGTTTCGTTGAGTATAGTTTTGTAGTATAGTCTGAAGTCAGGGAGCCTGATACCTCCAGCTCCATTTTTCTTTCTCAAGATTGCTTTGGCTATTCATGGTCTTTTATGTTTCCATACAAATTGTAAAAATTTTTGTTGTAATTCTGTGAAAAATGCCCTTGGTCATTTGACAAGGATTGCATTGAATTTGTAGATTGCTTTGGGTAGTACTGTCGTTTTCACAATGTTGATTCTTCCAATCCAGGAACATGGTATGTCTCTCAATTTGTTTGTGTCATGTTTGATTTTTTCATCAGGGATTAATCTCCAAAATATACAAACAGCTCACACAGTTTAATATAAAAAATATAGAGCCCAAACAAAAATTGGTGGGAGATCTAAATAGACATTCCTCCAAAGAAGACATACAGATGGCCAAGAGGCACATGAAAAGATGCTCAACATCACTAATTATTTAAAAAATGCAAATCAAAACTACAATGAAGTATCACCTTACACCAGTCAGAATGGGCATCATCAGAAAATCTACAAGCAATAAATGTTGGAGAGGGTGTGGAGAAAAGAACTCTTGCACTGTTGTTGGTGGTAAATATATACAGCCACTATGGAGAACAGTATGGAGGTTCTTTAAAAACCTAAAAGTAGAATTACCATGTGACCCAGCATCCCACTACTGGAAATATACCCAGAGAAAATTATAATTCAAAAGGACACAAGTACCCCAATGTTCATCGCAGCACTATTTACAACACCCAGGACATGGGAACAACCTAAATGTCCAACAAGAGATGAATGGATAAAGAAGATGTGGTACATATCTACAATGGAATATTACTCAGCCATAAGAAAGAACAAAATAATGCCATTTGCAGCGACATGGATGGACCTAGAGATTATCATACTGGGTGAAGTAAGTCAGACAGAGAAAGACAAATATCATATGATATTGCTTATATGTGGAATCTAAAAAATAATGGTACAAAGGAACTTATTTATTAAACAGAAATAGAGTCACAGATGTAGAAATCTAACTTATGGTTACCAAGGTGGAAAGTGAGGGGGAGAGTTTAATTGGGAGACTGAGATTGACATATACACATTACTGTATATGAAATAGATTAATAAGAACCTACTGTATAGCACAGGGAACACTATTCAATACTCTGTAATGACTCACATGGGAAAAGAATCTAAAAAAAAGTGCAGATAGGGCTTCCCTAGTGGCGTAGTGGTTGAGAGTCCGCCTGCCGATGCAGGGGACACGGGTTCATGCCCCGGTCCGGGAAGATCCCACATGCCGCGGAGTGGCTGGGCCCGTGAGCCAAGGTCACTGTACCTGCATGTCCAGAGCCTGTGCTCCACAATGGGAGAGGCCACAACAGTGAGAGGCCCGCATACCACAAAAAAAAAAAAAAAGTACGGATATATGTATATGTATAACTGATTCGCTTTTATGTACATCAGAAACTAATACAACATTGTAAATCAACTATACTCCAATAAAAGTTAATTTTAAGAAAGTCCGATGTATAAACCAGTGGAATAGAATATGAGGCCCAGAAATTCACCCTCATATAAATGTTCAAATGATTTTTCCACAACAGTGACAAGAGCATTCAATGAGGAAAGAACAGTCTTTAACAATTGGTATTAGGAATATTGAATGTCCTCATGCTAAAGAATGACATTCAACTTTACACCATATAAAAATTAATTCAAAATGGATCAAAAATTTAAATGTAAGAGCTAAAGTTACAAAATTCTTTGAAAAAAACATTGGAGAAAAGTTTCAGTAGATTAGATTGTGTAGTGATTTATTGGATATGACACCAAAAGCACAGGCAGCAAAAATAAAAAAGAGATAAATTGGATTATATCAGCATTTATAACTTCTATACAGCAAAGGACACAATCAACAGGGTGTAAAGGGAATCACAGAATGAGTGAAAATATTGCATATCATATATCTGATAAAGGGTTTATATTCAGAATATAAAAAGAATTCTTACAACTCAAAAAATAAGCTGAAAAACATTTTGAATAGTAGAATAGAATTTTCTCCAAAAAAATATACAAATGAAAAATATATGAAAAAATGTTCAACATCACCGTTAGAAAAATACAAGTCAAAACCACAATGAGATACCAAATCACACTCATTAGGATGGCTACTATCTATAAAATGGAAGATAGCAAATTTCTGCAGCAAATGTAGAAAAATAGGACACACTGAGTACTGTTGATGAGAATGTGAAATTATGTAGCCACTGTGGCATATAACATGGCAGTTCCTCAAAACCTTAAAATAGAATTACAAAATGAACCAGCAATTGCGCTTCCGGATATATACCCTAAAGTATGTAAAGAAAGGACTCCTACAGTTATTTGTACAACCATGTTTTTAGCAGAATTAGTCACAATACCCAAATGACAAAAGCAAACCAAATGTTCATCAACAGATGAATTAATAAACAAAACACATACAATGAAATGTTATTCAGTCTTAAAAAAGAAACCCTTACACATGCTGCAACATGAATAAAAGTCAAGTATATTATGCTAAGTGAAAAAAGCCAGTCACAAAAGGAGTAATACTGTGATTCCATTTATATGAAATAGCTTGACTAGTCAAATTTATAGAATAATAACAAAATAAAATGATGGTTGCCAGGGGCTGGGTAAGGACAGTATGAGCAGTTATTGTCAAATGGGTACAGAGTCTCTCTTTTGCAAGACAGAAAAGTGTTTTGGTGCTGGATGGTGGTGAAGTTTGCACAAAAATGTGAATGAAGTTTATGCCACTGAATTGTACATTTTAAAAATGTTTAAGATGATGTATTTTATATGTATTTTACTACAATTAAGAATAATTTAAAATGTACAATGGGAGCAAAGGATGTACAAAATGGAAATACCAAAGATTACAAACATTTAAAAGTATATATATTTAAAACATTAAAAACTTTTATTGTCTATTATAACATTTTAGAAAGTTTTTTTAAATATAAAAAGTAATATGCATTTAGAACACTGTACTTAAAACATAGATAATTTTTATTTACTTGTAAAAAGTTATAAAAGATTTGTGTAAACAGTTTTTGCATTCTTCATCTTGTATAACTTACAGTGCAAAGTGAGCATCTTTGCTTTGTTAAACTTTCTTAAAATTTTTGAATCAGTTTCCAAATGTTATTATTTGCACATAAAAGCTGTAGAAAATACTTGAGAATTTCTTCAATGTGAACAATTTTTCTGGTGTTATTTTCTCTGGGAAATCATCCTTGCATGACAACCAGTTTCCTCATTTATGTTGATATGTTAACATTCACTAAGTTCCTCTGACTGAAAATCTAGAGTCACTGGGAGGGTGGTAGTGTTAGTATTCCCAAGGTCAGCTATTTATTCTAAAAATGTATTTATGTTCTATTCAAATTTCACCTCCAAATATCACTTTTCATTTATTTGCCCCAAATCCATCTTTCTTGGCCAAGTGCTTATTTTTCTTCCTGTTTTATTGATATAATTGACATACAGCAACACATAAGTTTAAGATGTATAGCATAATGATTTGACTTGCATATGTAATGAAATGATTACCACAATAAGTTTAGTGAATATCCATCATCTCTATAGATACATAAAAGGAAAAAAAATATTCCTTGTGATGAGAATTCTTAGGATTTACTCTCTTAATAACTTCTGTGTAAAACACACAGACTGTTAATTATATTAAACATGTTGTACATTACATTCCTAGTACTTATTTATCTTATACCTGGAAGTTTGTATATTTTGACCACCTTCAATCTATCCCCCTCCCCACCTCCAACTCTGGTAATCACAAATCTGAACTATTTTCCTCTATGTTTAATTGTTTTTTTGTTTGGTTTTCTTTGAAAATTGATTGACCTACAACACTGTCTAATTTCCCATTGCAAAAACATAGTGATTTCTTATTTCTATACTTTACAAAGTGATTATCATTATAAGTCTTGTTACCATCTGTCACCACACAATGATATCATATTATTAATAACTATATTCCTCACTCTATATTTTATCTCTGTGACTCATTTATTTTGTAACTAGAAGTTTGTACCTTTAATATCTGACACCTATTTTACTCATCCTCCCAACTGCTTCCCCTCTGACAAACACCTGTTTGTTCTCTGTATATATGAGTGTATTTCTGTTTGTTGTTTTTGTTTATTTGTTTTGTTTTTGAGATTCTACATACAAATGAAATCATATATTTGTCTTTCCTTCTGACTTATGTCACTCAGCATATCACCCTCTAGGTCCATCCATGTTTTCACAAATGGCAAGTTTTCATTCATTTATATAGCTGAGTAATATTCCATTGTGTATATATAACACATCTTCTTTATCCATTCATCTATGGATGGGCACTTAGGTTGTTTCCATACCTTGGTGATTTTCATTAATGCTGCAATGAACATAAGGGCGCATATATCCTTTCAAATTAGTTTTTTCCCCCCCTTGGAAAAATACCCAAAAGTGGAATTTCTGAATTCTATGATAGATTTTTTTTTGAAGAACCTCCATACTGTTTTCCAGAGTAGCTGCAGCAATTTACATTCCCACCAACAGTTCATGAGAGTTCCCTTTTCTCCATATTCTCACTAACACTTGTTATTGATGTCTTTTTTGATCATAGCAATTCTGACAGGCAGGAGGTGATATTTTATTGTGGTTTTGATTTGCATTTTGCTGATGAATAGTGATGTTGAACATTTTTTTATTGGCCTGTAAGCCATCTGTATGTCTTCTTAAAAATCGTCTATTCATGTCATCTGCACATTTTTAAATTATTTTTGTGCTGTTGAGTTGGATGAGTTCTTTGTATATTTTGGATATTAACCCCTTATAAGATATATCATTTGCAAGTATATTCTCCCATTCAGTAAGTGGTCTTCTTGTTTTGTTGATTGCTTCTTTTGCTGTGCAAAATATTTTCACTTTGGTGTAGTCATATTTGTTTATTTTTTTAAAATTTGTTTCCTTTGCCTGAGACACATATACAAAAAAATAATTGCTAAGACCAATGTCAAAGAGCCTACTGCTTCTATTTTCTTCTATGAATTTTATTTTATTATTTCAGGACTTATCAACAAAAAAGACTTACATTTGTCTTTAATCCATATTTAGTTTATTTTTTATATGACATGAGAAAGTAGTCCAGTTTGATTCTTTTGCATGTAGCTGTCCAGATTTCCCAACACCCATTTGTTGAGGAATGTCTTTTCCCCATTGTATATTTGTGCCTCCTTTGTCAATGATTAATTTACCATATATGTGTGGATCTATTTTTGAGGGCTCCATTCTGTTCCCTTGATTTATGTGTCAGTTTTTGTGACAGTAGCCATGTTGTTCTGATTACTGTAGCTTTGTAGTGATTTAAAATTAGGGAACATGTTTAAAATTAGCGAGCTCCAGCTTTGTTCTTCTTTCTCAAGAATGTTTTGGTTATTTAGGGTCTTTTGTGTTTTCATAAATATTTTAGAATTATTTGTTCTCGTTCTCTGAAAAATGCCTTTGGTATTTTGATAAGTATTGCATTGAATCTGTAGATTGCCTTGGATAGTATGGTCATTGTAGCAATATTAATTATTCCAATCCATGATCATGGTATATCTTTTCATTTGTTTTTGTCATCTTCAATTTCTTTCATCAATTTCTTATAGTGTCCTAAGCACACATATTTTACTTCCTTGGTTAGATTTATTCTGAGGTATTTTATTGTTTTTCATGTAACTATAAGTGAAATTGT
The DNA here is from genome assembly GCF_059928025.1 of Delphinapterus leucas. NCBI lineage: Eukaryota > Metazoa > Chordata > Mammalia > Artiodactyla > Monodontidae > Delphinapterus > Delphinapterus leucas. Next base: position 62,685,656 of record NC_143150.1, on the reverse strand, counting down.
TTTCTTAATTTCTCTTACTGATAGCTTGTGCTTAGTGTATAAAAACTTAACATATTTTTATATATTAAGTTTGTATGCTACAACTTTACTGAATTAATTTATTAGTTCTAATAGTTTTATGGCTGGAATCTTTAGGATATTCTATAAATAGTATTCTGTCATCTGCTAACACAGAGAGTTTGACTTCTTTCTTTCCAGTTTGGATTCTTTGTTTGTTTGTTTGTTTGTTTTTGGCTGCTTGCTGTGGCTAAGACTTCCAATACTATATTGTATAAAAGCAAGAGGGGGCTTCTTGTTTCTAATGTTAAAGTAAATACTTTGAGGTTATCACCATAGAGTATGATGTTGGCTGTAGTTTTGTCATATATTACCTTAATTCTGTTGAGGTATGTTCCCATTATATCCACTTTTTTGAGATTTTTTTCTATAGTTTTATGTCAAATTTTGTCAAAAAAGCTTTCTGCACATTTATTGAGATGATCATATGATATTTATTCTTCAGTTTGTGAATATTGTGTATAACATTTACTGATTTACAGATATTGAACTGTTTTTCTATCCCTGAGATAAATCCCAACTGATCATGTTTTATGATCTTTTAATGTATTGAATTCATTTTGCTAATATTTTGTTGAGGATTTTTGCATCAAGAGTCATGAGAGATAATAGCTTACAATACTATTTGTGTGGTGTCTTTTTCTAGTTTTTGTTTTGGCTGGTGTGAGGTGATATCTCTTTGTAATTTTGATTTGCATTTCTGTAATAATTAACAATGCTGAACATCTTTTCAAGTGCCTCTTGGCAATCTGTATTTCTTCTTTGGAGAAATATCTATTTAGGTCTTCTACACATTTTTTGATTGGATTGTTTGTTTTGATGATATCAAGCCTTGTGAGCTGTTTGTAAATTTTGGAGACTAATCCCTTGTCAGTCACATTATTTGCAAATATTTTCTCCCATTCTGTGGGTTGTCTTTTCTTTTATTTTTATTGTTCTCTTTGCAGTGCAAAATGTTTTGAGTTTAATTAAGTCCCAATTGTTTATTTTTGTTTTTATTTCCATTACTCTCGGAGACGGATCAGAAAGATATTGATGCAATTTATGCCAGAGTGTTCTGCCTATGTTTTCCTCTAAGAGTTTTACAGTGTCTGGTCTCCCATTTGGGTCTTTAATCCATTTTGAGTTTACTTTCCTGTATGGTGTCAAAGAATGTTCTAATTTCATTTTTTACATGTAGCTTTCCAGTTTTCCCAACACCATTTATTGAAGAGACCGTCTTTCCTCTATTGTATAGTCTTGCCTCCTTTGTTGTAGGTTAATTGACCATATTGCGTTGCTTAATTTCTGGGCTTTCTATCTTGTTCCATTGATTTATATATCTATTTTTGTGCCACTACCATACTGTTTTGATGACTATAACTTTGTAGTATAGTTTAAAGTCAGGGAGCCTGATTCCTCCAGCTCCTTTTTTCTTTCTCAAGATTGCTTTGGCTATTTGTGGTCTTTTGTGTTTCTAAAAAAATGTAAAATATTTTGCTCTAATTCTGTGAAAAATGCCATTGGTAGTTTGGCAGGGATTGCATTGAATCTGTAGTTGCTTTGGGTAATATAGTCATTTTAATAATATGGATTCTTCCAATCCAGGAACACAGTACATCTTTCAATCTCTTTGTGTCATATTCAATTGTGTTCACCAGCATCTTATAGTTTTTGAAGTACAGGTCTTTTGTCTCCTTAGGTAAGTTTATTCCTAGGTATTTTATCCTTTTTTGTGTGATAGTAAATGGGATTTTTTTCTTGAATTTATCTTTCTGATCCTTCATTGTTAGTGTATAGCTAGTTGAAGAATAAAAACCATATGATCATCTCAATAGAGGTAGAAAAAGCTTTTGACAAAATTCAACACCCATTTATGATAAAAACTCTCCAGAAAGTGGGCATAGAGGAAACATACCTCAATATACTAAAGGCCACATGTGGCAAACCTAGAACTAACATCATACTCAATGTTGAAAATTTGAAAACATTTCCTCTAAGATCAGGAACCAGACAAGGATGTCCACTCATGCCACTATTATTAAACGTAGTTTTGGAAGTCTTAGCCATGGCATTCAGAGAAGAAAAATAAATAAAAGAATCCAAATTGGAAAAGAATAATTTAAACTGTCACTGTTTTCAGATGACCTGATATTATACATAGAAAATCCTAAAGATGCTACCAGAAAACTACTAGAGCTCATCAATTAATTCAGTATAATTGCAGGATACAAAATTACTATGCAGAAATCTGTTGTATTTCTATACTCTAATACTTCTTTTAGGGACTGTGTTTCCTTACTGATTTTCTGTCTGGATTGATGTAAGTTGGGTGTTAAAGTCCTTTACTAAATTGTGTTACTGTCAATTTCTCCCTTTGTGTAAGTTAATAGTTGCTTTATGTATTCAGATGCTCCTATGTTAGGCCCATATATACGTAATATTGCTACATTCTTCCTGTTCAATAAATCTCTTTAAAAATATGTAATGTCTTTCTTTCTCTCTTCTTACAGTCTTTGTTATAAAGTCTATTTTTTCTGTTTCCTTTTGCATGGAGTACCTTTTCCCGCCCCCACACTTTCAGTCTCTCTGTGTTTTAAATTTGTAGTGAGTCTCTTGTAGGGAACATACATATGGATCTTGCTTTTGTATTCATTCAGCCACTCTATGTCTTTTGATTGAAGCATTTAGTCCAATTTCATTTGAAGAAATTATTTATAGGTACATACTTATTTTGTTACTTGTTAAGGGGTTATTTTTATAGTTCTTTTATTCTTCTTTCTTTTTTTGTTCTTTTCATCTGTGATTCTATGACTCTTTAGTGTCATGTTTGGATTCCTTTCACGTTTTGTGTGTTTGTGTTTTGTAGATTTTTGGTTTGTGTCTAATATGAGGTACATATATGGCTACATATATGCTTATTTAAAGATGATGATGTGTTAAATTTGAATGCATTCTAAGAACCATGAATTGTTACTATCCCTGCCATGTTTAATGTTTTTGACATCATATTTTACACACTTTTTTGGTATTTCTTAACTACTAATCATAGATTATTTTACTACTTTTTTTTTGAACTTTCCAACTAGTTTTACAGTAGTTGATCTACTACCTTGACTATGGATTTGTCTTACCAAAGGTGTTTTTTTTTTTAATTTTGTAATATATTTTGATTAAAATATACTTTCTATACAATGTTATATAAGTTTCATCTGTTGATGAGCACTTGGGTTGCTTCCAAGTGTTGGCTATTGTAAACAGTGCTGCCTGAATTTTTCTCTGCTGGTGTTCACTCACACCATCTTACATCAAAACGAAACTTCTCTGAACCTAAAAGGACTTGAAGATATCTGCCCACCTTCTGCAAGGCAAAACTGCTGTTTCATTTGAGCTGGTCCTGAGACTTCACAAGATTATATTGGAACAGAGTATAGTAGACAGTGAGGTCAGAATACTAAACTCTGGAGTCCTTCTGACATTTGGAGGCCAGATGGAAAATAATTCAGCAAATGAGAGGAAAAACTAGGAGACAAATTGAACTTAGAGCTGAATAAATAAAACCTGATGGTGATTGATAAGGATGACCCCAACACTCGGGTGGCTAAGAGTTTTATTATATAGTTTTATATTTCCCAATTAAAATTTCAATAGTTGGGAGAGCAGTCAAGATGGCAGAGCAAAAAGACCCTGAGCTGGCCTCTTTTAATGAATACAACAAATTCACCACTATCTGCAGAACAATCATAGATGAAAAAGCCTGGAACCTACCAGAAAAGATCTTCTACAACTATATACATAAATAAGGAACTACAACAAGATGGAGGTTCTCCCAGATGAGTAAGAGTTCTGAGTTTCACATTGGGATCCCCCAGCTCAGAGGTCCTGCACTGGGAAAACATTCCCCCAGACTATTTGATTTTGAAGGCCAGTGGAGCTTAATTGCTGGAGCACCACAGGACAGGGGGAATTAGGGACTTCACTTTTCAATGGTGCACACAAAATCGCCTGTGCACCAAGATACAGGGAAAAAGAAATAATTTGATAGGACACTGGGCCAGACCTACCTGCTGGTCTTGGAGACTTTCTCAGAGAGGTAGAGGTCACTTAAGCTCACCCTGAGGACATAGACACTGGTGGCAGACATATTTGGGAACATTCTACCACATGAACAGGCTGGTGGTGACTTCCAGCTTGGCTCATTAGCACAAGACTTTGCCCCAGCCAAGTGCCTGTAAGTGCCAATGCTAGGATGCCTCAGGCCAAACAACTAACTGGGTAGGGATGCAGCCCCACCCAACAGCAGACAGACTGAATTTCTGAGCCCATACCCATCTCTAGACATCCCCCAAGACATGGCCCTACCACCATAGGGTGAAGACCAACTCCACTCTCCAATGGGCAGGCACCAGCCCTTCCATCCTGGAAGCCTGCAATAGCTTCTAGGTCAGCCTTACCCACCAGGGGCAGACACCTGATGCCAGAAAATTACAGTCCCACAGCCTAAAGTACCAGCCTACCAATAGCAGGCCAAAACCTAATCCTGGAAACAAGTGGGCCCTGATTCTGTCCACTAGTAGGCCAATGCTAACTTCTGGACACACTAAACCCCATAGCCGACTGTATCAGTAAACAGACAACCCCCCAGTGATCTCAAATAAGTTCTGGGATCCTTGGGCCCTGAAGCCAGACTCCAGGAACTGGCTCTGCCTTGCAGTAGTCCAGCACTAATCCCAGGACGGGGCTTTACCCATCAGTGGTTGGGCAACACTCTCGGAGTCTTCAGGACCCTGACTCCATACACTGGTGAGCCAGCACTAGCCCTGGGTCCCCCTAGGGCTCTGCAGTCAGCTGCCTCATGACCAGACCCTGCTAAACAGCAACCAGAAGCATCCAAATAAGGTAAACAACCAGGCTAGAGGCCAACCAAGACTACTAGATCACTCACATACTCAGCCCACCATAACAGAAGGACCCACACAGCCATCTTAGGCATAAACCCTAGAACATATAGCTTGGGTGATGAGAGGGGTGCACTGCTGTGACACATAAGATGCCTCCAACAGAAGGTCACTTCTCTAAGGTCAAGAAATGTAACTAACCTACCATATACATAAAAATACAAATAGCGATTTAGACAAAATGAGATGATAGAGGAAACATGTTCCAGGCAAAGGAAAAGATAAAACTCCAGAAGAAGAACTAAGTGAAGTGGAGATATGCAATCTACCTGAGAAAGAGTTCAAAGTATCCATCATAAAGATGATTAAAGAGCTTGGGAGAAAAATGGATGCATAGAGTGAGTAGTCAAAAGTTTTAAACAAAAAGTTTGAAAATATAAACAACAAAGAGAGATGAAGAATAGAATAACTGAAATGGAAAACACACTATTATGAATTTATAACAGACTAAATGATACAGAGGAATAGATCAGTGAGCTGGAAGACAGAGTAGTGGAAATCACTGCTGCTGAACAGAAAAAAAGAGTGAAAAGAAATGAGGGCAGTTTAAGAGACCTCTGGGACAACATCAAACACACTAATGAAATGGCCTTAGAACATGTTTGGAGACAAACTAGCTGAAAACACCCCTAACCTAGGAAAGGAAATGGTTACCCAAGTTGAAGAAATGCAGTGTTTGAACCCAAAGAGCAACACATCAAGACACGTTGTAATTAAATGCCAAAAATTAAAGGTAAATTGTGTTGTGCTGCTATGAACATCGAGGTGCATGCACCTTTTTTTTTTTGTGGTACACGGGCCTCTCACTGTTGTGGCCTCTCCCATTGCAGAGCACAGGCTCCGGACGCACAGCCTCAGCAGCCGTGGCTCATGCATGCAACCGCTCCGCAGCATGTTGGATCTTCCTGGACCCGGGCACGAACCCATGTCCCCTGCATCAGCAGGCGGACTCTCAACAACTGCGCCACCAGGGAAGCCCTGCATGCACCTTTTAAAATTACAGTTTTTGTTTTTTCTAGACATATACCCAGGAGTGAAATTGCTGGATCATATGATAATTCTAATTCTAGTTTTTTGATGAACATCCATACTGTTTTCCATAGTGACTGCATCAATTTACATTGCGAGCAACAGTGTAAAAGGGTTTCCTTTTCTCCATATCCTCTCCAACATTTGTTACTTGTGGACTTTTTGATGATAGGCAATCTGATAGGTGCCAGGTGATATCTCATTGTTCTTTTGATTTACATTTCTCTAATAATTAGCAATGTTGAGCATCTTTTCATGTCCCTGTTGTATTGTTTGTGTTTTGGATGTTGAGTTTTGTGAGCTATATATATATTTGATTATTAACCTCTTGTTGGTCATATCATTTGCAAATATTTTGTCCCATTCTGTAGGTTGTCTTCTTGTTTTGTTGATGGTTTCCTTTGCTGAGCAAAAGTTTTCAAGTTTCATTAGCTCCATTTGTTTATTTTTGCTTTTATTTCTTTTGCTTTAGGAAACAGATCCAAAAAATATATTGCTGCACCTTATGTCAAAGAATGTTCTGCCTACTTCTCTTCCAGGAGTTTTATGGTTTCAGGTCTTATATTTAGGTCTTTAATCCATTTTCAGTTTATTTTTGTATACGGTGTTAGAAAATGTTATAATTTCATTGTTTTACATGTAGCCAGTTTTCCCTGTACCACTTATTGAAGAGACTGTCCATTGTATAATTTTGTCTCCTTTGTTGTATGTTAATTGACCATAGATACATACATGAGTTTATTTATGAGCTCTCTATTCTGTTCCATTGATCTATATATCTCTTTTTGTGCCATTACCATGCTGTTTTGATTACTGCAGATTTGTAGTATAGTCTGAAGGCTGAGATTGTGATAGCTCAAGCTTTGTTCTTTTTTATCAAGATTGCTTTGGCAATTTGGGGTCTTTTCAGTTCCATATGAATTTATAATTATTTATTCTAGTTCTATGAATAATGCCATGGGTATTTTGATAGGGATTGCATTAAATCTGTAGCTTGTTTGGGATATTATGGCCATTTTAACAATTTTAATTCTTCTAATCCAAGAGCACAAGATATCTTTCTATTCTTTGTATTATGTTCAATTTCCTTCATCAGTGTTTTATAATTTTCAGTGTATATGACTTTCAGCTCCTTGGTTAAGATTATTCCCATATATTTTACTGCTTTTATGCAATTTTAAGTGGGGTTGTTTTTTTAAAATTCTCTCTGTTATTTCATTATTAGTGTATAGAAACCCAACATATTTGTGTTTTAACCTTGTATCCTGCAAACTTCCTGCATTCACTTCTTAGTTCTAATAGATTTTGGGTGGGGAATTTAGGGTTCTCTGTATCATGTCATCTGAAAATTATGACGGTTTTAGCTCTTCCCTCCCAATTTGCATGCCTTCAATTTTTTCTTGTCTGATTGTTGTGGTTAGCACTATGTTAAGTAGCAAGGTCAAGAGTGAGCATTCTACTTTTCTTCCTGAATTTAGTGGGAATACTCACCACTGAGTATTATATTAGCTGTGGGTTTGCTGTAAATGGCCTTTATTATGTTTAAATATGTTCCCTGTATACCCACTTTGATGAGAGTTTTCATTGTGAATGGTTATTGAATTTTGTCAAATGTTTCTCTGCACCTACTGAGATGATCATTTTATTTTTATCTTTCCTTTTGTTAATGTGGTTTATCACATTGATTGATTCTACATGTTGAAACATTCCTGTGACCTTAGAATATATCCAACTTGATCATGGTGCATGATCCTTTTTATATATTGTTGTATTCTGTTTGTTAATATTTTGCTGAGAATTTTTGCATATATATTCATCAAAGATGTTGGCCTGTAATTCTCTTTTTTGTAGTGTCTTTGTCTGATTTTGTTTCCAGGGTAATGGGTGTCTCATAGAATGAATTTGGGAGTGTTCTCTCATATTCAATTTTTGGAATGGTTTGAGAAGGATAGGTTTTAATCCTTCTTTATATGTTTAATAGAATTTCCATGTGAAACTATCTGATTTTGGACTTTTGTTGGCTTGGGTTTTTTAAATTACAAATTGTATTTCACTTCTAGTGATCTTATTGTTCAAACTGTCTGTTTCTTTTTGACTCAGTCTTGTCAGGCTGCATGTTTGTAGAAATTTGTCCATTTATTTTAGATTGTCCAATTTGTTATTATATAACTGTTCATGGTATTTTCTTATGATATTTTTTGGACCTCTGTGTTACTGGTTGTTATTTTTCCTCTTTCATTTATTATTTTATTTCCGTCCTCTCACTTTTTTTCTTGGTGAGCCTGTCTAAAGGTTTAATTTTATCTTTTCAAAATCCAGCTCTTGGTTTCATTGATCTTTTCTGTTTTTTAATAACTATTTTAATTGTTTCCTCTCTGAAATTTAAAAAAAATTTCTTCCTTCTGCTGACTCTGGGCTTTGTTTGTTCTTCTTTTTCTAGTTTCTTTAGATGGAAGGTTAGGTTCTTTATTTGAGATTTTCTTGTTTGTTGAGGTAGGCTTGTATTGCTATAAACTTCCCTCTAAGAACTGCTTTTGCTGCATCCTATAGATTTTCAGTTTTGTGTTTCTATTTTCACTTCTCTCAAGGTATTTTTTTATTTCCCCTTTGATTTCTTCATTGACCTATTCATTTTTATTAGTGTGTTTTTAGTCTCCACGTGTTTGTTTTTTCCCCACTTTTCTTTCTGTAGTTGATTTCTAGTTTCACATTATTGTGGTCAGAAAAAATGCTTGATATAATTCCTATTCCCTAAATTTTTTGAGGCTAGATTTGTGGCCTAGCATGTGATCTATTCTGGAAATGTTAAATGTGCACTTGAATGGAATGGATATTCTTGTCTTTTTGGATGGAATGTTCTGTAGATACCTAATAAGTCCAACTTGTCTATTGTACCATTTAAGACCACTGTTGTCTTATTGATTTTTGTCTTAATAATCTGTCCATAGATGTAAGCATTGTGTTAAAGTCCCCTACTTTATTGTCAATTTCTCCCTTTATATTTGTTAATATTTGTTTTATACATATTATGTGCCCCTGTATTGAATATATATATATATATTAACAAGTATAATATCTTCTTCTTGTATTCATCCCTTTATCATATATTAGCCATTTTTGTCTTTTGTTATAGCCTTTGTTTTAAGTATATTTTGTCAGATATAAGTATTGCTAACCCTGCTTTCTTGCTGTTTCTGTTTACATAATATATCTTTTTTCCATTTCCTCACTTTCTGTGTGCTTTTTTATCCCTGAATTGGGTTTCTTGTATGCACCATATTGAAGGGTCCTTTCTTTTTAAATCAAGTCAGGTAGTCTATATCTATATCTTTTTATCAGTGCATTTAGTCCATTGACATTTAAAATAATTATTGATAGGTATGTACTTATTGCCATTTTATTACTTGTTTTCCAGTTATTTTGTATTTTTCCCCATTCATTTCATATATATATATATATATATATATATGCTTCTCCCATTGTGTTTTGATAATTTTCTTTAGTAGTGTGATTGGGTTCAATTATTTTTGGTTTTTGTGCTTCTGTTTTGATTTGTGACTATCATGGGATTTATATATGTTGACCCCTAATTATATCTACTTGATTTAAACTCAGTCATTTAAGTTCAAACACATTCTCAAAATCTAATTTTTAGTTCTTTCCATCACATTTTTTGATGTCATATTGTACATCTTCATGCTTCCCCCTTTACTGTTTATTGTAGTTATAGCTACATTTACATTTTTTTCTTTTAATCTGTGTACTGGTTTAAAGTGATCTTGAATCCTTACTATATATTTGCCTTTCCTATTTTGATTTTCCCGTTTTTATAGATTCATACTTCTTTACCATTTAGAGAAGAGCCTTCAGCATTTCTTTTAGGGAAGGTTTAGTATTGATGTTTTTTTTAGGATTTGTTTCTCTGAGAAGTTCTTTATTTCTCCTTCTATTCTAAATGATATTCTTGCAAGGTATAGTATACTATACTGCAGATTTTTCCCTTGTAGTACTTTGAATATACCATGCCACTCCCTTCTGGTCTGCAATATTTCTTCAGAGAAATTATCTGGTAGCCTATGGGAATTTCGCTGTCTATGACTCAGTTTCTCTTGCTGCCCTTAGAATTCTCTCTTTATCTTAGCTTTTGCCATTTTAATTTTAATATGTCTTGTTGTGGGTCTGTTTGTGTCCATCTTGTTTGGGGCCCTCTGTGCTTCCTTGGCCTGGATATCTTTTTCCTTCTTTAGGTTCAGGAAGTTTTCAGTAATAATTTCTTCAAGTACATGTCTGATACCCTTCTCTCTCTTCTCCTTCTGGAACCCCTATAATGTAAATGTTTGCAAATTTGATGTTTTCCTAGAGGTATTGTATATTGCACTTGCTTTTTTATTTTATTTGTCTTTCTTTCTGCTGTTCTGATTCAGTTATTTCAATTATTCTGCCTTCCAGATCATTTATGTATTTTTCTGTGCCATTTATTCTGCTATTCATTACTTCTAGAGTATGCTTTTAGATTAGATATTGAATTTGATTGAGTCTTCTTTATATTTTCTAGTTCCTTGTTAACTTGATCTGTGTTTAGACCAATTATCTTCCCTAATTCAGTTAGCATTTTTATTACCAGAATTCCTTCTATCAGTTTCCTGTTAGTTTTCCATGAGCATTCTTCCTGTGTAGATGTATTTTTGATGTGTTTGTGAGGGGAAGTGAGCTCCACATCCTCTTACTTCATCACGGTGATCCACGAGTTTGTAATTTTTATATTTTCAGTTGTTGTCTTTACTTTTCTGCTTAGAGGTGTCCCTTTAATATCTCTTGTTAAGCTGGTTTAGTGGTGTTGAACCCTTTTAGCTTGTGTGTGAAACTCTTTTTCTCTTCTTCAAATTTTAATTGTAGCCTTGTTTGTATAGTTCTCACTTGCAGATTTTCCCACCCTTTTATCACTTTAAATACATCATGTCATTCCCTTTTGTTCTGCAGAGTTTCTAGGGAAAAGTCATCTGACTATCTTATGGGAGTCCTCTTGTATGTAACTTTTTCCTTTTCCATTAATGATTTTAAGATTCTCTCTTTATCTTTATTTTTTGCTGTTTTAATTACAATATGTCTTCACGTGGCTCTCTTTGGGTTGATCTTTTTTGGGACTCTGTGCTTATTGGACCTAGATATCTGTTTCCTTTCCCAGGTTAGATAAATTTTCAGCTATGGTCAGTTCAAATAAGTTTTCTGCCCCATCCTCTCTCTCTTCCTCCTTCTGGGACAACTATAATGAAAATGTTAGTATATCTCACATTGTCCCAGATGCCTCTTAATCTGTCCTCATTTGTTAGTATTCTTTTTTTCTGTCCAACTTGGATGATTTCCACTACTCTGCCTTCCAGTTCACAGATCTGTTTCTCTGTATCACCCAATCTACTGGTGATTCTTTCTAGTTTATTTTTTAAATGTCACTTATCATGTTTTTCAGCTCTGTTTGGTTCTTTTTTATAATTTCTAATTCTTTTCTAAAGTTTTCAGTGTGTTCATTTATTCTCCCAAGTTTGTTGAGCATCATTATAATCATTACCTTGAACTTTTTATCAGACAGATTTCTTATCTCCACTTCACTTAGCTCTTCTTCTTGCGTTTTATCTACTCCTTCTATGAAACATATTCCTTTATTAGTTCATTTTGTCCAATTTTCTTCATTTTTATGTATTAGGTAGATTGGTTATGTTTCCCTTTCTTAGAGAAATGGCCTTATATAGGAGACCTTTTATAGGGCGTATCAGCACACTCCCTTCTGGTCACAAGAGGTATATAATCTAGGGATGCCCTCAATGTGAATTGATCAGGCCCTTCTGTTGTGGTGGGGTTGACTACTATGTTGATAGTCACTGCTGTTCCCCAGCCTAGATGTCTGCCAAGACCTGACTTGTGCACAGGTTATCAGCCACTGGTGGGATGGGCTGTGTCCTGGTATGGTTGGCAGTGTAGCCTGGAGAGTCCTGGGGCTGGTGCCACAGTGCTTGTTGGTGGGACCAGGTGATAGGACTGCTAGCCATGGGACCAGGGATAAATAGAGCAGCTCATTTTCAGTCCTGTGGGTCCTGTGGCTGATGCCAGCCTGCTGTTGGGCAGGGAATGTCCTGATATAGGTGACTACAGGTAATGGGGGTTCCCAGTGCTGGTACTAGCCTGCTAGTTGTTTGGGCTGGGGCATTGGTAGTCCTGGGGCTGTTGCCATCCTGCTGGTATACAGGTCAGATACTGGTGCAACTGGAGGAAAGCCTGCAGTTTCCTGGCTATGCTCCCAATCTACTGGAGGGAGGTGCCCAGTCCTGGCGTGGCTGGCTGTGGGGCCCTGGATGGTGGGTGGTGCTTGGTTCCAGGGCAGCTTGCTGGAGGGCCTGGAGGGTCCTGGGGCAGGTTAAATCTTGCTGGTTGGTGGGGCTGGGTACCAAATTGCTGGATACTTGTCCTGGGGAGTGATGGGGCTGGTGTTAACCTTCTTGTGAGTTGGTAAGCCACTGGTCTTAATAGTGTAGCAGAAGGACTCCAAAATAGTACTTGATAGCACTAGTGCCCTTGTGGTAGTATAAGCTCCCAGAAAAGGTTCCTGTCAGTGTCAGTGTCAAGGAGCTCCATTTGCCTCCTGCCTCTACAGAAGAATCTCCATAAACAGCAAGTGGGTACGGCCCAGGCTTTTTTTTTTTGCCAGCATCTTATTCTTTTTTCTTTAACATCTTTATTGGAGTATAATTGCTTTACAATTGTGTGTTAGTTTCTGCTGTATAACAAAGTAAATAAGCTATACATATACATATATCCAAATATCTCTTCCCTCTTGTGTCTCCCTCCCTATCCCACACCTCTAGGTGGTCACAAAGCACCAAGCTGATCTCCCTGTGCTATGCGGCTGCTTCCCACTAGCTATCTATTTTACATTTGATAGTGTATATGTCCATGCCACTCTCTCACTTTGTCCCTAGTTTAAACATTTTATTTAATTGGTAATCACCTGTGTCCTGTCCTAGACCCAAGAACTGGATGATAGGCAAAACAGAAAATAGCTGAGGGATATTAGGACCTCAGCTTTTTTTTTTTTTTAACATCTTTATTGGAGTATAATTGCTTTGCAATGGTGTGTTTTAGTTTCTGGTTTATAACAAAGTGAATCAGTTATACATATACATATATTCCCATATCTCTTCCTTCTTGCGTCTCCCTCCCTCCCACCCTCCCTATCCCACCCCTCTAGGTGGTCACAAACCACCGAGCTGATCTCTCTGTGCTATGTGGCTGCTTCCCACTAGCTATCTATTTTACGTTTGATAGTATATATATGTCCATGCCACTCTCTCGCTTTGTCACAGCTTACCCTTCCCCCTCCCCATATCCTCAAGTCCATTCTCTAGTAGGTCTGTGTCTTTATTCACGTCTTACCCCTAGGTTCTTCATGACCTTTTTTTTTCTTTCTTAGATTCCATATATATGTGATAGCATATGGTATTTGTTTTTCTCTTTCTGACTTACTTCATTCTGTAGACTTTTTTTCAAATTACTGTCTCTGCATTGGTTCTTGGAGCATGTGAGATTTTGCATGTACACTTTAAGTGTTGAGTCTGTTTCCTACAGCTCTCCTGCTCTCTTGTACACAAACCACACTGGGCTACAAAGCCAGAGATTCTCAGGGCTCATCTTTCCATGCAGTATCCTGGGCTGAGGAAATTTATATGGGGCTCTGGCACCTTTCTTCTCTTGGAGAAACTCTGCAGTTGTGATTATCCTCTTATTTATGGGTTGCTTAGCAGGGGTTGTGGGTCTTGACTATCCATCATCCCTCTACCCTTTCTACCCTTCTTATAATTGTTCCTTCTTTATCTCTTCATTTGTGGAAAATATTTTCTGCTAGTCTTCAGGTCATTCTCACTGATAGTTACTCTATAAATAGCTGCAATTTTGGTCTGCCTGTGGGAAGAGGTTAGCTCAGGGTCTTCCTATTTTACCGTCTTATCCATTCCCTTTCAAGTCCCTCTTTTGATTTTACATTTTTATAAAGTGTCACATGGGTTTCTCACTTTGAGACAAGAAAGCAACACAACAACATATTTTTCTCTCTGTGTATAAACAGAATAACAGATGTGTAGTGAACAGTTACTAACAGACTTTGAAAGAAATGTTGTGATTGGTCAGTAATGATGATGCTCATCAGTGGTTTGTATAGTGACTTGTGGACTTAAGAACTAGAAGCAAAGTCTGTATTTAATGCAATTATCATAATGTTTCACAGTAATTAAAACAAAATACCTTTATGAGGTTTTTAAGCTACATTTTGTAACTGAAATTCATACATATCAGTACTATGCAGAGTGAAGACTGCTTGTATTTGGAAGTAATTTCCTTAAAGGCATCATTGAAGCCTGAGGTTGGATAAGTTGTATAAGCAATGAGACTAGATGAGAGCCCTTGTGGAGGTTGGAGTTGTCATAGCTTGTTCAGAGGATTTTCTGCCAGAAACCCATCTTAATATTATGGATTTGTGAGACTCTAGAAGATAACTATTCTAATAAAGGAACCCCAGGTACTAAGAGAAGGTGCATTATATCACACTGAGGGAACACCTAAACCACTATTTAAGAATCAACATCGGGCTTCCCTGGTGGTGCAGTGGTTGAGAGTCCGCCTGCCAATGCAGGGGACACGGGCTTGTGCCCTGGTCCAGGAAGATCCCACATGCCGCGTAGTGGCTGGGCCCGTGAGCCATGGCCACTGAGCCTGTGTGTCCGGAGCCTGTGCTCCGCAATGAGAGAGGCCACAGCAGTGAGAGGCCCGCGTACCACAATAAAATAAAATAAAATAAAATAAAATAAAATAAAATAAAATAATCAACATCATCTGAAGTATATTTCCATGCACAATACTTCCATTGAAGAAGAATCCCAAGAAAGTTTGCACTCGCTTGAGGACCTGGAAAGCAAGAGAATGTATAACAGCTGGTCCTCTAAAATGGACCATACTTTGCCTCAGAGGAATTGCTTTTTATGTAGACCATAATTAGCTCTAGATTAAAAATATCATACAGTTTATGTCCCCAAGGAAACAAGATTCTTTGAGCATCTCACCTGACTCACTGGGTAAAGCTTTCCTTGCCTGGAGTCCTAGATTCTTATTTTGAACTGCTTTTGTCTACTCTGACCTTTATCTGTAATAATGTCTGAAGTATAAGTCTTGTTGGTAACGGTGAACTGTAACAATCTCTATCTGTCAAATATCAACCTTAGCTACAGCTACCATCCTGCCTATACTGAACCCATGAATGATTTACATTACATTCTCCACTATATATACTCTATACTTTTATATATATATAATTTCATATATGTATTTATTCTAATATATATGTGTAATTTCATATGTGGATTCATTCATATATTCAACCAATATTTCTGGAGACAGTAGTATATACTATGTGCCGAAAACAGTGCTAGCCAGAAAGGTTACAATAGTGAACTAATACAGACTCAGTTATTGCCAACATGCAGTTTATACTTTAGTGGAAGACATAAACATTAATTACATAACAGTAATTATGCATAATTTAAACTGCTATAACCGCTTTTAGGACAGGAAAATGATGCTAGAAAAGCATGAAACAAAGAGACCTGATTTAAGAGAGCCAGAGAATTCTTTGTGAAGGAGTAATGCTTAAGCTGAAGATAAATAGGAGTTAACTATTATAAGTATGTGGGAGGGGGTGCTGACTTATGGAGAGAGCAGCAAGAGCAGTAGGATATACAATATCTCTTGACTGGCAATAAGCTTGGTACACTGAGGAACAATAAGGGAACTTTAATATGAGATTAGGCTAAAGAGATTTGCAAGGACAGACTATTCAAAAGCTTGTATGACACATTAAAATTTGGATATCTGTTTTAAGGTCAATGAGGAGCCATTGACACTAGGTGGGGAAGGTAGGGTGACATAAACATATTTGTATTTTGAAAAAGTCACAATGTATGGAGTGTGGAGAACAGCTTTCAGAGGAGCAAGAATAAGTATGGGGAGACAAACTGTGAGGCTACTGCTTAAACCTTGGCAAACATGATGGGGTATTGGACTATAGTGGTGATAGAGATGTTGGAGAAAAATTAATTTATTTGAGATTTATTTTAGAGATAACACCTAAAAATTTGTAATATATTGATCATGGGGATAATAAAAGAAAAATAACAATCAAGGAAGACTCCTAGATTTTTTTAATTATAAATCTGATGGATGGAGACAACAAATGTTAATAAATTAGGAGCACTAGGAAATAACTAGACTTTGGAGAAAAGATCACAAATTTTGTATTGGATATACTGCATTTCAGATATTCAGGTGCAGAGTTTCAGTGGGCTATTAAAAATATGGGTCTACAGCCCAGAGAAGAACATTAGGACAGAGATATTTGCACGTGAATGATCAAGGTCAGGGCAAAATTACAAATGAAAATCAAATACCATATGTCAACTTAAGTTATAAGTTAAATTTTGTTAAATAAAATGTATTTTTCCTCCTAATTTGACAAATATCCCTTCATAACAACTAAATTTAAATTACAGAAAAAAGCAACAGTTTTATGATGGTAACAAAATATCACAGACAACAGCATTTTCTTATTGTGTACATTTGAATATTCTGCTGGTGAGTTTATGATGTTTGAATGAGTAATAAAGTAAAGGTATATATTATTCATAATTTATATCCATTCCATAAAATACTTCTTCTTGCCGTAACTTAGGCAACTAATCAATTTATTATTAACATGTTCACATAATTTTCTTTAATTGACAGTAATGGGAAGATCAAAATAAAAGGTAACCATAGTCAGAAAGTAAAGTGTTTAATGTGGTATCATGAAAATACATCCTAAAGTAAAAGTAAAATTCCTAATACTCTTTACAATTCTAGTGTGTAATATCCATATAGTTACCAATGTAAAGAATCCATTCAACTACCGTTCAGGCATGTTAGAGCTAGACCACTGCTATACATACAATTTAAGATTAAAGTGAATTCTTTAATACTGTAAAATGTTTCTCTCAAAGCGCAACTACTAAGAGTAAATTGCTAACTATTAAGTACATCCAGAACTATGAATTGGACAAAGACAATGCTCAGGACTACCAGGAAGTGATACTTTGTTATACAGGGGTCTGTTAACATTTATGCTATCTAAGAAGGAGGATTTGAGAAGTTTATTAATTTTTATTTTCTTTCACCTAAAAGATTCACCTCCCAAAGTTTCTCTGCATGCTTAAATAGTGTCTATCCCTGAAAGCAGGAGCAGGAACACCCACAAATATTCATGTCCTTCAGATTTTGTTTTAAGGTTAAAGGAACAAAAAATAAGGAAAACATCTTTCTGGAGCTTAAATGGTGTTACTTATGAGCGAATGCTTGGTGTTATAGGTTCAGCTGTGTGTTGGATCATGAATGATAAAGACACCCATGGTTAATTAACATTTTTGTGTGCACTTATGATATGCAAGACCCTCTAATGTGAAGAGCACCTCTTGTCCACTACTTATGGTGGTATTGCAGATGTCAATTTAAGCCTTTACATTTAGTGGAAAGAGTTGAAGTGGTAGTATAATAATGGTAAAAGCTAGATTAGTTAAGAACTGAGTGGAATATGAGGAAACTGAAACTACAAATATATACCTATTTTGTCAAAATTTGTGCAAGGAAGGAGAAACTTAGGACAATAGCTGGATATGGATGCGTTTATTGAGAAAGGTATAACCATACATAGTCAAAATACAGAAAAATCCTATCACCATAAGGATCCCTTCTACTACCCTTTCATAACCCACACCCACCTTGTTGTGTTTTTAATTTGCATCTCCCTAATCTCTAATGATTTTGAATATCTTCTCATGTGATTACTTGCCATCTCTATATCTTCTTTGGTAAAATATCTGTTCATATTTTTTGTATATTTTCCAATTGGACTCTCCTTTTTGTTGTGGACTACATTCAACTTCTTACTGGGCCCTTCTGACACCAGGGATAGAGGGAAAGTGTGGTGCTGACCAGCCCCAACTTAAACCACTTTATTCAGTTTTATTCATGTCCAGTGGGAGTGGAGGGTCAGATCCACAGAATGATGTCAAGGCTTTATTTTTTGTTTATATACCTATTTCTATAAAGAGATTTGAGCACGTGAAAATGTTTATGAGAAAGATGAAGTCAAGAGAGAAAAGCAGAATATACAAGATCAAGAATAGGAAAACTTCTTTTTTAATACTTTTTAACACAGCATTTGTTAAGCCAGTGTGCATCGTGAACCCTGCAGTGAAAGTGGTTAAGATACACAGGAGAGAAAATCTTTAGAATAATGTTATTGAGAATGTGGAAGAACTAGAATTTAGAACATAGAGGAATGGACCTGACATAAGAGCTGTTTCAACTCACATAATGTGATATATGTAAAAAAAAAAAAAGCATGGGTGCAGCTGCAAGAATGTTGAAACATTTGGTAGCAGGAGGTTAAAGAAAAGTTTCTTTTTTTTATCTTCTTAACAAATGTTTAAGTGTACAGTACATAAATGTTAAGTGTATAAAAGAAAAGTTTCTGTCTGATGACTACCTCATTGAAGTAAAAGTGAAGGCTATCTTCTCAATATCCACAAATGAGGAGCCAGCAGTGGAGACAGAAGCCATAAGAGGAAGGAGGTGCTTCTGAACAGTGCTAATTCAAGGAGAAGATAGTTTCCAATAGAATGTGAGCAACTGTGCCAGATATTATAAGCATATCAAGAAGAAAAAAACACTGAGAATTGGAGTTAGCAAACAAGAGGGAGTCATGGGAGACAAATTTGGACAGAGCTGTATATTTATGATATCTGTGGGAGATAATACTAAAAAGGTAAGACTAACAGTTGTTTCAGTTTCAAATTTTGTTTATTTTGATTTTATCCCCTAAATAGTGGGGATTACTTGAATCACTGTTGAAATGTTCAAAATGGATTAGATCAAGGGAAGACAGAATGAAGAAAGGCTAATTGACAGTTTGTTATAGTAATCTGAGTAAAAGTTGAAGAGGGCCTGAATTTCTTTTTCTACTGCAGGAGCAGTAAAAACAGAGAAGAAAAGACAGATATGGCAGAAGCTACCAAACACACATCATGAGGACTTGATGACTAATTGTTAATTTCCCAGAAATGCATCTTTCTTCAGACCATAAGGACTGGGATAAAGGATAAAAATTAGTTCATGTTAATAATAATAAATTATATTTCCATGTGTTTCACCATTTCTAATACTGCATGACTTCTAAACCTTTTTAAAGCAACCCTCCCCAGTGCAAACAAGCACCCAGTAATTTTGGGGTCCTCAGTGTGTTTTTCTAGTATGTTTATAGGAATGTTCTGTAATGTTCTCAAACAGATCTTCTCTGGAGGCCTTTGCTAATGACTAAATATTACACTGCTTGTGAAATTGTGTCAAGGAGTCTTTCCCCTACACATAGTGTCCATGGCCATGAGGGCTTCTGCTGAACATTATCTGGTTTAAGCTACTTTTACTCCTAGAGGTGTAGATTTTGCTGAGGCAGTTACACTTTCTATATGACGTAACAATGCTCTGTTCTCTGGAGCTCTTAGTGCATTTAAGTAATATATTGTACTGTAGTGTTTTATGTCTGAATGTTTTAGAGGGTTTGGCATAGCAACACTTCCTTTAAAATTTATAGTCTCCCTTCCCAGGCCTTAAGAATGAGAACAAATATGAGTGATACCTCATGTTGCATTATTGCTACTAAGATTAACACAGGAGTCTGCCTATAGTAGATTCTTAATAAACATTTTATTTTTTTGCATAACAGTAAATTTGGCATGACCACCACTTTGAGAGACAAGGACGGTATAGTTTGAACACATTTCTTCAAAGAGTAGGATATGGAGAAATGCTGGATTAGGAAGTTGTCTGAAGTCTCTCCTTGATTCCTGTATGAATTAGTTTACTTAGTCTGCAGATATAAACTTTCTTTTTATTTCTTTCCATTCCAGTATTATCACATTTAGAATATATTCACAAGTCTTGAACCTGTGATTATTTATTCCTGTATATATAGGGGTTTTTGTAATGTAAATTTCCTCAGTATATGGGCAATTCTAAGGTTAATATTGCCTGAACAATACTATAGAATTTTGTTTAGTGGTATTAATTTTTTTTGGTTTTTTTTGTTTGTTTTTATATTTTTTGTGGTATGCAGGCCTCTCATTGTTGTGGCCTCTCCTGTTGCAGAGAACAGGCTCCAGATGCACAGGCTCAGCAGCCATGGCTCACGGGCCTAGCCGCTTCGCGGCATGTGGGATCTTCCCGGACCAGGGCACGAACCCATGTCCCCTGCATCGGCAGGTGGACTCTCAACCACTGCGCCACCAGGGAAGCCCGGTATTAATTGTTAATTTGAATAACTCCCTACTGAGACAGGAGCATTTCACTTATCTCCTGGAAATTAATAAGCATTATTCATTTCCTGCATGGTCCTCTTCATAACAGGTAAGGCTTTAATAGAGAAAAGGCCCCAAGAGGCAGTTTTTGATGATTTCATATGTGTCAGTATTTTCAACATTTGAGCATGTTCCTTTTTCTCCTCTCTAAGACTGTGAATTGCTTATCAAATATTTTCCTTCCATCCTGAAACCTTCTTCAGCTGTACCAGTTTGCATGCTTCTCTAGTTTTCCCCTAAGTGCTGACACTTTCATGCTCTCATGTAGGATACCAGAGCCAAACTGAAGAAGATAAAACAGGCATGAGAATGCTATGAAAATAGAATTATGAGATGTTTTATGTGAATTCCCAGAAAGCATGAAACCTAGTTACTCTTAATGCATCTAAGGAATGGTGATGCTTTCAGTTAACACCACATTTAAGATCTATGCTTTCTCTCCTGCTTCCCAGTTATGATTTATTGGTAAGGTTAAGAGAAAATCAGCAAATTTAGTGTTTCTTTCTTTGTGTGTGTGTGTGTGTGTGTGTCTGTGTATGTGTGGTACGCGGGCCTCTCACTGTTGTGGCCTCTCCCGTTGCGGAGCACAGGCTCCGGACACGCAGGTTCAGCGGCCATGGCTCACGGGCCTAGCCACTCCGTGGCATGTGGGATCTTCCCAGACCGGGGCATGAACCCGTGTCCCCTGCATCGGCAGGCGGACTCTTAACCACTGCGCCACCAGGGAAGCCCTAGTGTTTCTTTCCTACCATTTTATCTCACTTTCTTTCCTGTCTGGATGGGGTTAAACTTGTAGTAAATATATCAAGGGATTTAGAAAGTCAGCCTAAAATCTAAAGAATTAATTTGGAACTGTATAACATTGGGATGTATTCTTTTTGTGTGTGTTTATTCATCTATAGTGATAATAATGCCAATCCTGCATACTTCACAGAATTATGGCTTTTAAATGAAAGAAAAGGTATGGAAGGGATTAATAAATTAAGTGCTACACAAATCTGAGGGATCAGTATTCTTATATTGATATAAAGAGGCAGACTGCCTGTTCTGATTCCACAAAAAAGGCCATCAGGGTGATGGAGAAAACAAGGCTTATATTTGACTGCTTTCCACTTCCTATTTTTGTGCCTCTCTGTGCTTTTTTTCTGCCTCCGCCTCAAGCACAATTACAAAGCTACCCTATGTCTTTAGGATCATATTCTTAGCTCCAGAAAAAATATATTTGATTATCTCAGTCTAGCAGAGTGATTAAAAAGGTGAGGCTGTGGTGATAGACATTTTATATTTGAATCTTTGCTCTGTCATTTACTAGCTAGTTGTAGACAAGTTACTTAAACTTTCTGTGACTCATTTTCTTCTTCTATAAAATGGTAATAATAATATTACCCAAAATTGGACTTTTGGGAGAGTTAATGTATATAAAGCACTTTGAAGAGTGTGTTACACATAATAAAGTGCTTAATAGATGTTAGTTATTATCATTCCATACTAGTTGATACAATTATACATGTGTTCACACAAGTATCGTTTATTAATTTATCATTTTATTGAAGTATAGTTAATTTACAATGTGTTACTTTCTGCTGTACAGCACAGTTATATTGTACTTTAATACAGAACACTGCAAGATTGTCTGACTTAGAACAATGTCTACACATAGTACACACTCAGTGAAAAAGCAGTTAAATGAAAGAATTGAAAAACGTTTAAAATCTACAAGAATACATTTATAATGGTAGATTTCTGGGCACCATGACGATATAGAAGAGAAAATGTTTTGGTTAAGGCCATATTGATGAGCCTCACATCTCATCATGTAGGAAGATTTCTAACTAAACTATAATATCAGTCTTTTAATCTCCCAATAATCAAGGATGAAATAGTAAAGTAGTCCTGAGAACTATCCATTTCTGTGCTCACATACTAATCTGTCGGAAAATTTAGGAGGCTCAGGAATGTTTGCTTGTTTTTCTTTCTTTTTTTTTTATTTTGGCCATGCTGTGTAGCATGCCAGATCTTAGTTCCCCAACCAGGGATTGAACCCTTGCCCCCTGCATTGGGAGCATGGGGTCTTAACCACTGGACCACCAGGGAAATCCCTGCTTGTTTTTCTTTTCAAGTTCCTTGCAAATAAGTTTATAAAGGCTCTAGAACATGCAATAATTAGAATGGTATTTCTCAAAGAGTAATCCATTGACTGCCTGTATCAGAATTACCTTGGGTACATATTAAAAATTCATATCTGCAGAGGTTTAACTTTTGGCCACATGCAACAACAATGGATGAACCTGGAGGACATTATGCTATGTGAAATAAGTCAGGCACAGAAAAACAAATACTGAAAGCTCTCACTTGTATGTGGAATCTAAGAGTCAAATTCGTAGAAGTAGAGATTAGAATTGTAGTAATCATGGGATAGAATGGTGGGGGAAATTGAAAGATATTGGTCAAAGAGTACAAAGTTGCAGTTATATAGGATAAATAAGTCTAGAGATCTAATATTCAGCATGATGCCTATAGTTAATAACACTGTATAGAATACTGGAATTGTGCTAATAGAGTAGATTACAGGTGCTCACATCACACACAAAAAACTGGCAACTGTATGAAGAGATGGTATGCTACTGTTAACTACATTGCCTAAAATAATCATATATAGATTATATATATATATGTTGTACACCTTAAATATGTATCTTTTTATTAATTTTTTGTAAATTGGCTAGAATTGGGCCCAGGAATCTGCACCTAAAAATAGTTTGGGAACTACTGAAAGAGAGACTAATTTTTTCACCAGGTAGGATTATCTGGAACTAATAAATATTTTCTGTTGATAACTTCACATATTCAGCTTAAAAAGTACATTACTGTGTTGTCCCATTGCCTTTACAAAAGCATTTTGTAACTATTGAACAAATCACAGGGTATATTTGATTTATACAGAAGATTGCTTTCAAATTGCTTAATAAGTTATAGTTCCAGGTCACCCCAACTTAATTACATTTGAAAATTTAAAATAGAAACTTGCATCATATAAACTCAAGTTTTAAATACTCCAGAATATTTGATGCAGGTGATTAGCAACCACATTTTGAGGAAAAACTGCACTGAAAGGTGGAATATGTTGGTCTTCATTAACTTTTACTTCCATATTCCTTTTCCTACATGGCAATGCAAGAAACACTGTAAAACACTGTAAAAATGCAGTCAGAGGTTGTTTTTTTTTTAATTTCTATGAACATGGTCTTACTCTTCATAGGCTCCCAGGTTTTCCACATACAGACCTATGGAGGCCTCTATGAAAATGGTCTCTCTGCTGAATTATCCAACATGCCCATGCCTCTAATAATCCCATTCTGAAAGCCAGTGGCTCAAGCCACGAAAGAATCCTTCCCGCTGATCTTTGGCACAATCAGCCCAGATCAAAGGAGCAGAAGAACCTAAGTTATTTGAGCACATGATGATTTTAGGGGATGATTCATGTTGTTGATATAAAACAACAGTAAAATAAATGCCGTGCACTATCTGCGGCAAAAGAGGGAGCATGCAGGATTAAATAGGATGCATTTAAATACAGAGTAACAAAATATTAGGAAAAAATCCAACCCCTAACTGAACAACTTATTTCTTAGAGCTGCAGATTTAATTTAATTTATTTTTTCTTTTCTTCATGTGCTTATATTTAGAAAAATCTTTGGATGGTATTGGCTCACTGAGACTGTAAACAAATAATTAGATCAGATTTCAAATCCCTTCTAGAATTCATTCATTTAAACACACACAGAAATACACTAAGGATCAATTTTGTTTTGTGTTTTCTGTTAGAAGATGAGAAAAACTCAACAGTTGAAAACTGAATTGGGAAAACTGAATTGCCTAATCTGTCCCAAATATTCCTTTGAAGAGGCACAAACATGAATTGTTCTCATTGAGAGTTTAAAATTTGAGAATATAATGGAGGCTACTGTTGTAAGTATAAAGTATCAAGAAATAATTTGTGCTGTCCTAGCAATGTTTGTTCAAACAGGGTATCTGCCCTGTTTCAAAGAGATTTGAAACAATTTGAAGTATGATAGATAGGGCAGAGGATACTGAGAAGGTCTCGATTTCCTGCCCAAGCCTGAAGTCTCCTTTGGTCAATCAGTGCATTCTCTTCAGTGGATATGGCTGCACAATGAACTATATAGCCTGTCATTAACACATATGACCATATTTGGGGTTCAAAGTATGGTTTCCCCTTGTTTGCACATATTTTTTCCCCTGGGTGGTTTTGGCACTGTACTTTATATGAAATGTAGGGTTAAAGAATTCTAGCTGGGTCAGGACATAATAACTTGTATCTATTAAAATTGCATAAATAAATTATTTACTCTCAGAGCATAGGCCCAGATTCTCAAAGGGTAAAATGGTAACATCTCATAACTGTACAGTGATTTATAATTTTTTAAGTAATTTAATATGCACTATCTTTCTTGATTCTTGCAACAATTGTAGAGTAGACAAGGTAGATATTAGTATTCCATTTTACAGATTAAGATACCAAGTCTCATCAGTTTTATGACATGCCTCAATTCATATAATGAATGATAATCACTACAGCTGAAAATAAAATTCAGGTTTTCTAGTGCCTACTTCACTGTTGCCTCCATATCTATAGTTCATGTTATGCCAAAGAAAAAATAACAATTATTATCCCCATTCCCATATGCAATTATGTTAAAAACGTAGAGAAATCATTGTTTAACTTTGCATCCTCTCTAAAATTGCTCTTTGGAAATCTGTAGTCTTGAAGTCAAATGAAAGATTCTTTTCACCCGAAGTTTATTATGTTTTTTCTTCTAACCAGTAAAGAGACAATAATGAATGAAGGTATAGAAGTTAATATTATTAAAGTGAATGTGTGAATCCCCATAACTTGCTCTCAGATTTCAGAGGACAGTGTATTTACTCTTTTTGGCTTTGTAGAGAAGTTTACAGATTCCTTGAATGTGGAAGATGAAGAATCTATATTCTTGGTAGTCCCTATTTTTTCGTATACCAAAGGTGTTAAATCACATTCTAAAGTTGACTATTGTTGAAAAATTTATTAACAATTACTGGGCTTAATTCACTGGGCACATACCAGAGTCAAGTCTAGGACAAAAACAAAAACAAAAACAAAACGGATAGCATACAGTAGTTTAGTTAGCTTGATTTTAAAATTTTGTCCGGGACATAAGAGAACAGACTGGTGGTTGCCAAGGCAGAGGGAGTTGGAGGAGGGATGTAGTGGGAGGTTGGGATTAGCAGATGTAAGCTTTTATATACAGAATGGATAAACAACAAGGCCTTACTGTATAGCACAGAGAACTATATTCAATATCTTATGATAAATCATAATGGAAAAGTATATAAAAGGAATGTATATATATGTATACCTGAATGACTTTGTTGTACAGCAGAAATTAACACAACGTAAATCAGCTATACTTCAATTAAAAAAAATTGATTAAAATTTTGTCTAGGAAAATTGAACCTAGTCTCAAATTCAGGGAGTAGTTGTTCTTATCCAAAACATTATTTTGTGTCCTAGACTTTGCGACAGACAACCACATGATCTCCCCAAAATAAATATTTGTGTTGATTCTGTCCTATGATTTTGTTAGTGATATATTAACCAATAAATAAATGAGAGAGTAAATTGCAGTACAAGTCTTTTGTAATTCAACTATTGGGGAGAATCCAGTTCAATTCTACAAAGTAAGAAAGGTTAAATATTTTTATTAAAGTCACTTAAATTTTATACTGTTTCTATGTCTCTTCCGTGAAAGCTGAATTATATATATATTTTTTAAATTAGGGACTTCTCTGGTGGCGCAGTGGTTAAAAATCCACCTGCCAATGTAGGGGACACAGGTTCAATCCCTGGTCCGGGAAGATCCCACGTGTGGCAGAACAACTGAACCCGTGTGCCACAACTACTGAAGCCCACGCACCTAGTGCCCGTGCTCCGCAACAAGAGACGTCACTGTGATGAGAAGCCTGTGCACCACAACAAAGAGTAGCCCCCCTTGACACAACTAGAGAAAGCCCATGTGCAGCAACAGAGACCCAACGCAGTCAAAAATAAATAAATTTTTCTTAAAGTTTAAAAAATTACTTTGTGACAAAATTTCTTCAGAGGAAAACAAACCACTTACCTTGTATCACTTTAACATTCATTTCAGAAAATATGCCACCTCATAGCTCGACCAGGTTTTTTTGTTATTACTTATTGTTGGTAGTACTTATTGATGGTATTGGAGAATACCCTCTAAAGGAGTCTATGCAATATCACCTCAAGACATTGCAGGAAGCATGGTCAAAAATACTGATAATAAAAGTGACCACTGCAAAAGGTTGGAATTGAAAGAAGCACCCATTATTTGACCTAATTATGGATTAGCAAACCATTTAAAAAATCTTAGAAGTTTGCCTTGCCAGTTTTGCTTAACTGCAATTTCTTTTATTTGAGGTACAACGTACTTAAAACCAGCACTTAAAAAGATGTAAAACAGGCAAAGAAGCATAACATTTAACATTTATTCATTTAAAATATATATCCCTATGTATGGAGAGCCTGGACAGTGTCAAATTAAACAAGCAATTAGTTTCTTTCTAACAGTGAGCAGTTCAAATTGTAACATCATGCCAGCCATGATTAAGAATGATACAGCACATCATCATAGTCAACACTATTCAGCCAGTGTAAACCTTAGTTAGAAATGTACTTGTCAGAGAAAAATGTGCCTTTGATTTCTACTACACTTTCCCAGTAATTGCTGTCATCAGTGGCAGGTTATTATTACAGCTGAATAGAGTTTCAGTAATTACTTTTGCACAGATTCTAACAGCTTTTAGATTGAAGGATATTCTGACAGCTTGAATACTCTTGACAACAATTACCTTTTTCCTGGTTAACACTGATTCAGGAAAATTAAAAGTTAAATCTGTTCAGAGGAAACACTTATGTATGTCACTAGCAAGTAGATTGATACAAAAAATGTGTAAGTTGCATAATGAGTTAGATTTTTTTTAAAGTTCTTTTTCTCTTATGTATTTTTAAAAATCAGCATTAAGGGAAATACAGACCATACTGGTTAGATTAATAGTAAATGATGTGAAATGACTGAAAGCAGTCCTCAATCCAATTACTAACAGAAATTACTGTACTGGTATGATGAGAAAAAATTGTGCATGAGAAAGGCATGAACATGATTATTTACATATGCATGCCTGTATCTACCTATGCATATGGCTGTAAATGCCTTGAGTAATTGGAGGCCAAAGTACATGCACATACCTATATCTTTCAGAGAGTGAAAATATGTTTCTAACAGATTTTCATTCTATAATATTAAAACTGGCTTCTTATGCAAAGTGAAAAAAAATAATTGATACAACTAATCAGAACATTTAGGACCAAACCACTTTGGTATGAGTTTTTAAAAAATCCAGATAGTTGAGACCAGTTGTGGGATGTAAGGTATCCATATAATCACTTGAATGTTTCATTCAGTTTTGTGTCACACACTTAAAAATGGCCAAAGTTTAGAATCATATGTGAAATCTTCTTTACATATTAACTAGTAAAATTAGTCATCATTTGGAGAAGTTATTTGTAAATGAGGCAAGAAACAGCATTTTAAAAAGAATCTACACAAAGCCTTCTATTTAAATCTAATTTAAAATACTGGTTTCAGGTACCAGAATAAAGTATAATATATAGAAAGTATCAATAACTAAAATTATCTTTCTAAAATATGTAACATAACTGCTCTCAAAGAATAAAAGCCTGCTATAGCAAAATGTGAGGGGAAAAAAGAGGAGTAAAAGAACAAATAGGAAAACAATTAGGTTATTCTTCATGTTGTAAAAATACTTTCAATATATTTTTGGAAAATTAATGTTTTTAGTTTTCCAAATGAAATAATAGCATGGGAAAAACTAAAATTAAATTTCATCAGATTCCATAGGCTAAAATGTTACATTTAACCCTTTAAGGGTAATATATATGTGGGATCATATTATTCTCCATGTGATATTGATTAGTTTTTTTATAAATAGAATGAAGAAATTACTCAACCTGTATTGAAAAATTCAACTGAAATTCTGTTGAGTATTTTCTAAACTCATAAGTAAGATTTTCAAATAGAATAACCATATCAACACAATTTTTCAGAAATGTATCTAAAAACATGTGCTAGCTTACTCTCACTGCCGTTCTTTAGGAAAATTTATCTGGGAATGAAGTTCATCAGTATGGTGGTATAAAATTCAAGCAAATACACTCTACTTAAGTGCTTCATGATTAATTATTTAAGAGTTTATTCTACATCAAGGTTTGTGGGCAGAATAATTTTGGACCTGTGCTAACATGGGAAGTGCACTGGAGTGATGAGTACTTTGTCATAAGCCAGCTGATATATATATATGAGCTGAGGATTTTCCAAAGCCTAGATGTAGGCAAACAACCATTAGACAGTTAATAACAGGCATGTGTTTGGTAAAATATAGTTTATTCTAAAAACAAAGCAACTAAGTTTCTGGAAAATTATTGACCATCAGGGTTGGGACAGGGATAGGATGCTGGGAGAAAAACGGCCACTGATTAGATATATACACAGGTGCTGTAAGGGGTAGGGGATAATAATGTATACTAAAAGGGAGTCATGTTAAACAGAAATTACTTACAGTAATAAAAGTGTTCAGAGTATCCTGGGAAGAGATTGGCAGCTCCATATGGTGAGATAGGATAGGACATTATCCAAGAATGGGTGGCTGGACAGAATTTTCAGCTTTTCACTAAAACCTTTTTGAGCTAGCTGGATGAGGAGTACGTATTAAGGTACAGTAGCAAGGTTTTTGCTAAGTCAGAGACAAAGTGACAATAAATATTTGTTTTTCTCAGATGTCAACATGTGTCTCCCATCCTTACTCTATCTCTAGGCCATGGGAATACATGAATACCAGGAGAGATCTGAGGGTAGTGCAGGGTTGAATGCATTCTTTCTAGGCCTTGAGAAAAGTTTATTTTATGATACACAGTTCTTATCAATACCCCCAAATAATCTATTTAGCTATTTACTGTAATATTAGGATAATTTTTTCAAAATATTATCAGTGTGGAATTTATTAATTTGATATAGAATTTTTTCATATATGTATCAAGTAATTAGACATTCTATTAGATATTATTATCTTTGGTTGCCAATATGTGACTGCAAACAGCTGGATAAAATGTGAACATCATGGTCAGGCTTCCAGCTATTTATGACTGTTTGGCATTGGGTAACCTTACATCTGAGCATGTGATTGAAACTTTTTTATTTTATCTGGATGTTTACATGATATATACTCAGCCTATGACTGCAATTAACTATCTAAGGTTTGTTTGTAAATAAGCTTAGAAGAAATGACCACTTTTCTGTATGAATGTCCAGTTCTTACCTTAATTTTTTTTTAAAACTAGATATTAGTTTTAGTGTTAGCCAACATACATTAGATTTATCTTTGAAACACAAACACAATAGGCCATGTAAATAAACATTGTACACTATTAAATATCTAGCTATTAAAATGACAAAGACACAGAGAATTAAACATTAATGAAGGCAAAAATAAGTTCAAAGTATAAGCCAAAAGATGTGCCTTTTTTGGTTGGGTTCACATCCAAATTTTTATTTAGTTGATAACCTCCATTACACACTAAGTTAATTTTACAGAAAATAAAAATGAAAATATTTGGAAATTGATCTGAAAGTTCAGAAAATATTAATTAAAACAGAATAAACAAGGGAAAATACGAAAATATTTAATATTAAAAATGCAAAGTTCCCTAATTAATACAATTAATTGGTATTCAAGACTCATGAATTTTTCCATATTTATCAGTTTCACTTTTGTACCATATGTATACCATTGGAAATGATACTAGCTATGGCTATGAACACACAGGAATTTTCTTTGAATGTTTCTGTAGTAAAGGTTCATTTGCCTTGCCCAGGACTCACTGAAGGACTTGCAATGCCTGAATCATCACAGAACAGGTTCTCAGGAGGCCTTGATCTTCCTTAATCAGATTTGCAGGAACAAAAATTGGACACAGTGACTCTGCAGCAGAAATTTTACTGAATGTTAAAATATGGGATCCATCAATAATGTTACAGAAGGAAATGACTCCTGTAATCATATCTGGGAAAACTCCTACTCAGGTTAACTGGGGCCTCTGAGAGACTAGTAAATGGCACAGTGCTGGCTGAGAACTCTCGATTTTTCAATCTCATGCTTCAGAAGCCATGTTCTGTAGACTGTACAATTGTCCCTTCTTCATTAAGAGGCTCTTTGCAAACACTGATATCCCATTCATTCTTTGCTCCCATATCCACCTTCCAGAGTGGATGAACCAAGGTGGATGAACTGGTGGCCAAAGGTGAACCTAGGTAAGCCCAGGGCATAAGTGGAATTATTGAATCTCTCAGCACGTGTCTTCCTTTTCTGTTTGAAATACATACATGGGCAATCCTCAGCTCATCAGAAATGATAAAGGGGTTGTTGGCTATGTCAAAATTTAAGGTCAAATCCACTTATATATATTCAACACTGACAGGCCACGTTCTCGAACAATGCTTGGAAATTCATCATCCTTGGGTTCATCTGGAGAATAGCTCTTAGCTGGTGCTCTAGTCTTTTATCTTTCAAACTAGAGGGCCCAGCTGGTTAGTGGGCCAGACATTGCACTTATGAGAGACTACAGAGCATAAGGGACAAAATAAACTTGCTGCTTAGGCTCATTTTGCAATAAATTGAGGCATTAGAGGAAGCAGACATGTCTGCATTAAGATACATGGGTTTTCCAAGATAAGTCATATAGTCAAGACAACTATATGCTTTATTAAATTGTTCAGCCATGGCCACTGTCTGGGGGAAACTGTGCAGGATGCTGTACTTTCCATAAGTTGAATGGATATTAGTCCTTGGGTCACATTCATCTTTAAATATAAAGAGAGACTGTGAGCCTACATTTTGCAATGACTAATACTAGGTAATTAATATACAACAAAAGCACAAATATAAAAAACTCATGGCCCTGAAATTCTAATGTTTGAAATTATTTTCAGAATGAAGGACATGATTCATCCTTGTACCCTTTTTCTCCTCCAGTTTTATTGAGATATACAGACACATAGTACTGTAGGAGTTTAAGGTGTACAGAATAATGACTTGACTTACACATATCATGACATGATTATCACAATAAGTTTAGTGAACATTCATCATCTCATATAACTACAAAATTAAAGAAATAGAAAGAGGAGGGACCTTCAAAATGGCAGAGGAGTAAGACGTGGAGATCACCTTCCTCCCCACAAATACAACAAAAATACATCTACATGTGGAACAATTCCTACAGAACACCTACTGAATGCTGGCAGAAGACCTCAGATTTCCCAAATGCAAGAAACTTCCCACATTCTTGGGTAGGGCAAAAGAAAAAACAGAGACAAAAGAATAGGGACGGGACCTGCACCACTGGGAGGGAGTTATGAAGGGAAAGTTTCCACACACTAGGAAGCCTCTTCACTGGTGGAGACGCGGGGTGTGGGGAGAAGCTTTTGAGCCACGGAGGAGAGCGCAGCACCAGGGGTGCAGAGGTCAAGGCAGAGAGATTCCCACACAGAGGATTGGTGCTGACCAGCACTCACCAGCTTGAGAGGCTTGTCTACTCACCCACCTGCGCGGGTGGGGGTTGGGAGCTGAGGCTCAGGCTTCGGAGTTCAGATCCCAGGGAGAGGACTGGGGTTGGCTGCATGAACACAGCCTGAAGGGGGCTAGTGCACCACAGCTAGCTGGGAGGGAGTCCAGGAAAAAGTCTGAAACTGCCTAAGAGGCAAGTGACCATTGTTTCGGGGTGCGTGAGGAGAAGGGATTCAGACCACCACCTAAACAAGCTCCAGAAACAGACGTGAGCTGTGGATATCAGTGCAGAAAACAGAGATGGGCATGAAACACTAAGACTGCTGCTGCAGCCACCAAGTACCTGTCTGAAAGCACAGGTCACTATCCACACCTCCCTTCCCAGGAGCCTGTGCAGCCCACCACTGCCAAAGTCCCATAATCCAGGAGCAACTTCCCCAGGAGAATACACGGCACGCCCCAGGCTGTTGCAACCTCATGCTGGCCTCAGCCGCCACAGGCTCACCTCACATTCTGTATCCCTCCCTATACCCAGCCTGAGTGAGCTGGAGCCTGCTAATCAGCTACGCCTTTAACCTCCTCCTGTCTGGGCAGGGAACAGACACCATCAGATGACCTACATGCAGAGCCATGGCCAAATCCAAAGCTGAACCCCAGGAGCTGTGTGAACAAAGAAGAGAAAGGGAAATTTCTTCCAGAAGCCTCAGGAGCAGTGGATTAAATCTCCACAATCAAGTTGATGTACTCTGCATCTGTGGAATACCTGAATAGACAACGAATCATCCGAAAATTGAGGCAGTGGACTTTGGGAGAAACTGTAGTTTTGGATTTGCTTTCTGCATCTACTTTGTTTCTGGTTTTATGTTTATTTTAATTTACTATTTAGAGCTTATCAATATTGGTAGATTTGTTTATTGATTTGGGTGCTCTCTTCCATTTTATATATATATATATATATATATATATTCCTTTTCCTCTTTTTGTGAGTGTGTATGTGTATGCTTCTTTATGTGATTTTGTCTGTATAGCTTTGCTTTTACCATTTGTGCTAGGGTTCTGTGTGTCCTTATATTTATTTAGATTCTTAGTACAGTTTTTAGTGCTTGCTATCATTTATGAATTTGTTTTTT
Source organism: Delphinapterus leucas (assembly GCF_059928025.1). Lineage (NCBI taxonomy): Eukaryota > Metazoa > Chordata > Mammalia > Artiodactyla > Monodontidae > Delphinapterus > Delphinapterus leucas. The sequence goes on along the minus strand of NC_143150.1, from coordinate 62,652,305 downwards.
GGTTTGGTTGCTCTCTTCTTTCTTACTTTTTTAAATTACTTTTTCATATTTTTATTTTTAATAATATTTTTTATTTTAACATCTTTATTTTATTTTATTTCTTACTTTATTTTATTTTTATCCCTTTTCTTCTGAGCCAAGTGGTTGATAGGGTCTTGGTGCTCTGGCCAGGTATCAGGCCTGAACCTCTGAAGTGAGAGAGGCAAGTTCAGGACATTTGTCTACCAAAGATTTCTCAGCCCCACATAATATCAAATGGTGAAAACTCTCCCAGAAATCTCCATCTCAATGTTAAGACCCAACTACACTCAACACCAGCAAGCTCCAGTGCTAGACACCCTATGCCAAACAACTAACAAGACAGGAACACAACCAAACCCATTAGAAGAGAGGCTGCCTAAAATCAAAATAAGTTCACAGACACCCCAAAGTGCACCAGCACCTGTGGTCCTGCCCACAAGCAAGACAAGATTGAGCCTCATCCACCAGAACACAGGCACCACTCCCTTCCACCAGGAAAACTACAGAACCCACTGAACCAACCCTATCCACTGGGGGCAGACACAAAAAACAACAGGAACTCCTAACTTGTAGCCTGCAAAAAGGAGACTCCAAACACAGTAAGTTAAGCAAAATGAGAAGACAGAGAAATACACAGCAAATGAAGGAGCAAGGTAAACACCAATGAGACCAAATAAATAAAGGGGAAATAGGAAGTCTATCTGAAAATGAATTCAGAGTAATGATAGTAAAGCTGACCCAGATTCTTGGAAATAGAATGGATAAAATACTAGAAATGTTTAACAAGGACTAGAAGAACTAAAGAAAAAACAAGCAATGATGAAAAACACAATAAATGAAATTTAAAATTCTCTAGACAGAAAATATAGTAGAATAACTGAGGCATAAAAACGGATAAGTAACCTGGAAGATAAAATACTGGAAATAACTACTGCAGAGCAGATAAAGCAAAAAGAATGAAAAGAATTGAGGACACTCTCAGAGACCTCTGGGACAATGTTTAATGTACCAACATTCGAATTATAGGGGTCCCAGAAGAAGAAGAGAAAAAAGAAGGGACAGAAAAAATATTTGAAGAGATTATAGTTTCCCATATTAGGAAGAAAACTTCCTAATATGGGAAAGGAAATAGTCAATTAAGTCCAGGAAGCGCAGAGAGTCCCACACAGGATACATCTAAGGAGGAACACACCAAGACACATATTAATCAAACTATCAACAATTAAATACAAAGAAAAAAAAATAAAAGCAGCAAGGGAAAAACAACCAATAACATACAAGGGAATCCCCATAAGGTTAACAGCTGATCTTTCAACAGAAACTCTGAAAGCCACAAGGGAGTGGCAGGACATATTTAAAGTGATGAAAGGGAAAAACCTACAACCAAGATTACTCTACCCAGTGAGGATCTCATTCAGATTTGATAGAGAAACTAGAACAGTTACAGACAAGCAAAAGCTAAGAGAGTTCAGCACCACCAAACCAGCTTACAACAAATGCTAAAGAAAATTCTCTAGTTAGAAAACACAAGACAAGGAAAAGACTTACAATAACAAAACCAAAACAATGAAAAAACTGGTAAAAGGAACACACATATCGATAATTACCTTAAATGTAAGTGGATCAAATGCTCCAACTAAAAGACATAGACTGGCTGAATGGATACAAAAGCAAGACCCTTTGTAAATATATATGCAACCAACATAGGAGCACCTCAATATACAAGTCAAATGTTAACAGCCATCAAAGGGGAAATTGACAGTAACACAATAATAATGGAGGTTTTAATATCCCAGTTACACCAATGGATGGATTATCCAGAGAGAAATTTAATAAGGAAGCATGTGCCTTAAATGACACATTAAACCAGATGCACTTAATTGATATTTAGAGGACATTCCATCCAAAAGCAGCAGAATACACTTATTTCTCAAATGCACTTGGCACATTCTCAAGGATAGATCACATCTTGGGTCACAAATCAGGCCTCAGTAAATTTAAGAAAACTGAAATAAAATCAAGCATCTTTTCTGACCACAATGTTATGAGACTAGAAATCAATTACTGTAAAAAACAAACAAACAAAAACTTTAAAATACACAAACACATGAAGGCTAAGTAATATGTTACTAAATAATCAATGGATCAGAGAAGAAATCAAAGAGAAAATTTAAAAAATACCAAGAGAAAAATGACAACTAAAACACGATGATCCAAAACCTATGTGATGCAGCAAAATCAGTTCTAAGAGGGAAATTTATAGAAATAAAATCTTACTTCAAGAAACAAAAAAAATCCCAAAGAAATGACCTAACCTTACACCTAAAGCAACTAGAGAAAGAAGAACAAACAAAACCCAAATTTAGTAAAAGGAAAGAATCCATAAAGATCAGAGCAGAAATAGATGAAATAGAGATGAATAAAAGCATTAGCAAAGATCAATGAAACTAAAAGATGGTTCTTTGAAGAGATAAGCAAAATTGATAAAAAATGATAAAATTGTAGCCAGACTCATCAAGAAAAAGAGGGAGAGGGCTCAAATAAATAAAATTAGAAATGAAAAAGTATTTATAATGAACACCACAGAAATAAAAAGAATCACAAGAGACTACAACAAGCAAATATACACCAATAAAATGGACAACCTAGAAGAAATGGACAAATTCTTAGAAAGATACAGTTTCCTCAGTCTGAAGCAAGAAGAAATAGAAAATAGGAACAGATGAGTCACAAGTACTGAAATTGAAAATGTGATTAAAAAATCTTCCAACAAGCAAAATTTCAGTACTAGATGGCTTCACAGGCTAATTTTATCAAATATTTAGAGAAGAGTGAACACCTACCCTTCTGAAAATCTTCCCAAAAATTGCAGAGGAAGGAACACTTTGAAGCTCATTCTATGATGCCACCATCACCCTGATACCAAAACCAGACAAAGTTATCACAAAAAAGAAAATTACAGACCAATATCACTGATGAACACAGATGCAAATATCCTCAACAAAATACTAGCAAACAGAATCCAACAACACATTAAAAGAATCATACACCATGATTAAGTGGGATTTATTCCAGTGGTGCAAGAATTTTTTAATATCCACAAATCAACCTGTGTGATACACCACATCAAAAGTTGAGGAATAAAAACCATATGATCATCTCAGTAGATGCAGAAAAACTTTTGACAAAATTGAACACCCATTTATGATAAAAACTCTCCATAAATGGGTACAGAGTGAACCTACCTCAACATAATAAAGGCCATATATGACAAACCGACAGGAAACATCATTCACAATAGTGAAAAATTGAAAACATTTTCTCTAAGATCAAGAAGAAGACAAGGAAGTCCTGTCTCACCACTATTTTTCAACACAATTTTGGAAGTCCTAGCAATGGTAATCAGAGAAGAAAAACAAATAAAAAGGAATCCAAATTGGAAAAGAAGAAGTAAAATTTTAGTGACAGTTTTGCAAATGACATGCTACTATACATAGAAAATCCTAACAATGCTAACAGAGAAATATTAGAGCTAATCAATGAATTTGGTAAAGTTTCAGGATACAAAATTAATACACAGAAATCCCTTGAATTACTACACACTAACAATAAAAGATTGGAAAGAGAAATCAAGGAAACAATCCCAGTTATCGCCACAGCAAAAAGAAAAAAAAAAAAATAAAGAGGCAAAACACCTGTACTCAGAAAACTGTAAGAAATTGAGGAAAGAAAGAAAAGTTGGTAGAAACAGATGGAGAGATATACCATGTTCTTGGATTGGGAGAATCAATACTGAGAAAATGACTATACTGCCCAAAGCAATCTACAGATTCAACGCAATCTCTATCAAATTACCAATGACAGTTTTCACTGAATTAAAACAAAAAATGTATATAGAAACACGAAAAAAACGAACAGCCTAAGCAAAATTGAGAAAGAAAAACGCAGCTGAAGGACTCACACTTCCTGATGTCAGACAAATACTACAAAGCTACAGTCATCAAAACAGTATGGTATTGACACATAAACAAAATTATAGGTCAATGGAAAAGGTTAGAAAGTGCAGAGATAAACACAGGCACCTATGGTCACCTAATCTATGAAAAAGGAGGCAAGAGTATACAATGGAGAAAAGAGAGCCTTTTCAACAAGTGATGCTGGGAAAACTAGACTGCTACAGGTAAAGTAATTAAATTAGAGCACATCCTAACACCAGACACAAAAATAAACTCAAAATGGATTAAATACCTAAATGTAATGTTGGATATATTAAACCCTTAGGAGAAAACATAGGCAGAACACTCTCTGTTATAAATTGCAGCAATTTCTTTTTTGATCTATGTCCTAGAATAATGAAATTAAAAACAAAAGTAAACTAATGAGACCTAGTAAACGTAAAAGCTTTTGCACACCAAATGAAACCATAAATAAAATGAAAATACAAACCTCAAAGGGGAGAAAATATTTGCCAACGAAGCAACTGACAAGGGATTAATCTCTAAAATATACAAACAGCTCATGCAGCTCAAATAATATAAAAACAAAAAATCCAATCAAAAATTGGTGGAAGTTCTACATAGATATTGCTCCAAAGAAGCCATACAGATGGTTAACAAACACGTGAAAAGGTGTTAATCACTAATTATTAGAGAAATGCAAATCAAAACTATAATGTGGTGTCTCCTTACACAAGTTAAAATGGCCATCATCAAAAAATCTACAAGCAATAAATGCTGTAGAGGGTTTGGAGAAAAGGGAATCCTCCTACAGTGTTGGTGAGGACGTAAACTGACACAGCCACTATGGAGAACAGTATGGAAGTTCCTTAAAAAAATAAAAATAGAGCTACCATATGATCCAAAAATCCCAGTCCTGGACATATATCTGGATAAAACCATCATTCAAAAACATGCATGCACCCCCATGTTCATTGCAGTACTATTTACAACAGCCAGGACATGGAATAAACCTAAATGTGCATCAACAGGGGAATGGATAAAGAAGGTGTAGTACATATATACAATGGAATATTAGCTATAAAAAAGGACAGAATAATGTCACTTGTAGCAAGATGGGTGGACCTAGAGATTGTCATACTGAGTGAAGGAAGTCAGACAGAGAAAGACAAATATAATATGATATTGCTAATATGTGGAATCTAAACAAAAGACCAAAAATAAACTTATCTACAAAACATAATTAGAGTTGCAGATGTAGAAAATAAAGTTATGGTTACTGGGGGTAAGGGGTGTGGAGGGGTACATTGGAAGATTGAGATTGACTCATACACACTACTATATATGAAATAGATAACTAATAAGGACCTACTGTATGGCACAGTGAACTCTACTCAATACTCTGTAATGGCCTATATGGGAACAGAATCTAAATAAGAGTGGATATTTGTATGTGTATAACAAATTCTGCTTGCTGTGCAACTGAAATTAATACAATATTGTAAATCAACTATACCCCAATGAAAATTTAAAAAAAAACCACACAGCACTAATGAAAACAGGAAAAAAACAGTTTACAAAATGGCAATAAGTACATACTTATCAATAATTAGTTTAAATGTAAATGGGCTAAATGTTCTAACCAAAACACATAGATTGCCTGAATGTAAGCAAACACAATATTAGATAGATAGATAGATAGATAGATAGATAGATAGATAGATGATAGATAGATAGATGATAGATAGATAGATGCAGACATAGATAGACAGATAGGAGAGAGAGACTACCAGAGGCTCACTGCAGATCTACAGACACACATAGAGTGAAACGGAGCACATGAAAAAAAGATATTTCATGCAAATGTAAATAAAAATAATGCCAGGGTAGCAATACTTATATCAGACAAAACTGAATTTAAAACAAACACTGAAACAAGAAACCAAGAAAAACATATAATGACCAAGCTATCAATCCAAGAAAAAGATATAACAGCTATAAATATATATGCACCCAACACATGATCACATAAATATATGAAGCATATATTAACAGACATAAAGAGAAATTGACAGGAGCACAATAATAGTAGGGGACTTTACAGCCCACTGACATGAATGAACAGATCATCCAGAAATAAAATCAATAAGGAAACACTGGCCTTAAATGACACATTAGACCTGATGGAATTAAGAAATATATATATTTCTTTATATATATATATATATACATATATATAAAACATTTCATCCAAAACAGCCGAATATCCATTTTTTTAAGTGCACATGGAGCATTCTCCAGTATAGATCATGCACTAGGGCATAAAAAATGTTTCAGTAAATTTAAGAAAACTGAAATCCTATCAAGCATGTTTTCTGACCACAACACTATGTGACTAGAAATCAGCAAAAAGAAAACTGCAAAAGAAGATGAACTTGTAGATGTTAAACAATATGGTACTAAACAAACAACGGATCATTGAAGAAATCAAAGAATATCTGGAGGCAAATAAAAACAGAGATGATGATACAAAATCTATGGGACAGAGCAAAATTAGTAATAAGAAGGAATTTTACAGTGATAGAAGCCTACCTCAGGAAAAAAGAAAAATCACAAATAAACAACCTAAACCTACACCTAATGAAACTAGAAAAAGAAGGACAAACAAAAACCAAAGTTAGTAGAAGAAAAGTGATCATAGTGATTAGAGGAGAAACAAATAAAATTGAGGCTAAAAAAAAGCAATTTTCTGAAGCTCAGAGCTGGTTCTTTGAAGAGATAAAAAAAATTGATACATTTTAGCCAGAATCATCGAGAGAAAAAGTGAGATGGCTCAAATCAATAAAATTAGAAATGAAAAAGAAGTTACAACTGAAACTATAAAAGATATGAAGGATCATAAGATATTCTATTGGCATATAAACAATTGTATGCCAATAGAATGGGCAATCTAGAAGAAATGAACAAAGTCCTAAAAATGTACGTTCTCCCAAAATTGAACCAGGAAGAAATAGAAAATATGAAAAGATCAATTGACAGTAATAAAACTGAATCACCATAAAACAAAAATGAAAACCAAAACAAAACACTCTCAACAACAAAATTACAGGACCAGACGACTACACAGGTGAAATCTACCAAACATTTGGAAAAGAGTTAGCACCTATTCTTCTCAAACTATTCCAAAAATTGCAGAGGAAGGTTAACATCTATGAGTTTCACAGTGATACCACAACCAGACAAAATTAACACAAAAATGAAAATTATGTGTCAACATAACAGATGAACATAAGTGCAAAAATTCCTCAACGAAATATTAGCAAACCAAATTCAACAATACATTAAAGGGATCATACATCATGATGAAGTAGGATTTATCCCAGGGTTGAAAGTATATTTCAATATCCAAAAATCTGTAATTATGATAAACCATGTTAACAAAGTGAAGAATAAAAATCATATGATTATCTCAATAAATTGATACAATGATTTTGACAAAATTCAACATCCATTTATGATAAAAACTCTAACGAAACAAGGTATGAGGGAAACATACCTCAACATAATAAAGGCCACATATGACAAGTTTCCAGCTCACATTTTATTCACAAGTAAAAAGCTGAAAATGATTCCTCTAAGATCAGGAACAAAATAAGGATGCCAACTCTCACCACTTTTATGCAACAAGCATTGGAAGTCATATCCACAGAAATCACAGAAGGAAAGAAATATAAGGAATAAATAATTTGCAAAGGGAAACTAATACTGTAACTGTCTGTAGATGACATTATACTATACATAGAAAAATCCTAAACATGCTAGAAAAAAAACTACTAGAATTCATCAATAAATTTATTAAAGTAGCTGGACAAAAACTTAATATAGAGAAATATGTTACATTTGTATATACAAACAATGAATTATCAGAAAGAGAAATTAAGAAAACAATCCTACTTACAATTGCATCAAAAAGAATAAAACACCTAGGAATAAATCTCAGTAACGTGGTAAAGACCTGTCCTTGGAAAACTATGACACTGATGAAAGAAATTGAAGATGACATAAACAGATGGAAATATATACTATGCTCGTAGATTGGACTAAATAATATTGTTAAAATGATCATACTCCACAACCAGTCTACAGATTCGATACCTCAATAATTATTTTCAAATACCAATGACATTTGTCACAGAATTAGAACAAATATTTCCAAAATTTTTATGGAAACAAAAAAGTTCCTGAGAAGCCGAACAATCTTAAGAAACAAGAACAAAACTGGAGGTATCATGCTTCTTGATTTCAAATTATACTAACAAGCTACAGTAAATAAAATAGTATAGTACTGGTACAAAACCAGACATATAGATCAATATAAGAGAATAGAGAGCCCAGAAAAGTACCTACACTTATATGGTCAATTAGTCTATGAAAAGGAGACAAAAATATACAATGGGAAAACACAGCCTCTTCAATAAATGGTGTTGAGTAAAATGAACAGCTACATGCAAAAAAATCAAACTGGACTACTTTCTAATACTATGTAGAAAAATAAATTCAAAATAGAGTAAAGATCTGAAACCATAAAACAGGTCTAGCAATTCTTTTTTTTTTGCTATAAAAAAGAATAAAATTTTGTCATTTGCAACTGCATGAATGGATGTAGAAAGTTCTATCCTAATTGAAATAAATCAGACAGAGAAAGACAAATACTCTGATTTTACTTATATGTGGAATCTTAAAAACAAAACAAATAAACACACATAACAAAACTGAAACAGAGTCATAGATACTGAGAACAAAGAAGTTGTTGCCAGAGGAGAGTGGGTTAGGGGGAGGAAAGAATTGGGTGAGGAAAATTGATAGTTACAAGCTTCCAGTTGCAAAATAAATGATGCACGAAATGTATTGTGTGAGGAGTATAGCCAATAACTATGTAATTTCTTAATATGGTAACAGATCATAACTAGACTTATTGTGGTGATCATTTTGCAATGTATAGAAATATCAGAACATCTATGTCATGCAACAGGAACAAACATAGTTTTGTAGGTCAATTATACTCCAAACAAACAATAGGAAAAGAGGTCAAATTTGTGAAAAATGTTCCTTTTGAAATTTAAAAACAAATTTAAACTAAAAGATATCAACCCTTAAAAATGTTAGTTGCAAATAAGTTGAGCATGATAGAATTGGTGTATCCAGTGGGGGAGCTGTTGCCTGTTATTATATAGTGGTCTACAGTTTGGAACAGATGTGCTTCCAAAACCAATTAAGAGTTCATATACTTTATTAGCTGGATAATAACTCATAGGGTGGGCATATAATAATGTATACAAAAATTTTTGTATTGATAGATACCCAGGCTTGTGGTTTTTTTTCTCAACACTTATCTCTAATTCTTAAGATAGGGACAGTCATATGGTAGGGGTTCAACAAATGCAATTGAATAAAGAAGTAAATAAATTAATGAACAACTGGTATATTAAGTCTATATATTAGATTCTACAAAGAGGAAGTTCAGGGCCAAAGCATATTTGTATTAATTTTATATTTAAATGTTTTATTTGTTTAATTTATTAAAGTAATGCATAAACAGGGTTTAAAAATCAATTTTATAGTCTCTGCAAATTCTAAAATTTATCCCAATATAAATATTAGAAAAATATTCTAATTCTTTTAAATTTTGTTTTTTCAATTCTTTTTTTAAAAGTTTACTGGAGTCTAGTTGATTTACAATGCTGTGTTAGTTTCAGGTGTACAGCAAAGTGAATCAGTTATACATATATCCACCTTATTTTTAGATTATTTTCCCATATAGGCCATTAGAGTACTGTGAGTAGAGTTCCCTGTTCTATTCAGTAGATATATATATATATATATATTTTTGGCCACACTACGCAGTATGCAGGATCTTAGTTCCAAGACCATGGATTGAACCTGAGCCTCTACAGTGGAGTCTTAACCACTGGACTGCCAGGGAAGAACCCTTAGGCTTTGCTCTTCAGCTACACTCCACACTCACCATTCTATGCAATGCTGCATCCATTTTGCACATTCTTCCATTTTTCACATCTTGTTCCTTCTGCCTGCCTTGTTTTTCTACATTTTTCCTACTAGAAAATGCCCACTCGTGTGTCACAACTCAACAAAGGGTATCTCGGGACTTCCCTGGTGGCGTAGTGGTTAAGAATCTGCCTGCCAATGCAGGAGACACGGGTTTGAGCCCTGGTCCAGGAAGATCCCATACTAAGCCCACGTGCCACAACTACTGAGCTTGCACTCTAGAGCCCACAAGCCACAACTACTGAGCCCGTGTGCCACAACTACTGAAGCCCGTGTGCCTACAGCCCGTGGTCTGCAACAAGAGAAGGCACCACAATAAGAAGCCCGTGCACTGCAATGAAGAGTAGCCCCCACTCTCCGCAACTAGAGAAAGCCTATGCACAGCAACGAAGACCAAAAACAGCCCAAAATACATACATACATACATTTATTTTTTTTTTAAAAAAGGGTATCTCCTCCAGGAAGCATTCTCTTAGCTCTCCACGCTAAATGTGTTTTTCTCTCCTGTTACCTATAAATCTCAGTACCTAGAACACCCTGTATCAGAGCCCTTATCATGCAGTCATGCAGTGGTATGATTGTTTGCTCAGCTATCTACTCTACTAAATTAGGAATTTCTTGCCTTAAAAATAGGGGATCATGTCATAATCACCATTGTATTTTTAATGCTTGATATATCTTCATACTATAAATATTTGTTGATTTGAATATTTTAGTAAATGTAAATGAATGAATGAAAGTGATATAGGGGTTGGGGGGTAGAAGAGTTACAGTGAAGGTGGTGAATAAGAACTCTTGGTGACGTCCCATCTGTAGAGAGGAGAGTGAAACAAGAAAGCATGGAATAATGCCTTGGACATGTGCATGGTGGGTTTTGGCAACAGTGTTCAGTGAGTTGTCTGCCACTGCATTCCATTTGACAGAAAAATCTGCCAATGAAGTTGTGTGTGTGCGTGTGTGTGTGTGTGTGTGTATGTGTGTGTGTGTATGTCCCCAGGGTTAGACTCATTTAAAATACATTTTTTTTTCTTTTCTTAAAGAAGATGTTGGGGGTAGGAGTTTATTTATTTATTTATTTATGTTTGCTGTGTTGGGTCTTCATTTCTGTGCCAGGGCTTTCTGTAGTTTTGGCAAGCAGGGTCCACTCTTCATCGCGGTGCACAGGCCTCTCACTATCACGGCCTCTCCTGTTGCGGAGCACAGGCTCCAGAGGCGCAGGTTCAGTAGTTGTGACTCATGGGCCTAGCTGCTCCACGGCACGTGGGATCCTCCCAGACCAGGGCTTGAACCTGTGTCCCCTGCATTAGCAGGCAGATTCTCAACCACTGCGCCAGCAGGGAAGCCCTAAAATACATGTTTTTTTAAGCCAAACACTAGAACATGGCTCCCTTCTTAGGACTGGCTCTATTGTTGAACTTCTCAAAGTCAGCCGTCAGGTTCTGACAAGGAGAGAACCCTCCCCTTTATCCACCATGTGTCCTTAGTTGGATTCAGTTATGATAAACAGGGCATAAGAGTTTTAGATTTGGTAAAATGTTTCTGCCTGGTGTATATAGCAGGGTAATAAAATGCATGCTGTTGTGTAAGATGCCTTTGAACATTCAGTATCTAGAGATAAGTAATGATTACATCTCTATTCTATTCCTAGATGACTCCTGGTAGGAAAAAACGAAGCCTCTTTCAGGCTTTGCCCAATGTCACTATTATTGCCGTTATAAATTGAAAACATTTTTCTGCCATAAAATTCCTGGTGATGAATTGTACAATAGGCATTATGCTTTTTTTTCCCTCTTGTATGTTTGTATTTTGTTAGTGGAAATTTACATTTAATCTTATTCACTGTCTTTATTTTTCATTTTCTTTTATTGGAGTATAGCTGTTTTACAACGTTGTGTTAGCTTCTACTATACAGGGAAGTGAAGTAGAGTTCCTTGTGCTATACAGCAGGTGCCCAATAATTATCTATTTTATACCTATTATTGTATATATGTTAATCCCAATCGCCCAATTCATCCCAACCCCTGTTTCCCCCCTTGGTGTCCATAAATTTGTTCTTTACATTTGTGTCTCTATTTCTGCTTTGCAAATCAGTATATCTGTACCATTTTTCTAGATTTCACAAATATGTGTTAATATACAATATTTGTTTTTCTCTTTCTGACTTACTTCACTCTGTATGACAGTCTCCAGGTCCATCCAACCTCTACAAATGAGACAATTTCATTCCTTTTTATGGCTGAGTAATATTCCTTTGTATATATGTACATCTTCTTTATACATTCGTCTGCTGATGGACATTTAGGTTGCTTCCATGACCTGACTATTGTAAATAGTGCTACAATGAACATTGGGATGCATGTGTCTTTTTGAAATATGGTTTTATCTGGGTATATGCCCAGTAGTGGGATTGCTGGTCATATGGTAATTCTATTTTTAGATTTTAAGGAACCTCCATGCTATTCTCCATAGTGGCTGTGTCAATTTACATTCCCACCAACAGTGCAAGAGGGTTCCTCTTTCTCCATGCCCTCTCTGGCATTTATAGTTTGTAGATTTTTTGATGATGGCCATTCTGACGGGTGTGAGGTGATACCTCATTTTAGTTTTGGTTTGCATTTCTCTAAAAATTAGTGTTGTTGAGCAGCTTTTCATGTGCCTCTTGGCCATCTGCATGTCTTCTTTGGAGAAATGTCTATTTAGGTCTTCTGCCCATTTTTTAATTGGGTTGTTTGGATTTTTTTATATTGAGCTGCATGAGCTCATTGTTTATTTTGGAGATTAATCCTTTTCCCGTTGATTCATTTGCAAATATTTTCTCCCATTCTGAGGACTGTCCATTCTCACCACTGTTATTCAACATAGCTTGGAAGGCCCAGCTACAGCAATCAGAGAAGAAAAATGAATAAAAGGAATCCAAATTGGAAAAGAAGAAGTAAAACTGTCACTGTTTGCAGATGACATGATACTATACATAGAGAATCCTAAAGATGTCACCAGAAAACTACTAGAGCTAATCAATGAAATTGGTAAATTTGCAGGAAACAGAATTAATGCACAAAAATCTCTTGCATTCATATACGCTAACAATGAATGATCAGAAAGAGAAATTAAGGAAACAATCCCATTCACCACTGGAAAGAAAAGAATGAAATATCTAGGAATAAATGAATCTAAGGAGACAAAACACCTGTATGCAGAAAATTATAAGACACTGATGAAAGAAATTAAGGGTGATACAAACAGATGAAGAAATATACCATGTTTTTGGATTGGAAGAATCAATATTGTGAAAATGGCTATATTACCCAAAGTAATCTACAGATTCAATGCAATCTCTATCAAATTACCAATGGCATTTTTTTTACAGAACTAGAACAAAAATCTTAAAATTTATATGGAGACACAGAAGACCCCGAATAGCCAAAGCAATCTTGAGGGAAAAAAATGGAGCTGGAAGAATCAGACTCCCTGACTTCAGACTATACTACAAAGCTACAGTAAACAAGATAGTATGGTACTGGTACAAAAACAATAATATAGATCAATGGAACAGGATAGAAAGCCCAGAGATATACCCACGCACCTATGGTCAACTAATCTATGACAGATGAGGCAAGGATATATACTGGAGAAAAGAGAGTCTCTTCAATAAGTGGTGCTGGGAAAACTGGACAGCTACAGGTAAAAGAATAAAGTTAGAACACCGCCTAACACCATCCACAAAAACAAACTCAAAATGGATTAAAGACCTAAATGTAAGAGTAGATACTGTAAAACTCTTAGAGGAAAACATAGGAAGAACACTCTTGGACATAAATAACAGCATGATCTGTTTTTGGCCCACCTACAAGAGAAATAGAAATAAAAACAAAAATAAACAAATGGGACCTAATGAAACAAAAGCTTTTTCACAGCACTGGAAACCATAAACAAGACGAAAAGACAGGCCTCAGAATGTTTGTTCAATTCTTTACTTACCTCATATTATCAAGTAATATACTTCAATATTTATTGATTTCTCCATATTTGTTAACATCTTTTGACTCCCTGCTATATCTAATGAAAATTTCACTATTTCTCACTTTCTCCCTTTGAATATTGCTTCATCAGTCTTTTTAAAATATTATCTTTTGAATTAAAATATGCTTAGACTTTTATTTCTGATCTTATGAATTATAGGGAAGTTTTCTCTTTATTTTGTTAGATAAAATCAGGAACATCTTTAGTATGTCTTTCTACCTGTTTTCCATTTCTACCTTTGAATTTCCCTTTTACATATATTTTTAAAATTTATGTTGGTTAATATTTAAAATATTTAAATTCTCTTCTGTAATCAAAATTGGATCTTTTATTCCTTGCTTTAGGATAATTAAAAAAGTTTGAAATCAATAGTTTAAATAAACTATGTAAAATGAATTAATTGCATAGCCATCAGGGTATACTGTAATTGCATTTATTTCATTTTATAACTTTGCTTTCCTTTTTGTTAATAATTGTTTTCTCCCTTTTAATTCTATAATTTTATTGCCATTTTCAGTTACTCTAAACTCTCAACTAATTTCATTCTTTGACAAATTTGACTTCCTCCTCCAGTTTTGACTCATTGATCTTTAGGCCTCAACTTCCATCAATATTCTCCTGGATGCATCAGTGTTTCCTATATTCCATGGTTTATCAGCTCACTTTTCCTGGAGTACATTTTCAAGTATCTGCTAGAAAATGGTTGAATATGTGGGAGAAATATTTCTGTCCATATATATCTGAAAATAATTATTTTATTCCCTCATGCTTGATTGATAATTTGGTTAGACCAAAAATTCTAGATTTTAAGTTATTTTCTCTCAGAATTTTGAAAATGTTTATTCATTTTGTTCTAGTGTCCAGTGTTGCTAATGGAAATCCTATGTCATTCTTAAAAATTGATCTTAGTTGGAGATTTTTGTTTTATTTTTTCAATGACTTTTCTGATTTTGAATTTTTTGTGGCATTTGACTCTAGAAATCCATGCCTTTTAGAGAAAGAAAATTCACTTGTATTATTTCTTTGGTAATGTCATTATTTGTTTACTTAGTGATTTTTAGGTATCCTTACTCAGATATTGGAACACCTGGATTGATCTTCTAGTTTTATTATCTTTTCTCTCTTTCTAAACCTGACATCTTGTTATTCCTTCTGGAAATATTGGCATTATCACTACTCTCCAATTAATTTACTTATAATTTTGAAATTATGTATTTTTTTATTCTTAAGAGCTTGAGTAGTTCTCTGTCTCTTTTTTTCATACCCTGTTTTCTTGTTATAAAGAATATACATATATACAACTTTCTGAATTTAATAGTTAATATATATTAAAAATTCTCTTCTCTTTTGACATTATTTTTATTCCAGTCTATCAGGAAGGATGGTAGAAATTATGCTGAACCACCGGTAATTACAGAATATGCAGACTTTTCCTAAGTGAAGCTCCCTTTTATTTTTTAACTTTTATTTTTATATAATTTAAAATGTGATAAAACTAAAAAAATTAAACAAATTATTTAGAAATCATACCCATGTAATCAACAACCAGATTTAAAAATAGAAGATTATTAGCATATCAGAAACCCTTCATTGCATTCTCTAGGTCATTTCCTGCTAGAGTTATTACTCTCCTGCCTTCTACCATCATAAATAACTTTCTGTAGTTTTTTATATTTATATATCATATAGTGTGTATTCATATGTGGCATCTTTCAACATTGTTTGTGAGTTTCTTATTGTTGCATACAGCAATAGTTTCTTTATAGTTATCACTGTATAGCATTTCATTGAATGGAGAAACCACTATTTGTATATATATTTTTTACTCTTTTTTGAAGTATAGTTGATTTATTATATTATACAAAATTATACAATATTATATTATTTTCAGGTGTACAGCATAGAGATTAAGTATTTTCATAGACTATACTCCATTAAAAGTTATTACAAGATAATGGCTATAAAACCCTGTGCAATACAATATATTTTTTTGCTTTTCTACTTTATGCGTAGTAGATTGTAGCTTTTAATCCCATATCCCTAATTTGCCCCTCCCCCTTCCCTCTTCCCTTTGGTAACCATGAATCGCTTTTCTATATCCATAAGTCTCTTTGTGTTTTGTATATAAATTCATTTGTATTATATTTTAGCTTCCACATATAATTGATATCATACATTATTTGTCTTTCTCTAACTTTTTTCACTGAGCATAATAATCTCTAGGTCCATCCATGTTGCTGCGAATGGCTATTATTGCATATATATGTTGAATAATCTATAATATTTACTATATATTATATATTTTAAATATATTATATATTTTATTATATATTATATATAATTTATATAAGATTATATATGTGTGTGTATATATATATATGTATATATAAAATCTTATTTTTCCATATGTCTGTTGATGGGTCTTTGAGTTGCTTCCATACTTCAGACCTTGGCTATTTTAAATAGTGCAGCTACGAACATTGGGATGCTTTTATTTTTTTAGATTAGTGTCTTCATTTTTTCCAAGTATATAACCAGGAGTGGAATTGCTGGATCACATAGTAGTTCAATTTTTAGTTATTTGAGGAACCTTCACACTGTTTTCCATAGTGGCTGCACCAATTTACACTCAAAGCAATAGAGTACTGTTCCCTTTTCTCCACATCCTCACCAACACTCGTTATTTTTTGTCTTTTTTTTTTTTTTTGCAGTGCGCAGGCCTCTCACTGCCACAGCCTCTCCCGCTGCCCGAGCACAGGCTCTGGATGCACAGGCTCAGTGGCCCAGCCGCTCTGCAGCATACAGGATCCTCCTGGACTGG
The DNA here is from genome assembly GCF_059928025.1 of Delphinapterus leucas. Classification (NCBI taxonomy): domain Eukaryota; kingdom Metazoa; phylum Chordata; class Mammalia; order Artiodactyla; family Monodontidae; genus Delphinapterus; species Delphinapterus leucas. The sequence goes on along the minus strand of NC_143150.1, from coordinate 62,635,421 downwards.
GGCACAAACCCATGTCCCCCACATCGGCAGGCGGGCCCCCAACCACTGCGCCACCAGGGAAGCCCTATTTGTTTTGTTTTTGATGATAGCCATCCTGACAGACATGAGGTGATATCTCCTTTTGTTTTGATTTGGATTTCTCTGATCATTAGCCATGTTGAGCATCTTTTCATGTCCCTGTTAGCCATCTGTATGTTTTCCTTAGAGAAAATGTCTATTTAGGTCTTCTGCCCATTTCTCAATTCAGTTGTTTGCTTTTTCTTAATATTAAGTAGCATGAGCTTTATATAGACTTTAGATATTAACTGTTTGTAAGTCATATAGTTAGCAAATGTATTTTCCCATTCAATAGGTGTACATTTTACTCTTCATGGGCATTTAGGGTGTTCAAGTGTGAGGTGAATACTAAGAAAATCGCTATGAACATTCTTGTACATGTCTTTTGGTGAATGCATGCATGTATTTCTTTTGGGTATATTCATTGGGAACCTCTGGATCATTGTAATTACAATATTTAGCTTTATTGGCACTGTCAAGATTTCTAAAATGATTATACCAATATTTACTTAAACAAGCAGCCTATTAGAGTTCAGCTTCTCCACATTTTCAGGAAAACATAGTATTTTAAGTCTTAATTTTGCCATTCCAGGAAGAATATGTTGGTATTTTATTTGTATTTATTGGATGGCTTCTAAAGTTGGGCACCACATACTACGGTTATTGGCCATTTAATTATGCTCTTTTATGAAATGTCCACTCAAGATTTTTGAACGGTTTACTATTGGGTTTTCAGTCCTTTTCTTATTAAATTATATGAGTATTCATTTTATATTCTGGATATAAGCCCTTTGTCAGATATATACAGATTTCAAATATTTTTCCACCTATTATCATGTTTTTGTACTCTCTTAGTATATCTTTTTATGAAGAAAAATGCTTACTTTTTTTTTAAAAAGATAACTTTTAAGGTATAATTCTCATATCTTGAAATCCATTCATATAAAATGTATAATTCATTGGTTTATAGTATATTTACAAATTTGTACAAACATCACCACAATCAGTATTATAATAGTTATATCATCTATAAAATAAGATTCCATATCTATTGCCTGTTGCTCTCCCCTTCACTGCAAATCCCAGCCCTAGACAGTCCTCAATCTACTTTCTGTGCCATTTCAGCATGTTTCATACAAATGGAATCATACAGCGTGTGATTAGCTTATGTTATTTTGCATATATTTTAAGGTTCACCCAAATGTCAGCACTTTATTTTTACTTCCAAATAATATTCAGTTGCAAGAATATACCACATTTAATTTATCAATTCATTAGTTGATGCACATTTTGTATCTACTTTTTATCCATTATGAATAATCCTTCTATGAACATATGTGTGCAAATTTTTGTGTCAATGTTTTCATTTCTCTTGGGTTTATACCTAGGAGTAGAAACACTGAGTCATATGGTAAGTCTTTAACAAATTGTTTACCAAAACCAGTGCACCATTTTATATGTCCATTAAAAATGTACGAGTATTCCAATTTCTCCAAATACTTGCCAATACTTGTTGTCCTATGTCTTTTTTTATTATTATTATAGCCATTCTAATGTGTGTTAACAGGTGGCTCTATCTGGTTTTGATTTTCATTTCCTCAATGATTAAGTTTTCTATGTGCTTATTGGCAATTTTGGGAAATAATTGTTTATACAAATCTTTTGCTTATTAAAAAATGTGTTATTTGTGTTTTACTGATTTGTAAGTATTCTTTTCATATTCTAGAAACAAATGCCTTATCTGATATGAAATTTGCAAATATTTTATTCCATTTTTTTCATTTCTCTTTCCACTTTTTTTGAAAATTTGCTAAGAATTACATTTTTATTATTTTTTGACACTGTATTGGAAAGAGTTTTCACCATACAGTAGGACATTTTGGTTTATCTGTTTTATATATAGTATTTTGTATCTGCTGATTTCAAACTACTAATTTATCCTTCCTTTCTTGCCCATTTGGTAACCATAAGTTTGTTGTCTATGCCTGTGATGATCTTTCTGTTTTGTAAATAAGTTCATTTGCATCTTATTCTAGTTTCAGCATATAAGTGGTATCACATATTTGACTTTTTCTGTCTGACTTAGTATGATATCTCTAGGTCCATCCATGTTGCTGCAAATGACATTATTTTATTATTTTTTATGGATGAGCAGTATTCCAGTGTGTGTGTATGTGTGTGTGTATGTGTGTGTGTGTGTGTGTACACACACATACTTACCACAACATCTTAATCCATTCATCTGTCATTGGACATTAAGGTTGTTTCCATGTCTTAGCTATTGTAAATAGTCCTGCTATGAACATTGTGTGCATGTATCTTTTAAAATTAGTTTTCTCTATATATGTGCCCAGGACTGGGATTTCTGTATCATATGGTAACTCTATTTTTAGTTTTGTAAGAAACCTCCATACTGATTTCCATAGTGGCTGCACAAATTTACATTCCCACTGACAGTGTAGGAGGGTTCCTTTTTCGTCACACCCTCTCCAGCATTTAATATTTATAAACATTTTTTATGATGGCCATTCTGATGGGTGTGAGGTGTTACCTCATTGTAGTTTGATTTGCAGTTTTCTGATAATTAGTGATGTTGAGCATCTTTTCATGTGCCTATTGACTATCTGTATGTATTCTATGGAGAAATGTCTATTTAGGTTTTCTGTCCATTTTTTGATTAGTTTGTCTATTTTTTATTATCTAGTAGTATGAAGGAGTTTGTATATTTTGGAGATTAGTCCTTTGTCAGTTGCATAGTTTGCAAATAATTTTTTCCCATTGTGTAGTTTGTCTTTTCATTTTGTTCATGGTTTCCTTTGCTGTGCAAAAGCTTATGTTTGAGTAGGTTCCTTTAGATTATTTTTGATTTAATTTCTATTGCCTTGGGAAACTGACCAAAGAGAAAATTGCTACAATTAATGTCAGAGAAAGTTTTTCCTATGTTTTCTTCTAGGAGTTTTACATTGTCCTGACTGATATTTAAGTCTTTAAGCCATTTAGAGTATATTTTTATGTATGGTGTGAGAGAGCATTCTAAGTTCACTGATTTGCATGCAGCTGTTCCACCTTCCCAACACCACTTGTGAAAGAGGCTGTCTTTTCTCCATTGTATATTCTTGAATCTTTTATCAAAGATTAATTGACCATAGGTTTGTGGGTTTATTTCTGGGCTCTCCATTCTGTTCCATTGATCCTCACCACACTGTTTTGGTTATTATAGTTTTGTAGAATTGTCTGAATTCTGGGAGAGTTATGCCTCCAGCTTTGTTCTGTTTTCCTCAGGATTGCTTTGGCAATTCTGTCTCTTTTATGGTTCCATATAAATCTTAGGATTATTTGTTCTAGTTCTGTGAAAAATGTCATGGGACATTTGTTAAGGATCACATTAATTCTGTAGATTGCTGTGGGTTCTATGACAATATTAATTCTTCAATCCAAGAGAATGATATACATATTCATTTCTTTAAACTATCTTCAATTTTCCTTATCAATTTTTTAGTAGTTCTCAGTGTATAAGTCTCTCAACTCCTTGGTCAGGTTTATTCCTAAGTATTTTATATCTTTGATGTGATTTTAAAAGGAATTTTTTCCACTTTCCCTTTCTTTGTTTCATTGTTAGTGTAAATAAATGCAAATGTTAACCGTGTATCCTCCTACCTTGCTGAGATCTTCTATTAGTTCTAGTAGTTTTTGTGTGGAGTCTTTAGGGTTTTCTATATAGAGTATCATGTCATCTGCATTTAATGACAGATTTACCTTTTCCCTTCCAATTTGGACAAATTTATTTCTTTTTCTTGTCTGACTGCTGTGGTTAGGACTTCCAGTACTATGTTGAATAGAAGTGGTGAGATTGAGCATCCTTGTCTTGTTCCAGTTTTTAGTGGGAAGGCTTTCAATTTTTCACCATTTAGTATTATGTAGGCTGTAGGTTGGTCATAAATAACTTTCATTATATTGATATATACTCCCTCTATACCAACTTTCATAAGAGTTTTTATCATGAGTGGATGTTGAATTTTATCAAATGATTTTTCTGCATCTGAGATGATCATGTGGTTTTTGTCATTTCTTTTGTTGATGTGGTATGTCACATTGATTGATTTGCTTATGTTGAACCATCCATGCGACCGTGGGATGAATCCAACTTGATTGTGATGTATGATCTGTTTTATGTGTTGTTGGATTCTTTTTGCTCATATTTAGTTTAGAATTTGTGTGTCTATATTCATCAAAGATATCGGCCTGTAATTTCATTTTTTGGTAATGCCTTTATCTGGTTTTGTTATCAGGGTGATGGTGGCTTCATAGAAGGACTTAGGGAGTGTTCCTGCCTCTTCAGTGTTTTGGAAAACTTTGAGAAGGATTGGAATAAATTCTTCTTTGTATGTTTGGTAGAATTCACCAGTGAAGCCATCTGGACCTGGGCTTTTGTTTGCAGGGAGTTTTATTTTATTACAGATTCAATTTCACTTCTAGTGATCAGTCTGTTCAAGTCATCTATTTCATTTTGATTCAGCTTTGATGGGCTGTATGTTTCTGGAAACTTATCCATTTCTTCTATGTTGTCCAAGTTTTGGGCATATAATTGTTTGTAGTATTCTCTTAATTTTCTTTAAATATATTTCTATGGTATTTGTTGTTACTACTCCCTTTCATTTCCTATTTTGTTCATTTGGGTCCTCTCTCTTTTCTTCTTGGTGAGCCTGACCAGGTGTTTCTTGATATTCTTTACCCTTTCAAAGAACCAGCTCTTGATTTTATTGCTTTTTTTCTAATGATTTTAATCTTTATTCCATTTATTTCTTCTGTTCACTTTATGTTTTGTTTTTCCTTTTTCTAAATCTTTTAGGTGGTAGGTTAGATTGTTTATTTGGAATTTTTCTTCTTTTTTGAGGAAGGAGTGTATTATTGTGAACTTTCTTCTTAGGAGTGTTTTTGGTGCATCCCATACATTTTGTATGGTTTAGTTTTCTTTGTTATTTGTATCAAGGTATTTTTTAATTTCCTCTTTAATTTCATCATTGACCAATTTGTTTTTTAGTAACATGTTGTTTAGTCTCCATGTAATTGTTTTTTTTTTCTCATTTCTCTTCCAGTGTTTGATTTCTAGTTTCATGCTGTTGTGGTCAGAAAAGATTCTTGAAATAATTTCTATCATTTTAAATTTGTTGAGGCTTGTTTTTTTGTCATCTTCAGTGGTCTATCCTAGAGAATGTTCCATGTGCACCTGAAAAAAATATGTATTCTGGGATTTTTAATGTAATATCTTGAAAATATAAGTCTAACTGTTCTTTTTATCATTTAGGATCTCTGTTGCCTTATTGATTTTCTGTCTGGAAGATCTGTCCATTGATGTCACTGGAGTGTGAAAGCCTCCTACTGTAATTTTATTCCCATCAATTTCTCTCTTTTTGTATGTTAGTATTTGTTTTATGTATTTGGGTGATCCTAAATTGGGTGCAGATATGTTAATGAGTGCAATATCCCCTTCTTGTATTGATCCCTTTATCATTATGTAATTTCCTTCTTTATCTTTCTTTATGACCTTTGTTTTAAAGACTATTTTGTCTGATACCATTATTGCAACCTGTTCTCTTGTCATGTCGTTTTGCATGAAATATCTTTTCTATCCCCACACTTTCAATCTATGTGTGTCCTCTATAAAGTGGGTCTTTTGTAGGCAGCATATTGTAAGCTGTTGTTTTATTACCTAATCTTTCACATTATGTCTTTTGATTGGAATATTCAGTCTGTTGAAACTTAAAGTAATTATCAATAGTATGTATTTATGGCTATTGTAAACATTTTTTTCCAGTTGATTTTGTATTTCTTCTTTGTTACTTTATTTTTCCTTTTGTTTTTCTTTTTTATTTTGCTTGTGTTATTTTTAGTGTTTTGTGAATCTATTGTATATTTTTATTTGTGGTTACCCTGTTTTTCAAGTATGTTAACCCATTATTATATCTACTTGCTTTATGCTGACAGGCATATAGGCTCAAATAATTTCTAAAGAAAATCTACATTTTTACTACCCTCCCCCACATTTTATGATTTTGATGTCCTCTTTTACACCTTCTTCCTTATTCTTTTGCCCTTCATTGTAGTTATCATCACTTTCACAAAATTGTTTTGATTACTTTAAATCTATCTACTGGCTTATTTAAGTGATTTGTTTTCCTTTTTTTCCCCCTCTTTCATATAGTTTCTTGCTTCTTTTCTATTTAGCGAAGACCTTTCAACATTTCTCTTAGGATAGGTTTAGTATTGTCATATTCCATTAGATTTTGCTTGTCTGAGAAATTCTTTATCTCTCCTTATATTCTAAATGACAATTTTGCTGGGTAGAGTATCTTAGGGTTTTATCTTTTGTGACTCTCCATATACCTTGTCAGTAGTTATAAGGGAACCCTCAAAAGGCTATCAGCTAATTTCTCTACAGAAGTATTGCAGGCCAGAAGGCAGTGGCAAGGTGGCATTTTTGATGATGCGCCATCTATCCGTTTTTTTCTTTTGTTACTTTTTGTGTTATAATTAATAAACCATTGTCTAATACAAAGTCACAGATATTTATGCTAATGTGTTCTCCAAAATTTTACAGCTTTAGCCATTACTTTAAGTCTTTGTTCAATTCTGAGTTAATTTCTGTGTTTGATGTGACTAATGTAGAAGTTAATTTATTTTTTTGCATATGGATACCGATTTAGTACAACACCATTTGTTGAAAAATTATTTTCCCTAAGTGAATTGTCTTGGCAACATTACCAAATATCAATTAATAGCAAGTATGATGCTTTATTTCTGGACACACAGTTCTATTCCATTGACTTATATGTCTCTCATATGCCATTACCAAACTGCTCTGATTACTGTAGCTTTTTAGTAAGTTTGGAAATCAGGAAAAATATGTCTTCCAATATTTTCTTGTTTTTCAATATTGTTTTGGTCATTTTAAATGCCTTGTATTTTTTACATGAATTTTAGAATCAGCCTGATAATATCTGCAAAAAAGCCAGATAGGTTTTTGGGAAAGACTGTGCTGAGCCTGTAGATCAAATTGGGATTTATTGTTATCACAACTATATTAAATATTCAGTACATAAACGGGGATGTCTTTCTATTTTTGATAGCTTCTTTAGCTTGTTTTAACCATATTTTATACTTACTCAAGTTGTAATTTTGCACTACTTTTGTTAAATATATTCCTCAGTATTTTATTATTTTTTATACTATTGAAAATGGGTGTCATTAATTTCATTGTTGGACTGTTTATTTGTGCTGTATAAAAACAAAAAAAATTTGTATATTAATCTTGTAATTTACAGTCGTATTGAACTTATTTCCTAGGTATAATATTTTTTGGAGTATTTCTTAGGGATTTCTACATACCTAATCATGCAATCTGCAAAGAGAGATAGCTTTCCTGCTTTTTTTTCCAGTCTGAATGCATTTTGTTTCATTTCCTTGCTTAATTTCCCTGGCTAGAACCTCCAGGTAAATGGCAACTTGAAGTGATAGGAGTGAATATTATAGTCTTGTTCCTGATAATAGAGGGGGAATCTTTCAGGTTGTCACTCTTGAGTTTATCAGTGGGTTATATATTGTTGCCCTTTATCAGGTTGAGGAATTTTCTTCTATTTTTAGATTCTTGAAAACTTTTATCATAAAAAGGTGGAGAATTTTCCCACATGAATTTCCATGTCAATTGGGAAGATCATGTGTTTTTTCCTATTGATAAGTTTAATTATATTAATTGATTATCAGATTTGAAACCAAACTTGTATTCCAGTGAATTCCACTTGTTTATGGTTTATGAATGTTTTTATATATTTCTTAAAAAAGTATGTCAGTATGTTGTTTTGAGGCTTTGTATCTGTATTCATGATATACTGGTTTGTAATATTTGTATTATGTAATGCCTTTGTCTGTTTTTACTATCACTAAATACTGGCCCCATATTTTTAATTGAGAAGTACTCACTCCTCCACTGTTTGGAAGAATGTGAGGAGATTTTATTACACATTCTTTAAATGTTTGGTGGAATTTATCAAGGAAAACATTTGCTCCTTGACTTTTATTAGAGGAGTTTTTTAAGTTAAATATCCTATCCTTTTACTTCTTTTTTCTCCAATATATTTTTTTATTTTATTCAATTTTTATTATTACAATTTTTTAACATCTTTATTGGAGTATAGTTGCTTTACAATGGTGTGATAGTTTCTACTTTATAACATAGTGAACCAGCTATACATTTACATATATCCCCATATCTCTTCCTTCTTGAGTCTCTCTCCCACCCCCTCCATCCCACCCTTCTAGGTGGTCACAAAGCACCAAGCTGATCTCCCTGTGCTATGCGGCTGCTTCCCACTAGCTATCTATTTTACACTTGGTAGTATATATAAGTCCATGTCACTCTCTCATTTCATCCCAGGTTACACTTCCTCCTCCCCATGTCCTCAAGTCCATTCTCTATGTCTGCGTCTTTACTCCTGTCCTGCCCCTAGGTTCTTCAGAACCGTTATTTTTTTTTTTTTATTCCATATATATGTGTTAGCATACAGAATTTGTTTTTCTCTTTCTGACTTCCTTCACTCTGTATGACAGACTCTAGGTCCATCCACCTCACTACAAAGAGCTCAAATTCATTTCTTTTTATGGCTTATATACCATTGTATATATGTGCCACATCTTCTTTATCCATTCATCTGTCAATGGACACTTACGTTGCCCCCATGTCGTGACTATTTTAAATAGAGCTGCAATGAACATTGTGGTACATGACTCTTTTGGAATCATGGTTTTCTCAGGGTATATGCTCAGTAGAGGGATGGCTGGGTCATATGGTAGTTCGATTTTTAATTTCTTAAGGGACCTTCATACTGTTCTCCATAGTGGCTCTATCAATTTACATTCCCACCAACACTGCAAGACGGTTCCCTTTTCTCCACACCCTCTCTAGCATTTATTGTGTGTAGATATTTTGATGATGGCCATTCTGACTGGTATGAGGTGATACCTCATTGTACTTTTGATTTGCATTTCTCTAATGATTAGTGATGTTGAGAATTCTTTCATGTGTTTGTTGGCAATCTGTATATCTTCTTTGGAGAAATGTCTATTTAGGTCTTCTGCCCATTTTTCGATAGTTTTTTTTTTTTTTAATATTAAGCTGCATGAGCTGCTTGTACATTTTGGAGATAATCCTTTGTCAGTTGCTTCATTGGCAAATATTTTCTCCCATTCTGAGGGTTTTCTTTTCATTTTGTTTATGGTTTCCTCTTTGCTATGCAAATGCTTTAAAATTTCTTTAGATCCCATTTGTTTATTTATTTTTTTAATTGCCATTTCTCGAGGAGGTATGTCAAAAAGTATCTTGCTGTGATTTAGGTCATAGAGTGTTCTGCCTATATTTTCCTCTAAGAGTCTTATAGTGTCTGGCCTTACATTTAGGTCTTTAATCTATTTTAAGTTTATTTTTGTGTATGGTGTTAGGGAGTGTTCTAATTTCATTCTTTTACATGTAGCTGTCCAGTTTGTCCAGCACCAATTATTGAAGAGGCTGTCTTTTCTCCATTGTATATTCTTGCCTCCTTTATCAAAGATATGGTGACCATATGTTCATGGGTTTACCTCTGGGCTTTCTATCCTGTTCCACTGATCTATATTTCTGTTTTTGTGCCAGTACCATACTGTCTTGATTACTGTAGCTTTGTAGTATGGTCTGAAGTCGGGGAGCCTGATACTTTCAGCTCCGTTTTTGGTTCTCAAGATTGCTTTGGCTATTCGGGGTCTTTTGTGTTTCCATACAAATTGTGAAATTTTTTGTTCTAGTTCTGTGAAAAATGCCAGTGATAGTTTGATAGGGATTTCATTGAATCTGTAGATTGCTTTGGGTATTATAGTCATTTTCTCAATGTTGATTCTTCCAATCCAAGAACATGGTGTGTCTCTCCATCTGTTTGTATCATCTTTAATTTCTTACATCAGTGTCTTATAGTTTTCTGCAAAGAGGCCTTCTTTCTCTTTAGGTAGGTTTATTCCTAGGTATTTTTTTTTCTTTTGCAATGGTAAGTGTGAGAGTTTCCTTAAGTTCTCTTTCAGATTTCTCATAATTAGTGTATAGAAATGTAAGAGATTTCTGTGCATTAATTTTATATTCTGCTACTTTACCAAATTACTTGATTAGGTCTAGTAGTTTTCTGGTAGCATCTTTAGGATTCTCTGTATATAGTATCATGTCATCTGCAAACAGTGACAGCTTTACTTTTTCTTTTCCTATTTGGATTAATTTTATTTCTTTTTCTTCTCTGATTGCTATAGCTACAACGTCCAAAACTAGGTTGAATAATAGTGGTGAGAGTTGGCAACTTGTCTTTTTCCTGATCTTAGTGGAAATGATTTCTCTTTACTTCTTTTAGGTTCATTTAGATTTTTTATTCTTCATGACTCAGTTTAAATAGTTAATATAATTTTAAGAATTTGGCAAATTCCCATGTTATCTATCTTGTTGGTATATGGTTCTTTTTATTTATTTTTAATTTTTGTTTTGTTTTGGAATTTAGTTGATTAACATCGTTGTGTTAGTTTCATGTGTACAGCAAATTTATTCTGTTATACATATACATTTATCAATTCTTTTTCAAATTATTTTCATCTTTATATTATTAAAGAATATTTAGTAGTGTTCTCTGTAGTATACAGTAGGTCCTTGTTGGTTATCTATTTTAAATATAGCAGTGTGTACATGTCAATCCCAATCTCCCTATCTAACCCCCTCTTCCCCCCTGGTAACCATAAGTGTGTTCTCTAAGTCTGTGGGTTGGTTTCTATTTTGTAAATAATTTTGATAATTTTTATAGAAATACAACTCAAAACTACCATGAAATATCTCCTCAAACCAGTCAGATTGGCCATCAGAAAATCTACAGACAATAAATTCTAGAGAGGGTCTGGAGTAAAGGGAACCCCCCTACATAGTTGGTGAGAATGTAAATTGGTATAGCCACTATGGAGAACTGTATGGAGATTCCTTAAGAAACTAAAAATAGAACTACCATTTGATCCTGCAATCCCACTCCTGAGCATATATCCAGAGAAAAACATAGTTTGAAAAGATACTCGAACCCCAGTGTTCATTGCAGTGCTGTTTACAATAGCCTAGACATGGATGTGACTTTAATGTCCATCAACAGATGAATGGATAAAGAAAACATGGTACATGTATAGAATGGAATATTACTCAGCCATTAAAAAGAATGAAATAATGCCATTTGCAGCAACATGGATGGACCTAGTGATTATCATACTAAGTAAAGTAAGTTAGGAAATACACATATATGATATCACTTACATGCAGAATCTTAAAAAAATGATGCGAGTTAACTTATTTACACAACAGAAACAGACTCTCAGACTTAGGTGTACAGTGCTTAATATTACATTCTTATTATCAGTTTTATTTCTGTAAGGTCATTTGCAATGCAATGATTTCCAATATTGATTTTAGTAATTTGCTTTATTTTGCTTGATCAGTCTATCTAAAGGTTTGTTGATTTTGCTGATTTTTTTTAAAGTTCAGGTTTTATTGATTTTCTCTATCATTTTTCTATTCATTATTTCATTAACTTCCACTTTAATGCTTATTGTTTTATTCCTACTGCTTTATATAGTTTTAGTTTGCTCTTATTTTTCTAAAGTTATAATGTGGTAGATTAGGTTATAGAGAGGATATATTTTTTCTTTTCTTTTCTTTTTTAACCATTTACTGCAATAAAATTTCCACTAAGCACCATGTTACTTACATCCCATATATTTTGGGATGTTGTGCCTTAATTTTTATTCATCACAAAGTACTTTCTAATTTTCTTGTTATTCTTTCTATGACACATTTGTTACTTAGAGGTGTGTTTAATTTCCACATTTAAACATTTCTCTGTTTTTTTTTAACTTCTAATTCTATTTCATTGTTTCTAGGGAAAAAATGTGTACAATTTCAATCTTTTTAAATATATGGAGGCTTATTTTATGGTTTAGCATGTAGTCAGACTGAATAGACCATGTGCCCTGAAGAAGAATATATATTTTGTTTTTGTTGGGTGGACTGTTTTGTAGACTTTTGTTAGGTCTAGATGTCTTACAGTGTTATTCAGGTCTACTATTTTTTGCTGATTTTCTGACTCGTTTTTCTTTCCATTAGTGAAAGTGAGAAATTGAAGTCTCTATTATTGTTGAATTGTCAATTTTTCCCTTTGATATTTACATTCATTTTCCTTCATATATTTTATTTCTCCTTTCTTAGGGACATGCTTGTTTATAATTATTATATTTTTCTGCCATATTGACCCTTCTTGTCAGGATTAAATGTCATTATTTTTACTCAAATAACAATTTTTGCTTAAAGTCTATTTTGTCTGATATTAGTCTGGACACCCCAGCTTTCTTTTAACTGCTATTTTCATAATATATCTTTATCCATTCTTCTAATTTCAATCTTTTTGTATCTTTGAATCTAAAGTACGTCTCCTATAGACAGATATATTTGGATATTGTTTGCAACTGGTCTGATAATCACTGTCTTTAGTTTGATTGTTTAACCAATTTACATTCAATGATCAATTGATATAGGTGGATTTACATGTGATATTTTAATTTATGTTTTTTATATCTTGCATATATTTTAATTCTATTCTTCCTTTTCTAATTTTATTCTCACTAAGAAAAAATTTTCTAGTGAAAGATTTTAATTTCTTTAATAAATTTTTCTCTATTTAATTTTTATTCCTGTTTGTTGTTCTAAGGCTTATCATATATGTCTTATAAGAATTTACTTCATATTTATACACATGATTCCAACAAGATGTAAAAACATTACCCTTTTGTAGTTCTATTTTCTCTTCCTGTTTTTGTGCTATTATAGTTTTACGTGTTACATCTATACATGTTACGACCTCAATAAAAGATTGTTCTAATTATAACTTTACACAATTTTATGTATAGTAAGGGAGCTGAGGAAAGAAAGAATAGCAGTTATACATGCATAGATTTTTGTAAATAGCCATTTTACTTTTTCCTGTTCTGTTCATTTCTCCCTGAAAATTCTAGTTATCATCTGGTGTCATTTCATTAGTCCATAGAATTTTGCTCCCATCATCTCTTTTTTGCTCTTATTTCCAAATATATTATGTTCTTATATATTTTGACCCCATCAATACACATACTGTTTTATACAGCTGTTTTCTCATTCAGTTAAGAGAAAATAAAAGAAGTGTGAATTTATATTGTCTTTCAAAATTACATAATTATCTTTATTTTTGCTTTTCTGTGTGTGCATACAGATTCAAATTAACACCTGGGATCATTTGCTTTCAGCCCAAAGAACTTCCTTGAAGCCTGAAGCACGTACTGTAGGACACTCCTGTTAGAAATACATTATTTTTGTTAATCTGAGAATGCCTTTATTTTGCTTTCATATTTGCTTCAGTTTTGGTGAATATGATTCTCTATTCATCATATTTTAAAGCATTTGAACATGTTTCTCCAATTCTTTTTGATTTCCATTGTTCATAATGACTAAACATTTATTAATATTAGAGGAATCTCCTTGTGAAAGTCAGTTGTCTCTTGATGCTTTTGAAACTTTTCTCTGTCTTTGTCTCTCAACAATTTCACTATGTTGTGCCTGGGTAAGAACATCTTTGTGATTATTCTACTTGGAATTTATTGAGCATTTTGGATGTGTAGATAATATTTTTTTATAAAATATGGAAAAACTTCAGCCATTATTTCTTCCAATAGTTTTCCTGCTGCTTTATCTCTGATTTTGTCTTCTGATACTCACATAATATTTAATTGATGTTGTTAATACATTGAGTTCTGGCTGGTTATATTATTATTTTTGACAATGCCTTGTAGCATAAATTGCTTCACATTTGGTCTAATTAAATTTAAGGCCATTTATTGGGCTAATTTTTTAGGCCATTCTTTGAGGTTAATTTTCTGACCCCAAAAATGTTCTTTTAGGTATCTCTTTCCATGATTTTTCCTGGTGAACTAATTAACCTATGGTTTAACTTGTCCTAAATTAAGGAAATCTATTATTTGTGAAAGAATCCTTAGACTTGAAATTCCCCACATTCTGTATTAAATAAAATCAGCTCTTTTGGGTAAGCTTGTAAACTTTCTATTCTTATGGACAATTTCTTCCCTTGGGAAAAATCACCCAGCCACTACTCCAGCTGCTGGGATGTGCAGTAGCATCTGGTCTTCTTTTTGTACCTTTTGTGTGTAACATCAGCCCTCATATCAACATAGTGTTATGGCACATGAGACCTCAATATTTTCATCCTACCACCACTGGGTTAGATCTGGTGTAGGTTTGGTGGTGGAATGGAGAACCTAACTTAAAGTGTATTCACCAGGAATATAGCTTCTTCAAATTGAAACTGAAAGGAATGAAAAATGCTGGTTCCCTGTCCCACCTAGTAAGACACTGTATCCATTGATTTGTATCTACTGGAAGAGAAATCCCTGTCTTGTTTGCCATGCTCAACAGCAGTGGGGCTTTTGTCAGTTTGAGCTAAGGAAGTGGAGAGGAAAGGATCAGGTTATGTCTCAAGTGCCACAGACTTTTAATATTCTTAATGATGTTTGGTACAGTGTTGTGACTATATGTTTCTTCATCTGATGAATTTTTTAAGGGAAATATCCATAGAATATGAGAAAAAGTAATTTCCAACAGCTATGATTATACAACTTTGAAGTAAGTACACAGAGCTCCTTATGCAGTCATTCCAAATGTGAAACTCAGAAGAGATTATTTTTAACGTAGTCCAATTTATACATTTTTGCACTATAATCAGTGATTTATTTGTCCAGTCAATAAACATATCTTTTATGCAATGTCCCAAATATACTGTATTATGTTTTAATATAAAATATTTATTGTTTTACCTTTCACATTTATATCTTAAATCCAGCTGGAGGTTATTTCTGTTTGTAGTGGGAAGTAAAGTTTCCTCTGAATATGTTGAACTGTGATTGGACACTCAGGAATAACCAATCGGGGCACATTAATTGTTTATGTTGTATCATTCTTTTAAAGTGTTGTTTTATTTGGTTTGCTAGTATTTCCTTGAGGAATTTTTCATTCATGCTCATTAGGAATATTGGTCTGTAGCTTTTATTTTTTGTGGTGTCTTTGTCTGGCTATGGTATCAGGATAATTATGGCCCCATAGAATGAACTTGAAGATATTCCCTTTTATTTTTTAGGAGAGTATAAGAATTCGCATTAGTTATTCTTTAAAGATTAGGTAGAATTTACTTCTGAAGCCATTTGACACAGTTTTTCTTTGTTGGGAGTTTTTAAATTATTCCTTCAATATATTTATTTCTTATTGATCTGTTCAGTCTTTCTATTTCTCTTTGATTCAGTCTTTGTAGGTTGTATATTTGTATGAATTTATTCATTTATTTTAGGTTTTATATTTTGTTGGTGTATAATTGCTTAAAATAGTCCTTAATTATCTTTCTTCTTTCCTGTTAGATCAGTTGCAATGTCTCCTTTTTCATTTCCAATTTTATTTATTTGTGTAGTCTCTCTTCTTTCATAGTTATTCTAGCTGAATTTGTGTTGATTTAATTTATCTTTTCTAGAAACCATGTCTTTTGTTGATTTTTAAAATTGATTTTCTCTTTTCTATTTTATTACTTCTGCTCTAATCTTCATTATTTATTGCTTTTGATATATTTGGTTTTACTTTAAATTCTCCTGTTTTCTAGTTTCTTGAGACGTAAAGTTGTTTATTTTCTTCTTTTTTAATGTAGTCTTTTATTGCTCTAAACTTTCTTATTAGTACTGATTTTGCTGCACCCCACAAGTTTTTGTATGTTGTCTTTCATTTCTTTGTCTCAAGAGAATTCTTAATTCCAATTTTGATTTCTTCTTTGACTCAACAGTTGTTTAAAAATGTGTTGTTTAACTTCCATGTATAAGTGAATATCCCTGTTATTTTTCTATTATTGATTTCTAGTGTTATTGTGGACACAAATAATACATGGGATTATTTCAATCTTCTTAAATAGATTAAGACATTATTTTTGACATTTCCTGTAATCTATTCTGGAGATTAATGCCTGTGCACCTGAGAAAAATGAGTATTCAGCTGCTATTTTGTGGAATGTCCTATATATGTCTGCCAGGTCTATGTGGTCCATAGTGTTATTCAGTTTTCCTGTTTTCTTATTGGTTTTCTTTCTGGAAGAGCTATCCATTGTAGAGTGGGATACAGAAATTTCCCACTATTGTTATATTGCTGTCTATTTCTCCCTTCATATCTATCAATGTTTGCTTAATATATTTACATAATTTGTTGGGTGCATACTATTTATAATATTTATATGTTTGTGTTGAATTGAATCTTTTATCACTATATAATGACATTTGTTACTTGTGACAGTTTTTTACTTCGTATATCTTCTCTGATATGAGTTTAGCAATCTCTGCTCTTTTTCAGTTATAATTTTCTTTAGACATGTTTTTTTCACACCTTCACTTTCTGCCTATGTGTGTCCTTATATCTAAAGGGAGTCTTATGTATGCAGCATATAGTTGAGTCTTATTTTTTTAATCTCTTCAGTCACTCTATGTCTTTTGATTGGGAAGCTAAGCCATTAATATTTAAAGTAATAATTGATAGGTAAGGATTTACCATTGCCATTTTATTGTTTTCTGTCTTTTGGAGACTTGTACATCTCTTCTCTTATTGACTTTATTTGTGAATTGTTGATTTTTTTCAGCTGTGTGCTTTGATTCTTTTTTCTTTGTCTTTGGTGTATAACTGTATATATACACTGACCTGTACAGCTTATGCTGAGAAATTCACTGATAGTCCTAAGGGGGTTTCTTTATATGTGATAAGTTGCTTTTATATTGATGCTTTCAAAATTCTGTCATTGGGTGTTGATAATTTAATTATAATGTGCCTAAGCATAGTTCTGTTTGGGCTCATCCTACTTGAAAACGTCATGAAATTGGATATCTGTTTCTATTCCAAGGTTTCAGAAGTCTTCAGTCATTATTCCATGAAATAAGGTTTCTGCTCCTTTCTCTCCTCTCCTTGTGAAACTCCTATAATGCATATACTGTATTCTAAATGATGCTCTGTGTCTGAAATAGGCTTCCTTCACTCTTTTATTCTTTTTCCTTTTTATTCCTCCAACTGAATATTTTCAAATGACCTGTCTAAAATATCACCGATTCTTTCTTCTGCTTGTTCAAGCCTGCTGTTAAAGTTCTTTATTGGATTTTTCTGTTCAGTCATTGTATTCTTTACCTCCAGGAATATTGTCTGGTTCTTTTTAACAGTTTCTATTTCTTTATTGAATTTCTCATTTCTTTATGTATTTTTCCCTTATTTTGTTTAGTTGCTTAGGTGTGTTCTATTGTAGTTCATTGAACTTCTTTGGGATGATATTTTAAGTTCTTTTTCAAGAAGTTCATAGATCTACATTTATGTAGGGTCTGTTTCTATATCTTTATTTCCTTTGCTGGTGTTATATTTGCTTGATGCTTTATGATTCTTGTAGTCTTTTGTTGGTGTTTGTGCTTTTGTAGGAATAACCATCTCTTTCAGTCTACACATTGGCTTCAGAAGATAAAGACCTTCACCAGTTAGCACAGTCAGATATTCTGGGATGGTCAGTTAGCAGAGTTTGTGAGCAAGTCATCTGACAGTGTCCATTGATAAACCTATTGCTGGTATCATTGACCACGGTTATCTGGTCTAGCAATGGGTCAGATTGGAGCTATGTCTGTGGGTGTTCTTGCAGAGCTTTCACCAGATCTGCAATTAAGGAGGGATATCTCTGTGTCTGTGGGTTGTTTGAGCAGTCATTAAGGCCATGTTTGGATGGAACAATCTCTAGGATAGCAGTAGTATCTATGGTCCAGGGGACTGCTACTCTGGAAAGAGGCTGTTGTGGCTTCTGCTAGGTCTGTCAGTAGATGAGATTACCTCTGGGACAGCATATTAGCAAGTTTGTAACTGAGTCTGCTGGAGGATAGGATTGCCTCCAGGCCCATAGTTTGGTCCATAATCCAAAAGCCTGTTACCAGTGTCTTGGGCAGATGTGGCTGCTACTGGGCCTGTGGGCAGGCAGAGCTGGCTGCAGGACAATAAACAAGTGGAGTTGGAACAAAGTACAGAGGTGGATGTGATTTCCTCCATATCAGCAACCAGGTCTTTGGTCAGTGAGCTTGCTATCAGGGGTGTTTTTCCTCCTTCGAAAAGCCTCTTTCCTTGGTCCTGGACTCCACCCAGGTTTTAAACCTCCTACCTAGATCCTGAAGCTCCCACAAAATCACTTTTTTCCATGGATGTTTGCCAAATCAGTGAGTCTGTGGGAGGACCAGGGCTGGGGATCTCCTCTTTGGCAATATCACTGACCTCTCTCCTGGGAATATTCATCTTTATATTTTTCTTTGCTATTCTTTGGCAAAAAGCAATTTTAAAATATATTATAAACTCCCTCATGTCAATTAATATGTCTCTGCACTCTAAATGTAATGGTTACATAATACTCTGACATATGGTCTCAGACAAGCTCATTTCTTTATTTTTTTACATTTAGATTTTTGACAGTGTGTTCCTATTAACATAAACTGGAAGAAATGTACGTGTACATGTATTTTTGGACAATTGTTTTCCTAGGTCATATTTTTTTCTTAATTGACCTATAGTTGATTTACAATATATTAGATTCAGGTGTACAATGAAGTGATTCAATATTTTTATAGATTATACTCCACTTGAAGTTATTATAAAATATTGGATATGTTCCCTGAGCTGTACAATATATCCTTGTAATTTATTTCTTTTATACATAGTAGGTTTTCCTCTTAGTCCCCTATCCCTATCTTGCCTCTTCCACCTTCTCTTTCCCCACTGGAAACTACTAGTTTATTCTCTATATCTGTGAGTTTGTTTCTTTTTTGTTGTTTTATTTTTTAGCTTCCACATACAAGTGATATTATACAGTATTTGTCTTTATTTGTCTGACATATTTCACTAAGCATAATACCCTCAAGATCAATCCATGTTGCTGTAAAAGGAAAATTTTATTCTTTTTATGGCTGAGTAATACTCCACTGTGTGTGTATACACACACATACACACAAACACACATATATATATATATATATATCACAACTTCTTATCCATTCATCTATTGACAGAAACTTAATTTGTTTCCATATTTTGGCTATTAGAAATAATGTTGCTCTGAACATTGGGGTGTATGTATATTTTAAATGAGTGTGTTTTAGTTTCTTTGGGTATATACCCAGGAGTGGAACTGCTGGATCTTATCATAGTTTTATTTTTAGTTATTTGAGGAAACTCCATATTGCTTCCATAGTGAAAGCAACAATTTACACTCCTATCAATAGTATACTAGTGCTCCCTTTTCTCCACATTCTTCCCTTACTACTTCCCTTCCAATCTGAATGTCTTTTATTTCTTTTACTTGTCTGATTGATGTGGTTAGGACTTCCAATACTATGTTAAATAGAAGTCGTGAGAATGGGTATTCTTGTTGTGATCCTTATTTTAGAAGAAAAGCTTTCAGCTTTTCACCATTGAGTATGATTTTATCTGTTGCTTTGTCATAAATAGGCTTTACTATGTTGAAATTTGTTCCCTCTATAACAACTTTGAATGGAGTTTTTATCATGAATTAATTTTGCATGCTATCAAATGCTTTTACTGTTTCTATAGAGATGATCATTTAATTTTCATCCTTCTTTATGTTAATGTGGTATATCATATTGATTGAATTTTGGTATTGAAACATTCTTGCATCCGTAACATATATCCCACTTCATCATGGTATATGAATCTTTTTATAGATTGTTGAATTTTTTAAACATCTTTATTGGAGTAAAATTGCTTTACAATATTGTGTTATTTTCTGCTGTATAAAAAAGTGAATCAGTTATAAGTATACATGTATCCCCATATCCCCTCCCTCTTGCACCTCCCTTCCACCCTCCCTATCCTACCCCTCTAGGTGGTCACAAAGCACTGAGCTGATCTCCCTGTGCTATGTAGCTGCTTCCCACTAGCTATCTATTTTACATTTGGTAGTGTATATATGTCAGTGCTACCCTTTCACTTTTATTCTCTCATTATTGGTTTGCTCAGATTTTCTATTTCTTCATGATTCAGTCTTGATAGCTTGAACGTTTCTGTGAATTTATCCATTTCCTCTAGGTTATGCCATTTGTTGAGGTATAATTGCTGATAGCAGTCTTATGATTGTTTTTAGTTTTGTGGTATCAGATGCAATACCTCCTCTCTTTCATTTCTGATTTTATTCATTTGAGTCTTTTCTCTTTTTTTCCTAGTGTACTTAAAGGTTTGTCCATTTTCTTTCCTTTTCAGAAAAAAACAACTCTTAATTTTGTTGATTTTTTTTCTATTGTATTTCTAAACTCTATTTGGTGTATATCTGCTCTGATCTTTGTTATTTATTTGCTTGTGCTAATTTTGGGCTTAATTTGTTCTTTTTCTAGTTCTTTGAGTTGCAAATTTAGGATTTTTTTGAGATCTTGTATTTTATACAAGATCTTGTATACATTTTATACAATAATAAAGGCCTAATGTAGGCCTTTATTATTATAAAATAATTTCTTAGAAATATTTTTGCTACATCTCATGAATTTTAGTGTGCTGTCTTTCCATTTTTGTTTTTTCAAATTTTTAAAGTTTTCTTTATTATTTACTTTTTGACAAATTGTTTGTTCAGGAATATGTTGTTTCATATATAAATATTTGTAAATGTTCCAGTTTTCCTCCTGGTATTGATTTCTTCTTTCATAACATTGCATTCAGAAAAAAATACTTGATATGATTTCAAGCGCTTAAATTTGCTAAGACTTTTTTCTTTTAATAACCCAACATATGATCTACCCTAAAAGATGTTCTATGTGTGCTTGAGAAGAATGTTTATTGTTTAAGTACAATATTTCACATAGATTTAGTGTCTTTATGATCTATCTATTGTTAAAAGTAATATATTAAAATCCCCTTCCACTATTGTGTTGCTATTTCTTTTAGTATTTATTTTATATAATTAGGTGCTTTGATTTTGGATATATATACCCATATATATATATATATATATATATATATATATAATTGTAATTTCCTCTTGAAAAATTGACCTCTTTGTCATTATATAATGACTTTTTTTCTCTTGTTATAACTTTTCACTTAAAATCTACTTTGTCTATATATGTATGGCTAACCCTCCTCTCTTTTGGATTCTATTAATATGAAATATCTTTTTTGACACCTTCACTTTGAACCAGTGTGTTCTTAAAGCTGAGATGAGCCTCTTGTAGGCACCATATTACTACGTCGTATATTTTTATCAATTTAGCTATTCTATGAGTTTTGTTTGAGTAATTTATTCTATTTACATTTAATTACTGAGAGGTAAGGACTTATTATTGTCCTTTTGTTTGTTTTTCCTCTGCTGTCTTCCTTTATAATTTGATAATTTTATTTAGTGCTAATTTTAAATTTCTTTTTCTTCATATTTATGTATCTCTACATGTTTTTCTTTGTGGTTTCCATATGGCTTACATAAAATATTTTATAGTTATAAAATTCTATCCTATGCTGATAAAAGTTAACTTTGCATGCAAAATACCTTTACTTACCTCACCCTACATTTATCTTTTTTGATGTCACAATTTACATCTTTTATATCATGTATCCATTAACAAATTATTATAGCTACTGTTATTTTTAATACTTTGTTTCCTAACAGGTTACTAGAGATAAAAGTGATTTGCGCACAAACATTTCAGTATTTGAGCATCCTGAATTTGATTATACACTAGCCTTTATCAGTGCATTGTTTACTTTCACATATTTTCATGTTATAGATAGCATCTTTTCTTCTTAACTTGAAGAACTCTTTTTAGCTTTTCTTGTAAAGCATGTCTATTGGTGATGTACTGCTTCAGCTTTTGTGTGCCTGATAATGTCTATCTCTCCTACAACTTGGAAGAGTAGCTTTGTCATGTAAAGCATTCTTGGTTGGCTGGCTTTTGTTTTTTGTTGCAACACTTTAAATGTATCATTCCACTTTCTCCTTGCTTTCAAGGTTTCTGCTGAGAAATAGCAGAAAACCACTTACAGCCTTCTGTGGGTTCCTTTTTATGTGATGAGTCACTTTGTTCTTGATGCTTTCAAAATTCTTTTTGACATTTGATTATAATGTGTGTAGATGAAGGACTCTTTGGATTGCACTTTTTGGAAGTCTTTAAGCTTCACGTACCTGCTGTCTGTATCTTTCCCAAGATTTGGCAAGTTTTAAACTATTATTTCTTTAAATAAGCTTTCTGGGTCAAATATGCACACTGTGGTTGTAGCTCCAGTGTCCTAGACGTGGATATTCATTAAGTGGCCATGAAGTCAGGTTCTTAAGTATATGTATGTGTAGAGCAACAGTGGCTCCAGGGTCCAGGGCTCAGTCTATCTTTCAGCAGTG
Source organism: Delphinapterus leucas (assembly GCF_059928025.1). Classification (NCBI taxonomy): domain Eukaryota; kingdom Metazoa; phylum Chordata; class Mammalia; order Artiodactyla; family Monodontidae; genus Delphinapterus; species Delphinapterus leucas. Next base: position 62,612,805 of record NC_143150.1, on the reverse strand, counting down.
CTGGCTTCTGTTCCTGAGACACAAATATGCATGAATTGGATGTAGAACAAAGACCTGGGGCATAGTTTGTGCTGAGTGGCCAAAGATTTGAAGCTCTATGTGTGAGGCACTTTGGAGAGGGTTGCAGTCCCAGTCCCATGGCAATGCAACAGTGGATCCTTCATGGAGAGGACTCAGAAGCATTTCCCAGTCCAGGGAATCTGTAGCTGCAATGGCTGTTGATTACCTCTGTGACAAAAGCCATCAGTACACTTTGGGGAGCAGACTGCTGGGATCCTCATTGATAAACAGTATGGGGTCTTCTTCTATGAAAACTCTGGGATGTTGAGGTCTTCAAGACAAAGGCAGCCAAGGTCCTCTACATATTAGGCCACTGGGGACTGCAGTGGCACCTTCGCATGGCAGATAATGATGACCCCCACCCTTCCTCTTTGCTCTTAGCTATCTCCAGTTGTCTCAGCTACACTGATCATCCCAGTGATTTTTTCTATGCTGTTATTCTCTTTTCATTCAACTGTGCTGCTACATGTTCTTAATTGGGTTCTTGCATCCTCCCAGGAGTGCTTTTTGCTGGTTGATAGATGTCTAATTATTGTTTTTCCTTTTTGTGGGGAAGAAAACTGATGTTTCCCAACTTGCCATCTTGCTCTTATCTCTACCCAATGCACTCTATATTTTTAAACTACTCACCAGTTGATATCCATCAACTGATATCAACAGCTTGAATTGTTTCCTTTTTTATCAAAGTACAATTGGCTTACAACACTATGTTAGTTCCAGGAGCACAGCACAGTGATTTGATTTTTCCATACTTAAAAAACGATCGTGAAAATAAATCTAGTCACCATGTGTCACTATACTAAATTATTAAAATAATATTGACCATGATGTGAAATCTATTTTTTAATGGTATAAATGAACTTATTTACAAAACAGAAACAGACTCACAGATTTCAAAAACAAACTTATGGTTACCAAAGGGCAAACATGGGGTGGGATAAATTAGGAGGTTGGAATTAACATACACACACTAGTATGTATAAAAATTATAACCAACAAGGACCTATAGCACAGGGAACTCTACTCAATATTCCATAATCACCTATATGGGAAAATAATCTGAAAAAGAATGATTTGTGTATATGCATGGCTGAATTACTTTGCTGTAACCTGAAACTAACACAACATTGTAAATTAACTATATTCCAATAAAATTTTAAAAATTAATATCACAATTTATAAATATCTAGTTAAGATTAATCTCAACTTAATTTCAGTAATATACAAAAAACTTTCCTTTTCCCTTCTTTTATGCTACTATTAATAGTATTATTGTCCTACAAATTATATCTTTCTACAGTATAGGCTTATCAACACAATTTTATAATTATTGCTTTAAGTAATTGTGTTTTAAATCGGAGAGAAGCAAAAGGTAGTAAACAAAAATATATTATACTTACCTTTGTAGTAGCACTGGTGTTTATTTCTTCATGTTACTGTGCAGTATCCTTTCATTCCAGCCTGAAGGACTACTTCAGTTTTTTTGAAGGGAAGGTCTGCTAGCAGTGAATTCTGGTTTTGTTTATCAGCTAATGAATTCTAATTTTTGAAGAATGGTGTTGCTAAATATAGAATTCTTGACTGACAATCTTCTTTCAACACTCTGAATATGTATATTATCTCACTGCCTTCTTGCCGCCATGGTTTCTGATGAGAAATCAATTGTTAGTATTATTATGGACTCCTTGATTTTGACCTTTCTCTTTTGCTGCTTTCAATATGTAGATTTATGCTTTCCATTAATTAATTAAGAATTTTTCAAACATTATTTATTAAAATGTTCTTTTGCCTCTCTTTCTCTCTCCTGGGACTGCCGCTGTGTAGTCCCAGGAGCACTTGATGGTGCACTTGATGGTGTCCCACAGGTCTCTGATACTCTAAATCTCATTATTGATATTCTCTATATGGTGATACCTTATTCTCATACTTTCTTTTATTTCTTTGTGCATGGTTGCCTTTACTTTTTGAACATATTTAAAATAATTTATTAAAAGTCTTTGTCTATTAAGTCAAACATCTAGGAACATCTACACTTCCGCATGGACAGTTTCTATTGACTGCTTTTCTCCTGTGTATGGGCCTTTCTTTCTCATTTCTTTGTATATCTCATAACTCTTGGTTGAAAACTTGACATTTTAAATAGTGGCAACTCAGTAGTGTCACCATATGATCTAACAATTCCACTCCTGTGCATATACCCAGAAAAGATGAAAGCTTTAATTCAAAGAGATACCATGTACCCCAAAGTTCAAAACAGCACTATTTACAATAGCCAAGATATGGAAGCAACCTAAATGTCCACCCACAAATGAATGGATAAAGATGTGGTATATATATATATATATATATATATATATATAAATGATGGAATGTTACCCAGCCATAAAAAATAATGAAATAAGGCCATGTGCAGCAACATGGATGGATCTAGAGATTATTATACTAAGTAAAGGAAGTCAGACAGAAAATGGCATATACCATTTGATACCATTTATACGTGGAATCTTAAAAAAATGATACAAATGAACTTATTTACAAAACAGAAATAGACTCAGACATAGAAGACAAACTTATGATTACCAAAGGGGAAAGTGGGGGGAGGGATAAATTTTGATTTGGGGATACAACAGATACATACTACCATATATAAAATAGATAAAGAACAAGGACCTACTGTATAGCATAGAGAACTATAGTCAATATCTTGTAATAACCTATAATGGAAAAGAATCTGAAGAAGAATATATATGTATATATAGCACTGACTCACTTTTCTGTACACCTGAAACTAACTTAACATTGTAAATCAACTATACTTCAATAAAAATTCAAAACAAAGCAAAAAACTAATATTGACCATATTCCCCATGCTGTGCATTTCATTCCTGGACTCATTTATTTTGTAACTGAAAGTTTGTTACTCAGTATCTCTCACTTATTTCATTCATATCCCCACCACTCTCTGCTTTGGGAGCAAAAGTTTGTTCCCTATATCTATGAGTCTGTTTCTATCAGTTTGTTCATTTGCTTTGTTTTTCAGATTCCACATATAAGTGAAGTAATATGGTATTTGCCTTTCTCTACCTGACTTATTCTACTAGTCATAATACTTTCTAGATCCTTTCATGTTGTTGCAAATGGGAATATTTCATTTTTGTATGGCTGAGTAATACTTTATATATATATATATATATATATATATATATATATATATATATATATATAATCACATCTTCAACTTCATTATCCATTTATCTATTGATGAACACATAGGTTTCTTCCATAACCTGGCTATTGTAATTAATGTTGCAATGAACATAGGGGGACATATATATTCTCAAAGTAGTAACTTTATTTTCTTGGGAAAACTACCCAGAAATTGAATAACTGGATTGCAGGATATTTTATATTTGTTTTTTTATGAACCTTCATAGTGTTTTACAAAGTGACCACACCAATTTATAGCCCCACCAAAAGTGCATGAGGGTTCACTTTTCTCCACATCCAAGTCAAAAATTGCTACTTGTTGTCTTTTTGATAATAGGCATTCTGACAGATTTGAAGTGGCTATGGCTTTGATTTGCATTTCCCTGATAATTAATGATGTTGAGCAATGTTTCATGTGCCTGTTGGCTGTCTGTATGTCTTCTCTGGAAAAATATCTATTCAGATCCTCAGCTAATTTTAAGTTTTGTCTTTTCCTGATGTTGAGTTGTATGAGTTCTTGTATATTTTGTATATTAATCCCTTATCAGATATATTTGAAAATATCTTCCCCCATTCAGTAGGTGGCTTTTCTTTGTTGATAGTTTTCTTCACTGTGAAATATATTTTTAGTTTGATGTAGTCCCATTTTTTTTTCCCTTGCCTGTGGAAACATATCAAAAAAATACATATTATTAAGACAGAAGTCAAAAAGTTTCCTGCCTATGTTTTTATCTAGAAGTTTTATGGTTTCATTTAAAGACTTACATTTAAATTTGTAATCCATTATGTTTTTTTTATTATGGTGTGAGAAAGTAGTCCAGTTTTATTTTCTTGCATGAGGCTGTCTACCTTTCCCAACACAATTTATTGAAGGAGTTGTTCTTTCCCCATTGAAAATTGTTGCCTCTTTTCTCATTGATTAATTGACCACATAAGTGTGGCATTATTTATATGCTCTCTATTCCATTCCATTTATCTATGTTTCTGTTTTTGTGCCAGTAGCATACTTCATTGATTATCATAGCTTTGTACTATAGTTTGAAATCTGGGAGTGTAATACGTTCTGCTCCTTTCTACTTTCTCAAGATTGTTTTGACTATTTAGTGTCTTTTGTGTTTCCATGTAATTTTAGATTATTTATGCTAGTTCTGTAAAATATGCCGCTGGTATTTTAATAGGGATTGCACTTAATCTGTAGATTGTATTACAGATTTTAGAGTATGGTCATTTTAACAATATTGATTCTTCCAATCCATGAGCACATTATATCTTTCAATTTGTTTTTGTCATATTAAATTTCCTTCATCAGTGACTTATAGATTTCAGAATACAAGCTTTTACCTCCTTAGTTTGATTTGTTTACAGGTATTTTATTACTGTTGTTCTGATTGTACATGGGGTCGTTTTCTTAATTTCTCTTTCTGAGAGTTCTTGTTAGTGCATAGAAATGCAACAGATTTTGGTATATTAATTTTGCATCTGGCAATTTTACTGAATTCATTTATTTGTGTTAATACTTTTTGGTGGTATCTTTAGGATTTTCATGTCATCTGCAAACAGTAACCATTTTACTTCTTTCCAATTTGAATTCTTTTTAATTTCTTTTTTTCTTATTTTTGTTTGTGGCTAGGAATTCCAATATTATTTTGAATAAAAGTGACAAAAGTGGGACTCATTTTCTTGTTTTCGTTCTTGGAGGAAATGCTTTCAGGTTTTCGACATTGAATATGATGTTTGTGGTGAGTGTGTCCTATATGGCCTTTATTATGTTGTGATATGCTTCTTCTATACCCACTTTTGCAAAGGATTTTAATCATAAATTGATGTTGAATTTTATCAGAAAATTTATTGGCATCTCTTGAGATGATCATATGATTTTTATTCTTTAATTTGTTAATGGTGTATTACATTGATTGACTCGTGGATGTTTAAGCATCCTTGCACCCTGGGATAAATGCCATTTGGTTATAGTGTATGATTCTTTTAATGTATTGTTGAAATTGTTTTGCTAATATTTTGTTGAGGGTTTTGCATCTATGTTTATTAGTCATATTGACCAGTAAGTCCTTTGATTTTCTGGTGTCTTTGTATGGTTTTGTTATCATGGTGATGCTGGCTTCATAGAATGAGTGAGGAAGCACTTCTTCCTCTTTAATTTTTTAGAATAGTTTGAGATGGAAACGTCTTGTCTCTTCCTTAAATGTCTGGTAAATTCACCTGTGAAACCATCTAATCCTGAACTTTTGTTAGTTGTCAGTTTTTAATTAATGATTCAGTTTTATTACTGGAAATTGTTCTGTTTACACTCCCTATTTCTTGGGAGATTGTACATTTCTAGGCATTCATCCATTTCTTATAGATGGTCAAATTTGTTGGCATATAACTGTAGTAATCTCTTATGAACACTTGTATTTCTGTGGTGTTGGATGTAACTTCTCCTTTTTCTTTTCTGATTTTATTGATTTGAGCCCTCTCTCTTTTCTTCTTTTTTTTAATGGCCCAGTTTTTATTTATTTATTTATTCATTTATTTTTATTGGAGTAAAATTGCTTTACAACATTGTGTTAGTTTCTGCAGTATGATGAAGTGAATCGGCTATATGGATACCTATATCCTCTCCCTCTTGGACCTCCCTCAAAACTCCCCATCCCACCCATCTAGGTCATCACAGAGAACTGAGCTGAGCTCTCTGTGCTATATAGCAGGTTCCCACTAGCTATCTATTTTACACACGGTAGGGTATATTTGTCAAAGCTAATCTCCTAATTCGTCCCACGCCCCTTCCCCCTCCCATGTCCACATGTCCATTCTCTATGTCAACATCTCTATTCCTGCCCTACAAATAGGTTCATCTGTACCACTGTTCTAGAGTCCACATATAATTGTTAATATACGATATTTGTTTTTCTCTTTCTGGCTTACTTCACTCTGTATGACAGACTCTAGGTCCACACTCATCTCTACAAATGATCTAATTTTGTTTCTTTTTATGGCTGAGTAATATTCCATTGTATATATGTACGGCATATTCTTTATCCATTATCTATCGTTGGACATTAAGGTTGTTTCCATGTCCTGGTTATTGTAAATAGTGCTGCAATGAACATTGGGGTACATGTGTGCAAAAGCTTTTAAGTTTAATTAGGTCCCATTTTTTAATTTTTTATTTTTATTTTCATTACTCTATGTGGTGGGTCAAAAATGATCTTGCTGTGGTTTAGATAAAGGAATGATTTTCCTATGTTTTCCTCTAAGAGAGTTCTAGAGTGTCTGGTCTTACATTTCAGTCTTTAATCCATTTTGAGTTTTTGTTCAGGAGTTTTGCATCTAGGTTCATCAGTGACATTGGCCTGTAATTTTCTTTTCTTTTCTGTTTTTTTTTTTTGATATCTTTGCGTCATTTTGGTATCAGGGTGATGGTGGCATTTTAGAACGAAATTGGGAGTGTTTCTCCCTCTGCAATTTTTTAGAAGAGTTAGAAAAGGATAAGTGTTAGCTATTCTCCAAATGTTTGATAGACTTCTCCTGTGAAGCCATCTGATACTGGGCTTTTGTTTGTTGGAAGAGTTTTAATTACAGTTTTAATTTCATTACTTGTGATATGTCTGTTTATATTTTCTATTTCTTCCTGGTTCAGTCTTGGAAAATTGTACCTTTCCAGGAATTTGTCCATTTCTTCATAGTTGTCCATTTTCTTGGCATATAGTTGTTTGTAGTAGTCTCCTATAATCCTTTGTATTTCTGTGGTGTCAGTTGTGATTTCTCCTTTTTCATTTCTAATTTTATTGACTTGCATCCTATCCTTTTTTTTTTTGATAAGTCTGGCTAAAGGTTTATTAATTTTGTTTATCTTCTCAAAGAACCAGCTTTTAGTTTTATTTATCTTTGCTATTGTTTTCTTCATTTCTATTTCATTTATTTCTGCTCTGATCTTTATGATTTCTTTCCTTCTACTGACTTTGGTGTTTCTTTGTTCTTCTTTCTCTAGTTGATTTAGGTGTAAGATTAGATTGTTTATTTGAGATTTTTCTTGTTTCTTGAGGTGAGATTGAATTGCTATAAACTTCCCTCTTAGTACTGCTTTTGCTGCATCCCATAGGTTTCGGGTTGTTGTGTTTTTATTGTCATTGGTTTCTTAATTCTTTTTTGATTTCTTCAGGGAGCTCTTGTTTATTTAGTAGTGAACTGTTTAGCCTTCATGTTTTCCTGTTTTTTACATTTTTTCCCCTATAATTGATTTCCAATCTCATAGCATTTTGGTCAGAAAACATGCTTGGTATGATTTCATTTTTCTACAATTTTCAGAGGCTTGATTTGTGACCCAAGATGTGATCTCTCCTGGAGAATGTTCCATGAGCACTTGAGAAGAAAGTGTATTTTGCCACTTTGGGGTGGAATGTCCTATAAATATCAATTAAATCTATCAGGTTTATTGTATCATTTAAAGCCTGTGTTTCTTTATTTAGTTTCTGTTTGGATGATCTGTCCATTGGTATACGTAGGGTGTTAATTCCCCCTTCTATTATTGTGTTACTGTCAGTTTCCCATTTTATGGTTGTTAGCATTTGCCTTATGTATTGAGGTGCTCCAGTGTTGGGTGCATAAATATTTATAATTGTCATAACTTCTTCTTGGATTGATCCCTTGATCATTATGCATTATATCCTTCTTTGTCTCTTGTAACAGTCTTTATTTTAAAGTCTATTTTATCTGATATGAATATTGCTACTCCAGCTTTCTTTTGATTTCCATTTACATAGAATATATTTCTCCATCCCTTCACTTTCATTGTGTATGTGTCCCTAGGTCTGAATCAGGTCTCTTGTAGACAGCATGTATATGGGTCTAATTTTTGTATCCATTCAGCCAGTCTGTGTCTTTTGATTGGAGCACTGAATCCGTTTACAGTCAAGGTTATTATTGATATATATGTTCCTATTACCATTTTCTTAATTATTTTGCGTTTGTGTGTCTTTTTCTTCTCTTGTGTTTCCCACCCAGAGAAAGTCCTTTAGCGTTTTTTGTAACACTGGTTTGGTGGTGCTGAATTCTCTTAGCTTTTGCTCATATGTAAAGCTTTTGATTTCTCTGTCATATCTGAATGATATCCTTGCTGGGTAGAGTAATCTTGGTTGTAGGTTTTTTTTCTTTCATCACTTTGAGTATACCCTCTCACTCGTTTCTTGCCTGCAGAGTTTGTGCTGAAAAACCAGCTGATAACCTTATGGTGATTCCCTTGTATGTTATTTTTTGCTTTTCCCTTGCTGCTTTTAATATTTTTTCTTTGAATTTAATTTTTGTTAATTTGATTAGTATGTGTGTCTCCAAGAGTTTTTCATATATGGGACTCTCTGCACTTCCTGGACTTGGGTAACTATTTCCTTTCCCATGTTAGGGAAGTTTTCCACTATTACCTATTCAAATGTTTTCTCAGACACTTTCTGTTTTTCTTCTTCCTCTGGGCCCCCTATAATAGGAATGTTGGTGTGTTTAGTGTTGTCCCAGAGGTCTCTGAGATTGTCTTCAATTCTTTTCAATCCTTTTTCTTTATTCTGCTCCTTGGCAGTTATTTGCACCATTCTGACTTCCAGCTCACTTATTCTTTCTTCTGCCTTAGTTATTCTGTTATTGATTCCTTCTAGTGTATTTTCCATTTCAGTTACTGTGCTGTTCATCTCTGTTTGTTTGTTCCTCAGTTCTTTTAGATCTTTCTTAACATTTTTAAAATTTTCTAAATCCATGCCTCCATTCTATTTCTGAGATTCTGGATCATCTCTACTATCATTACTCTGAATTCTTTTTCAGGTCGGTTGCCTATTTACTCTTCATTTATTTGGTCTTGTAGGCTTTTACCTTGCTCCTTCATCTGTGAAATAATTTTTGTCATCTCATTTTTTTTCTGGTGGGTGGAATTGTGTTTCTGTCTTACTCTTTGTTTGACCTGAGACCTCCAACACTGGAGTTTGTAGGCTGTTGGATAGAGTTTGGTCTTGGTGCTGAGATGAGGATCTCCAGGGGAACTCACTCCAATATATATTCCTTGGGCCTAAGCTTCTCTTTAAGACCAGTGGTTCGGACTCAGCGCTCCCAGCATGGGGGCTCTGGCCTGATTCCCACTTCATGAAGCAAGATCCTTCAAGCTGTGCAAGGCAGCAAATGAAAAGAAGAAAAAAGGAGCAGAATAATAACCAAAAATAAAAAAAAATTAAAATAAAGTTAGAAAACTAACAGATATATTAGAATATATATATATATATATATATGAAACAACACCTAGAAGTTAAAACAAAACTACTGTAGTGAAAAAGGAAAAAAAAAAACCCAGAAATGTCCTGGGCTGTGGGAGGTGGGGCTTAGACAGGGGTGGGGTTAGGGGTGGGCGGGGCCTTGCTTAGGATCCACAGGGCAGGAAAAGGGTCTTGGGAGGATAAGGGTGGGGCTTATGCTCAATACAGTGGGAGGGGCCCAGAAGTGTCTGTGACCTTGCAAGGTGGAGGACCAGGTCCAGGACTACAGCAGGCTCACTGGGCCCAACTGTGTGTGGGAAACGCTGGGCACATTTCCCCTGATCCTCCAGTCATGGGGTGTACCCCTCCAAGTCCACCTCTCCTCCTCTTCACCTCTCCTCACTCCCTCCATGCCCCTAAGACCCACGCGGCCAGAGTGGGCCCCAGAGAATGGAGGACCAGGTCTGGCAGCCCAGCAGGTGTGCTGGGGCCCAAGTGGGCAGGGGAAATGCCTGTTGCACCTCTCCTGCTCCTCCAGTTCTGGAGGGCCCCTCCCACTCACCACTCCTCTTCTCCCCCTGCCTCCCTCTTTCACCTCTAGGAATAAAGTGGCCTGGTGGGGACATCGGAGGGTGGAGGACACTGCCTGGGAGCCCTGCAGGCTTCCCAGGACCTTATTGGACTGGGGAAACGTTAGGTGCACTCCTTCTTGATCCTCCAGGCCCCTGAGGGTCCCTCCAAGAATGGGGACCCCTTCTTCCTCCCAGACACCCCTCAGGGGCGCTGGTCCTGTCTGGCCTCCACTTCTTCTCCCCCCTCACTCCACCCAGTCACTCAGGGGTTCCTCCCATCTCCTTGGCTTTGAGGTCCCCCACTTGCCTCCAGCAGGCATCCTAGTTGTCTCTGTTTTCTTCTTGATGACTCTGGCTAAAGGATTATCACATTTTTAAAAAAATCCTTTCAAAGAACCAGCTCTTAGTTTCATTGATCTTTTCTATTGTTTTTTGTCTCTATTTCATTTATTTCCATTATGATCTTTATTTCTTTCCTTCTACTAATGGGTTTTGTTTGTTTTCCTTTTTCTAGTTACTTCAGATATAGATTTTAGATTGTTTATTTGATATTTTTTCTGTTTCTTGAGTTAGGCTTTTATCACTCTAAACTTTTCTCTTAGAAATACTTTTGCTGCATTTAACAGAGTTTGGACTACTGTGCTGATATTTTTATATCCAGGTATTTAAAATTTTTCTCTTTGATTTCTTTATTGACCCATGGATTGTTTAGTTGCATATTGTTTAGCCTTCCTGTGTTTATGTTTTTGGCAGTTATTTTTCTTATAGTTGATTTCTAGTCTCAGGCCATCATGGTCAAAAAAGATATTTGATATGATTTCAATCTTCTTAAATATATTGAGCGTTGTTTTGAGGCCTAGCATGTCATCAATCCTGGAGTATATTTCATGTGCACTTGAAAAGAATGTGTATTATTCTGCTTTTGCATGGAATGTTCTATATGTATATATTAAGTCCATCTTGTCTAATGTATCCTTTAAGGCCAATTTTCCTTATTGATTTTGTGTCCGGATGATCTGTCCACGGATGTAAGTGAGGTGCTTAAATTTGCTACTATTACTGTGTTACTGTTAGTTACTCACTAATATTTGTTAATATTTGCTTTACGTATTTAGGTGCTCCTATGTTGGGTGCATATATACTGACAATTGTTGTATCTTCTTGTTGAATCACTATGTAATTTTTTTCTTTACCTCTTGTTACAACCTTTGTTATAAAGTATTTTATCTCATATGTGTATTGCTACCCCAGCTTTATTTTCATGTTTATTTGCATGGAATTCTTTTTTCCATCTCTTCAGTTTTACTCTTTGGGTCTTTAGATCAGAAATGAGTCTTTCATAAGGAGCAAATATATTGTCCTTTGTATTTATACATTCAGACACTTTATGTCCTTTTGTTGGAGCATTTAGTCAATTCACATTTAAGTAATCATTGATATATATGTACTTATTTAATTTTTGTTGTTTTGGCATTGCTTATGCAGTTATTCTTTGTTCCATTTTGCTTTTGTGCTCGTACTTTGTCATTTGGTGAACATGTTCAGTGTTGTGTTACTATTCCTTTCTTTTGTGTGTGTGTGTATGTGTATCTATTATACATGTTTGGTTTGTGGTTACCATGAGGCATATACCTATATATGATTATTTTAAGTTCATGGCCCCTTATGTTTAAATGCATTATAACAAACCTGCATTTTTACTTCTCTCTTTCACAAATATGTTTTTGACATTATATTTTACATAATTTTGTGCATCCTTTAACTACTTATTGTGGATATAGATGATTTTTGTACTTCTTTCTTTTAATCTTCCTATTAGCTTTATAAGTGGTTGATGCACTACTTTTTCTGTATGTGTGTCTTTACCAATGAAATTTTTTCTTTCATAATTTTTATATTTCTAGTTGTGTGTGGCTTTTACACTTTGAGAAGTCCATTTATCATTTCTTGTAATGGCAGGTTAGTGGTGTTAAACTCTTAGATTTTCCTTGTCTGTAAAACACTTTATCTCTCCTTCACATCTGAATTAAAACCTAGCTGGTTGGAGTATTATTGGTTGTAAGTTTTTAGCTTTCATTACTTTAAATATATCATGCTACTCCCTTCTGCCTGTAAAATTTCTGCTGAAAAATTAGTTCAAAAATTTATGGGATCTCCTTTGTTTGTAACCAGTTGCTTTTCCCATGATGCTTTTAAGATTCTCTATCTTTAATTTTTACCACTTTAATTACAGTGTGTCTTCTTGTGGATCTCTTTGTGTTCATCCTTTTTGGGACTCCGTGCTTCATGGACCTGGATGTCTGTTTCCTTTCCAAGGTTAGAGAACTTTTCAGATATAATTACTTCAAATAATTATCTGCTCCTTTTTCTCTTTCTTCACCTCCTTGGAACTGTATAATGGGAATGTTTATAAGCTTGATGTTGTCACAGAAGTCTCTTAAACTACCCTCATTTTTTAAAACAACTTTATTGGGGTAAAATTGCTTTAAAATGGTGTGTTAGTTTCTGCTTTATAACAACGTGAATCAGTTATACATATACATATGTTCCCATGTCTCTTCCCTTTTGCATCTCCCTCCCTCGCACCCCGCCTCTCCCACCCCTCCAGGCAGTCACAAAGCATCAAGCTGATCTCCCTGTGCTATGCGGCTGCTTCCCACTAGCTATCTACCTTACGTTTGGTAGTGTATATATGTCCATGCCTCTCTCTCGCTTTGCCACAGCTTACCCTTCCACTTCCCCATATCCTCAAGTCGGTCCTCTAGTAGGTCTGGGTCTTTATTCCTGTCTTATCCCCAGGTTCCTAATGATTTTTTTCCTTAAATTCCATATATATGTGTTACCATATGGCATTTGACTTTCTCTTTCTGACTTACTTCACTCTGTATGACAGACTCTAAGTCTATCCACCTCATTACAAAAAACTCAATTTCGTTTCTTTTTATGGCTGAGTAATACTCCATTGTATATATCTGCCACATCTTCTTTATCCATTCATCCGATAATGGGCACTTAGGTTGTTTCCATCTCTGTGCTACTGTGAATACTGCTGCAATTAACATTTTGGTACATGACTCTTTATGAATTATGGCTTTCTCAGGGTATATGCTCAGTAGTGGGATTGCTGGGTCATACGGTATTTCTATTTGTAGTTTTCTAAGGAACCTCCATACTGTTCTCCATAGTGGCTGTACCAATTCACATTCCCACCAGCAGTGCAAGAGTGCTCCCTTTTCTCCATACCCTCTCCAGCATTTATTGTATCTAGATTTTTTCATGATGACCATTCTGACTGGTGTGAGATGATATCTCATTGAAGTTTTGATTTGCATTTCTCTAATGATTAATGATGTTGAGCATTCTTCCATGTGTCTGTTGGCAGTCTGTATATCTTCTTTGGAGAAATGTCTATTTTGGTCTCCTGCCCATTTTTTGGATTGGGTTGTTTGTTTTTTCTTTGTTATTGAGCTGCATGAGCTGCTTGTAAATTTTGGAAATTAATCCTTTGTCAGTTGCTTCATTTGCAAATATTGTCTCCCATTCTGAGGGTTGTCTTTTGGTCTTGTTTATGGTTTCCTTTGTTGTGCAAAAGCCTTAAAGTTTCATTAGGTCCCATTTGTTTATTTTTGTTTTTATTTCCATTTCTTTAGGAGGTGGGTCAAAAAGGATCTTGCTGTGATTTATGTCATAGAGTGTTCTGCCTAAGTTTTCCTCTAAGAGTTTTATAGTTTCTGGCCTTACATGTAGGTCTATAATCCATTTTGAGCTTATTTTTGTGTATGGCGTTAGACAGTGACCTAATCTCATACTTTTACATGTACCTCTCCAGTTTTCCCAGCACCACTTATTGAAGAGGCTGTCCTTTTTCCACTGTATATTCCGGCCTCCTTTATCAAAGATGAGGTGACCATATCTGTGTGGGTTTATCTCTGGGTTTCTATCCTGTTCCATTGATCTATCTTTCTTTTTTTGTCCCAGTACCATACTGTCTTGATTACTGTAGCTTTGTAATATAGTCTGAAGTCAGGGAGCCTGATTCCTCCAGCTCCATTTGTCATTCTCAAGATTGCTTTGGCTATTCGGAGTCTTTTGTGTTCCCATACAAATTGTATAGGGAGTTTGTATTTTTTCTTTTCCTTTTTTTTTAGTAAAACACACATAACAGTTACCATCTTTACCTTATTTGAATACAGTTCAGTGGTGTTAAATACATTCATAATATGCTACCATTACAACCATTCATCTCCAGGATCCTTTTCATCTAGTAAAACTGAAACTCTATTCTCATTCAACAATAACTACCATTCTATCCTTCCCCAGAGCCCCTGAAAACCATCATACTACTTTCTGATGCTATGATTTTGAACACTAAGTGAAATCACACAATATTTGTTATTTTGTGACTGGCTTATTTTACTTAACAAATATTCTTTCATTTTGTAGCATATGTCAGAGTTTAATTTTCTTTATAAGGATTAATAATATTCCGTTTTATGTAAATACCAGATTTTGCTATCATTCATCCATCTAAGAACACTTGATTTGCTTCCATCTTTTACTAATAAACTATGTTAACTATAATAAAGTTAATGCTACTATAAACATGGATGTACAACTATCTCTTTTAAATTCTTCTTTCCAACTCTTTTAGGTACACAGAAGACAAACTGATGGATAATATTTTAATTATATTTTTAACTTTTTGAGAAATTGTCAGACAGTTTTCCATAGGAGCTATACCATTTTACATTCCAACTGACAATGCCTAAGGGTTCCAATTTTTCCACATCCTCACCAACACTTGTTCTTTTTTTAATAGTAGTCATCCAAATCGTTTTGAGATAGTGTTTCATTGTGGATTTGATGTATATTCTTCTAATAATTAGTGATGTTGAGCATCTTTTCATGTATTTATTGGCTATGTGCATACCTTTTTAGAGAAATGCCTATATGAGTGTTGTGGTGTTTGTTTTTATGTTGTTGAGTTTGAGGAGTTCTCTGTATATTCTGGATATTAATCCCTTATCAAATATATGACTTGCAAATATTTTCTCCAACATTTTGGGCTGCCTTAATATTCTATTGAAAATATTTTTTGGTACAATCTAAAAACTAAGTCTAGGAAAGGATAAAGAAGTTGTGGTAAATCTATACAATGAAATCTTAGCCATAAAAAAGGATGAACTAATGTCATTTGCAGTAACATGGATGGATCTAGAGATTGTCATACTGAGTGAAGTATGTCAGTCAGAGAAAGACAAATATGATATGATATTGCTTATATGTGGAAACTAAAACAAATGGTAAAAATGAACTAATTTACAAAACAGAAATAGAGTCACAGATGTAGCAAAGGAACTTATGGTTAACAGGGGAGAAAGTGGGGAGGGGCAGAGGGATAACCTGGGAGACTGGGACTGACAAATACACACTACTATATATAAAATAGTTAACTAATAAGAACCTACTGTAGAGCACAGGGAACTCTTCTCAGTACTATGAAATGACCTATAAGGAAAAATAATCTAAAAATGAGTGGATACATGTATACATAAAAATAAAATAAAATAAAACTCATTACATTGTAAAAAAAAAGTCTAATTTTATTTATTTATTTATTTAGTGCTTGTATCTTTGGGGTCCTATTCAGCAGAAATCTCTTGAATTTCTATAAACTAAGAATGAAAGATCAGAAGGAGAAATTAAGGAAACAATCCCATTTACCATTCCATCAAAAAGAATAAAATATCTAGTAATAAACCTACCTATGGAGGAAAAAATCCTGTACTCTGGAAATTATAAGATGTTGATGAAAGAAATAGAAGATGACACAAACAGATAGAAGGATATAGCATGTTCTTGAATTGGAAGAATAGGTATTGTCAAAACGACTATACTACCCAAGGTAACCTACAGATTCAATGCAATCTCTGTCAAATTACCAATGGTATTACTTTTTTTTCAGATATAGAACAAAGCATCTTACAATTTATGTGGAAGCACAAATGACCACTAATAGCCAAAGCAATCTTGAGAAAGGAAAACAAAGCTGAAGTAATTATGTTCCCTGACTTCAGGCTATACTACAAAGCTACGGTCATGAAAACCATATGGTACTGGCACTAAGGTAGATTTATAGATCAATGGAACAGGGTAGAAAGTCCTGAGATAAACCCATGCACCTATGGCCAATTAATCGACCACCAAGGAGGCAAGAATATACAATGCAGAAAATACAGTCTTTTTAAAATGTTGTGCTGGGAAACCTGGACAGCTACATGTAAAAGAATGAAATTAGAACATTCTCTAAAATCATACACAAAATTAAACTCAAAATGGATTTAAGACCTAAATGTAAGACCAGATAACATAAAACTCTTAGAGGAAAACATAGAACACTCTTTGACATAAATGGAAGCGATGTATTTTTGGATCCACCTCCTAAAGTAATGAAAATAAAAACAAAAGTAATCAAATGGGACCTAACTAAACTTAAAAGTTTTTGTACAGCAAAGGAAACCATAAACAAAATGAAAAGACAACCCACAGAATGGGAGAAAATATTTGAAAATGATGCAACCGACAAAGGATTAGTCTCCAAAATTTACAAACAGCTCATGTGACTCAATATAAAACAAACAAACCAACAAACAACCCAATCAAAAAATGGCAGGAGCCGGTTTGCAGGGCAGAAGTTGAGACACAGATGTAGAGAACAGACATATGGACACCAAGGGGGAAAAACTGTAGTGGGGTGGGGATGGTGGTGTGCTGAATTGGGCGATTGGGATTGACATGTATACATTGATGTGTATAAAATTGATGAATAATAAGAACCTGCAATATAAAAAAAAAAAGCAACTAATACTAAACTTTCATTGGGTTATTTATATGGAAATATGTTAGTATATATGTTTCAGACATTACATGAAATTTCTAAAAATCTTGTATGTTCTGGTATAATGTTATAAGTCATAATTCTAGTTATTACTTTAAAATGTATATCTCAGAAATAATAACAACAACAAAAAAATGGGCAGGAGATCTGAATAGACATTTCTCTAAAGAAGACATACAGATGGCCAGAAAAACACATGAAATTATGTTCAACATTGCTAACTGTTACAGAATTGCAAATCAAAACTACAATGAATTATCACCTCACACTAGTCAGAATGGCCATTATCAAAAAGTCTACAAACAATAAATTTAGAGGGTGTGGAGGAAAGGAAACTGTCCTACACTGTTGGTGGGAATGAAAACTAGTACAGTCACTCTGGAGAACAGTACGGAGGTTCCTTAAAAAATTATAAATAGAGCTACCATATGATCCAGCAATCCCACTGCTGGGCATATATCTGGAGAAAACCATACTTTCAAAAGATAAATGCACCCCCAGTGTTCATTGCAGCACTATTTACAATAGCCAAGACATGGAAACCACCTATATGTCCATTTACAAATAAATGGATAAAGAAGATGTGGTACATATATACAATGGAATTTTACTCAGCCAAAATAAAAGAATGAAATAATGCCATTTGCAGCAACATGGATGGACCTAGAGATTATCATACCAAGTGAAGTAAGTCAGACAAAGACAAATATATGATACCACTTGTATGTGGAATGATACAAACAAACTTATTTACAAAATATAAAGAGACTCACAGACTTTGAAAACAAGCCTTATGGTTATGAAAGGGGAAAGGTTGGGGGGAGGCATTAATTAGGATGTTTGGATTAACATATACACACTACGATATATAAAATAGATGATCAACAAAGACCTACTGCATAGAATAGGGAACTCTACTCAATACTCTGTAATAACATATATGGGAAAGTAATCTGAAAATTAATATATATATATATATGAATATGTAAACTGAATCACTTTGCTGTGCACCTGAAACTAACACAACATTGTAAATCAACTACACACCTATATATAATAAAATTTTAAAAAAATAAAATTCTTGTTTTATTAAGATTGAATTAAACTACACAAAATTGATTTTCTTAAAAAATATCATGCTGCTCTGGAGAATGCTTGATTTTGCTAAAGAAGCTATATTCATGCCTTCCAACTTAAAACTTATATTTTCTTTTGGGTTATTACTTGTCATAGGTGTATCTCTCCCCTATCTTTCTAGGACAGATAGGAATATGTATATCTTCAAGAAATTAAGAAGTAAAGTCATATCTCTATGCTGACTTTCTCTGATCGTTCCCATAGACCTTACTTTACTTGTGCTTTAGGAACCAAATGTATTCTTGCCTCAACTGTTGTTGAAGTACCCATTACTGTTGACAACTATTTTTTTTTTTTCATCATGCTCAAATTCTTGCTGATTCGGCTATTGCCTTGGATTTTTCTGGTCCTGTTGCATCCTCCTAAGTCTGGCTGTGACTGTCTTTGGAATTCTGATTTGGATAGTCTAGTCTGCCCTGTGGTCTTCTATAACACATCACATTTCCCCCTCACCATGACGATTTATCTACCTCACACAAAGATTCTTTTCTTGTACCCCAAATAACTTTTGTGTCCCAAACTCTGGGGGTTGTGAGAATGTCTGGATCTGTTATATATGAAACATGGGCTCTGAGAAATCATATAATTTAGACACATCTCCCTAGAAAATGTATACAACTATTTCTAATTTTCCTTCAGTTGTCATGTGAATGTGGATTAGAATCCATGAAAACTATGTTTGAATAATCAAATAGGAATTCTCCCGCTCTGATATTTATCCTTTCTGAGAATTTTTATCATACCATCACCAGTTTTTTTCAACTAATGTGAAATCAAGTATGCCCTTCCATTTTGATCTTCTAGTTGCCTCTTCTCCAGAGTGGAATAATTTCTTTTCTTTCTGTATGACAGTGATTTTCTTTATGTCATATTCCCATCCTTTTAACTTAAGGTTTATTTTGTGTTCACTATAGTAGACTTTGGTTCTTGATATTCTTTAAAAGCTATGGGATTAAAAAATAACCAAACATATAAACATGCTATGGATATTTTAAAGTCTAGTTTTAGATCAGATCTGGGCAATGACTTTTTTGCCTTGATTGTGTCTGTACTAGTCTTATCTGTTTGGAATTTATAAGTCATACACAGCTGGTTAACTATGTATGCATATCCTGTTATCACTGGAATTTCTATATAACTATATTACTGACCAGAGCTAAAGTTCGAAACTGCAAAATAAATGTGGAGCTTTTTGGTCACTCAGGTTTTAGGAAGAATTTTACCTTGAACCTTTGTTAGATAGGATTTTATTTTATTTTCAGGAATAAGTTGAGAAGCATTTCACATAACTACCCATGACATTTCCATTGTTATATAATTAATATTTACAGATTATGTTGATTCACATTTATTTTGGGTCAAAATCTTGCATTCACTTGCCACTAGCCAAGCCAAAGGGATATAATCACATTTTTTGGGTACGTTTTACAAGGAAGGATCATTTGAATAATACTTTCTAATAATGTGGAGAAAATTACTTTTAATAGGTATTTAAAAATTTTATTTTGAGGTACTTATAACTTTACAGGGAGTTACAAAGTGAGTACAAATTTCTCTTGTATTCTTCATTGTTTCCCCAATGACTATATCTTCCATACTAATAGTAAAATATCAAAACAAGACAATTTACATTGGTGTAATGAGTGTATATAGTTCAATGTCATTCTATCACATATGTAGATTTGTGTAACCACCACTATAATCAAAATACAGAACTATCCTATCACCACATATGTATCCCTCATGACGTCCATTTGTATTCATGCTCACACTCATCAACCTCCCATCATTCATGTCTCCTGGCAACCTAACCATTTTTTATTTCTATATTTTGTCATTTTGAGAATATTATATAAGTGAATATAGAATATGTGAACTTTAAACCTTTTCATTTTGGGGGATAATGTTTATTGCTAAGCATTATGGTAATTGCATGCTCAGTTTTATAAGAAATTGCCAAATTGTTTTCTAGAGGGTGTGTACCATTTTATATTTCCAACATCAATGTTTCCATGATCCAGTTTCACTGCGTCATCACCAGCAATTGTTGTTGTTATTATTATTTTAATTTCAGCCAGACTGATAGATGATTATGTCGCTGTGGTTTTAGTTTTCATTTACCTAATGTATAATGATGTAGAATGTCTTTTTATGTGCCATCTGTATATCCACTTCAATAAAATCCTATCTTTTGCTTCTTTCTTTCTTTCGCTTATTTCTTATTGAATTTTTTGTTTTCTTACCATTAATTTTCGAGTGTCTTTTACACAATCTAGATATAAGTCATTTGTCAGATATGTGTGTTTTCAAATATTGTCTCAGACTGTAGCATGTATTTTCATCCTGTTCATAGGGTATTTCACACAGTAAGTTTTCAAATTTGAGGAAGTCCAAAGTATCACTTTTTTTTTCCTTATGGAGAGTGCTGTGAGTATTATGTCTAAGAACTCCTCTCTAAGCCCCAGTTGCCAAAATTTTTCTACTGCCTTCTTCTAAAAGTTTAACATTTGACATTTAAGTTCATGACTTATTTTAAGTTAATTTTTCTAAAAGGTGTGAGACTTAGGTCAAGGTTCACTTTTTTGCCTATGGATGTCTAATGGCTTCAGCATCATTTGTTGAAAAGATTGTCCTTCTTCCCTTGAACTGCTTTTGTACCTTTTTCAAAAATTAGTTGAGCATAATTTTTGCGGGTCTATTTCTGAGTTCTCTATTCTGTTTTATTTATCTATGTGTCTATCCTTCTACTGTTACTACAGAATCAGGATAACTCTAGCTACATAATATACCTTGAAGTCAGTTAGACTGTTTTTTCCCCAATGTATTGCTCTTTTCAAAATTGTTTTTGTTATTCTAGTCCCTTTTCCTTTCCATATACTCTTCAGAATAGTTTTCCCTTAATTCTAAAGAAAAAAATATCTTGCTGACACTTTAAAAGGAATTATGTTAAACCTGTGTATCAGTTTGGGGAGAATTTACTATGTTGGTTCTTCTACTTTGTGATCATGCTTTTAAACTTTTAGAACTTTAAAAATTTCTTTCATCAACATTTTGCAGTTTTCAGAATAACAGCCCTGTACATGTTTTGTTTTATTTACACCTAAAACTTTCATTTTCGAGAAATTTTAAATATTATGTTTTAATTCTGTTTTCCACATATTCGTTGCTAATATACATATACAATCTTTTTTGGTCCATCTTGTACCCATGGCTTTGCTGAACTCACTCATTAGTTCCAACAGTTTTTTTTGTGGATTTCTTGTGTTTTTTACATAGAACACTGTATCATTTGAAAATAGATTTCTTCCTTTACAAACTGTATGACTTTTATTTTCTTTATTTCCTTATTGTGCTGGCTAGAACTTTTACTGAAATGTATCACAGCGATAAAACAGATATACTCACCTTGGGGAGAAAGCATTCAGTCTTTCAACATTAAGTACGGTATTAGCTGCAATTATTTTTCTTATTTTTTCTTTTGATGTTTTGTTTCTTTATATTTGTTCCTTATCAAGTTGAAAAAGTTCTCCTCAGTTCTTAGTTTTCTGCAAATTTTTATAATGAATTGATGTTAAATATTGCCAAATATCTTTCTACAAAAATTTATACAATTATGTGATTTTACTCTGTTTATATGGTGGATTCTATTTTCAAATATTGAACCAGCCTAATATTTCTGGAATAAACCCTATTTGATTATGATATATAATAATTTTTGTATATTACTGAATTCCTAATACTATTATTTGGTTAATAATTTTGCATATATATTCATGAGCACTCTTCCTCTGTAGTTTTCATGTTTATACTGTGTTTGTCTGGTTTTGATGTGATGAAGATGCTGGTCTCATGAGATGATTTGGGATGGCTTGCATTCTCTATTTTCTAGATGAGATTTTTATATAATGACTATTAATTTTTCTTTAAATATTAGTAGACTTCCCCAGTGAAGCAATCTGTGCTTGACAACTTCTTTTTTTTTTTTGTTAAGTTCTTAAATTATGAAACCAATTTCCTTAATTGTTAAAGGGCTATTCAAGTTAATAGTTTCATATTGTGTCAATTGTGGTAGATGGTACTTTTTGAGGAACTGGACCATTTCAGCAAAAAGTTGTCAAATTTATGTTTTTTGAGATGTTTATATAATTCCCTAATTATCCTTTGGTTCTCTGCTGCATCTATACAGATATATTCTGTTTCATTCTTGATATTGATAATTTGTGTCTTTTTTTCTCTGTCAATCCAGCTACGGATATATTGATTTTATTGATCTTTTCAAAAAAACAGTTTTTTCATTCATTGTTGTCTCTCTTTTTTCCAATGTCCTTGAAATCTGTGATTATAAATATATTATATATATAATTCCCATCCTTCTGTGCATTTATTTTGCTCTATTTTTACTAGTTTCTTAAGGTGACAGTTTATAGATTTATTTTTTTTCTTTTTCTAATATAAGCTCTTAGTATTGTGTTAGCTGTGTTCCACAAATTTTGATATGGTGTATATTCCTTTATACTAAGTTCAATATATTTTTTACTTATCTTGTCGCTTCTTATATATATATATATTTAGAAATGTCCTTTTAGTTTCCCATTATGAATGTTTTCTGTTATCTTCCTGTTATTGATTTTTGTTTTGTTTTGTTTTTGCAGTACGCAGGCCTCTCACTGTTGTGGCCTCTCCCATTTCGGAGCACAGGTTCCAGACGTGCAGGCTCAGCGGCCATGGCTCATGGGTTTAGCCGCTCCACGGCATGTGGGATCTTCCAGGACCAGGGCACAAACCCATGTCCCCTGCATCGGCAGGTGGACTCTCAACCACTGCACCACCAGGAAAGCCCCTGTTATTGATTTATAGTTTGATTTTATTTTGTCAGAGAACAAACTTCAATTATTTAAATATGTTTTTTAATGTCTCAAGGTATATAGCTTATCCTGGTGAGCATTTATACTGCTAAAAATTAATGTATATTCTGCTATTGTTTGTTCTTTTATCCATTTCTCCTTTCACTTCTATTATTTTTTCCTTTACATATTTTTTGGCTCTATTATTTGGTGAATGCACATTTAGAATTGCTATGTTTTCTTGAAAGACTGAGCTTTTTATCACTGTGGAATGTCTCTCTGTGTCCATCTCTGGTAATTTCTTTTCTCTGAAGTCTACTTTACCAAAAATTTATATAACCAATTTCGCTTTCTTTTAATTGTATGGTGTATCATTTTTACCCCTTTTCTTTCTACCTGCATATATGGTTGTATTTGAAGTAAGCTTCTTGTAGATAGCATAGAATTGGGTCATTAACTTTTATCAATTTTTCCCATTCTGCGTCTCTTAATTGGTGTATTTACACACTTCACACTTAATGCAATTATTGATATTTTATGTATCATCTGACATTTTAATTTGTTTATTTTTTAATTTATTTTTCCTACATTCCTATTCATTACTTGAAATGATTTTTGATTTATCTGTACTGTTTTTGAGCATATTACCCGAAAGGAGAGAAAAAAGAGGGTGGGGCTGACAAATATTCAAACAAATAAGATCTTAGAAATTTCCCAAATTTGGCAAAAGGCATGCACTTGCACATTTTAAAAACCGAGAAAACCCCAAACAGGATAAACCTGAATAAATCCTAGCTAAGACACATCATAGTCTGACTTATGAAGAACAAAATCAAAGGAAAAATTCTAAAGCAGCAAGAGATGAATGACACCTTACCTGTAGGAGAAAGACAATTCTAATGACTACAGATTTCTCCTCAGAAAACATGAAGATCAGAAGTAAGTGGCACAACATTTTATTCCAAGAAAAGACATATCTGCTTACTCTTGTTTCTGGCTTACTGGCATTTTCAGTATCAAATCTGGGATATATGAGACCAAAAAAACTCCAGGAAACTCATCAGTACATTGTTCCTCAGATCCTGAGGTTCCTGGTAGTCCTGCCTTCTTCTTTCCATCCTTCAGATTATATATATATATATATATATATAATATATATATTATATATATATATATACCTATATATAATTTTATAATGTTCATGATTTTTACCTGTACTCACTGGGAGAAATAGGGGAAAATATGTCTTCTTCATCTTCCTGGAAGCAGAAGTCCAAAAGTAAATTTTCAAACTTTGCTTCAATGTTTTTATTTTATTCATGTTTGCCTTGTTGAGATAATTTCTTCACTGCTCAACAATATCTATACCTGTTCCATTCATCCCATATATTCCTTGCTTTTCTAGTATTTTTATTTATCAAATAGCTTTATTCTCTTATATATTAAATTTTTATCTTTCTAAATATTTTTCTCTCCAAGTTCAAAAAAATTTAGCTTCTCTATATCTTAGAATAAAAATAAATTATTCTTGCCTTCAATCATGGTCCTCCTCATAATACCCATATCCTTTATTATTGCAATGTAATTTCTATAAGCAGTACTCTATGATCACTGACCCAAGTGACTTGAGTTCCCGAACCAGATATGCCTTTGCTTAGTTAAGTACTCTCAGGCATGTCACATAATCTCTCCTCGATTTTCCTTCCTAACTGGTGAAACTGTTGAATATATATATATGTGTGTGTGTATGTGTGTGTGTGTGTGTGTGTGTGTTTTGATCTATTTTAGGATATGAATCTATGAAGCTTTTGATTTCATTGGCCATATTTTCAACTTGGAAATGTTCAAAGAGCAGAAAAAACACATTTGAGTTACTAAAACATAAAGCTTTTTCTTTCTTCTGCAGTCCCATTATCAATATGGCATAATGTTTTTATCTTATATTTAAGGTCCTGATATATTGTGTCTAGGGATACTCGAGGTACAAGTATAGGCCCACACAGGTGGCTGAAGAAACCACCTACAAATCAACACTTGTGTGTGACCCACTTGTTGCTGGGTTCCTCCTCCCACCAGTTACTGAAATGGCAACCCTGCTTCAGAAAGAAGTGCAGAATTTGATGCAGGAATATCTTCTTTCCACAGACCTGTTGTGTCAACATATGACGGGTGGGTGGCTTCTGGGGAGATAAAAAAGCTGTAGGAGGCTGAACCATGCATGGTCTGAGGCTCCAATTCTCCAGGCACATGCTGCTTTGTCCCAGTGGATTTTATTTACCAAAAATTAAAGTTAAAATTGTTAAGAACTTCAAAATGATCACAGAACATTATACTCAAGCATTACACTCAAACATTATACTCAGAAGAGCATGAGTCCCTGTATGATGGTACTAGACCTATGCCCTTGGACAGTACTACTCTCCTGATTATAAACTTTTACTAGCTCCCAGACTATGAAAAATAGTAATCTAAGAACTTTAGGGTGTCATTTAAGGTCTAAGTCCCAAATTCCTTAATGATTTTAGAAGGAAAGAAACACTGTGAAAAAAAGTCCACAAGGCTTGGGAAATAAATATGGAGGATAAGATAAAAGGAGAGTTCAAAGGCAATTTAAAGTTTTGATTCAGAGAAACTGGGGAGGTGATAGTGTCACTAAGGGATTTGAAGGTACCCAGTTTCTGGAGCTCTTTTCCTGGATATTAGAAAGAAGAGATGTGATAAGAACATTGAAGTATCAGTAAGACATCAAGTTTTATTAGGTGGCTTCAAAGATATATATATATATATATATATATATATATATATATATATATATTTCTAAGAGGTATTTGAGAAACATTGAGTATACTCAGAAGAGGAACATGTGTATGTCAGAGATATAAATTTAAGGATGCTGTGTAATTTCTTTAGAGAAAAGATTCATCAAACTTTTTCTAATTTATTTATTTTTTCACTTTTTTTATCAACCTTTTTTAATTCCAGAAAGATGGGTGCTCTGCAATTCATAAAGGTAAAAGCCACAGGATATTGCTCCATTATTATATTTGGTTATTCATTTAATTATGTTTTAGTCTTTGAAGTCACTAAGGTGTTTTACAAAGATATAATAGTTACGTGTGTTTTAAGATGTGGCTCACAAAATGCAGACCTAGTTGTTTGTCTGAAATATTAAAATATTTTTTTCCTCTTGGATGTAAAAGCCTAATGTATATCTCCATACTAAACTTTGAAATAAATTCTCAGCATATATTAATTCAGCACTTCAACAAAACCCTAGTATTAATGGACTCAGTGACCTCTAAATCACCATCTAGAACTCATAAGAAAGAAGTTAGAGAAAGAATGAGTCGGCAGTTAGCATATGACATCCATTAAGAAACCCAAGTTCTAGTCTTAGTTCTTTCATATATTTACTTTATGACCTAGGTAACACACTCCATTTTGAGCTTTACTTTTCCATAATTATTTTTTTTTGCAAAAATGAAACACTTTATATCATGTACAGTGGTCAGGAAGAAACGCATGGTAGAGCTTCCCTTTTACATTTCCTTCCATACCTCTTTTTCCAAGCGTAAGCCATTTCTTCTGGACTAAACTTGGCCCACTTGTGAATACTTCACTTCATCAGATGGAATGCCAAGTATTCTTTGCTGGATTGGTAGTCACATGTGTCTTGACCAAAATTATTGTATTAGGAAAGGAATAATTTCCGGGATTGGGGCAGATCTGGTACATCTCTCTCTGGTTGTCTAAATACACTCAACATAATGGCTCTGTTATTAATTTGTATAGGGAGTTTGTATTTTTTCTTTTCCTTTTTTTTTTTAGTAAAATACACATAACAGCTACCATCTTTACCTTATTTGAATACAGTTCAGTGGTGTTAAATACATTCATAATATGCTACCATTACAACCATTCATCTCCAGGATCCCTTTCATCTAGTAAAACTGAAACTCTATTCTCATTCAACAATAACTACCATTCTATCCTTCCCCAGAGCCCCTGAAAACCATCATACTACTTTCTGATGCTATGATTTTGAACACTAAGTGAAATCACACAATATTTGTTATTTTGTGACTGGCTTATTTTACTTAACAAATATTCTTTCATTTTGTAGCATATGTCAGATTTTAATTTTCTTTATAAGGATTAATAATATTCCGTTTTATGTAAATACCAGATTTTGCTATCATTCATCCATCTAAGAACACTTGATTTGCTTCCATCTTTTACTAATAAACTATGTTAACTATAATAAAATTAATGCTACTATAAACATGGATGTACAACTATCTCTCTTAAATTCTTTTTTCCAACTCTTTTAGGTACACAGAAGACAAACTGATGGATAATATTTTAATTATATTTTTAACTTTTTGAGAAATTGTCAGACAGTTTTCCATAGGAGCTATACCATTTTACATTCCAACTGACAGTGCCTAAGGGTTCCAATTTTTCCACATCCTCACCAACACTTGTTCTTTTTTTAATAGTAGTCATCCAAATCGTTTTGAGATAGTGTTTCATTGTGGACTTGATGTATATTCTTCTAATAATTAGTGATGTTGAGCATCTTTTTATGTATTTATTGGCTATGTGCATACCTTTTTAGAGAAATGCCTATACAAGTGTTGTGGTGTTCGTTTTTATGTTGTTGAGGAGTTCTCTGTATATTCTGGATATTAATCCCTTATCATATATATGACTTGCAAATATTTTCTCCAACATTTTGGGCTGCCTTAATATTCTATTGAAAATATTTTTTGGTGTACAATCTAAAAACTAAGTCTAGGAAAGGATAAAGAAGTTGTGGTAAATATATACAATGAAATCTTAACCATAAAAAAGGATGAACTAATGTCATTTGCAGCAACATGGATGGATCTAGAGATTGTCATACTGAGTGAAGTATGTCAGTCAGAGAAAGACAAATATGATATGATATTGCTTATATGTGGAAACTAAAACAAATGGTAAAAATGAACTAATTTACAAAACAGAAATAGAGTCACAGATGTAGCAAAGGAACTTATGGTTAACAGGGGAGAAAGTGGGGAGGGGCAGAGGGATAACCTGGGAGACTGGGACTGACAAATACACACTACTATATATAAAATAGTTAACTAATAAGGACCTACTGTAGAGCACAGGGAACTCTTCTCAGTACTATGAAATGACCTATAAGGGAAAATAATCTAAAAATGAGTGGATACATGTATACAGAAAAATAAAATAAAAAACTAAAATAAAACTCATTACATTGTAAAAAAAAGTCTAATTTTATTTATTTATTTATTTAGTGCTTGTATCTTTGGGGTCCTATTCAAGAAATCATTGCCAAATCCAATGTTATAAACATTTTCCCTATGTTTTCTCCTGACAATTTTATAGTTTTTGTTCTTTTATCTAGGTCTTTATTTACTTATTGTTTTTGGAATTTTATTTTATTTTATTTTTATACAGCAGGTTCTTATTAGTTATTGATTTAATACACATTAGTGTATATATGTCAATCTCAATCTGCCAATTCATCACACCCCCACCCCCACCCCCCCGCCACTTTCCCCCCTTGGTGTCAATATGTTTGTTCTCTACATATGTCTCTCAATTTCTACATTGCACACTGTTTCATCTGTACCATTTTTCTAGGTTCCACATATATGCGTTATTATAAAATACTTGTTTTCTCTTTCTCACTTACTTAACTCTGTATGACAGTCTCTAGATTCGTCCACATCTCTACAAATGACCCAATCTCTTTCCTTTTTATGTCTGAGTAATATTCCATTGTAGATATGTACCACATCTTCTTTATCCATTTGTCTGCCAAAGGGCATTTAGGTTGCTTCCATGACCTGGCTATTGTAAATAGTGCTGCAATGAACACTGGGGTGCATGTGTCATTTTGAACTATGGTTTTCTCTGGGTATATGCCCAGTAGTGGGATTGCTGGGTCATATGGTAATTCTATTTTTAGGTTTTAAGGAACCTCCATACTGTTCTCCATAGTGGCTGTATCAATTTACATTCCCACCAACAGTGCAAGAGGGTACCCATTTCTCCACATCCTCTCCAGCATTTGTTGTTTGTAGATTTTCTGATGTTGCCCATTCTAACTGGTGTGAGGTGATACCTCATTGTAGTTTTGATTTGCATTTCTCTAATAATTAGTGATGTTGAGCAGCTTTTCATGTCCTTCTTGGCCATCTGTATGTCATCTTTGAAGAAATATTTGTTTAGGCCTTCTGCCCATTTTTAGATTGGATTGTTTGTTTTTTAATATTGAGCTGCATGAGCTGTTTATATATTTTGGAGATTAATCCTTTGTCCGTTGATTCATTTGCAAATAGTTTCTCGCATTCTGAGGGTTGTCTTTCAGTCTTGTTTATGGTTTCCTTTGCTGTGCAAAAGCTTTTAAGTTTCACTAGGCCCCATTTGTTTATTTTTGTTTTTACTCCCATCACTCTAGGAGGTGGATCAAAAAAGATCTTGCTGTGATTTATGTCAAAGAGTGTTCTTCCTATGATTTCCTCTAAGAGTTTTATAGTCTCCAGTTTTATATTTAGGTCTCTAAGCCATTTTGAGTTTATTTTTGTGTATGCTGTTAGGGAGTGTTCTAATTTTGTTCTTTTACATGTGACTGTCCAGTTTTTCCAGCACTAATTATTGAAGAGACTGTCCTTTCTCCATTGTATATCATTGCCTCCTTTGTCATAGATTATTTGACCCTAGTTGTATCGGTTTATCTCTGGGCTTTCTATCCTGTTCCATTGATATATATTTCCGGTTTTGTGCCAGTACCATATTGTCTTCATTACTCTAGCTTTGTAATATAGTTTGAAGTCAGGGAGTTTGATTCCACCAGCTCCATTTCTTTCCCTCCATACTGCTTTAGCTATTTGGGGTCTTTTGTGTCTCCAATCAAATTTTAAGATTTTTTTGTTCTAGTTCTGTAAAAAATGTCATTGGTAATTTTTTAGGGATTGCATTGAATCTGTAGATTGCTTTGGGTAGTATAGTCATATTCACAATATTGATTCTTCCAATCCAAGAACATGGTATATCTCTCCATCTGTTTTATTATTTTTAATTTCTTTCATCAGTGTCTTATAGTTTTCTGCATACAGGTGTTTTGTCTCCCTAGGTAGGTTTATTCCTAGGTATATTATTCTTTTTGTTGCAATGGTAAATGGGAGTGTTTCCTTAATTTCTATTTCAGATTTTTCATCATTAGTGTATAGGAATGCAAGAGATTTCTGTGCATTAATATTGAATCCTGAAACTTTACCAAATTCATTGATTAGCTCTAGTAGTTTTCTGGTGACTTTTTTAGGATTCTCTATGTATAATATCATGTCATCTGCAAACAGTGACAGTTTTACTTCTTCTTTTCCAATTTGTATTTCTTTTATTTCTTTTTCTTCTCTCATTGCCATGGTTAGGACTTCCAAAACTATCTTGAATAATAGTGGTGAGAGTGGATATCCTTGTCTCATTCCTGATCTTTGAGGAAATGCTTTCAGTTTTTCACCACTGAGAATGATGTTTGCTATGGGTTTGTCATATATGACATTTATTATGTTGAGGCAGGTTCCCTCTAGGCCCAAATTCTGGAGAGTTATCATAAATGGGTGTTGAATTTTGTCAGAACTTTTCCTGCATCTATTGAGATGATCATATGGTTTTTATTTTTCAATTTGTTAATATGGTGTATCACATTGTTTGATTTGCATATATTGAAGAATCATTGCATCCCTGGGATAAATCCCACTTGATCATGTTGTATGATCCTTTTCATGTGTTGTTGGATTCTGTTTACTAGTATTTTGTTGAGGATTTTTGCATGTATATTCATCAGAGATATTGGTCTGTAATTTTCTTTTTTTGTAGTATCTTTGTTTGTTTTTGGTATCAGGGTGATTTTGGCCTCATAGAATGAGTTTGGGGATGTTTTTTCCTCTGCAATATTTTGGAAGAGTTTGAGAAGGATGGGTGTTAGCTCTTCTCTAAATGTTTGGTAGAATTCACCTGGGAAGCCATCTGGTCCTGGACTTTTGTTTGTTGGAATTTTTTTTTTTTTTTTTGCGTTACGCAGTCCTCTCACTGTTGTGGTCTCTCCCGTTGCGGAGCACAGGCTCCGGACGCGCAGGCTCAGCGGCCATGGCTCACAGGCCCAGCCACTCCATGGCATGTGGGATCTTCCTGGACCAGGGCACGAACCCGTGTCCCCTGCATTGGCAGGCAGACTCTCAACCACTGCACCACCATGGAAGCCCTGTTGGAAGATTTTTAATCACAGTTTCAATTTCATTACTTGTGATAGGTATTTTCATATTTTCTATTTCTTCCTGGTTCAGTCTTGGAAGGTGATACCTTTCTGAGTATTTGTCCATTTCTTCCAGGTTGTCCATTTTATTGGCATAGTATTGCTTGTAGTAGTCTCTTAGGATGCTTTGTATTTCTGCGGTGTCTGTTGTAACTTCTCCTTTTTTATTTCTAATTTTACTGATTTGAGTCCTCTCCCTCTTTTTTTTTGATGAGTTTGGTTAATGGTTTATCAATTTTGTTTTATCTTCTCAAAGAACCAGCTTTTAGTTTTATTGATCTTTGCTATTGTTTTCTTTGTTTCTATTTCATTTATTTCTCCTCTGAACTTTATGATTTCTTTCTTTCTGCTAACTTTGGGTTTTGTTTGTTCTTCTTTCTCTAGTTCCTTTAGGTGTAATATTAGATTGTTTATTTGAGATATTTCATGTTTCTTAAGGTAGGCTTGTATTGCTATAATCTTCCCTCTTATAAGTGATTTGCTGCATCCCATAGGTTTTACATTGTCGTGTTTTCATTGTCATTTGTCTGTAGGTATTTTTTGATTTCCTCTGTGATTTCTTTAGTGATCTCTTGGTTATTTAGTAATGTATTGTTAAGCCTCCTTGTGTTTGTGTTTTTTACATTTTGTTCCCTGTAATTGATTTCTAATCTCATAGCATTATGGTCAGAAAAGATTCTTGATATGATTTCAATTTTCTTAAATTGACTGAGGCTTGATTTGTGACTCAAGATATGATCTATACTGGAGAATGTTCCATACACAGTTGAGAAGAAAGTGTAACCTGCTGTTTTTGGATGGAATGTCCTATAAATACCAATTAAATCTGTCTGTTCTATTGTGTAATTCAAAGCTTTTGTTTACTTATTAATTTTGTTTGGATGATCTGTCCATTGGTGTAAGTGAGGTGTTAATGTTCCCCACTATTTTTGTGTTACTGTTGATTTCCTCTTTTACAGATGTTAACAGTTGCCTTATGTATTGAGGTGCTCCTATGTTGGGTGCATAAATATTTACAATTGTTATATCTTCTTTTTGGATTGATCTTTTGATCATTATGTAGTTTTCTTCCTTGTCTTTTGTAGCATTCTTTATTTTAAAGTCTTTTTTATCTGATAGTAGTATTGCTACTCCAGCTTCCTTTTGATTTCCATTTGCATGGAATATCTTTTTCTATCCCCTCACTTTCAGTCAGTATGTGTCCTTTGGTCTGAAGTGGGTCTCTTGTAGACAGCATATATAAAGGTCTTGTTTTTGTATTAATTCAGTTAGCCTGTGTCTTTTGGTTGGAGCATTTATTCCATTCACTTTTAAGGTAATTATCGATATGCATGTTCCTATTACCATTTTCTTAATTGTTTTGGGTTTGTTTTTGTAGGTCATTTTCTCTTGTTTTTCCCACTTAGAGAAGTTCCTTTAGCATTTGTTGTAGTGCTCATTTGGTGGGGCTGAATTCTCTTCACTTTTCCTTGTCTGTAAAGCTTTTGATTTCTCCATTGAATCTGAAGGAGATCCTTTCCATGTAGAGTAATCTTGGTTGCAGATTCTTCCTTTCCATCACTTTAAATATATCATGCCACTCCCTTCTGGCCTTCAGAGTTTCTTCTGAAAAATCAGCTGATAACCTTATGGAAATCCTGTTGTATGTTATTTGTTGCCTTTCCCTTGCTTCATTTAATATATATATATATATGAATTTAATTTTTAGGTTTTTTTAAAATATGTATTTCAGTGTGTTTCTCCTTGGGTTTATCCTGTAATGGACTCTCTGCACTTCCTGGACTTGGGAGATTATTTCCTTTCCCATGTTAGGGAAGTTTTTGACTATCATCTCTTCAAATATTTTCTCAGATACTGTCTCTGTCTCTTCTTCTTTTTGGACCCATATAATTCGAAAGTGGTTGTATTTACTCTTCTCCCAGAGGTGTCTTAGTCTGTCTTCATTTCTTTTCATTCTTTTTTCTTTATTCTGTTCTGCAGCAGTGAATTCCACCATTCTGTCTTTCAGGTCGCTTATCCGTTCTTCTGCCTCAGTTATTCTGCTATTGATTCTTTCTAGTGTATTTTTCATTTCAATTATTTTATTGTTCATCTCTGTTTTTTCTTTAATTCTTCTAGGTCTTTGTTAATCATTTCCTGCATCTTCTTGATCTTTGCTTCCATTCTTTTTCTGAGGTCCTGGATCATCTTCACTATCATTATTCTGAAATCTTGTTCTGCAAGATTGCCTATCTCCACTTCATTTAGTTGTTTTTCTGGAGTTTTATCTTGTTCCTTCATCTGGTACATAGCCTCCTGCCTTTTCATCTTGTCTATCTTTCGGCAAATGTGATTTTTGTTCCACAGGCTGCAGGATTGTATTTCTTCTTGCTTCTGCTGTCTTCCCTCTGGTGGATGGGGCTGTCTAAGAGGCTTGTGTAAGTCTCCTGACTGGAGGGACTTCTGGTGGGCAGAGCTGGCTGTTGCTCTGTTTGACAGAGCTCAGTAAAAGTTTAATCTGCTTGTCTGATGATGGATGGGTCTGGGTACCCTCCCTGTTGGTTCTTTGACCTGAGGTGACCCAACACTGGGGCCTACTCGGGCTCTTTGTTGTGGCTAATGGTGGACTCTGGGAGGGCTCACGCCAAGATGTACTTCCCAGAACTTCTGCTGCCAGTGTCCTTGTCCTCACAGTGAAACATAGTCACCGCCTACCTCTGCAGGAGACCCTCCAACACTAGCAGGTAGGTCTGTTTCATTCTTCTATGGGGTCACTGCTCCTTCCCCTGGGTCCCAATATGTACTGTACTTTGTGTGTGCCCTCCAAGAGTGGAGTCTCTGTTTCCCCCATTCCTGTTGAAGTCCTGTAATCAAATCCCACTAGGTTTCAATGTCTGATTTTCTAGGAATTACTCCTCCCGTTGCTGGATCCCCAGGTTGGGAAGCCTGAAGTGGGGCTCAGAACCTTCACTCCAGTGGGTGGACTTCTGTAGTATAAGTGTTCTCTAGTTTGTGAGCCACCCACCCAGCAGTTATGGGATTTGATTTTATTGTGATTGCACCCTTTCTACTGTCTCATTGTGGCTGCTCCTTTGTCTTTAGTTGTGGGGTATTTTTTTGGTGAGTTCCAGTGTCTTCCTGTCAAAGATGGTTCAGCAGTTAGTTGTGAGTCTGGTGCTCTCACAAGAGGGAGTGAGAGCATGTCCTTCTACTCTGCCGTCTTGAACCAATCTCCCTATGTCTTTAATATAACTGCTCTGTCTAGAACTTCCAGTATTATGTTGAGCAGATGTGGCAAACTCAGACATTCTTGTCTTATTCCTGATCTTACAGGGAAAGCTTTCAGTCTTTCACCATTGAATATAATGTTAACAGTGTGTTTTTTCAATATGGTTTTTATTATGTTAAGGTTGTTTTCTTCTATTCTTAGTTTGTTTGAGTGTTTTTATCATGGAACGGTGTTTAATTTTGTCAAATGCTTTTTCTGCATGAATTGAGGTGATCTGTGATTTTTCCCATGTATTCTATTAATGTGGTATATTACATTGACTTATTTTCATATGTTGAACCATTCTTGCATTCCAGGAATAAATCCCACTTGGTCATGGAGTGTAATCTTTTTAATATGTTAATGAATTCAGTTTGCTAGTATTTTGTTGAGTATTTTTGTATTAATATTTATATGGGATTATTGGCCTGTAGTTTTCTTTCCTTGTTGTGTCTTTGGTTTTCGTTTCAGGTCCTTAATTCTTAACCAAAGCCCAAACCATAACCTGGCAAGAGTATTGATCTTCATAGTAAGCATCTTTATAGTAACAATACCAATGCAAAATAAAATATAAACTTTAAAAAGTAACTGTAGCAATTTTTCTTATGTATAGAATATTAAATATATTTGTAATTAATTAAGCAAATAAAATTTTTCTTAAGAAATAACAAGCATTGCCTAGCACCTGGAGAAAGGGAAACACTGTGCACTGTTGGTGGGAATGTAAATTGGTATAGCCACTACGGAAAATAGTATGAAGTTTCTTCAAAAATTAAAAATAGAACTACCACATATTGCACAATTCCACTTCTGGATATTTTTCTGAAGAAAACAAAAAGACTAAATCAACATGATACCTGCACCTAATGTTCATTGCAGCTTTATTTACAATAACCAAGCTATGGAAACAACCTAAGTGTCCATCAATAGATAAAGGGATAAGGAAAATGTGGTAAATGCATATATAATGAACTATTATTCAGCCATAAAAAAATAAAATCTTGCCGTTTGTAACAATGTGGATGGACTTTTAAGGCATTATGCTAAGTGAAAGTAGTCACAGAGAAAAATAAATATCATATTAAGACAGTTATATGTGAGACCTTTAAAAAAACACCTCAGAGATACAGGGAACCAATTGTAGGTTGTTGGAGGCAAGGGGTGGAGTGTGAGCAAGATGAATGAAAATGGTCAAAAGGTACAAATTTCAGTTATAAAATAAATATTCATGGGTATGTAATATATAGCATGGTGACTATAGTTAATAATACGCTATTTCTTATTTGAAAGTTGCTGAGTGTAAATATTAAAAGTTCTCATCACAAGAAAAAACTGTGTAACTATGTATGGTAAAGATGTTAACATGACTTACTATGGTGTTCATTTTGCAACATATACATATATTGAGTCATTGTGTCATACATCTGAAACTAATGTAATGTTATATGTCAGTTATACCTTAATAAAAATAAATGAAACATTGATTTTAATGTAAACTAATACAATATTAATATTGATCTATTCATTCTATCATTACATAGTATTTTTTGAGAGCCTTCCTTTTGCCAGGCTCTGTTTTGAGATACAATGCTGATAAAGATAAACCTGGAACATTTCTTCAAGGCACTTAAATTGTAATATGGAAAGTAGGCCAAAAATCTCAGAAACAAATCAAAGTATTTTAATTTGGAATAAGAATAATGAAGGAAACAAACAGAATGTAGATAGAGCATAGATAATACAAAAATCTTTAGATGGAGTAGCTGGGAAAATTTATTTGGATTGTTTTGTATGGGAGCAAAATTTTTCACTTCAAAATGCTTCTCTTTAGTATGAAGATTAATTTAGACTAATTATTTTTAAGAAACAGAAGACTCAGGAATATTTTCTTGTTATCTCTCCCTTAACTGCCTAAATTAATTTAGGTAAAAGGCCTATTCTGGAATAGAGCTATCACTGGAGATATCTGCAAAGAATATGGGTTAGGTGTGGTGTGGGAAAATTGGTAGGGCCTATAGATCAGAATCTACTCTGTGTTCCATCTTCTTTGCATGGCTCAGCAAACATTTGTTTACCAAACATTTGCTTTTCAAGTTCCATGTAAATTATCTTCCTCCCCTTTGAAGTCCCAAACCACTACCCCCAACATCCTCTTTTGTCTTTAGCTGAAAATGGTAATTAAGTTGAAGGCTCTGGTCATTTTAGGAGGTTATTTTTCCTGGATCTATCCCATGTATACACATTATTAAATTTTGATTTTCTCCTGTTAGCCTGTCTCAAATCAATTTAATTGGTAGACCAGCCTGAAGAAACTAGAATGGTAGAGAATAATTCCTTCCTCCTCAAAAGTTGATATTTAAAGTGAGACCGAACTAGTCAAAATTATTTTATTTGTTTATTTTTGGCTCTGTTGGGTCTTCGTTGCTATGTGTGGACTTTCTCTAGTTGTGGAGAGCAGGGCTACTCTTCTTTGTGGTGTGTAGGCTTCTCATTGTGGTGGCTTCTCTTGCTTCAGAGCACAGGCTCTAGGTTCGCAGGCTTCAGTGGTTGTGGCTCGTGGGTTTGGTTGCTCCATGGCATGTGGGGTCTTCCCGGACCAGGGCTCAAACCCATGTCCCATGCATTGGCAGGCCGATTCTTAACCACTGCACCACGAGGGAAGCCCCTACAATTGCATTTAAATAGATTTCCTAACACTATATCTGGAGAAAGGGAGAGGAGCAAAGTGGCATTTCTTTGTCATAGCCTGGCTTGTTTTTATAAAGTAATTTGAAGCACACTCTACAAATAATATTTTTGGAGTGTTTGCAAACAATGTAAAATAAGCTAATCTGCACAACCCAGTAGGAATTAACACAGTGACTCAAGTGTTTTAAATAAATTAAAAAAATGATTTGGGATTTTAGTTCATGTTCCAGAGTCCTATGTGTACAGTTTGTTGAGTCTGAAATTGTACTTAGTAAAGGTTTCTTATTTATATTAGGATGTATTTGGTAGCATGTTTTTAAACTTAAATCTTACATTGAAAGATATGGCATTAGCTGCTTCATTAATACTAAATGATTGATTTACGAACTATTACATCAATATGTTCATTTACCTTCAAATGCAAGTAAGCATTTAATGTTTTCAACATGAACTTTATATTCAATAATTAGTCCATATATTTTGACCTTTAGATATATTTAAATTTGAAGATAAATTATATCATTAGCCTATATGAAGATGATTTTAATTTCTAAATCAAATTACTGGTTTATTCAACTTATGGCTCAACTTAGGAAACGTTTTATTAATCAAGATGGCTACTGATAACTTCTCTGGTGGAAATTCTGTATATTGTTTCATTGAGGAAATATTTTATTAAGATATGTAAAATTCTATTATTTCTGTTATTCTGTGGAAATAGTGAGATAGATAATGGAGGGTACATCAGAAATCCTGGGGAACACAGGTAAGCTCTTTCTCTCTAATCACCCTATAATGATGATAATAAATTACAGTGTTCATCATCATCCACACAGAGACAATAAAAAATACATAATTAATGACTTATTATTTAAATGCTTTCTAAATTCAAGCAATAGAGAAAGCAGTCTTGGTGCATTATCCGACTTAATTTGGATAAATACAACAATTCCATGTAGTAAGCAATACTATCAATCCCATTTTATATGAGGAAATTTATGCTTAAAATCTAAATAATTTACCACAGGTATCAAAGCAAATACAATGTGGAGTGGGAATTAATCCTAGGTCCTTGTTATGTCACCTCAAACCATAGCATCAGTGATTCCCAAACCTGGGAAATCATAAATAAAATTCCTGGGAAAATTTATAAGATTAGATTCCAAAGTCCATGCTAAACTGAAACCTGAATATTGGATGTATATTAGATTACATTATTGGCTTAATGCTAATTTTCTTAGGTATGATAATCATACTATGGTTATATAGGAGACCACATTTATTCTTAAGAGCTGTATAATAAAGTATTTAGGGTAAAATGTCATAAGTCTAATATGTTTTCAAATACTTCAGCAAAATATAAACAGAAAATGTGTGTGTTTGCATGTGTATGTGGAAGCAGAAAGAAAGAAATGGAAGGAGAGCAAGAGAGATAGAGGGAGGAGGGAAAGACAGAGAGAGAGAAATCAAATATAGCAAAATGCTAAAAAATGATGAATCTAGTTGACAGCTATATGATGTTCATCGTAACATTATTTCTACTTTGCATGAATTTATTTTGTATTCAGGATAAAAATTTCTGCAGTGGGAGCCTCAAAATGTAAATCTGATGAGTTTTAGGCTATATCATCTATGATCTATATCATCACTTATACATAACCTCCATTACACATGTCTTAGAACTTGCATATGTACACAGATGTTCATATCCATATAAAGAAAAGACAAAATCATATCTCCTGGAAGAGGAAATGGAGAATGAGGGAAGAGACAGAAAATAAGAATGAGAGTGGCCATCAAGGGAAGGATAATGGGTGGTGAGATAGGTGAATTAATGTTGGTAGTTATAAAAGAGAATAGGTGACCAGAAAGCCAACCAAATATGTCAGAAGATGGAAATATATTATGAAGACAAAATTTTAAAAATATGAAAGAAGACCTCAAGAAGAAAATATTCTAACAAGCATTGGATTAGGCAGCAGTAGAACAAGTCAGGAGGGGTGGATTTAATCTCAGGCAAAGATCTGGATGTAGAGTTTTGTTGGGAAATATAATTAAAAGCAAAATCCCCCAACTCAAGAAACTCTCCCTGCAAAGAGAGTGGAGAAAGAAAATACTTTTATTATTGAATATGCATTAAACCAGAAAGTAATGTGTACCACAGGAATTCAAAATGCAAAAACATAAAGGAATCTCACTCCCTTGTATAGCTAAGTAGATACAATCTATTTATATACATATTTTCAAAATTCAAGTTCACAAGTAAGAGCACTTAGCAACCTCTTTCACACATAGTTCATTCTAAGTTTACCTAGTAAATGTGGTGATCATCTGTGTTAACTTATGTGCTCTATTCAGAGGAAAAACAAATTTCTGATATTTTTACGATAAGAGGTAGTTTGTAAATTGGAACAAGGCATCCACAAAAGTTAGGCTTTTACCCTCCCACAGGAAATGGGAGATAAGGGAGATATCTAACTAGATGTTTGAATTTCGAAAAGATGGCTCTCAAGGTATTTGCCTTTTAAAAACTGATAAATCATTTCAAAGTTTTCTAAAAAGGGAGGTGAGAAAAATCACTACCCTCATTTTCAAAAGGGAGAATTAAGCCTCTTATTTTCTAATTTGAATATGTCCTTATAGTATGAGGATATTATTAATAATATTAATTATAATTATACTCTTATTTATTATTATAAGCATTATAAAATACAAACTACCACTTGCCAACCACCTGCTAAGTGCAGGAAAAAAAAGGCAAATACTATGTAAATATTATTCTATTTACTCCTTACAACCCGATGAGATAAGTGCTATTATTATCCTCACCAAACAGGGGAGAAAACTGTTGTGCAAAGATTCTAAGTGGCTTACCAGAATTCAAACAGCTACAAAATTGAGAAGCTAGATTTATGAAACAAGTCTTTTCTTGTTCCAAAGTTCTTAAAATTTCTACTACAAAACATCCCAAAAAGTTAAACGCAAAACTTTCAATGTCTGACTTGATAGAAAGTGAAATGTTGACCTCGAGCAATTGCTCATTAGAGGCAGAACTGGAGCTTGGGTGCTTGAGTTAGGGTTAAGTGTCCCCAGATAGAAAGGCTAGAGGGCTGTGTGAACAGGAAGCCGAGCAGGTCTTTACACAATCAAATAATTTGCACATATAAATCCTAGCTGTAGTATAATAACAGTCAAAGGTGGGGGGTCTTTCCTGTTAATTAATTCAGGAAGAAAATACCAACTGCAAAGAATGCAGCTAAATACCCTGTATAATTTACAATAAGGAGAAAGATAAGACTATATTGAAATCTAAAAATGGACAGGAGACCTGGTCTGTTAGGTTATTTTGCATTAAAGGTAATATATATTTCTTTATCTTATTATAAAAATAATTCATGATTAACACGGAATGTTTGAAATATACGGAAAATCACTCTAATCCCGTATTTAAATATAATTCATGTTAACATTGTGGTGCATGCCTTCCAAATATTTTTGTTCTTTTTACTGAACTCTAATGCACTTGTTTGAAAAATTCTTTCTATGAGAGATAACAAGTCTGTGAAGCTGCGTGATTTGGAGGCCAGTGTTCCATCATTAAGGCTGTGACACCCCTGCCCATTTGGCTCAATGCCTCTCAGAACCAGCCTTTGTTTGCCTAATAATGATCATAAAAATCACTTCCCATGAAGTGGCTGACCTACCAAAGCTTGTCACGATTTACAGACCTCATCAGCATTGCCTAGGGAATTTGACAATTGGAACATCAGAGTATTTTTAATCAACAAGACCAAATTGCAAAATCCTCTTCTAATAATTTGTGCAAGCCATCATGGAAATAGATATAAGCAATTCCTTCAGCCACTTCAGGGCTATAAAAGGGACCTAATCCTTTAGACCAGCAAATCCTAATGGGCTTCTGTAAAGATTGGCTTCAATAGACACCCTTGAAGAAAAAAGACATTTTTACAAAGAAACTAGTAAATTCTATAAAAGAGATGAAAGAAGCATGGGGAAATTACTTGAATTCAGCCAAATTCCATTAGCTATTTTTGGATAGAAATTAAACAAAAATGACCAAGTTGGATCAAAACAAGATGTGAAACAACAGACCTCCTAAAGGTATTATGTGAGTTGTGGAAAGATCTCAACATCCAACAATGTCAAAGGATAAAATCTTTGTAGTTCAAGATCAAGATAAACCAAGAAATTATGGTGACACAACTGGAGATAAGATTTGAAGTAGTGGAAAATCCTTATGAAAGAACAAAAAGTAATCCTGCTAAATATTTATGTAGTATTTTATAATTTTCAAAATATTTTTATGCACATTATTTTATTTAATACTTAGTAGATTTTATTAGTGTTATTTCAAAATCACTGAGGCTTACAGAATAGAAGTAGCATAATCAAGGAGAGTTAGGATTTGAACTTAAATCAATCTAACTACCATGCCTTGATTCTGGACCACTGTGCTATATGGGTCCCATATTAACTTAAATCAGCCATGTTCGAAATCTATTACTAAGAATCCTTTTAATTATTTCATTTACTCTCATAGTTCATTTATTTTGAAATATTTTACTTAAAAACTTTGCATTCATTTCTTTTTTATTTTAATTTTTTAACATCTTTAATGGACAATATTTGCTTTACAATGTTGCCTTAGTTTCTGCTTTATAACAAAGTGAATCAGTTATACATATACATATGTTCCCATATCTCTTCCC
This sequence comes from Delphinapterus leucas, assembly GCF_059928025.1. Taxonomy (NCBI): domain Eukaryota; kingdom Metazoa; phylum Chordata; class Mammalia; order Artiodactyla; family Monodontidae; genus Delphinapterus; species Delphinapterus leucas. Next base: position 62,570,863 of record NC_143150.1, on the reverse strand, counting down.
TCTTGTGTCTCCCTCCCTCCCACCCTCCCTATCCCACCCCTGTAGGTGGTCACAAGGCACCGAGCTGATCACCCTGTGCTATGCAGCTGCTTTCCCCTAGCTATCTATTTTACGTTCGGTAGTACATATATGCCACTCTCTCACTTTCTCCCAGCTTACCTTTCCCCTTCCCCGTATCCCCAAGTCCATTCTCTAGTAAGTCTGTGTCTTTATTCCTGTCTTGCCCCTAGGTTCCTCAGGACCTTTTTTTTTCTCTTTCTGACTTACTTCACTCTGTATAACAGACTGTATGTCAATCCAACTTACTACAATTAACTCAATTTCATTTCTTATTATGGCTGAGAAATATTCCATTGTATACACGTGCCACATCTTCTTTATCCATTCATGTGTTAATGGACACTTAGGTTGCTTCCATGACCTGGCTATTGTAAAAAGAGCTGCAATGAATATTTTGGTATTTGACTCTTTTTGAATTATCGTTTTCTCAGGGTTTATGCCCAGTAATGGGATTGCTGGGTCATATGGTAGCTGTATTTTTAGTATTTTTAAGGAACCTCTATACCGTTCTCCATAGTGGCTGTATCAATTTACTTTCCCACCAACAGTGAAAGAGGGTTCCCTTTCCTCCACACCCTCTCCAGCATTCATTTTTTGTAGATTTTTTGATGATGGCCATTCTGACTGGTGTGAGATGATATCTCATTGTAGTTTTGATTTGCATTTCTCTAATGATGAATGATGCTGAACATTCTTTCATGTGTTTGTTGGCAACTTGTATATCTTCTTTGGAGAAATGTCTACTTAGGTCTTCTGACCATTTTTGGATTGGGTTGTTTGTTTTTTTGATATTGAGCTGCATGAGCTGCTTATAAATTTTGGAGATTAATCCTTTGTCAGTTGCTTCATTTGCAAATATTTTCTCCGATTCTGAGCATTGTCTTTAGGTCTTGTTTATGGTTTCCTTTGCTGTGCAAAAGCTTTTAAGTTTCATTAGGTCACATTTGTTTATTTTTGTTTCCATTTTTCTAGGAGGTGGGTCACAGTGGATCTTGCTGTGATTTATGTCATAGAGTGTTATGCCTATGTTTTGCTCTAAGAGTTTGACAGCTTCTGGCCTTAAATTTAGGTCTTTAATCCATTTTGAGTATATTTTTGTGTATAGTGTTAGGGAGTGTTCTCATTTCATTCTTTTTTTTTTTTTTTTGCGGTACATGGGCCTCTCACTGTTTCACTGTTGTGGCCTCTCCCATTGCAGAGCACAGGCTCCGGATGTGCAGGCTCAATGACCATGGCTCACTGGCCTAGCCGCTCCTCGGCATGTGGGATCTTCCCAGACTGGGGCACAAACCCGTGTCCCCTGCATCGGCAGGTGGACTCTCAACAACTGCACAACCAGGGAAGTCCCTCATTTCATTCATTTACATGTATCTGTCCAGTTTTCCCAGCGCCACTTATTGAAGATGCTGTCTTTTCTCCACTGTATATTCTTGCCTCTTTTATCAAAGATATGGTGACCATATGTGTGTGGGTTTATCTCTGGGCTTTCTATTCCGTTCCATTGATTTATGTTTTTGTTTTTTTGTCAGTACCATACTGCCTTGATGACTGTAGCTTTGTAGTATAGTCTGAAGTCAGGGAGCTTCATTCCTCCAGCTCTGTTTTCTTTCTCGAGATTGCTTTGTCTATACAGGGTCTTCTGTGTTCCCATAGAAATTGTGAAATTTTTTGTTCCAGTTCTGTGAAAAATGACATTGGTAGTTTGATAGGGGTTGCATTGAATCTGTAGATTGCTTTGGGTAGTATAGTCATTTTCACAATATTGATCCTTCGAATCCAAGAACACGGTATATCTCTCCATCTGTTTGTACCATCTTTAATTTCTTTCATCAGTGTCTTATAATTTTCTGCATATAGTTCTTTTGTCTGCTTAGGCAGGTTTATTCCTAGGTATTTTTTTCTTGCAATGGTAATTGTGAGTGTTTCCTTAATTTCTCTTTCATAATTTTCATCATTAGTGTATAGGAATGCAAGAGATTTCTGTGCATTAATTTTGTATCCTACTACTTTACCAAATTCATTGTTTAGCTCTAGTAATTTGTGGTAGCATTTTTAGGATTCTCTCTGTAGAGTATCATGTCATCTGCAAACAGTGACAGCTTTACTTCTTCTTTTCTGATATGGATTCCTTTATTTCTTTTTCTTCTCTGATTGCTGTGGCTAAAACTTCCAAAACATGTTGAATAATAGAGGTGAAAGCAAGCATCTTTTTGTTGTTCCTGATCTTAGTGGAAATTGTTTCAATTTTTCACCATTGAGAATGATGTTGCCTGTGGGTTTGTCATATATGGCCTCTATTATGTTGAGGTAAGTTCACTCTATGCTTACTTTCTGGTGGGTTTTTATCATAAATGAGTGTTGAGTTTTGTTGAAAGCTTATTCTACATCTATTGAGATGATCATATGGTTTTTATCCTTCAGTTTTTTTATATGGTGTATCACATTGATTGATTTGCATATTTCAATGAATCCTTGCATTCCTGTGATAAACCCCACTTGATCATGGTGTATGATACATTTAATGTGCTGTTGGATTCTGTTTGCTAGTATTTCTTTGAGAATTTTTGCAGCTGTGTTCTTCAGTGATATTGGCCTGTAGTTTTCTTTTATTTTGACATGTTTGTCTGATTTTGGTATCAGGGTGATGGTGGTCTGGCAGAATGAGGTTGGTTGTGTTCCTCCCTCTGGTATATTTCACAAGAGTTTGAGAAGGATAGGTGTTAGCTGTTCTCTAAATGTTTGATACAATTCACCTGTGAATCCATCTGGTCCTGGATTTTTGTTTGTTGGAAGATTTTAATTCAAAGTTCCAATTTCAGTGCTTGTGATTGGTCTGTTTATATTTTCTATTTCTTCCTGGTTCAGTCTCGTAAGGTTGAGCCACCATCTTAACCAGGGTATATTGCTAATAATAATTTTGATGTTCTGTTTATTTTGCTAATAAATGGCAATGTGATTCATATATATGTACATAGATACCTAAGCATATACAAAATGTTTATAGGTGATTTGGCATATGTTGGCATTGCTTATTCTCACCATTACTTTAATATGGTTACATATAGAATTATTTACATATGCTGGGGAGAAAAAGTAAAATGTTACATGGATCCTGATTAGCAAGCAAGCAAACCAAATTTAGTGTTTCTTTTAGCAGACAGAAGAGCAATTACCAAACAAGACCACAATAGATTAGCAATAGACATAATTGTCATAACTGAAAGAAAGAAAAATGAAAATGCTGTGATAAGCAACACTTTTTAAGTTCTCCAGACAATCCTGAACTGCCAAGAGTTCTTCTAGTTACTTAATAGCTTTAGCTAGTGAAAATGTGTCCATGTATCCTTTAGCAAATTTGGAAGAATTTGTTCTCCCATGTGTCAGAGCAGTGTTTCCCAACTTTTAGTCATTTGAATTTCACATTCAAGAATTTTGTAATATCTACATGTCATCATTATTATCATTTACTCAACACTTAAGATGTCTTAAATTACTCCTTCAAAATAAATGTTATTATTATTAACATTAAGATCTTTAGATGAAACACTACTGCAAATCTTGATCATCATACACTGTATCATTTATTAGCATTCAAGGAACTCACAAATTCCTTAAGTATGATACAGCATAGTGTATAATAATTTGGGTGGTAGTGACAAAGTTACTGTAGATTTTCAACAAATATTATAGAATGGGCTCACTTATTCAATTACCACAAACATTTGAAACACAAACGCTCTCTGGGAATGCATCAAAATCCTCCAAGAATCTGAAATGGCTACCATAAATTCCAAACTTATTCATAGCCTTGGTTCTTACTTAAAACACAGTTTTAACAAGCTCTATTTTTTCAGAGATAAATAACAAATTATAAGGGGAGGTGAGTCTGATTAGAGGCAAGCATGGTAAAAGCAAGGGAATCAATTGCTGACCTCCTGATGTTGTGAAAAGTGACAAAAAAACAAAAATAGACCTATCTTCCAATATTTTCCAATGAAGGATACCCATAATGTTCATGGCATTAAATAATCAAGAAAATTATTCAGTTACATTTGATGTCCTTTATTTGAGACAACAAATAAATATGTAATTTAAAAATCCATTCAAAAAGGTTAAAATACAAATATGAATTGCTTGTAGAGAAACACTTCAGTTATCTGTAAAATTCACATAAGCAGAACATTGCTTGTAGCATGGCCAGGTAAGTGAATTGTCATTATACATTTTTAAAGATGAAGTAGACTGTCTCTGAATTTCTGATTATGTTTGAGTTATTATAATTCACCGAGATGAAGTCAAGGTCATGACATATTTTGAAAATAATAGATGTAATCATTAGGTAAAACAAAGTCCAAATCCTAAGGACCTTCCATGTTACAGAAATATAAACTACTACATCCTTATCAAACTGACTGAGCGGTGAATTTTGAGCCATTTCTGATGATCCAAAGGAGGTAGGAATTTTGGCCCAGGCTAACATTGCAAGAAAAAAAAAATAATAGTACCAAACGTCAGCCAAATCCCATGATCTCATTGTGAGGCATTATTTCCCTAATATTAAGAGCTGCTTCTCCTGATCAGAACAGAAAAATACAAACCAGTCATAAAATGAAAGGAGGAAGAAAGAGGAATATAATTTCTTGCATAAAATGAATCTTAGTGGTTCTTAAAAAAATTAAGAAACATCTAGCAAGACTGACAAATAAATAAAGAAGAAAAAACACAAAACACAGATTACTAATATCAAGATTAAAATAGAGGACAATAGTGATTTTATAGCAATTAAAATGATAATAAGGAAACACTACAAAGAAGATTAAACTAATAAATTTTACAATTTGGATGACATAGAAAAATTCCTGGAAAATAACAAACTTCTAAAATTAAATTAAGAAAATATGAATGGCCTATAATATTAAGTAAATTCAGTTCATTATTAACAAGGTTTCATAAAATAATACCATTGGCACAGTTGGCCTTATTAAAAGAGTATGTCAAATATTTAAAGAAGAATTAATGTAAATTTTATACAATCTGTTCTAGAAAATAGAAAAGAATGACACTTTCGAATCCACTTTATGAGGCCAATATTACCCTGATGCCCAAACCAGACAAATACAGTACAAAAAATAAAACTGAATACCAGCATTTCTTATAAAATTAAGCACAAAAATCCTCAACAAAATACAGCATAAAAAAGTTATACACCATGAACAAGTGAGTTTTATTCTAGGTATGCAAATTGGTTCAACATTTGGAAATCACTTGATGTAATCAACCAGAGCAACACATGGAAGAAGGAAAGTCCTGTGATCATATAAATTGGTGTAGAAAAAACATTTGGTAAAACCCAGTGCCCTTTCATGATTTAGAAAGGCCATCTATGAGAAACTTACAGGTAACATCATACTTAATGTTGAAATATGGTGTGCTTTGTCCCTAAGATTGAGATCAAGTCAAGAATATCTACTATCCATGCATTAATTTTGTATCCTGCTACTTTACCAAATTCATTGATTAGCACTAGTAATTTTCTGGTAGCATTTTTAGGATTCTCTATATATAGTATCATGTCATCTGCAAACAGTGACAGCTTTACTTCTCCTTTTCCAACTTGAATTCCTTTTATTTCTTTTTCTTCTCTGATTGCTGTGGCTAAAAGTTCCAAAACTATGTTGAATGATAGTGGTGAGAGTGGGCAACCTTGTTTTGTTCTTGATCTTAGTGGAAATGGTTTCAGTTTTTCACCATTGAGGACGATGTTGGCTGTGGGTTTGTCATATATGGCCTATATTACGTTGAGGAAAGTTCCCTCTATGCCTACATTCTGCAGTGTTTTTATCACAAATGGGTGTTGGATTTTGTCAAAAGATTTCTCTGCATGTATTGAGATGATCATATGTTTTTTCTCCTTCAATTTGTTAATATGCTATATCACATTGATTGATTTGCATGTATTGAAGAATCCTTGCATTCCTGGGATAAATCCCACTTGATCATGGTGTATGATCCTATTCCTGTGCTGTTGGATTCTGTTCCTTAAAAAACTAAAAATAGAACTAACATATGACCCAGCAATCCCACTACTGGACATATACCCTGAGAAAACCATACTTCAAAAAGAGTCATGTACCAAAATGTTCATTGCAGCTCTATTTATAATAGCCAGTACATGGAAGCAACCTAAGTGTCCCTCAACAGATGAATGGATAAAGAAGATGTGGCATATATATATATATATATATATATATATATATATATACAATGGCATATTACTCAGCCATAATAAAGAACAAAATTGGGTCATTTGTAGAGATGTAGATGGACCTAGAGTCTGTCATACAGAGTGAAGTAAGTCAGAATCAAAAAAACAAATACCGTATGCTAACACATATATATGAAATCTAAGAAAAAAAAATGGTCATGAAGAACCTAAGGACAAGACGGGAATAAAGACACAGACCTACTAGAGAATGGACTTGAGGATATGGGGAGGGGGAAGGGTAAGGTGTGACAAAATGAGAGAATGGCATGGACATATGTACACTACCAAACGTAAAATAGATAGCTAGTGGGAAGCAGCCACATAGCACAGGGAGATCAGCTTGGTGCTTTGTGACCACCTAGAGGGGTGGGATAGGGAAGATGGGAGAGAGAGAGAAGCAAGAGGGAAGAGATATGGGAACATATGTATATGTATAACTGATTCACTGTGTTATAAAGCAGAAACTAACACAGCATTGTAAAAAAATTATACTCCAATAAAGATGTTAAATAAAAAGACACAATTACTAAATGTAGTATGTGGATCCTAATGAAAACAGACCAACTATGAAAAGATATTTCTGAGAAAATTGGGGAAATTTGAATATGGCCTGATATTAGAGAATACCAAGGAATTATTGTTAATTTTGTTAAATGTGATAATGGCATTGTATCTATGTAAGAAAAGTTCACATATTTTAGAGATACATTAAGTCTAAATTTTGTTTCCAAATACTTCAACCCAAACACAAGGGGAAAAGATGAAGCAGGTTTGACAAAATTTTGATAATTGCTGAATCTGGGTAATAGATATATGGCAATTCATTAAACCGTTCTCCCCATTTTTCAGGTATGTTTGAAATGTCCATAATAAATTACTTTTAAATCTCTAAAAATAAAAAAAAAGAATCCTCTCACCACCGCTATTTAACATATTATTGGAAGTTCTACCGACTGATAAGCATAAATATATAACTAAATAAATCAATGGAAATAGAAATTGAAAGGGAGAAATAAAACTTTCCCTATTTGCAAATGATATGATTGTCTATGTAGAAAATCTCAAGTAATTTACAAATGACTGCTTAATAATAAGTGAGTTCAGCACACTTGCAGGATATAAATTATCACAAAAAGAACAATTGTATTTTTACATACAAACAATTAACATGTGGAAAGCAAAGTTTTAAAATACAATACCAGGGACTCCCCTGGTGATGCAGTGGTTAAGAATCCACCTGTCAATGCAGGGGACATGAGTTCAAGCCCTGGTCCAGGAAGATCCCACATGCCACGGAGCAAATAAGCCTGTGTGTCACAACTGCTGAGCCTGCCCTTGAGAGTCCATGAGCCACAACTACTGAAGCCTGCATACCTAGAGCTTGTGCTCCACAACAAGAGAATCCACCACAGTGAGAAGCCTGCACACTGCAATGAAGAGTAGCCCCTGCTCGCTGCAACTGGAGAAAGCCCATGCACAGTAATGAGGACCCAATGCAGACAAAAATAAAAATAAAATAAAATAAAATAAAATACCATTTACAATCACTCCAAAAATATGAAATACATAGATATAAACTTAGCAAAATATGTATAGAATCTGTATGTTAAAATATTACAAAAGCATAATGAAGGAAATCAAAGACCTAAATAAACAGACAAGTATATAATATTTATGTGTTAGAAAACTCAATTTAGAAAAGACATCAATTCTCAAATTGATATATAGGATTAATAAAAATCCTATCAAAACCAGGCAAGAATTTTGTAGACTTAGATAAGACTCTTCTAAGATATGTAAGGAAAGACCCTAGGATAGCTAAAACAATCTTAAAAGAGAATACTACATTGGGAGAAATCACTCTATCCAATAGAAGGTCCTTCTATATAGCTATACTAATTAAGATATGTGATATTGGTGGAGAGATAAACACATATACCAGTGAAAGAGAGTAGAGAACCCAGAAATAAATCCACACAAATATGGTCAACTGATTTTTTACAAAGGTTAAAAAGTAAATCAATAAAGGGAGGATAGACTTTTTGTTAAATGGGGCTGAAACAGTTGATTATTCGTAGGCAAAAAACAAACAAATGAAACAAATAAACAAATAAACCTCGACCTGTTTTACATCTTTTAATAAATTAACTCAAAAAGGATAATAGACTTAAGTGTAAAATGTAAAACTAAAACTTTTAGAAAAAGGAGAAAGCCTTCAGTTTCTATGTCTAGGGCAAAAAACAGTTCTTAGGGGCTTCCCTGGTGGCACAGTGGTTGAGAGTCTGCCTGCCGATGCAGGGGATACAGGTTCGTGCCCCAGTCTGGGAAGATCCCACATGCCGCGGAGTGGCTGGGCCCGTGAGCCATGGCCGCTGAGCCTGCGCGTCCAGAGCCTGTGTTCCACAACGGGGAGAGGCCACAACAGTGAGAGGCCCGCGTACCGCAAAGAAAAAAAAAAAGTTCTTAGATGTAACTAAAAGCATAATCCATGAAATGAAAAAAATGATACATTTTAACTTTATCTTTTTTAAAAAACACTGTTCTGTCAAAGGCCCCATGAAGAGGATAAAAAGACAAAAAGACAAGACACAAACAGAGAAAATATTTGCAAACCACATATCCAACATAAGATGAGTATCTAGAAAATATAAAAACCTTTCAAAATTCAACAGTATAAAAATAAACAATCCAATTAGAAAATAGGCAAAAATCACAAACAGATATTTCACCCAAGAGAATGTCACAAGGACCAAAAATAAATTGTGTCTCAACTTGGTTTGGAGAAAGTATATTAGGTATAACCTAGTTTCTTATTGTAAAATATTATTTTCTAAGAACTTGAATGTAGCATAAAGTATAGCAATTTTGGAGAACTTCCAAGAAAGCCTAAAATAAGATTCTTTCACTTGAGGCAGGTCTCCTAGCACCAAGGAGGGCTTTAGAGTGAGGCATGAGTGCTTTCCCCAAAAGACAATTTTACCTGAGAAAAAAGTGTGAATCTGTAGAAGAAAGCATTAGATCAGTAATAACAAATTTGCAATATTAAAAGGAAGGAAAAAAATCATCAGGGTAAAAAAATTATATAGTCCAGAGACCATCTATGGTGGTTATAGTAAGCCTCTATCACATCATGTAAATAAACTAGAATTGCTTTGTAAAATTGTAGTTATTTGCTGCTAGTAAATAAATATCTAGTAACTTAAATATGTGTATTATTTTTTTAAAACATGGCCACTTGGTAATTGCATATTGGTTTATGACTTTCCAGTAAATTAAAACTATGAAAAACTTAGCTTGAGGTCATAGCTCCAGACATTACTGTTCACCTGGTAGTGATTCATGTGAATTATAGGAATAGGATCTAAGAAGAAAAAAATAGCCTATAGAATGTAACTTCACACACCCTAACCTAAAATGTATTGGAAAAATTCATACTTTCAGCTTCTGAGTTGTGTTGAATAAAAATTTTAATTGTATAACATTTTACTTTAGCTAAAATTCTCACAGTATAATCAGATAAGGCCAAATGTATGATAGATCCAATAAACCATTATAGACAAGAAGATATTGTTAAGCTGATTGTGTAAGATACAGGGGAGGTTTAAAAGAAACTATCTACTCAGATGTGAGCCAGATGAAATCTCTAAGATTAACTCAAAAAATCCCATGCACTGTGCTCCTGATGGTCTTTCCACATTGATCTCAAAGACCTTACCTACCAACAAAAGAATTCTAAACTTTGAATGAGATGTTTGAAGTAAGTGCTTCCAATGGGTGAGAGCTCTTGCATCCAAAATGCCTAAGCCCCTCAGCCTGGACAGCTGGACAGCAGCTTTTGTGAGGAGAACTCTTCACTAATAATTAACAGAAAGGGCTGCAATCAAGTCAGGAAACGTCTCACAGCTCCAGTGTCATTGAAAGGGCACTTTGGCACTGTTTTCCTAGTAGACTAATGAAATGGGAATTTGAAGGTTATGAGATTGTCACTACCTTAAGTGGATCTTGTATTGTTTGGTTTACAAAAGTAGTTTTATTAGCTTTTTCTGCCTGCCAATTCTGGCTAATGTTGCATGATCAGATTAGAATCGTAGGAAAGCACTACATTTAAAGGACCTTTGTAGGTGGAGATGCTTGTTACATTCTTTGGTTTTCTCAGTAGTTTGAACATGAGATATAACCATTTTGTTTAATAAAAACTTTATTGATGAAAATGCCCACTTTCAGGAATTTCTGAAGCACGTTTATCATGGACAAAATTATGAATAGAAAGCTTTTGTTTTTGGTAACTTCCATCTCACCTTTCAATGACCTGCCTTGCCTTTTCCAACTCCCTCCCACCTTTCAACACACTAAGAACCAGGAGCCTTCAAGCTGCCTTTCAACAGTCCAGGCTTTCTCATTGCTCAGTCTCCTAAGATTTCTTTCTCAATAAGCAATTCACATTGTGGATTTTTCACTCCTCCATTGCCTTCCAAATTTCATCTGTTTTCTCTTCTTGCTCCAATATTTACTAGTTAATTCGATAAATTATTATGACTATTAAATGGTATTATAATGGGTAGCAGGTTAAAATATTTATATTTAAACATGGCATTCGTAGAGGTCAAATATTTTAACCACAAAAATATTTTGATGGAAATACGCTAGTGGAAAAGACAGCCAGCCTCAAAGCACACATGTAAACTGCCTATATATTAATATATCACCAATAGTCATTTAACTTTGTGATATTTCCAACAGCTTCAGGTTTCAAAAGCAAGGACTATCTTCAATATTACAGTGTGTTTTAGTATGCAAAGTCTGTAAATCAAGACTATTACACAGAGAGGAAGAAAGTAAACAAGATATTTATAATAACAGAGCTGATTTATTGAACTCAAAAATGATCAAAAAGGGCAATCCCAAGCAACCGTCTAAAAATTCTATCACAGGTTTATGGTTTAAAAAGTATGTTCGTACTCACAATTTCATTTGATCAGCACAATAACCCTATGACATAGACATGACAAGATTTATTGTGTAATTTTATGGATGAGGAAATGAAGCTGGGAAAGGTTAACATCTTGCCCAAGACATCATAGGATTTTAGTGCAAAAAATTTTCTGACATACTTTAACGTTTTATCCATTATAATTATATCTGCCTGGTTTCTTTATCCCAAGCCAAGTTTTGATCTTCACTTGCCTTGGATACCTTTCAACTACTAGTAATTCCTTTATCAATTATTAAAATGTTAGATTCAGGGCCTTTTATAATTCTTTTTAATAAATGCAGTCTATCATCTCTAAGCTTTCTATAAGTGCATAGCACTTAATCTTTCCTTCTATATGAAGGAATTGCAAGCATTCAATAATATTTAACTGATCCCAATTATAAAACAAAATCTTATAGGGTTCTGAACAATTGTTTAAAACTAGTAAACTACCTATGCTGGGTGCTTCAACAATGAATTTTCCTTAATTCATTCTCTTAGCAGCAATTCTTAGAGTTCCAGATTATGTTACTCACTACCAGATCCATATTTAATATGATCAGCAACCTCAGGCCCTATAGAAGCAGGTTCATTTCCTGTTGACCCCAAAGTGAAATTATTTTCCTCACAAGACACCTACTTAACTGTGTGCCTCCTAGCTTGACTTAGAATGCTCTTCTCACTCTTCTTTCTTTGCACAATAATTTTCATGATCAAACTCGCCATTATTTCATTAAAAGACCAAATTTTTAAGATTAGCTCCTGTGTTAGTTGAGACTTTAAGAAAGTAGATGCTGACATTAGAGATAGCAGAACAAGAGGTTTATTTTGTGTAATGCCTATGAAATATAAAATGTGGAGGAAGACTTTAGTCTTCAAAACTGTTCTGATATCCATAAAAGGAAAAGGGGAAAGAACATGTTTGGACAGAAAGACCATCAGATCATGATGCAGATCTGATGTCTTGGCCAATTCAAGGTTGATCCCAGAGAAAAAATTACCTGTTAGAGAATACTAAATTGGATACTTCTGCCATTCTCAATCACTGGCTGGGACAGTCTGGAAATAACAACATTCTCACTGCTAAAGTGAAGGTGGAACCTGAAGCTGTTAATAACTGGAAAATAACAGTTAACTACACTCCTTGTATTTGGGCAATGTTTTATTTACTTAAGGTAAATCCATGTGGTACGATGGTTACCACAGCTATACAAAGTCTTCACAACTCCATTTTCCTCCTCCGCCCATTAGTATCATATTTTGAGAAAGAAAAATTGAAGTAGTCTAAGAAACTTCAACAGATGTAAACCTCAAGGTAAAATAAAATATATTTTTTAAAAATTTATTTGGCTGTGTTGGGTCTTCATTGCTGCACACGGGCTTTCTGTAGTTGTGGCCAGCAGGGCCTACTCTTCATCGAGGTGCTCAGGCTTCTTATTGCAGTGGCTTCTCTTATTGTGGAGCATGGGCTCTAGGTGCGAGGGCTTCAGTAGTTGTGGCTCACAGGCTTAGTAGTTGTAGCTCATGGGCTCTAGAGTACAAGCTCAGAAGTTGTGGTACACGGGCTTAGTTGCTCCATGGCATGTGGGATCTTCCTAGACCAGGGCTCAAACCTGTGTCCCCTGCCTTGGCAGGCAGATACTTAACCACTGTGCCACCAGGGAAGTCCCTAATATAATTATTTTAATTGTGGAAAAACATGTCAGGGAGAGTTCTTTTTTTGTAAGAAAATGTTGGGGGTAGGAGTTTAGTAATTTATTTATTTATTTTTGCTGTGTTGGGTTTTCATTTCTGTGCGAGGGCTTTCTCTAGTTGTGGCAAGCGGGGGCCAGTCTTCATTGCATCATGTGGGCCTCTCACTATCGTGGCCTCTCTTGTTGCAGAGCGCAGGCTCAGTAGTTGTGGCTTACGGGCCTAGTTGCTCTCTGGTATGTGGGATCCTCCCAGACCAGGGTTCGAACCCATGTCCCCTGCATTAGCAGGCAGATTTTCAACCACTACACCACCAGGGAAGCCTGAGAGTTCTTAAATAACCTGTTGAGTGGACTAAATTAGATTAATGATGCCCTAGGGAATGATTGTATCAAAACAAAGGATCATACCTGAACTTGAGCATGACATATTGCAAATGCTTTATAATAATAATTTTTTTGAGATGTAATTTATAATGTGTGGGAAATAAATAAAATGAAATGAGGATAATCAGGAGGAAAACTTCTTTAACAAGAATGCCATTATAAAGCTACTGGCCCTAGATGAGCATAGTACCAGTAGGAATAGAGTGGGAGAAACAGATTATAAAGATGTGATGTAGAAATAACAGGCAGGATTTGATGATGGGTGGGGTGATATCTGTCTAAGGGGAGGAAGAATTAAAAAGAAGTACAATCAGAATCAAAGATGTTTCAAGCCCCTGCCCCACCAAAAGCCAGTGTTTTTCTAAGAGAACATCAAATATCTAATTATAGAAAAGGATAGATGGCGATTTTCAAATGCATAATAACTGGTACTTGAGTTGTAAAATACAATATAAAACAGATACAAAAGGTCAATGGTAGAACATCTAAAAAAGTGGTAATGAAATATGGATGGATGAATATAATGTTTGAACAGAAAATATTTTACATGATCAATTGAAATTATGAAACTTAAATTTTAAGACAAGCAAATGATTAAAAGAATTAATTAAACTGATACATAGACATCTCATAACAAAATTGTAAATTATAACTACAAAGAGAAAATGTAAAATAAATTTGATTATCTCTGGAAAAACAACAATTAAAATGACATAACTTGTCTCAATAGCAAAAATAAAGAACAAGACATAACAGACTAATATATTTAAAGTGTTGGTGAATATTACCAATCACTCTAGGAGTCTATATGCAGCTGTATACATACAAAATATTCTTCAATATAAGATTGGAATAAAAGCATTTTCAGAGGAAGACATACAGAGTTTCAACATCAAAAATCCCCACTAAAAGACCTACTTATGTGTGTAACTTAAGAAGCAGAAAAATAAACCAAAACTTAAATATAAACAATGAACAAGTGGAACACTCCCCCTAACGAAAGTAGAATACACACTCTTCTGGAGTGCATATGGAACATACTTTAGAATAGATCATAAAGTATACCATATATTTGTTTCAATTAATTTAAATTGATTGAAATCATAGAAAATATGTTCTATAACCATAATGGAGTAAAATTAGAAATTAATAAGAGAAATATTTAGAAAAATCCCAAATATGTTGAAAATGAGTCACATAATTCTAAATAACCAATAGGTCAAAGAACAATTCATTTAGAGATTAGAACATATATTTAAATAAATAAAATTTTAGCATACAATAACATATAGAATACAGCTAAAGTAGTGCTTATAGGACAATTCATAGCTACATTAAAAATGTTTTAACCTACATTTAAAAAGAAGATACATAACAAAGCAAAACTTAACTTTCCACCTTGGGTGAGAGGAGAAGAGTAAACCTGAAGCAAGAAGGAAGGAAATCATACAGATTAGAGTGGATTCATTGATCTTTTTCATTGTTTATTTCAGTCTCTATTTGATTTATTTCTGCTCTGATTTTATGATATCTTTCCTAATATTAACTTTGGATTTGGATTGTTCTTCTTTCTCCAGTTGCTTAAAGTGTGAATTTAGATTGTTTAATTGATATTTTTGTTTGTTTGTTTCCTGAGGTAAGCTTGTGTCACTATAAACTTCCCTTTTGGAACTGCTTTTGCTGTATCCCATAGATTTTGGCTCATTGTGTTTTCATTTTCATTTGTCTCTAGGGTTTTTTTGATTTTCTATTTCATTTCCTTTTTTAGTAGTATATTGTTTAGACTCCAGGTGTTTGTTGTTATTTTTTTTCACGTTTTCTCATGTAGTTAAATTCTAGCCAGTCAAAGATATCACACACACACAAAAAAGAAAATTACAGGCCAATATCACTGATGATCATAGAGGCAAAAATTCTCAACAAAATACTAGCAAACAAAATCCAACACTACATTAAAGGGATCATCCACCATGATCAAGTGGGATTTATCCCAGGGATGCAAGGATTTTTCAATATCCACAAATCAATCAGTGTGATACACAACATCAACAAATTGAAGAATAAAAACCTTATGATTATCTCAATAGTTGCAGAAAAAGCTTTTGACCAAATTCAACACCAACTTATGATTAAAAACTTTCCAGAAAGTAGACATAGAGGCAACATACCTCAACATAATAAAGGCCATATATGACAAACCCACATATAATATCATACTTTAATGGTGAAATGTTTAAAGCATTCCCTCTAAGATCAGGAAAAAGACAAGGATGTGGACTCTCACTACTTTTATTCAACATAGTTTTGGAAGTCGTAGCCACAGTAATCAGAGAAGAAAAAGAAATAAAGGAATCCAAGTTGGAAAGAAATAACTGTCACTGTTTGTGCATAACATGATAGTATACATAGAAAATCCTAGAAAGGTCACCAGAAAAATACTAGAGCTCATGAATGAATTTGGTAAATTTGCTGGATACAAAATTAATATACAAAAATTTGTTGCATTTCTATACACTAATTAAATGTCAGAAAGAGAAATTAAGATACCAACCCCATTAACCATTGCATCAAAAAGAATAAAATACCTAGAAATAAACCTACTTAAGGAGGCAAAAGACCTAACTTAGAGAACTGTAAGGCACTGATGAAAGAAATTGAAGATGACACAAGTAGATGGAAATATATACCATGTTACTGGATTGCAAGAATCTGTATGGTTAAAATAGCCATACTACCCAATGCAATCTACAGATTCAGTGCAATCCCTATCAAATTACCAATGCCGTTTTTCACAGAACTAGGACAAAAACTTCTAAAATTTGTATGGAAACACAACAGACCCCAAACAGCCAAAACAATCTTGAGGAAGGACAGAGCTGGAGGAATCATGCTCCCTGACTCTACAGTATACTACAAAACTACAGTATTGTACTAGCACAAAAGCAGACACATAGATCAGTGGAATAGGATAGGAAGCCCAGAAATAAACCTGAGCACTTTTTAAAAATAAATTTATTTGTTTATCTTTTTATTTTTGGCTGTGTTGGGTCTTCATTGCTGTGCACAGGCTTTCTCTAGTTGCAGCGAGCAGGGGCTACTCTTCTTTGTGATGCATGGGCTTATCATTGTGGTGCTTCTCTTGCTGTGGACCACAGGCTCTAGGCGTGCGGGATTCAGTAATTGTGGTATGTGGGCTCAGTAGTTTTGGTTCCCAGGTTTAGTTGCTCCTTGGCATATGGTATCTTCCCAGACCAGGGCTGGAACCCATGTCCCCTGCATTGGCAGGCAGATTCTTAACCATTGTGCCACCAGGGAAGTCCCAACCCAAGCACTTTTTTTCAATCAATCTACAAAAAAGCAGGCAAGAATATACAATAGAGAAAAGACAGTCACTCCAATAAATGGTGCTGGGAAAACTAGACAGCTACATTCAAAAGAATGAAATTAGAATATTCTCTAACACAATATATAAAAATAAACTCAAAATGGATTAAAGGTCTAAAAGTAAGACCAGATACTATAAAACTCATAGAGGAAAACATAGATAGAACACTCTCTGACATAAGTCACAAGAGTATTTTTTTTTGGATCCATCACCTAGAGTAATGGAAATTAAAGCAAAAAATTAAAAATAGGACCTAATTATGCATAAAAGATTTTGCACAGAAAAGGAAAACTTAAATAAAATGAAAAGACAGCCTATGTAATGGGTGAAAATAATTGCAAATAATGTAACTGACAAGGGCTTAATTTCCAAAATATACTAACAACTTAATACAAAAAAAACAAACAACTCAATGAAAAACTGAGCAGAATACCTAAATAGACATTTCACTAAGAAGTCATACAGATGGCCAACAGGCACATGAAAAGATGCTTAACGTCACTAATTATTAGAGAAATGCAAATAAAAACTACAATGAGGTATCACCTCACACTGGTCAGAATGTCCATCATTAAAATATCTACAAATAATAAATGCCAGAGAGGGTGTGGAGCAAAGTGAACCCTCCTACACTGTTGGTGGGAATGTAAATTGATGCAGCCACTATGGACAACGGTCTGGAGTTTCCTTAAATATCTAAAAATAGAGATATCATATGATCCAGCAATCCTACTCCTGGGCATGTATCCGGAGAAAACTCTCATTCAAAAAGATGTATGCACCCCAATGGTCACTGCAGCACTATTTACAATATCTAAGACATGGAAGCAACCTAAATGTCCATCAACAGATGAATGGATAAAGAAGATGTGATATATATATATATACACACATGGTGTATTAGTCATAAAAATGAATGAAATAATGTCATTTGCAGCAACATGGATGGACCTAGACATTATCGTGCTAAGTGAAATAAGTCAGCTAGAGAAAGACAAATATCATATGATATCATTTATAAGTTGAATCTAAAAAAAAGATACAAATGAACTTATTTACAAAACAGAAAAAAGACTTACAGATATAGCAAACAAACTTATGGTTATCAAAGAGGAAAGCAGGTGGGGGATGGGGAAAGGATAAATTAGGTGTTTGGGATTAACATATACACACTACTCTATAGAAAATAGATAAACAGCAAGGGCCTATGGTATAGCACAAAGAATTATATTAATTATCTTGGAATAACCTATAATGGAAAATAATATGAAAAAGAATATATATATATATATATTCATACATACATATATATATCTGAATCACTTTGCTGTACACCTGAAACTGACACATTTTAAATCAACTATAGTTCAGTAAAAAGATCAATATACAAAAATTTATTGCATTTTCACACAGTAGCATGAAAATTCTGAAAATAAAATTAAGAAAACAATTCAATTTACAATAACATCAAAAAACCCATAATACTTATAAATATATTAAAAATTGCAAACTGTTTTTGAAAACTATAAAACATAGTTGAAAGAAATTAAAGATTACACTAAATGGAAAGATATCCCATGTCCATGGATCATAAAACTTAACAGTTATGATGGCAATACTCCCTAAATTAATCTCAAAATTCATTGAAATCACTATGAAATTTCAGATGAGAGAAAATATGCAAATCATATATCTGATAGAAGAACTGTATGTAGACTATATAAAGAACTCTAACAATGAAATAATAAAGAGACAAATAACCCAGTTAAAAAGTGGACACAGTCTGAATAGACATTTTCCCAAAGAAGATATACAGATTGCCAAAAATAACATGAAAAATTTCTCAATATTATTAGTCATTTTTAGATGTAAATAAAAACCACAATAAAAAAAAAGAAAACCCACAATGAGAAGCTACTTATCACACAATAGTATGTCAATTTAAATTAAAGTCAGACAAGACCAAGTGTTGGTGAGTATGTGGAGAAATAGATACAGACACACAGAGAAAACTGCATCACGTTAATTCTCTTCAAAATTATTTTAAAATCTAAATCATAAGTATCAAATCACAATTCACATTGCAGCATAATAAAGAAAGCAGAATGCGATTTAAATGCATAAATCTGTCCTTCATTCAATGCAGTGTTCCACTATCATGGATTTCAGTGTTTTATTTTAAAAATCCAGATACTTCACTTGCATTTAAGAAAAATAGGGAAGAAATTTCAGTGTATTAATAAAAATACTATAAAAAAGAACAGATGTATACAACATGCCTTTAGGAGTGTGAACTTGGAGGGAGACCACATTCACAATATACTTTGCCTAATCATATTTGTACTCCTGCACATGATGAAATCTGTGGCTTAGAGTCAACTTCTTTGGTGGGCCAGAATGCACCATCTGTGTCCACGGCGATATTTGGCCCTTGGATAAAAACCTAAATAATTAAGTTACAAATTGTAGAATAAATATTTTATACTTATTGAGATCACTGATCTTCACCTTCAGAGTTAGAGAAAATATTCTCAAAGGTGTGGCTTCTTGGGATGAGATGGAACAGATAAGAAAGAAGTAAAATTTTATTTCATTTTTTCCCAGCTTTATACAGTTATGATTGACAAATAAACATTGTATACATTTAAGGTGTACAATGTGATGTCTTGATATACACTGTGAAAGTATTACTACTATGAAAATAATTAACATATCCATTACCTAACATATTTACTTTTTTGTGGTGAGAACACTTAAGATCTAGTCTCTTAGTAAATTTCACGTTTACATTATTATTAGCTATAGTCACCATGATGTAAATTAGATCTCCAGAGATTATTTACTTTATAACTGGAAGTTTGTATCCTGTGGCCAAAATCCCTCCATAACCCCCAGCACCCCAAGCCCTGGCAACCATCTTTCTACTCTCTGCTTCTATGAGTTCAGCTTTTTTTAGATTCCAAATATAAGTGAGATCATACAGCATATCGTTTACTCTGCCTGACTTATTTCATTGAGCGTAATGTCCTCTTGGTTCATCCATGTTGTCACAAATGGCATGGTTTCCTTCTTTCTGAAGGCTGGATAATATCCCATTTTATGTGTGCCAAGTTTTTTTTATACATTCATTCCCTGATAGGCATATCGTTTGTTTACATATTTTGGTTACTGTGAACAGGGCTTCTTTGATCATTGTTGTGCAGTTATCTTGTCAGGAACTTGCTTTCAATTTTTTCAATATACCCAGAAGTGAGGTATCTGAATCAAATATTAGTTCCATTATTAATTTTTTGAAGAACCTCCATACTGTTTTCCACAATGGCCATATCAATTTACAATCTCATCAACAGTGTACAGAGTTTTATTAAATGTAAGGCATCCATTTGCCCACAGTCCAGGGAAAAGGTGTTCCTGACTAGCTATTGTTTCTCAGAGAACTTGATCTGGGCATTCCTACATCAAATCCATGTGGTCTTTGGTGCAGAACTACATTAAGATATTAACTTTAGCAAAGTGTGTCTTTTTGAATGGCTAGTTCCCAAGTTTCCTCCTATGGGTATATTTAAGCCTAAGTCACTGACCCAATTCTTTACTTTTCCTCACTATTCCTGGCTTATCCAATCCTGACATCATCTTTATTCAGAGCTCAAGACTAGTAACAACTCAGCTGAACCATAATCTTTTTTTTTTTTTTTTTGCGGTACGCAGGCCTCTCACTGTTGTGGCACAGGCTCTGGACGCGCAGGCTCAGCGGCCATTGGCTCACGGGCCTAGCCACTCTGCAGCATGTGAGATCTTCTCGGACCGGACCGGGGCACAAACCCATGTCCCCTGCATTGGCAGGCGGACTCTCAACCACTGCACCACCAGGGAAGCCCCAAACATAATCTTTTAGAGGAAAGCATTGTTATGTTAACAGGGATCGTAGACTTTGACAGTTAGGAAGGATTTTATCTAGCTTCACACATTTTACAGTGTGACCCACAGAGGGAAAGTAGAATTTAAGTCCTGTTTTAGGCAAGTGGATAGAGTTGAATTGGACTGATATATTCCAGGGCCATCAAATCACAAATATGAAAAACATTTATTCTACTTTTATATAGGTTGGTTTCAGTGTAAAAACAAGTTGAATTAGTAGTTACTTTAGTGAGAGGGCCCTACCTAGTCTCCTGTTAACTGTTCAACACCTAACCTCTGTTAGTAACTCATTAAATATTGATAGGCAGACATTGTTAATCATATCCTTCAAGAGGAACCTAATATTTTGCATGTAGAATATGCACAAGAAATGGGAATATTGCAGAATATTATAAAACTAGACTATAACTAAGTTATTTCATAATCCAAACAATAAGTCAACTGTGAAAAATCAGTTGAAGGCCCATAAGAAAAAAAAAAAGATGTCATCTTGAAAATCTTAGTAAATTACTAAAGCTTCAATTTCCACATTTTTTGAAAGGACTATGTACACTTAATATTTTAGTCATAGCAATTTAAACTCTTTCATTAATTATTTTCTTTCAAATAAGCATTTTTCTCAAATTTATTTGATTAATAAATATTTAACCTTCATACTTATTGCTATAAAAGAAAAGCTCTCTGATAGTTGCAATTGATAAAAAAAATTACATTCACTTTATAGAATTCACAAGAAGTTCAATCTTCCTGAAATTGGAATGAAAACACTTTAGCCTCAAAACATAGATTTTAAAATATATTGAACACTGTAATCATTATTTTAGGATATCAGGATATGAGAGTTCTCGAAGCTCTGTTTTGAGTTTTGCATTAGGAAGCATACAATGCTGTCAACTACTTTTTAGGAAACAAAATATATCTAAGAGTTATTGTTATATTTCTAGACCATAAGTCAGGAAAGACTAAAATAACTATTTTGAATTATTTTTTCATATCCTGTATTTCTACATTACACATACTCTCAGTGTTTACCCATTGCCTGTTAGAAATAGTCTCAGTCTTCCACAGTCTTAGCCATAAATCCTTCCACAGTCTTGCTCTACACATTCTAACCAATTTTCTCTCTCACTGTTCTCCAAAATTCTCACTTCATTTTGGTCAGAATTGTCTTTCTGTTACTGACCCTCTTGGATCAGGTAGACCTAACTAAGTCCTTTCCTTGCCTGGTGCCATATGAATAAGACCAGGTTTGGCAAAACAGAGCAGGAAATTATTCATTGATCAAAGAATGGTGAAGGGAGAGCAAGTGCTCTAAAGACCGTTTCTCCCTGAGGGAGGGAAGTGGGAAACTTTTAAAGGGTAAGAGGTGAGGACACCATCAGAATTTGCAGAAAGGAGCAGAGATTTCCAGAACGACTTGAGTATTCCCAGTCCTTTGAGCTCCCTTGCACGTGGTACTAATTTTGCCTAGCAAAGCTCAAGTCCCCTCTTGGGGCAGAGATCTTAGCATGGTAATGAAGCAAAGACAACTTTTGGACACTTTGGGTCTCATCTGCACAGTCACTGCCCTCGTAGTAAGGCTGAGACTCGTTTAGGGCCATTGACTGTAGCCATTTGGGGTTTTTCTGGTTGAGGTTGGTTATGCAGTTTTGCTTATGTGGCCATCTGTGTTAGTTTCTGTTAAGCAAGCACAGCTGTGGACATAAATGAACAGATTGTATTGTGGGGAAAAAAAGAAAATGTTAACCTCTGTACAGGTGTGGGTCTCTTCATGGTGACGTTCCTTAAAAATGTGAGGTTCACTTTAACCTCTGCATTATTATCCATATTCTTTTCCATCTATTCAAATCATATATATCCTTTAGAATCTGACTCAACTTCTTCTGACTGAAGAATTTTCAGCTTAGTTTTACTCAGATTGCTCTTTCTTGTGAACTCTCAAACCATTTCCTGCCTGAATCACACTCAGCTTAACCATTTATGATATATTTACTTTTTTTTTTAACAATTCATGCATTTGCTTTCTCTTGGCAACAAAACGTAAGCTCTTTAGGGGCAATGTTAATGGCCACATTTCTTTTTAATATGGTAAAATATATAAGACATAAAATCTATCATTTTAACAGTTTTTTAAAATGTATAGTCCAGTGGTATTAAGCATATTTTCATTGTTGAACAACCATTATCACCATACATCATTGGAACTTTTTCATCTTCCCAAACTGAAATTCTGTATATGTAAGGGAACAGGACCCTATGAAGCCTTCCCAAGACAGACTCCTTCCTCCTAGGTTCTCTGCTTTAGTTATTCTCTGAGGTACCTAGATAAGAGTACCTGACACACATTTCCTGAGTTGTTTTACAGATGCTAAAGCCCCACCAAATGGAAAAAGTTAACTACTTGATGACTATGAGCACATAGCCCCAGACCTGCTGAAGCCTCAGGATTGATAATGTTAACCCCTGTGACATTGCCCTCTTACCTCACCATCAACCAACCAGAGAATTATGCATGAGCTTGTCACATACCTTGAGACTCCCCTCCTTCACCTTGCCTTTAAAAATGCCTCCCCAAAACCCACCAGGGAGTTTGGGTTCTTTTGATCATTAGCTGCCCTGAACTCCTTATCTGGTGCCTTACCATAAACACTGCACTTTCCTTCACTACAACCTGGTGTCAGTAGATTGGCTTTACTGCACGTGGTCGAGAAGACCCAAGTTTTGTTTGGTAACATCCATCAAACAATAACTCCCTATTTGCTTCCTCTCTCCACCAGCCCCAGGAAACAACTTTTCTACTTTCGGTCTCTATGAATTTGGCTACTCAAGGTACCTCATATAAGTGGAACCATACAATATTTTTTCTCTTGTGACTGACTTATTTCATCTAGCATAACTTCTTTGAGGTCCATCCATATTGTTGCATGTGTCAAAATTTCATTCCTTTTTAAGGCTGAATAATATTCCATTGTATGTGTATACTACATTTTGCTTATTCAGTCATATGTCACTGGACATTTGAGTTTATTTACATCTTTTAGCTATAGTGAGTAATGCTGCTGTAGAACATTGGTGTACATCTGTTTGTCTCTGCTTTCAATTCCTTCGAGTATATGTCCAAAGTGGAATAGTTAGATCATGTGGTAATTCTGTTTAATTTTTTGAGAAGCTCTCATAATGTTTTTTACAGTGTCTGCACCACTTTACGTTTACACCAGCCATGCATAAGGGTTCTAATTTCTCTACATCATTTTTTAAAATAATAGCCATAATAATGATTCTGTGATATCTCATTGTCATTTTGACTTGCACTCCCCTACTGATTAGTGACATTATGCATCTTTTTATGTGCTCAGTGATCATCTGTATATCATCTTTGGAGAAACATCTATTCAAGTCCTTTGCCCATTTTTAAATTGTGTTTTTCTTTTATTTGTTGTTGAGTTATAAGTCTTCTTTATATATTCTTGATATTAATCTCTTATCAGATAGATAATTTGCAAATAATTTCTTCCATTTTGTGGGTTGCTTTTCCATTTTGTTGATATTACCCTTTGATGCACTTAAAAAAATGGTTGAAGTCTTATTTATCTATTTTTTTCTTTTGTTGCTCCACATTTCTTTTTATCTCAGAAAACATTTAACACATTTTGGTTCATTCTTTGTACACAATACATGTTTGAATTAAGTTCAAATAAATAATTTTGCTACCTTCATACCACATTATATCTTTCAAATATCATCCAAAACAGTATTGTCAAATACAACATAAAATCACAAGCATTTTTAATATCCTAATGTTCATATATTAAAGCATTGGCACTCACTCTAAATCATTATTTAAATCAAGCACATATATTTTTAGAGTGGCATTACCTCTTTAATCAAACAGTGTGCAATTTATTACATATGATAAAATTAAGAATAATTGAGAGATAAAAATAAAAACTTTACAGGGAAACCAATGTTTTGACCCTACTAGTAAGGAAAATATTAATCTAGAAACAAAAATGAAGATTCTTTATTGCTAAAACTGACTGCAACATGGAAATTTAAAACAAAATATTTAATTCAAGAAGCTAATTCTGCTAGCTATTGCAACTTGTGTCATTCAATATATTTAGCATTTAGAAGAGTATCTTATATACTTGACAGTTTTTAATCATGGGAATAATCATTCTTTTAGATATATAATAGGCAGAAGATTTCTATGTCAGGCAATGTGTAAGGTAGTATTGGAGAGAGGGAGTTGTATAGGTAAAGAAACAAATAAAACACAGTCTCTCTTCTTTGGCAAATATTTTATTTGCTTTTTTAAAAGTTTCATGTTTGTCTTATACTATTATATACTCAGAACTTCACACAACGTCTGGCACATATTAGGAACTTAATAAATATTTGAACAAATGCATAATTAAGAAGGTTACATAGTATATTGGAAAGAGTACAGCCTCAGTTCAAATATATCAAGCACTCATCTCTCTCAGCTTTGTGTTAAGAAGAGTGGTATGAATTTGTTGTAAGTACATTGGAATGTCTGAGCAAATAGTCATTAGAAAAAGTAACTTTGATACTTCCAGCAAACTAGCTGACTTAGCTGTTCCTGGGAAACAGAAATATTCAACTGGTAGATTCTTCTGGAAAAATATAAAAGCTAAAATTAACATAAAACATTATTTTATTGTATTGTTGTATTGTTTTCCTGAGGTGTAAAGGTGGGAAAGCCAAAAAATTTAAGGGAAAATAATCTAACAGTGAAGTAAAAAGAGAACTGTTCTGGGGACTTTTCTGGTGGTCCAGTGGTAAAGAATCCACCTTACAATGCAGGGACATGGGTTCGATCCCTGGTCAGGGAACTAAGATCCCACATGACACGGGGCAACTAAGCCTGCACACTGCAGCTACTGAGCTTGTGCACCTCAAAGAGACAGCCCGTGTGCCACAAACTACAGAGCCCACAGCTCTGGAGCACATGTGCCACAACTAGAGAGAGAAAAACCGGCACACCACAACTAGAGAGAAGCCCGCGAGCAACAACGAAGAGCCCTCGAGCTGCAACAAAAGATCCCGTATGCCTCAATGAAGATCCCACGTGCTGCAACTAAGACCCGATTCAGCCCCCCCCAAAAAATAAAGAGTAACGTTCTGTAAGTTAAGGTATTAATCATTAATCCTCTTTCTCAAGAAAGTTAAAGGATCTAAGTAATAAGAAATGTATGTGCATGTGTGTATGTATACATAGATATATAAATATTTTAATCCATTAATTTTTATAAACAAATAGGTAAGTGTGCATATAAGTGTTCATGCCTGCATACACACTTGATCTGGAAAATTATCTCTGTAATTTTTAACAACAAAAAACATGTGTAAGTCATTAAGAGTATTAAACAGAAAAAAATTGTAAATATTGAGTATTAATGAGGGATCAAACATCAGTTAGCCCAGGAGTCTCCAATTCCCAGGCCGCGTACCGGTAGCAGTCCATGGCCTGTTAGGAATCGGGCTGCACAGAAGGAGGTGAGTGGCGGGTGAGTGAACAAAGCTTCATCCACTGCACCACATCACTTGCATTACCACCTAAACCTCCTCCGCCCACCCCCAGTCTATGGAAAAATTGCCTTCCATGAAACTGGTCCCTGGTGACAGAAGGGTTAGGGACCGCTGATTTAGCACCATTTATAGTCCAGAGGTCAACTAAAATGACTGAGGAAGTGGAGCCTATTGTACTAAAAAAAAAAGAAAAATGCTTAAATATTTAGGACTTATTCTACAAAGGGACATCTAACAGTCTGTAGTTTATGAAAGAGGTGGTAAAGGAGGAGATAGGACTTGCTGACTGAATTCTTACTCAAGATAATAGACAGTATTGGGCTTTCCTGGTGGCGCAGTGCTTGAGAGTCCACCTGCTGATGCAGGGGACACGGGTTCGTGCCCCGATCTGGGAAGATCCCACATGCCACGGAGCGGCTGGGCCCGTGAGCCATGACCGCTGAGCCTGCACGTCCAGAGCCTGTGCTCTGCAACGGGAGAGGCCACAACAGTGAGAGGCCTGCGTACTGCAAAAAATACAATAAAAATAGCCAGTATTTGTTAATGCTTATTATGTACCAGCCACTATGCTAAACATTTAACATGCATTATCTCATTTAATATTCATAACATACAAATAGTACAAGTACTATTATTTACCCATATTTGATGCTAAGGTATTTAAATTCAATGGCATTAAATAACTTGCACACTATCTCACAGACACATGGAAATTGTGGATTTGAATGTGGATCTGGTTGATGTCATACTCCATGTTATTAATTACTGTGTTACATGCCACCAGGGCAAATGTGTGTGTGTGTGTCTGTGTTGGGGAGAGGATTTTTATGTGTATGAATGTGTATGTTTTTAACAGGGGTATAATGTTAGAAAGAAGCAGCTGTAAAAACTTAGAACAAAACCATTTTAAAAGAAAGATGAAGAGAGAATTGATACTCCACTGAAACTCTGCACTTGCCATCCCCTTTATTTACCCTACATTTTATTCCGTACTAGTTTTCTCCTTCTAAGATATGATAGATGATAGGTAGATAGATAGATAAATAAATAGATAAACAAATACATATATAGATAATTTTTCCCACTATAATTTAAATACTATGAAGGCAGATATATTTTTTGTTTGCACATATTTCCCCAAACACCTAGAATATATTATGCACTCAATAAATATTTTATGAATTAATTAATTTACAGTAATATTAAATTTTATTTTTATTTTTCGATACACGGTCGTCTCACTGCTGTGGCCTCTCCTGTTGTGGAGCACAGGCTCCGGATGCGCAGACCCAGAGGCCATGGCCCACGGGCCCAGCCGATCCATGGCATGTGGAATCTTCCCGGACCGGGGCATGAACCCGTGTCCCCTGCATCGGCAGTTGGACTCTCAACCACTGCGCCACCAGGGAAGCCCCTTAAATAAATATTGTTTAAAAAATTTATGTGAGATATTCAACCACATTCTAAATAAGATGAAAAAATTTGCTAACATCATTTTTGTCCAGATGTGGGAAAAACATAACCCTCATACATTGCTAGAGTGTTAATTATTATAACTTTTATAAAAGGCAATTTAGCAATAATTATCAAAATATAAAATATGCATATGTTTTGTTGCAGGAATTACATATGTCCAACAAAGTGATTTAAAATATTATTTATTTTGATATTGTCTATAATAGCAAATGAACAGAAACAACATAAATGTCCATGAATAGGAAACTTGTTAAATAAATAATGATTCATTTATATCAGTGCTATCCAATAACCATGTAATGCTTATTTAAATAATTTAAAATTTTGTAATAATCACATGGAAAAAAAATAAAAGGACAAAAGTGAAATCAAATTTAATAACATATTGTGTTAACCAAATATATCTTAAATATTATCATTTAACATGTAATCAATATATAAATATTGAGATATTTTACATGCTTTTTTCAAAAAATTCTTTGAAATCTAGTATACAAATGGTCCCTGACTTATGCAATTTGATTTAAAATGTTTTGACTTTACACTGGTAGGAAAGCAGTATGCATATGTTGAATTTTGACCTTTTTTCAGGCTATTGATATGTGCTATGATTCTCTCATGATTCTGGCCAGCAAGTGTGAGCTTTCAGTCAGCCACACAATCACGGGGATAAACAATTTATACACTTTACAATCATTCTATACTCTTAAAACCATTCTATTTTTCACTTTCATTACAGTATTCAATAAATTATTTTAAGGAGATATTAAACACTTTATTATAAAATAGGCTTTATATTACACGATTTTGCCAAACTATAGGCTAGTGTGTTTTGAGCAAGTTTAAGATAGGTTAGGCTAAGCTATGATGTTCAGTAAGTTAGGAGTATTAAATATATATATTTTTAGGGATGTGTCAGAAGTGGGATAATGCATTTCTTGACTTATGATATTTTCAATTCATGATGGGTTTATCTAGATGTAACCCCTTTGTAAGTTGAGAAAATCTGTATTTTACACTTATAGCACAACTCAATACAGACAAGCCACATTTCAAGTGTTCAATGTCTACATGTCCTAATAGCTAACACATTGGACAGTGCAGCTCTTTATAGGGAACAGTATACTAACATATTTTTGAAAGTATGATTTTTTTTCTACTTATAAGGGGAATTATCTCAAAAATATATTGTTAAGTGGAAAAGGCAAGAAGCAGAGTAGTGAGGCTGATAGCATTTGTACTAAAAAGAATTGTGCCTGTGTGTTTGCTTAAACATACACATATTATCTCAGTGAAGCGAAACTAGGAATAGACTACCGTGGCTACCTTTGAAGAGGAGATTTAGATGGCTGTAGCACAGAGACTGGGGAGGAGAAATACTGTTTTGTTTTGTTTTGTTTTGTTTTACTTTACACCGTTGTGTAACTTTTTGTTTTGAACCATGTGAATGTATCAGAAATTTCAAAAGACAAATACCAGAACTACTTCTCTACCCAGTGTGAAAAATGTTTCAAATCAGGATACCAAGTGGAGATATAGGCTTAAATTAAAATAGCTTCATAAATAGTTTAAATAAATTCATAGATGGCAAAGCCATAATAGATTATCAAAGGAAATGTGGTTTGTTTGGTATGCAGTAGTGGCTTTGTTGCACTTGCAGCAAAGATTTGCCATCTCTCAGACACAAAAGATTATATAGACATAGGGTCTAATTCGATATGTGTTTCTTATGTTAATATGGTTAATATGATCCATTGTTTCAGGAAGCTATGTTTTCATAAATAGGTCAATCCTGGAATACAAAAGGTATAGAGTGGTTTTTAGTTGTATAGCAATTGAGATAATGTATGCAAAAGCACTGTGTTATGTAAATATGATGTGTTATTATTATAATCATTGTCACCAAGTGGTGGAACCAAGACTTATCGCTCTATCCATGAAGTTATGCACATGAAGTTCTTGCACATTCTCCTAGGAATCAGGTTTTGGTTTTGATTTTTTTTCCTGTGTTTTTAAAAGGTGTCAGCGGATTTTCAAAGAGCACTTTTCAAAGAGGTACTATCTCTGTGGACAAGTGGAGACAACCCTTGGTTCTCTGTCTTGAAGTTTGGGCTAGTCCATACTTCTTAGGCCATTCTCATTATACACACAGGGCTACTGGGGCTTTGTTAAGAAGGCTTAGAAAATAATGAATGAGTGTGAATCTGGATGATGCGTCAGAGTGCCTCATGGTTAGGTAACTATGATTCTATAGATTGGCAGGTACTTATTTTGTAAAGAACAAAATGAATTGAGTTTTCCATCATACAGAGAAAAAGGCAGAGGGAGTACTCTATTTGGTTATTTGATTTCAATATAAAACCCTTTTCTTTTCAAATTTAGGGTGATTTAATTAAGGTGGGAAAAAAATCTGTATTCCCTATTAAATATTTAGTAGACTTTAGTAAACAAGTGATTTGGTATTTAAGAAAACTAACATCTCAATTTATCTTTCCTAATTTAGCTTATTGTTGTTGTGGCTAATGTTTCTATCAGCATTTTTATCCTATTACTCTGGAAAATTAGTGCATTGCATTATATATTCCTAATTACTGCTTTTATCTTCTTTTTTGTCTTTTCTTTTCTAAAGATACCATTCCATTAGTTGGAGAACAGTGATGCCTACCAGAATGTGAAAATAGGTTTCATTCAATTAATGAGGTAGAAACAGGAAGACATTCCATAGAAAATGAGGTTTACGTATGATAATGTTGGATTTGACCTACAAGAGATTGTTTCCTTTCAACTCTCTGAAATGACTAAATTTTGCTTTGGTAGAGCCTGCACAATGCCAATAGAAAAGAACTAGACAAACCATACAACAATAAAATGAGTGTACAATAATTTTAATGAACAAAAATTGTTATTTTCTTACAAAAGCAAACTAATGCTAAACAGTAAATATCTCAGAAGGTCAACAAAAGGGAAATATGAAAGAATTAGAGTACTGGCTCTGTGGTGGTGTAATTATAAGCACTTTCTTGTTTTCTAACTAGAAAATATAGATGGTAAGATAGTAAAAAAAAAACTGCTTTATTGTAAGCCTTGTGTTTACCCTATAGTACTTCAGTGTTACTTTGCAAAAGAAGTATTACCATTCTTAGGTAATAAAAATTCCGTACAGTCACCTTCTATAGATAATGAACTCATTTTCAATTAACTTCAGGGAGATATTCAGTAACACACAATCAATTCATAGGCACAACCATTTGTTTTCTTGTCTTGAAATTGTTAAGAAATTATTGGACAAATTTCTTAGGTAAGCCTGTGAAAGTTGAGAGGGAAAGTTCATGCTATACTTCCTAGTCCATCTCAGAGTTTTAAGGAGTCATCAAAGTGGTAATAGAAGTTAGAGGTTTCTATTTAAAATATCAACTTAGTAAAACTCCTTTTTCATGACACTTTTATTTGCTAAAAATCTGTACTAAAATTGCCATGTTTGATTCCTCTTTTACAATAAAAACAAAAAACTAAAATATGTAATACATAAACTAGTCTATGGGACTCTAATGCATCTCAGTTGACAGTTGCAGAGAATAGAACTTTTCTCCTTAGGAAGGGACTATTAGGATATTTGTCTATTTGCTTTAAAATGTCATAAAATGTATTAAAGTGCTTTAAAATTTCTCTTTGGTCTTTAAGCATAGCTTTTCAAGTGTATATCAAACTATGCATTTTTCCATAGATGGCTTGTTCTTCTGAAAATTTACAAATGTCAATAATCTTGGTAGCCTAAGAAAGTGCTTCTCAAGCAGGGAATCAGAATTTCTGAGAGAACCAGGTCCAGAAATTGACACTTTAACAAGCTCCCCAGGAGTTTCCTATATTCACTGAAGATTGGGAAGCACTGTTCTAATGATTACAAGATATACAATGCAAATAAACAGGATTTGGCTAATCTACTTAGTTAGGAAAAGGATTGTTGTAAAAATAACTTTTGCAGGTATGATCACTCTATGTGACCTTTCCACTGGTCAATAGCCCATCATTATTTATTTTTATTCCACAAACCAGAATTTCATTTTTATATAAAACCATTTAAAATATGGTCAAAATAATAAAACATATTCAAGCTTATGTTACTGCTTGTGTATATTTTTTTCCTTTTTAAAGACTTTATTTTTAGAGCAATTTTAGGCTCACAGCAAAATTGAGCAAAAGTTACAGAGATTTCCCACACATACCTCTTCCCATACCTCTTGCCCCCACACATGCATAGCCTCTCTCATTATCAATATCTCCCACCACAGTGGTACATTTGTTACAATTGATGAACCTATATTGACAAAGAATTATCATTTAAAGTCCATAGTATACATCAGAATTCACTCTTGGTGTTGTACATTTTATGGGTTTGGACAAATGTATCTGCCATTATAATATGATACAGAGTAGTTACACTGCCCTAAAAATCTTCTTCGCTCTGCTTATTCAATCCTTCTTTCTCTTAAACTCCTGGCATCCACCGATCTGTTTACTACTTCCATAGTTTTGCATTTTCCAGATGTCATATTATTGGAAACATACAGTACATACCCTTTTCAAATGGACTTCTTTCAGTTAGTAATATGCATTTAAGTTTCTTCCATACCTTTTTGTGACTTGGTAGCTCATTTCTTTTTAGTGCTAGATAAAATTTCATTGTCTGTATGTACTGAAGTTTATTTATTTATTTACCTACTGAAGGGCATACTTGGTTAGTTCCACAGATCGACAGTTAAGAATAAAGCTGCTATAAACATCCATGTATAGATTTTTGTAAGGACATAAGCTTTCAGATCCTTTGGGTTAATAACAAGGAACACAGTTGCTGGTTCATATGGTAGAAGTATGTTTAGTTTTGTAAAAGCTCCCAAACTATCTTCTAAAGTGACTGTACCATTTTACATTCCCACCAGCAATGAATGAGACGCCCTGTTGCTCCACATCCTCACCAGCATTTGATGTTATCAGTGTTCTGGATTTTGGCTATCCTAATAAGGGTGTAGTGACTTCATTAGTTTTTTTTTTTCCCTAGAGGTATAAAGGTGCCCCCTCTAACAGCTTCAAACCATAGGTCCCATAATCATCATACAACATTTTAGTTGATACAAATATAGCCAAGTATCAATTATGTTTCATCTAAATTTATGCCTGGATACAACACAAAACCACAAGCCCCATTATCATTTAGAAAAGAAATGTAATTTATGGCAATCTAATCTCTGCATGGCTACAAAACGTCTTCATTCTAATATTTTTATATTTACCTCCTTGTTTCATGATTGTCTCAAACTTATCTTCCCTAGAAAGTTCAGTGGACATTAGTAGCTACTAAAGACTCTATATTGTTAATATAGATATTTAAAGTAACAACCACTATCCAAAATTAATTGAGCACTTCTTGTTTAGCTGCACGCATTTTTAGCTGGCTTACTGTCTAAATCCAATCTCTTAATAGCTTATAAAGCAACAGTAAACATAGTAAAAAAAAAACTATTGAGGGTGACGAGAGATTGAATACAAAACATTATACACAAAGGTAGCAGTGATTAGAAATATAGAAAGTACCTAGGTATTGTCTTCCTCTTTATCTGAGGCAGTTCAGGCTGCTCTAACAATATAACTTAGACTGGGTGGCTTAAACAACAAATATTTATTTCTCACAATTTTGGAGGCTTAGAAGTTCAAGTTAAAAGTGCTGCTAGATTTGGTGTCTGATGAGAAACCACTTCTTAGTTTGTAGTTGGCTGCCTTTTCTTCCTGTTTCTTCATATGGAAGAAAAGAGAGGGCTCTGGTCTCCTTTACTTCTTATAAAGGCACTAATACCATCATGGGGGCCCACCCTCATAATTTTATCTAAGTCTAATTATCTCCCCAAAGCCCCACCTCCAAATACTATTACATTGGGGGTTCAGGTTTCAGAATAATGATTTTAGAGGGACACAAGCATTCAGTCCATAGCATTCTACCTTTGGTCCCCAAAATGTATGCCCTTCACAAATACAAAACAGATTAATTCTACCCCAACAGTCCTAAAGGCCTTAACTAGTTTCAACATCAACTCAAATATCTAAAATCCAAAGTCTCACCTAAGTATTATTTAAATCAGATAGGAATGAAACTCAAGGTATGATTCATTCTGAGGTAAAATTCCTCTCAAGCTGTGAATCTGTGAAACCAAACAAGTTGTGTGCTTCCAAAATACAATGGTAGGACATGTATATGATAGACATTTCCATTCAGAAAGGGAGGAAAATAAGGGGTGATGGGTTCCAAGTAAGTCCAAAACCTAGCAAGGCAAATTCCATGAGATTGTGAGGTTCTAGAATAATCCTCTTTGGTTTGATGCTCTGCCATCCAGGCCCACTGTGGCAACAAAATTACCCCAGGTATAAATGGGGAGCTGTAACTCTTTATAGGGACCACTTTCACTCTCTGGCTCTGCTAGGCAGGGGTCATGCCTCCATGGCTCTGCTGGTGAAGGTTAATCTGCTAAGGTTCTGGGTGACCTTGCCTCCATGACTCCTATGCCTTGAGGAAGAAAGGTTTTTGTTGAAAGCTATCTGGTCTCCTGAAATTGAGGTGGTGGCCTTGATTATTTCTGAATCTTCTTTGAAGCCACTCTTCCCTTTAATTGAAGAATATGCAAGTTCACATCTGAAGATCTTTGTCATGCTGTCTAGTCTAAGTCCAACATTCTTACCCTTTCTTCATTAAATTCCATCTCAGTGTCCTTCAGTTCAAGCTGGTAGTGTTCATGGTGGGGTGGCTGATTATTTTCACACTCATACCAATACACATCAAATGTTTGCTTGGCTACACCTTAGCATTTCCAACAAAATACATTTTCTTTCTTTCTTTCTTTCTTTCTTTCTTTCTTTCTTTCTTTCTTTCTTTCTTTCTTACTTCCTTTCATTATGGAATTATTGATAGTTTTCCAAATCTTTAAGTTATGGGATTATTATTATTATTTGCTTAAATATTTTTCTTCAATTTATTCTCCTTTTCCTGCATTTTACAATAAGCAGCCAACAGGAACCAAGCCACTCCTTCATATTTTGCATAGAACTTTATTTAGCTAAATATCTAATTTCATTGATTGCAAATACTACCTCACTACCTTCTGCAAAACACTAGAGCATGAATGCAATTCAGGCAAGTTCTTTGCCACTTCATTATAAGGATGACCTTTTTTCCATTGTCCAATAACATATTTCTTATTTGTATCTGAGACCTCATCTTAATGTCCTTTACTGTCCATATTTATACCAACATTCTTTACTTGATTATTTATGTGTTCTGTAAGAAAATGGAAGATTTCTCTACAGCTCCCCTCTTTCCTTTTTTTCAGCTCTCACAAGAATCACTATTAGCAGCAATTTCATGGCAATTTTGGCTTTTTCTGGCATGTACTCCCAAATTCTTTCAGCTTCTACCCATTACCCACTCCAAAGCTACTTCCCTATTTCAGGAATTTGCTACAGCAGTACTGCACTTCTGACACCAATTACTTTCTTGGTCAATTCAGGCTGTTATAACACGATGCCACAAACTGGGTGGCATAAACAACAAATATTTATTTCTCATATTTCTGGAGGCTGGGAAGTCCGAGATCAAGGAGCTGGAAATCTGATGTTAAGTGAGAGCCCTCTTCCTTGTTTACAGATGGCCAATATCATGCTCTGTTCTCACATTGTAGAGAAAGTGAGAGCTCTGAACTCCTCCTATTATAAACAATTAATCTCATTATAAGGCCTCTGCCTTCTCTAAACCTAATCACATCCAGAAGACCCCACCTCCAAGTGTTATCAAATTTGGTATTAGGGCTTCAACATAAAAATTTGGGAGTGGATAGATAATAATACTCTTCCTGCTTTGTAATCTCATTCAAAACTGAATTTTTTGAGAATAATTTGCAATAGGCAGAATATTATAATTCCTCCTCAATTATGCTCATGTTATTAATCCCCAAAACCACTGGATATGTTAGTTTACATGGCAAGAGGGACTTTGTTGATGCAATTAGATTAAGAACATAAAGATGAGGCTATTATCTGGGATTACTAGGTGGACCAAATTTGTTAAAATGAGTCCTTAAAAATAAATAAAATTTTGGCTGTTGCCAGAGGGATGTGTGATCCCTCTTCTTTTGCTTTTGTTCCTTTTAAACATGGTAAAAGGGAAGTCAGGGAACCTGATACCTCCAACTTCATTTTTCTTTCTCAAGATTGCTTTGGCTCCTTGGGGGTCTTTTGTGTCTCCATGTAAATTTAAAATGTTTTGTTCTAGTTCTGTGAAAAGGGCCATTGGTAATTTGATACAAATTGCACTGAATCCATAGGTTGCCTTGCGTAATACAGTCATTCTGACAATATTGATTTTTCCAGTCCAAGAGTATGGTCTCTCTTTCCATCTGTTTGTGTAATCTTCAATTTCTTTCATAATTGTCTTATAGTTTTCAGAGTACAGGACTTTCGCTTCCTTGGGTAGGTTTATTCCAAGTTATTTTATTCTTTTTGATACAGTGGTAAATGGTATTGTTTCCTTAATTTCTCTTTCTGATACTTCATTGTTAGTGTATAGAAATGCAACAGATTTCTGTGTATTAATTTTGTATCCTGCAGCTTTACTGAATTTACTGATGACCTCTAGTAGTTTTCAGACTATACTACAAAGATATAGTAATCAAAAGAGTATGGTATTGGCACAAAAACAGATATATAGATCAATGGAACATGATAGAAAGCCTAGAAATAAACCTACACACCTATGGTCAATTAATCTATGACAAAGGAGGAAAGAATATACAATGGAGAAAAGACAATCTCTTCAATAAGTGGTGCAAAGAAAAATAGACAGCTATATGTAAAAGAATGAAATTAGAACATTCTCGAACAGCATTTAAAAAATAAACTCAAAATGAATTAAACACCTAAATTTAAAACCAGATAATATAAAACTCCTAGAGGAAAATATAGGCAGAACACTCTCTGACATCAATTGAAGCAGTATTTTTAATTTTGAACTGTCTCATAGAGTAATGGATATAAGAGCAAAAATAAACAAGTAGGACCTAATTAAACTCAAAAGCTTTTGCACAGTAAAGGAAATCATAAACAAAATTAAAAGAAAACCTACAGCCTACAGAATGGGATAAAATATGCACAAACTGTGTTACCAACAAGGGATTAATCTCTAAAATATAAAAACAGCTCATATTGCTCAATATCAAAAAAACGAACAACCCAAAAAATGGGCAGAAAAATCTAAATGGACATTTCTCCAAAGAAGACAAACTGATGGCCAAAGGCACATGAAAAGATACTCAACACTTCAATTGTTAGAGAAATGAAAATCAAAACTAATATATATATATATTATATAATTGAATCACTTTGCTGTACACCTGAAACTAACACAACATTGTAAATCAACTATACTTCAATACAAATTTCTTTAGATATTAAAAATTGTTAAAAAGGAACCAAAAACACATATACAAAAACATATGGGGGACTTCTCTGTCGACCCAATGTTTGAGACTTTGCCTTCCAATGTGATGGGGTGTGGGAGTCTGGGTTCAATCTCTCATTGGGTAACTAACATCCCACATGTCTCCTGGCTGAAAAACCAAAACATAAAACAGAAGCAATATTGTAACATATTCCACATCAAAAAAATTGGTCCACATCAAAAAATATTGGATCACATCAAAAGAAAAAAAGAAACATATGTGATTTATCAATACAGTGCTTAGTGTGAATTTATAGCTGAAAATATCTACAATAAAAAAGCCAATCTCAAATTCATAACCTAACGTACCTGTTTAAGAAACTAGAAAGTAGCAAGTTGAACCTAAAACAAGCAAAGGAAGGATAAAAAAATCAGTAATAGTGAGAAAATAAGCAAAATAGGGAATAAAAAACATTAGAGTAAACCCACAAAACTACGGATAGTTCTCTGATAAAGCAGCAAAATTGACAAAACTTTACAGAAACTGAAAAGCAAAAAACAAAAGAATCAAATTCTCATAATTAGGAATATAACCACCAAATTTAAAGAAATAGATTATACAGGAATATTATAAACAATAGTATATTAAAAATTTACTTGACTTAGATGAAATAGACAAATTACTAAAAAGACACAAATAACACAAACTGACTAAAGACAATTATAAACCAAAAGAATACTCCAAAAAAGATGTTTAAAAAATAAAGCAATGAAAATAACAACAACAAATAAAGTAGAGATTGAATAATAATTAATAGCTTGCCATAAAGAAAAATATAGGCCTAGATGACTTCATTGGTGACTTCTAAAAAATATTTTAAAAAATTAATGCTAAATCTTCAAAAAGTATTCCAAATATGGAATAGAAGAGAATACATTCAAACACATTCTATAAAGCCACTGTTACTCAGTTACCAAAATTAGACAAAGACATCACAAGAAAACAACAGAGATTGGGAGGAAGATGGTGGAAGAGTAAGACGTGGAGATCACCTTCCTCCCCACAGATATATCAGAAATACATCTACACGTGGAATTGCTCCTATAGAACACCCATTGAATGATGGCAGAAGACCTCAGACCTCCCAAAATGCAAGAAATGCCCCACGTACCTGGGTAGGGCAAAAGAAAAAAGAAAACACAGAGACAAAATAAAAGGGATGGGACCTGCACCAGTGAGAGGGAGCTGTGAAGGAGGAAAGGTTTCCAAACACTAGGAGGCACCTTCGTGGGCGGAGACTGCAGGTGGCGGAGGGGGAAAGCTTTGGAGCCGTGGAGGAGAACTCAGCAACAGGGGTGCAGAGGGTAAAGCAGAGAGATTCCTGCACAGAGGATCGGTGTGGACCAGCACTCATCAGACTGAGAGGCTTGTGTGCTCACCCGCCGGGGCGGGCGGGGGCTGGGAGATGAGGCTCGGGCTTCGGTCAGAGTGCAGGGAGAGGACTGAGGTTAACAGCGTGAACAAAGCCTGTAGGGGGTTAGTGCACCACGGCTAGCACGGAGGGAGTCCAGGGAAAATTCTGGACCTGCCAAAGAGGCAAGAGACTTTTTCTTCCCTCTTTTTTTCCTGGTGGGTGAGGAAAGGGGATTAAGAGCATGGTTTAAAGGAGCTCCAGAAATGGGCACGAGCTGCAGCTAATGGCGCAGACCACAGAGACAGGCATGAGATGCTAAGGCTACCACTGCAGACACCAAGAAGCCTGTGTGCTAGCACAGGTCACTATCCAAACCTCCCCTCCCGGGAGCCTGTGCAGCCCGCCACTGCCACGGTCCCGTGATCCAGGGAAAACTTCCCCGGGAGAATGCACTGCATGCCTTAGGCTGGTGCAACATCACACCAGCCTCTGCTGCTGCAGGCTTACCCGGCATCTGTAACCCTCCCACCCCCCAGTCTGAGAGCGCCAGGGCCGAGAATCAGCTGCTCCTTTAACCCAGCCCTGTCTGAGCGAAGAACAGATGCCCTCAGGCAACCTACACGCAAAGGCAGGGGCAAACTCAAAGCTGAAACCCTGGAGCTGTGCGAACAAAGAAGAGAAAGGGAAATCTCTCCCAGCAGCCTCAGAAGCAGTGGATTAAATCTCCGCAATAAATTTGCTGTACCCTGCATCTGTGGAACACCTGAATAGACAGTGAATCATCTATATTGAGGAGGTGGACGTTGAGAGCAAGATATATTATTTTTACCACTTTTCTTCTTTTTGTGAATGTGTATGTGTATGCTTCTTTGGGAGATTTTGTCTGTATAGCTTTGCTTTCACCATTTTACCTAGGGTTCTGTCTGTCTGTTTTTGTTTTTTTTTCTTTTACTTAAAAAATTATTTTTTCTATATAATTATTTTTTATTTTAATAACTTTATTTTATCTTATCTTTATTTTATTTTATCCTCTTTCTTTCTTTCTTCCTTTCTACTTTGTCTCCCTTTTATACTGAGCTATGTGGATGAAAGTCTCTTGGAACTCCAGCCTGGAGTCAATGCCGTGCCTCTGAGGTGGGAGAGCCACCTTCAGGACACTGGTCCACAAGAGACCTCCCAGCTCCATGTAATATCAAATGGTGAAAATCTCCCAGAGATCTCCCTCTCAACACCAACACCCAACTTCACTCAACGACCAGCAACCTACAGTGCTGGACATCCTATGCCAAACAACAAGCAAGACAGGAACACAACCCCATCCATTAGCAGAGAAGCTGCCTAAAATCATAATAAGGCCACAGACACCCCAAAACACACCACCAGATGTGGACCTACCTACCAGAAAGATAAGATTCAGCCTCATCCACCAGAGCACAGGCACTAGGAAGCATACAACCAGGAAGCATACAAAACACACTGAACCAACTTTAGCCACTGGGACGGACAACAAAAACAATGAGAACTGGAAACCTGCAGTCGGCAAAACGGAGACCCCAAACACAGTATGATAAGCCAAATGAGAAGACAGAAAAACACACAGCAGATGAATGAGAAAGGTAAAAACTCAACAGACCTAACAAATGAAGAGGAAAGAGTCAGTGTACCTGAAAAAAGAATTCAGAATAATGATAGTAAAGATGATCCAAAATCTTGGAAATAGAATAGAGAAAATGCAAGAAACAGTTAACAAGGATGTAGAAGAAATAAAGAGAAAACAAAGAATGATGAACAACATAATAAAGGAAATTAAAAATACTATAGAAGGGATCAATAGCAGAATAACTGAGGCAGAAGAACTGATAAGTGACCTGGAAGATAAAATAATGGAAATAACTACTGCAGAGCAGAATAAAAACAAACAATGAAA
This sequence comes from Delphinapterus leucas, assembly GCF_059928025.1. Taxonomy (NCBI): domain Eukaryota; kingdom Metazoa; phylum Chordata; class Mammalia; order Artiodactyla; family Monodontidae; genus Delphinapterus; species Delphinapterus leucas. The sequence continues at coordinate 62,530,339 of NC_143150.1, read as the reverse complement.
AGAAATGAGGACAGTCTCAGAGACATCTCAGACAACATTAAACACACCAATATTCGAATTACAGGGGTCCCAGAAGAAGAGGATAAAAAGAAAGGGACTGAAAAAATATCTGAAGAGATTAGAGTTGAAAACCACAAATATGGGAAAGGAAATAGTTAATCACGTCCAGGAAGCACAGAGAGTCCTATACCAGATAAATTCAAAGAGAAACAGACCAAAACACATATTAATCAAACTATCAAAAACTAACTACAAAGAAAATATATTAAAAACAGCAAGGGAAAAACAACAAATAACACACAAGGGAATCCCCATAAGGTTAACAGCTGATCTATCAGCAGAAACTCTGCAAGCCAGAAAGGAGTGGCAGGACATATTTAAAGTGATGAAGGAGAAAAACCTACAACCAAGATTACTCTACCCAGCAACAATCTCATTCAGATTTGATGGAGAAATTAAAAACTATACAGACAAGCAAAAGCTGAGAGAGTTCAGCACCACCAAACCAGCTTTACAACAAAGGCTAAAGGAAGTTCTCTAGGCAAGAAACACAAGAGAAGGAAAAGTTCTACAATAACAAACCCAAAGCAATTAAGAAAATGGGAACAGGAACATACATATCGACAACCACCTTAAATGTAAATGGATTAAATGCTCCCACCAAAAGACACATACTGGCTGAATGGATACAAAAACAAGAACCATATAGATGCTGTCTACAAGAGACCACTTCAGACCTAGGGACACATACAGACTGAAAATGAGGGGATGGAAATAGTTATTCCATGCAAATGGAAATCAAAACAAAGCTGGAGTAGCAATTCTTATATCAGAAAAAATATACGTTAAAATATAGACTATTACAAGAGACAAAGAAGGACACTACATAATTATCAAGGAATCAATCCAAGAAGAAGGTATAACAATTGTTAATATTTATGCACCCAAAAGAGGAGTACCACAATACCTAAGACAAATACTAACAGCCATAAAAGGGGAAATGGACAGTAAAACATTCATAGTAAGGGAGTTTAACATCCCACATTCACCAATGTACAGATCATCCAAAATGAAAAAAAATAAGGAAACACAAGCTTTAAATGATACATTAAACAAGATGGACTTAATTGATATTTATAGAACATTCTACTCCAAAACAACAGAATACACATTTTTCTCAAGTTCAAGTGGAACATGCTCCAGGTTAGATAATATCTTGGATCACAAAGCAAGCCTTGGTAAATTTAAGAAAATTAAAATCTTATCAAGTATCTTCTCCAATCACAATGCTATGAGACTAGATACCAATTACAGGAAAAGACCTGTAAAAAATACAAACACATGGAGGCTAAACAGTACACTACTTAATAACGAAGTGATCACTGAAGAAATCAAAGAGGAAATCAAAAAATACGTAGAAACAAATGACAATGGACACAGGATGACCCAAAACCTATGGGATGAGGCAAAAGCAGTTCTAAGAGGGAAGTTTATAGCAATAAAATCCTACCTTCAGAAACAGGAAAAATTTCAAATAAAGAACCTAACCTTACACCAAAAGGAATTAGAGAAAGGAGAACAAAAAACCCCACAAAGTTAAGAAAGAAAGAAATCATAAATATCAGATCAGAAATAAATGAAAAAGAAATGAAGGAAACAATAGCAAAGGTCAATAAAACTAAAAAGCTGATTCTTGGATAAGATAAACATAATTGATAAATCATAAGTTAGACTCATCAAGAAAAAACGAAGACTCAAATGAATAGAATTACAAATGACAAAGGAGAAGTAACAACTGAAACTACAGAAATACAAAGGATCATGAGAGATTACTACAAGCAACTCTATGCCAATAAAATGGACAACCTGGAAGAAATGAACAAATTCTTAGAATGGCACAACCTGCCAAGACTGAACCAGGAAGAAATAGAAATTATGAACAGATCAATCACAAGCACTGAAATTGAAACTGTGATTAATAATCTTCCAACAAACAAAAGCCCAGGACCAGATGGCTTCACAGGCAAATTCTATCAAACAGTTAGAGAAGAGCTAATACTCATCTTTCTCAAATTCTTCCAAAATATAGCAGAGGGAGGAACACACCCAAACTCATTCTACAAGGCCAACATCACCCTGATACCAAAACCAGACAAGGATGTCACAAAGAAAGAAAACTACAAGCCAATATCACTGATTTACATAGATGCAAAAATCCTCAACAAAATACTAGCAAACAGAATCCAACAGCACATGAAAAATATCATACACCATGATCAAGAGCCGTTTATTCCAGGAACGGAAGGATTCTTCAATATATGCAAATCAATCAACGTGATGCACCGTAATAACAGATTGAAGGAGAATAACCATATGATCATCTCAATAGATGCAGAGAAATCTTTCAACAAAATTCAACACCCATTTATGAAAAAAACCCTGCAGAAAGCAGGCATAGAGGGAACTATCCTCAACATAATAAAGGCCATATATGACAAACCCACAGCCAACATCATCCTCAATGGTGAAAAACTGAAACCATTTCCATTAAAATCAGGAACAAGAAAAGGTTCCCCAACCTCACCACTATTATTCAACATAGTTTTGGAACTTTTAGCCAGAGCAATCAGAGTAGAACAAGAAATAAAATGAATCCTAAAAAAAAAAAAATGAATCCTAATCAGAAAAGAAGTAAAGCTGTCACTGTTTGCAGATGACATGATACTATACATAGAGAATCCTAAATATGCTACCAGAAAACTACTAGAGCTAAACAATGAATTTGGTAAAGTAACAGGATACAAAATTAATGCACAGAAATCTCTGGCATTCCTATAAAATAATGATGAAAAATCTGAAAGTGAAATTAAGAAAACACTCCCATTTACCACTGCTACAAAAACAATAAAATATCTAGGAATAACCCTACCTAAGAAGACAAAAGACCTGTATGCAGAAAATTATAAGACACTGATGAAAGAAATTAAAGATGATACAAACAGACGGAGAGATATATCATGTTCTTGGATTGGAAGAATCAACATTGTGAAAATGACTCTACTACCCAAAGCAATCTACAGATTCAATGCAATCCCTATCAAACTACCAATGGAATTTTTCACAGAACTGGAATAAAAAATTTCACAATTTGTATGGAAACACAAAAGAATAGCCGAAGCACCCTTGAGAGGAAAAAATGGAGCTGGAGGAATCAGGCTCCTTGTCCTCAGATTATATTACAAACCTACAGTAATCAAGACAGTATGGTACTGGCACAAAAACAGAAAGATAGATAAATGGAACAGGAGAGAAAGCCCAGAGATAAACGAACGCACCTATGGTCACCTTATCTTTGATAAAGGAGGCAAGAATATATGGTGGAGAAAAGACAGCCTCTTCAATAAATGGTGCTTGGAAAACTGGACAGGTACAAGTAAAAGCATGAGATTAGAACATTCCCTAACACCATACACTGAAATAATCTCAAAATGGATTAAATACCTAAATGTAAGGCTGGAAACTATCAAACTCTTAGAGGAAAGCATAGGCAGAACACTCTATGACATAAATCACAGCAAGATCCTTTTTGATCCACCTCCTAGAGAAATGGAAATAATAACAAAAAGAAACAAATGGGACCTAATGAAACTTAAAAGCTTTTGCACAGCAAAGAAAACCATAAACAATACCAAAAGACAACCCTCAGAATGTGAGAATATATTTGCAAATGAAGCAACTGACAAAGGATTAATATCCAAAATTTACAAGCAGCTCATGCAGCTTCATAACAAAAAACCCAATCCAAAAATGGGAAGAACACCTAAATATACATTTCCCCAAAATAGATATACAGGTTGCCAACAAACACATGAACGAATGCTCAGCATCATTAATCATTAGAGAAATGCCAATGAAAACCACAATGAGATATCATCTCAAACTGGTCAGAATGGCCATCATTAAAAATCTAGAAACAATAAATGCTGGAGAGGGTGTGGAGGAAAGGGAACACTCTTGCACTGCTGGTGGGAAAATGTAAATTGATAAAGCCACTATGGAAAACAGTATGGAGGTTCCTTAAAACCTAAAAATAGAATTACCATATGACCCAGCAATCCCACTACTGGGCATATACCTTGAGAAAACCATAATTCAAAATGAGTCATGTACCAAAATATTCATTGCATCTGTATTTACAATAGTTAGGAGATGGAAGCAACCTAAGTGTCCATCATCAGATGAATGGTTAAAGAAGATGTGGCACATATATGCAGTGGAACATTACTCAGCCTTAAAAAGAAATGAAATTGAGTTATTTGTAGTGACTTGGATGGACATAGAGTCTGTCATACAGATTGATGTAAGTCAGAAAGAGAAAAATAAATACCATATGCTAACACATATATATGGTATCTAAGAAAAAAATGTCATGAAGAACCTAGGGGTAAGATGGGAATAAAGACACAGACCTACTAGAGAATGGACTTGAGGATATGGGGATGGGGAAGGGTAAGCTGTGACAAGGTGAGAGAGTGACATGGACATATATACACTACCAAACGTAATATAGACAGCTAGTTGGAAGCAGCCACACAGCACAGGGAGATCAGCTTGGTGCTTTGTGACCACCTAGAGCGGTGGGATAAGGAGGGCGGGAGGGAAGGAGACGCAAGAAGGAAGAGATATGGGAACATATGTATATGTATAACTGATTCACTTTGTCATAAAGCAGAAACTAACACACCATTTTAAAGAAATTATACTCCAATAAAGATGTTAAAAATAAAAGAATACAACATTGAAGACCAAAATTTCTTATGAATACAAATCCAAAATATACACAACAAATATTAGTGCACTGAGGGCAGTAATGTATAAAAATGATTACTATATACCATGACAGAGGAGGATTTATTCCCCAAAAGGAAAATATGTTTTACATCTGAAAATCAATGTGACATACAATGTCATTAGAAGTAAGGACAAATAGAACATATGGTTATTTCAACAAAAGCTGAAAAATATTGAAATATCTACTCTTTTTATATAAACTCTCAATAAATTAATAATATAAGGGAGTTTCCACAATCCCATGGAGAAAAATCTACCAAAAAACTCATGACAAATATTATACTTATTGTTGAAAATCTGTAGCCTTTCTATTGTGTTCAGGAACAGAACAAAAATGTGTGCTCTCACTACTTCTAATCCACATTTTACTGTAGATTCTAGACTGAACAATTGGGCAAGATAATGCATATAAAACATTTAAGCTGAAAACAAAGGAAAATGAAACAAAATAAACTGCTTGCAGATGACATGATCTTCTGTATTAAAAAAACCAAGAAATCCTGTAAAATGTATGTGAACAAATAAAAAGTTAAACAAGTTAACTTGGTACAAATTAATATATAAAAAAACTATTGTGCTCCTTACATTAGCAGTGAAGTATCAGAAAATGAAATTAATAAGTCAACTACATTTACCATGACATCAAAAAGAAGAAAATACTTGGGAATAAATATAATTGAAGAATTCTAAAAATTACACTATAAAAATTACAAAAGATTTTTTTAATTAATTTTTTTGTTTTGTTTTGGACTGAACTGGGTCTTCATTGCTGTGTGCGGGTTTTCTCTTGTTGCAGCGAGTGGGGGCTACTCTTCTTTGCAGGGTGTGGACATATTGTCATGGCTTCTCTTTTTTCAGAGCATGGGCTTTAGGCACGTGGGCTCAGTAGTTGTGGCTCATGGGCTCTAGAGCACATGCTCAGTAGTTGTGGCACTCGGGCTTAGTTGCTCTGCGGCATGTGGGATCTTCACAGACCAGGGCTTGAACCCATGTTCGCTGCATTGGCACGTGGATTCTTAACCACTGCACCACCAGGGAAGCCCCTACAAAAAATTTTTGCAAGAAAGTAAAGAAGGCAAGAATGGAAAGACATACCATGTTTATGGATCAAAGAACTTAATATTGTTAAAATACTCCCCAAATTGATCTAAAGACTCAACATATTGCCTGTTAAAATCCCAGTTAGCTGTTATCAGCACTTGAAAAGTTGATCCTAAGATTCATAGGGAAATTCATATTGAAATTTATTCAATATTCAAGGGTTTCAAAATAATCAAATGATCATAAAAATTAGAAAGAATTTGGACGACTTTCACGTTCCAATTTTAAAACTTACTACAAAGCTGTGTTAATGATGTCAATGTGGTACTGGCACTAGTTTTACATTTAGATCAATGGAAGATAATTGACAGTCCACAAACAAACCGTAATATTTACAATTTTAACAAGAATATCAAAATAATTTAATAAGCAAGAGCAATCTTTTCAACCAAAAATTATAAAACAACAGGCAATTAATATGCCAAAAAGTGAAGTTGAACTCCTTCCTCACAGCATACCCAAACTTTAAATCAAAATGGGCCATATACCAAGATCCTTAGAAGAAAATATAAGAATAATTCTTTGTGACACTGGGCTAGGCAAAACTTTCTTTGATGTGACAGTCAAAGCACAAGCAGGAAAGTTAATTAGATTTCACCATAATTTAAAAAAATCATTTGTGCTTCAAAGGATACCATTAAGGAAGTGAAAAGATAAATCATAGTACTGAAGACAATATTTGTAAATCATATATCTGATAAAGGGCTTGTATCCAGAATATACAAATAACCATTATAATGCAATAATAAAAGAACAAATATCCAAATTATAAAATGGGCAAAATGTCTGAACAGACATTTCTCCAAAGAAGATATAAAACTGGCCAATTAAACACATAATTGCTTTAGACAAAAGGCTGAGGACTTGGCTCTACAATTTTTGTTAATTTCTTAGAAAGAACAAAGTTCAGAATATTTAGTTACAAAGTCTCTTTGAAGAGATCAAGGGCATGACTCAAAGATTTCCCCCAATCAAACGAGAAAGCATGTCAAAATCATAAAGTTATCTCTGCAAAAGTATAAGAGAGAGAGAAAGAGTGAAAGTGAGAGGGAGAGCAAAAGAGAGAGGAGAGAGAGAAAGAGAGAGATAATGAATGAATGAATGAATGAATGACCTAAGAAAAAATTGTAGACTAATGTCCTGTCTAGATGAGTGAATCTCTGCAAGACTTACAAGTTTCATGAAAATATTGTATCTTCAGAAACAATTCTAGCTTAGAAGGCAAGAGAATGTACAAAAGAAATGAAGGCTGTTGGACTCCCCCAAATTCTATTGCAAGGAAATAGGCTGATAAAACTATTGAGTTGCACCATGTGATACATTTCATAAAATAGAAAGGATGACTGAGAGGCTGGAACTACCAGCCTAGATAAGAGAGCTGCAAGCCCAAAGAATGGAATCAAAAACACAAAGGATTTTTTCCAGACTTTGAAACCTAAAATATTTTGCCTGGCTGGAGTTCAAAATTGCTTTTTACAGGTGACTTATTTCTTCCTTGGACTTATTCCTTCCTTCCTTTGTTCTTTCTAAGAAATTAACAAAAAATTAACAATTAACAATAAGTCACTTATTTTCTCCCCTTTGGAACAAGACCATATATAACAGTTATGCTTTTCCCAGAATTGTATTTTGGGAGCAGATAATATATTTCCTTATTTTAGGGGTTCAAGAGGGAAAGGAATTGTGCTCCTGGATGGATTATATACAGCATCTTGCCAATACCTAATTTTTATTATTTAAATGATAGTGTTTAGAACTTTTGAGCCAATAAGATTAGTACGAGGTTTTGAATGTTGAGTTGACACTATAAAGGGATGAAACTCTTGTACGCCTCAAAATGTGGTGACTGTATTTTTTATGTGGTAATGAATGTTGAGGGCAAAAGAAAGACTATAGTACATAGAAAAATGACCACCAGGTTATTCACTTCCTATCCCTATAACCTGTGAACTGCTGCTTTACTTAGCAAAAACACTTTTGTGGATGTGATTAAAATTAAAGACTGTGAGATGAAGTAATTATCTTGAACTATTTGGGTGGGTCCAGTTTAATTATGTGAATTTGTAAAAGTGGAGATTATTTCCCTTTTTTCAATTTGATAAGATTTTTTTTTAACTGAAGAAAAAATTGCATGCATATATTACAATTGTACTATTTTATGAGTTGTTTTTAGTTGATATTGTTGACTGAAGAGAATATGCAATGCGAGAGTTGTGAGGTTTTTTGCAAGGCTATTGCCTGGGACACAGCATTTCAGAAAGCTCTGAGAAACTTTTCCAAAGGGGTGGGGGGAAGATCAGTGTACCTGACATTTTGGTGAAGGGGGAGTACAAGCAATCAAGCATATATTTTTGCAAAAGTTTGCTGCTAGTCTCGTGAAGGATTTACTGCTAGTCACAAGGAGCAGACATCACCATGAAGGATTTTAGTGCTTTTCTAGATATGAGGAGATGATACAAGAATTGTGCTCATAAAATCTTCTCCTGAAAATATCTAACTATCTAAAGATCTGATCTGCCAGTTTTACCCAGAGCACAAAGTGCCGCATTCCTCATTTCAACCCTAAACTCCTTCCCGGGGCTGTTGAAGGTCAGCAGCTGCAGCAGCTAATAATGTAATCTTTATAGAGGTATATGGCAAGTGCTAATTTGTAGTTGGTAGGGCCCACTCATGGCTGTAAATTCGACCATGGTTTGGGAAGAATTTCATGACCATTTTGTCCCATGATGCTAGGAATGCTCTTTCACAGGTCTGGCAAAGATTTTGTTGATAGACCACTCAATGTGCTATTACTGGACTAGACCTTACTAACAGTAACCAAAAGTTCCTGGGCCACCAGTCTTACTAGTCTGTTATGGTCCAGGAAAAATTTCCTCTTGTTGTATCTTCCCATATCTTGAGTGCCACTATTACAGTCATTCATCTCACAGAGAACTATACATTTTTGTCAGAGGCTCAGTCACACATCTTGTAATGCAAGAAACAACAATCTTGTAAAACAGGCAAAATAGAAATAACAGCTAGCAGTATTATTAAAATCATAAGTATGAATTAAGCCAAAAGCTTCCATTAGGTGTGGCCCAGTATAACCCTAGGTCGTCTAACTTAGCCTGTTCTGTACCAATCCTTATCTTTAAGGGAAATTATATAATGGCACTGTCCATAAAACTCCCAGCCCAATTTCCTAGTGTTACTAGGATGGTTATTCTCAGTATAATTTAATTGTTCCCAAAACAAAAGGGGAGCCTTAAAATTCAAATGACCATAGCCTTGTGTTAACCACATACATCTATCCCATAATTATGGGAGGTTTCCTTCTAATAAGTGAGAGATTACAGTTTTTGACTGAGAGTGAGCTCATTGTTCTGACTGAGCTTGAGTAACACTAAAATAAAATTCATATTTATGGCCAGAGTCAGAGCAGGTATTATTAATTGGCTAGCTGAGGGGATCCCACCTAGTAATATCAATTGTGGCTTGAACAGGACTATAATTACTTTCTTCTAAATAAATTTCCTAAGGGCCAACGAATTAGAGCCTTAGAGTGGAGAAATCCACCAAGGTAATCCAGAAGTACTAGACACAGGTAACTGGCCACTAACAAAAAAGTTGTACTGATTTTTAAAATTAGCATACTGTCATGTCCATGATAGAAAACATTTGGTTCATATGGAAAAGTCCAAGAAGCAAAGAAATAATCATACAAGTCAGGTCTAGGACCTTGGTCCAGGTGTCTACTTCTGATGTTGTCATCTGCTGATCTTGGTATGACTGTAGTTTCTCCTGTTTGAGCATTGTTTTAAGGTGAGTTGGAGGTCAGCTGTCGTCTCTATAGGCCAGAACAATGCAGGTGCCCTTTGTAAGTGGCAATTAATCCAAGAGTTAATTCCCTTCAATTTCACTGTACTTGAGCTAGTTAAGAGTACCTGATAAGAGTCTTTCTATCTAGGTTGAGGATAGTCCTTTAAATTATGTCTTTTCCAGTATCCATAATCCCCTGATTGAAGACTGTGGGCATATGATCATCATTCAAAGAGAGATTACTGAGATAAGCTTCAGTAACAGACTTAGAGTGTCCTTTTAATAATTCAATTAAACTTTACATTAATAACAGAGTTGTGATCAAGATCGTGGAGGAGTAGGACATGAAGCTCACCTTCTCCAACAAAAACATTAAAAATCCATCTACAAGTGGAACAATTCATGCAGAACAGTTACTGAACACTAACAGAAGACCTTGGACTTCCAAAAAGTCAAGTAAAACTCCACATAACTGGGTTGGACAAAAGGAAAAAGAAAATGAAGGAATCTGGATGGGGTCTGTGTTTCAGGGAGGGAGATGTGAAGGAGGAAAGTTTCTTGCACTCAGGGAAGTCTCCTCAATGGCAGAGCAGGAAGATCAGACTGGATGTAGGGGGAACCTCAGAGCCTAGGAGTAGAGTGCAGCAACTGGTTTGTGGAAGGCAAAATAGAGAGTAACATTCACACAAGGTCAGCACTTCTGCCCTGCTCTCCCCAGCCTGAGGCACTTGGGTGGGGGTTGTGTTAAAGCCTATGCTTCAGAGGTCAGACCCAGGAAGAAGATTGGAGTTGGCTGTGCAGAAACAGCCTGAAGGAGCTAGGCTGTGGCAGCTGAGGGTGTACTCAGAAGAAGCCTGGGCCCACCAGAGAGACAAGGCACCATTACTCAGGTGTGCATGAGGAGAGGGGTGGGATGACCATAAGTGATTCTTTCCCTGTGAGTGCTCCCAGGAAACAAGACACTGTCTACAGGATCTCCAGGGGTGGGCTTGTGTTGCCCCTGTCTTCAGGGGTTCCAGAGGCAGGCACTGACCAAGGCTAAGATACCCATGAACAGGTGGCAAGCCTTGTCGCTACTGTCCCAGGAGGGGTTGAGAGAGCTGCCTATAGAAGACCCTTAAGCAGGTACCAGGAACTGCCCCAACTGTTTCAGGAGTGCACAAGTGTCACTGTACCTGCACACCAAATATCAAGGGGATAACTGCCAGCACACACCGAGGAAAGAGGCAGCAAGCATCCAAATTAAAAGCAGCCTCTTGATTCCCCAAAAAAGGGTGGAATAGAAGGACTTAAGCCTGCCACCTCTCACGAAAACACCAAAATCACAACTAACTGCTGAACAACTATTGGTAAAAAAGACTGTAATCTACCAAGAAAGATATTTTACATTCAAAGACAAAGAAGAAGCCACAATGAGGTGGCAGAAGGAACTCTTTTGTGACATAATCAAATCCAATCCTGGCCAGATGGGTGACCAAAAAACTGTAAAGTAATTATATCACAGAGGTTCTCCCACAAGAGTGAGAGTCCTGAGCCCCACATCAGCCTCCCCAGCCTGATGATCTTTCATTGGAAGGAGGAATCCTGAAAGCATTTGGCTTTGAAGGCCAATGGAGCTTGAGTGCAGGAGCTCAATGGGACAGGGGGAAACAGAGACTCCATTCCTGGAAGTCATACAAAAGTTATAACATACACTGGGACATAGAACAAAGCAATAACTCATAGGATCCATGACTGGACCTACCTATGAGTCGTGGTGGGTTTCCTGGGGAGGCGGGCATCAGCTGTGGTTCACTGAGGGGGCAAGGACCTCGGTAGCAGAGGCCTCAGAGAATATTGATCTGCATGAGCTCCCCAGAGGTCGCCATTTTGGCATCAAGACCTGGCCCAACCTAATAGACAACAGGTTCCAGTTCTGGAACGTCTCAGGCCAAACAACCACCAAGATAGGAATTCAGTACCACCCAACAGCAGACAGAGTGCCTAAAGACATAGTAAGCTCACAGCCACCTATAAACATATTCTTGACATGGACCAGACCACCAAACAGACAAGACCCAGCTCTACCCACCAGTGAGCAGACAACAGTCCCTCACACCAAGAAGTCTCCACACACCTCAGGACCAACCTCACTCACCAGAAGGCAGACACCAGAAGCAAGAGGAACTACAATCCTCCAGCCAGCAGAAAGGACTCCAGTAACACAGAAAGTTAGACAAAATAACATGGCAGAGAAATATGTTTCAGACATAGGAACAAGATAAAGACCCACAAGAACAACTAAATTAAGAGGATATAGGCAAGCTACCTGAAAAAGAGTATGGAGTAATGATAGTAAAGATGATCCAATATCATGGAAAAAGAATGGAAGCACAGAGAGGGGGAAGATGGCAGAAGAGTAAGACCTGGAGATCACCTTCCCCTCCACAGATACATCAGAAATACATGTACACGTGGAACAACTCCTACAGAACACCCACCAAACGCTGGCAGAAGACCTCAGACCTCCCAAAAAAGGCAAGAAATCCCCCATGAAACTGGGTAGGGCAGAAAAAAATAAAAAGAATAAACAGAGACAAAAGAATAGGGACGGGACCTGCACAAGTGGGAGGGAGCCGTGAAGGAGGAAAGGTTTCCGCACACTAGGAAGCCTCCTCGTGGGCAGAGACTGAAGGTGGAGCAGGGGGGAAGGTTCAGGACCACGGAGGAGAGAGCACAGCAACAGGGGTGTGGAGGGCAAAGCGGAGAGATTCCCGCACAGAAGATCGGTGCTAACCGGCACTCACCAGCCCGAGAGGATTGTCTGCTCAACCACCGGGGTGGGCAAGGGCTGGGAGCTCAGCCTCGGGTTTCAGTTGGATCACAGTGAGAGGACTGGCCTGGCAGCGTGAACACAGCCTGAAGGCGTTACTACACCACGGCTAGCCGGGAGGGAGTCCAGGGAAAAGTCTGGACATGCCGAAGAGGCAAGAGACTTTTCCTTCCCTCTTTGATTCCTGGTGCGCGAGGAGAGGAGAATAAGAATGCAGCTTAAAGAAGCTCCAGAGATGGGTACGAGCTACGGCTAACAGCACGGACCCCAGAGATGGGCATGAGATGCTAAGGCTGCTGCTGCCGCCAGCAAGAAGCCTGTGTGCGACCACAGGTCACCATCTACACCTCCCCTCCCGAGAGCCTATGCAGCCCGCCACTGCCAGGATCCCGTGACGTAGGGACAACTTCTCTAGGAGAATGCACGGTGCACCACAGTCTGGTGCAAAGTCCCACTGGCCTCTGCCACCGTAGGCATGCTTCACACACCATGCCCCTCCCTTTCCCTGAACTGAGTGAGCCAGAGCCCCTGAATCAGCGGCTCTGTTAAACCTGTCCTATCTGAGTGAAGGAGAGATGCCGTCCAGCAACCTACACACAGAGGTGGGGCCAAATCCAAAGCTGAGCCCCCAGAGCTTTGCGAACAAAGAAGAGAAAGGGAAATTTCTGTCAGCAGCCTCAGGAGCAGTGGATTAAATCTCCTCAATCAACTTGATGTACCCTGTGTTGGTGGAATACCTGAATAGACAATTAATCAACCCAAATTGAGGAGGAGGACTTTGAGAGCAAGATTATTTTTCCCCTTTTCCTCTTTTTTGTGAGTGTGTATGAGTATACTTCTGTGTGAGATTGTGTCTGTATAGCTTTGCTTTCACCATCTGTCCTAAGGTTCTGTCCATCAGTTTTTGGTTGTTGTTTTGTTTTTTTAAATTAAAATTTTTTTTATTAATAATATTTTTTATTTTAATAACTTTATTTTACTTTATCTTACTTTCTTTTATTTTATCATATTTCTTTATTTCTTTCCAGCTTTTCTCCCTTTTATTCTGAGTCATGTCGATGAAAGAATCTTGGTTCTCCAGCCAGGAGTCAATGTTGTGCCTCTGAGGTGGGAGAGCCAATTTCAGGACACTGGACAACAAGAGACCTCCCAACTCCACATAATATCAAATGGCAAAAATCTCCCAGAGATCTCCATTTCAACACCAACACCCAGCTTCACTCAACGACCAGCAACCTACAGTGCTGGACACCCTATGCCAAACAACTAACAAGACAGGAACAAAATCCCACCCATTAGCAGAGAGGCTGCCTAAAATCATAATAAGTCCACAGACATCCCAAAACATACCACCAGACGTGGACCTGCCCATCAGAAAGACAATATACAGCCTCATCCACCAGAACACAGGCACTAGTCCCCTCCACCAGGAAAGCTACACAACCCACTGAACCAACATTAGCCACGGGGGACAGACACCAAAAGCAATGGGAACTATGAACCTGTAGCCTGCAAAAAGGAGACCCCAAACACAGCAAGAAAAGCAAAATGAGAAGACAGAAAAACACACAGCAGATGAAAGAGCAAGATAAAAAGCCACCAGACCTAGCAAATGAAGAGGAAATAGGCAGTCTATCTGAAAAAGAATTCAGAATAATGATAGCAAAGACAATACAAAATTTTGGAAATAGAATACAGAAAATGCAAGAAACATTTAAGAAGGACCTAGATGAAGTAAAAAGGAAACAAACAATGATGAACAACACAATAAATGAAATGAAAACTACTCGAGAAGGGATAAATAGCAGAATAACTGAGGCACAAGAACGGAAAAGTGATCTGGAAGATAAAATAGTGGAAATAACTACTGCAGAGCAGAATAAAGAAAAAAAATGAAAAGAACTGAGGACAGTGTCAGAGACATCTGGGTCAACAGTAAATGCACCAACATTTGAATTACAGGGGTCCCAGAAGAAGAAGAGAAAAAGAAAGGGACTGAGAAAATATTTGAAGAGATTATAGTTGAAAACTTCCCTAATATGGGAAAGGAAATAGTTAATCAAGTCTAGGAAGCACAGAGAGTACCATACAGGATAAATCCACGGAGAAACATGCCAAGACACATATTAATCAAACTGTCAAAAATTAAATACAAAGAAAAAATATTAAAAGCAGCAAGGGAAAAACAACAAAAAACACACAAGGGAATCACCATAAGGTTAACAGCTGAACTCTCAGCAGAAACTCTGCAAGCCAGAATAGAATGGCAGGACATATTTAAAGTGATGAAGGAGAAAAACCTACAACCAAGATTACTCTACCCAGCAAGGATCTCATTCAGATTTGATGGAGAAATTAAAACCTTTACAGACAAGCAAAAGCTGAGAGAGTTCAGCACCACCAATCCAACTTTACAGCAAATGCTAAAGGAACTTCTCTAGTCAAGAAACACAAGAGAAGGAGAAGATCTACAAAAACGAACCCACAACAATTAAGAAAATGGGAATGGGAACATACATATCAATAATTACCTTAAATGTAAATGGATTAAATGCTCTCACGAAAAGACACAGACTGGCTGAATGCATACAAAAACAAGACCCATATATATGCAGTCTACAAGAGACCCACTTCAGACCTAGGGACACATACAGACTGGAAGTAAGGGGATGGAAAAAGATATTCCATGCAAATGCAAATCAAAAGAAAGCTGGAGTAGCAATTCTCATATCAGACAAAATAGGCTTTAAAATAAAGACTGTTACAAGAGACAAAAAGGACACTACATAATGATCAAGGGATCAATCCAAGAAGAAGATCTAACATTTGTAAATATTTATGCACCCAGCATAGGAACACCTCAATACATAAGTCAAATACTAACAGCCATAAAAGGGGAAATCAACAGTAACACATACATAGTAGGGGACTTTAACAACCCACTTTCACCAATGGACAGACCATCCAAAATGAAAATAAAAAAGGAAACACAAGCTGTAAATGAAACATTAAAAAAATGGACTTAATTAATAATTATAGTACATTCCATCCAAAAACAAAAGAATACATTTTTTTCTCAAGTGCTCATGGAACATTATCCTAGATAGATCATATCTTGGGTCACAAATCAAGCCTTGGTAAATTTAAGAAAATTGATATTGTATCAAGTATCTTTTCAGAAGACAACACTATGAGACTAGATACCAATTACAGGAAAGGATCTGGAAAAAATACAAACACATGGAGGCTAAACAATACACTGCTTAATAACGAAGTGATCACTGAAGAAATCAAAGAGGAAGTCAATAAATACCTAGAACCAAATAACAACGGAGACACGACGACCCAAAACTTATGAGATGCAGAAAAATCAGTTCTAGGGGGGAAGTTTATAGCAATACAATCCTACCTTAAGAAACAGGAAACATCTCGAATAAACAACCTAACCTTGCACCTAAAGTAATTAGAGAAAGAAGAACAAGAAAGCCCCAGCGTTAGTAGAAGGAAAGAAATCATAAAGACCAGATTAGAAAAAAATGAAAAAGAAATGAAGGAAACAATAGCAAATATCAATAAAATTAAAAGCTGGTTATTTGAGAAGATAAATAAAATTGATAAACCATTATCCAGATTCATCAGGAAAAAAAGGGAGAAGACTCAAATCAATAGAAATAGAAATGAAAAAGGAGGAATAACAACTGACACTGCAGAAATACAAAAGATCATGAGACATTACTATAAGCAACTCTATGCCAATAAAATGGACAATGTGGAAGAAATGGACAAATTCTTAGAAATGCACAATGTACCAAGACTGAATCAGGAAGAAATAGAAAATATGAACAGAACAATCACAAGGACTGAATTTGAAGCTGTGATTAAAACTCTTGCAACAATCAAAAGCCCAGGAGCAGATGGCTTCACTGGTGAATGCTATCAAATATTTAGAGAAGAGTTAATACTTATCCTTCTCTACTTCTGCCAAAATATTGCAGAGGGACGAACACTACCAAATGCATTCTAGGAGGCCACCATCACCCTGATTCAAAAACCAGACAAGGATGTCACAAAGAAAGAAAACTACAGGCCAATATCACTGATGAATATAGAAGCAAAAATCCTCAATAAAATACTAGCAAACAGAATCCAACAACACATTAATAGGATCATACACCATAATCAAGCGGGGTTTATTTCAGGAATGCAAGGATTCTTCAATATATGCAAATCAATCAACGTTATACACCATATTAACAAATTGAACATATGATTATCTCAAAACATGCTGAGAAAGGCTTAGAAAAATTCAACACCCATTTATGATAAAAACCCTGCAGAAAGTAGGCATAGAGGGGACTTTCCGCAACATAATAAAGGCCATATATGAAAAACCCACAGCTAACATTATGCTCAATGGTGAAAAACTAAAACAATTTCCGCTAAGATCAGGAAAAAGACAAGGTTTCCCACTCTCATCACTCTTATTCAACATAGTTTTGGAAGTATTAGTCACAACAATCAGAGAAGAAAAGGAAATAAAAGGAATTCAAATCAGAAAAGAAGAAGTAAAGCTGTCACTGTTTGCAGATGACATGATACTATACATAGAGTATCCTAAAGATGTTACCAGAAAACTACTAGAGCTAATCCATGAATTTATTAAAGTAGCAGGATACAAAAGTAATGCACAGAAATCTCTGGCATTCCTATACACTAATGATGAAAAATCTGAAAGTGAAATCAAGAAAACACTCCCATTTACCACTGCAACAAAAAGAATAAAATATCTAGGAATAAACCTACCTAAGGAGGCAAAAGACCCGTATGCAGAAAATTATAAGACACTGATGAAAGAAATTAAAGATTATAAAAACAGATGGAGAGATATACTATGTTCTTGGATTGGAAGAATCAACATTGTGAAAATGACTCTACTACCCAAAGCAATCTACAGATTCAATGCAATCCCTATCTAACTACCACTGGCAGTTTTTACAGACTAGAACAAAAAATTTCACAATTTGTATGCAAACACAAAAGACCCCGAATAGCCAAAGCAATCTTGAGAATGAAAAACGGAGCTGTAGGAATCAGGCTCCCTGACTTCAGACTATACTACAAAGTTACAGTAATCAAGAGAGTATGGTACTGGCACAAAAACAGAAAGATAGATCGATGGAATAGGATAGAAAGACCAGAGATAAACCCATGCACATATGGTCACCTTATCTTTGATAAAGGAGGCAGGAATGTGCAGTGGAGAAAGGACAGCCTCTTCAATAATTGGTGCTGGGAAAACTGGACAGGTACATGTAAAAGTATGAGAGTATAACAATCCCTAACAGCATACACAAAAGTAAACTCAAAATGGATTAAAGACCTAGATGTAAGGCCAGAAACTATCAAACTCTTAGTGGAAAACATAGGCAGAACACTCTATGACATAAATCACAGCAAGATCTTTTTTGACCCACCTCCTAGAGAAATGGAAATAAAAACAAAAATAAACAAATGGGACCTAATGAAACTTCAAAGCTTTTGCACAGCAAAGGAAACCATAAACAAGACCAAAAGACAACCCTCAGAATGGGAGAAAATATTTGCAAATGAAGCAACTGACAAAGGATTAATCTCCAAAATTTACAAGCAACTCATGCAGCTCAATAACAAAAGAAAAACAACCCAATCCAAAAATGGGCAGAAGACCTAAGTAGACATTTCTCCAAAGAAGATACACTGATTGCCAACAAACACATGAAAGAATGCTCAACATCACTAATAATTAGAGAAATTCAAATCAAAGCTGCAATGAGATATCATCTCACACCAGTCAGAATGGCCATTATCAAAAAATACAGAAACAATAAATGCCTGAGTGGGTGTGGAGAAAAGGGAACACTTGCACTGCTGGTGGGAATGTGAATTGGTACAGCCACTATGGAGAACAGTATGGAGGTGCCTTCGAAAACTACAAATAGCACTACCATATTACCCGCAATCCCACTACTGGGCATATATCCTGAGAAAACCATAATTCAAAAAGAGTCATGTACCACAATGTTCATTGCAGCTCTATTTACAATAGCCAGGACATGGAAGCCACCTAAGTGTCCAACATCAGATGAATGGGTAAATAAAATATGGCAAATATATACAATGGAATATTACTCAGCCTTAAAAAGAAACAAAATTGAGTTATTTGCAATGAGGTGGATGGACCTAGAGTCTGTCATACAGAGTGAAGTAAGTCAGAATATGAAAGACAAATACCATATGCTATTACATATATATATGGAATCTAAGAAAAAAATATATATCATGAAGAACCTAGGGGTAAGATGGGAATAAAGACACAGACCTACTAGGGAATGGACTTGAGGATATAGGGAGGGGGCAGGATAAGCTGTAACAAAGTGAGAGAGTGGCATGGATATATATATACTACCAAACGTAAAATAGATAGCTCGTGGGAAGAAGCCTCATAGCACGGGGAGATCAGCTCGGTGCTTTGTGACCACCTAGAGGGGTGAGATATTGAGGTCGCGAGGGAGGAGGTGCAAGAGGGAAGAGATATGGGAACATAAGTATATGTATAATTGATTCACTTTGTTATAAAGCAGGAACTAACACAGCATTGTAAAGCAATTATAATCCAATGAAGATGTAAAAAAAAAAGAATGGAAGCACAGACAGAGAGTTGCATGAGATGTTTAACAAAGAGCTAGAAGATTTAAAGAGAAAACAAGCAAAGATGAACAACACAATAAGTGGAATGAAACATACAGTAGAAGGAATAACTGCAGCAGAAGAATGAGTAAGTGAGCTGAAGACAGAATGGCGGTAATCACTGCCATGGAACAGAATAAGAAAAAAAGAATGAAAAGGAATGAGGAGAGTCTCAGAGACATCTAGCACAGCCTTAAGTGCAACAATTTTCTCATTATCAGGGTTGCAAAAGGAGAACAGAGACAGAACGGTCCTGAGAAAATATTTGAAGAGATTATAGGCAGAAACTTCTCTAACATGAGAAAGGAAACATTCATTCAATTTCAGGAAGTGCAGACAGTCCAATACAACATAAACCCTTGGAGGAACACACCAAGACACATATTAATCAAACTGAAAAACAATTAAAGACAAAGAAAAAATATTAAAAGTAACAGGAGAAAAGCAACAAATAACACACAAGAGAACCTCAATAAGGTTATCAGTTGATTTTTCAGTACAAACTCTGCAGGCCAGAATGGAGTGGCATTATATATTTAAACTGATGAAAGGGAAAAACCTACAACCAATAATACTGTACCTGGCAAGGCTCTCATTCAGATTCAATGGAGAAATCCAAAGTTTTATGGACGAGAAAAAGCTAAGAGAATATTGCACCATCAAATGAGTGTTACAACAAACCCTAAAGGAACTTCTGTATGTGGAAAATAGGAGGCCAAAACTAGAATCAAGAAAATTACAAACTGGGAAGCTCAACAGTAAAGAGAAACATAAAGTAAAGGTAGGAAATTATCCCCACACAAATATGGTATCAAAACCAGCAATCATTGGAAGAGGAAAGTACAAATGCAGAATATTGGAAATGCATTTGAAATCAAGAGATCAGCAAGTTGAATAATCGTGTATATATAGAGACTGCTATACCAAAACCTCATGGGAACTGCAAACCAAAAAATCTACACACACAATAGATACACACACACAAATGAAAAAGCAATCCAAACACATCACTAAATATAATTATAAAATCACAAGAGAAGGGAACAAATGATGAAGGGAAGACAAAAGACCCTCAAAAACAAATTGGAAACAATTAACAAAATGGCAGTAAGAGCATTCATATTCATAATTACTTTCAATGTAAATGGATTAAATGCTCCAAGTAAAAGACAGAGACTGGCTGAATGGATACAAAAACAAGACCCACATATATCTGGTCTACAAGAGACCCAATTCAGATCTAGGGACACATACAGACTGAGGGTGAGGGGATGGAAAAAGGTATTCCATGCAAATGGAAATCAAAAGAAAGCTGGGGTAGCAATACTCATATCACACAAAATAGACATCAAAATAAAGAATGTTACAAGAGACAAAGGACAAAAAATAATGATCAAAGGATCAATCCAAGAAGAAGATATAACAATTGTAATGAGCAGAGCAGAAATAAATGAAATAGAGATGAAGAAAACACTAGCAACGATCAATTAAATTAAAGCTGGTTCTTTGAGAAGATAACCAAAATTGATAAACCTTTAACCAGACTCACCATGAAAAAAAGGGGAGAGGATTCAAATCAATAAAATTAGAAATGAAAATGGAGAAGTTAAAACGGACACCACAGAAATACAAAGGACCATAAGAGATTACTACAAGCAACTGTACACCAATAAAATGGACAAATTAGAAGGAATGGACAAATTATTAGAAAGATACAACCTCCCAAGAATGAACAAGGAAGAAATAGAATTTATGAAGAGACCAATCACAAGTACTGAAATTGTAACATTGATTAAAAGTATTCCAACAAACTAAAGTCCAGGACAAGATGGCTTTATAGGCAAATTCTATCACATATATAGAGAAGGGTTAACACCTACACTTCTGAAGCTCTTTTAAAAAATTGCATAGGAAGTAACACACCTGAGCTCATTCTACAAGGCTAGCATCACCCTGATAGCGAAACCATGAGGTTTTGATATAGCAGTCACAATATATACAAGATTGTTTCAAGTTGCTGAATTCTTAATTTCAAATTCATTTCCAGTATTCTGCATTTGTACTCTCCTCCTCTCATGACTACTGATTTTTGTTAATTTGGACCACAAATTAAGCTGCAGTAAATTTATGAAAAGTGAAATCATATCAAGCATTTTTTCCAACCACAACGGCATGGGATTAGAAATCAACTACAGAAAAAGAAAAACACAAAGAAGGGAAATCCTTGGAGGTGCAGTGGTTAGGATTCCTCACTTTCAATAATGCGGGCATGCATTCAATACCTGATAGGGGAATTAGGATTCCACAAGCTGCGTGGTGCAGACAAATAAAATAAAATAAAATAAAGGCTAAACAATATGTTACTAAACCACCAATGAATTACTGAAGAAATAAAAGAGGACATAAATAAAGACCTAGAGACAAATGACAATGAAAACATAATGGTCCAAGTCCTTTGGGACACAGCAAAATCAGTTCTAAGAAGGAAGTTTTTAGCAATACAATCTTACCTCAGGAAACAAGAAATATCTCAAACAACATAACCGTACACCTAAAGCAACTAGAGAAAGAAGAATGAACAAAGCCCAAAAAGAGTAGGAGGAAGGAAATCATAGAGATCAGAGCAGAAATAACTGAAATAGAGATGAAGAAAGCAATAGCAAAAATCAATGAAACTAAAAGCTGGTTCTTTGAGAAGATAAACAAAACTGATAAAACTTTAGCCAGACTCATCAAAAAAAAAAAAAAAAAGAGGGACAGCTTTCAAATTTTAAAAAAATAGAAATTAGAAACAAGTTACAATGGAAAACACAGAAATATAAAATATCATAAGAGACTACTACAAACAACTATATGCTGAAAAATGGAGAACATAGAAGAAATGGACAAATTCGTAGAAAGGTACAATTTTCCAAGATGATACCAGAAAAAATACAGAAAATATGAACATATCATTCACAAGTACTGAAATTGAAACAGAGATTTAAAAACTTGCAACAAGCAAAAGTCCAGGACTAGATGGCTTCACAGGCGAATTCTATCAAACATTTAGAGAAAAGATAACACATATTCTTCGGAAAATATTCCAAAAAATTGCAGAAGAAGGGATATTCCCAAGCTCATTCTCTGAGACCACCATCACCCTGATACCAAAAAAAAAAGACAAAGATATCACACAAAAAAAGAATATGACAGGCCAATATCACTGATGAACATAAGCGCAAAAGTTTGCAACAAAATACTAACAAACCGAAATTAGCAACATATTAGAAACATCATACAGCTTGATCAAGTGGGATTTATCCCAGTGATGCAAGGAATCTTCAATATACAGAAATCAATAAATGTTATACACCACATTAACAAACTGAAAAATATAAAAGAATGATTATCTCAATAGATGCAGAAAAACTTTCAACAAATTTAAAAACTGATTTATGAAAAATAACTCTCCAGAAAGTGAGTTTAGAGAAATCCTTCCTCAACATAATGAAGGCCATGTATGAGAAACCTATAGCTAACATACTCAATGGTGAAAAGCTGAAAGTATTTCCTCTAAGATCAGGAAAAGACAAGGGTGTCCACTATTGCCACTTTTATTCAGCATAGTTTTGGAAGTCATAGCCACAACTATTGGAGAAGAAAAAAAAAAAGAGGTATCCAAATTGGAAAAGAAGTTGTAAAATGTTTGTGTTTGCAGATGACATGGTACAATACGTAGAAAATCCTAAAGATGCAACCAGAAAATTACTAGAGCTCATCAATGAATATGGTAAAATTACAGGATACAAAATTAACATACAGAAATCCCATGCATTTCTACATACTAGCAACAAAAGATCAGAAAGGAAGATTAAGGAAATGATACCATTTACTATTGCATCAAAAATAATAAATACCTAGGAATACACCTACCTAAGGAGGCAAAAAGCAGTACACAGAAAACTATAAGATGCTGATGAAAGAAATAAAAGGTGACACAAATAGATGGAGAGATATACAATGTTCTTGGATTGGAAGAATAAATATTTTGAAAATGACTATACTACTCAAAGCAATCTACAGATTCAATGCAATCCCTATTAGATTACCAATGGTATTTTTCACAGAAATAGAACAAAAGTTTTTTACAAATTTTATGGAAACATGAAAGACATTGAATAGCCAAAGCAATCTTGAGAAAGGAAAACGGACCTGCAGGAATCAGGTTCTGTGACTTTGGACAATACTAAAAAGCTACTGACATCAAAACAGTATGGCACTGGTACAAAAGCAGAAACATAGATCAATGGAATGGAATAGAAAGTCCATAGATAAACCCACGTAAGTATAGTCACCTAATATATGACAAAGGAGGCAAGATATACAATGGAGAAAAGACAGTCTCTTCAATAAGTGGTGCTGGGAAAACTGGACAGCTACATGTAAAAGAATGAAAACAGAACACACCACAGCACCATACACAAAATAAACTGAAAATGAATTAGAGACCTAAATATAAGGCTGGATACTATAAAACTTTTAGAGGAAATCATATGGAGGACACTCTCTGACATAAATCACAGGAAGATCTTTATTGATCCACCTCTTAGAGTAATGAAAATTAAAACAAAAATAAACAAATGGGACTTAATTAAACTTAAAAGATTTGCACAGCAAAGGAAACCATAAACCATATGAAAAGACAACCCTCAAAATGGGAGAAAATATTTGCAAATGAAGCCACTGACAACGGATTAGTCTGCAAAATATACAAACAGCTCATGCAGGTCAATATAAAAATAAAGCAAACAACCCAATAAAAAGTGGGCAGAAGATCTAAATAGACATTTCTCCAAAGAACACATACAGATGGTTAAAGCATGTGAAAAGATGCACAACATCACAAGTAATTAGAGAAATGTAAATCAAACCTACAATTAGATATCACAAGACCGTCAGAATGGCCATCATCAAAAAATATACAAACAATAAATGCTGGAGATTGTGTGGAGAAAAGGGGACATTCCTCCACTGTTTGTGGGAATGCAAACTTCTAGAGCCATCACTATGAAAACAGTATGGAGGTTCCTTAAAAATGAAAACAGAGCTACCATATGATCCAACAATTCCACTCCTGGACATATATCTAGAGAAAAGCATAATTCGAACAGATACATGAACCAAAATGTTCATTGCAGCACTATTCGCAGTAGCCAGGACATAGAAACAACCTAAATGTCCATCAAGAGAGGAATGAATAAAGAAGATGTGGTACATATATACAATGGAATATTACTCATCTATAAAAAAGAACCAAATAATGCCATTTGTATCAACATGGATGGACCTAGAGATCTTCATACTGAATGAAGTAAGTCAGACAAAGAAAGATGAATATCATGTAATATTGCTTACATATGGAATCTAAAAACAGGCTACAAATGAACTTATCTACAAAACCAAATTAGGGATAACAGGTGTAGAAATGAACTTATAGTTATTGGGGGTTTGGTGGGGAGGGATAAATTGGAAGATTGGGATTGACAACTACACACTAGTATATATAAAATAGATAACTAATAAGGACCTACTGTATAACACAGGGAACTATATTCCATATTCTGTAATAGCATATATTGGAAAGAATCTAAAAAAGAGTGTATATATGTATTTGCATAACAGATTCACTTCGCTGTATATCTGAAACTAACACAACATTGTAAATCAATTATACCCCAAGAAAAGTTTCTAAAGAAGAATTAGAATATTTAAAGCTTTTATTTTACCTTAACATATCCCTTCCTTAATGTTCTTCTTTTTTTCATGTAAATCCACGTTTATGAACTATATTATTTTTCTTCTCTCTAAATTTCTTTCAACATTTCTTACAAAGAAGGTCAAATGACAACAAAACCCCTCAATTTTTGTTTGCCTGAAAAAGTCTTTATTCTTCCTTTACTATTGATGGATAATTTCATAAGGTACAGATTTATAGGTTGGTGTGTATTTTTTTCTCTCTCAACACATAAAATATTTTACTCCTGTTTCTTCTTGCTTGCATGGTTTCTGAGGAGAAGTTGGATGGAATTCTTGTCTTTATTCCTCTACGGGTAAGGTGATTTTATAGTCACACCTCTGGCTTACTTCAGCATTATTTATTTATCTTTTATTCTCTGTAATTTAAAGATAATACACCTAGGTACAGGTAATTTCGGGAGGGAGGGATTCATTCTGTTTATTGCTATCTGAGCTTCCTGGATCTGTAATTTGGTGTCTGACATTAACATTGGGAACTTCTAGGTCATTATTGTTTCAAATATTTATTCTGCTTTCTTTCTCTGCTTCTTCTCCTTCCAGTATGCCAATACATGTGTGTTACACCTCGTGTAGTAGTTACACAGTCCATGGAGAGACTGTTCTGTTTTATCAGTCTTTGTTCTCTTTACTTTACTATTTTGAGGATTCTCTTAATACATATTCCAGCTCAGAGATTCTTTCCTCAGCTGTGTCGAGTCTACTAATATTCCCATCAAAGAAACTCTTCATTTCAGTGTTTCTTTTTAATTCCTAGCATTTCTTTAATGTTTTTAAGGGACTTCCCTTGCTCTACTTATGTTGCCCATTGTTTCTGCATGCTGTCTATATAACTGATAGAGTTCTTAAGATTATAATTGGAATCTCAATTCCAAACATCACTACCATGTCTGATTCTGATGTTTACTCTCTTCAAATTGTGGGGGGTTTTTTTTTGCATTTTGTTATGCCTTTTAATTATTTCTTGGTGGGCAGACATAAATCTATATCAGTAATCCAATAGTGTTAACAAATTAGCTACAGTATAAATGTTAAAGAAAAAGAGTGTTAAAGATAACAATAGCTACTATAATTTATTAACAAATACACAATATAGAAAGAGGTAAATTGTGACATCAAAATATAAAAGGGGGAGTAAATTGGTATAGTGTTTTCTGTAATGGAAGCTATGTTGTTATCAGCTTAAAATGGACTATTTGACCTATGATGTGTTTTATGTAGGCCTCATGTTAACTCAAAAGGAATAACCCAGAGGTTGTGTCCTCCCCAGCCTCAGACACCTGTCTACCTGGTGCTGTAGCAAGCCATGTGGCTGACAGGGTCTTGGTCCTCTGGCTGGGTGTCAGGCCTGAGCCTCTGCGGTGGAAGAGCCATGTTCAAGACATTGGTGCACTACTGAGCTCCTAGGCCCATGTAATATCAATCAGTGAGAGGTCTTCCAGAGACCTCTGTCTCAATGCTAAGACCCAGCTCCTCTCAATGACTAGCAAGCTCCAGTGATGGACACACCATGCTAAACAATTAAGGGAACAGGAACAGAACACAACCCATTAGCAGAGAGGCGGCCTAAACTCATACTAAGTTCACAGACACCCCAAAATACACCATCAGACATGGTACTGAGCAGGAGAAAGACAAGATCAAGCCACATCCACCAGAACACAGGAGCCATTCCCCTCCATGAGGAAGCCCACTAAGCAAACCTTACCCACTGGGGGCAGACGCGAAAAACAATGGGAACTATGAACCTGCAGCCTGTGAAAAGGAGACCCCTAACACAGTAAGTTAAGGAAAATGAGAAGAAAGAGAAATACACAACAGATGAAGGAACAAGATAAAACCCACCAGAACAAAAAAGTGTAGAGAAAATAGGCAGTCTACCTGAAAAAGAATTCAGAGTAATGATAGTAAAGATAATCCAGTATCTTGGAAATAGAATATAGAAAATAAAAGAAATGTTTAACAAGGACCTAGTACAAGGAAAGAGCAAAAAAAAAATGATGAACAACACATTAAATGAAATTAAAAATTCTCTAGAAGGAATCAATAACAGAATAACTGAAGCAGAAGAATGGAGAAGTGACCTGGAATATACAATAGTGGAAATAGCTACCACAGAGCAGAATAAAGAAAGAAAATGAAAAGAATTGAGGACAGCCTCAGAGACCTCTGGGACAACATTAAATGCATCAACATTCAAATTATAGGGGTCCCAGAAGAAGACGAGAAGAAGAAAGGGACTGAGAAAATATTTGAAGAGATTATGGTTGAAAAAGTCTCTGATTTGGAAAGGAAATAGTCAATAAAGACCACGAAGCATGGAGAGTTGCATACAGAATAAATCCAAGACATATATTAATCAAACTATCAAAAATTAAATACAAAGAAAAAAATTTAAAAGCAGCAAGGGAAAAGCAACAAAAGACATACAAAGGAATCCCTATAAGGTAAACAGCTGATCTTTCAGCAGAAACATGGCAAGCCACAAGGGAGTGGCAGGACATATTTACAGTGATGAAAGGGAAAAATGTACAACCAAATTTACTCTACCCAGCAAGGATATCATTAAGATTCAACAGAGAAATCAAAATCTTTACAGAAAATAAAAAGTTATGAGAATTCAGCACCAGCAAACCAGCTTTACAACGAATGTTAAAGGAACTTCTCTAGGCAGGAAACACAAGAGAAGGAAAAGATCTAAAATAACCAACCCAAAACAATTAAGAAAATGGTAATAGGAACATACATATCAATAATTACCTTAAATGTAAATGGATTAAATGCTCAAAGCAAAAGACATAGACTGTCTGCTTGGATACAGAAACAAGATCAGTATTTATGCTGTCTACAAGAGACCCACTTCAGACCAAGGACACAAACAGACTGAAAGTGAGGGGATGGAAAAAGATATTCAATGTGAATGGAAATCAAAAGAAAGCTGGAGTAGCAATTCTCATAGCAGACAAAATAGACTTTAAAATGAAGACTATTACAAGAGCCAAAGAAGGACACAAAATAATGATCAAGGGATAAATCCAATAAGAAGATATAACAATTGTAAATATTTATACACCCAACATAGGAGCACCTCAATTCATAAGGCAAATGCTAACAGCCATAAAAGGGGAAATTGACAGTAACACAATAATAATAGGGAACTTTAACACGCCACTTTCACCAATGGGCAGATCATCCAAAATGAATATAAATAAGGAAACACAAGCTTTAAATGACACATAAGACCAGGTAGACTTAATTGATACTTACAGGACATTCCATCCAAAAACAACAGAATACACTTTCTTCTCAAGTGCTCATGGAATTTTCTCCAGGATAGATCATATCTTGGGTGACAACTCAAGCCTTGGCAAATGAAAAAAATTGAAATCATGTCAAGTATCTTTCCTGACCACAATGCTATGAGACTATATAACAATTTTAGGAAAAAAATGTAAAAAAATACAAACACATGGAGGCTAAACAATTCACTGATAGATAATTAAGAGATCACTGAAGATTTCAAAGAGGAAATCAAAAAATACCTAGAACTAAATGGCAATGAAAACACGACCAACCAAAACCTATGTGATACAGAAAAGCAGCGCTAAGAGGGAAGTTTATAGCAATGCAATCCTACCTCAAGAAACAAGAAAAACCTGAAATAAACAACCTAACCTTACACATAAAGCAATTAGAGAAAAAAGAACAACATAACCTAGAGTTAGCTGAAGGAAAGAAGTCATAAAAAAACTGATCAGAAATAAATGAAAAATACATTAATGAAACAATAACTAACATCAAGTAAACTAAAAGCTGATTCTTTGAGAAGGTAAACAAAATTGATAAACCATTAGTCAGACTCATCAAGAAAAAAAGAGAAGACTCAAATAAATAGAATTAGGAATGAAAAGGGAGACATAACCACTGACACCACAGAAATACAAAGGATCATGAGACATTACTACAAGCAACTATATGCCAATAAACGGACAACCTGGAAGAAATGGGCAAATGTTTAGAAAAGCAAAACCTTCTGAGACTGAACAAGGAAGAAATAGAAAATATAAACAGACCAATCTCAAGCACTGAAATTGAAATTGTGATTAAAAGTCTTCCAACAAACAAAAGCCCAGGACCAGATGGCTTCACAGGCGAATTCTATCAAACATTTAGAGAAGAGCTAACACCTATCCTTCTCAAACTCTTCCAAAATATAGCAGAGGGAGGAAAACACCCAAAGTCATTTGACAAGGCCACCATCACCCTGATATCAAAACCAGACAAAGATGTCACAAAGAAAGAAAACTACAGGCCAATATCACTGATGAACATACATGCAGAAATTCTCAACAAAATGCTAGCAAACAGAATCCAACAGCACATTAAAAGGATCATACAACATGATCAAGTGGGGTTTATCCCATGGATGAAAGGAGTCTTCAACATACACAAATCAATCAATGTGATACATCAAATTAACAAATTGAATGAGAAGACCATATGATAATCTCAATAGATACAGAAAAAGCTTTTGACAAAATTCAACACCCGTTTATGATAAAAACCCTCTGGAAAGTATGGAAGTCTATTACCTCAACATAATAAAGGACATATATGAAAAACTCACAGCCAACATTGTTCTCAATGGTGAAAAACTAAAACATTTCCAGTAAGATCAGGAACAAGATAAGATTGCCCACTCTCACCACTATTATACACATAGTTTTGGAAGTTTTAGCCACAGCAATCAGAGAAGAAAAGGAAATAAAAGAGATCTGAATTGGAAAATAAGTAAAATTGTCACTGTTTGAAGATGACATGATACTATACATAGAGAATCCTAAAGATGCTACCAGAAAACTACTAGAACTAATGAATGAATTTGGTAAAGTAGCAGGATATAAGATTAGTGCACAGAAATCTTTTGCATTCCTATACACTAATGATGAAAAATCTGAAAGAGAGCTTAAGGAAGCAATCCTATTTACCATTGCAACAAAAAGAATAAAATACTTAGGAATAAACCTATCCAAGGTGACAAAAGACCTGTATCCAGAATACTATAAGACACTTACAAAAGAAATTAGAGATGATAAAAAGAGATCATGATGATATATACGTGAGTGATATACGATGTTCTTGGATTGGAAGAATCAACATTGTGAAAATGACTATACTACCCAAAGCAATCTCCATATTTAATGCAATCCCTATCAAAGAACCAATGGCATTTTCACAGACCTAGAACAAAATTACACAATTTGTATGGAAACACAAAAGACCCCAAATAGCCAGAGCAATCTTGAGAAAGAAAAAACGAGCTGGAGGAATCAGGATCCTGGACTTCAGACTATCATATGAAGCTGCAGTCGTCAAGACAGTATGGTACTGGCACAGAAACAGAAATATCGATCAAAGGAACCGGATTGAAAGCCCAGAGATAAACCAATGCATGTATGGTCACCTTATCTTCAATAAAGGAGGCAAGAATAAACAATGGAGAAAAGACAGCCTCTTCAATAATTGGTGCTAGGAAAACTAAACAGCTACATGTAAAAGAAAGAAATTAGAACATCCCTAACACGATACACAAAAATACACTCATTATGGATTAAAGACCTAAAAGTAAGTCCAGACACTCTAAAACCCTTAGAGGAAAACATTGGCAGAACACTCTATTAAATGAGTCATAGCAAGATCTTTTTGACCCACCTCCTACAGAACTGGAAATAAAAGCAAAATAAACAAATGGGACCTAATGAAAGTTACAAGCTTTAGCACAGCAAAGGGAAACTTAAGCAAGACGAAAAGAAAACCCTCAGAATGGGAGGAAATATTTGCAAATGGATCAACTGACAAAGGATTAATCTCCAAAATATACAGACAGCCCATGCAGCTCAATATCAGAAAAACAAACAACCCAATCTAAAAATGGACCGAAGTTATAAATAGACATTTCTCCAAAGAAGTTATACAGATTGCCAGCAAACAAATGAAAGAATGCTCAACATCACTAATTATTCGGGAAATGCAAATCAAAACTACAATGAGGTATCATCTCACAACGGTCAGAATGGCTATAATCAAAAAATCTACAAACAATAAATGCTGGAGAGGGTGTGGATAAAATGGAACCCACTTGCACTGTTAGTGGGAATATAAATTGATACAGCTTCTATGGAGAACAGTATGAAAAAAATAAAAGTAGAACTAACATACGACCCAGTAATCTCACTACTGGGCACATACCATGAGAAAACCATAATTCAAAAATAGTCATGTACCACAATGTTCATTGAAGCACTATTTACAATAGTCAGGACATCGAAGCAACCTAAGTGTTCCTCAACAAATGAATGGATAAAGAAAATGTGGCACATAGGTATAATGGAATATTACTCAGCCATCAAAAGAAAGGAAAATGAGTTATTTGTTGTGAGGTGGATGGACGTTGAATCTGTCATACAGAGTGAAGTCAGAAAGAAAAAACAAATACAGTATGCTGACACATATACATGGAATCTAAAAAAAAGAAAAAGGTTCTGACGGACTTAGAGGCAGGACAGGAATAAAGACACAGATGTAGAAAATGGACTTGAGGGTATGGAGAGGGCCAAGGGTAAGTTTGGATGAAGTGAAAGAGTGGCATTGCCATATATATACTACCAAATATAAAATAGATAGCTAGTGGGAAACAGCCGCATAGCACAAGGAAATCAGCTCTGTGCTTTGTGAACACCTAGAGGGGTCGATAGGGAGGGTGGGAAGGAGACACAAGAGGGAGGGGATATGGGGTTATATGTATACCTAAAGCTGATTCACTTTGTTATACAGAAGAAACTTACACAATATTGTAAAGTAATTATACTCCAATAAAGATGTTATAAAAAAGAAAAGCAATAACCCTGAGTAGATTCACAAATGATAAAATAGAGGAAATAGAACATATCCACATAGAAATTTACCAATTTACAAACATATGTAGAAACCAGGGGTGAGAGAAATGGAAATACAAAACAAAAAGAAAGCTATATAGGCATAACTCAGAAATATAATGGGTTCAGTTCCAGACTACCAAGTTGAAGTGAATACTGCAATAAAGAAAATCACGTTTTTTGTTTTCCCAGTGCATACATAAATATGCTTATACTATACTCTAGTCTATTGTGTGTAGTAGCATTATGTCTAAAAATAAATATATACATACATTAGTTTAAACATACAAAACAAAACAAAAAACAATTATAATGGAAACTTCAAATATCACTGCTCACAAATCACCAAAACAAATATAACAATAATAAAGTTTGTAATATTTTGGGAAATACCAAAATGTGACACCCAGTCATGAAATGAACAAATGCTGTTCGACAAATTATTCCATTAGACTACCTCCATGCATGGTTGCTGCAAACTTTCAATTTGTAAATGTTTCTGTAAATAAGATGGCACTAGTAAGTTCTTACATATCAACAATATCTCCATATGCAAGTGGATTGAATTAATCAACGAAAAGGCACAGAATTGCTGGATAGGTTTTCTTTTTAAAGACCCAATCATATGATGCCTACAAAAGACTGAATTTAAAGAAAACAAAACAAAACATAACAAACAACAAAAAGACTGAATTTAGATTTAAGTGCACACAGAGGTTCAAAGTGAAGGGCTGGAAAAATATATTCCATGAATGTGGAAAACAAAACAAAGTGGGGGTAAGTCTATTTGCATCAAATAATTAAAATAGACAAACTAAAAATGGTAAAAGAAAATAAAAAGACAAAGAATGTCATTAGATAATGATAATGGGGTCAAGTTAATTCATCAAGAAGCTATAACAATCATAAATATATACTCACACAACATCAGTGACACATATGTCATATATGTGTCATATAAAGGAATTGCTGACATATCTGAAGGGAGAACTAGACAACAATACAATAATAGTAAGGGATACCTTCTTTCAGCAATGGATAGCTTATCCAGAAAGAAAATAAACAAGAAACTTTGGACTTGAACCATACAAATATTAGACCAAATGGACCTAACAGATATTTTATAGAACATTTCTCTCAAAAAGAGTATAACACCAATTCTTATTAAGTGCACACAAATTTTTCTGCAGGATAGATAGTAAAACAAAACAAAAAACAAATTTTGGAAAATTTAGGAAGATTGCAATAATACCAAGTATATTCTCCAACCACAATGGTATCAACTAGAAATCAACAAGAGGAAAGCTGAAAATTTTACAAGTATATGGAAACTAAACAATACAGTAATGAATAAAAAATCAGTAAAAGAAGAAATCAAAGAGGAAATAAAAAAGTATCTCAAAACACAAAATTAAAACCACAAAATAACCTAAACTTATGGGATGCTGCAAAAGTTCTGAGAGGAAACTTTATAATGATAAAAGCTTATATTTAGAAAATAGAAATATCTCAAATAAACAGGTTAATCTTACATTTGAAGAAACTGAGAAGAACAAAATAAACCCAAAGTTAGCAGAAGGAAGAAAATAAGAAGAATCAGAACAGAAATAAACAAAATATAGACCAGAAAAACAATGGAAAAGGTCAATGAAACTAAGAACTCTTACTTTGAAAGAAAATAAAATTGACATTTAGCTAGATAATCTAAAGAGAGAGAAAAGACAAATAGCTAATAAATTAGATAACCTAAAAAATTGATAAATGCCTAGAATCATAACTTACCAAGACTGAGTCACAAAGAAACAGAAAAATTGAAACAGTCCAATAATGAGTAAGGAGACTGAATCAGTATTCAAAAAAAATTTAAACAGAGAAAACCCCAGGACTAGATGGTTTCACTGAGAAATTCTGCCAAATATTTAAAGAAGAATTAACACTGATATATCTCAATCTCTTCCAAAAATATGAAGAGGAGGGGACACTGCTATACTCAATTTATAAGACCAGTATCACCCTGTTACCAAAGCAAGAATAGGACACTACAAGGAAAGAAAACTGTAGATCAATGTCTCTGATAAATGTAGATGCAAAAATTCTTCACAAAATGTTAGCTAACTGAATTCAAGAATGCATTAAAAGGATTATAAACCATGACCAAGTCAGATTTATGCCTTCAATAGAAGAATAGTTCAAAATTTGCAAATCAGTATTTGTTATATATCACATTCATAGAGTGAAAGATAAAAATTTTATGATATCTCAATAGATGCAGTAAAAGAATGACAAAATGCAACATTCTTTCATGGTAAAAGCTCACAAGATATTGAATATAGGAGGAATGTTCCCCAGAATCATACAGGGCATATACAACAAAACTCACAGCTAAGATCATACTCAATGCTGAAAAATGAAAAGCTTTTTCTTTAAGGTCAGGAAAAAAACAAGGGTGCCCACTCTCACCACTTATTCAACATAGTCTTGGAACTCTCAATATAAGCACATAGGAACGACAAATAAATAAAAGCCATCTTAATTGGAAAGTCAAAGTAAAATTTTCATTTATGTATGCTGTACTTTTATATACAGAGATTCCCAAAGACTTAATCAAAATAATGTTGGAAGTAATCACAAAATTCAGTAAAGTTGCAGGAAATAAAATCAACATTCAGAAATCAGTTGCATTTGTATAAACTAACAGTGAAACATCTGCAAATTTTTTTTAATATCTTTATTGGAGTATAATTTATGATGTGTTAGTTTTTGCTGTATAGCAAAGTGAATCAGCTATATGTATACATATATCCCCATATCCACTCCCACTTGCATATCCCTCCCACCCTCCCTATCTCACCCCTCTAGGTGGTCACACAGGAAATTTTAAAACGTGTTTCTTTCACAGTATCATCAAAAACAATTAAATACTTAATGATAAATTTAACAAAATAATTGAAATTTCTGTACAATGAAAACTACAAGACTTTGATGAAAGAAATAGAAGAAGATACAAATGAGAAAACATCTTGGTTCCATGGATTGGAATAATCAATATTGGTAAAATATCTGTACTATCCAAGCCATGTATATATTCAATGTAATCCCTATCAAAATAGTAATGGACTTTTTCACAGAAATAGAAAAAAGCAATCATAAAATTTGCATTATATCAAAAAAGAGGTCAAATAATCAACACAATTCTAAGAAAGAATAAAGCTATGGGTATCACACTTCCATATTTCAAACTGTACTAAAAGCTGTAGTAATCAAGAGTATAATATTGCCATAAACATACAAACATAGACCAATGGAACAGAATAGAGATCCCAGAAATAAATTCCTGGATATACAGTCAACTAATAGAGAAAAGATAGCCAAGAATATTCAATGGCGGGGCTTCCCTGGTGGCACAGTGGTTGAGAGTCCGCCTGCCGATGCAGGGGACACGGGTTCGTGCCCCGGTCCAGGAGGATCCCACATGCCGCGGAGTGCCTGGGCCTGTGAGCCATGGTCACTGAGCCTGCGTGAACGGAGCATGTGCTCCGCAACGGGAGAGGCCACAACAGTGAGAGGGGCCCGCATACCACAAAAAAAAAAAAAAAAGAATATTCAATGGCAAAAGTTAGTCTCTTCAACAAATTGTGTTGAGAAAACTGGATAACCATATGCTGAAAAAAGAAAAATGGATTCCTATATTACACCACCAACAAAATTAACTCAAAAAATGCAGAGGAAGGAGTGTTTTTGAACTCATTCTACTGAGACCAGGATCAACCTTATATCACAACCAGAAAAAATATATCACACAAAAAAAGAAAATTACAGACCAATATCACTGATGAACATAGATGCAAAAGTCCTCAACAAAAGATTAGCAAACCAAATTCACCAATGCAGTAAAAGGATCACACACCATAATCAAGTGCCATTTTCCCAGGGATGGAAGGAAGTTTAAAAATCCATAAATCAATGTGATACACCACATTAACAAAAAGAAGGCTAAAAATCACATGATCATCTCAATAGATGCAGGAAAAGCATTTGATAAAATTCAAAACCTTTCATGATAAAAACTCACTACAACTTTCCTAAAGAGGAAACACACCTCAGCATGATACAGGCCATATACGACAAGCCCACAGCTAAGATACTCAACAGTGGAAAGCTGAAAGCATTTCCTCTAAGATCAGAAATAAGACAATATTGCCCACTCTAGTCACTTTTATTCAACATAGTAATGGAAGTTCTTGCTAGAGCAATCTGATAAGAAAAATAAATAAAAGGAATTCAAATTGGAAAGGAAGAAGTGAAACTGTCACTATTTGAGGATTACATGATACTATATATAGAAAATCCTAAGGATGCCATCAAAAAACTACTAGAACTCATCAATGAATTTGGTAATGTTGCAGGATACAAAATTAATACAGATGAATCTGTTGCATTTCTATAATTAACAACAATCAAGAACTAATCAAAAATTAACAAGAAAGAAATTAAGAAAATATTCCCATTTACAATCACATCATAAAGAATAAAATAACTGGGAATAAATTTAACTAAAGAGGTAAAAGACATAGAAAACTATAAGACACTGATGAAAGAAATTGAAGATGACACAAACAGATGGAAAGATAGATCATGCTCATGGATGGATGAAATAATATTGTTAAAATACTTATACTCACCAGACAATCTACAGATTCAGAACAATCTCTATCAAAATATCAATGGCATTTTTCACAGAATTAGAACAAGTAATTCTAAAATTTGTATGGAAACACAAAAGACCCTGAATAGCCAAAACATTCTTAGAAAGAAGAACAAAACTGGAGGTATCATGCTCCTTGATTTCAAGCTATACTACCAAGCTGCAGTAATTAAAACAGCATAATACTGGCACAAAACCAGAAAATGGAACAAAATAGAGAGCCCAGAAAAGAACCCACAGTTATATGGTCAATTAATCTATGACAAAGGAGGTAAGGATATAAAATGATAAAACAGAGCCTCTTCAATGAACTGCGTTGGGAAAACTGAACAGCTACATGCAAAAGCATCAAACTAGACTACTTTTTCACACCATATAAAAAAATAAACCCCAAATGAGCTTCCCTGGTGGCACAGTGGTTGAGAGTCCGCCTGCCAATGCAGGGTACATGGGTTCGTGCCCCGGTCTGGGAAGATCCCACATGCCGCGGAGCGGCTAGGCCTGTGAGCCATGGCCGCTGAACCTGTGTGTCCAGAGCCTGTGCTCTGCAACGGGAGAGGCTGTAACAGTGAGAGGCCCGCGTACCACACACACACACACACAAAATGGATTAAAGACCTGAAACCCTAAAATGTCTAGAATAAAATATATGCAATACATCATTTGATATTGGACTTAGAAAAGTGTTTCTTTCTGATATGTCTCCTCAGGCAAGGGAAACAAAGGCAAAAATAAACAAATTGGAATACATCAAGCCAAAAAGTTTTTGTACAGCAAGAAAACAATAATCAAAATGAAAAGACTGCCTACTGAATAGGAGAAGAAATTTGCAAGTGACATATTTTATAAGGGGTTAATATTC
Source organism: Delphinapterus leucas (assembly GCF_059928025.1). Classification (NCBI taxonomy): domain Eukaryota; kingdom Metazoa; phylum Chordata; class Mammalia; order Artiodactyla; family Monodontidae; genus Delphinapterus; species Delphinapterus leucas. The sequence continues at coordinate 62,492,750 of NC_143150.1, read as the reverse complement.
ATAATACACAAAGAACTCATAAAACTCAACATTAAAACAAAACAAAGCAAAACAAATCAAACAGCCCAATTAAAAAATGGACAAGTGACCTGAATAGACATTTTTCCAAAGAAGACATACAGATAACCAATAGACACAGAGGGGAAGGAATTTGTGGAAAGGAGATAAATGGATGTAGAAGATTAAGAGGTACAAACTTTCAGTTACAAAATAAATCAGTCACAGTTATGAAAGTTATAGGGTGGGAATAGAGTCAATAATTATGTAATATATTTGCATGGTGACAGATGGTAACTAGACTTACCAGAGTGATCATTTTGAAATGTGTAGAAATATTCAGTCATTATATTGTGTACCAGGAACTGAAATAGTGTTGTAGGTATATTATACTTCTAAAACAAACTAACCAACAAACTCATAGAAAATGAGATCAGATTTGTAGTTACCCAAAGAGGGGAATGAGTGGAGGGGAAATTGGATAAAAGTAGGGTAGTCAAAGGGTACAAACTCCCAGTTATAAGATAAATAAGTAGTAAGGTTGTAATATACAACATGGTAAATACAATTAACACTGCTGTGTATTAAGTATAAAAGTGTTTAAGAGAGTAAATCCTAAGTGTTCTAACTCTTCACAAGGATATTTTGTTTCATTTCCTTAATATTGTATCTATATGAGTTTTGAAAGTTCCCTAAACTTATTGTGCTAATAATATCATGAACTATGTAAGTCAAACTATTATGCTGTACACCTTAAAATTATGGTATTGTATGTCAATTTTGTCTCTATAAAACTGGAAGCAAAAAATAAATAGAACTCCAATAAAACTTATTTTTGTAATTAAAATATAACTTAAAATTCATTAAAGACTTAAACTTAACACCTCTATCATAAAACTCCTCAAAAATTAAAATAAGAAAGAACATCACTGACATTGGTCTTAGCAACAACTTTTTAGATATGACACCAAGAGTACAAGCAACAAAAGCAAATATCAAGTGGGACTACATCCAATTGCTTCATCCAAAAGCTTCTGCACTTCAAAAGAAAAAACAAAATGAAAAGAAAAACTATCAAATGGGAGAAAATGTTTACGAACCTTATGTCTGATAAGATGCTAATATCCCAAATATAGAAAGAACACATGTAATTCAATAATTTAAAAAATAATAAGTATAGAAAAGAGGCAGAGAAACATTTCTCCAAAGAAGACATTAAGATGGCTAACACAAGAAAAGATGCTCAACATCATTATTCACTAGGGAAATGCAAATCCAAAATAATACAAACTAATAAATATAACTGAAAGGAAATAGACCCACAGATACAGAGAACAAACTACTAGAGGGGAGAGGGGTCGGGGAAGAGAAATATAGGTGAAAGGAATTAATATCTACAAACTACTAGGTATAAAATAATGTACAGCACAGGGAATATAGACAATATTTTATAGTAACTTTTTATGGCGTATAATCTATAAAAAACCCAATCACTATGCTGTGCATCTGAAACTAATACAATACTGCAAGTCAACTGTACTTCAATAAAAATTTTTAAAAAACACAACAAAAAAACCCACCATGTGATGTTACCTCAGACCTACTAGAATGGCTATCATCATCCTTGTGAGGATGTGGAAAAAAGGGAACACTTTCAGAATGCAAATTGGCTCAGCCACTATTGAAAACTATATAGAGTTTTGAAAAAAGAAATAAAACTAGAATTACCATATGATTCAACAATCCCACTCTTGCATAAATGTTAAAAGGAAACAAAAACAGAATTTTGAATTCTCATGTTTGATTTCTAATGTTTATTGAAGGATTATTCACAGTACACAAGGTATAGGAACAACCTATGTGTCCTTCAATGGATGAATATGTAAAGAAGGTTTGGTATGTATATACCATGGAATTTTATTTAGCCATGATAAAGAAGGAAATCCTGCCATTTGCAACCACACTGATGGATCTTGACAGCATTATGCTAAGTGAAATAAGTCAGAGAGAGAAAGACAAATATTGTGCAATGTCCCTTATTTGTAGAGTCTAAAAGAGCTGAACTTGTAAAACCAAAGAGTACAATTATAATTAGCAGGGCCTGGGGTTGGGGAGAGCTGGGTTCAGGAACTAGGGAGAGGTTTATGGGTACAACTTTCAACTAGTAGATAAGTTTGGGGATATAAAGTATATTATAATGATTACAGTCAACAATACTGTATTATAAACTTCAAAGTTCCTAAGAGACTAGATGTTAATTTTTCTCAACAAAATGATAATTATGTAATGTGATAGAGGTGTTAACTAGTGCTAAGTTGGTAAGGTGATAATCATATTATGTTATATAAATGTATGTAAATGTTCACTTTAAACGTATGCAATTCTATATGTCAATTATATCTTGCTAACTACAAGATGGCACTTGCCATCTACCTCTACGAGGATTAAATCATGAGTTGCCACAGCTGCTGACCTTCAACACTCCCTGAAAGTATTTCAGGGTGGAGATCAGGAGTGCGGCGCTCTGTGCTCTGGGAAAAACTGGCAGAACAGATCTACTTTCAGTAGAAGATTTTATAAGCCCAATTCTTGTATGTCCTCATACCAAGAAAAACACTAAAGTCCTTCATGGTGATGTCTGCTCCTCATGACTAGAAGTAACCTTCATGCAAGTAGCAGCAACCTTTTGCAAAAACTATGTGCTTGATTGCATGTACTCCACCTTCACCAAAATCACATATACACTGATCTTCCCCCCTTCCTCTTTGGAGCTGTTTCTCAGAGCTATCTGAAATGCTGTCTTCCTGGATATAGTCCTCATTTTGCTCCAAATAAAGCGTAACTCACAACTCCCACATTGTGCGTATTTTTTTCAGTAGACAGTTTATGACAACCACAGATATGGGACCCAGAGTAGACTTCTCTCCTTTGCCTGAGCTCTACAAGGAACCAGAACCTTTGTAGCAGCAGTGGCCACTTGCACTCATCCACCTCCTTGAAGGGTTCAGACAAACCTGGGTGAGCCTTTCCTGGTTCTCGGACCTCCTGTATTGGTTGATAATCCTGAATTTTATTTGGTGGTGTGTAACAGGTACTAGTTGCAAAATACTGGGGGGCGGGTTGAAAGAAACCAGGGAAATACCCACCCAGGTGAAAGATACTGGGGCGGTGGTTGAAGGATACTGAGGTGTTCAGTTGAGGGAGACTGAGTGGTTAGGTTAGACAATTTTCCTCAATTTGACGGCCTTATTGAATTTGTTGGGATAAAAGTGAAGGTATTACATGAGAGTTCTGCTCCAAAGAAAAGGGACAAGACTGCTCCCAGCCAGTTACAGCTTTCTCTAGTGACTGAGAAATTTACAAATGGTCAAGGCAGAGTCCTCATATCATGCAGTGGTACAATAGGGAAACCCACTCATTAATTAAAAGACTTGCTCATCCAGGGGCCATGCATAAGAATTGACCATTCAGTGATCTAAGCACCTTCAGAGGTCTTAGACCACAAAAGGGAGAAACTGAGAAATGTAAAAGGACTGAAGTGACTCTAGGTTGATGCCTAGAGAGTTAAGCTCACAATCAGCTTGCTAGTCCAACACACAAATTCACTAGTAAATTTTATCCCTGACAAATTCAAGTAAAAAGGGATATAGAATCTCTCAGATGGAGAAATGAAGGGGACCAGAAAACCAACCTCTGACTAACACTCCAGCCAGATTCATGTACAATACATACGGAGCTCATACTTGCAAGTACCTACTTAATGGGAGAAATTATACTAAAGGAGACCTCAACCTAAATGGCCAAATTGGGGTTCTTTTGGTATTCAAAAATTAATATTTTTGTGCACACGGTTAGAAAAATCCAGCCATAAGATCAAACAGACTGAATGGAATGCTTACTTTGATTGGTATTTAGAAGCTTCTAAAAGAGGAAATGATAGAGTAACCTCTTTGCAGGAAACCAACAAGAAATTCCTTGAAACTATATGAGAACTAAAAAAGGTCGCTAGCACTGACTCTGTCTCTCTCTCTCTGCTCCTCTAACGTATCGTCTTCCATCTGAATGCCTGGCCCAGACACTATATCTTTTTCTCTGCCAACTCTTCCATCTCCCACTGCTTCCTCTTCTCCAGTAAAGGAGGATAAAAAATCAGAAGTAATTATAGCTCCCTTTAAAAAGAAACCTATTATAGGGAGAGGTGAACCATCCTCGGTGCTTATGTACACAGCCTGGACCTGAGCAGAACTTAGAGCCTTGGCTAAGGAATTTCCCCTTCCAAGTCAGGAACCATTAGGATTTGCTAAGGAATTTGAGTTAACCACCTGGACCTACAAGCTGAGGTTTTCAAGTCTATATGAATTAATAGAGCTATTAATTTCTAAAAGCAAAGCAAGGGAATGCATAGAGAAAGCAGGATGGAAACACACTCTTAATGGAGTATGTTTGAATCACATAGTCCACAGGCTCACACTAAACGCAAGGAATAAGCTCAGAAATTACTCGAACTTATCACAGAGCTTTTTCCAAAAACTGTAGACTGGACAAAGATTCAGCAATGTAAGCCAAAACCAGATGAATCACTTCCAGACTATTATGAAAGGTTTGAAAAAAACTTTTAAGCAATATTCTGGCTTGTTTAGTAAATTATTCTCTAACCACTAAAATGATCCTTTGCTTAACAAAACCTTTTTAGAAGGCTTAGATGAGGATTTGGATAGTCTTCTCAAAAGACACAATCTAGGTTGGTCCGCATTACATACAAATCCCCTTGTTACACTGGCTGACCAACTTTTCAAAACCATTAAAAAGAAAGAAAAGGGGATATCTATGAAAATTATGAACCTTCAATTGTGCCAATTAAGTACTCATGGCAGTGGATGGTTAACCATCCTCATTTAATTCCTAACCAGTAGAGAAACCAAAAGTTTGCTTTTACTGCAGAAAGCCAGAGCTCACAAAAACACTTATCTTATTCTAGACCATCTCTAATTCTTGAGACTGTGGGGTTGGGGGTGGGGAGAACAGGAAAAAGGTTTTTTTTTTAATTTAATATTTTCTGTTATTTACAACTAGTCAATTTTATATTGTGAAATCTGCTTCATGAGTAAGTTTGGAAAATTAAGCTATGAGATCTCTTTTTGTGTCTGTCTATATGTTTATGTGTGCATTTTCTTCGTTTTTAACTTTGGATGGTATTATCAAAATTAATTGTAAGTGAACTCTACTTAATCGGCTTAAAGGAAATTAAGCATATATAAATTCTCAAAAATACAGAAAATAACAGGCCAGAATTAATTTCAGGTTCACATGAACTGGGCAATATTCAGTATTAAAGTAATAACTGATATTAATGTTTAAGCTTGTTGGGCTAATTAATATAGAGAGGTTTTTAGAGTCATCAACATTAAGCAAAATACTTTTATTGCACCTAGGTTTAATATGTTAAATAAAATCTTGCTGTACCTGTTGCAAATTTGTCAGCAAGAAAAATAACTTGGTATAATAAAAATTTTATGAGTAAATTAAATTAAATGAGACAAGAGCTTTGGATGTACTCTTTAGGAATACTTGTTCTTGGAACATCAACTTAAAAATAATCTCTCTAAATATTTGGTAACTTGAAACTTTAGAGTTGTGCTAAGTTAAGTTAAATGATGGAAGTTTATTGAATAGCTAGGTCATTTCCATATTAAATAAGATACTGAAATATTAATTACTGAACATCGACTTCCTTTTACAGACAACCTAAAGGTTTAGAACTATTAATATAAATGTTTGGTGCCACACTGAGATATTTTCTATAAGAAAGCACATTATTGAACAAATTATTGTTGAAGTTTATGTTTGCCAATCTACAGAACACTAATGTAAAAGAGAATTCAAAATTGTTTACTTCTTACATTTCACTAGAAATTAAGGTTTATAAGAGTTGAGGACTCTATATAAAACATGTAATTAAAGTTAATAAAATGATAAAGGAAACATTTCAGTATACAGTAAGAAAGTAGGATGTGTGTTTTCAGTAAAGAATGTATGAGGAATGGAATTGCATTTTATTAAAGGAAAAGAAAGTAAGTCTGTCTTAGAGCTGGTTGTTTCTGGATGGAGAAAAATAAAGTGATGGATACAGAAAGTAATGGAAGGTTTGTGGGAAGTGGACCCTGAGGAAAGAGTTTTGTGCATTGTCAGTATTGATTAAGTTTAGAATAAATTAAATTGAGTAAATTGTGGGATAAGGAGGGTGGGAGGGAGATGCAAGCAGGAAGGGATATGGGGATATATGTATACATATAGCTGATTCACTTTGTTATACATAGTTGCTTGTAGTAACTACAAGCAACAGCAGAAACTAACACAACATTGTAAAACAATTATACTCCAATAAAGATGTTAAAAAACAAGTAAGCTGGTGCAAAATTGAATTTGGTTTCTCACTCTCTTAAGAGAACAAACTTTCTTAAAATGTTTAACTGACTTTGATAACAGATTTCGAGTTTCTTTACCTTTTTAGTGATCAGTCTGCATTTGCCTTTGAAATCTTTTATTGTCATCTTGGCTAAGTGAATAACTATTGTTGCACACTGACCTGTGATCCTATCTGATGGGAGTTTTAAACCTTTTTGATATTTTTTGACAAAACTTCCTACATCAACTTCTAATGAAGATCTTTTGACCTCTAGCTAACTTTAGGATGCTTCAGAGGGCCAATGAAACCTTCCAAAGACAGATATTAAACTTATTAGTTTCATCTGGTATGGTCAATTACAAGAGAAGTATTGTCAAATGATCAATAAATTTTCTTAGACTATATTGTATGGTAAATATTATTAATATAGATATTTTATAAATTATATGGAGTTCCTAAAAATATGATATGTCCTGGGAAATTTTATCAGTCATAATTCTCATTATTATCTGAAAGTGTTGAATTTCACAGCAGTAACAAAGATTATTTGTCAATTGCATTGTAATCAGATTTTGAAAGTACTTTCTAAAGTCCTTTGTCATTATGGACAGCTGTGGTTTTACTCTGATGCCTTTGCAAAAATGCTTCCTCTTTAAGAAGCTGTCCAGAAAGGACTTTTGGATAAATACAGCTTTCTGACTTTCAGACTATAATGCTGAACAGAGTAAGAAATTAAAGAATTCTAATGGGAAACTTGATAGCCTCATAAAACTGTTAAAAAAAAAGGATTAGTTACTGAAAGCTGGCTCTTTGAAAAGGTAAACAAAATAGATAAACCATAAGTCAGACTCATCAGGAAAAAAAGAGAGAAGACTCAAATCAATAGAATAAGAAATGAAAAAGAAGTAACAATTGACGCTGCAGAAATACACAGGATCATGGGAGATTACTACAAGCAACTATATGCCAATAAAATTGACAACCTGGAAGAAATGGACAAATTCTTAGAAAAGAACAGCCTGCCGAGACTGAACCAGGAAGAAACAGAAAATATAAACAGACAAATCACAAGCACTGAAATTAAGACTGTGATTGAAAATCTTCCAATAAACAAAAGCACAGGACCAGATGTCTTCACAGGCGAATTCTATCAAACATTTAGAGAACAGCTAACACCTATACTTTCAAACTTTTCAAAAATATACCAGAGGGTGGAATACACCCAAACTCATTCTATGAGACCACCATCACCTTGATACCAAAACCAGACATAGATGTCACAAATAAAGAAAACTACAGGCCAATATCAATGATGAACATAGATGCAAAAGTCCTCAACAAAGTACTAGCAAACAGAATCCAACAGCACATTAAAAGGATCTACACCATGATCAAGTAGGGTTTACCCAAAGAATGCAGGATTTCTTCAATATATGCAAATCAATAAATGTCATAAACCATATTAATAAACTGAAGGAGAAAAGTAATATGATCATCTCAATAGAGGCAGAAAAAGCTTTTGACAAAATTCAACAACTTTTTTTTTTTTTTTTTTAACACTTTAAACTCGGTTTAATGCAGTTAGAATAGCTTGACATTGATTAATCATTAATCTTCATTAACCTGATGATTAAAAGTGTCCACTAGGCCCTCTATCATTGCCCATCTCTTGCGCCCACAAAGCTCCTATGGATTTCAGGTTAAATTTTATTTAATTATTTATTTACTGATTTTTATTTCACAAGTATTTATTTTTATTTATTTATTTTTTTTAAACATCTTTATTGGGGTATAATTGCTTTACAATTGTGTGTTAGTTTCTGCTTTATAATAAAGTGAATCAGTTATACATATACATATGTTCCCATATGTCTTCCCTCTTGCGTCTCCCTCCCTCCCACTCTCCCTATCCCACCCCTCCAGGCTGTCACAAAGCACCGAGCTAATATCCCTGTGCCTTGCGGCTGCTTCCCCCTAGCTATCTACCTTACTACGTTTGTTAGTGTGTATATGTCCATGACTCTCTCTCGCCCTGTCAAAGCTCACCCTTCCCCCTCCCCATATCCTCAAGTCCGTTCTCCAGTAGGTCTGCGTCTTTATTCCTGTCTTACCCCTAGGTTCTTCATGACATTTTTTTTCCCCTTAAATTCCATATATATGCGTTAGCATACGGTATTTGTCTTTTTCTTTCTGACTTACTTCACTCTGTATGACAGACTCTAGGGCTATCCATCTCATTACAAATAGCTCAATTTCATTTCTTTTTAAGGCTGAGTAATATTCCATTGTATATATGTGCCACATCTTCTTTATCCATTCATCCGATGATGGGCGCTTAGGTTGTTTCCATCTCCGGGCTATTGTAAATAGAGCTGCAATGAACATTTTGGTACATGACTCTTTTTGAATTATGGTTTTCTCAGGGTATATGCCCAGTAGTGGGATTGCTGGGTCATATGGTAATTCTATTTGTAGTTTTTTAAGGAACCTCCATACTGTTCTCCATAGTGGCTGAACCAATTCACATTCCCACCAGCAGTGCAAGAGTGTTCCCTTTTCTCCACACCCTCTCCAGCATTTATTGTTTCTAGATTTTTTGATGATGGCCATTCTGACTGGTGTGAGATGATATCTCATTGTAGTTTTGATTTGCATTTCTCTAATGATTAATGATGTTGAGCATTCTTTCATGTGTTTGTTGGCATTCTGTATATCTTCTTTGGAGAAATGTCTATTTAGGTCTTCTGCCCATTTTTGGATTGGGTTGTTTGTTTTTTTGTTATTGAGCTGCATGAGCTGCTTGTAAATTTTGGAGATTAATCCTTTGTCAGTTGCTTCATTTGCAAATATTTTCTCCCATTCTGAGGGTTGTCTTTTGGTCTTGATTATGGTTTCCTTTGCTGTGCAAAAGCTTTGAAGTTTCATTAGGTCCCATTTGTTTATTTTTGTTTTTATTTCCATTACTCTAGGAGGTGGGTCAGAAAGGATCTTGCTGTGATTTATGTCATAGAGTGTTCTGCCTATGTTTTCCTCTAAGAGTTTGATAGTTTCTGGCCTTACATTTAGGTCTTTAATCCATTTTGAGCTTATTTTTGTGTATGGTGTTAGGGAGTGATCTAATCTCATACTTTTACATGTACCTGTCCAGTTTTCCCAGCACCATTTATTGAAGAGGCTGTCCTTTCTCCACTGTACATTCCTGCCACCTTTATCAAAGATAAGGTGTCCATATGTGCGTGGGTTTATCGCTGGGCTTTCTATCCTGTTCCATTGATCTATCTTTCTGTTTTTGTGCCAGTACCATACTGTCTTGATTACTGTAGCTTTGTAGTATAGTCTGAAGTCAGGGAGCCTGATTCCTCCAGCTCCTTTTCTCGTTCTCAAGATTGCTTTGGCTATTCGGGGTCTTTTGTGTTTCCATACAAATTGTGAAATTTTTTGTTCTAGTTCTGTGAAAAATGCCAGTGGTAGTTTGATAGGGATTGCATTGAATCTGTAGATTGCTTTGGGTAGTAGAGTCATTTTCACAATGTTGATTCTTCCCATCCAAGAACATGGTATATCTCTCCATCTGTTTGTATCATCTTTAATTTCTTTTATCAGTGTCTTATAATTTTCTGCATACAGGTCTTTCATCTCCTTAGGTAGGTTTATTCCTAGATATTTTATTCTTTTTGTTGCAATGGTAAATGGAAGTGTTTTCTTGATTTCACTTTCAGATTTTTCATCATTAGTATATAGGAATGCCAGAGATTTCTGTGCATTAACTTTGTATCCTGCTACTTTACCAAATTCATTGATTAGCTCTAGTAGTTTTCTGGTAGCATCTTTCGGATTCTCTATGTATAGTATCATGTCATCTGCAAACAGTGACAGCTTTACTTCTTCTTTTCCGATTTGGATTCCTTTTATTTCCTTTTCTTCTCTGATTGCTGTGGCTAAAACTTCCAAAACTATGTTGAATAAGAGTGGTGAGAGTGGGCAACCTTGTCTTGTTCCTGATCTTAGTGGAAATGCTTTCAGTTTTTCACCATTGAGGATGATGTTTGCTGTGGGCTTGTCATATATGGCCTTTATTATGTTGAGGAAAGTTCCCTCTATGCCTATTTTCTGCAGGGTTTTTAGCATAAATGGGTGTTGAATTTTGTCGAAAGCTTTCTCTGCATCTATTGAGATGATCATATGTTTTTTCTCCTTCAATTTGTTAATATGGTTTATCACATTGATAGATTTGCGTATATTGAAGAATCCTTGCATTCCTGGAATAAACCCCACTTGATCATGGTGTATGATCCTTTTAATGTGCTGTTGGATTCTGTTTGCTAGTATTTTGTTGAGGATTTTTGCATCTATGTTCATCAGTGATATTGGCCTGTAGTTTTCTTTCTTTGTGACATCCTTGTCTGGTTTTGGTATCAAGGTGATGGTGGCCTCGTAGAAGGAATTTGGGAGTGTTCCTCCCTCTGCTATATTTTGGAAGAGTTTGAGAAGGATAGGTGTTAGCTCTTCTCTAAACGTTTGATAGAATTCACCTGTGAAGCCATCTGGTCCTGGGCTTTTGTTTGTTGGAAGATTTTTAATGACAGTTTCAATTTCAGTGCTTGTGATTGGTCTGTTCATATTTTCTATTTCTTCCTGATTCAGTCTTGGCAGGTTGTGCATTTCTAAGAATTTGTCCATTTCTTCCAGATTGTCCATTTTATTGGCATAGAGTTGCTTGTAGTAATCTCTTATGATTTTTTTTATTTCTGCAGTGTCATTTGTTACTTCTCCTTTTTCATTTCTAATTCTATTGATTTGAGTCTTCTCCCTTTTTTTCTTGATGAGTCTGGCTAGTGGTTTATCTATTTTGTTTATCTTCTCAAAGAACCAGCTTTTAGTTTTATTGATCTTTGCTATCGTTTCCTTCATTTCTTTTTCATTTATTTCTGATCTGATTTTTATGATTTCTTTCCTTCTGCTAGCTTTGGGGTTTTTTTGTTCTTCTTTCTCTAATTGCTTGAGGTGCAAGGTTAGGTTGTTTATTCGAGATGTTTCCTGCTTCTTAAGGTGGGCTTGTATTGCTATAAACTTCCCCCTTAGAACTGCTTTTGCTGCATCCCATAGGTTTTGGGTCGTTGTGTCTCCATTGTCATTTGTTTCTAGGTATTTTTTTATTTCCTCTTTGATTTCTTCAGTGATCACTTCATTATTAAGTAGTGTATTGTTTAGTCTCCATGTGTTTGTATTTTTTACAGATCTTTTCCTGTAATTGATATCTAGTCTCATGGCGTTGTGGTCAGAAAAGATACTTGATACAATTTCAATTTTCTTAAATTTACCAAGGCTTGATTTGTGACCCAAGATATGATCTATCCTGGAGAATGTTCCATGAGCACTTGAGAAAAATGTGTATTCTGTTGTTTTTGGATGGAGTGTCCTATAAATATCAATTAAGTCCATCTTGTTTAATGTATCCTTTAAAGCTTGTGTTTCCTTATTTATTTTCATTTTGGATGATCTGTCCATGGGTGAAAGTGGGGTGTTAAAGTCCCCTACTATGAATGTGTTACTGTCAATCTCCCCTTTTATGGCTGTTAGTATTTGCCTTATGTATTGAGGTGCTCCTATGTTGGGTGCATAAATATTTACAATTGTTATATCTTCTTCTTGAATCGATCCCTTGATCATTATGTAGTGTCCTTCTTTGTCTCTTGTAATAGTCCTTATTTTAAAGTCTATTTTGTCTGATATGAGAATTGCTACTCCAGCTTTCTTTTGGTTTCCATTTGCATGGAATATCTTTTTCCATCCCCTTATTTTCAGTCTGTATGTGTCTCTAGGTCTGAAGTGGGTCTCTTGTAGACAGCATATATAAGGGTCTTGTTTTTGTATCCATTCAGCCAATCTGTGTCTTTTGGTGGGAGCATTTAGTCCATTTACATTTAAGGTAATTATCGATATGTATGTTCCTATTCCCATTTTCTATATTGTTTTGGGTTCATTATTATAGGTCTTTTCCTTCTCTTGTGTTCCTTGTCTAGAGAAGTTCCTTTAGCATTTGCTGTAAAGCTGGTTTGGTGGTGCTAAACTCTCTCAGCTTTTGCTTGTCTGTAAAGGTTTTAATTTCTCCATCAAATCTGAATGAGATCCTTGCTGGGTAAAGTAGCCTTGGTTGCAGGTTTTTCTCCTTCATCACTTTCAGTATGTCCTGCCACTCCCTTCTGGCTTGTAGGGTTTCTGCTGAGAGATCAGCTGTTAACCTTATGGGGATTCCCTTGTGTGTTATTTGCTGTTTTTCCCTTGCTGCTTTTAATATGCTTTCTTTGTATTTAATTTTTGACAGTTTGATTAATATGTGTCTTGAGGTATTTCTCCTTGGATTTATCCTGTATGGGACTCTCTGTGCTTCCTGGACTTGATTAACTATTTCCTTTCCCATATTAGGGAAGTTTTCAACTATAATCTCTTCAAATATTTTCTCAGTCCCTTTCTTTTTCTCTTCTTCTTCTGAAACCCCTATAATTCGAATGTTGGTGCGTTTAATGTTGTCCCAGAGGTCTCTGAGACTATCCTCAGTTCTTTTCATTCTTTTTTCTTTATTCTGCTCTGCAGTAGTTATTTCCACTCTTTTATCTTCCAGGTCACTTATCCGTTCTTCTGCCTCAGTTATTCTGTTATTGATCCCATCTAGAGTACTTTTAATTTCATTTATTGCGTTGTTCATCATTGCTTGTTTCACCTTTATTTCTTCTAGGTCCTTGTTAACTGCTTCTTGCATTTTGTCCATTCTACTTCCAAGATTTCGGATCATCCTTACTATCATTATTCTGAATTCTTTTTCAGGTAGACTGCCTATTTCCTCTTCATTTGTTAGGTCTGGTGCATTTTTATCTTGCTCCTTCATCTGCTGTGTGTTTTTCTGTCTTCTCATTTTGCTTATCTTACTGTGTTTGGGGTCTCCTTTTTGCAGGCTGCACGTTCGTAGTTCCCGTTGTTTTTGATGTCTGTCTCCAGTGGCTAAGGTTGTTTCAGTGGGTTGTGTAGGCTTCCTGGTGGAGGGGACTAGTGCCTGTGTTGTGGTGGATGAGGCTGGATCTTGTCTCTCTAGTGGGCAGGTTCACGTCTGGTGGTGTGTTTTGGGGTGTCTGTGGCCTTATTATGATTTTAGGCAGCCTCTCTGCTAATGGGTGGGGTTGTGTTCCTGTTTTGCTAGTTGTTTGGCATAGGTTGTCTAGCACTGTGGCTTGCTGGTCGTTGAGTGAAGCTGGGTGCTGGTGTTAAGATGGAGGTCACTGGGAGATTTCCACCGTTTAATATTATGTGGAGCTGGGAGGTCTCTTGTTGACCAGTGTCCTGAAGTTGGCTCTCCTACCTCAGAGGCAGAGCCCTGACTCCTGGCTGGAGCACCAAGAGCCTTTCATCCACACGGCTCAGAATAAAAGGGAGAAAAAGTAGAGAGAATTAGTAGATGTATGAGGAAAGAAAGAAGGAAAGGAGGAAAGGAAGGAAGGAAGAAAGAAGCAAAGAAGGAAAGAAAGGAGGGAGGGAGGGAGGAAGGAAGGAAGGAAGGAAAGAAGGAGGGAAAGAAGGAAAAAAGACAGAAAGAAAGAAGATACAGTAAAAATAAAATAAAGTATAATATATTTATTGAATTAAAAAATATTTAGAAAAAAAAAAAAAAAAACGAGGGACGGATAGAACCTTAGGACAAATGTTGGAAGCAAAGCTATACAGAGAAAATCTTATACAGAAGCATACACATACACCTTCACAAAAAGAGGTAAAGGGGGAAAAATCATAAATCTTGCTCTCAGAGACCACCTCCTCAATTTGGGGTGATTCGTTGTCTAAAGGAGGGAAGGACGGAAAGAAAGAAAGAAAGAAAGAAGGAACGACGGTAAAGTATAATAAAGTTATTACAATTAAAATTATTGAGAAAAAAAATTTTTTTTTTTTAAAAACCATGGACGGATAGAGCCCTAGGACAAATGGTGGAAGCAAGAGTATACAGACAAGATCTCACACATAAGCATACACGTACACATTCACAAAAAGAGGAAAAGGGAAAAAAATCATAGATCTCGCTCCTAAATTCCACCTCTTCAATTTGGGATCATTCCTTGTCTATTCAGGTATTCCACAGATGCAGGGTATATCAAGTTGATTGTGGAGCTTTAATCCGCTGCTTCTGAGGCTGCTGGGGGAGATTTCCCTTTCTCTTCTTTGTTCTCACAGCTCACAGGAGCTCAGCTTTGGATTTGGCCCTGCCTCTGCGTGTAGGTCGCTGGAGGGCGTCTGTTTTTTGCTCAGACAGGAAAGGGTTAAAGGGGCCGCTAATTCGGGGGCTCAGGCTCACTCAGGCCGGGGGTGAGGGGGGGGAAGGAGGGGCACTGCGTGCGGGGCGGGCCTGCGGCGTCAGAGGCGGCGTGACGTTGCGGCAGAGGCCGGCGTGACGTTGCACCAGCCTGAGGCCCGCCGTGCGTTCTCCCGGGGAAGTTGTCCCTGGTTCCCGGGAACCTGGCAGTGGCGGGCTGCACAGGCTCCGCGGAAGAGGGGTGTGGAGAGTGACCTGCGCCCGCACACAGGCCCCTTGGTGGCGGCAGCAGCAGCCCTAGCGTCTCCCGCCCGTCTCTGGGGTCCGCGCTTTTAGCCGCGGCTCGCGCCCGTCTCTGGGGTTCCCGCTTTTAGCCGCGGCTCGCGCCCGTCTCTGGGGTTCGCGCTTTTAGCCGCGGCTCGCGCCCGTCTCTGGAGTTCCTTTAAGCAGCGCTCTTAAACCCCTCTCCCCGCGCACCAGGAAACAAAGAGGGAAGAAAAAGTCTCTTGCCTCTTCGGCAGGTGCAGGCTTTTCCCCGAACTCCCTCCCGGCTAGTCGTGGTGCACTAACCCCTTCAGGCTATGTTCAAGCCGCCAACCCCAGTCCTCTCCCTGCGCTCCGTCCAAAACCGAAACCCGAGCTTCAGCTCGCAGCCCCGCCCGCCCGGGCGGGTGAGCAGACAAGCCTCTCGGGCTGGTGAGTGCCGGTCGGCACCGATCCTCTGTGCGGGAATCTCCCCGCTTTGCCCTCCGCACCCGTCGCTGTGCACTACTCCTCGGTCCCGAAGCCCCCCCCTCCGCCTCCCGCAGTCTCCGCCCGCGGAGGGGCTTCCTAGTGTGTGGAAACTTTTCCTCCTTCACAGCTCCCTCCCACTGGCGCAGGTGCCGTCCTTATTCTTTTGTCTCTGTTTTTTCTTTTTTTCTTTTGCCCTACCCAGGTACGTGGGGAGTTTCTTGCCTTTTGGGAGGTCTGAGGTCTTCTGCCAGCCTTCAGTAGGTGTTCTGTAGGAGTTGTTCCATGTGTAGATGTATTTCTGGTGTATCCGTGGGGAGGAAGGCGATCTCCGCGTCTTACTCTTCCGCCATCTTCAAGGTCCCCCCCCAACAACGTTTTATGATAAAAATACAGCCAGAAAGTAGGCATAGAGGGAACTTACCTGAACATAATAAAGGCCATATATGATTAACCCACAAACAACATCATTCTCAATGGTGAAAAATTGAAACCATTTCCTCTAAGATCAGGAAAAAGATAAGGTTGTCCACTCTCACCACTGTTATTCAACATAGTTTTGGAAGTTTTAGCCACAGCAATCAGAGAAGGAAAAGAAATAAAGGAATTCAAATCAGAAAAGAAGAAGTAAAGCTGTCACTGTTTGCAGATGACTTGATACTATACATAGAAGACCTTAAAAATGTTACCAGAAAACTACTAGAGCTAATCAATGAATTTGGTAAAGTAGCAGGATACAAAATTAATGCAGAGAAATCTCTTGTATCCCTATACACTAATGATGCAAAATATGAAAGAGAAGTTATGAAACACTCCATGTACCGTTGCCAGAAAAAATACCTAGGAATAAACCTACCTAAGGGGACAAAAGACCTATAGGCAAAAAACTATAAGACACTGTTGAAAGAAATTAAAGATGGTACAAGCAGATGGAGAGATATACCATGTTCTTGGATTGGAAGAATCAACATTTTGAAAATTACTACACTATCCTAAGCAATCTACAGATTCAATGCAATCCCTATCAAACTATCAATGGCATTTTTCACAGAACTAGAACGAAAATTTTCACAATTTGTACAGAAACACAAAAGACCCCAAATAGCCAAAGCAATCTTGAGACAGAAGGACGGAGCTGGAGGAAACAGGCTCCCTGACTTCCGACTATACTAAAAAGCTACAATAATCAAGAGAGTATGGTGCTGGCACAAAAACAGAAATATAGATCAATGGAACAGGATAGAAAGCCCAGAGATAAACCCATGCACATATGGTCACCTTATTTTTGTTAAAGGAGGCAAGAATATACAATGGAGAAAACACAGCCTCTCCAATAATTGTTGCTGGGAATACTGGACAGCTTCATATAAAAGAATGAAATTAGAGCCCTCTGTAACACCATAAACAAAAGTAAACTCAAAATGGATTAAGGACCTAAATGTAAGGTCAGACACTATCAAACTCTTAAAGGAAAACATAGGCAGAATACTCTATGACATAAATCACAGCAAGATCATTTTTGACCCACCTCCTATAGAAATGGATATAAATTAAAAAATGGGACATAATGAAACTTAGAAGCTTTTGCACAGTAAAGGAAAACATAAACAAGACGAAAGGACAATGCTCAGAATGGGAGGAAATACTTGCAAATGAAGCAACTGACAAAGGATTAATCTCTAAAATTTACAAGCAGCCCATGCAGTTCAATATCAAAAAAATAAACAACCCAATCCTAAATGGCCAGAAGACCTAAATAGACATTTCTCCAAATAAGAGACACAGATTGCCAACAAACATATGATAGGATGCTCAACATCACTAATCATTAGAGAAATGCAAATCAAAAGTACAATTAGGTATGAACTCACATGGGTCAGAACGGCCATCTTCAAAAAATCTACAAACAATAGCGCTGGAAATGGTGTGGAGAAAAGGGAACCCTCTTGCACTGTTGGTGGGAATGTAAATTGATACAGCCACTATGGAGAACAATATGGAGGTTCCTCAAAAAAACTAAAAATAGAATTACCATAGGACCCAGCAATTCCACTGCTGGGCATATACCCTGAGAAAAATCATAATTCAAAAAGAGTCATGTACCACAATGTTCATTGCAGCTCTATTTACAGTAGCCAGAACATGGGAAAAACCTAAGTGTCCATCGACAGAAGAATGTATAAAGAAGGTGTGGCACATATATACAATGGAATATTAGCCATAAAAAGAAACGAATTTGAGTCAAGCATAGTGAGGTGGATGGATCTAGAGTCTGTCATACAGAGTGAAGTAAGTCAGAAAGAGAAAAACAAATACCATATGCTAACACATATGTATGGAATCTAAAAATAAATAAATAAAAATATTTCTGAAGAACCTAGGGGCAGGAGAGGAATAAAGACGCAGATGTAGAGAATGGACTTGAGGACACAGGGAGAGGGAAGTTTAAGCTGAGACTAAGTGAGAGAGTAGCATGGACTTATATATACTACCAAATATAAAATAGCTAGTGGGAAGCAGCCATATAACACAGGGAGATCAGCTCCGTGCTTTGCTACCACCTAGAGGGGTGGGATAGGGAAGGTGGGAGGGAGATGCAAGAGGGAGGAGATATGGTGATATATGTATATGTATAGCTGATTCACTTTTTTATAAAGCAGAAACTAACACCATTTGTGAAGAAATTATACTCCAATGAAGATGTTAAAAAAACTTATACCCCAATAAAGATGTTAAAAAAAAAGGGTTAGTTACATAGGAGTGAGTGAATTGGGGGATATGGTAAAGTTTTTATGGTTAATGGATTTAATCTGTGTTTTCCAGCTATAAGGAAACCCTTCACCTCAAGATAATTATGACTTGGAGTAACTTGGTAAATTACACATTTGTAAGCAGAATTAAAACGTTTACTCTTTGTCTCTATCTGATCCCTCCAGAGAATAGAAACTCTTAGGCTCCCAGCAGCTTTATCAGATAAATTTAGGAAACCCACCTCCTAACAGGTACAGGAATCTCAGGGTATTCTGAGGACTTTGAAAATGGAGGAATTCACCTAAATCTTTACATGAAATCTGTGACAAGCCATTGGCGTGACTTTCCCAGCACTGAGAAATCTTTTAAAGGTTCAGTCTGTGACTTCTTACAAACGTTTCAGCAAAGCCAATTTTTTAAAAAGCCCATATGATCAATTCCATTTATGTAAATCATCATTCCATGTTTATTGAGACCAGACTTATTTTGCAAACAAATTAATCTTAATTTGGCTATATTTGGTATGTATGAGGGTAATTAAAAAAAAGATTATGTTTCAGTGACTGTTAAATTCCAGTTTTGTTAATGAAGGTGTGTATTTACTAAAACTCACTTCCCAGATAGTTACTGCTGTTATGTTATATATATATTTCAGTAACTATACATCTACATTATTTTTTAAAAAAATATTGGAGTATAGTTGATTTACAATGCTGTGTTAGTTTCTGCTGTACAGCAAAGTGAATCAGTTATACATATACATACATCCACTCTTTTTTAGATTCTTTTCCCACATAGGTCATTACAGAGTATTGAGTAATGTTCCCTGTGTTATAATGTAGCTCCTTATTAGTTGTCTATTTTATATACAGTACTATGTATATGTCAATCCCAAAATCCCAATTTATCCCTCAAACCCCTTTCCCCCCTGGTAACCATAAGTTTGCTTTCTACATCTGTGACTCTATTTCTGCTTTGTAAATAAGTTCATTTGTACCATGTTTTTAGATTCCACAATAAGCAATGCCATATGATATTTGTCTTTTTCTGTCTGAATTAGTTGGCTTAGTATGATAATATCTAAGTCCATCCATGTTGCTACAAATGGTTTATTTCATTCTTTATTTATGAAAGAATATATATATATATATATATATATATATACACCACACCTTTTTATCCATTCATCTGTTGATGGATATTTAGGTTGCTTCCATTTCTTGGCTATTGTAAATACTGCTGCAATGAACATTGGCATGCTTGAATGTTTTTGAATTAGAATTTTCTCATGATATATGCCCAGGAGTGGGATTGCTGGATCATATGGCAGTTCTATTTTTACATTTTTAAGGAACCTCCATAATGTTCTCCATAATGTGTGTACCAATTTTTATTCCCACCAACACTGTAAGAATGTTCCCTTTTCTACACACCCTCTTCAGCATTTACTGTTTGTAGATTTTTTGATGAAACCCATTCTGACTGATGTGCGGTGACATCTCATGGCAGTTTTGATGTGCATTTTTCTGATAATTAGTGATGTTGAACATTTTTTCATGTGCTTTTAGCCATCTGTATGTCTTCTTTGGAGAAATCTCTATTTAGATCTTCTGCCCATTTTTTGATTTGGTTGTTTGTTGTTTTGATATTGAACTGCAGGAGTTCTTTTTATACTTTGGAGATTAATCCTTTGTCAATTGCTTCATTTGCAAATATTTTCTCCCATTCTATGGGTTGTCTTTTCCTTTTGTTTATGGTTTCCTTTGCGTGCAGAAGCTTCTAAATTTAATGAGATCCCATTTGTTTATTTTTGTTTTTCATTTTCATTTCTCTAAGAGGCAGATCAAAGAAGATAGTGCTACAATTTATGTCAAAGAGTGTTCTGCATAGGTTTTAATTTAAGAGTTTTATAATGTCCAGCCTTACGTTTAGGTCTTTGATATATTTAGAGTACATTTTTCTGTATGGTGTTAGAGAGTGTTCTAATTTCATTTTTTACATGTGGCAGTCCAGTTTTCACAGCATCATTTATTGAAGCAACTGTTTTTTCTCCATTGTATATTCTTGCTTCCTTTATCATAGATTAGTTGATCACAGGTGCGTGAGTTGATTTCTAGGCTTTCTATCCTGTTTCATTGATCTATATTTCTGTTTTTGTTCCTTAACCATAATTTTTGATGACTGTATCTTTGTAGTATTGTCTGCAGTTAAAGAGTCTGATCCCTCCATCTCCATTTTTATTTATTTATTTATATATTTTTCTCAAGATTGCTTTGGCTATTCAGGGTCTTTTGTGTTTCCACATAGATTGTATTATTTTTTTTGTTCTAGTTCTGTGAAAAATGTCATTGGTAATTTGACAGGGATTGTATTGAATCTGTAGATTGCCTAGGGTAGTATATTCATTTGACAATATTGATTCTTCCCATCCAAGAACATGGTATATCCTTCTACCTGTTTCTGTCATCTCTGATTTCTTTCAACAGTGTCTTATAGGTTTCAGAGTAGAAATCTTTTTTCTCCTTATGTATGTTTATTCCTAGGTATTTTATTCTTTTGATACAATGCTAAATTAGATTGTTTCCTTATTTTTCATTTCTGATCTTTTGTTTTTAGTGTATAGGAATGCAAGCAATTTCTTTGTATTAATTTTGTATCAGGGTATCTTTCCAAATTCATTGATTAGCTCTAGTAGTTTAATAGTAGCACCTTTAGGATTCTCTATGTATAATATCATGTCCTCTGCAAACAGTGACAGTTTTAATTCTTCTTTTCCGGTTTGGATTCCTTTTATTTCTTTTTCTTCTCTGATTGCCATGGCTTGGACTCCAAAACTATGTTGAATAGAAGTGCTGACAACGGACATCATTTCCTTCCTCCTGATCTTAAAGGGAATGCTTTCAGCTTTTCACCACTGAGAATGATATTAGCTGTGGGTGTTTCATATATGGACTTTAATATGTTGAGTAACGTTCCCTCTTTTCATACGTTCTAGAAAGCTTTTATCATAAATGATTGTTGAATTCTGTCAAAATCTTTTTCTGCATCAATTGAGATTATTACGTGGTTTTTATTCTTCAGTTGTTAATGTGTTGTATCACATTGATTGATTAATGGATATTGAAGAATCTTTGCAGCCCTGAGATATATCCTACTTGATTATGGTAGATGATCCTTTTAGTGTATTGTTAGATTCTGATTGCTAGTGATTTTTTGAGAAATGTTTCACCTATGTGCATTTATATGCCTGTGATTTGTGTGTGTGTGTGTGTGTGTGTGTGTAACAATATGTCTGGTTTTGGTCTCAGGGTGATGGTGGCCTGATACAATAAGTTTGTAAGTGTTCCTTCTTTTGCAATCTTCTGGAATATTTTCAGAAGAATAGGCATTATCTCTTCTCTAAATATATGATAGAATATGACTCTGAAGCCGTCTGGTCCTGGACTATTGTTTGCTGGAAGCTTTTTAATCACTGTTTCAATTTCAGTGCTTATGAATGTTCTGTTCATACTAACTGTTTCTTCCTGGTCCAGTCTTTGAAGTTTGTACTTATCTAAGAATTTGTCTATTTCTTCTATTTGTCCATTTTATTGGCATATAGTTGTTTGTAGTAGTGTCTTATGATCTTTTGTATGTATCTGGTGTCTGTTATAACTTCTTTTTTATTTCTTTTATTGATGTGAGCCCTCTCCCTCTTTTTCTTCATGAGCCTGGATAAAATTTTATCAATTTTGTTTATCGTCTCAAAGAACCAACTTTTAGTTTCATTGATATTTTTAACATCTTTATTATAGTATAACTGCTTTACAATGGTGTGTCAGTTTCTGCTTTTTAAAAAAGTGAATCAGTTGTACATATGTCCCCATATCTCTTCCCTCTTGCATCTCCCTCCTTCCCACTCCCCCTATCCCACCCCTCCAGGTGGTCACAAAGCTCCAAGCTGATCTCCATATGCTATGCAGCTGCTTCCCACTAGCTATCTATTTTAGGTTTAGTAGTGTATATATGTCCATGTCACTCTCTCACTTTGTCCCAGCTTACCCTTCCCTCTCCCCATGTCCTCAAGTCCATTCTCTAGTAGGTCTGCATCTTTATTCACATCTTGCCTCTAGGTTCTTCTGACCATTTTCTTTCATTTTTTCTTTTTCTTTTAGATTCCATATATATGTGTTAGCATACTGTATTCATTTTTCTGTTTCTGACTTACTTCACTCCGTATGACAGTCTCTAGGTCCATCCACCTCACTACAAATAACTGTTTTGTTCCTTTTTATGGCTGAGTAATATTCCATTGTATATATGTGCCACATCTTCTTTATCCATTCATCTGTTGATGGACACTTAGGTTGCTTCCATGTCCTGGCTATTGTAAATAGAGCTGCATTGAA
The DNA here is from genome assembly GCF_059928025.1 of Delphinapterus leucas. Lineage (NCBI taxonomy): Eukaryota > Metazoa > Chordata > Mammalia > Artiodactyla > Monodontidae > Delphinapterus > Delphinapterus leucas. The sequence continues at coordinate 62,470,180 of NC_143150.1, read as the reverse complement.
AATTTTGGTACATGACTCTTTTTGAATTATGGTTTTCTCAGGGTATATGCCCAGTAGTGGGATTGCTAGTTTCATTGATTTTTGCTATTGTTTTCTTCATCTCTATTTCATTTATTTCTGCTCTGATCTTTATGATTTCTTTCCTTCTACTAACTTTGTGCTTGTTCTTTTTCTAACTGTGTAGGTGTAAGTTTATGTTGTTTGAGGTTTTTCTTGTTTCCTGAAGTAAGTTTATATTGCTAAAATCTTTCCTCTTAGAACTGCTTTTGCTGTGTCCCAAAGGTTTTCGTCTGACGTGTTTTCATTGTCATTTGTCTCTAGGTAATTTTTACAATTTTCTCTTTGATTTCTTCAGTGATCCATTGGTAGTTTAGTAACATATTGTTTAGCCTCCATTTCCACACCACAACCACCACACTGCATGCTGGATGTCAGTTTCTCTACAGGTAGTGAACTCACACCCTCAGCATTGAAAGTGCAGAATCCTAACCACTGGACCTCCAAGGAATTCTGTTCTTTGTGTTTTTTAGTGTTTTTCCTGTAATTCATTTCTAATCCTATAGTGTTGTGCTCAGACAAGATTCTTGATATGATTTCACTTTTCTTAAATTTACCATGGATTCATTTGTGGCCAAAATCAAGAAAAAAAACAGTAATCATGAGAACAGGATAGTACAAATGGAGAATATTGGAAATGCATTTGAAATTAAGAGATCAGCAACTTAAAACAATATTTTGTATATAGACTGCTATATTAAAACCTCATGGTTTTGCTATCAGGGTGATGATTGCATCATAGAATGAATTTGAGAGTGTTTCTTCCTCTGCAATTTCTTAGTTAAGTTTCAGAACTGTGGTGTTAACTCTTCCCTATATGTGTGATAGAGTTAGCCTGTAAAGCCATCTCATTCTGGACTTTTGTTTGTTGGAAGGTTTTTAAGCAAATTTCAATTTCAGTGCTTGTGATTGGTCTGCTCATACATTCTATTTTTTCCTGGGTCAGTCTTGAGAGGCTGTATCTTTCTAAGAATTTTTCCATTTCTTCCAAGTTTTACATTTTATTGGAATACAGTTGCATGGTCCTTTATATTTTTGTGCTGTCTGTTGTAACTTCTTCATTTTCCTTTCTAATTTTATTGATATGAATATTCTCCTTTCTTTATCATGATGAGTGGTTAAAGTTTTATCAATTTTACTTATCTCCTCAAAGAACCATCTTTTAGTTTCATTGATCTTGCTATTGTTTTCTTCATCTCTATTTCATTCATTTCTGCTCTGATCTTTACAATTGCTATATCTTCCTCTTGAATTGATCCTTTGATCATTATTTAATGTCCTTCTTTGTCTCCTACAACATTCTTTATTTTGAAGTCTGTTTTGTGTGATATGAGTATTGCTACCCCAGCTTTCTTTTGATTTCCATTCAAATGGAATAACTTTTTTCATCCCCTCACTTTCCATGTGTATGTGTCCTTAGATCTGAAGTGGATCTCTTGTAGATAGCATATATATGGGTCTTGTTTTGTATCCATTCAGCAAGTCTGTTTGTTTGCTTTTTTAAAATTTTTCTCAGGGCTAATTTACCCCAATATTTTTATTATAGAAAAAAAAATTAAATACAGAAAAGTTGGAAGAATTGTACAAAAACAACCATTATGCTCACCAACTAGGTTCATCAATTGATAAACATTTTTCAATTATTCTTTATATATCAGTATGGAAATGTATTGCACATATCATGACACTTTTCCCCTAATATCACCTGCATAACTAAAAACAGACATTCTTTGATATAATCACATTACTATGGGTTTTCATTTACTAAATATTTTATAATTAATTTCTGTCATTAATCTTTTTGATATTAAAATTGCCCCCAATTTGGCATCTATGTGCTTTTTGTCATGCTCCCATTAATCTTACAGATCTTACATGAATTCTCTCTCAGGTTGAGTGAATTTTTCTTAATCAAAGGAAACTCTATAGTGGAATTTAGGCAATATGTGGAAAAAATTTGGGGATGAGGAGAAGGAGAAATTAGCCTCTATATAGGTAGGCCAGTGGGATTGTCCATGGATTCAACTAGCTCATCTAGACTCAAGCAGTCATTTCTATCTTATATCAGAGCCTCAGATTCACCAAAACTCCACTGTTTTTCAGAATTTATTGGCAGCAGGAGGCTGAAATTACTATTTGAATGTTTTGCTTGTTTGCACATTAAGAAATGCCTGCTTATTTGTGTAGGAAGAATGAGGATAAATATGACCCAAACATAATTGATTAAAACTGAAGGGAAATACTCATCAGTAGCAACATGGAGCATTAACTGAGGAAAGCATGTTAATTTGTATGGTGATGACAGACTTCTGACTGAGACCCAGAGAGAGCAGACCATGGGCCCCACTGCCCACAGAAACTTAGTTGTTCTTTGCCTTATTCCATATGGCTTTCTGAGCTCACATTGACAAATGAGCCCCATGGCTTTGGGATATGAGAGAGTTATATTTTAAGAAAATTTCTTGTGGTAATAATACCTTGACCAAAAAGCAAATATTTTCAATTTGGGTCACTGAAACAAGTCAGTTGAGAAGTTTGATTTTGGACAGTGGCTTTTTCAACAAGTCATACCATAAGAGCTATTCCTATTCTACTACCTATCTGTGGCCCTGTCTACAAACTTATGACTACATGTCTTTTGAACATGTGTACATAGAAAATCCTAAAAATGCCACCAGAAAACTACTAGAGCTTAACAATGAATTTGGTAATGTTGCAGGATACAAAATTAATGCATTCCTATACACTAACAATAAAAAATCAGAAAGAGAAATTAAGGAAACAATCTCATTCACCATCACAACAAAAGGAATAAAATACCTAGGAATGAATGTACCAAAGGAAGCAAGACAGCTGTATTCAGAAAACTATAAAACACTGATGAAAGCAATCAAAGAAGACACAAACAGATAGAGATATATAACATGTTCTTGAATTGGAAGAATCAACATTGAGAAAATGACTATATTACCCAAAGCAATGTACAGATTCAATTTAATCCCTATTAAATTACCAAAGACATTTTTCACAGAACTAGAACAAAAATTTTATAATTTGTATGGAAACACAAAAGACTCCAAATAGCCAAAGCAATCTTGAGAAAGAAAAACGGAGCTGGAGGAATCTGGCTCCCTGACTCAGACTCTACTACAAAGCTACAGTAATCAAAAGAGTATGGCACTGGCAGAAAACCAGAATATAGATTGATGGAACAGGATAGATAGCTCAGAGATAAACCCACACATATATGGTCATCTTACCTTTGACAAAGGAGGCAAGAATATACAATGGAGAAAAGACAGCCTCTTCAATAAGTGGTGCTGGGAAAACTGGACAGCCTCATGTGAAAGAAATAAACTCAAACTCTTCCTAACACCATACACAAAAATAAACTCAAAATGTATTAAAGACCTAAATATTAGGCCAGACACTATAAAATTCTTAGAGGTAAACATAGGCAGAACACTCTATGACATAAATCACAGCAAGATCCTTTTTGACCCACCTTCTAGAGATATGGAAACAAAGACATTAATAAACAAATGGGACCTAATGAAACTTAAAAGATTTTGCACAGCAAAGGAAACCATAAACAAGATGAAAAAACAGCCCTCAGAATGGGAGAAAATATTTGCAAATGAAGCAATTGACAAAGGACTAATCTGCAAAATATACAAGCAGCTTATGCAGTGTAATATCAAAAAAAACACAACCTTATCTAGAAATGGGGAGAAGATCTAAATAGACATTTCTGAAAAGAAGATATACAGATTGCCAACAAACACATGAAAGGATGCTTAACATCACTAATCATTAGAGAAATGCAAATCTAAACAACAGTGAGGTGTCATGTCACACTGATCAGAATGGCCAACATTAAAAAAATCTATAAACAAAAAATGCTGGAGATGGTGTGGAGAAAAGTGAACCCTCTTACACTGTTGGTAGGAATGTAAATTGATACAGCCTCTATGAGGAACAGTATGGATGTTCCTGAGAAGTCTAAAAGTAGAACTACCATATGACCCAGCAATCCTACTACCAGGCATATACACTGAGAAAACCATAATTCAAAAAGATACATGTAGCACATTGTTCATTGCAGCACTATTTACAATATCTAGGACATGGAAGCAAGCTAAATATCCATTGACAGAGAAAAGAATAAAGAAGATGTGGTGCATATATAGAATGGAATATTATTCAGCCATAAATAGGAACAAAATTGAGTCATTTGTAATGAGGTGGATCAACCTAGAGCCTGTCATACAGAGTGTAGTAAATCAGAAAAAAAAACAAATACCATATGCTAACACATATATATGGAATCTAGAAAAATGGTACTGTTGAACCTAGTGGCAGAGCAGGAATAGAGACGTAGACATAGAGAATGGACATGTGGACACTGGAGGGGAGAAGGGGAGGGTGGGATGAAATGAGAAAGTAGCACTGACATATATACACTATCAAATGTAAAATAGATAGCTAGTGGGAAGCTGCTGTGTAGCACAGGGAGATCAGCTCAGTGATTCATGATGACCTAGAGCAGTGGGATAGGGAGGGTGGTAGAGAGGCTTAAGAGGAGAGCATATGGGGATATATATATACATATAGTTAACTCACCTTGTTGTACAGCAGAAACCAACACACCATTGTAAAGCAGTTATACTCCAATCAAGATGTAAAAAAGAAAAGAAGATGTGGTACATATATACAATGCAATATTAGCCATGAAAATGAATGAAATTGGGTCATTTGTAGAGACTTGGATGGAGATAGAGACTTCCATACAGAGTGAAGTAAGTCAGAAAGAGGAAAACAAATATTGTATGTTAACCCATATATGTGCAATCTAGAAAAATGGTAGAAAATAACCTGTTTGTAAGGCAGAAATAGAGACACAGAAGTGGAGAACAAATATATAGACACCAAAGCGGGGGAAGCTGGGGGGATGAATTAGGATATTGGGATAGGCATATATATACAAATATGTGTAAAGTAGATAACTAATGAGAACCTTCTGTATAGCACAGGGAACACTACTTAGTGCTATGTGATGACCTACATGGGAAGGATATCCAAAATGAATAGATATATGTATACATATGGTTGATTCACTTCACTGTACAGTAGAAACTAACTCAACTTTGTAAAACAACTATACCCCAATAAAAATGATAATAAATAAATAAATAAATAAATAATGCACACCACCATGGAAAAACACCAATTTTCAAAGGTAGACAGAAACAGAGGAAGAAACAAACAGCAGGAAAACAAACAATAAGATGCACGTAGTAATTAATTCCTTAAATATAAATAATTATAAATGTAAATGGGTTGAATTCACCAATCAAAGACAAAGAGTGCCTGCAAGGGTAAATAAAGAACAGTAAACAAACAAACAAATAAAACCAAAACCGACTATATGCTGCATACAAGAGGTTAGTTTCAGCTTTAAAAAATCACATTGGCTTAAAGTGAAGGGACAGAAAAATAGTCTATGCAAGTGGAAACAGAAAGAAAGCAGGGATAATTACATTCACATCAAATAAAATAGACATTAAGCCAAAAATTTTAACAAGAACCAAAGAAAGTCATTATATAATGATAAAGCGACCAATACATAAAAAAGATATAAGAATTGTATATATGTGTGTGTATATAAATACATATATATATATATATATATATATATATACAGACACACCCAACACCACAGCACCTAAATATATTAAGCAAACAAATACTAACAGATCAGGAGGGAGAAATAGACAACAATAAAATAATTGTAGATGACCTCAATAACCCAATATAAGCAATGGTTGTATCATTCAGACAGGTAATAAAAAGATTGGAATTGAATCGTACTTCTGACTAAATGGCCTTAACGTATATATATATATATATATATAAAACATTCCATCTAACAGTCACAGAATACACATTCTTTTCAAGTGCACACACACAGCATATTCTGCAGGATAGATCATATGAAGGGACACAAAACATCTTAGCAAATATAAGAGACTAAAATCATACCAATTATCTTCTGTGACCAAAATGATATGAAACAAGAAATTAACAATAAAGGGAAATTTGGAAAATCTGCAAATACATGGAAAGTAAACAACTCACTTCTGAGAAACCAATGGGTCAAATAAGAAATCAATGGGAAATAAAAATTATCTCAAAACACATGAACATATAAACAAACATACAAAATCTTATAGGATTCTTTTGCAAAACTGTTCTGAGAGGAATGTTGAAAGCAATGTAAATATATATTAAGAATTTAGAAGGAATTCTTTGGCAGTCCAATGGTTATGATTCTGTGCTTTCACTTCCAGGGCCCAGATTCAATCCCTGGCCAGGAATCTATGAGCCCACAAGCCACATGGCATGGACAAAAAAAAAAAAAAAAATTTGGAAAGATCTCAAATAAATACCTTAAATTACATCTTAAGGAACTAGAGAAAGAGCAAATAAACCAAAGTTTAGCAAAAGGAAGAAAATAATAAAGATCAGAGTGAAAATAAATAAAATAAGACCAGGAGAAAAATAGAAAGGATCAACCAAACTGAGCTTTTTTTTTCCTAAAAAATAAAGTTGGCAATACTTTAGATTAAGGAAAAATAAATAAAATTAATAGTGAAAGAGAAGACAAAATAACTGATAGTCCAGAAATACACTGGGTCATAAGAGACTACTATGAACAATTATACACCCACAAACTAATTAAATTTGCAGAATTGGATAAATTTCTAGAAATACACAACTTACCAAGACTAAAGCAGGGAGAAATAAAAAATCTGAACAGACCAGTTGTCAGTAAGGTGACTGAATCAGTTTTCTAAAACCTCCCAACACAGTAAATCTCAGAACCAGATGGCTTCATGGTCAGTTCTACCAAATATTTAATGTAGAATTAATGCAAATCCTTCTCAAACTCTTCCAAAATATTAAAAAGGAGGCAACATGCCCAAACTCTTTCTACGAAGCCAACATTACAGACAACTCAAAGTCAGATAAAGACACTACAAGAAAAGAAACTATAAATCAATATCCTTGATGGATATAGATGCAAATACTTTCAACAAAATATTAGTAAATTGAATCCAAGAACACATTAAAAGGATTATACACCGTGAGTAAGTGGGATTTATCCCTGAAATGAAAGGATGATTCAACATGAACGAATCAATAAATGTAATAAATCATTTTAATGAAATGAAAGATAAAATATCTGCATGATTAACTCAATACATGTGGATAAATCATTTAACAAAATATAATATCCTTTTATGAGTAACAACCTAGATATATTGTGTATAGAAGCAACATACCACAACATCATAAAGGTATGTTGAGGTATGTATCATATATGATACACCCACAGATAACATCATAGTCAATGGAGAAGAATTGAATACTTTTCCTCTAACATCAGGAACAAGACTGGATTGTCCATTCTCATCACTCTTATTGAGCATAGCACTGAAATTTCTAGCCAGAACAATTAGGCAAGGGAAAAAGTAAAAGACACCCAAATCAGAAAGAAAGGAAGTTAAATTGTCACTATTTTCAGATGATATGATTTTATATATACTAACTTCCAAAGACTCAAACTAAAAACAGTTGGGAATAATAAGCAATTTAAAGCTGGAAAATATAAAGTCAGCATACAGAAACCTTTGTGTTTCTATACACTAACAACAAAACATCAGAGAAAGAAATAAAGAAAATAATCCTATTCACAATAGTATCAAAATTAATAATATACCAAATAATAAATTTAACTAATGAAGTGAAAGATCTGTACAGTGAAAATCACAGGAGTTACTGAAATAAATCAAATCAAACACAAAAACTGGAAAGAAATCCTGTGTTCCTGTGTATTAGTATCATTAAAATGTCCATGCTACCCAAAACAATCTATAGATTCAAATCAAATTACCAACAGCATCCTTCACAGAAATAGAAAAATGTCCTAAAATGTGTATGGAACCACAAAAGACATCAAAAAGCTAAAGCATGGCATGGACATATATACACTACCAAATGTAAAATAGATAGCTAGTGGGAAGCAGCCACATAACACAGGGAGATCAGCTCAGTGTTTTGTGACCACCTAGAGAGGTGGGATAGGGAGGGTGGGAGGGAGATGCAAGAGTGAGGAGATATGGAGATATACGTATATGTATAGCTGATTCACTTTGTCATAAAGCAGAAACTAACACACCATTGTAAAGCAATTATACTATAATAAAGATGTTAAAAAATAGCTAAAGCAACACTGAAGAAAAAGAACAAAGCTTGAGATATCACCTTTATTTCAAAGTATATTACAGAGCTATAGTAATAAAAGAAGTATGGTATTGGCATAAAAATAGACACATAGGCCAATGGAGTAAAACAGAGAGCCCAAAATTGTACCCACATACGTAAGGTCAACTATTATTAGACAAAGGAGTTAACAATACCCAGTGTGGAGAGGATAGTCCCTTCAACAAATGGTGTTGGGAAAATTGGATAACCACATGCAGAAAAATGAAATTGGATGCTATCCTGCACCACTCACAAAAATTAAATTGGAATGGATCAAAGATGTAAACATTAGACCAGATACTGTTAAACTCATGAAGAAAAGGTAGGGAAGAAGCTCCTCAACATTGTCCTGCCAATGTTTTTGTTTGTTTGTTTGTTTTTAGGATATTATTTTAAAAGTGAAAAGGCAACATACAGAATGGGAGAAAATTTTTGGAAACCATACACAATATAAGGGAGTAATATCCAAAATAAAAAACTCTTACAACTTAATAACAACAAAAAGATACATTAAAAATAGGTAGATAAACTAAATATTTTTTTTTCAAAGAAAAAGGACCAACAGGGACATGAAAGGATGTTCAACATCACTAATCATTAGGGAAGTACAAATCAAAAGCACAATAAGATGTCATCTCACACCTGTTAGAATGGCTATCATCAAGAAAAGGAGCAACACGGGGCTTCACTGGTGGTCCAGTGGGTAAGATTCCATGCTCCCAATGCAGGGGGCATGGGTTCAATCCTTGGTCAGGGAACTAGATCCTACATGCATGCCACAGCTAAGATTCTGCATGCCACAACTAAAGATCCTGCATGCCACAAGTGAGACCCAGTGGAGCCAAAATAAATAAATAAATAAAATAAAATAAAATAAAAAACCCCTTCCCCACATATAATTAAAGAAAAAAAGTGTGACAAATGTTGGTGAGAATGTGGAGAAAAGGGAACCCTTGTACATTCTTCGTAGGAATGTAAATTGCTTCAACCACTATAAAAAAGAACATGATGATAAAAAAATGAAAAATAGATCTACCATATGATTCAAAAAATTTCACTTGTGGGTATATACCAAATTGAAATAAAAACAGAATATCAAAGAGATATCTGCACTGTAATGTTTATTGCAGCATTATTCACAATAGCTAAGATATGGAAACCACCTAAGTGCCCATCAACAGATAAATGGATAAAGAATATGTGCTATATGTATACAATGGAATATTATTCAGCCATGAGAAAGGAGGACATCCTACCATTTGTGACAACATGGATGGACCTTGAGTACATTATGCTAAGTGAGATAAGTTAGAGAGAGAAAGACAAGTACTGTATGATATCAACATTTGTGTAATCTAAAAAAGCTAAACTCATAAAAACACAGTAAAATACTGGTTACCAGGGGATAGTGAGTGTAGAGATAGGACATATGTTATTTAACGGTAAGGATATGCAATGACTAGTAAATAAGCCCCAGTGAATGAATGCACAGTATAGTGGATCTAAACCATAATATTTTACTATAATCATCAAACTTGCTAAGGGACTAGAACTTAATTATTACAGCTACTAAAAAGAATTAATTATTTAACATGCTAAAGGTGCTAATTATGACTTAAATGGTAACCATATTACATTGAACTAAATTAACATGTTGTATACCTTAAATTTATACAATATTATATGCCAAATATATTTTAATATAAAAAGAAAACATTAACAAATATAATCCAGCAATATAGGAACATTAACTATACACCATGGCAATATGTTGCTTGTTCCAGTGTTGCAAGTCCGGTTGAATATTTGAAAATGAAACAATACAATCCACCATGTTAACAGGGTAAAGGAGAAAAATCACATGATCATAGAAATTAATACAGAAAACAACACTTGAGAAAATTCAAAACACATTTATAATAAAAACTCTCAGAAAACTAGGGGAACTTCTTCAATATCTACAAAAACTTGCATTTAACATCACACTTGGGGTGAAAGACTAAATGCTTACCCCCTGAGATCAGTGTCAAAGCAAAGATGTCCATTGTTGTCATCCTTTTCCAACACAACACTGGAATTTCTAGCCAACACAATAATGCAAAAATAATTATCCACATTAAAAATGATAAATAGAACTGTCCGTGATTGCAGAAGACATTATGATCTATGTGGAAAATACAAAGGAATTCACAACAAATCTCCTATAATTAATAAGTGAATTTAGAAATATCATGGGATATAAGATTAACATGTAAAATTTATTTGTACTTATTTGTATTATTCCACTCATATAAGTATATAAGGTGGCCAAAATCATAGAAACATAAAGTAGAAGTGTTTTTGCTGAGGACAGGAGTGAGGAGAGATGATGAACTAGTATTTAATGGGTATAAAGTTTCAGTTTTGTAACATGAAAATATTCTAGAGGTTTATTTCACAGCAATGTAAATATTTTTACACTACTGAACTATACACTTAAAATGTTTAAGATGGTAAAATTAATGTTTATTATAAATAACAGTGAAAAATGTGTATTTATATATACTTGAAATGACCATTTTGATATTGAAATTAAACTGCCATACTAATTGTAGTCACTCAAAAGAAATGAAACACTTAAATATAAATCTAACACATGTAGAGGATTTGCATGCTGAAAATTATAAAGCTTTGATGAGCTGTCAATATTACTCAAGTTGATATATAGGCTGAATGTAATTTCTATAAAAATTCATGCAAGATTTTATTGTGGACCTAGAGAAGATTATCCTGAAAAATTATATTTAAAAAACACACTGAGGTTAGAGTACTTAATATATTTGAAAAAGAATAAAGTAGGAGGAATAACTGTACTCAATTTTGAGGGAGAGTTCTTTTTAATTTTCAGGTATAATTGACATACAACTTTATATTAGTTTCAGGTGTACAATATAATGAATTGATATTTTTATATATTGCAAAATAATGACCACAATAAGTCTAGTTAACATCCACTACCATACATAGTTTTTTTTCCTTGTGATGAGAACTTTTATTATTTATTGAATAATAATCAGAAATAAAAAGACCACCTATTGATACATACAAACAACAACTTGGATAGTGCATTATCATAGATGAAAAAAAAAGCAAACCTCCAAAGGTTAAGTACAGCATGGCTTCATTTATTTAGCAATCTCATAAAGACAAACGTTAGTGATGGAGAAAATGTTAATTACCTAAGGGTTAGTGTTGGGGGTAGAATGCACCTACAAAGATACAACAGCACCAAATCCAGTATATGTGGGACAAAAAAGAAACCCAATGAATTGTTGGGACATAAAAGCTATTTTTTTTTTTTTTTTGCGGTATGCGGGACTCTCACTGTTGTGGCCTCTCCCGTTGCGGAGCACAGGCTCCAGACGCGCAGGCTCAGCGGCCATGGCTCAAGGGTCCAGCCGCTCCGTGGCATGTGGGATCTTCCCAGACCGGGGCACGAACCCGTGTCCCCTGCATCGGCAGGCGGACTCTCAAACACTGCACCACCAGGGAAGCCTTATTTTTAGTTTTTAAAGGAACTTCCATACTGTTCTCCATAGTGGCTGTATCAATTTACATTCTCACCAACATACGGAGGGTGGGAAGGAGACACAAAAGGGAGGGGATATGGGGATATATGTATACGTATAGCTGATTCACTTTGTTATACACCAGAAACTAACACAGCAATGTAAAGCAATTATACTCCAATAAAAATGTTAAAAAATAAAAGATTAAAAAAAATGAGGAGGCTGGTAGCTTCACGTGGTTACCAAACTAAACCGTAGGTCATTCACATTAACAGAGAGAGCCAGAATAGGGAAATCTATCAAAGAGATATAAAGTAGATTAGTTGTTGTCTAGGGCTAGGGCAGCTGGAGAGAAAATGGGGAATGACCACTAAAGGGTATGTTGTATTGTTGAGGGGTGAAGACAAGTTCTAAAATGGATGTGGAGCTTGAGAATTTGTATAAATATGTTTTCTAAAGTATATATATTCACTTTAAATAGATGAATTGTATGGCATGTGAAGTATACCTCAACAAAGCTGTTATATGAATAGAGTGGAAAAATAACTATGACAATATCACAACCATGCTATTGACACTAACAAAGTTAAAATACAAAACAGTTCAATTCTCACAAAGGTACTTCTTGCTGTTTTATAGGCACATGCAACGCCTTTCCACAATTCTCCTTCCTAACACCTGGCAACTGCTAATCTCTTCTCCATTTCTGTATTGTTATCATGTAAATTTTTATATAAGTTGAATATCACAGTACGTGAGTTTTTGGATTATCGTTTTGAACTCAGCATAATACCTCAGAGATTCAGCCAAGTAGAGACAGTGCATACCTTTTTATTGCTTAGTAGTATTCCATGTATGGATGAACTGTACTTTAACAATTCACCTCTTGTGGACATCTGAGTTGTTTTCATTTTTTATCAGTTATTAAAAAGCTGCTATGCGTATTCATGTATAGGTTTTTCTGTAGAGTAAAAGTTTCATTTCTCTGGGATTAATGTGGAAGTTAAAAATTGCTGGATTATATGGTATGTGTATGTTTAGTTTTTATACCACACTGAAAGACTGTTTCCAGAGAGGATGTACATATTATACATTCATAATAACAATATATGAGTGATCCACTTTCTGTACATCTTCACCAGTATTTGATGGTGTCACTAATGTTTTATAGTCATTTTTATTGCTGAGTAGTGCTGTGTCATTGTGCTTTTAATTGGCAATTCTTTAGTGTCTAATTATGTTGAATATATTTTCATATGCTTATTTGCCATTTGTATATCTTCTTTGGTGAGGTATACGTCCATGATCATTACACATTTTCTAATTGTTGAGTTTGGGGAATTCTTATGAAAGTTCTAGATAATAACCTTTTGTCAGATATGTGCTTTGAAATATTTTCTTTCGGTGTTTACCTTGTTTTAAATCCTCTTAAAAAGACCTTTCATAGAGCAAAAGTTTTTGCTCACAAGGTCTAATTTATCAATGTTTTTTAAAAAATTATGGATTGTGCTTTTGTTATCAATTTAATAACTAGGCAAGGATGTTAAAGGTTTTCTCCTAAGTTGTTTCTTCTAAAAGTGTTATAGTTTTACAATTTACACTTAAGTCCATAATCCACTTCGAGTTATTTTTTGTATAAGGTGTGAAAGCTGGCTGAGATTTTTTTTCTCTTTTACCTATGATGTCACTTGCTTCAGGAACATTTCTTGAAAAGACTATTTTTCCTCCATTTAATTGCTTTGCACCTTATGTGCAATCAGTTGAGCATACTTATGTGGATATCTTTCTGGATTCTCAATTGTATCCCACTGATCTGTATGTCTATCTCTCTGTCAATACTATACTTTCATGATTACTAGAGGTACATGATAAGCCTCAGTGTTGGGTAGAGTGATTCCTTGCACTCTATTCTTTTTCAAGATGGTTTTAGCTATTCTAGGATATGCACTTCATATAAATTTTAGAAAAGGCTATGAAGACCTTTAAAACAATTACTGGGATTTTGATAGGCATTTCTTTAAACCTATAGATAAATTGGGGGAGAATTAAATCTTTACTGTGTCCAATATTACAATTGATGTATTTGATATGCTTGTTTATTTGGACCTTCCTTGATTTTTTTCATCATCATTTTGTAATGTTCAGCATACAGATGGATGATCCATTTGAAAAAAGTTTGCTCTACTGTTGGCTCGAGTGTACCATATGTCAATTAGATCCTGTTGGCTTATGGCATTAACTCATTCTTCTAAGTTATGGCTGACTGTCTATCTAATACTTATATCAATTTCTGAGATTGGGGTATTGAAGTTTTCACTATTTTTGTGGTGTTGCTTCCCTTTTCTTTCAGACCTGACAGTTTTTGCTTCATATGTTTTGACATTCTTATTTGGTGTGTGCACATTAAAAACTGTTATATTTTCCTGGTGGATTGATTGTTTAATCTTTGTCTTTCTCTCTGTTGTTTTCTTTGTTCTTAATTTTACTTTTTCATATATTAATGTAGTTGCTCCTGTTTTTTTTTTTTTTTTTTTTTTGTGGTACGCGAGCCTCTCACTGTTGTGGCCTCTCCCGTTGTGGAGCACAGGCTCTGGATGCACAGGCTTAGTGGCCATAGCTCATGGGCCCAGCCGCTCCACGGCTTGTGGGATCTTCTCGGACCAGGGCACGAACCCGTGTCCCCTGCATTGACAGGCGGACTCTCAACCACTGTGCCACCAGGGAAGCCCGCTCCTGTTTTTTTTAAAGAGTGTTTGCACAGTATATGTTTTTCCATCCATTCCTTTGAACCTACTAACTATAACACAGTATTTATTTGAAGTAAGTTTCTTGTACACAGCACACTGTTGGATCCTTTTCTTTATCCACTCTGCCAATATCTGTGTTTTAATTGGTGTATTTATATCATTTACATTATTAAGGAAATTATAATGGAATTAAATAATTTAATATAATTAGTGTGATTTAATGTGATTAAAATTTATGATTAGTTAATTAATTATTCATAATTATTTAAGAGTAATTATTACCGTTATGTTAGTGTTTAAGTATGCATTTTATTATTAGTTTCCTAACTGTTTAATCTCTTTCTTATATATATTTCTCTTTTTCAAAATTTATTTTAGGTATTAGAACATTTTAAAATATTTCATCTTGATTTATTTATAGTGTTTTTGAGTATTTCACTTTGCACTTGTCTCTTTTTGGTTGGTCTAGGTATTACAACATAGATGAAGAACTTATCGCAGTCTATTTGTACGGGCATTTAATCATGTGAATGAAGTGAAGGAAACTCCTGTTTACTCTCACACTTTAAAACAAGTATTTATTTATTTTATTGAAGTATAGTTAATTTACAAAGTTCTGTTAGTTTCAAATGTACAGCAAACTGATTCAGTTATGTATATATATATATTTTTTCAGATTATTTTCCATTATAGGTTATTACAAGTTATTGAGTATACTTCCCTGTGTTATACAGCAAGTCTTTCTTGTTTAACTTTTTTATATATAATAGTGTGTATATGTTAATCCCAAACTCCTAATTTATCTCTCTGCCCCACTATCCCCTTTGGTAACCATAAGTTTGTTTTCTATGTCTGTGAGTCTATTTCTGTTTTGTAAATAAGTTCATTTGTATCCTTTTTTTTTTTACATTTCACATATAAGTGATATCATATGATATTTGTCTTTGTCTGACATACTTCACTTAATATGATAATCTCTAGATCCATCCATGTTGCTGCAAATGGCATTATTTAATTCTTTTTTTATGAGTGAGTAATATCCCTTTGTATGTATGTGTGTATATATATATATATATATATATATATATATACACATCACATCTTCTTTATCACACTTTTAAAATATAATTATTTTAAATATTGCCTCTATTCACATTGAACACCACATGAGATGGTGTTATAACTTATGCTTCAACCTATTCAACGAATAGGATTTAATAAATTTATAATAAGTGGAGTCATCTATTATATTTAACATATGTTTTTACTCATCTGATGGTCTACATTCTGAGGTTCCAAGACATTCTTTTATCATGTTATTTCTGCTTAGATAGCTCCTTTGACCATTCTTAAAGGATAGATGTGCTTACAACAAATTATCTGTTTTTCTTTATTTGAAAATGTCTTCAATGTCCTTTCATTTCTGAAGGATATTTTCATGGGAGATAGAATACTCAGCTAACAGTTATTTTCTGTTAATACTTTAAAAGTATTGTACCACTTTCTTCTGGTCTCTGTGGTTTTAGATGAGAAATATTCTGTCATTCAAATTGGTGTTTCCCTATTAGGTAATGCTCCTTTTACTTTGGTTGTTTTAAGATCTTTCCATTTAGTTTTCAGAAGTTTAACTGTTATATGTCCTGTTGTGGACTTGCTTGGGTTTAACCAATTTGAGGTTCACACAGATTATTGAAGTTGTATGTATATGATTTTTGTTAAATTTAGTAAATTTTCAGCTATTATTTTTTAAATATTTTATCAGGCCCACTCTTTCCTCTCCTTCAGAGGCTCAAATATAAGCTCTTTTGATTATCTCACATGCCCCTAAAATTCTTTTCATATTTTTCCTGTCACTTTTTTCTTTTTGATTCAGTAAATGTTATTGAATTGTTCTCAATTTCTTGGATTCTATCATCAGTCATCTGCACCCAGATCATCCAGTAAGCTTTTTGTTTTGTTTTGTTTACTTTTGTTGTGCATATTCCTATTTCTATAATTTCAATTTTTTTCTTTCTTATAACTTTTATCTCTTTGCTGAATTTTTCTATTATTTTCTCTTTTTTTTCATGGAAGTTTGTAATTGCTTGTTGAAGGAATTACGTGATAGGTACTTTAAAATTCTTGTCAGATAACTTCAACATCTGCTAGCATCTAATTGTCCATGTGTCATTGTCTATTTTTTTATGTTGTAATTTTCCTGATTGTTGGTATGACCAATGGTTTTCCATTGTATCCTTGACATATAAAATATGCTATGATCCGGATCTTATTTATTCTTCCTCAAAAAAAAAAGTTTTACTATTGATTTGCAACATTAGGTCTGTTTTATCCTCACTGCTTTCCTTTTCCAGATGTGTGGTTTAAACAGTAATTATTCTATGTATGTGTCTATTTGTTCTTTCAATTCTATCAGTATTTCTTTGAGATTTTTGTGGAAAATTCACATAACATAAAAAGCATGAAATTAAACATTTTTAAGTGTACAGTTCAGTGGCATTAGTACATGCACATTATTGTGCAGCCATCACCAGCATCCATCTCTAGAAATTTTCCCATCGTCACAAACTGAAACACTATACACATTAAAGAAAAAACTCCTCATTTTCCAATTCTCACAGTCACTGGCAACAACCATCCTATATTTCTGTCCCTATGAATTTGACTACTATAGGTGGCTCAGATAAATGGAATTATACAGTATTTGTACTTTTCTGACTGGCTTATTTCACTGACAATAACCTCTTTAAGGTCCATTAATCTTGTAGCATGTGTCAGAATTCCCTTTTAAAGGCTAAATGATACCTCATTTTATGCATACTTCACATTTTGTTTATCTATTTATTCATTGATGAATACTAGTTTCCACTGTTTGACTCCTGTGAATAATGCTGCTATAAACGTGAGTGTATAAATATGTTTCAGTTCCTGCTTTCAGTTCTTTTGAGTATATACCAAGAAATGGAATTTCTGGATCATATGGTAATTATATGTTTAATTTTTTGAGGAACAACCATCCTGGTTCCATGGAGGCTGCACCATTTTGTGTCCCCACCAACATTGCCTAAGGTTTCCAATTATCCATATTCTTTCCTATTCCTATTATTTTCTGGGGTTTGGATAATAGCTATTCTAAAGGATGTGAAGAAGCATCTCATGTGGTTTTGGTTTGCATTTCTCTAATGATTAGTGATGCTGAGCATCTGTTCAAATCCTTTTCTCATTTTATAATGGAGTTGTTTGTTGTTGAATATCAGAATTTGTAAAATATATTCTCCATATTGACATCTTATGGCACATGTTAGTTGCAAATATTTTTCCTATTACATGGCTGCATCTTTATTCTGTTGATAGTATCCTTTGATACACAAAAGTTTATATATACATTATACATATGTATATACATACACATATATATGTGTATATATATATATATATTCATCTGTACCTTTAGTTCTTATATTAAAGTTTTGAATCATTTTGAGTTATTTTTTGTATATGGTGTAAAGTAAGAATCTGACTTCATTCTTTTGCACATGGATATCTAAATTCCTTCCCACAATTTGTTGAAAATACTGTCTTTAACCAATTGGTTGCTCTTGGCATCCTTTTCAAAAATAATTTGACCTTTCATATAAGTTTATTTTGGACTCTCTATTCTAGTCCACTGGTCTTTATATCTCTCTTTATGTTAGTATCATGTTGTTTTCATTCCTGTAGCTTTATGGTAAGTTTTGTAATCAGGCAGCGTAAGACTTCCGGCTTTATTTTTTTAAAGGTTATTTTGGCTCTTCATGGTTTCCTGAGATTCAATATGAATATTGGTATGGATTTCTCTGTTTCTCAAAAAAAAACCTTGGAATTGTGATAGGGGTGGTATTGAATCTCTAGATTTCTTTGATAACAGCATTGACACCTTAAAAATTTTAAGTCTTTCAAACATGTGCATGGAATATATTTCAATTTATTTGCATTTTCCTTAATTTCTTTTAACAACATTTTGTATTTCCAGTGTACGTCTTTTAGCTCCTTTGTTAAGTTAATTCCTAAGTTTTTAAAATTATTTTTCGTGATGTAAATGGAATTTTTTTTTAACATCTTTATTGGGGTACAATTGCTTTACAATGGTATGTTAGTTTCTGCTTTATAACAAAGTGAATCAGTTATACATATACATATGTTCCCATATCTCTTCCCTCTTGCGTCTCCCTCCCTCCCACCCTCCCTATCCCACCCCTCCAGGCGGTCACAAAGAGCCAAGCCGATATCCCTTTGCCATGCGGCTGCCTCCCACTAGCTATCTACCTTACGTTTGTTAGTGTATATATGTCCATGCCTCTCTCTTGCCCTGTCACAGCTCACCCTTCCCCCTCCCCATATCCTGAAGTCCATTCTCTAGTAGGTCTGTGTCTTTATTCCTGTCTTAACCCTACGTTCTTCATGACATTGTTCTTTTCTTAAATTCCATATATTTGTGTTAGCATACGGTATTTGTCTTTTTCTTTTTGACTTACTTCACTCTGTATGACAGACTCTACGTCTATCCACCTCATTACAAATAGCTCAATTTCGTTTCTTTTTATGGGTGAGTAATATTCCATTGTATATATGTGCCACATCATCTTTATCCATTCATCCAATGATGGGCACTTAGGTTGTTTCCATCTCCAGGCTATTGTAAATAGAGCTGCAATGAACATTTTGGTACATGACACTTTTTGAATTTTGTTTTTCTCAGGGTATATGCCCAGTAGTAGGATTGCTGGGTCATATGGTTGTTCTATTTGTAATTTTTTAAGGAACCTCCATACTGTTCTCCATAGTGGCTGAAACAATTCACATTCCCACCAGCAGTTCAAGAGTGCTCCCTATTCTCCACACCCTCTCCAGCATTTATTGTTTCCAGATTTTTTGATGATGGCCATTCTGACTGGTGTGAGATGATATCTCATTGTAGTTTTGACTTGCATTTCTCTAATGATTAATGATGTTGACCATTCTTTCATGTGTTTGTTGGCAGTCTGTATATCTTTGGAGAAATGTCTATTTAGGCCTTCTGCCCATTTTTGGATTGGGTTGTTTGATTTTTGTTATTAAGCTGCATGAGCTGCTTGTAAATTTTGGAGATTAATCCTTTGTCAGTTGCTTCATTTGCAAATATTTCCTCCCACCCTGAGGGTTGTCTTTTGGTCTTGTTTATGGTTTCCTTTGCTGTGCAAAAGCTTTGAAGTTTCATTAGGTCCCATTTGTTTATTTTTGTTTTTATTTCCATTACTCTAGGAGGTGGACCAAAAAGGATCTTGCTGTGATTTATGTCACAGAGTGTTCTACCTATGCTTTCCTTTAAGAGTTTGATAGCTTCTGGCCTTAGATTTAGGTCTTTAATCCATTTTGAGCTTATTTTTGTGTATGGTGTTAGGGAGTGTTCTAATCTCATACTTTTACATGTACCTGTACAGTTTTCCCAGCACCACTTATTGAAGAGGCTGTCCTTTCTCCACTGTACATTCCTGCCACCTTTATCAAAGATAAGGTGTCCATATGTGTGTGGTTTTATCTCTGGGCTTTCTATCCTGTTCCATTTATCTATCTTTCTGTTTTTGTGCCAGTACCATACTGTCTTGATTACTGTAGCTTTGTAGTATAGTCTGAAGTCAGGGAGCCTGATTCCGCAAGCTCCATTTTTCGTTCTCAAGATTGCTTGGCTCTTCGGGGTCTTTTGTGTTTCCATACCAATTGTGAAATTTTTTGTTCTAGGTCTGTGAAAAATGCCAGTGGTAGTTTGATAGGGATTGCATTGGATCTGCAGATTGCTTTGGTAGTAGAGTCATTTTCACAATGTTGATTCTTCCAATCCAAGTACATGGTATATCTCTCCGTCTAATTGTATCACCTTTAATTTTTTTCATCAGTGTCTTATAATTATCTGCATACAGGTCTTTTGTCTCCTTAGGTAGGTTTATTCCTAGATATTTTATTCTTTTTGTTGCTATGGTAAATGGGAGTGTTTTCTTGATTTCACTTTCAGATTTTTCGTCATTAGTATATAGGAATGCCAGAGATTTCTCTGCATTAATTTTGTATCCTGCTACTTTACCACATTCATTGATTAACTCTAGTAGTTTTCTGGTAGCATCTTTAGGATTCTCTATGTATCGTATCATGTTATCTGCAAACAGTGACAGCTTTACTTCTTCTTTTCCGATTTGGATTCCTTTTATTTCCTTTTCTTCTCTGATTGCTGTGGCTAAAACTTCCAAAACTGTGTTGAATAAGAGTGGTGAGAGTGGGCAACCTTGTCTTGTTCCTGATCTTAGTGGAAATGCTTTCAGTTTTTCACCATTGAGGATGATGTTGGCTGTGGGCTTGTCATATATGTTCTTTATTATGTTGAAGAAGGTTCCCTCTATGCCTACATTCGGCAGGGCTTTTATAATAAATGGGTGTTGAATTTTGTCGAAAGCTTTCTCTGCATCTACTGAGATGATCATATGGTTTTTCTCCTTCAATTTGTTAATATGGTTTACCACATTGATAGATTTGCGTATATTGAAGAATCCTTGCATTCCTGGAATAAACCCCACTTGATCACGGTGTATGATCCTTTCAATGTGCTGTTGGATTCTGTTTACTTGTATTTTGTTGAGGATTTTTGCATCTATGTTCATCAGTGATATTGGCCTGTAGTTTTCTTTCTTTTGATATCCTTGTCTGGTTTTGGTATCAAGGTGATGGTGGGCTCGTAGAAGGAATTTGGGAGTGTTCCTCCCTCTGCTATATTTTGGGAGAGTTAGAGAAGTATATGTGTTAGCCGTTCTCTAAATATTTGATAGAATTGGGCGGTGAAGCCATCTGGTCCTGGGCTTTTGTTTGTTGGAAGATTTTTAATCACAGTTTCAATTTCAGTGCTTGTGATTGGTGTGTTCATATTTTCTATTTCTTCCTGATTCAGTCTTGGCAGGTTGTGCATTTCTAAGAATTTGTCCATTTCTTCCAGATTGTCCATTTTATTGGCATATAGTTGTTTGTAGTAATCTCTCATGATCTTTTTTATTTCTGCAGTGTCAGTTGTTACTTACCCTTTATCATTTCTAATTCTATTGATTTGAATCTTCTCCTTTTTTTTCTTGATGAGTCTGCCTAATGGTTTATCTATTTTGTTTATCTTCTCAAAGAACTAGCTTTGAGTTTTACTGATCTTTGCTACCATTTCCTTCATTTCTTTTTCATTTATTTCTGATCTGATTTTTTATGATTTCTTTCCTTCTGCTAACTTTGGGTATTTTTTGTTCTTCTTTCTCTAATTGCTTGAGGTGCAAGGTTAGGTTGTTTATTCGAGATGTTTCCTCTTCTTAAGGTGGGCTTCTATTGCTATAAACTTCCCTCTTAGAAATGCTTTAGCTGCCTCCCATAGGTTTTTGGTTCGTTGTGTCTCCATTGTCATTTGTTTCTAGGTATTTTTTTTATTTCCTCTTTGATTTCTTCAGTGATCACTTCGTTATTAAGTAGTGTATTTTTTAGCCTCCATGTATTTGTATTTTTTACAGATCTTTTCCTGTAATTGATATCTAGTCTCATAGCATTGTGGTCAGAAAAGATACTTGATACAATTTCAATTTTCTTAAATTTACCAAGGCTTGATTTGTGACCCAAGATATGATCTATCCTGGAGAATGTTCCATGAGCACTTGAGAAAAATGTGCATTCTGTTGATTTTGGATGGAGTGTCCTATAAATATCAATTAAGTCCATCTTGTTTAATGTATCATTTAAAGCTTGTGTTTCCTTATTTATTTTCATTTTGGATGATCTGTCCATTGGGCAAGTGAGGTGTTAAAGTCCCCTACTCTGAATGTGTTACTGTCGATTTCCCCTTTTATGGCTGTTAGCATTTGCCTTATGTATTGAGGTGCTCCTATGTTGGGTGCATAAATATTTACAATTGTTATATCTTCTTCTTGGATCGATCCCTTGATCACTATGTAGTGCCCTTCTTGGTCTCTTCTAATAGCCTTTGTTTTAAAGTCTATTTTGTGTGATATGAGAATTGCTACTCCAGCGTTCTTTTGGTTTCCATTTGCATGGAATATCTTTTTCCATCCCCTTACTTTCAGTTTGTATGTGTCTCTAGGTCTGAAGTGGGTCTCTTGTAGACAGCATATATATAGGTCTTGTTTTTGTATCCATTCAGCCAATCTGTGTCTTTTGGTGGGAGCATTTAGTCCATTTACATTTAAGGTAAATATCAATATGTATGTTCCTATTCCTATTTTCTAAATTGTTTTGTGTTCGTTATTATAGATCTTTTCCTTGTCTTGTGTTTTTTGCCTAGAGAAGTTCCTTTAGCATTTGTTGTAAAGCTGTTTTGGTGGTGCTGAACTCTCTCAGCTTTTGCTTGTCTGTAAAGGTTTTAATGTCTCCATCAAATCTGAATGAGATCCTTGCTTGTTAGAGTAATCTTGGTTGCAGGTTTTTCTCCTTCAGCACTTTCAGTATGTCCTGCCACTGCCTTCTGGCTTGCAAAGCTTCTGCTGAGACATCAGCTGTTAACCTTATGGGGATTCCCTTGTGTGTTATTTGTTGCTTTTCCCTTGCTGCTTTTAATATGCTTTCTTTGTATTTAATTTTTGAGTTTGATTAATATGTGTCTTGGCATATTTCTCCTTGTATTTATCCTGTATGGGACTCTCTGTGCTTCCTGGACTTGATTAACTATTTCCTTTCCCATATTAGGGAAGTTTTCAACTATAATCTCTTCAAATATTTTCTCAGTACCTTTCTTTTTCTCTTCTTCTTCTGGAATCCCTATAATTTGAATATTGGTGCGTTTACTCTTGTCCCAGAGGTCTATGAGACTGTTCTCAGTTATTTTCATTCTTTTTTCTTTTGTCTGCTCTGCAGTAGTTATTTCCACTATTTCATCTTCCAGGTCACTTATCTGTTCTTCTGCCTCAGTTATTCTGCTCTTGATCCCATCTAGAGTGTTTTTCATTTCATTTATTGTGTTGTTCATCATTGTTTGATTCACCTTTAGTTCTTCTAGGTCCTTGTTAAATGTTTCTTGCATTTTGTCCATTCTATTTCCAAGATTTTGGATCATCTTTACTATAGTATTCTCAATTCTTTTTTAGGTAGACTGACTATTTCCTCTTCATTTGTTAGGTCTGGTGCATTGTTATCATGCTCTTTCATCTGCTTTGTGTTTTTCTTTCTTCTCATTTTGCTTATCTTACTGTGTTTGGGGTCTCCTTTTTGCAGGCTGCAGATTCATAGTTCCTGTTGTTTTTGATGTCTGTGCCCAGTGGCTAAGGTTCGTTCATTGGATTGTGTAGGCTTCCTGGTGGAGGGGACTAGTGCCTGTGTTGTGGTGGATGAGGCTGGATCTTGTCTGTCTAGTGGGAAGGTCCATGTCTAGTGGTATGTTTTGGGGTGTCTGTGGGCTTATTATGAATTTAGGCAGCCTCTCTGCTGATGGGTGAGGTTGTGTTCCTGTTTTGCTAGTTGTTTGCCATAGGTTGTCTCGCACTGTAGCTTGCTGGTCGTTGAGTGAAGCTGGGTGCTGGTGTTGAGATGGAGATCTCTGGGAGATTTTTGCCATTTGATATTATGTGGAGTTGGGAGGTCTCTTGTTGACCAATGTCCTGAAGTTGGCTCTCCCACCTCAGAGCCACAGCACTGACTCCTGGCTGCAGCACCAAGAGCCTTTCATCCACATGGCTCAGAATAAAAGGGAGACAAAGTAGAGAGAAAGAATTAGTAGAAGTAGGAAGAAAGAAAGAAAGGAAGGAAGAGAGAAAGATAGATAGAAAGAAAGAAAGGCGGGAAGGAAGGAAGGAAGGCAGAAAGGAAGGAAGAAAGTAGAAAGGAAGGAAAGAAGGAAAGAAGAAAGAAGGAAAGATAGGAGGGAGGGAGAGCGGGAGGAAGGAAGGAAGGAAGGAGGGAAGGAAGGAAAAAAGAAAGAAAGAAAGAAGATACAGTAAAATAAAATAAAGTAAAGTATAATAAAGTTATTAAATTAAAAATAATTATTTAGAAAAAAAAGGGATGGATAGAACCTTAGGACAAATGGTGGAAGCAAAGCTATACAGGCAAAATCTTACACATAAGCATACACATACACCCTCACACACAGAGGTAAAGGGGAAAAAATCATAAATCTTGCTCTCAAAGTCCACCTCCTCAATTTGGGATGATTCGTTGTGTAAAGGAGGGAAGGAAGGAAAGAAGGAAAGAAACAAAGAAAGAAAGTAAAGTATAATAAAGTTATTAAAATTAAAATTAATTATTAAGAAAAATCATTAAAAAAAAAACACAGACGGATAGAACCCTAGGACAAATGGTGGAAGCAAAGCTATACAGACAAATTCTCACACAGAAGCATACACATACACACTCACCAAAAGAGGAAAAGGGGAAAAAATCATAAATCTTGCTCTCGAAGTCCACTTCTTCAATTTGGGATGACTCGTTGTCTATTCATGTATTCCACAGATGCAGGGTACATCAAGTTGATTGTGGAGCTTTCATCCGCTGCTTCTGAGGCTGCTGGGAGAGATTTCCCTTTCTCTTCTTTGTTCTCACAGCTCACAGCGGCTCAGCTTTGGATTTGGCCCTGCCTCTGCGTGTAGGTCGCTGGAGGGCGTCTGTTTTATGTTCAGACAGGACGAGGTTAAAGAGCCCCTTATTCGGGCGCTGTGGCTCACTCAGACCTGGGGGAGGGAGGGGCACGGAGTGTGGGGCGAGCCTGCGGCGGCAGAGGCCGGCATGACGTTGCACCAGCCTGAGGCCCGCTGTGCGTTCTCCTGGAGAAGTTGTCCCTGGATCCCAGGAACCTGGCACTGGCGGGCTGCACAGGCTCTGCGGAAGAGGGGTGTGGAGAGTGACCTGTGCTCGCACACAGGCCCCTTGGTGGTGGCAGCAGCAGCCTTAGTATCTCCTGCCTGTCTCTGGGGTCCGTGATTTTAGTTGCGGCTCGTGCCCATCTCTGTGGTCCGTGCTTTTAGCCGCGGCTCGCGCCTGTCTCTGGAGTTCCTTTAAGCAGCGCTCTTAAAACCCTCTCCTTGTGCACCGGGTAACAAAGAGGGAAGAAAAAGTCTCTTGCCTCTTCGGCAGCTCCAGACCTTTTCCCGGCCGCCTCCTGGCTAGCCGTCGTGCACTCACCCCTTCAGGCTCTGTTCACGCAGCCAACCCCAGTCCTCACCCTGCACTCTGACCAAAGCCTGAGCCTCAGCTCACAGCCCCGCCTGCCCTGGAGGGTGAGCAGACAAGCCTCTCGGTCTGGTGAGTGCTGGTCGGCACTGATCCTCCTTGCGGGAATCTCTCCGCTTTGCCCTCCACACCCCTGTTGCTATGCCCTCCTCTGCAGCTCTGAAGATCCCCCCTCCGCCTCCCGCACTCTCCGACTGTGAAGGGGCTTCCTAGTGTGTGGAAACCTTTCCTCCTTCACAGCTCCCTCCCACTGGTGCAGGTCCCGTCCCTATTCTTTTGTCTCTGTTTTTTCTTTTGCCCTACCCAGGTACGTGGGGAGTTTCTTGCGTTTTGTGAGGTCTGAGGTCTTCTGCCAGCATTCAGTATGTGTTCTGTAGGAGTTGCTCCACGTGTAGATGTTTTTCTGTTGTATCTGTGGGGAGGAAGGTGATCTCCACATGTTACTCTTCCACCATCTTCCCCTCCACCTTTGGAATTATTTTCTTAATTTCATTTTTCTGTTGTTTATTGTCAGTGTATACAAAAAAATTATTTTTGACTTTTCACCTGCAACCTTGCTGAATTTGTTTATTTGTTCAAAACACTGTGGAATATTTAGTGTTTTCTACATATAAGATCATGCCATTTGCAGAGATAATTTCACTTATTCCATTCTAATTTGGATGCCTTTTTTTTTCTCTTTCATGTAAACTTTCCCTATCTAAGACTTGCAGTAATATGTTGAATAGAGGTGGTGAAAGTGTGCATCCTTTTTTTGTTCCTGCTCTTAGAGGAAATCTTTCAGCCCTTCTCCATTGAAAATGTCTTTAACAGTAAGTTTTTCACATATAGATTTAATGGGCAGAATTGTGTTCCCCCAAATCCATATGTTTAGGTCCTAACATTGAGTACTTCAGATTGTGTATATATTTGGAGATAGTAACTTTAAAGAAGTAATTAAATTACAATTATGCCATGAGATCTAGCTCTAATTCAATATGACTGGTTTACTTATAAAAGAAAAAATTTGATCACAGATATATACAGAAAGAACACCATGTGGAGACACACTGAGAAGATGGTCATCTCCTAGGCAAGGAGAGAGACCGCAAAAGAAAACAAACCCACAAAACCTTGATTTTGGTGCAAGCAAGGAGAAACCAGGTCACATCCTCAATTCTTTGCTTAGAAATCCCCTCAGCTAAATACAAAAGTTATCACTTACCAGAATTGAAAAAGCAAATTTCTGTTGTTTAAGCTACCCAGTCTGTGGCAGTTCTAGCAAAATAATATAGATTTGGTAATTTGAAGTGGAATATTTATGTTAAAAATACCTTGAAATGTGGAAGTGGCTTTAGAACTAAGTAATGGGTTGAGGCTGGAAGTGTTTTGAGGTGCATAATTATTTTTAAAATCATAGATTACCTTGAAGAGACAGTTGGTAGAAATATGAACATTAAAAGTGCTTCTGGTGATATCTCAGAGGAAAGTCTATTCTTTTATTTCTATTTTTTTTCACAGTATGTAATGGCTTTATTTGGAGTTCTGTATTACATCAGTTATATCAAGATTGTTTTCAATAATATGAATAAATCTATGGAAAATTATCTTATCAAATTTGCAGGTGACATTTACAGAAAAACACAACTATGATATCTAATACAAATTTACATTAAAATATTTGGTTGCAATAATGAGCTGATTCTGAAAGGAGCAATTTCTTTTTTTTTCTTTTTTAACTTCAAGAAAATACTTCTCTATAATTTATTTATATTTCCCTCTTTCACTTTTAAGATGTATAAGAATTGAATCCATTTACTGGTACACCCAAAGAGCTTAGCATCTATATTATTTATTATTATTATTATTATTATGTAACATCTTTATTGGAGTATATTTGTGTTACAATGGTGTGTTAGTTTCTGCTTTATAACAAAGTGCCTCAGTTGTACATATACATATGTCACAGTTTCTCGTCCCTTTTGCATCTCCTCCCTCCCAACCTCCCTATCACACCCCCCATATCCCACACCTCTAGGTGGTCACAAAGTACCGAGCAGATCTCCCTGTGCTATGCAGCTGCTTCCCACTAGCTATTTATTTTACATTTGGTAGTGTATATATGTCCATGCCACTCTCTCACTTTGTCCCAGCTTACCCTTCCCCCTCCCCGTATCCTCAAGTCCATTCAAAAGAAGGTCTGCATTTTTATTCCTGTCTTGCCACTAGGCTCTTCATGCACTTTTGTTTTTTTTTTTAGATTCCATATATATGTGCTAGCATACGGTATTTGTTTTTCTCTTTCTGACTTACTTCACTCTGTATGACAGTCTCTAGGTCCATCCACTTCACTACAAATAACTCAGTTTTGTTCCTTTTATGGCTGCGTAATAATACATTTTATAAATGTGTCACGTCTTCTTTATGCATTCATCTGTTGATGGACACTTACGTTGTTTCCACGACCTGGCTATTTTAAACAGAGCTGCAATGAAACTTGTGGTACATGACTCTTTTTGAATTATGGTTTTCTCAGGGTATATGCCCAGTAGTAGTAGGATGGCTGGGTTGTATGGTAGTTCTAATTTTAGTTTTTTAAGCAAGCTCAATACTGTTCTACATAATGGCTGTATCAATTTACATTCCCACCAACAGTGCAAGAGAGTTCCCTTTTCTCCTCACCCTTTCCAGCATTTATTTTTTGTAGATTTTTTGATGATGGCCATTCTGACTGGTGTGAGATGATATCTCATTGTAGTTTTGATTTGCATTCCTCTAATGATTATTGATGTTGAGCATTCTTTCATGTGTCTGTTGGCAATCTGTATATCTCCTCTGAGGAAATGTCTATTTAGGTCTTCTGCCCATTTTTGGATTGGGTTGTTTGTTTTTTTGAAATCGAGCTACAAGTGCTGCTTGTAAATTTTGGAGATTAATCCTTTGTCAGTTGCTTCATTTGAAAATATTTTCGCCCATTCTGAGGGTTGTCTTTTGATCTTGTTTATGGATTCCTTTGCTGTGCCAAAGCTTTGAAGTTTCATTAGGTCCCATTTGTTTATTTTTGTTTTTATTTCCATTTCTCTAGGAGGTGGGTCAAAAAGGATCTTGCTGTGATTTATGTCATAGTGTATTCTGCCTATATTTGCCTCTAAGAGTTTGATAGTTTCTGGCCTTACATTTATGTATTTAATCCATTTTGAGTTTATTTTTGTGTATGCTGTTAGGGAGTGTTCTAATTTCATTCTTTTACATGCAGCTGTCCAGTTTTCCCAGCACCACTTATTGAACAGGCTGTCTTTTCTCAATTGTATATTCTTGCCTCCTTTATCAAAGATAAGGTGACCATATGTGTGTGGGTTTATCTCTGTTCTTTCTATCCTGTTCCACTGACCCATATTTCGGTTTCTGTGCCAGTACCATAGTGTCTTGATTACTATAGCTTTGTAGAGTAGTCTGAAGTCAGGGAGCCTGATTCCTCCAGCTCTGTTTTTCTTTCTCAAGATTGCTTTGGATTTCTGGGGTCTTTTGTGTTTCCACACAAATTGTGAATTTTTTGGTTCTATTTCTGTGAAAAATGCCAGTGGCACTTTGGTAGGGATTGGATTGAATTTGTAGGTTGCTTTGGGTAGTATAGTCATTTACACAATGTTGATTCTTCCAATCCAAGAACATGGTATATCTCTCCATCTATTTGTATCATCTTTAATTTCTTTCATCAGTGTCTTATAATTTTCCACATTCAGGTCTTTTTTGTCCTTAGGTAGTTTTATTCCTAGATATTTTATTTTTTTGTTGCAATGGTAATTGAGAGTGTTTTCTTAATTTCACGTTTAGATCTTTCAACATTAGTGTGTAGGTATGCAAGAGATTCCTGTACATTAATTTTGTATCCTGTTACTTTACCAAATTCATTGATTTGCTGTACTAGTTTTCTAGTAGCATCTTTAGGAGTCTTTATGTATAGTATCATGTCATCTGCAAACAGTGACAGCTTTACTTCTTCTTTTCCAATTTAGCTTCCTTTTATTTCTTTTTCTTCTCTGATTGTTGTGACTAAAACTTCCATAACTATGTTAAATAATAGTGGTGATAGTAGGCAACCTTGTCTTGATCTTGATCTTAGTGGAAAGTTTTTCAGTTTTTCACCATTGAAGACGATGTTGGCTGTGGGTTTGTCATATATGGCCTTTATTAGGTTGAGGAAAGTTCCCTCTATGCCTACATTCTGGAGGGTTTTTATCAGAAATGGGGGTTGAATTTTGTCGAAAATTTCTCTGCATCTATTGAGATGATCATATAGCTTTTCTCCTTCAATTTGTTAATGTGATCTATCACGTTGATTGATTTGCGTATATTGAAAAATCCTTCCATTCCTGGGATAAACCCCAATTGATCATAATGTATGATCCTTTCAATGTGCTGTTGGATTCTGTTTGTTAGTAGTTTGTTGAGGATTTTTACATCTATGTTCATCAGTGATATTGGCCTGTAGTTTTCTTTCTTTGTGATATCTTTGTCTCGTTTTGGTATCAGAGTGATGGTGGCCTTGTAGAATGAGTTTGGGAGTGTTCCTACCTCTGCTATATTTTGGAAGAGTTTGAGAATGGTAGGTGTTAGCTCTTCCCTAAATGTTTGATATAATTTGCCTGTGAAGCCATCTTTCCCTGGGCTCTTCTTAGTTGGAAGATTTTTAATCATAGTTTCAAATTCAGTTCTTGGAATTGGTCTGTTTATATTTTGTATTTTGTTCTGGTTCAGTCTCGGAAGGTTGTACATTTATAAGAATTTGTCCATTTCTTCCAGGTTGTCCATTTTTTTGGTAGACAGTTTCTTGTAGTAATCTCTCATGATCCTTTGTATTTCTGCAGTGTCAGTTTTTACTTCTCCTTTTTCATATCTAATTCTATTTATTTGAGTTTTCCCCATTTTGTCCTTGGTAAGTCTGACTAATGTTTATCATTTTTTTATCTTCTCAAGGAACCAGCTTTTAGTTTTATTGATCTTTGTTATTGTTACCCCCATTTCTTTTTCATTTATTCCTGATCTGATCTTTATGATTTCCTTCCTTCTGCTAAATTTGGAGTTTTTTTGCTCTTCTTTCTCTAATTGCTCTAGGTGTAAATTTAGGTTGTTTATTTGAGGTGTTTCTTGTTTCTTAAGGTAGGATATTATTTCTTTAAACTTCCCTCTTAGAACTGCTTTTGCTGCATCCCATAGGTTTTCGGTCATCATGTATTCATTGTCATTTTTTTCTAGGTATTTTTTTATTTCCTCTTTGATTTCTCCAGTGATCTCTTGGTTATTAACTAGTGTGTTGTTTAGCTTCCATGTGCTTTTATTTTTTACAGATCTTTTCTTGTAATTGATATCTAGTCTCATAGCATTGTGATTGGAAAAGATACCTGCTACAATTTCAACTTTCTTAAACTCACCAAGGCTTGATTTGTGACCCAGGGTAGGATCTATCCTGGAGAATGTTCCATGAGCACTTGTGAAGAAAGGGTATTCTGTTGTTTTTGGATGGAATGTCCTATAAATTTCAATTAAGTCTATATTCTTTATTGTATCATTGAAAGCCTGTGTTTCCTTACTTATTTTCATTTTGGATGATCTCACCATTGGTGAAAGTGGGGTGTTACAGTCCCCTACTATGATTTTGTTACTGTCGATTCCCCCTTTGATGGCTGTTAGTATTTGCCTTATGTATTGAGGTGCTCCTATGTTGTGTGCATAAATATTTACAGTTGTTATATCTTCTTCTTGGATTGATTCCTTGATCATTATGTAGTATCCTTCTTTGTCTCTTGGAATAGTCTTTGTTTTAAAGTCTATTTTGTCTGATATGAGTATTGCTACTCCACCTTTCTTTTGATTTCCATTTGCATGAGATATCTTTTTCCATCTCCTCACTTTTAGTCTGTATGTGTCCCTAGGTTTGAAGTGTGTCTATTGTAGACAGTATATATACGGGTCTTGTTTTTGTATCCATTTAGGAATGTATATTTTTTTGGTTTGAGTATTTAATCCATTTACATTTAAGGTATTTATCGATATGTATGTTTCTATTACCATTTTCTTAATTGTTTTCGGTGTATTATTGTAGGTGTTTTCCTTCTCTTGTGTTTCCTGCCTAGAGAATTCATCTAGCTTTTGTTGTAAAGCTGGTTTAGTGGTTCTGTATTCTCTTAGCTTTTGCTTGTCTTTAAAGGTTTTTATTTTTCCATCAAATCTGCATGAGATACTTTCTGGGTAGAGTAATCCTGGTTGTAGGATTTCTCTTTCTTCACTTTTAATAGGTCCTGTCACTCCCTGCTGGCTTTCAGTGTTTCTGTTGAATGATCAGCTGTTAACCTTATGGGGATTCCTTTTTGTGTTATTTGTTGTTTTTCCCTTGCTGGTTTTAAGATTTGTTCTTTGTATTTAATTTCTGATAGCTTGATTAATATGTGTCTTGTCATGTCTGTCCTTGGATTTATCCTGTATGGGACTCTCTGTCCTTCCAGGACTTTAACTATTTCCTTTCCCATATAGGGAAGTTTTCAAGTATAATCTCTTGAAATATTTTCTCAGACCCTTTCTCTTTCTTTTATTCTTCTGGGACTGTTCATTTCGAATGTTGCTTCATTTAGTGTTGTCCCAGACGTCTCTGAGACTGTCCTCAAGGCTTTTCATTCTCTTTTCTTTATTCTGCTCTGCAGTAGTTATTTCCACTATTTTATATTCCAGGTCACTTATCCATTCTTCTGCCTCAGTTATTCTACTATTGATCCCTTCTAGAGAATTTTCAATTTCATTTATTTTGTTGTTCATCACTGTTTGTTTGCTCTTTAGTTCTTCTAGTTCCTTGTTAAATGTTTCTTGTGTTTTCTCCATTCTATTTCCAAGATTTGGATCATCTTTACTATCATTACTCTGAATTCTTTTTCAGGTAGACTGCCTATTTCCTCTTCATTTATTAGGTCTGGTGTGTTTTTGCCTTGCTCCTTCATCTGCCATGTGTTTCTCTGTCTTCTCATTTTGCTTAACTTACTGTGTTTGTGGTCTCCTTTATGCAGGCTGCAGGTTCGTAGTTTCCATTGTTTTTGGTTTCTGTCCCAAGTGGCTAAGATTGCTTCAGTGGGTTGTGTAGGCTTCCTGGTGGAAGGGATTAATGTCTGTGTTCTGGTGGATGAGGCTGGATCTTGTCTTTCTGGTGGGCAGGTCCACACCTGGGAGTGTGTTTTGTGGTGACTATGGCCTTATTATGATCTTAGGCAGCCTCTGTGCTAATGGATACTGTTGTATTCCTGTCTTGCTACTTGTTTGGCATAAGCTGTCCAGCACTGTAGCTTGCTGGTCAGTGAGTGGAACTGGGTCTTGGCATTGAGATGGAAATCTGTGGGAGATTTTCACCATTTGATACTACAAGGAACTGGGAGGTCTCTTGTGTACCAGTGTTCTGAACTTGGCTCTCCCACCTCAGAGGCACACCCCTAATACCTGGCTGGAGCACCATAAGCCTGTCCTCCACAACGCTCAGTATAAAAGGGAGAAAAAAAATGAATAAAAGAAAGAAGAATATAAAATAAAATGAAACAAAATAAATTAAAATAAAATAAAGTTATTAAAAATAAAAATAAATTAAGTAATAAACACACACACACACACACACACACACACAAACGGACAGACAGAACCCTAGGACAAATGGTAAAAGCAAAACTATGCAGACAAAATCACCCAGAGAAGCATACATATACATACTCACAAAAAGAGAAAAAGTGAAATAAATAAATAAATTTTATATATATATATATATATATATATATATATATATATATATATGCTCCTGAAGTCTACCTCCTCAATTTGAGATGATTTGTTGTCTATTCAGATATTCCACAGATGCAGGGCACATCAAGTTGATTGTGCAGATTAATTCCACTGCTCCTGAGGCTGCTGGGTGAGATTTCCCTTTCTCTTCTTCGTTCGCACAGCTCCCAGGATTCAGCTTTGGATTTGGCCCCGCTTCTGTATGTAGGTCACCTGAGGGCATCTGTTCTTCGCTCAGACAGGACGGGGTTAAAGGAGCAGCTGATTCGGGGGCTCTGGTTCACTCAGGCTGGGGGATGAAGGGGTACGGAGTGTGGGGCGAGCCTGCAGTGGCAAAGGCCGTTGTGATGTTGCATCAGGCTGAGGCATGCCATGCATTCTCCCGGGGAAGTTGTCCCTGGATCCTGGGAGGGATCAGGCACAGTCTCCCAGGAGGGACAGTGTGTATAGTGACCTGTACTTGCACACAGGCTTCTTGGTGGGTGCAGCAGCAGCCTTAGCATCTCATGCCCGTCTCTGGGGTCCTCGCTGATAGCCACGGCTCACGCCTGTCTCTGGAGCTCCTTTAAGCAGTGCTCTTAATCCCCTCTCCTCAAGCACCAGGAAACAAAGAGGCAAGAAAAAGTCTCTTGTCCCTTCGGCAGGTTTTTCCTGGACTCCCTCTCAGCTACCTGTGGCTCACTAGCTCCCTTCAGGCTGTGTTCACGCAACCAACCCCAGTCCTCTCCCTGATCTGACCACCTAAGTCTGTGCCTCAGCTCCCAGCCCCCACCAGTCCCGGCGGGTGAGCAGACAAGCCTCTCAGGCTGGTGAGTGCTGGGCGGCACTGATCCTCTGTGCGGGAATCCATCTGCTTTGCCCTCCGCACCCCTGTTGCTGTGCTCTCCTCCATGGCTTGAAGCTTCCCCCCTCCACCACCCACAGTCTCTGCGCGTGAAGGGCCTTCCTAATGTGTGGAAACCTTTCCTCCTTCACAGCTCCCTCCCACTTGTGCAGGTCCCGTCCCTATTCTTTTGTCTCTGTTTGTTTCTTTTTTCTTTTGCCCTACCCAGGCACGTGGGGAGTTTCTTGCGTTTTGGGAGTTCTGAGGTCTTCTGCCAGTGTTTAATAGGTGTTCTGTAAGAGTTGTTCCATATGTAGATGTATTTCTGATGTATTTGTGGGGAGGAAGGTGATCTCCGTGTCTTACTCTTCCACCATCTTGAAGCTCCTATTCTTTTATGAAGTAGCAAATAACTTGGCTGAATTATCTTTTAGTGTTTTGTGGAAAGTAGAAAATGGTAAGTTATAACTCTGATATTTAATTGAGGCAATTTCTTCTTTTTTTTTCATTCTGTCAGTGAAGCCATTTTTTCCTATGCTTTATTTCTTGGTAGATTTTTAAATTTCCCATTGAATCATTTTATTGGCTAGAGATCTATTCAGATTTACTATTTCTGCATGATTCATTCTTGGTAACTGTCTACATTTAGAAATTTGTTCATTTCATCCATGTTTACCAAATTTGTTGTTATACCTTTGTTCTTATTATTCTCTTATAATCTTTTATTTTTCTTTTCTGTAAATCAATAATGTCTCTTCTTTGATTTCTCATTTTAGTTATTTGAATTTTCATTTTTTTCCTTAATGTAGCTTAATTTTGTTAGTCTTATTGACCTTTTCAACAAACCAACACTTTGTTTGATTTGTTATTTATCTTTCCTATTTTGTTTCTTTATACTTTATTTTTCCTTTGTTCTACCTATGAGGTTAGTTTGTTCTTCCTTTTTCTAGTTCCTTAAGGAATAAACTTAGGTTGCTGATTTGAGACCTTTTATAATGTAAATATTTGCAGACATGAATTTCCTTCTTAACACTGCTTTTGCTGCTTCTCGTATGTTTTAGTATGTTATGTTTTCATTTTCCTTTGTCTCAGGAATTTTAAAATTTCTCTAGTTATATCTTTGACTCATTGGTTGTTTAAGAGTGTATTGTGTAATTTCCAGAGTATTTGTGGATTTTCCAGTTTTCCTTCTGTTGTTGATTTCTAATTTTAATCCATTGTGATTAGAAAATATATTTCATATAATTGCAATTAAAAAAACTAAGATATGTCTTGTGGCCTAATATGTGATCTATCCTCGAGAATATTCCATGTGCACTTAAGAAGAATATATATTCTACCTTTGTTGGGTATCATTCTGTGTAGGTCTCTTAGGTCTAAATGCTCTGTAGTTTTACTCAAATCCTCTATTTCCATATTCTTCTTATGTCTGGTTGTTCTTTTCACAATTGAAAGTGGATATTGAAGTCTCCTATTATTTTAGTAGAGTTGTCTATTTATCCCTTCTATTTTGTCAATTTATTTCATATGCTTAAAAGCTCTGATGTTTGGTGCATGTGTGTTTATAATCATCATAACTCCTTGGAGATTTGATTCTTTTATCATTATCTATAATGCCTTTCTTTGTCTCTTGTAAGAGTTGTTTCTTCTTAAAGTCTTTTTTTTTAATATATTGGTATAACCACCTTTGCTCTCATTTGGTTATTGTTTGCATGAAATATCTTTTTTCATTCTTTGACTTTGAAATTATGTGTATCCTTAGATCTAAAGTGAGTTTCTTGTAGGGAGCATGTATTGGGTTCCTGTTTTAATTAATTTTGTCAATCTGTTTTTTAATTGAGGAGTTAAATCCATTTACATTTAATGCAATTACTGATAGTTAAGGACTTACTATTTCCATTTTGTTCTTTGTATTCTATGTATTTTACAGCTTTTTTTGTCTCTTATTTCCTCCCATACTGCATTCTTTTGTGATCAGTTAATTTGTTTTGTGTACTGGCATATTTTCATTCTTTTCTTATCTCATTTTGTATATATTCTAAAGATACTCTGTTGTTACAATGGATATTATATATAACATCCTATAGTTATAAAAATTTATTTTAAACTAATATCATCTGAAATTCAATCACATTAACAAATACTTTTATAGCTCACACCCCTTCCTTTATGTTATTGAGGTCACAAATTATACCTTTATTTAATTAAATAGATTAGATTAAAATAGATTTATAATTACTTTTGTGCTTTTAGTTTAAATCCTTTGGAAGAATAAAAAATGGGGCTATAAACCAAAATTACAATAATACTAATTTTTATATTTGCTTTTGTATTTATTTACCTTTATTCAGAAAGTTTATATTTATTGGCTTCTAGTTACCATTTAACCAATTGCATTTCCACTTGAAGGACTTCTTTTAGTATTTCTAATAGGGCAGGCCAACTCTCTCAGCTTTTGTTTATCTGAAAATGAGTTATTTCTTTCCTCATTTTTTTTTTTTTTTTTTTTTGCGGTACGTGGGCCTCTCACTGTTGTGGCCTCTCCCATTGTGGAGCACAGGCTCCAGACGCACAGGCTCAGTGGCCATGGCTCATGGGCCTAGACGCTCTGTGGCATGTGGGATCTTCCCAGACCAGGGCACAAACCCATGTCCCTTGCATCAGCAGGCAGACTCTCAACCACTGCGCCACCAGGGAAGCCCTCTTTACTCATTGTTGAAAGAAAGTTTTACCATATACAGAAGTTTTAGTTGGCAGTTTCTTTCTTTTATTTTTTTTAATTCCAGTACTTTAAACGTATAATCCCACTGTCTTTTGTCCTGAAAGTTTTCCGCTTAGAAATCTACTGATAATCTTATTGAGTATCCCTTTTACATGATGAGTCTCCTTCCTCTTGCTGGTTTCA
The DNA here is from genome assembly GCF_059928025.1 of Delphinapterus leucas. Taxonomy (NCBI): domain Eukaryota; kingdom Metazoa; phylum Chordata; class Mammalia; order Artiodactyla; family Monodontidae; genus Delphinapterus; species Delphinapterus leucas. The sequence continues at coordinate 62,432,776 of NC_143150.1, read as the reverse complement.
AGGTTCTCTCATTATCTTTGTCTTTTGACAGCTTGATTGTAATGCGTCTCAGTGTAAGTCTCTTTGTATTTTTCCTACTTGGTATTCCTTGAGCTTTTTGTGTTTGCATAGCTATGTCTTTCCTCAATTTTTGGACGTTCTCAGCAATTATTATTTCAAATAAAATTCTTTGCCCTTTTGCTTCTCTGTTCTCCTACCTGGACTTCCATCATATGTATATTTGTCTTTTTGGTTGTGTCACAGTAAGATCTGTTCATTTTTATTCACTATTATTTTTCTTTTTGCTGTTCCAAATACATAATTTCAGATGACTTGTCACCAAGTGTATTGACTTTTTTCTTCTACCTGTTTGAGTCTACTGTTGAACCTTTCTGGTAAAATTTTCAATTCAGTTATTGCATTTTTCAGCTCCAGAATTTTTGTTTGGCTCTTCTTGTAATTTCTATCTCTTTGTCAATATTCTGATTTTGTTCATATGTTCTTTTCTGGATTTCCATTAGTTTTATTGTCTATGTTTTCCTTTAGGTGTTTGAGCATAATTAAGATAGTTGTTTTAAAGTGTTTATCTGGTAAATATGAAGTCTGTGTTTATTCATTGATGGTTTATGGAGATTAATATGTTTCTATAATGGGTTATGTTTTTCTGTTTCTTTGTGTTGTGATCTTTATTGAATATTGAACATTAAAAGAAAGAAAAACTGCTCCTCTTGTCTTTGGATACTGGTTCCATGCAGGGGAAGATTTTCACCTATATGTCAGACATGAATGCTTTAGTTTTTCTCTGTATATTATGTACACGTGCCTTCTCTGGGTATATACACGTATGCATTTTTTCCCAATTCTCCTTAAATACTTATGCTTTTAAATGTCTTAATTTCCCTAAGGGTCTTACCTTTGTTTCTACACAGAATTTTAGCTGGTTTCTTGCATATAGCAATGAGTAACTTCTTATTCTTTTGTCTGTGAGACTGAGTTTCCCTGTGGCATTCATGAATCATGCTGTTGATTCTTTTGTTTTCCACTAGCCTGAGATTCCAGCTGCTTTCGACTATCTTAGCTTCAAGTTAGGGGTCACAGTGTCCTGTTACTGAGGAAGCCTGCAGACAAGTTAGAACTTTGCAATTTTCTCTTTGGTTCACAGCAGTGAACTAATAATCAGGTTGCTCCTTCACCCAAACCATCCTATACCACCTCAAGAAGGGTATGTGGCAAGATGAATTAAAAGCAACATAAAGTTTCCTACCATGTTGAATGTAGCTTTTTCTTTATTGGGTGTTTGTTTGATTGGTGAAGACCTTTGCATGATTTTCAGAACTCTTATTATTTTTAATTGAAATATTGTTGATTTACAATATTGTGTTAATTTCCGGTGTACAGCAAAGTGATTCAGATGTATATATATTTCATATTATTATAGGTCGTTACAAGGTATTGAATATAGTTCCCTGTGCTATACAGTAAATCCTTGCTGCTTAACTATTTTATGCATAGTAGTTTGTATCTTTTAATCCCATACTCCTAATTTATTCCCCTCTCCTTTTCCCCTTTGTAACCATAAGTTTCTTTTTTGTCTGCTAGTCTGTTTCTGTTTTGTAAATAGATTCATTTATATTGATTTTAGATTCCACATATAAGTAATAACATATAATATTTGTATTTCTCTGTTTGACTTACTTCACCCTATTAATTTTGTATTCAGTTTTTTGTTATTTATTTAATGTTTCCAGGGAAAGCATGAACCTTGAGCTTCTTAGTTCACCATCTTGCAGACATCATCAACCCTATCAGTTTTTGACTAACACATTTTGAAGATATGTAATTAGGTGCATGCAGATATGGATAGTTATTTATTTTTGATTAATTGAAATGTTAATTATTAGAAATATTCCTTTTGTCTATGATAATATACATTTTCTGAAATACAAGTTTTCCCACATTAGAATAGCCACTTCAGGCTTCTGGATTAATTTTTTCACATTTTAAGTGGGTAGAAATGAAAGCTTAGTCATCTAGGCTCATGGTCACAAGGCTTTTCTGATTCTATAAAATACACACATTAATATTACTGCAAACTTAATTATACTAGCCTTTTCCTCACATACGTTCTCAAACCCAAGAAGAAACTCTCATTGAAAGACATATTTTCTTGAAGGTCAGTCTTATAGACTAGTTGGCTTTAGTCTTGTCTTTAGCCCATTTATTTAGACTCTCTGAGCTCTAATCTCATCTGCAAATGCATTATACATTTAACTTGACCTGTCAGAGTGCTTCCAGGTCTCACATTTCATAAATTTGGTCCTATGTTGCCACCTGAAGTTTTATTCTATGAGCCATAATGACCAAAGTATGTTCTGAAATTCCCTGGTATTCAGGGTAACAACTGATATGAATAATAGAGCAGGAAGAAAAATAAGTATAAGAATTCATTAATTCTTTATGTCAGATATGCTCAAGAGGTGAATTAGAATCAATCTGCAGATCTTAAGTACTTAAAGTTGTTAGCTTACAAATAAGCAATTTGTATAATTTATAGCATGGAGTAAGAAAGCATGATCTTTCAGTAGACTGGTATCCTTCCCCACACAACTACACTGACTGCACACAGTTCTCCCTATATTGTCATTGTCACAAAATGCTGGAGATAGAAATGAGCCTATCTATGAAACAGAAACAGAATCAGCAACATAGAAAACAGACAGGTTGTTGCCAATGGGGAGGGAGTTGGAGGAGGAGTAAAGTGGGAGGTTTGGGTTAGCAGATGTAAGCTTTTATATACAGAATGGATAAACAACAAGGTCCTATTGCATAGCACAGAGAACTATATTCAAGATCCTATGATAAACCATAATGGAAAAGAACATTTAAAAAATAATACATATATATGTGTAATTGAATCACTTTACTGTATATCAGTAATTAACACATTATAAATCAACTATACTTCAATTAAAAAAGTAAATAAAAATTTTAAAAATACGGGAGAAAAAATAGAGTTCTGTAGCAAAATGTTGAGTCTCCTGCCTCAAGATTTAGTTCATTCTCCAAGAAGAAAAAACTTGAAGAAATAACTCTGCAAGAATGTATTTTAACTTCTGACATTATATACCATGTATCATTTTACCTACACAGTCTGAATTTCTTTGTTAACTTTTGTTGTTCTTCATATTGCATGTCATATAAAAGACATGCTTATTACTAATGTGACTATCAGTCTTCATGTTGAGTTTTTTTAGTAGGGAAAATTGGTACAACTGTGATCTTTTTGACTTTTCTTCATTGATTCAACATCTACTACAAATTCTTTGTTCCACTGAAAAGAAAAATTGTATTCTCCTTTTTGTAAAAAAAATATTAAGGAAGTAAAATTACATTTACTTCATAAAGTCAAATTGATGACTATAAATGTTCATATTCTCCCTTAAAATACACTTCTTTATAAATCCTGACATAATTGTTTCTTCAAAATGTTTATTTTAGCTGAAATTGTTGCAATAATCACATTAAAATATATGTAAATCAAACCATCATGCTATATGCCTTAAACTTATGCATTCAATTATTTCTCAATAAAACTGGGGGAAAAAGCTATTTTTTTCCTTGTGTTTAAATTTTTAAATGGGATCAAACTTAATCAATGCTTTTATTCAGTGAATATCTACTATATGCTCCAAACTGAAGTAATTGAAAATATTTTAAAAATATATTATGATAGATGAGAAGTTTTCAAAATTAAAAATTGGAAATATACTTTGACAAAATTAATTTTGTAAATGAAGTATTGAAAAGGTCACTCTATGTGGTGGTATTTTTATTTTTTATAAAAATTATATTGTGTTAATAATCTTGCAAACTCTCAGAGCAATTATTAAGAATAAAAAACATGTTACATAAGGAAAGGAAATGTATGCTATTTGCAGTGTAAAATGGCCCCACTCTAGTGATGACTGATACCACTTGAATTTACAAAAGTGTTTGTAATAAAACCTTTGTCTTTTTTTATGTCTTTTCTGCACAAAGAAAAACTCTGTGTTTTATACTCAATGGAGTGCTCCTAATACAGCCTGTGTGTATATTTTGTACGTGTGTTCATGGTCTATATTCTGCAAGATATTCAACAGAAAACTTATCAAACTCATGAGGTACAGGATTTTGTCAGCTGTGGGACATAAGCATTCTTTTTGTCATGATTCCAGGCTTCTAAAAACAGTGCTTAGAAGTTGGAAGGTATTGAGGGGGTGGAGGAAGTGTTACATTTGGGTGAATTTGGGTAGGAAAGACTAGAGTTAGATGTGCCAAGATTTTCTCTGGAGTTCTGAATGACATAAAGCACTTGGCATTAGTTCTGGCAATTTTATTTGCCACCTATTCAGAAACAGAGAAGCCCAAAGGAACCCTCATATGTTTTCGTAGAAAGCAGAACAGCTTTTGCTGACTTTCCCCATGTATATTCCTCAGAGGATTTATTAAGTACAAAGAGGATAGCAAGTCTGCCAGCTGCTGAGGTCCTGTGCCAGCACCAACTAAAAGGCAGGCAGTAGACACTTCCTCTAGTGATAGTTCCCCAAATGTTAAGAATGGCCAGGAATTCTGGGAATTTTTAAATTCTAGGAGACTTAGTTTACCTGAAACAAAAGAAATGTCATACCAAAATCCCATGGAAACAATTTTTCTTTCTCTTCCCCTTCTTTCCCCTGCTTCTTTGGATTTTCTCTTTTGTTCTCTTTCCTTTGAACATCTGTTTTATGTTTTTGGTGTCCATTCATAGCAACTAAAATAAACTTTATAAACTATATTATGTACAGCATTCTCGATAGCTTACAATGTGACATTAATAATAGAATAAATGGAATTCAAAAACTTTTCTCTCTCTCTGTCTCTGATTTTCTCTCTCTCTCTCTCTCTCTCTCTCTCTCTCTCTCTCTCTATATATATATATATATATATATATATATATATTTAGGTATATTTTAAGTGTCTAAACCAGACCAATTACAGTTGGAAGCTACTTTACTTAATCCTCTTGTTTACCTCATGGGTAAAATCACCAAAAGCAGCTCTTAAAATGTCAAAACCCCAAAATATGCATTAAGGCAGAAACGAAATCTGTTTCTTCCCAGGCAATCCTTCAGGAGTCTCCTCGTATTTTTAATTAAAGTAGCAAATAGATTAATATCTCTTATATCTGGACAAACATACTGCTTGGGGAAAAGTAGATGAAAAACAATGCATTAATAATCCAAATCACAGAGGCTATGTCCAAAGCAGGAGTTCAATCGTGGATTGTGCAGTATAGTTGGTTACAGGCTCTTTGATTTTCTGTAACTACGAATGCCTTTGCAATGACTGAACTTCATACCAAGAACATTAACTGACAAATGAGAAAGGGCAATGGGTTTCTGACAAAAAGAAAAAAAAAAAACAACAATGTTCTAAAAGGTAGAGAAAAAATTTGGACTTTTTTTTTGTAGAAGACACAGATACCTTTAGATAAAGCACTTGGCATTTGACTACCCCTCTAAGAAAATGAATTGAAGAAGAAAATTTCTTCTGACACAAAGATATTCATATCCCCACTGAATCATGAGCTCTAGCAATCAGCTTTGACTTGAACTTTTGCAACATCTTAATAGGTTTTTTAGAGTTTGTGGTTTCATTTTAAAAATTCAGAATCACATTGTGCCATTAGAAAATCAGAACCAGTTGTGAAATTTGTTGAATGTTAATATCTGATCTTGCCCACTTAAAGTTAGAATCAGTTCACTTTTGTTTGTAGTAAGAATTAGTATTCCCTTTGGCTAGAATAGGATACCTTCATTTATAGGTATTAGTGCTATACGAAGAGTATAATTCTACATGGAAGAAGATTTTCTAGGTCTAAGTAGCAGAGAGAGCAATTAACGTGAATACTCAAGTGTGTGAGTTTGATAGTTTAATAAGCTATTAAATAGCTATTAATAAACTATTAAACCAGGACATCAACTTATGAATAAATGTTCTTGTAAAATAATTATTACAGAATTGCGTTGTAAACATGATTAATCATCTCAATGTGTTAGCACAGGGTATTTCCCCACAGATTTCATGGCACTTGCTACATAAGCCATGGGTTAGAATGAAGACTTCAGTAGCAGACATTTATAATATTTTAATTTGGGGATATATGGTTTGGCAAAATCTAACCATTTTCTTTATCTGGAAAACAAACATTCTACATTTAAAAAATTAAAAAAAGATTTTCAATTTGAATTACAAATCTGAATATAGTACTTCATAAGAAGCACGAGTTAGAGATTTGAGTCGCCAACAAATGTAATGCAAATGATTGGTCACTTAAAACGCATTGGCTATTGAGGTACATTCAGTAATACCTAGTACATATAGTTAGTAAAATAATTTAATTGCAATGTGTAAGTTTATTTTAACAAAATAGTGTTTGTAAGAGGATTCCAATCAGAGGCAGCTGAATGTTTACATAAAATCCCTCATCTAAAATGTACAAAACACATTTTAATCTATTTGTAATTAACAACTAGAGCTTTACACAGAAAGTATAATAAACACATGAATGATATTTCATTTGTTCTTCCATAACATATAGTAAAAGTGTTTTCCATTTTTATCTGAAAATAATCTCTGTAGAAATTGAAAACTGTGAGGCCTTTAGGGACTTGGTATACATTTTGGTAGTGGATAAAAACAGAAAGCACCAGGAAGACCTTCTAAAGTACTAGAAGTGTATAAAGTAGAGCTATTTTTTTTGAATAAATGTAAGGAAGACTGGGGAGCATTAGAGAAATGTTAACACTCCTGTATGGGAGTTTTTAAAAAGCTGAGATGGTGGTGAATTCTGAATAGGATGAAAAAGTCATTAGAATAGTTCCCATTTTTTTAACTGAGAGTCTGAAATAATTTAGATAAAGAAGGAAAGGTTTGTCTAGAAAGAAGGAATTAGAGGCAACAAAAACATTTTGGCAAAAATGTTAGAAAGATCTGCACATAAAGATAAAGGAAGCATCAAAGATGATTTTAAGATTTCATCAGAAATTTGGTGGGTAATTTTACTGACCAATGTTATCCATGTTAAGATTAACAATAAGTTCATCATCATCTGCCCTTTTGGAAAGCAAAAGCATTATTTGAGGGCTATGACTGATAATGGCTGAATGGGGTTGTAATGAAAATACAATCAAAAGTAGAGTATACCTATCAGGATCTTTCATTGGTGAAATGCAAATATTGCCCTTTTCAAGTTATAAACAACCAAATGTCATATAAATATTGTATTGGGTATCTTACATTTACACTTCCAATCCATTTTAAGCATTTCTTCTCTATAAGGCCTACCTGTTTGGACTATATCTGTCTGCTCCTTTGCCTTCTGCTAGAAGTTGGGCTTTATCAATGGGGAACCCCAGTACAAAATTAGAGGAAGGAGAACACTAAATTCAGGGTATTTATTCATCCACCCCATCCCCTCCTTACAGTGTCTTTGATAGTGAAGTGACTCTTTAAAAGTTTTCATCACAAAGAGAAATAGTGTAACTATGTGAGCTGTTGGAGGTAAACTAAGCTTACTGTGGCAATTATTTCAGAGAATACTCATGTATCAAATCATTATACAGTACACCTTAAGCTTATGAAATGTTATATGTCAATTATATCTCAATAAAATTGGAAAAAAAAATAAAATAAAGGGAACTGGTCCTCCCAAGGTGACATCTCTCTATGAGACTTTTTAAAAAATTCCAATAACTTGTTCTTCCCTTCATCATTTCAAACCTCGTGGTGGTGACAGATATCCGGTTATTATGGTATTATTGCTTGTAGTTTGCCTAAATCCTCTTCACATTTGGGGAAAAATCTTATATTAACCCTCTTCAAATTATCTTTTTTTTCTTTTTTTGTTATTTATTTTTTTATTGGAATATAAATGCTTTACAATGTTGTGTTAGTTTCGGCTGTACAATGAAGTGAAAGAGCTATATGTATACCTATATCCCTTCTGGCTTGGAACTCCCTCCCACCCACCTCCCATCCCACCCATCTATGTCATCACAGAGCACCAAACAGAGCTCTCTGTGCTATACAGCAGGTTTCGGCTAGCTGTATGTTTTACACATGGCAGTGTATTTATGTCAAGCTTAATCTTCCAATTCGTCCCACCCTCTCTTCCCCCACTATGTCCACATGTCCATTCTCTATTTCTACATCTCTATTCTTGCCCTGAAAATATGATCATCTGAACCATTTTTCTAGATTCCACATATATGCATTGATATATGATATTTGTTTTTCTATTTCTGGCTTACTTCACTCTGTAAGACAGACTTGATCTATCCACATCTCTACAAATGACCCAATTTCATTCCTTTTTATAACTAATAGTCCATTGTATATATATATATATATATATATATATATATACCCCACATCTTCTTCATACATTCATCTGTCGATGGACACTTAGGTTGTCTCCATGTCCTGTCTATTGTAAAGAGTGCTTCAATGAACATTTTGGTACATGTGTCTTTTTGAATTATGGCTTTCTGAGGGTATATGTTCAGTAGTGGGATGGCTGGGTCATATCATAGTTCTATTTTTAGTGTTTTAAGACACCTCCATACTGTTCTCAATAGTGGCTGTATCAATTTACATTCCCACCAACAGTACAAAAGGGATCCATTTTCTCCACACCCTCTCCAGCACTTATTATTTGTAGATTTTTAATGATGGCCATTCTGACTGGTGTGAGGTGATACCTCATTGTAGTTTTGATTTATGTTTCTCTAATAATTAGTGATGTTGAGCATCTTTCCATGTGCCTCTTGGCCATCTGTATCCCTTCTTTGGTGAAATATCTATTTAGGTCTTCTGCCCATTTTTAATTGGGTTGTTTGTTTTTTGCTATTGAGATCCATGAGCTGTTTGTATATTTTGGAGACTAATCTTTTGTCTGTTGCTTCATTTGTAAATATTGTCTCCCATTTTGAGGGTTCTTTTCATCTTATTTATGGTTTCCTTTGCTGTGCAAAAGCTTTTAAGTTTAATTAGGTCCCATTTGTTTATTTTTGTTATTTTCTTTACTCTAGGAGGTGGGTCAGAAAATATTTTTTCTGTGGTTTATGTCAAATGGTGTTTTTCCTGTTTTCCTCTAAGAGTTTAGTAGTATCAGGTCTTACATTTAGGTCTTTAATACATTTTGAGTTTATTTTTTATGTATGGTGTTACAAAGTGTTCTAATATCAGTCTTTTACATGTAGTTGTCCAGTTTTCCCAACACCACTAATTGAAGAGGCTGTCTTTTCTTCTGCATTGTATGTTCTTGTCTCCTTTGTCATAAATTTGGTGACCATATGTGTGTGGATTTATCTCTGGGCTTTCTATCCTGTACCATTGATCTATATTTCTGTTTTTGTGCCAGTACCATACTGTCTTCATTACTGTAGCTTTGTAGTATAGTCCTTTATTTGTATAGATTAATACATAATAAAACTCTTTGTTGGTCAATATTTCTTAATTTTTAGTTTGATATGAGATATTGATTATCAACATTTTTGTCATTCCAGAATATTTATTGCAGAACTATGTTGATTTGTTTTTCTCCTTCAGAAACACATTGCCTTACTAGAAACACTTTTTGTTTATCTTAACAGGACTGGTTAATTTGGATGTCAAAGTATATTGCATAGTTACCTCTTTTAATTAAAGAGCTACTTCTTCATTTATACTTTTTTTTTAAATTGGGGTATAGTTGCTTTACAATGTTGTGTACACTAAAGTTAGTCAGCTATATGTATACATATATCCCCTCTCTTTTGGATTTCCTTCCCAGTTAGGTCACCACAGAGAATTGAGTAGAGTTCCCTGTGCTATACAGCAGGTTCTCATTAGTTTTCTATTTTATATGTATTAGTGTATATATGTCAATCCCAATCTCCCAATTCATCCCACCCCTGTTTCATCCCTTGACATCCATAAATTTGTTTTCTACATCTATGTCTCTATTTCTGCCTTGCAAACAGATTCATCTGTACCATTTTTCCAGATTCCACATATATGTGTTAATATACGATATTTGTTTTTCTCTTTCTGAGTTACTTCACTCTGTATGACAGTTTCTAAGTCTATCCACATATCTACAAATGACCCAATTTAATTCCTTTTTATGGCAGAGTAATATTCCATTGTATATATGTACCAAATCCTCTTTGTTTGTTTGCTTTGGACTGGTAGAAGCACCTTAGTTATTTTTAACTCATTTTATATTGTACTACAGTTGATTAACAAAGTTGTGTTAGTTTCAGGTACAACCAAGTGACTCAGGCCTACATATACAAGTATCTATTCTTTTTCAAATTCTTTTCTCAATTAAAGTGTTACAGAATATTGACCAGAGTTCATTATGGTGTTTTTCTTTTTATTCTATTGATATTAAATATTACATTAATGGAATATCTTATGTTAAAACAATGTTGAGTATCTGAGATAATTCTCATTTAATTTTGGTATATAATTTATTTTATATGTTGCTGGATTCTGCTTGCTAGTATTTTGTTGGAAGATTTTGAATTTGTATTCATAAAAGATTTGGTCTGTAGTTTTCCTTACTTTTATGTATTTTTCTAGTTTTAGTATCAGGGTAATACTGGCCTGATAAAATTAATTAGTATGCATTCTTTCCTATTCTATATTTTGGAAGAATTGGTATTAATTCCTATTTCCATGTTTGGTAGAATTTGAAAAACACTGAACCCATCTGAGTCTGTGCCTTAAGAAAAATTTCTCGTAGAGACCTAAAGATGGCAGAGGAATAAGACCTGGATTTCACATTCCTCCCCACAAATACATCAAAAATGCATATACATGTGGAACAACTCCTACAGAACACCTACTGAATGCTGGCAGAAAACCTCAGAATTCACAAAAGGCAAGAAACTCCCCACGTACACTGGTAGGGCAAAGAAAAAAGAAAAAACAGAGACAAACGAATAGGGATGGGACTTGCACCTCTGGGAGGGGCCTGTGAACAAGGAAAAGTTTCCACACACTAGGAGGCCCCTTCACTGGTGGAGATAGGGGGTGGCAATGGAGGGGAAGCTTCAGAGCCACAGAGGAAAGCGCAGCAACAGGGGTGCAGAGGGCAAAGTGGAGAGATTCTCGCAAAGATGATCAGTGCTGACCAGCACTCACAAGCCTGAGAGGCTTGTCTGCTCAACCGCCAAGGTGAGTGCGGGCTGGGATCTGAGACTCCAGCTTCAGGGGTCAGATCCCAGGGAGAGGACTGGGATTAGCTGCATGAACACAGCCTGAAGGGGCCTAGTGAGCCACAGCTGGCTTGGAAGGAGTCCAGGAAAAGGTCTGGACCTGCCTAAGAGGCAAGCGACCATAATTTTATGGTGTGCAAGGAGCTGGGATCCAGGGCACCACCTAAACGAGCTCCAGAGACAAGCAAGAGCCACGGCTATCAGTGCAGACATGACAGATGGGAATGAAAGGCTAAGGCTGCTGTTGCAGCCACCAAGAAGACTGTATGAATGCACAGATCACTATCCACACCTCCCCTCCTGGGAGCCTGTGCATCCCACCACTGCCAGGGTCCCGTGATCCAGGGACAACTTTCCCGGGAGAAAACATGGTGCGACTCAGGCTGTTTCAACGTCATGCTGGCCTCTGCTGCCTCAGGCTCGCCATGCATCCATACCCCTCCCTCCCCACGGCCTCAGTGAGCCAGAACCCACTAATCAACTGCTTTTTAACCCGTCCTGTCTGAGCGAAGAACAGATGACCTCAGGTGACCTATAGGCAGAAGGACCAATACAAAGTTGAACCCCAGGAGCTGTGTGAACAAAGAGGAGAAAGAGAAATTTCTCCAAGAAGCCTCAGGAGCAGCAGATTATATCTCCACAACCAACTTGATGGACCCTACATCTGTGGAACACCTGAATAGACAATGAATCATCCCAAAATTGAGGCAGTGGACTCTGGGAGCAACTGTAGACTTGGGGTTTGTTTTCTGAATCTAATTTGCTCCTGGTTTTACGTTTATCTTAGTTTAGTATTTAGAGTTTATTATCATTGGTAGATTTGCTTATTGATTTGCTTGCTCTCTTCCTCCTTTTATTTAATATATACATATAATTTTTATCTTCTTTCATTTTTGTGGGGTGTGTATGTATACGCTTCTTTGTGTGATTTTGTCTGTATAGCTTTGCTTTTACCATTTGTCCAAGAGTTCTGTCTGCCCATTTGTCTGTTTGTTTGTTTTCTTTTGTATAGTATAGATTTTAGTGCTTGTTGTCATTGGTGGATTTGTTTTCTGGTGTGGCTTCTCTCTTCTTTTGTTGATTCTTTTTTTTCTTCGTTACTATTTAATTGTTTTAAAATGTTTAATAATTATGTTTTATTTAAATTATTTTATTTTATTTACTTTATTTTTTCTTTCTTTCTTTTTTTTATCCTTTTTCTTATGAGCCATGTGGCTGACAGTGTCTTGGTGCTCCAGCTGGTGTCAGGCCTGTGCCTCTGAGTGGGAGAGCCAAGTTCAGGACATTGGTCCACCAGAGACCTCCCAGCTTCACATAATATCAAATGACAAAATCTCTCCCAAGGATCTCCATCTCAATGCTAATATTCAGCTCCACTCAATGACCAGCAATCTACAGTGCTGGACACCCTATGCCAAACAACTAGCAAGACAAGAACAAAACTACACCCATAGCAGAGAGGCTTCCTAAAATCATAATAAAGTCACAGAACCCAAAACACACCACCAGACACGGTCCTGCCCATGAGAAAGACAAGATCTAGCCTCATCCACCAGAAAACAGGCACTAGTCCCCTCAACCAGGAAGCCAACAAAACCCATTGAACCAAATTTAGTCACTGGGGGCAGACACCAAAAGAAAAAGGGAAATACAATCCTGCAGCCTGCAAAGAGGAGACTCCCAAACACAGTAAATTAAGCAAAATGAGAAGACAGAGAACACACAGCAGATGAAGGAGCAAGGTAAAAACCCACCAGACCAAACAAATGAAGAGGAAATAGACAGGCTACCTGAAAAAGAATTCAGAGTAATGATAGTAAAGATGATACAAAATCTAGGAAATACAAGAAATGCTTAAGAAGGACCTAGAAGAACTAAACAGCAGCAAACAATGATGAACAACACAATAAATGAAATTTAAAATTCTCTAGAAGTAATCAATTGCAGAATAATTGAATCAGAAGAATGGATAAGTGACCTGGAAGATAAAATAGTCTAAATTACCCCCACAGTGCAGAACAAAGAAAAAAGAATGAAAAGAAATGAGGACAGGCTTAGAGACCACTGGGACAACATTAAACACATCAATATTTGAATTATAGGGTTCCCAGAAGAAGAAGAGAAAAAGAAAGGGACTGAGAAAATATTGGAAGAGATTATAGTTGAAAACTTCCCTAATATGGGAAAGGAAATAGTAAATGAAGTACAGGAAGAACATAGAATGCCATACAGGATAAATCCAAGGAGAAACACAAGACACATATCAATCAAACTATCAAAATTAAATATAAAGAAAAATTATTAAAAGCAGTAAGGGAAAAATGACAAATAGCATAAAAGGGAAACCCCATAAGGTTAAAAGGTTATCTGTCAGCAGAAACTCTTCAAGCCAGAAGGGAGTGGCAGGAAATATTTAAAGTGATGAAAGGGTAAAACCTAAAAAAAAGATTACTCTACCCAGCAAGGAATTCACTCAGATTCGACAGAGAAATTAAAACCTTTACAGAAAACAAAAGCTAAGAGAATTTAGCACCACCAATCCAGCTTTACAACAAATGCTAAAGGAGGAACTTTAGGCAGGAAACACAAGAGAAGGCAAAGATCTACAATAACAAACCCAAAACAATTAAGCAAAACATAATAGGAACATACATATCAATAATTACCTTAAATGTAAATGGATTAAATGCTCCAACCAAAAGACATAGACTGGCTGAATGGATACAAAAACAAGACATGTATATATGCTGTCTACAAGAGACCTACTTCAGACCTAAGGACACATACAGACTGAAAGTGAGGGAATGGAAAATATATTCCATGCAAATGGAAATCAAAAGAAAGCTGGATAAGCAATATTCATATCACACAAAATAGACTTTAAAATAAAGACTGTTATAAGAGACAAAGAAGAACACTACATAATGATGAAGGGATCAATCCAACAAGAAGATATAACAATTGTAAATATTTATGCCCCCAACATAGAAGCACCTCAATACAAAAGTCAAATGCTAACAGCTGTAAAAAGGGAAATAGTAACACAGTCTAGTAGGGGGTTTTAACACCTCACTTTCACCAATGGACAGATAATCCAAACTGAAAACAAATAAGGAAAGACAAGCTTTAAATGATACATTAAACAAGATGGACTTAATTGATATTTATAGAACCTTCTCTCTAAAAACAACAGAAAACACTTTCTTCTCACCAGGATAGATCATATTTTGGGTCACAAATCAAGACTTTATAAATTTAAGAAAATTGAAATTGTATCAAGTATCTTTTCTGACCACAAAACTATGAGACTAGATATCAATTACAGGAAAAATTCTGTAAAAAATACAGACACATGGAGGCTAAACAGTACACTACTCCATTATAAGGAGATCACCAAAGAAATCAAAGAGGAGATAAAAAAATACCTAGAAACAAATGACAATGAAAATACAACAACCCAAAACCTATGGGATACAGCAAAAGCAGTTCTAAGAGGGAAGATTATAGTAATAAAATCCTACCTCAAGAAACAAGAAACATCTCAAATAAACAACATAACCTTACACTTAAGGCACTGGGAGAAAGAAGAAGAACAACAAAAAAAAGTTAGCCAAAGGAAAAAATTCATAAATATCAAATCAGATATATATTTTTTTAAATGAAGGAAACAATAGTAAAGATCAATAAAACTAAAAGCTGGTTTCTTTGAGAAGTTAAACACAATTGATAAACCATTAGCCAAACTCATCAAAAGAAACGGGGGAAGACTCAAATCAATAGAATTAAAATTGAAAAAGGAGAAGTAACAATTGACACTGCAGAAATACAAAGGATCATGAGAGATTGCTACAAGCAACTATATGCCAACAAAATGGACAACCTGGAAGAAATGGCCAAAATCTTAGGAAAGCAAAACGTTCTGAGACTGAACTAGGAAGAAATAGAAAATATAATCAAACCAATCACAAGCACTGAAATTGAGACTGTTATTAAAAGTTTTACAACAAACAAAAACCCAGGACCACATGGCTTCACAGGCAAAATTGATCAAACATTTAAAGAAGAAGTAACACCAATCTTTCCAAACTTTTCCAAAATATAGCAGAGGCAGGAGCACTCCCAAACTCATTCTACGAGGCCACCATCACCCTGATACCAAAAACAGACAAAGATGTCACAAAGAAAGAAAACTACAGGGCAATATCACTGATGAACATAGATGCAAAAATCCTCAACAAAATACTGGCAAACAGAATCCAACAGCACATTAAAAGGATCATACACCATGATCACTGTGGTTTATCCCAGGAATGCAAGGGTTTTTCAGTATATGCAAATCAACCAATGTGATAAACCATATTAACACACTGAAGGAGAAAAATCCTATGATCATCTAAATAGATGCAGGAAAAGGTCTGACAAATCTAACACTGATTTATGATAAAAAACCCTCCAGAAAGTAGGCTTAGAGGGAACTTACCTCAACATAATAAAGGCCATAATTGACAAACCCACAGCCAACATCATTCTTAATGGTGAAAAAGTGAAACCATTTCCACTAAGATCAGGAAGCAGGCAAGTTTGCCCACTCTCACGATTATTATTCAATATAGTTTTGGAAGTTTTAGACACAACAATCAAAAAATAAAAAGAAGTAAAAGGAATCCAAATTGGCAAAGAAGAAATAAATCTGTCACTGTCTGCAGATGACATGACACTATACATAGAGAATCCTAAAGATGCTACCAGAAAACTATGAGAGCTAATCAACGAATTTGGTAAAGTAGCAGGATACAAAATTAATGCACAGAAATCTCTTACAGTTCTATACACTAATGATGAAATATCTGAAAGAGAATTAAGGAAGTACTCCCATTTACCATTGCAACAAAAGAATAAAATACCTAGGAATAAACCTACCTAACAAGACAAAAGACCTGTATGCAGAAAACCATAAGACACTCATGAAAGAAATTTAAAAAGATACAAATAGATGGAGAAAGAGACCATGTTCTTGGATTGGAAGAATCAACTATGTGAAAATGACTCTACTACTCAAAGCAATCTACAGATTCAGGGCAATCCCTATCAAACTACCAATTGAATTTTTCACAGAACTAGAACCAAAAATTTCAAAATTCGTATGGAAACACAAAAGACCCCGAATAGTCAAAGCACTCTTGAGAATGAAAACTGGAGATGAAGTCTGGCTTCCTTACTTCAGACTATACTACAAAGGTACAGTAATAAAGACAGAATGGTACTTGCACAAAAACAGAAATACATATCAATGGAACAGGGTAGAAAACACAGAGATAAAGCCTTGCACATATAGTCACCTTATTTTTGATAAAGAGGGCAAGAATATACAATGGAGAAAAGACAGCCTCTTCAATAAGTGGCACTGGGAAAACTGGACAGCTATATGATAAAGAAGGAAATTAGAATACTCCCTAACACCATACACAAAAATAAACTCAAAATGGATTAAAGATCTAAATATAAGGCCGGACACTATAAAACTCTTAGAGGAAATCATAGGCAGAACACTCTATGACATAAATCAGAGCAAGATCCTATTTGACCCACCTCCTAGGCAAATGGATATAAAAATAAACAAGTGGGACCTAATGAAACTTAAAAGCTTTTCACTACAAAGGAAACCATAAACAAGACCAAAAGCCAATCCTGAGAATGGGAGAAAATATTTGCAAATGAAGCAATTGACAAAGGATTAACCTCTAAAATCTACTAGCAGCTCATGCAACTCAATATCAAAAGAACAAAAAACCCAATTCAAAAATGGGCCAAAGATCTAAATAGACAATTCTCCAAAGAAGATATATAGATTGCCAACAAACACATGAAGGAATGTTCAACATCACTAATCATTAGAGAAATGCAAATCAAAAGTACAATGAGGTATTACCTCACATGTGTCAGAATGGCCATCATCAAAAAATCTGCAAACAATAAATGCCGGAGAAGGTGTGGAGAAAAGGGAACCCTATTTCACTGCTGGTGGGAATGTAAATTTTTCCAGCCACTATGGAGAACAGTATGGAGGTTCTTAAAAACTAAATATATGTCTAGCATACGACCCAGCAGTCCCACTACTGGGCATATACCCTGAGGAAACCATAATTCAAAAAGAGTCATGTACCACAATGTTCATTGCAGCTCTATTTATAGTAGCCAGTACATGGAAGCAACCTAAGTGTTCCTCGAGAGATGAATGGATAAAGAAGATGTGACACATATATACAGAGGAATATTACTCAGCCATAAAAAGAAACGAAATTGAGTTATTTTAGTGAGGTGGATGGACCTAGAGTCTGTCATATAGAGTGAAGTAGTCAGAAAGAGAAAAACAAATACTGTATGCTAACACATATATATGGAATCTAAAAAAAAAAATTTCTGAAGAATCTAGGGTTCGGACAGTGTTAAAGACTGTGACGTAGAGAATGGACTTGAGGATATGCATGTGCATGTGGTAAGCTCAGACGAAGTGAAAGAGTGGCATGGACTTATATATACTAACAAATATAAAATAGATATCTAGTGGGAAGCAGCCTCATACTACAGGGAGATCAGCTTGGTGCTTTGTGTCCACCTAGAGGGGGGTGGGATAGGGAGTGTAGGAGGGAGACACAAAAGGGAGGAGATATGGGGATATATGTATACGTATAGCTGGTTCACTTTGTTATAAAGCAGAAACTAACACACCATTGTAAAACAATTGTACTCCAATAAAGTTGTTAAAAGAGTAATAAATAAAATTAAAAAATAAAAATAATTTCTATACTATGAATTTAACATTTTAATTTTTATAGGCTTCTTCATCTTTCTATTTCTTGTTTATTCAGTTTTAGGAGTTTATGTGTTTCTAGTAATTTGTGCATTTCATCTATGTCATTAAATTTATTGGCATACAATTATTCATAGTATTCCTTTATGATATTTTTTTAAAATTCTATAAGGTAAATGGGAATGACCTGGGTATTATTTGTGATTTTAGTAGTTTGAATCTCGTTTTCAGTTTTCTGATTTTTTCTTTTTGGATGGGGGGAGGGGCTGGTGAATCTAGCTAAAATTTTTCAAATTTGTTGATATCTTCAAAGAATCAACTTTCATTTTAAAAAATGCTCTATTAATTTTCTAAATTATACACTTAATTAATTTTCACTCCAATCTTTTTTTATTTCCTTCTTTCTACTGGTTTTCTGTTTAGTTTGCTTTTCTTTAGTTAGTTCATTAAGATTGACTGTTAAGATAATGATTTTAAATATTTTTATTTTTATTATAAGAATTAGAGCTCTTCACTTTTATTAAGAACTGATGTCATGGTATCCCATAAGCTTTGCGTTGTTTTGTTTCTGTTTTTTTTTCCCAAATATATTCCATTCAACTTGTAATTTTAACTGATCCTATGTTTATTGTGGTGTGTTGACTAATTTCCACACACCTATGAATTCCATTAAGTTCCTTCTGATATTGATTTCTCATTTAATTTCTTTAATACCTTGAAACAGTAAGTCTTTGCCTCTTTTCCAGGAGATTCTGTGTATGTGTTGGGACACAATGTCAACAATTGAAAAATTTACCAGTTTGACATAACCTTCACTTCCTCTTTTCCCAAGCTCTCAAGCTGAGCCAAAATTTACAGATTGGGGCTATTTCTGACATTTTTTGAGCATGAGTGTTGCCTTCTAGTACCTCAGGATTATGTCAGAGTTTTACAAATCCTCCTATGTAACAGCTTGTTCTTTAGATTTTTCTTTTAAGGTTTTGGACATATTACTGTTTTCCTGAACTGACCTCACAGCCTTAGGCATCTGTGTTATAAATAATATCCACCAGGTGTTTACAACAAAAGCTTTGGAGGTATAGTGCTGACTATTAAGTGAGGTCCAAATTAGGTCAACTAACACCACCATGTAAAAGGAATTGTTCCAGAAATTTGTGAGACAGATCATATGACAATAAACATTGGATGGGGCATTTTTATTGAAGTATAGTTTATTTACAATATTGTGTTAGTTTCAGGTGTTCAACAAAGTGAATATATATATATATATATATATATATATTCTTTTCCATTATGTTTTTTACAAGATACTGAATATATTTCCCTGTCCTATGCAGTGTATCCTTTTTTTAAATGTATTTTATATAAGATAGTTTGTATCTGCTAATGACATACTCCCAATTTATCCCTCCCCACCCTTCCCATTTGGTGACTATAAGTTTGTTTTCTATGTCTTTGCACTTGTTTCTATTTTGTAGATAAGTTCACTTGTACTATGTTTTAGATTCCACATATAAGTGATATCATATATTTGTCTTTGGCTTACTTCACTTAGTGTGATAATCTCTAGGTTCAACCATGATACTGCAAATGGTATTATTTCATTATTTTTATGGCTGAGTAATATTCCATTCATATATAGATATATTATAAATATATTATAAATATATTATAGATATATTATATATATATATGACATCTTCTTTATCCATTCATCTGTTGATGGACACTTAGATTGCTTACATATATTGGATATTGTAAATAATGCTGTGATGAACACTGGGGTTCATGTGTTTTTTCAAATTATAGCTTTCATCTTTTCTGGACATATGCCCAAGGGTGTGATTGCTGGATTATATAGTAACTCTATGTTTAGATTTTTTTTTAACATTTTTATTGGAGTATAATTGCTTTACACTGGTTGTTAGTTTCTGCTTTATAACAAAGTGAATCAGTTATACATATATATATGCTCCCATATCTCTTTCCTCTTACGTCTCCCTCCCTCCCACCATCCCTATCCCACCCCACTAGGTGGTCACAAACCACCGAGCTGATCTCCCTGTGCTACGTGGCTGCTTCCCACTAGCTATCTATTTTACATCTGATAGTGTATATATGTCCATGCCACTTTCTCATTTTGTCACAGCTTACACTTCCCCCTCCCCATATCCTCAAGTCCATTCTCCAGTAGGTCTGTGTCTTTATTCCCATGTTACCCCTAAGTTATTCATGACCCTTTTTTTTCTTAGATTCCATATACCTGTGTTAGCATATGGTATTTGTTATTCTCTTTCTGACTTACTTCATTCTATATGACAGACTCTATGACCATCCACCTCACTACAATTATCTCAATTTCGTTTCTTTTTATGGCACAGTAATATTCCATTGTATATACGTGCCACTGCTTTTTTATCCATTTATCTGATGATGGACACTTAGGTTGCTTCCATGACCTGGCTATTGTAAACAGAGCTACCATGAATATTTTGGTACATGACTCTTGAATTATCATTTTCTCAGGATATATGCCCAGTAGTGGGTTTGCTGGGTCATATGGTAGTACTATTTGTAGTTTTTTAAGGAACCTCTGTACTGTTTTCCATAGTGGCTGTATCAATTCACATTCCCACTAGCAGTGCAAGAGTGTTCCCTTTTCTCCACACCCTCTCCAGCATTTATTGTTTCTAGATTTTTTGATGATGGTCTTTCTGACCAGTGTGAGAGGATATCTCATTGTAGTTTTCATTTGCATTTCTCCAATGATTAATGATGTTGAGCATTATTTCATGTGTGTATTGGCAATCGGTATATCTTCTTTGGAGAAATGTCTGTTTAGGCCTTCTGCTCAGTTTTGGATTGGGTTGTTTGTTTTTTTGTTATTGAACTACACGAACTGCTTGTAAATCTTGGAGATTAATCCTTAGTCAGTTGCTTCATTTGCAAATATTTTCTCCCATTCTGAGGGTTGTCTTTTCGTCTTGCTTATGGTTTCCTTTGCTGTGCAAAAGTTTTTAAGTTTCATTAGGTTCCATTTGTTTATTTTTGGTTTTATTTCCATTTCTCTAGGAGGTGGGTCAAAAAAGATCTTGCTGTGATTTATGTCATAGAGTGTTCTGCCTATGTTTTCCTCTAAGAGTTTCATAGTGTCTGGCCTTATATTTAGGTCTTTAATCCATTTTGAGTTTATTTTTGTGTATGGTGTTAGGGAATGTTCTAATTTCATACTTTTCCGTGTACCTGTCCAATTTTCCCATCACCACTTATTGAAGAAGCTGTCTTTTCTCCACTGTATATTCCTGCCTCCTTTATCAAAGGTAAGGTGACCATATGTGTGTTGGTTTATCTCTGGCTGTTCTATCCTGTTCCATTTATCTATATTTCTGTTTTTGTGCCAGTACCATACTGTCATGATTACTGTAGCTTTGTAGTTTAGTCTGAAGTCAGGGAGCCTGATTTCTCCGGCTCCATTTTTCTTTCTCAATATTGCTTTGGCTATTCGGGTTCTTTTGTGTTTCCATACAAATTGTGAAATTTTTTGTTCTAGTTCTCTGCAAAATGCCAGTGTTAGTTTGGTAGGGATTGCATTGAATCTGTAGATTGCTTTGGGTAGTAGAGTCATTTTCAAAATACTGATTCTTCCAATCCAAGAACATGGTATATCTCTCCATCTATTTGTATCATCTTTAATTTCTTTCATCAGTGTCTTATAATTTTCTATATACAAGTCTTTTGTCTCCTTAGGTAGGTTTATTCCTAGATATTTTATTCTTTTTGTTGCAATGGTAAATGGGAGTTTTTTCTTAATTTCGCTTACAGATTTTTCATCAGTAGTGTATAGGAATGCCAGAGATTTCTGTGCATTACTTTTGTAACCTGCTACTTTACCAAATTCATTGATTACCTCTAGTAGTTTTCAGGGTGCATCTTTAGGATTCTCTCTATATAGTATCATGTCATCTGCAAACAGTGACAGCTTTACTTCTTCTTTTCCGATTTGGATTCAGTTTATTTCTTTTTCTTCTCTGATTGCTGTGGCTAAAATTTCCAAAACTATGTTGAATATTAGCGGTGAGAGTGGGCAACCTTGTCTTGTTCTTGATCTTAGTCGAAATGGTTTCAGTTTTTCACCATTGAGGATGATGTGGTCTTGGGTGTGTCATATATGGCCTTTATTATGTTGAGGAAAGTTCCCTCTATGCCTACTTTCTGCAGGGTTTTTCTCATAAGTTGGTGTTGAATTTTTTTAAAAGCTTTCTCTGCATCTACTGAGATGATCATATGGTTTTTCTCCTTCAATTTATTAATATGGTGTATCATGTTGATTGATTTGCATATATTGAAGAATCCTTGCATTCCTGTAATAATCCGCACTTGATCATGGTGTATGATCCTTTTAATGTGCTGTTGGATTCTGTTTGCTAGTAGTTTGTTGAGGATTTTTGCATCTATGTTCATCAGTGATATTGGCCTGTAGTTTTCTTTGTGACATCTTTGTCTGGTTTTGGTATCAGGGTAATGGTGGCCTCGTAGAATGAGTTTGGGAGTGTTCCTCCTTCTGCTATATTTTGGAAGAGATTGAACCCCCATACTGTTTTCCACAATGGCTGCATCAATTTACATACCAACCAAAAGCATAGGAGAGGTCCCTTTTCTCCAGAACCTGTCTAGTATTTATTACTTGTAGACTTTTTGATGATGGCCATTCTGACTGGTGTGACATGATACCTCATTGTAGTTTTGATTTGCATTTCTCTAATAATTAAGAATGTTGAGCATCTTTTCATGTGCCTCTTAGCCATCTGGATGTCTTCTTTGGTAAATGTCTGTTTAGGTGTTCCACCCATTTTTTGGATTGTTTTTGTCTGTCTGTTTGTTTGTTTGTTTGTTTATTGAGTTCTATTACCTGTTTTAATATTTTGGAGATTATTCCCTTGTCAGTTGCATCTTTTGCAAATATTTTCTCCCATTTTGTAGGTTGTATTTCCTTTTGTTTATGGTTTCCTTTGCTGTGCCAAAGCTTGTAAGTTTGATTAGGTACCATTTCTTCATTTTTGTTTTTATTTCTATTGCTTTTGGAGACTGAGCATAAGAAAAAACTGGTATAATTTATAACAAAGAATGTTTTGCCTATGTTCCCTTTTAGGAGTTTCATGGTGTCCTGTCTTACATTTAAGTCTTTAAGACATTTTGAGTTTATTTTTATGCATGGTGTGAGGGAATATTTTAGCTACAGTGATTTACATGTGGCTGTCCATGGTTTCCCAACACCATTTGCTGAAGGCACTGTATTTTCTTCTTTGTATATTCTTGCCTACTCTGTCGAAGATTAACTGACCATAGTTGTGTGGATTTATTCCTGGACTCTCTATTCTGTTCCATTGATCTATGTGTCTGTTTTTGTGCCAGCTCCACACTGCTTTAATTACTGTAGCTTTGTAATATTGTCTGAAGTCTGGAAAGGTTATGCCTCCAGCTTTGTTCTTTTTCCTCAGGATTTCTTTGGTATTCTGGGTCTCGATGGGGCCTTTTGATGAGCTCCATATCCAGTCTCTCCCCTCCAAGGACTGTAAGTTTATTGTTTTTCATAGTTATCATTGTGATGTTCCTGATTTTCCAGGCTACAACAGAGTTAGGGATACAGAGGCAGGAGTAGATCAATTCTCCACACCATGATCAAACCTGTTGTTCTTACAGAAATTCAAGAAGTTTCCTTTAATTAGTGATCCTCAGGTTGTTGTAAGCCTTTAGTTTACTACCAGAATACAGAAAAATGTTGATTTTGACTTTTTTCCCCAGTGCTTTTATTATTGCTTTGGTAGAGAGTTGAATTTTGGGAGATCCTAATTCAACCAAACTGGAAGTCCCACCATGAGAAAACCATAGATATTTGAAGTAAATCAGAAAAAAAAAAGTAATTCTCTCTTTAAATATGGTGACTAGCCATAATAGAAAGGCCTCTGAAATGTGTAATATGTTTAATCAAATGACAAATTAAGTAAGTGACATAAGAGTTCTGTATTTCACTGATTTCTTTAATGGTTATCTTAACTCATTATGGATTAATTATTTATTTTAATTTGTATTTTCTACTAATGTGTTTTAATATGTTTTATCAAAATTATACATATAGTTTTCACTTACATGAAACACTGGTTTTAAATGACACATTAGATCAGAAGTACTCTCTCTCTTTCTCTCCATATATATATATATATTCTGGTATAGAAAAAATAAGATGAACCAATGAAATATTCAGTACAAGAAAAAAAAGAAGATGGTTTTTGGGGTGTATGTCCAATATACATATATGGAATGTTCTCTCTCTATATATATATAGAGAGATATAGAGAATGTTACATTCAAAATCAGTAGAATAAACATTCTTTTCAAATGCAGATGGAATATTCTCCAGGATAAATCACAGGCTAATCCACAAAACAAGTCTTGGTAAATTTAAAAAATTGATATCATATAAAGCACAATGTTTTTCCAACCACATCACTGTGAGACTAGAAATCAACTACAAGAAAAGAAATTCAAAAATCACAAACATCTGGATGCTAAACAATATACTACTAAACAGCCAATGAATCACTGAAGAAATCAAAGATGAAATAGAAAAATACCTGGAGACAAGCAAAAGTGAAAACACTATGACCCAAAATCTATGGAACCCAGCAAAAGCAGTTATAAGAGAGAAATTTACAGTGGCACAAGCTTATCTCAGGAAATAATAAAAATCTCAAATAAACAACAGATCCTCACACCTAAGGAAAATAGAAAAAGAAGAACAAAATAATTTCAAAGATAGTTGAAAGAAAGAAATCATAAGATGAAAGCAGTAAAAATTGAAATAGAGACTAAAAAAATAGAAAAGATCAATGAAACTAAGAGCTGGTTCTTTGAAAGGATAAACAAAAATGATAAGACTTTAGCCAGACTCATCAAGATAAAGAGTGTCCAAATCAATAAAATTAGAGCTTAAACAAATAAGTTACTGCTGACACCACAGATATACAAAGGATCATGGGAAACTACTATGAACAACTCTGTGCCAAGAAAATGGACAACCTAGAAGAAATGGATAAATTTCTAGAGATGCACAATCTCCCAGACTTAACCAGGAAATAATAGAAAATATGAATTACCAGTAATGAAATTGAATCAGTTATTTAAACACTCCCAACAAACAAAAGTCAAGGACTACAGGTGAATTCTACCAAATATTTGAGAAGAGTTAACACTTATTCTTCTAAAAGTAGTCCAAAAAATTAGGGAGGAAGGAAAACTTCCAGACTCATTCTATGAGAACAATATCTTCCTGATGCCAAAACCAGACAGAGATGTCACAAAAAAAGAAAATTATAGGTCAATATCACCGATCATAGATTTTAAAACCCTCAGCAATGTATTAGCAAACAAAATCAAACAATACATTAAAAGGATTATACACAATGATAAAGTAGGATTTGTCCAAGGGATAAAAGGATTTTTCAATATCTGTAAATCAATCAGTGTGATTACACCACATTAACAAACTGAACAAGATAAGCCATATGATCATATCAATTGATGCAGAAAAAGCTTTTGACAGAGTTCAACATCCAGTTATAATAAAAACTGTCCAGAAAGTGGTTATAGAGGGAACATACCTCAACTTAATTAAGACCATGTATAAGCTCACAGCTAACATCATACTCAAGAGTTAAAAGCTGAAAGCATTTCCTCTAATATCAGGGAGAAGAGAGGGATGTCAATTCTTTCCACTTTTACTCAAAATAATACTAGAAGTACTAGCTACAACAATCAGACAAGAAATGGGGGAAAGAAAAGGATTGAATTTAGAAAGAAAGTAGTAAAACTGTCAGTGCTCTCAAATGACATAATACTCTACATAGAAAATCATAAAGATCTCATGAAAAAAATTTCTGGTGCTCCCTAATGAATCCAGTAAAGTTGCAGGATAAAAAATTAATATATAGAAATGTGTTGCATTTCTATACACTAACAATAAAGTAACAGCAAGAGAAAGTAAGTAAACAATACACTTTACCATTTTATCAGGAAAAAATACACAGAATAAACCTACATAGGGAGGTAAAAGACCCGTACTCAGAAAATTATAAGAGACTGAGTAAAGAAATTGAAGAAGACACAAAACAGATGGAAAAGTATACTGTGTTCCTGAATTGTAGTTTTGACTTGAATTTCTCTGATAATTAGTAATGTTGAACATCTTTTCATGTTAATATGGCCATATTACTTAAGGCAATCTGCAGAGTCAATGCAATCCCTATCTAAATACCAATAGCATTTTTCACAAAACTATGACAAATAATTTTAAAATTTATATGGAAACACAAAAAGACCCAAATAGCCAAACACCTTGAGAAGAACACCAAAGCTGGCCGTTTCATGCTCCCTGACTTCAGACTCTACTACAAAGCTAGAGCAACCAAAACAATATGGTAATGGAACAACAAAAGACACATAGATCAATGGAACAGACTGCAGAGCCCAGAAATGAGTCCAGACACCTATGTAGATCAATTAATGTATGACAAATGAGGCAAGAATATACAATGGAGAAAAGATAGTCTCTTCAGCAATTGGTGCTGGTAAAATGAGACAGCTACATGTAAAAGAATGATATTTGAAAATTTTCTAACACCATATACAAAAACAAACTCAAAATGGATTAAAGACCTAAATGTAAGCCCAGAAACCATAAAAGTCTTAGATGAAAAGATATGCAGAATGCTCTTTGATGTAAATCTTAGCAATAATTTTTGGATATTTCTCCTGTGGCAAAGGAATCAAAATCAAAATAAACAAATGGGACCTATTTAAACTTAAAATCTTTTGCACAGCAAAGGAAGCCATGGACAAAATGAAAAAACAACCTACCGAATGGGAGAAAATAATTGCAAATGGTATGACTGATAGAGGTTAATATCCAAAATATATAAACAACTCATACAACTCAACATCAAAAGTCATAATCCAATTAAAAATGGGCAGAAGACCTGAATAGACATTTTTCTAAAGAAGACGTACAGATGGCCAACAGGCACATGAAAGATGCTCAAAATTGTTAATTATCAGACGAATGTAAATCAGAACCACAATGAAATATCACCTCACACCTATCAGAATAGCTATCATCAAAAAGACCACAAATAATAAATGTTGGCAAGGATGTGGAGAAAAGAGAACCCTTTTACACTGTCAGTGGGAATAAAATTTGTGCAGCCACTGTGGAAAACAGTATGGAGGTTTCTCAAAAAACTGATAATAAAGCCACCATATAATTCAATGATTCCATTCCTGGGTATGTATTTGAAGAAAATGAAACATTAATTTGAAAAGATATATGAACCCCAGTGTTTATAACAGCATTGTTTACAATAGCCAAGATATAGAAGAGTCTATTAACATATATATGGATAAAGATATGGATACACACACACATACACACACATGCAATGGAATACTACTCAGCCATAGAAAAAATTCAAATTTTTCCATTTGCAACAACATGGATGGACTTGAAGTGTATTATGTTTAGTGAAATAAGTTAGACAGAGACACATAATGTATGATATCACTTATATGTATAATTAAAAAAATAAAATTAATGAATACTGCAAAAGAGAAACAAGCTTACAAATATACAGAACAAACTTGTGGCTACCAGTTAGGGAGGGAAGGATGGGTGACAAGATAGAGGTAAGGGATTAAAAGGTACAAACTACTACATATAAAATAAATAATGTACAAATATGTATGCTATAGCACAGGGAATATAGCCAGTATTTTATAGTAACTATCAGTGAAATATAACCTTTAAAATCTGTGAATCACTATGCTGTGCTTCTGAAACTTATATAGTATTGTTAGTCAACTATACCTCATAGATAAAAGGAAAAAAAATATTGGTATAAAGTTATTAATAGAATTTTATTATGAATTAAAAAGAATCCTAACTCTATTATATTCTGATATTGTTTGCTTATACTTGCTCACATTTTTTTCTTTTTTTAACATCTTTATTGGAGTGTAATTGCTTTACAATGTTGTGTTAGTTTCTGCTGTATAACAAAGTGAATTAGCTATATGTATGTATGTATATATATATATATATCTCCCCATACCCCCTCCTTCTTGTATCTCCCTCCCACCCTCCCTATCCCACTCCTCTAGGTGGTCACAAAGCACGGAGCTGATCTCCTTGTGCTATGCAGCTGCTTCCCACTAGCTATTTATTTTACATTTGGTAGTGTATATATGTCAATTGCTACTATCTCACTTTTTCTTGATTGCTATTTACAGCTTTTAGTTTTAGTGTTCATCTACATTGAGTCTCAGTTTGTTCATTTGCTTCTACTTTCATTAAATATTGATTTTATCTTTACATTTTTTAATCTTTACATTTTTTCACCTTAGGTTTATTTTTTTTCCTGTTCTTATGTGAAGTATCTAGTGTATTTTCTTTCAATTTTTCCTTTTTCCTAATGTATTTATTTAAACTCAAAATGTTCCTCTAAGTTATATATTTATTGTCTCCCACAATTTTACTATATACATAGTTCTCTTGAAAACAGGAAAAAAATATACAACTCATGGTCTTTTTCTCCAGTGGTCTCTAAGAAGATAGTGTAACCAGTACATCAAGTAGAATGCAGCACATTCATAAAATGCAGCAGAAAACATCTTCTTTTTTTCCTCCAAAGCCCTTTTAAACACACTCTCTATGAATAGAGATTGCCATGATTTTTCTGACAATATTTTGAGAAAAATTTTTCTTACTATAGTCCAAAAAATTCAGTTCAGTAAATAATGTATACATCTCTGTGTTCTAATAAACAAATCTAGATTTTTCAGGATAAGTGAGGGTCTTGGCAAGAAAAGGTTGACACTATGAAACAAGGTAATTGAAGAGACTTAAATGAAGAAATTGTTTACAAAGTTATGGACAGAATTGAGGTAAATCTTCAAATTATTGCAACCTACAGGTCTAGCAACTGTTGTCATAACTACCCCTAGGACTTAATGGGCAATGAGAGGGAGTAATAGTAAGTATAACATGAGACCTCTAGCTGACGAGAGAGCGTCCCAATAGAATCTTTGTCTTCTGTTACAGGATCAAAACCCTGCCAATCTTTGACCAACAGGGAGGGATCCAGAGGAATAAATATGCTGACCTCTTTCTTCTTCTGCTCTGTGATCTCAATAAGGTGCCTCCCATTTAATGATACCAACACAAATCTAGAGGTAAGGGAGGCTGATCAATCCAGTCCAGGTGAAATTACGTTGGAGAATGGATCTATAGATACAAACAGATATGATCTAGCATACTCTATTTAAAATTGTATTTGCTTTCATCTCCTAGCTTAGGCTGGCTGTAGGAGAAAATCTTAATGTAGAAAATGAGAGAAAGGTCAGCATTTTCTATTTCTTTTCAGTTGTACATCTAACCTAGTCTCCACAGCTATGCTAAATACATTTTCCATTTCTTTTGCCCAAGGTATATGTGTATATGTGTCAGAGGGAAAGAGCTAAGGAAAGAAAAGTGGAGTAGGAAAGGCTTTCTTGGCTTCTACTGCCATGGGTTGGTGTTGAAATTCTCTACTTAAGAAGATATTTTATTTTGACTCATTTATGGGTGCTTTGTGGTTCTTTGGAACTCTTCCATCACTGGGACCTCTCAAGCTACAGTTCTCCCTCCTCAGGCAGTTCCTTTTGTGGTCCACTCCAGGGACTGTCTCCTCCTTCAGCCTCTATGTATACAGCTGTAGCATCTTTCTCCTTGGTCTTCATACCCCTTTACATTAGCTTCTGGAAGAAGAACTCTTTTTCATATGGCCCATATATGGTTCATAGGATATGCAAACCTTAGACATGCTCTTCGTGGTAATGCAGTTACATCCAAACCATTGTTCTCTACTGCTATGGAACATTTTAGCCAAGTCTCTTGCACTTTGACTTCTCAAGAATGAGTTATACACTAGTTGAATGTGTCCCTCAAGCTCTAGAACACTGGCATTGAGCTATCTAAGTTTCCTCTTGAAATTGTTTCACTGGCCTTGATGTAAGGAGAAAATTGCTCCTTCTCCACTTCCCCATGGGAGATGGTGGGACTCTGTACTTCTAATTCCCAACTTTATCAATTATTCTCTCCAAATTATTTTACAGACTAAGATTTGGAATTGAGTGAAGGGTTGCAAACCACCTGATTTGTAACCACCTCCTTTGTAAGTCAGGCTTAATTGGCTGAGCTACTTGCTTTGGAACGTAAGATAGGTTATTTGCCACTTATTGTCTTAGTGCCTCATCCATAACTAAAACAGCAAGTCCCATTATAATGTCTTATAAGCATAGCATGTCATGTAAGAGACCTACTGCCACTGTCTACCTCTAACCTTATCTTTTAATATACTCCCACTTGTACAATTTGTTTAATTCACACTCATCTAATGCAATTTCTGGAATGTGCTCTGTTCTTTCAGGCCTAAATGAATTTTTATATGTTGTTTCCTCCTCTTAGATCACCAGTGTTTCCGCTTTTTCTTCAAATCACCCTGTCTACCCTAACTGAAGCTACGTGGTCACATTTTTTTTTCTCTAGTAGCCATTCAGATGTTCCTTTTCATAGGATGCCTCTTTTATAACCTTCAGCCTGATGTAGTCATGAATAGTCTACGCTCTCACAGTAATTTATTTTACTCTATTGTAACTTTTAAAAATTTGGATTGAAATTATTGGTTTTCTTATGGGGTCTGCATCACTATATTTTGTGTCCTGCCAGGTTAGTAAAAGAATCTACTTATTACTGAATCTCAGAGGTCTAACAGAGTCCATGAACTACAATGAATGTTTAATAAATTCATTCCTTGAATGACTGAATGAGCTGGAATAGTCATAACAATGACTTAAAACGTATTATGACAAAACATATATGTGAGCATAAATAAATATATGTATAAAGAATACAATGGTTGAGAAATATATATGAAGAAACTAATATGAACGTGAGAATGGATAAAAGTTAAGGAAAGTATTTTAGCCATGTGATCTTGGTGATTCATTTTTGCTCTATTTCCATATTTCTAAAATAAGAATTTTGAAGTACATTGCTGGCTTTCAAATAGTCTCGCTTTTTAAATTTTATTTAACTTTAAAATACTATTTATATTTTTATTTTCCATGGAACACTTTCTTCAAACTAAACCATATTAAGAAGCCTAATAAGAGAATTGATCTTTAACAGTCATTTGAAAACTCAAGTTTGTAGTTTGAGTGGTTATGTTTTGTAATATATGTTTGACATTCATACAGCAATATACAGGGAAAGAATGAAGAGCTCCTCTATTTAAAGTTGAGAGGGAGAATATGGTGAAGCCTCTAGCACAGTGGCCCCCAACATCTTTGGCACCAGGAACTGGTTTCATGAAAGACAATTTTTCCACGGACTGGGGAGGGGGGATGGTTTTGGGATGATTCAAGTGCATTACATTTATTGTGCACTTTATTTCTATTATTATTATATCATAATATATAATGAAATAATTATACAATTCACCATATGGCAGAATCAGTGGGAACCCTGAGCTTGTTTTCCTGCAGTTAGATGGTCCCATATGGGGGTGATGGGAGACAGTGACATGTGAAGTGTGTTGCTTATGTCCAGTCTACTCCATAATCACGTTTTGGTTGCTGTCACTGCAGAAAACCCTGCTTCACAAAAAAATAGAATTTTGGAAATGGAAGCAGGCTTTTCAGTGCTTTTGTGACAACCTCAGGATATTTAGCCTTGACTTTAGTCCAGAACAGATGGAGATTTGAAGTTGTCTCAAACATACTTTTTAAGATCACCGTCATTTGTGATCTCAAGCAGTTGATCTTCTTCTAGCACAGACAAAGTCAATTCACCTGGCTTATTCACAAATGGGTCGCGGACCCATACCTTCACAGTTTGGGGGTCTTGTGTGGTTGGGAAGTAATGCTCAAGCCCTTTTGAAAGCTGAGATAGGTGATCATGCACCAGCTGGGAGAAGGAAGGTCCTGGCTCAGTCTCTTTCAAAATCTCTGCTATGTTTGAAACATGTCAAAAATCCCAATGTTCACTCATTGCTCCCATAATTCCAGTTTGGCTTTGAATGCAGCCATTTTGCCGACTTAAACACAGTTGTCATTCTCCCCTGAAGTGACAGATTGAGTTCATTGAGCAGGTTGAATATGTCACACAAGTAAGCAAATTTTGCGACCCATTCTGTGTCACTGAAATGAGCTGCTAGTGGTGACTGTTTTTCTAAAAGAAATCTCTGGAGCGGCTCTCATAACTCAAAAGCTCTGGCCAGTGAGCTACCCTTAGAAAGCCGTCTCACTTCTGTGTATAAGAGAAGATGTGTGTGCTCTGCACCCATATCCTCACAGAGCTGCGTGAACAGACGTGAGTTAAGGTCATGTACTTTTATGTGATTGATAATTTTAATCACACCCTGAAAAACGTTGTTAAGTTCAGGTGACATTTTTTGGCTAGCCAGCATTTCTCTATGGATGACACAGTGCATAGAATCACATTCAGAAGTGACCTTTTTGACTCGAGTGGTGAAACCAGAAAGCCGTACAGTCATGACAGCTGCTCCATCCGTGCATATAACAACACAAAATGACCAATTCAGTTTTCCTGATTTGTAATCATTCAAAGCCTTGAAAATTCTGCAGCTGTGGTGCTGATTGGCAACAAAAGTGCACATAACATATCCTCATGCACATCCTCCTTATAAATATATTGCACAAAAACAAGCATTTTTGCCTTGTCGTCAACTTCAGTAGACTCGTCAACCTGGATTGCACACCATGGTGACTCATTAATCCTCTCTAACAATTTGCCTCAATATCCCCTGCTGTTTCATCAATTCGTCTAGTTATGGTGCTAGCTGAAAGAGAAACATGTGCCACCTTTTGAACTGCATCCTCCCCTAAAAGTTCACAACAAACGTCCTTAGCAACAGGCAGGATCAACTCTTCAACAATAGTAAAGGGCTTCTTAGCTTTAGCAATGTGGTTAGCCAATAAGAATGATGCTCTCAGTGCAGACACATTTGATGAAGTGGTGGCTTTCAGTAATTGCTTCTGTTCTTCTTGTTCATTTTTTTTTTCTTTTGAAAAACTCCAAAGGCTTGTCTTTTAAAGCAGGGTGCTTTGTCTCCATGTGGCAAAGCAGTTTTGAAGGTTTCATGGCTTCATTGGATAGCCGCTCACTACATATTATACAAAGTGGGCTTGGAGAATGTGAATCACTTGTTGCAATGAACCCGTAATTTAAGTAGGACCCTTGGCATTGTCTTTTATTATTTTTTATTTTTTTAAATTAATTAATTAATTAATATTTATTTTTGGCTGTGTGGGGTCCTCGTTTCTGTGCGAGGGCTTTCTCTAGTTGTGGCAAGCGGGGGCCACTCTTCATCATGGTGCGCGGACCTTTCACTGTCGCAGCCTCTCTTATTGCGGGGCACAGGCTCCAGACGTGCAGGCTCAGTAGTTGTGGCTCACGGGCTTAGTTGCTCCGCAGCATGTGGGATCTTCCCAGACCAGGGCTCGAACCCGTGTCCCCTGCATTGGCAGGCATATTCTCAACCACTGTGCCACCAGGGAAGCCCAGCATTGTCTTTTAAGTGCAGCTTTCTTTTTGTTGTCAGTCTTAGAGTCTTCAGCTGTCTCATCATTGGGTCTTTCCCCCTTTTCAAAGAAGCTCTCCAGTGATGTTTTTTTTTTACTCATTTTGGCTGGGGTTAGCTTGTGGGCTTACCAAAACTGTGACTGATGCAAGTGCACAATGCTGAAAGAGGTGCGGATGAAAGTGGTAAATAAAATAATGAGCAGGCGATGAGCAGACTAAAATAAGTGTTGGAGTCTAACTTAAAACCTGCCACCAGATGCAGCTGTACAATTAAAGTACATCAACTCACTTGCTACTATAAAGCCTACCACCAGATGCAGCTTAATTGTCACTTGCCACTCACTGATAGGGTTTTGATATGTCTGCAAGCAATTGATTTATTATGGTCTCTGTGCCATCAAACCTCTCTGCTAATGATAATCTGTATTTGCAGCTGCTCCCCAGTGCTAGCATCACTG
This sequence comes from Delphinapterus leucas, assembly GCF_059928025.1. NCBI lineage: Eukaryota > Metazoa > Chordata > Mammalia > Artiodactyla > Monodontidae > Delphinapterus > Delphinapterus leucas. Next base: position 62,398,552 of record NC_143150.1, on the reverse strand, counting down.
CCTTGACTCCACCTCAGATAATCAGGCATTAGATTCTCATAAGGAGCGCACAACCTAGATCCCTCACATGTGCAGTTCACAGTAGGGGTTGCACTCCTATGAGAATCTAATGCTGCCGCTGATATGACAGGTGGAGCTCAGACGGTAATGCTAGTGATGATGGGGAGTGGCTGTAAATACAGATGAAGCTTCGCTCACTCATTCGCCACTCACCTCCTGTTGTGCGGCCCGATTCCTAACAGGCCACAGACCGGTACCATTCTGTGGCCCAGGGGTTGGGGACCCCTACTCTAGGATACTCCTAACTTTTGAGAATTATCTGAAGAATTGTGTAATTTCACCATAAAATTCTTAAATCTTCTGATTCCACCAGGGAAGAAGTGATTATTTTTTTATTTTTCTTTTTTAGTATAAAAGTAAACATTTATTTAATATGATAAAAAAACTTATAGCAAATCAATTTTTATAAAAAGTGACAAGTAATTATATGCAATAAAATATAATATTACCCCAAAAGTGGTCTGACCTTTGTCTTTGGTTACTAGAAAGTGATCTAGGTTCTGTAATGCCTGATAGGAAAGTAATTTTTTTTTTTTTTTTTTGCTTGGGGGCTTTGGCCACCAGTCTATCAATGTAATTTATGATGGGGACTTTGGGCTGCTGACTAAAAACCTTTCCCCATATTGATATATATGTGAAATATGTACAATGTGATCTCTAAGAGTCATTTGAAAATTTGGGTTTTGAATTTAAGACAGTAGTCATGGCTGATAATATATGTTTGACAATCATGCAATTATACACAGAGGTTACAACTGAAGAAACAAGACTGAGAGAGACTAACTCAGGTAAGGAGCATAAAGTAAGGATAGCAAACATAGAATCCTGAGAAGTGCTTAAGTATTAGTTAAACAAGCAGGCAGAAATCCAGATTAACTTAGTGAAAATTCAGGTGCCACTACTTAAAATATGTATGTATTTGGCCACATTATTTAACCTCTGTGTAACTCAGTTTCCATATCAGTTTATTGGCATAATATTAGAAGCATTCTCATAGGACACTTAGTAAATGATCAGTACAGTTTAATTGTTATCAGTATCACTATTTTTACTATTATCATTCAAAGAGAAGAAAAAGGAAGATGTAGGAAAGAAATGTAAAACCAGTTGAAAGGTCACAGTAGTTAAATAAGAGTAAGAGACAGTGAATACAAATAACTTTTAAAGATAGTTTTAAAGAAAAAGTAAGGAGGAAACAGAGCTGTACCCTGAGGGGAAGTCATGGTTGAACACCAATGATTAGTTTAGGAAGATTTATTTGGTTGTTTTAGAGAGATCTGACCAGCTTTGTAGGCTAAGGAAATGTGTAAATGGAAAACAGAATGAAGATATCTAAGACCCTATAGGACTAATTGTTGCAAGGGATGGGAAATGACAGAGTGGAAGATTAAGCCTGAGACAAGCATTGAACACTTCATTCCCTGAGACAAGAAAGTTGATAAAATAAGGTAAAGATAGAGATATTTGGGGATCTATGTAAGGGAAGGCACATAACCTCTCACCAGAAGGACTTGATCTTCCCAGCAACAGATTTTGGTAAAAAAAAAAGCACCTTTAGTGAGAGTGAAGGTTTGGATGAAGTTGAAAGACAGAAACAGTATGGTCAAATATGGGCTGTATATTTTAAAATACTGGAGTGGGAGCTGATGTGAGAGATATTGAGTTTTATAAGGTTACTGGATATATAATTTGATGGAAGGGAGAAGTATATATATGCATGCAGAGGTGCTGAAGGATTTTAAGGGAGGAGTCATAAGCACTGATTCTGAAAAAGGAAGCAATGAGAGGGAATGGAATAGGGTAAATGTCTGCTCTGGCCAGAAATATTCAATAAAAAAAATTAGATAAAAAGAGTTTTCTATTGGTTGAGGACACGTGATGAAAATGTTAAAGAGCTTTAGAGTGGTGTGAGAGGAAATCACAATTCACTCGCTTTCTTTGTAAAGAGAAGTGGCATGATCACTGAAATGTATAGGGTAGTTGGAAGAAAGAGAGGCTAGACAGGAAGATCAGTTAGGAAGCTGTTTTAGTCATCATTTTCTGAGACAGAATTAGTGATGGAAATAAATAGAAAGAGACGTTTTAAAAATGACATTGTGAGGGAAAAAATGTCTTTTAAAATTTGTCATATTACATAAAGTTGATAATTGCCATACCATAATTACATTTTAAGTAATTTCACAAAACCATGTGTGAAAGGAAAGAACATTGTAGTGATAAGTTGTATAATCTATTTTCTCAGGGTTAATATTTAATAATATAAAGTTGACACTGAAATTTATATAGGCAATGCTACATTTTCATTTTTATTTAACTTGTAAGAAAAAATTTCCACTTCACATAAATTCAACTTATAGACCCTCATGGATCTAGGCTTATCAATATTAATTGGAGAAAACACTTTAAATTTTAATGCAATAAAATGAATTTATATATAGAAAATATGGGAAAATGTTATACTTTAACTTATCTCCATCCTCGCCCTCACTAATTTCTGTTTTTAACATTGTCATAACATCAGCAGTACCTTTAATCAGAATGATTACTCATTTTATATTTTTAATAGGGAATGCATATATTATTAATCATGGCTTAAGTTAATTAATTAGAAGCTCTAGCTTTGTCCATAGGTGAACTTCAGAAGTTAACTTCACTATTCTCTCAAAGTAAACATTTATAATTCATGTTGCATTATACACCTCAGTTTCAAAATATTAGGAAACTGTAAAGTCAGGATAATAGAAGAGTTTTCAAGTACTTTTTCAGTCCATACCCTGCCTCAGTATATGACTGTCCTGAATCATGCCAACTATTTCATTCCTATAGAAAAAATGTTTTCCTTCTTTATAGGCTGGAAGACTCCTGCTGTATGATAAACTCACAGTTTTTAATCTCTGGTTGCATGAGCAAAAGTTATTCACTACTCTTCATAAAATAGCCATCATTTACCTGAAATCTGTTACTAGAGATATTTGACACAAGATCATAAGGTCAAATATTTTGGCCAAAAATATTTTAAACCAAAACAAAGCACCATTAATCAACTTTCAGAACAAATGGGCATTTTGAAGTGTGTACTTTGTTACTTGTTTAAAATATTTGATTCGGTGGTTATAGAAAACATGTTACTAATAACAACTCTTCCTCTTTTTGCATGAGAGCAGAGGGAAAAGGTCACTTCACATGCTGAAATAAACAACAAACTGTAAAGGTACAAACCTGTGTATATTTTACTGTATAACCAAATCAAACTTGCCAGAGAATTAATCTGACATTTGTTTAATATATGAATTTTTCATGTGAGACATGACAACTAGTTATAAGGTAAACAGGCTGCATAATGACTGCCATTCACTTTTATTAAAGCATAGAAAAGCTGAAGCAATTTAAAAAAAAATAATTTCAAAACTATTGCATGCGAGTAAATTATTATATATATATATTTTTAATTTAACATCTTTATTGGAGTATAATTGCTTTACAATATTGTGTTAGTTTCAGCTGTATAAAAAAGTGACTCAGCTCTACGTATACATATATCCCCATATCCCCTCCCTCCTGCGTCTCCCTCCCTCTCTCCCTATCCCACCCTTCTAGGTGATCACAAAGCACTGAGATGATCTCCCTGTGCTATGCAGCTGCTTCCCACTAGCTATCTATTTTACATTTGGTAGTGTGTATATATCAATGCTACTCTTTCACTTCATCCCAGCTTCCCCTTCCCCTTCCCTGTGTCCTCAAGTCCATTCTCTACATCTGTGTTTTTATTCCTGCCCTGCCCCTAGGTTCATCAGAACCATTTTTTTTTAGATTCCATATGTATGTGTTAGCATACGATATTTATTTTTCTCTTTCTGACTTACTTCACTCTCTATGACAGATTCTAGGTCCATCCACCTCACTACAAATAACTCAGTTTCATTTCTTTTCATGGCTGAATAATATTCCATTGTATATATGTGCCACATCTTCTTTATCCATTCATCTGTCAATGGACACTTAGGTTGCTTCCATGTCCTGGCTATTATAAATAGTGCTGCAATGAACATTGTGGTACATGACTCTTTTTTTTTTTTTTTTTTTTTTTTTTTTTTTAAACATCTTTATTGGGGTATAATTGCTTTACAATTGTGTGTTAGTTTCTGCTTTATAACAAAGTGAATCAGTTATACATATACATATGTTCCCATATGTCTTCCCTCTTGCGTCTCCCTCCCTCCCACTCTCCCTATCCCACCCCTCCAGGCTGTCACAAAGCACCGAGCTAATATCCCTGTGCCTTGCGGCTGCTTCCCCCTAGCTATCTACCTTACTACGTTTGTTAGTGTGTATATGTCCATGACTCTCTCTCACCCTGTCAAAGCTCACCCTTCCCCCTCCCCATATCCTCAAGTCCGTTCTCCAGTAGGTCTGTGTCTTTATTCCTGTCTTACCCCTAGGTTCTTCATGACATTTTTTTCCCCTTAAATTCCATATATATGCGTTAGCATACGGTATTTGTCTTTTTCTTTCTGACTTACTTCACTCTGTATGACAGACTCTAGGTCTATCCACCTCATTACAAATAGCTCAATTTCGTTTCTTTTTATGGCTGAGTAATATTCCATTGTATATATGTGCCACATCTTCTTTATCCATTCATCCGATGATGGGCGCTTAGGTTGTTTCCATCTCCGGGCTATTGTAAATAGAGCTGCAATGAACATTTTGGTACATGACTCTTTTTGAATTTTGGTTTTCTCAGGGTATATGCCCAGTAGTGGGATTGCTGGGTCATATGGTAATTCTATTTGTAGTTTTTTAAGGAACCTCCATACTGTTCTCCATAGTGGCTGAACCAATTCACATTCCCACCAGCAGTGCAAGAGTGTTCCCTTTTCTCCACACCCTCTCCAGCATTTATTGTTTCTAGATTTTTTGATGATGGCCATTCTGACTGGTGTGAGATGATATCTCATTGTAGTTTGAATTATGGTTTTCTCAGGGTATATGTCCAGTAGTGTTATTGCTGGGTCATATGATAATTCTAATTTTAGTTTTTTAAGGAATGTCCATACTGTTCTGCATAGTGGCTGTATCAATTTAAATTCCCACCTGAATGTTATAAGGCTTATTTAAGTATAAGATTATGGTTGTGGGAGCTTCTGTAATCATTATTTGATATTAACAGCTTTTCTTGATATCAGGGATAATTTATTCTCAACATTTTGATTGTATTCATGACCACAAATATTAAAAGAAAAAGAGCTTGTATCTAATTCACTGATGGCTGGAGTTGACTATAATCCCCCATCAAATGTGCATTCTATCAGTCCTCTTCCTCCTTCGAGTTTCTTCTTCAAACAATAGCTCCACCTGGTTCCCTACAATCTCCACAGGCATCATGTGCTGGAGGTGTCCAAGTAGTAGAACTCTGGTCCAAGAGGTTGGGAATTTTCTCCTAGAGGACTGACAGTACTATACTCCTGCTGCAGGTGAGAATATCTGACCCAGACCAACTATGTTCCATGAGTTCTTATTGTCAGATTCCCTCTGTCCTCTCTTCTAGTCCAGCGAGTTTTCAGTCTACAGTAGTGTGTTTACTCATCATATATTCTTCCAAGTATATTATTTAGGAAATGAATTTTAAACCATGAGTCCTTCAGTATTTCATCTTTTGAAAATCACTGCCGTGAACTGTTGAAAATTAAAAACCTATTTTACCAAACTCTCTGTAATAAATGGGATCTTTCTGTTCCCTTTGTATTTCTCCTTCAATATCTCTCTCCTGAGAATCTGGAGATTGAATGCACTAGTTGCCTGAGCTGCATGAATGGCCACTGGTATAAGTAAATTACGTGGGGAGAAAGAGAAAAATGAACTCACAGTTAGTATTTAAAATTTATATTCTGACTCATTTTACCTCTAATTGGCTTCGTTATCCTCCACCAAGGAGAATGGTTTTCAAAGTCCTCCTCAAAAATACAGATAATATTTAAAAATTGTTTTTATTTTTCTATTGTCTTCACACAGTGTTAGGAATTAAATAGTTGCTCAAAAATATTTTTAAGTTTCTTTATGTTGACATAGGTCCAGAACTTCACTATGGTCTTTAATGAAAACCTTAATTTTATTAATTCATTCAATATTCCACAGATATTTATTGAGATATTTCTATGTTCCAGCCACTGATAAGTTCTAGGGATGAAAACACAAAAACATAAATGTCACACTGCTGTGCCCTTAAAAAGATAGCAGTCTAGTAATGAAGATAGCCAAGGAAACAGAAAATAACAACAGCTATATAAACTCGATGACAGCTGTCATTGTTTTGTTTCACTAATGTGTCCCCAACACCTAACATAGTATCTGCTATAGAGAAGTTGTTCCATAAACTTTTATTGACTATTTTGTGGATAAGTACTATAAAAGAGCAACAGTTCTCACTAATGAGTTGTGATTAGGTTTGAGGTTATTGCACAAATAAAATGTAACCAGTTACTGCTAAACTATCAATATTTGCAAAATGTTTTCTTTATTTTTTAATGATAGAGTTTAGGTTTATTGGTAATATAATTCTCACTCATTTTTATTTCAAAGTACTTAGAAAGGCTGGGGTAGTATAAATTCTGTTAAGTAAGACTGTCTTTGAATTCTGCTTCTAATTCTTATTAAAAATGTGATTTTAGCTAAGTTACCTATTTTCTCTGAGTCTTACATTCTTCATCTGTAAAATAGGGATAATAATAGTCCTACTTCATAGATGTGTTGCATGGATTAAATGCTGAATATACACAAAGTGCTCAGAACAGCCCTAACGTGTAGTGCTATATAAACATGAACTGTTCTTATTACCATATAAGTTTTTTTTTTCTGCAAGTGAGAAACAAAGATGGTGGAGTCCAGACTAGCTTGTTGACAGTTGCATATTATTCTGGGGATGGGTCCATAAGAATGTTTGTGCTATGAGAACTGCCTTTTGATCATAACAGAAAAACAGATGAGAACAACAATGACAGAATAGGTACAGGATATCTTGAGAGCCTGTAGGAGCAGTATCTCAGGCCTGCATATTCTCAATAGCTGAGGAGTATAAACTACACAGGCTAATTTATTTATTTTAGGACAGTTATCTCTTAGCCATTAGGCTTGCTGGCTGATTTCTAGTGTCTTCACCCAATAGCCTTTCTTTTCGTCTGAGTTAAGATAATCTATTTTAATGTCCGAGTTAAAATAATATATTCCCTAGAAAGAAGTTAGATACTTAGAGGTTATTTTTTTTCTTCACTCTCCTAGTTCTTTTATCCTGTGCTCTTAAGGCAGTTCTGACGATGCCATTCTTCAACCTAGGAAGCGAATTTTTTAAACTTAAAAATCCTGATAAAATATTTTTAAAATCTTACATTCCTTCCAATTCTTTACAGTTTTGTCACTTGGAGGCATGCCAATATTATGCATTACTATAGAGATTTTTTTTCCTCCTGTTATCTAGGTATAACCGATGCAGGAACCAAAAGAAAAGGCCCACCTGAACAATGATGGAAGGAAAGAGAATGGCTATCTTCTAGTCATCAACCAGTGATTCGTTTTTATGGTTAAGCTAACCCCAATCTGTCTGGCTTCAAGTCTTATTGACATTCCTCCTTGTACTGTGGATCAGCGAATTTCCTGGCTCCTGCTGAAGAGCTTTGTTAACTTGTGCAAGAGTAAGTTTGAATATTCAAGATGCTATAAGTCTGTTTCCAGAAATTTACAGGCAGTTGTAACTGAAAAACTTTCATAACAGGTAATGTTGGGCGCTTCATATTTACTATTCATATAAATTTCACCTAAGCAGACATTGACTTTATTTCAATAACCTGATCTCTTTACAAAATATTCTAAATAAGCAAAAATAAATATTAACAATGTTTTGTTGGTTTGTTTCTTTTACAAGTTTGTATAGCATATTAAAAGAAGATGTTGTCCCATAATCTATAACCTGGAAAGATATGTTATTATTTTTCTAGATCTCAGAAATATGAATATTAAGATTTGTTCTTCATGTCTGGTTTTCTATACAACACTCTCACTTAGACATTTCTATCATTTATAAAAATCCGCTGCAAGCAGGAGTGCACACACATACACACACATACACATAAACAAGCTCTTCACATTATTTCCAGCTGTTCTGGAGCTAGTAGAGTTTTACTCTTAGAAAATGTGTTCAATAAAAAAGTAATATTTTACTATCTAAAGCTTGCCTAAATGTCTTCTCGTGATGTCTGCTATGTTCCTTTCTATATTTAGGTCTGTGCTTTGTCTGTGTTTGCATCTAATTCTGTTTTCATCTTTATCTTTAAGAATGTTTAAAAATAGAGGTTAAATAAAAGAGAGACACTTTGCAGCTTCAGTACAGTAAGAGCATTGAGGTTCTTAGTACACCAGTAGTCAATCACTATAGGGTCGTAATAGGGACCACAAGGTGATTTCACATACGTTCTTTCTTACTTTCAAAGTTGGTTTTTCAAATTTCCATATTATCACAAAGGTATTTTTTCTCCAAGTGAATACATATTATATGTCTATATGTTTAGATTGCTAGATAACTTCTGTGTGTGTGTGTATATATATATATATATAATCTGTAAAACATGGAAATTAACATCCACTGAGGTACATTTTTAGCAACACAGAACATAGATGATTGACAGAACAAAGCATATGGAAATGAAGAAGAATAAAACACACATTTATATCTAAGAAAAAAATATTTGCCTGAAGGGAAAATATTAATTAGTTTGTCTACATGCAAGATAAAAGTCTGGAAGACACATCCATCAAAAGGCAGCAGAATAAACAGCAAAATGGAAATTATTTGTAAATTGACAGTAAACTTGGCAAACATTAAGGAGGTAAACAAGTTATTTGGCATGCAAAACACTTTGAAATCACAGCCTCTGTCAGGAGGCATCTGTGCATAGATTCACTTATTTGACAGAAATTAACATTTCACAGAAATCTTTGTTGCATGCTAAAGATTTCTTCACCCTCCTTAATTATTTTAATTGCTGCTTCAGAATGTTCCATATAAACACTCAAAAGATGTTAAAAATGCACAAAGTTCAATCTAATTTCATCAATAATATACAGTTACTGCACTCTGGAATTAACTAAAATACGTACCAAAAGGCAAGTTGTTTAAGTAAATGTACCAGGCTTATTTTTCTGGGATGAAACATAAGAGCCACATAACTCAAATAAAGATCCTTTATAGTACTAGGAAAACTAAAATTGCTTTTTAAGGAAAAGAAAATACCTCACCCACTTTTATCTATCCTAAAAAGAATTCAAAACACCCAAGGGTCCAAAAGTTTACAGACTAAAATATTTTTCACTAACTTCAAAATTTTATAACTATTCAAACAATCTAATAAATGTGATATAGTGTAAATAGTATTATCACAGGTATTCAGAAGTCCTATCTCTGACACTTACCAGCTGTCAGTTAATTTCTCTGGTTCTCAGTATCTTCATCAATAAAGAGTTAGAGATTGAATCAATCTTTTCTGAAGTCTCTTCTAATCTTCAATTTAGAGGTTATGGGTTATTTGAAATTTTAATATTAATTCTCAAAATATCTTATGTTTGATTCAAATGAAAATTGTCTCAATCAAAAGTAATATTCCTTTCTTTTCTAAATTTATTTATTCTTTATGAGAGACATTTGTGAAAAAAAGTCCAAGGGTCTTTCAAATTCAGGGAATTTTTACCTTTTAGAAAACTGGAGCTCAAAGGACTTGAACTTAAGTGTTATATTTAAAATGGTTCACTATTATGTTCCAGGCCCTTTGTTAAGTACTTCATTTTTATTATCTCAGTTTTCTCACTTGATTATTAAAACAGCATATGAAATAAGAGGGCAGTCTGGTAGTAGAATCAGAATCAAAACCAAGTTCCTTGATTCAAAGTCTCTAGTGTCTCCACACTACTATATTCATAAATTAAATAGGCAGTTGCCTGTTTAAAGTATATTTCAAGGGAATCTCCTGACCTGCTATTATACATTAGATTCATTCCTATGTCTTAATAACACAGAATCTCCTTCTAAGAGATTCCTATTACCAGCCACAAAAATTAACTAACAAAATGATCCCTGAGTGCTTGTTTATAACAAATATTTAACTTCTCAGCAGCAAAATCAATCAATTAGTTGTTTTTCATAAAGCTAGATATAATTTGTTGGAAGTATTCTTCATTATTCTAAATTATTCTTCCTATTATTTTGGTGTTAAAGGATATTTCTCTTATGAAATAATGGTCAGTGTGGAAGATGATATACTCTATGTAGTCTGGCAGAAGCAGTTTGGCATGATAGTTGAAAAGTGGAGCTTTGGCTTCAATCTATCTTGGTTGTAAGACACTCATTTCACTTCTAATTCTACAACCTTGTGCAAGTGATTAAACCTCTCTAAAACTTACTTTTCTCAACTCTACAACTTAGCTAATAATGGTATCCATTTCATAAGACTATTGTGATGATAATTTGAGTTAATGCCTATGTGGTGCCTTGTACAAGTTAATGGCATGAAAAATATTAGCGGTTACTTGTATGGTAGAATGTGATTATATATGTGTGAGTATGTGCACACACAAGTGTGCATGTAGGTTTTTAAAAATATCTTTACCTGTTAAAATAATGTACTTTAACCGAGACTCAACTGCTTGCTTAATCTAAAATCAGACATCCTGCATAGCAACAATGCAAAACAAGCAATCAGATGAAACTGGGACAAGCAGAACTAAGACAAATGGGCTTATACAAAATAACAATTTTGTGTGTTTACCTTTATAATCCTCACTGTAACTTTAATCAAGTGGAACACAACTCAGTTGTATGGTCGAATCTGTGTGTCCCCGGATGCAGTCCTCATACTTTCCTGAATAAAATTCATTATTTTGTATTTGTTTTTTGGTTCAGAAGTTTTATAAATTGACATTTCTTAGCATAGTTAGCACGACCCATAGCAACTGATCTGGATCCCTGGACTTCCCTGGACTTTTGGCTGGTACCTCCAAGAGGCCCTTGTTCTCTAACACCTCTCTTAGCTGACTGAAAACTTTAGCAGTAAGTCATCTGGATTCTGAAACCCACAGCTTGGTAGTTCAGACTGGAAGAAATATAATTCAGGAGACTGTGAAATTCAGCTTTCTTATTTTGGCTTGAGATTCATGTTCAAGATTTTTTTCCATCTAGAGTTTAGGGTTTCAGGTCTTGGTGAGTACTCACAATAATGGGAAGTTCTTTAGCAAAAATTCAAAGAAAGGTGATCCTCCCAACTTCCGTCAGTTTTATGTTTAACATCTATGGACCCTCATCCTTCAACTACTGGTCTAAATAGGTCTCTTTAACCTGGGGTGATTTAAAACTGCACTGGGCAAAATGGGGATCATTTAAAATTCCTAAACTGTTTTGTGTGCTCAGTTGGAGAGGGCTTACAAAACCAGACAAAATGAATGGGAAGCATACTTCACTTGGTGTTTAGAGGCTTCTATACATAAAGCTGACAAACTTGCTTTGCTCCAAACTGTTAACCAACAATCATCTGAGACCTTTTCTCTCATTGAAGGAATCTACTCCAGACCAACCTAAACCTCCTCCTTCTGCTCAAGCTTCCAAACCAACCTGCACTCTCTGCCCCTTTATCCCTCCCTTTCTTTCCTATTTCTTCTTCTTTGGAGGCCCATTGTTTAGAGCTACCACCTCCTGTGCTAACAGTTCCATTTAAATAAAACCCAACAGGTGAGGAGACCCTGTGGTAACCTACACTCCTTGGACAAAATCAGAACAAATAACAATAACTTCGGAGTTTCCTGATCCCACTTCTCACCCTATCTCCTTTTTATTTCATCTAGTCATACAAACTTAGGAAACTGGATATTCTGATTTATACCAATGTATTCACAACTTAGTAGGGGAAAGAAGGGCAAATGAATGGATAGATAATGTAAACTGAGACAAACTGATCAATGATTTTGATTTAAAAAATCAGCTGAGGATGAAAACAAGGTGAATGACTTAGCAAAAAACCTTCATTAAGTTATTCCACAAATTTTCCCTAAGATTATAGATTGGAAAAGAAATCAATTAATTACCCAGAAACCAGACAAATCCATTTTAAATTTCCTTGAAAAATTCAAGAAAACCTTAAACAATACTCAGGTATGAAAGATATTAACTATCAAAACTCATCTTTGTTCAATTACTCTTTTCTAAACTGATTAGATGAGGAATTAGCCACCTTGGTAAAATGACATCAACTCAATCGGGCTCCTATTGATTCCCATGATTTAGTAAATCTAGCTGAACAAATTTCAAAAACTATTAAAAGAACAAAATAAGAAGAAGGCCTTCCAAATAATGAATTAACAATTACAGAAGCTTGGGACTAAAAGGCAGAAAGCTCAAACCATATAAGCTAGCCCCACAGGGAATCCATTTCTAATACAAAACAAAAATAAAACCAGAAGGAAACAACAAAAAACAACAACAAGTAATTACAAAGATTATTAGACAAAGAACCCACCCAATCTTTCTTGGGAGAACTAACAATCTAAGCAACACATACCACAATGGAGGACTCCAAGAGAACTTTAGGGGAATTTTTGTTTTTCTTCTTACCCCAATTCTACTGCCAATAGCCAAGCAACCTGATGGTTGTATCACCTTGATGGAACAACTTTTGTGCCTCCAAGCAGACCTGAGAGAAATGCCCCTACCTAATACTGAGTTGATATAGTTTACAGATGGCTTATATTTAAGGAATTCTGAAGGGATTTTTCAAGCAAGATACACCTATGCTTCCCTCACTGAAATAATTGAATCAGGTTTGCTGCCTAGTACAAGAGGCTGAATTATATGCTCTTGAATGCACTTATATTTTGGCAGAAGGGAAAACAGTTAACATATATCCAGAAAGCAAGTATGCATTCAGGGTGGCCCATGACTTTGTGATGTTATGGAAACAAAGAAAAAAAAAATTTTTTACTTTCTAAAGCCGAAAGATTTATAAAAAAAGAAACAGTGATTATGTAATTGCTCTGCTGGATTCTATTCGGCAACCCCAAACTCAAGCTACCATAAACGTCACTAGTCATTCCAAGAAAATCATCGAGGAAAGCAAAAGGAATCCTTTGGCCAATTCAGCAGCAAAGGCCACAGTGCCAGCCATTCAGTTCTAGTGACCATGTCCCTCATTCTGAATAAATCTGACCTAAAATTGACTCTAAGATTTCCTAAAGGAGGTCCAAATGTCAGTGGGACAAATTTGATGTAATTGGGTTAAAAAGGGCTACATTTATGACCAGAATATAAATCTATGTTTCAGAACCCACAATAAGCTGGTATTCCCTGGTTCTTTACAGAAATTTATGCCAGAGCTTATACATAATCTTACTCACTGGGGCCTAGACAAGATGGTCCAATGGAGAAAACATTATTTCTGGAAACTCTTCACAAATGTAGCACAGTAAGTGTATCAAAATCATTCTACTTGTCCAAAGTATAATTGAAGTAAACAAATACAGACCACACCTGGGAACTTCCCAATGCTTTCAGGTCCCTTTGAAGTATGGCAAATAGAGTTTATTCATTTTCCTCCATCAAAAGTTTATAAATATGTGATAGTAATGATTTGCCAGTTCTCCCATTAGGTAGAAGCTTTTCTTGCTGCCAAGCTACAGTCATGACAGTGGACAAAACACTCCTAGAGAAAATCATTCCAACTTGGAGAATTTCAAAAGAACTACATAGTGATGTGGGAACTCAATTTACAGGACAAGTATTGAAGAATGTATGTAGCATTTGGCCAGTAATATGACATTTCGATTGTACACACTATCCTCATTTTCGGGTTTAGTGAAATGCACAAATGGAACCATTAAGGCACAATTAACAAAGTTTATAGAGTCTTTTAACCTGTCAGGGCCTAAAACTACTTTAATTTGCTTACCTTAAGAACTTCCCTCGTAGGTAAACATAGACTGTCTCCTTTTGAAATAATCACTGGGTAACACATGTGCCTAGATGAAGGAGTGTATGAACCTACTATGTTGAAACAAAATCTCTTAACATAAGTCAAGATATTATTAAGGCCCTAGCACATAATACTAACCTTGTTTCAGACTCCTTCCACAGCATGCTCCTGGGAGAGGAAGATATTCAACATTGTATTCTAAAACCATGTAACTCTGTATAATGGAAGAGACATCAGAAAGAAAGATTTTCTCCAAACAAGATGAAAGGAACCCTAGCAGGTATTACTGATAAATCTTTGTGATACAAAATTAAAAGACATTGATTCTTGGATCTATATATCTCATTTTTAAAAAAGGCTCCAACATCTACAGTGGAGTGGATTGCTTCCACAATATCAGATATCTGATTGAAGTTGACTCGATGGCAGCTCAACACCTTGAATCAGCCAACAGCTAATGTAAACAGCTTTCCCAAGACCCCAGACCAGGCCTGTATAATATGAATAATCCTTAAATTTACTATTTAGTGTTCATCATAATCATCATTTAATTGCACCTCAAGGTGGAATAGGTTCTGTTACTAATACTACTTTTATACTTAGATAAATGCATCACACCAGGTCCAACTTGAAACTGGTAAACTCATAAAGCTGGCAGAGAATCTCTTAAAGGTTGGTCTAATTCTCCTCTGGATGGGATCAATTTTAAATTTCCTAACCTCTTTAGTTGGCTCCAACCTAAAATCGGGACCCTACTTCATTCAAGACTCCAAATTATTCTTGTAATAATTGTTGTAATGCTCACACTCTTTCTCTTGTTTAAGCTACTCTTATTAATCATAGCAAAATGTGTCAGCGAATGTACAACCAAGATCATGATCACTTAAGATATGACCAATATAGACTACAACAATCAGAGCCAGATGGCCAGAGAATATGATTGTTCTATCCATACCCTGATAAATATGGAATCCACCTATGACCTTCTTTACTGTGTCTCAGTGCAAATTTCAAAGGACATTGCAATCTTTTGAACATGAGCAACTTTTTTGTTTCTCTCTGATTACTATGAGATTCAGCTCATTAGATGACGCTTAGTTACCTTGATTGGCTGTATCAATCCTGGTACCATAAAGTCCCACTGAAGGACAAGATGGAACTGGGCAGGGTGAACCCTCCACCCACCCCCAGCAAGGGATAGATTAAAGCGAAAATAAAATTTCTTTAAATATTTAGATCATCAAAGTTGCAAAACAAGTCAATCAAAAGGGGGAAATGATATGAAAGGAAGGAATATTTAAGAGGATTTTTATGTGAATGGCCTTTTAAGATGGATTCATAGTGGTTTAGGGGAACTAAAACTGTAACTAAGTCCAGGTAGACATCTGCGAACTGAATTCTCACCCACATTTTTCACAGAAAAAACACAGAATATAATTTATCCAAGACTCAACTGCTTGCTTAAACTAAAATCAGGTATCCTGTATAGAAATCATGCAAACCAACCAATCAGACAAAACTGGAACAAGAGAGACTAAGACAAATGGGCTCATATAGAATAACAATCTTGTGGGGTTTTGCCTTAATAAGCTTTACTGTAACTTTCATCTGGTGGAACACAACTCAATTGTATGATTGAGTTTTTGTCCCCTGGCTACAGTCGTCATACTCTCCTGAATAAAAATCATTTCTTTGTCATTTTGTTGTTCAGAAGCTTTATAAGTTGACATGTTACTAAAGCTAGGTATTTTAATAGCATGGAAATGACATCCACAGCAAATCTTTGAATATTTTTGGAGGTAAATATTATGATTGGTTCACATAATACCAATGGAAAATCAAAAAATATAAACTGTGATTTTATTTTTTATTTGAGTTTAAATTGAGAATGCAATTATTAAGATGTTTAAGGGGAAAAAGTAAATATATTCACCTTATTAAAATATACTTAGTGGTTTCATTCATTGTAGTCTTGTGTCACTTCTGTCACTGATCTTTAAGATTAAGGATACCAGAGCCATTAAAATGAAAATTTGTGAAAGAGCTCATTCCAACAGAGTCTAAACAAAGTAGGAAATAACGTGTGATTCTAGATTAAAACCTTACAAAATTCGAACTTGGACAATTCTGTAAGGATTTGTTCCATTTAATTAAAAATTAAACAAAGCAATCACAATGCATGCTCCTTTAATATATGTGTGATCAGAATTAAAATGCTTGGTGTTGATATAAAATTGGGGTGTTATAGATGGTAAATTATTTATTTATAAGTATTTTTATAAGAAATTTAAGCATGATGATTGATGTACTGACAATATCTTAAGAAATTTTTTTTCATATTAGGAAAAAGAAGAAGGAATCTAGTGGGGACTTGGGTAAGTAAATTTACCTCTGTAGGCATGAGGTGCCTTCCAGTTCAGGGGAACTGTATGAAATAATACTCTTGAATTTAGTAGTATAGCTCAAGATCAAAATTTTAAAAGAGTAAAGCAGCAGAGCTGTTTACTCCAAGGACTTGTGTAATAAGCAAATAGTGTTCCTAATTTTCTTATTGCTAACCATTTTCTAAACCAAGAACAAAGAGTAAATATCATTCAGTGAGTTTCATCATGTTAATAACAAGAATCAAGCTAATCTTCTGAGTGTCCTGTACTGCTCCTGAGTACTCCTGTTCTCTGGTCACTAAACCATACTTTCTCTATTTCATCTCCTTGATCCCTGGTCCAAACAATAGTTTTTCGCCTCTTTCTCCTTCAATCAGTCTAAAATATAATTGGGACATTGTAAACTCCTAAAATATTTAAGTATATCTATTTTTAAAACCATAGTACTTTGTGCTTCCTGGAAAGCAAATTTCATGTTGCCTTATAGTTCTCATACAGATTTCAAAGCATGCTTTTTCTTTCTAATTAAATGTCAACACCTCTTTGTTTCAAATGGCTTCTTTTGAACAATAAGTTACAGAACTTACTGCTAATTAGGAATGGTTGCAAAATGAATAAATCCTGGGAATGTAATGTACTGCATGGTGACTATGGTTAATAATGTTGTAGATTTGAAAGTTGATAAGAGAGTATATCTAAGAATTCTCACCACAGGAAAGAAAACTATTACTAATTATGTGCGGTGATAGAGGTTACCTACACAATGAGGTGACAATTTCAAAATAGATAAAAATATCAAATCATTTTGTTGTACTCCTGAAACTAACATAATGTTATTTGTCAATTATATCTCAATGAGACAGCAACAAATACTTTCAAAAAATAAACAAAAAGGGATTAAAAGAATTATACATAAGTATTATGGACATATGCTAACAAATTTAATAACCTACATAAAATGGACAAATTAATAGAAAAACACAAATTACTGAAACTGGCTCAAGAAGAAAGGTAAAATATATACAAAGCTCTAACAAATAAAGAGATTGAATTAATGATCAAACTTTCTTACAAATAAAAGCCCAGTACCAGATGACATCACTGGTGAATTCTACCCAATGTTTAAGGAATAATGAACAGAAAGGAGTGACATAATCAAACGGTGAAAAAGGTGTTTCTACCATCTTTCCTCCAAAGAAAACTGATTTTGACAAACATCTATGGATAAGAGAGCCTTTGTGGAAATCTGGGAGTCAAGGGGAGAAGTTCCACACACCAATGGAACGAAAAAACAATCTGAAATTGGATTCATTGAAGTGGGTAAGAGGAAAAGTTCTTGTTGGTGGGAATGTAAATTGACACAGCCACTATGGAGAACAATACAGAGGTTCCATAAAAAACTAAAAATAGAACTATCATATGACCCAGCAATGGGCATATACCCTGAGAAAACCATAATTCAAAAGGACACATGTACCCCAATGTTCATTGCAGCACTATTTACAATAGGCAGGACATGAAAGCAACCTAAATGTCCATCGAGAGATGAATGGATAAAGAAGATATGGCACATATATACAATGGAGTATTATTCAGCCATAAAAAGGAACAAAATTGGGTTATTTGCAGTGAGGTGGATGGACCTAGAGTCTGTCATACAGAATGAAGTAAGTCAGAAAGAGAAAAACAAATATCGTATGCTAACACATATACATAGAATCTAAAATTAGAAATAAATGGTTCTGATGAACCTAGGGGCAGAATGCAGAGAATGGACTTGAGGACACGGGGAAAGGGAAGGCGAAGATGGGATGAAGTGAGAGAGTAGCATTGACATATACACACTACCAAATGTAAAATAGATAGCTAGCGGGAAGCAGCTGCATAGTACAGGCAGAACAGTTCAGTGTTTTGTGACCACCTAGAGGGGTGGGATAGGGAAGAAAGGAGGGAGAAACAAGAGGGAGGGCATATGGGGATATATTTACACATATAGCTGATTCACTTTGTTATACAGCAGAAACTAACACAACATTATATAGCAATTATGCTCCAATAAAGATGTTAAAAAGACAAAAAAAAGAGGAACTGTTCTACTTTACCTGCATATCCCTCTGCTAAGGCAGCAGAGCTCAGTGCCAAGAGAGATATTTTTCTTGACTTCTACCACGAGGAATGTAAGAAAATATGAGTGAGTGTCAGGCTTCTTCAGCAATGCAGGACACTCAAGTGATCCAGTGTTTTTTATTTTTTATTTATATATTTTTTCCCCATCCGGAACACTGAGGTGCTACTGCTTGATTGGGGTGGGAAGCAACCGAGAGCAGAGCATCCAGGGATCTCAGAAGGCGTCAATGGGACACATGATTTGAAAACTATGTAGTGAATAACACCAGAAAGCTTGCAAATGAACTGCAGGGGGATGCCTTGCCTGTGAATTCCCCAACTGACCCGTGGGAATCCCCAATGATCTTCACAACTTTACCATATGGCCAACTCCATATATACACCTCCAAGGGTAGTGAAAGTGAGGCTTTGTAGACAACTGGTGAGCTTGCACAGAAAGCTGGTCCAATTCTGCAGGACTGGGAGAAAGCACACAAAGTTGAGCCTTCACCACTGCCCTAGGGAAAGAAAAGGGGAGGATGACAATTCTTATCCTAATTTGTAGACTCAAGAGAAGGTATACAACCTTATGAATCCTGACCTCCCAATAGGAAACAAGAAGGGTGGAATAGGTGTGTCCATAGAAAAGTTCTGAGAAAGCCTCAGAATTCCTAATAGGGCTGATGGAATTTATTACTCTCTAGAAGCAAGCCTGTAAGAATGGAGGAGGTGACTGCTTCTTCAAATGCAAAGACACCAAAGTAAGACTTCAATGAATGTGAAAAATCAAAAGAAAAAGAAAACAAAAATAAAACATGTTACCATAAAAGGAACACAACAGTTGTCCAGTAAACAAACCCAACGAAATGGAAATCTGTGATGTAACCAATAAAAAATTTCAAAACAGTTGTTTTAAGAAATGTCATTGAGCTACAAGAAAATACAGAAAATCTATTTAATGAAATCAGGAAAGCAATACACAGACAAAATGAGAAGTTTAAAAGAGAGCTGGAAATCTTAAAAAAGAACCAAACAGAAATTCTGGAGCTGAAGAATACAATGAGTGAAGTAAAATATGCAAAAGAGAACATCAATAGCAGATTTAATCTTTTAAAAAAAAAAAGGATCCATGAAGTAGAAGGTAGGTCATATAAATGATCTAGGCAGAGTGTTACCATGTCTTCTCCAGATTTTTGAACAGCAGTACCATAGAAATATTGCTCCCACAAGATTCTTAGGCAAGTAATAATTTTTATTGAAAGGATAGTTGTGCACAAGGGAGACAGAAGACGAAAGGGTGCCAACTCTTTGAGGATTTTCAAGAAAGGGGTTTTAAAGGCAGTATGAGGGAGAGGGTTGCAGGGTGCCTTATCAGCTTGTGCTCAATTCTCAGATTGGTTGGCATCAAAGTGAAGGTTTGAGCATCATCAACCTTTTGGTTTCTACAGGTCTGGGGTCTATGTGTTTGCAATCAGTTTTCAACTGGTGAGGTCTGTTTCCTGAAAAACAAACGAACAACAACAAAAAAACCTCAACAACTTAGGAGTGTGTGTCAGGCCTTTATATCTTTCAGGGAACTGAGAGTTTGGTAATTCTGCTATGTGGTGGATTTATAGTCCCACTTTTGTCCTTTGGAAACTATGTACATACACCTGTGGAAGAGAGATAACCTTTTACTCCTGTGGGCCTCTGGTTATAGTCTCAAAGACGCAGACTTTCAGGTGCCTTGTTTTACTGGGTTTTTAGGCCTGTTTGCTCAAGGTCATTCTCCAGTCCTTTTCCAAGATGGCTACACTCATTTTTCTGTCTCATTTCCCCTCAGAATTCATGCCGCTTTATTCTTAAGGGGTTGATGAAGAGCAAGGGTCCATCTTCAGAAATTGCTTCAAAGCTGACTCAGGGCTGTTGTCCCTTCCTGATGGGAGGCATAATAGTCTCTAACTACCTGGCTTGGGTTAGGAGAGTGCTGGACCCTATTATAGAGTGTTTGAAATCTGCTGGGAGTTTTTCTACAGACCAGGCCATGATAGCAACTTTTGCAATGTGTTTACCCACAACTAAGAAGAAAGATGATTATGAGAGTCACTATGGTCAGGATGATAAGCTCCAATCCCAGTAACATGGACTCCTGGGTGGGAAATATGCAACCAAGTCACCAAAGTACCCTTTGCAAACATTGTCATATTCCTTAATCAAGCAAATTTTGTTTTCCCCCTTGGTCCACTGTAAGCTCGACCTTGTGGTATTTCAGAACAGATGTGTTCAGTACTTGTTCCATTTCTTGGTCTAATAACTTTAACTGTTCTTCTGACCACTGAGCATCCATTAGACTGATTTCAAAATGTGGAGATTAACTGGTTTCTAAGAACAGCTTGTCTTCCACATACAAGTTGTTAAAAGACTTACTCACTTGCAACAAAGAAATTATTTCAGTGTGCTGAGTGCTACATCAGATTCTTATTCTGTTGACATTAAAATTTTTGTTTTTACAAGTAAAGTCAGATAGTACCACTTTTTCATTGAGCTTATCTTGCCAGCAGAACTTTCCCTTTCCCATATACTGTATATTGTTCTGTACAGAGTCTTTACTATGGGTCAGGTTAGAGTGTCCCCTGAGTCCCACTTAGTTTGAGGGCACAACCAAATATTGTTTTTCATGGTGCAACTTAGCATTGAGACTGGCAACCAAGTTTGGTATTCAGTCTTTTTATCTAAGAGAGCCCAATATTTCCCTATGAGTGTATGCATTGTTTTGAAATATATTCCCTATTTCAACCAACTGTAGTACTTGGCATAGCTGCTTTTGACTAATTCTGAGAACTGAGGCAGCCAGGGCACACAGATGAAAGTTACAGTTGCCACTTATCCCATAGCTGTGGGGGCCCATAAGTCTCCAAGATGAGCATCCTTGCCTTCTGCCCCAAGTATGGTGGACCACTGTTTTGATGGCACTTCTTGTTCTATAGTTACATTGAGGCCATAAGGTTGCCATTGGCAGCTGCTAACTGATATTGTTTTGAGAACAGCTGGTGGTGACCTTAAGTCTGATACGATTCAGAAATTCAAGTTCTCAGTAATGTAAGAATATGGAATGTGCCTGAAATCACATCCACAATGATCATCTGGCTCTATTTTGGATGCCTGAACCACAGTTACTCTATTTTGAGTTTTATATGTATTTTTTCCCATAATGTTTAAAGCAGATATACAGTGTATATTTGACAAGTCACAAAACAGGCTGTCCTAGTTAACCAGAATAACTTTTCCATACTTTGATATGTGAAAATTTACTATATCATTTCTACTTTTTGTTTGCAAATCTTTGAATAGAAAGCATTGATGAGCAAAATATTTGTCCCCCAGTGCCAGTGTGGTTGTTGCCTGTTCTGGGTCCATCACGTGTAATATATATATTTGCCTAATTATCCATGTTGGGGAAAAACAAATTAGACATAACAAGCAAGTACAGAGGTATGCCAATGGGGACACATTTTATAGGCTATACATTGTATCAATTATACCAAATTGTCACAAAAACACTGTACATGTTCTTCAAATAGTAGACTTACAGCAAGCAGTGATACATGTCATGGGTAGTTATACTCTGTGGCAACTTCACTAGAAAATTTTCTTTGTATTCTGAACAGTATGGTCAGAAGTATGGCTAGAAGTAAAATGATAACTTTCAGTTGGAACTGTTTAATTTCTTACCCAGTTCAGCAGTATGAGTTGAACATTATCAGAAACCTGTACTTGTTAAAAAGTCTTTACGAATCTTCTTAAAGATAAAGCATTTTTACAAAACATTAGCGTGAAATAATAACTGTCTATGAATGACAAAAGACTTAAAAGACATGGTTAAATATCTGATTACATGCAACTGAAAAAGAAGTTTAATTAAGTTGTTGTGGCATATAGCATTTTAAGAAAATAACTAGAATTATGACTGATAACATTATACAGGACATATTCAAATTTAAGGAACATTGTATAATTTCTAGAACACCTACATTAATGACATTTACCCATATAATGTAACCTAAGAATATCTATCATTATTTGACAATGTTTTCCATGTATTTAATTTATCAAATAATCCTAATTAATGTAATATTTCTCTCTAAGGTGCATCAAGTGCCCTTTGAAATATCCCAAAGTTAGTTAGAGATCCAAAGAACTTCATCTAAACTTGATCCTTGGGAAGTTTATCAGAAATATTAAAAATTTCAAAACACCTAGTCAAATAGTATCTTAGCTCACTGTGAAATAATACTTATTTAAACTAAGTTACAAAAAAAGACTTTGGAGGGAAATACAGAAAATTACAATAGACCACTAGAGATGACTTTAAAACGTAAAGAAACTTACAGTCTGTTATAAAAAGCAATTCAGCATTCCAGGAAAAACTTTGTTCTCTTAACAGAGAGAGAAAACTAAACTCCAGTCTTGTACAAGCTTAATTTTAATAACAAAATTAATTTACTTAATTAAATTTAATCTAATCTTAGACAGTTTTGACTGTGCACAAAATTTTCTCAATATTCTTTTTTAATAAACCTTACATCACTTTCTTTATCCACATTAGTTTGTACCTTATTTTTCCCATCCGGAAACAACCAGCTCTAGAACAAAATTATTCTCTCTCACTCTTTTTTTTTCCCTAAAGCAAAGGTATCTCCATTCTTCATAAATTCTATCACTGACAATATATATCCCACTTCTATGACATAAATCACAGCAAGATCCTTTTTGACACACCACCTAGAGAAATGGAAATAAAAACAAAAATAAACAAATGGGATCTAATGAAACTTAAAAGCTTTTGCATAGCAAAGGAAACCATAAACAAGACCAAAAGACAACACTCAGAATGGGAGAAAGTATTTGCAAATGAAGCAACTGACAAAGGATTAATCTCCAAGATTTAAAAGCAGCTCATGCAGCTCAATAACAATAAAACAAACAGCCCAATCCAAAAATGGGCAGAAGACCTAAATAGACATTTCTCCAAAGCAGATATACAGACTGCCAACAAACACATGAAAGACTGGTCAACATCATTAATCATTAGAGAAATGCAAATCAAAACTACAATGAGATATCATCTCACACCGGTCAGAATGACCATGATCAAAAAATCTAGAAACAATAAATGCTGGAGAGGGTGTGGAGAAAAGGGAACACTCTTGCACTGCTGGTGGGAATGTAAATTGATACAGCCACTATGGAAAACTGTATGGAGGTTCCTTAGAAAACTACAAATAGAACTACCATATGACCCAGCAATCCCACTACTGGGCATATACCCTGAGAAAACCATAATTCAAAAAGAGTCATGTACCAAAATGTTCATTGTAGCTCTATTTACAATAGCCAGGAGATGGAAGCAACCTAAGTGTCCATCATCGGATGAATGGATAAAGAAGATGTGGCACATATATACAATGGAATATTACTCAGCCATAAAAAGAAATGAAAATGAGTTATTTGTAGTGAGGTGGATGGACCTAGAGTCTGTCATATAGAGTGAAGTAAGTCAGAAAGAGAAAAACAAATACCGTATGCTAACACATATATATATAGAATCTAAGGGGAAAAAAAGATCATGAGGAACCTAAGGTTAAGATGGTAATAAAGACACAGACCTACTAGAGAATGGACTTGAGGATATGGGGAGGGGGAAGGGTAAGCTGTGACAAAGTGAGAGAGTGGCATGGACATATATACACTACGAAACGTAGGGTGCATAGGTAGTGGGAAGCAGCCACATGGCACAGGGAGATCAGCTCGGTGATTTGTGACCACCTAGAGGAGTGGGATAGGGGGTGCATGAGGGAGGGAGACACAAGAGGGAGGAGATATGGCAACATACGTATATGTATAACTGATTCACTTTGTTATAAAGCAGAAACTAAGACACCATTGTAAAGCAATTATACTCCAATAAAGATGTTAAAAATAAAAAAAAAATAAAATGCTTCCCTTATTATATTGGTGTTTAATTACATATATTATCATTTTTAACCCTTAAAAAAGCCTTAATCTCTAGTGAAAACTAACAAGCAGTCAATATGAACTGTTTGTCATACCAGTATTTCCTGATTAGCAAACTTAAGAACATAGTTCATGACCTCTAAAAAATACATTTTTCATTGAATAATTTATCTTTTTAATGTGGCACATATGTCTAATAAACCCAAACATCTTTAGCTTTTCTCTCATAAGAAGGGAAACGTAGGTGGAATTAGACTTTTCTAGCAGCCAATTTTCCAGGATTTTGTCTCATTTAAAAAATGATTTAGACCTTCAATGAATTCTCATTATTTAACTTAATTTAGCAAACTCTAAGTTTTCAAGTTACTAAGAATCTAAAAAATCTAAAACGTAATTATTCCCAAATAGTTCACCTAAAATATTTTTTTGCATTTTTCTATATTTGATTACTTATGAAAATATCATCATACCAAGTTAATTTTCTTGCTGATAAATTTTGCCAAAGATATAATATGAAACTATTGTCTTTAAGTAAACCTAGATACAATGGAAGTACTATACTTAATATTGATGACTCTAAAGACATGTTTGTATTAATTAAAAACTTAACCTAACTTAAATACCAGATATTAATACTGAATATTCCCCAAATCACATGAACCAGAAATTTATTTTGGTTGGTTTCTGTTGATTTTTAGAAATGTTTGATTAGTAAGTGCTTACTTTTATTTAAGCCAATTAAATAGAGTTCACTCACAAGTTGATTTTGTTAATACTATCCAAAGATAAAGACATATATTCATTATGTACACATAAACATACATATTTCCAGACAAAGGTCTCATAACTTCATTTTAAAACTTATTTATGAATCAGGAATTTTAATACAAAACTTATTAATTTATAATTTTATCCTATTTCCCTCTGTATAAGAAAACACTTATAATTGCATAATAGTACCATAGTTTAAAGATACATTAAGAGACAAGTTTTCCCTAAATCTAGGAAGTATTATGGCCATGTCATATTACAAAGGAAAATCATCTTTTTATATTTCATTGGCTTGTGACTGAAAGTGGTCCAATTCTGGAGAATTCACCCCAAGGAATTGCATTTGAGAAATAAATTTGTTTTCCATGTCCAGACCACTTACATTACACAGGCAAACATACATACAAAAAACAAAATTTAATTCCTGCAGGACAAAAACAAAGGGATAAGTCGAACAATTCCCTTAACTTTTTCAAACATGTCCCTCTTTTAAACAAAAAGCAACATGCAAATGGAAAAATAGGGAATCATGACTGTGTGTCGTGGCAATTCACCTGGCAAATGCAAAATCACAAATAGCAGTTGGAATAAGTTAAATTTACTTACTTGAGTTTTAAAAAGGCCTCTTTCCCTTTTTTTCCTTTGTTTTGAAATTTTATTGGTTAACCCAATGCTGAAGTCTCAGGCAATGTGGGCTGTGTGTGTATTTTCAAGAGTCATAACTTGAAGTTTTCTCCTAGGCATATTTTTGTTCTCTCAGGGTCTGAAAAAAATATTTTATCAAGCCAGCTTTTTCTAACTGCATATGTAAAAAGAACAAGTTCTAAACTTTTTTTCTTTTTCCCCTCTGGAGTCTAAATAATATTGTGGCCATGCAATGTTAAAAAATCTTCCTTTATATTTCTTTATAGGAGTATAACTAAAGATCTTTCAGATTTTGTAAAATACGTCCTAGGGAACAACTACAAAATGGAATAGAGCTCTCATTTCAAGTTGTTCTTTCACAAACCTGCTATTGCCAGAAACATACAGATCAGAGCTAGATAAACCACTTCTTAATGGCCTCTCAGGGTTGCTGCTCCCCACCATGAGAATGGAAGATTTCCTACCTACTGTTTCAGACAGGGGTTACAGATGAGCCTCGGTCTTAACAGAGGATGTTCCCAGTCACCACTCAGATGGTGCCAGATGGCCAAGGGATTCCACAGCCCAGAAGGGAAAATCCAATTAAAGTGGCAATCTGCTCAAAACCAGGTGACCAAGTTCTGCAACTTTCCCCCTAAAAAGGAAAATTTCCCGTCAAGGCAGCCCAGTAGAGAAGTATACCCTTGTGTCACTACAAGTGAGAATCCACCACTTATCAAAGACATCTCACAGATCAGAGCAAACCAGACCAGAATAGGACCAGAGCCCCATTTCCTTCACTACAGAATTTAAAGTGCTGTGGGTTAGTGATGCCCAGTCACTTGTCAGCACTCAGGACAGTCCCTGAGACAAAAATGCTCAGGCAGCTGCTGGACAGAATCTGAGAGCTGCCTTTGGCAAGAGGCCAATGCCCTATGGGCAAGATGCCCAATTAACACAGAGCCCAGGGTTGAATGTATTCCTCTATATTTCCTGTCTCAATATATGGAGGCCTGAAAGTGGTCCCAAATTACTCTCCAATAGAGTTGCTCTAACAAACCCTAGGCCACTAAAGACTGCAAAGAGAGTACTCCTTTATCAGATCTTGAATTCCTTTCAATTTTTCAACAATATACACTTTAGCCTAGGTCCAATCTCTGCTTACTACCATGTTATATCACTCAACCACCTTATAACATTCACACAGATGCCCAATTAAATGGACAAAGAGAAAAATCAGTAGAATCCATGGCTCAGAAATTGTGTGTTCCAAGGTGGAGAGTAACCATAAATAACATTGAGCTGAAAGAGGGCTGCAGCCTCCGTGGCTCCATCAACTTATGTCACAAAAGTCCTTTCCTCCCCAAAACCAACACCACTCAGAAAAATACCATTGAGATTCAAAGAGGTAATTAAAGCAAGCATAATCCCCCAGGGTGCACCACAACAACAGAGGCATGCAAAAGGAAATCAATTCCCAGCCACACCCAATACAAAGGGATCAGTCTAGGATTTTCAGGTTTTGGAAGAGCAAACCAGACATCAACAGAACAGAAGGTGGATGTTTCCTTCTCAAGAGAAAGGGAGATAGAGAGAAAGGGAGACATAAAGGGAAAAGTTATGCTTTCCCATTGTAGATGAACAAAAACTGAAAGCCCCAACAGGGACTTACTAGCTTCAAGGATGATGAAACAGAAGAGCTTCAGGTGGCTGCTTGTCCTATGCTATGAAAATAACCCTTCTCGTCCAAGAATCCTGGAGTCTGGGACCCCCCCACCTCCAAACAAAAGGGGTGTCCCAGCACAGCTGTCTCTACTGACTGGCTTGCCAAGAAATGTTACCAGGCCTCCAGATTTTTGAACAGCAATACCATAGAAATAAATATTGCTCCCACAAGATTTTTAGGCAAACAATAATTTTTATTGAAAGGGTAACTTGTGCACAAGGGAGAGAGAACATGAAAGGGTGCCAACTCCTTGAAGACTTTCAGGTAAGTATTTTAAGGGCAGTGTGAGGGAGAGGGCTACAGGGTGTCTGACCAGCTTGTGCTCAATTCTCAGACTGGCTGGCATCAAAGTGAAGTTTTGAATATCATCAACCTTCTGGTTTAAACAGGTCTGATGTCTATGTGCTTGCAGTCAGGAGTTTTCATCTGCTGTGGGTCTGCTCCCTGCAAAAGAAGAAAAACAAAGCAAAGCAAAACATAGGAGTGTGTGTCAGGTCTTCATCTATATCTCAGGGAACTGGGAGTTTGGTGATTCTGCTATGTGGTGGATTTATAGTCCCACTTTTGTCCTTTTGAAACTATGTACATAAACCAAAGGAAGGAGATAATGTTTTACCCCTTTGGATCTCTGGTATTGTCTCAAACACCCAAGATTTCACGTGCTTTGTTTTGCTGAGTTTGTTAAGCTTGTTTGTTCAAGGTCACTCCCCGGTCCTTTTCTAAGATGGCTACACTCTTGTCTTTCTGTCTCAAGAGGACAACAAAGAAAACATAAAGAAAAAGAGTGAAGAAAACCTTTGTGAACTGTGGGATACCACTAAAGGAAACAGTATACATATTACTGTAGTTTCAGGAGAAGAAAGAGGGAAAGGAGCAGAAAGCTTATTAAAAGAAATAATAGCTGAGAACATCCCGAGTCTGAGTGGAGATATTGTCATCCAAGTTCATGAATGAAGCTCCTAGATTTCCTAAAATAATTAACTCAAAATGATATTCTCCACCCAAGTATGGTGGCCATTGCAGCACTGGCAGCAGCATGAAACTGGTGACAACTCATATATCCTTCAGTGGGGACTGTACGGATGAAGGATGTACTTCCATTTGACTGGGCACTGTACAGAAGTTAGAACAAAGGGGCTGGATTTACATGTACTGACAAGAATAAATCTCAGAAATAAAGTTGAGTGAAAAAGCAAGTTTCTGGAAGATATGTATGCGTGAAGTCATTTCTGTAACTCATAAAAACAAAAATTGGTACAATGTTGTATGAATATGTGAGAAAGAATGGGAGTGCAGGGAAAGACAACAATTTGTATGTGAGAAATACATATGCTTCTAAAAAGTACAGGATGCAAAGGGGACTGCAACAGTATCTGTAACCTTCTATTAAAAAAATAAAGAAAACAATATAGGAACATGAAAAAAAATAAAGGAAATATGGCAAAATATTAATTCCTAAATTGTGGGTACATTACTGTCATATTTTTCTCTGTGCATTTATTTCAAAATATTTCAAAATAAAAAGAACGGTTTGAAAACCTCATTAAAATGCTTAAAGAACAACAAAAATGTATTATAAAACACATATTATAATAAAACTGTGTAAGTTAAAAAAGAGAAAAAAAACAAGGGTCTTCATATAGAAGAGAACCCTCATAAGGCTATTAGTGTATTTCTTAGCAGAAACTTTGAAGGTCAGGAGAGAGTAAAATGATATATTCAAAGTGATAAAAGAAAGCAAAAAAAAAAAAAAAACAAAAACCTGCCAACCAAGAATACTTTACCTGGCAAAACTGTCCTTCAGTAATGAGGGAGAGATAAAGACTTTCCCAGACAAACCAAAGCTGAAGGAGTTCATCACTACTAGACCTGTCTCTTAAGAAATGCTAAAAGGAGTTCTTTAAGCTGAAATGAAACGGTGCTAATTAGTTACATGAAAACATATGATATCAAACACACAGGTAAGTTTTAAGTTATAAAGTGAAATTCAGAATACTTTAATATTGTGATATTGTGGTGTGTTAATCTTTTTCACTCTAGTATAAAGATTAAAGGACATAAGAATTACAAATAACTATAGCTACAATAATTTGTTAATGGGTATAAAATATAATGACAGGTTAATTGTGGCACCAAAAACATAAAATATATGAGGGAGGAGTAAAAGGATATACTTTTTTAATGTGATTGAAGTTATTTTGTTATCATCTAAAAATTGAATATTATACCAGTAAGAAGTTTTATGTAAACCTTATGGTAACCACAAAGCAAAAACACACAGTAGAAAAAAATAAGAATGTTTGTAAACTTTAATTTTTCTGACATCAACAGTGAGTAGTTTCCTTTTCTCCAGTGTGTAGTATGAAACTGAATGACGGAGAAATTCTTGTGAAAATATGCCCACAGGTATTTGCCATGTCATTTCAACTGATCTTACTATATATGTGAGCTCCATACATCCCACCATGAATAATGACTGAGACCCCTGACAGAATGATTTGGTTTGCTTGTTTACATGATCTTTTCCCCAAATGACACACTTTGTTTACATTGATCAAATGAAACTGAATTCACTTCACTTTGCAGCTGTGTACATATAGATGCAAATGAGTCATACAGAAAGGTAAACCAATTAGATAGGAAAGGACTTCTTGTCAATTAAATATTTGCTATAATTGAAATATGTTGTCAAAATTTTAAAAAATGAATACAGGAAGATAAAATATATGTCCATAAAAAATGAATGGCAGGAAGATAAAATATATGTTCTGGGAGTTGATGTGACATAAAGAATATAATTTAAAGTTGTGTCATCTATCACTTTACTAATAAGAAAACTTGAAAAATCAATATTTCTTACATCCCCCAGTACACATTTTTAGTTTATTAACCCAGGCTGGTACCAGAGCTAAAGAGAATCAGTGCCCAAAGAGTATAATACCTACGTAAATAGTTTTGGATAGCGAATATAGTTGTTTTCTTTTTATCTTGACCACATGAATCTTTAATGAGGTATAATTTTGTTAACAGTTGAAGTAACAACTTGTATAGGTATTTAATAGATGAATTATTTTAAACCTTAGCCGTTTAATACACAAATTGTATTTTCGGCATGAATGATTTCCTTGTTCAGTGATAAATTCTCATTGCACTTCAAGATCATCTTCCCCAAATGACTTGTTCTCTAAAATTTAAGGAAAATTTCCTAATACACGTCTTTTTCAACCTAATATTTATAAAGCTGTCATCTTTATTTGTATGCAGTTTGACTAGACCAAATAAAGAACAATTATAAAAACTTAATACATTTTGGGAAAAGGAAGTTCCATTAACCAAAGTAATGTCTATTCTGAGCCCTGTAACACACAAAGCCTCAGGAATATTAGTAAGTGTGATCAATGAGTAATTAGATGATACCTTGACATTTTACTTCGTAGTAGTTTAACTCCCTTCAGGGGGCAAACATAACTTCCAATACACAAATCTGAAAGAAATGCCTTGTTTTTGGTAAGACTATTAGTGAAGAAAGTCTAATATTCTGTCTAATAAGAATTTGTATAGAAAATAGCAACAAAAGATAAATAAGAAACATATAAAATGATGCCACCTAAAATTCTTCAGTAGAAGACTGCACAAATTCATGATGTGAGCCAATTAAGACATCAACATATAAAAGAGGCAACACCAGTCTGAGGTAAGCACTAAAACTCCCAGGTAGAGGTTTCAAAGAAGATGGCAGAGGAGTAGGATGTGGAGATCACCTTCCTCCCCACAGATACATCAGAAATATATCTACACGTGGAACAATTCCTACAGAACACCTACTGAATGCTGGCAGAAGTCCTCAGACCTCCCAAAAGGCAAGAAACTCCCCACGTAACTGGATAGGGCAAAAGAAAAAAGAATAAACAGAGACAAAAGAATAGAGGCAGGACATGCACCAGTGGGAGAGATATTTGAAGGAGGGAAGGTTTCAACACACTAGGAATCCCCTTCGCAGGTGGAGACTGTGGGGGTTGGAGGGGGAAAGCTTCGGAGCCACGGAGGAGAGCACAGCAAAAGGGATGTGGAGGGCAAAGCAGAGAGATTCCTGCACAGACCAGT
This sequence comes from Delphinapterus leucas, assembly GCF_059928025.1. NCBI lineage: Eukaryota > Metazoa > Chordata > Mammalia > Artiodactyla > Monodontidae > Delphinapterus > Delphinapterus leucas. The sequence goes on along the minus strand of NC_143150.1, from coordinate 62,366,786 downwards.
ACTCACCAGCCCAAGAGGTTTGCCTGCTCACCCGCTGGGGCACGCGGGGCTGGGAGCTGAGGCTCGGACTTTGGTCTGATCGCAGGGAAAGGACTGGCGGCGAGAACACAACCTTAAGGGTTTAGTGCACCACTGCTAGACGGGAGAGAGTACATGAGAAGTCTGGAGCTGTCAAAGAGGCAAGAGACTTTTTCTTCCCTATTTGTTTCCTGGTGCGCCAGGAGAGGGGATTAAGCGAGCTGCTTAAAAGAGCTCCAGAGAAGGGCAGGAGCCGCAGCTAACAGTGTGGAACGCAGAGACGGGCATGAGACGCTAAGGCTGCTGCCGCCACCACCAAGAAGCCTGTGTGCAAGCACAAGTCACTATCCCCACCTCTCCTCATGGCAGCTTCTTCAGTCCGCCACTGCAAGGGTCCCAGGATCCAGAGACAAGTTCCCCGGGAGAACACACACCAAGCCTCAGGCTGGTGCAACGTCACACCAGCCTCTGCCACCGCAGGCTCACCCCACATCTGTACCCCTCCCTCTGCCGGATTGAGTGAGCCAGAGCCCCCGAATCAGCGGCTCCTTTAACCCTGTCCTCTCTGAGCGAAGAACAGATGCCCTTCAGTGACCTACATGCAGAGGCGGTGCCATATACAAAGCTGAACCCCGGGAGCTGTGCAAAAAAAAGAAGAGAAAGGGAAATCTCTCACGGCAGCCTCAGGAACAGCAGATTAAATCTCCACAAGCAACTTGTACCCTGCATTTGTGGAATACCTGAATAGACAACAAATCATCAAAAAATTGAGGAGGTGGACTTTGAGAGAAAGATTTATAATTTTTTCCCCTTTTGTGCTATTTGTGAGTGTGTATGTGTATGCTGCTGTGTGAGATTGTGTCTGTATAGCTTTGCTTTTACCATTTGTCCTAGGGTTCAATCCATCCATTTTATTTTTGTTTTTTTCCTTAAAAATTTTTTTTCTTAATAATTATTTTTTTATTTTAATAACTTCAATTTATTTTACCTGACTTTATTTTATTTTCCTTTACCTTCTTTCTTTCTTTCTACATTTTCTACCTTTTATTCTGAGCCGTGTGGATGAAAGGTTCTTGGTGCTACAGCCAGGAGTCAGTGCTTTGCCTTTGAGGTGGGAGAGCCAATGTCAGGACACTGGTCCACAAGAGCACTCCCAGCTCCATGTAATATTAGGTGGCAAAAATCTCCCAGAGATCTCCATCTTAACACCTACACTCAGCTTCACTCAAAGACCAGCAAGCTACAGTGCTGGACACCCTATGCCAACCAACTAGCAAGATAGGAACACAACCACAGCCATTAGTATAGAGTCTGCATAAAATCATAATAAGTCCACAGATACCCCAAAACACACCACCAGATGTGGACCTGCCCACCAGAAAGGCAAGATTCAGCCTCATCCACCAGAACACAGGCACTAGTCCCCTCCACCAGGAAGCCTACACAACCCACTGAAACAACTTTAGCCACTGGGGACAGACACCAAAAACAACGGGAACTATGAACCAGGAGCCTGCCAAAAGGAGACCCCAAACACAGTAAGATAAGCAAAATGAGAAGACAGAAAAACACACAGCAGATGAAGGAGCAAGATAAAAACCCAGCAGACCTAACAAATGAAGAGGAAATAGGCAGTGTACCTGAAAAAGAATTCAGAATAATGATAGTAAAGATGATACAAATTCTTGGAAATAGAATAGAGAAAATGCAAGAAACATTTCACAAGGACCTAGAAGAACTAAAGATGAAACAAGCAATGATGAACAACACAATAAATGAAATTAAAAATACTCTAGAAGGGATCAATAGCAGAATAATTCAGGCAGAAGAATGGATAAGTGACCAGGAAAATAAAGTAGTGGAAATAACTACTGCAGAGAAGAATAAAGAAAAATGAATGAAAAGAACTGAGGACAGTCTCAGAGACCTCTGGGACAACATTAAACACACCAACATTCAAATTATAGGGGTTCCAGAAGAAGAAGAGAAAAAGAAAGGGACTGAGAAAATATTTAAATAGATTATTGTTGAAAACTTCCCTAATTTGGGAAAGGAAATAGTTAATCAAGTCCAGGAAGCACAGTGAGTCCCATACAGGATATATCCAAGAAAAACTCGCCAAGACACATATTAATCAAACTGTCCAAAATTAAATGCAATGAAAACAAATTAAAAGCAGCAAGGGAAAAACAACAAATAAGAAAACAAGGGAATCCCCATAAGGTTAACAGTTGATCGTTCAGCAGAAACTCTGCAGGCCAGAAGGGACTGGCAGGACATATTTAAAGTGATGAAGGAGAAAAACCTACAACCAAGATTACTCTAACCAGCAAGGATCTCATTCAGATTTGATGGAGACATTAAAACCTTTACAGACAAGCAAAAGCTGAGAGAGTTCAGCACCACCAAAACAGCTTTACAGCAAATGCTAAAGGAAATTCTCTAGGCAAGAAACACAAGAGAAGGAAAAGATCTATAATAACGAACACAAAACAATTTAGACAATGGAGAAAGGAACATACATATCGATAATTACCTTAAATGTAAATGGACTAAATGCTCCCACCAAAAGACACAGATTGGCTGAATGGATACAAAAACAAGACCCATATATGTGCTGTCTACAAGAGACCCACTTCAGACCTAGAGACACATACAGACTGAAAGTAAGGGGATGGAAAAATATATTTATATTCCACACAAATGGAAACCAAAAGAAAGCTGGAGTAGCAATTCTCATATGAGACAAAATAGACTTTAAAATAAAGACTATTAAGGGACAAAGAGGGTCACTACATAATGATCAAGCAATCGATCCAAGAAGAAGATATAACAATTGTAAATATTTATGCACCCAACATAGGAGCACCTCAATACATAAGGCAAATACTAACAGCCATAAAAGGGGAAATCAACAGTAACAAATTCATAGTAGGGGACTTTAACACCCCACTTTCACCCATGGACAGATCATCCAAAATGAAATTAAATAAGGAAACACAAGCTTTAAATGATACATTAAACAAGATCGACTTAATTGATATTTATAGGACACTCCATCAAAAAACAACAGAATACACACTTTTCTTAAGTGCTCATGGAACATTTCCCAGGATAGATCATATCCTGGGTCACAAATCAAGCCTTGGTAACTTTAAGAAAATTGAAATTGTATCAAGTATCAAGTTTTATTTCTGCAATTTGTATGGGAACACAAAAGACCCCAAATAGCTAAGGCAATATTGAGTACGAAAAATGGAGCTTGCGGAATCAGGTTCCCTGACTTCAGACTATACTACAAAGCTACAGTAATCAAGACAGTATGGTACTTGCTCAAAAACAGAAAGATAGATCCATGGAAGAGGATAGAAAGCCAGAGATAAACCCACGCACATATGGTCACCTTATTTTTGATAAAGGAGGCAGGAATGTACAGTGGAGAAAGGACAACCTCTTCAATAAGTGGTGCTGGGAAAACTGAACAGGTACATGTAAAAGTATGAGATTAGATCACTCCCTAACACCATACACAAAAATAAGCTCAAAATGGTTTAAAGACCTAAATGTAAGGTCAGAAACTATCAAACTCTTAGAGGAAAACATAGGCAGAACACTCTATGACATAACTCACAGCAAGATCCTTTTTGACCCACCTCCTAGAGTAATGGAAATAAAAACAAAAATAAACAAATGGGACCTAATCAAACTGCAAAGCTTTTGCACAGCAAAGGAAACCATAAACAAGACCAAAAGACAATCCTCAAAATGGGAGAAAATATTTGCCAATGAAGCAACTGACAAAGGATTAATCAAGAAAACATACAAGCAATGCATGCAGCTCAATTTCAAAAAAACAAACAACCCAATCCAAAAATGAGCAAAAGACATAAATAGACATTTCTCCAAAGAAGATATACAGATTGCCAACAGACACATGAAAGAATGCTCAACATCATTAATCATTAGAGAAATGCAAATCAAAACTACAATGAGATATCATCTCACACTGGTCACAATGGCCATCTTCCAAAAATCTAGAAACAATTAATTCTGGAGGGGGTGTGGGAACACTATTGCACTGTTGGTGGGAATGTAAATTTATACAGCCACTGTGAAGAACAGTATGGAGTTCCTTAAAAAACTACAAATAGAACTACCATACGACCCAGTAATCCCACTACTGAGTATATACCCTGAGGAAACCGTAGTTCAAAAAGTGTCATGTACCAAAAGATTCACTGCAGCTCTGTTTACAATACCCAGGACATGGAAGCCACTTAAGTGTCCATCAACAGATGAAAGGTAAAAGAAGATGTGGCACATATATACAATGGAATATTACTTAGCCCAAAAAAAGGAAATTGAGTTATTTTTAGTGAGGTGGATTGACCTGGAGTCTGTCATGCAATGTGAAGTTAGTCAGAAGGAGAATAACAAATACCGTTTGCTAGCACATATATATGGAATCTAAGAAAAAAAATGTCATGAAGAGCCTAGGGTTAGGACAGGAATAAAGACACAGACCTACTAGAGAATGGACTTGAGGATATGGGGAGGGGGAAGGGTAAACTGTGACAAAGTGAGAGAGTGGCATGGACATATTTTCACTACCAAACGTAGGATGGATAACTAGTGGGAAGTAGCCACATGGCACATGGAGATCAGCTAGGTGGATTGTGACCACCTAGAGTGGTGGGATAGGGAGGTTCAGAGGGAGGGAGACGCAAAGGGTAAGAGATATGAGAACTTATGTATATGTATAACTGATTCACTTTGTTATAAAGCAGAAAGTAACACACCTTTGTAAAGCAATTATACTCCAATAAAGATGTTAAAAAAGAGATAAATAAAAACTCCCAGGTATTTGAAAAATATTTAGTTACCTATTGTCATTGATATACATATAATTATGCTAATTTGTCTCTGTAAAAAAGAGATTTATTGTAGTTAGATACAAAATGTGTAAACATAGTGTGCACTGATTAGTAAGAAAATAAAAACAATGAAGCTCAAAGTTTTTAAGTCAGCCCTCTTAAAACACACACACATACACACACACACACACACACACACACACACATATATATATATATATATATATATATATATATACATACATACATATAAATCGCAAGAAGAAAGACCCACTGTCTTTGGATCAGCTAAGGATTTCATTAGAAGAGGTATCAATTTCTTTGGGATGTTGGCTACCAGACAGGTGTTTAGAATGTCCATTCTCAGTAACTCGCTGGGTATAAAACAAAATATAGGGCTTCCCTGGTGGCGCAGTGGTTGAGAGTCCGCCTTCCAATTCAGGGGACACGGGTTCATGCCCCGGTCCGGGAAGATCCCACATACCGCGGAGTGGCTGGCGCGTGAGCCATGGCCGCTGAGCCTGCGCGTCCGGAGCCTGTGCCCCGCAATGGGAGAGGCCACAACAGTGAGAGGCCCGTGTACCACCAAAAAAAAAAAAAATATATATATATATATATATATATATATATATATATATATATATAAAAGCTTGGGCCTTGCATATTTCATCCATAGTGCACATGTTTAGCTTGGAATCATTGCAGTGTACTCAGAACCCTCCTTCGGAATTATAACACTAGGCAGTGTACTATCCTGAGCCAAATCCTTTCCCGTGGTGCATTACTACAGCAGGTACATAATGAATAAAACATTCTGGTCTGTGAGGTTTCAGAGATTCCCTGCAGCAATATGGCTCCATGTTTAAGATTTCTTCAAAGCCAACATGAACACCAATCTTCTCTCGATTATTGTGTCCTGATCACCTGAATTCTTTTAGATGTAATATGAGAACCTGAGGTAGGTGGAATATCATAAGCTGTTTGGGGGCTTCTGTGAGTATAACTGGTTTGAGGAAAACCTTCTATGCTTTTAATTACACTGGTCACATATATAGATTTTTCCTTCTGAAGCTTCAGTTTTTGTGAATTTGGCCAACATTTTAGAAACCAGACATGGCTGAGAAGTAGTATCTTTTCCATTGTATTGGTATCTTTCTGGAAATTCCAGTGACAATTTCCAGAAAAGTGCTATGATATTTGATTTGTTGTCACATGTGAGACATGTAACCTGAGTAACAAGTTATCTATGAAAAATGTTAGTCACAACATTCATAAGCTGTTTGATAAGTTTCCGTTGAGAAGTGGGGATATGAGATGGTATCCTGGTATCAGTTGTCTCTAGTTCATGCTGTATTTTATCCAAAAGCTCACAAATTAATTCTCGAGCATCTTGTTAGGTATAACCACGAAAATCAGGTATTAATCTTCATATTGAGTATAGCATAGCAAATGGTGTGACCAAGGCCCACTTTCCAGACCACATAACTTGGAAAAAAGTATGAAATTCATGACAGAGAGAAGTGTATTATGAACTTGGCTTCCTTGGCTGAATAAGTTCTATCTTTCTACTCTTTGATGCTCCACCACTTAGTCCTGATGATAAACTTGGATGTCTGGAGCAAACAAAGCCTGTTTCTTTTTCTTGACATTCATTCATTTGGTATACTGTATCTGTGACTGGAGGATGCCTTCAAGATGATCTTGTTTTATCACTAGCTGTCACAGCCAGCCATCGGTTCAGATCAACTTGGAAAAATATTGTCAAAAAATAAGTAAATGACTCAATACTTGAAGAACATAATTCATATAGCAAGTATTTCCAAAATTTCTCAATCCTGTTACACGAAGAGTTATTATTGGTGTTCATTTAATGGAGGAATCACTGGCATTTTTAAAATTTTATTTTATTTATTTATTTTTTATCCAGCAGGTTCTTGTTAGTTATCTCTTCTATACATATTAGTGTATATATGTCAATCCCAATCTCCCAATTCATCCCACCACCACCACCCCCACGTTGGTGTCCATACGTTTGTTCTCTACACCTGTGTCTCTATTTATTTCTTGCAAACTGGTTCATCTGTACCATTTTTCTAGTTTCCACATATATACATTAATATATAATATTTGTTTTTCTCTTTCTGACTTACTTCACTCTGTATGACAGTCTTTAGGTCCATCCACATCTCTACAAATGACCCAGTTTCATTCCTTTTTGTAGCTGAGCAATATTCCATTGTATATATGTACCATATCTTCTTCATCCATTCATCCACCGATGAGCATCCAGGATGCTTCCATGACCTTGCTATTGTAAATAGTACTGCAATGAACATTGGGGTACATGTCACTGGAATTTTTAATCTTACATCTTCTGAGGTATATAGTACTTCATCGTTTGCTGATGATGCTAAGGTTTGAAGTGGTACTTGAACAGGAACAATTTCTATTGTGGGGGACTGACCTAGACCTTGCAAATGTAAACTCTTTCTTGGAGACATACTTTCCAATCCTGCTTTAACTTGATACTCTAATTCTTGCAGTCACTTTTTCACTTCTCTTTTGGCTATTTTTTCCTGAAATTGTTCTTCTTGCATTTTTCATCCAATGCGTGACTGTTCAAAGCAAGTTCGAAATATTTTACCCATTAGTATCCTTCTCCTGTGCCAAAGAGCAGTATACATCTGATATTCGTTTTGAAGCAGAGTACATGCCATCCTGTAGGAAATAAGAATCATCACTTGTACCCATAGACTGTAAAATACTTCCACTACCAGTGTTGCAGTGATAATTTTGACTTTTGATTGCACTTAATGTACTTCATAGTAACTTCAAGTCTCCAGTTGCATTATCATTAAGAACATAATCATTACAAAGGTAACAAAAAAACACATCTCATTCACCTCCAATGCAACAGGATGACTGTTTTCTAGAAAGTGCTTGAGTGCAGGTTCTTCAATATATCTTCCACAGGTAACACAGGAACTGCTAACACAAGCACAAATCAACTCAGTTGTATTGCAGTCCACACAATGACATTTCTGAGGGTTGAGGATGGAATGGTCTTGAACAAGTCTCAACTGCCCAATGTGTTTGCACTTATCTGTTGTTAGCATTTAGTCTAGCTGAGAAACACATAATCCAAAGAAATCTCTGTTCACAACACCTGAAGCCTCTGGAAAGATCCCGAGCCAGAGTGGCCATCTTAGCACTCTTCAACATGAAGCTGCAGCCGACTCTGCCCCCGTCCCCCCACTTTGGAGTGCCGGGAGAGGGCAGGCTGCTCTGCTATGTGACTGTGGATGGATAGGTTGTCCACCTGAGACTGGGAACCCACTTCTGGGCCCCAACTCCTAGTCGGTGCAGCATTAGCTTTTATATGAGTCTAAACGCACATGTTGTCACTTTTACATGATAGCCAATGGCTTATCAACTATTTATAAGCTTTCATATATATGCTGAAGAGGAAGCAGTTCATTCTTTACCTGTGGCAGTTCGATACCTTTGCTATAAACACCAAATGATTTATTTTTAGAAACTCATTTCTGAAGTCATTTTTCCCATGGAACATGTATGAATATTTGGACATTTTAGATTTAGGAAATGCTTTCATAAAAATTGGAAAAAAATAATAAAATGGATGCATATGTACCCTCCTTACTTTGGTTACTCCAACGTGACTTGCCTTACTCCCCTTTCTAATCTCTATCAGCTCTACTTACTCAGAGTAGCATTTTATACATGGGGTTATGTTATAAATGCATTCCTTAAGTTAAAAATAACATTAAATGTATACATATATCCCCTCCCTCTTGGACCTCCCTCTCACCTCCCCCCCCCACACACACAACAAAAAACATTAAAAATGTTTAAAATAACATTTGGTCAAAATTACTCTTGATTTTTTTTAATGCTTCTTTTACATTGCCCATAGAAACACTGGGACAAATATTATTTTGGTATGCAATCCTGGAGAGTAACATATATGTGACTACATATACTTTATAAAGTATTAGATAGCAATTATGTACATAAGAGGAAATACATATGTGTGTATAATTTAACAGTATTTTATTTAAATTAAATAATCATTTAAAGTTGAATTCATAGAAGTTAAATATAAGTATGATGGAATTATAGATATACTCTCCTACAACACTTAATTTTTTATTTTTATTTTTTGCGGTACGTGGGCCTCTCACTGCTGTGGCCTCTCCCGTTGCGGAGCACAGGCTCCGGATGCACAGGTCCAGCGGCCATGGCTCACGGGCCCAGCTGCTCTGAGGCATGTGGGATCTTCCCGGACCGGGGCACGAACCCGCGTCCCCCACATCGGCAGGCGGACTCCCAACCACTGCGTCACCAGGGAAGCCCAACAACTATTATTTTTTAATTCAAGCTACAGACCAAGAGCTACAAATCTAGTCTTAGACTGTAGAGGTAAATGAGGCAGAAAAGGAGTGGAGAAAGAGGTCATAATGCATTCACTAATTTCCTTTGTACGAATTATTTACCAGTACCTCAACTAGAGGATACATTTTTATAAATGTGCATGTTGGGGAAGAAGATGGTTACTTCTTTGTTTCTCCTCACATTGCCTAGCACCATGCTGGGCACTCACCGGGTCCTCAGTAAAGAAGTGGTTGGTTTATGCCTGTCTGCCACTGGCACAAAGTGCATTACAGTTGCATTTATACACAGAATGACCGGTGAGACAATATATATCCTATGTGGAGCCAAGCAGCAGGACAAGGTTACAGCAAGCTGTTAGTACACTGACAGGAGAAGTGAAGGTGATCATGAATGCCTGGGAGTGCTTGAGCAATATGCCAATAGTTAGTCTGTGAGGGGAAAGTAGTGTCAGTGGACTCAGAGGCAGGTCAGAGTCAAATATTGAGTCAACACAGCCAGAGAGATTAAGTCTGAGCAAAAGCAAACACAAGAATCAGAGACAGGGAGGGTACATGCAGTGCAGGAATGAGGGGAATGTGTAATTGGGCATGACAAATCACAGGACAGGAGCTCAATACTGCAGTTGCTTTCACAAGCTTGAGGGGATGTGCTACGCTACAAAACTCCTGTCTTCCAAACAAGTCACTGTAAAATATCCTGGGAAGTTAAGTGGTAACTGCTTTCCATGATGACATGGATTTTGGACTGGTTCATTGACGAATTCCCATAGGACATTACAGTGTCTGGAACATAGTAGGTATGTAATAAATATTTATCAAATGAATGAACACAGAAACATCTGTAGTGAATCTGCTTAGGGCTGACACCTCAATAAGATGCATGTATTTTCTTTCTTGCATTCATTCAACCAACTAAATGAGCACCAAAAGTAATGATTTTCTAATACACAGGAAACTGTGAGGAATACAGATATATATAAACTTCATAATTCCCATCCTTAAAGAATTTTCAGTACCATAGGAATTTTAAGAATTACACTAAAGATATAATAAATGTGAAAATGGTGAGAGGTATAAGCAAAATGAATTAGAAATTCATAAAAGTGATTAACTCTGGCAGCAGATTAAAGAGAATTTTGTATCTAGTGGGTGACATTCGAGTTAAATACTGAAGGACAGGGAAGCTTGATGACAATAAATATAGGAAAAAGACAAGTTAATTAGAAAGAAGGATCATCAGCAAATCACAGTAATGGGAAACTGCATGATTGAGAAACAGATAATCATCTAGTTTGCTTGGGAATATGACACATATTGCAAAGGGAATAGTGAGAGAAGAAGGAAAGGTAGAATGGGTAATTACTAGGGGAATTATCAAGCACCAGGCTGAGAAGTGTTAAACTGTACTATGAACATTTGAATGCTTTGGGTAAGGGAAGAAATAGCCAGAGCTGTTCTTTAGAAAGATTAATCTGATATATAGGGTGGACTGGAGGAAAGAGCTAGTAGAAGACAGAGTGTCATGTAGAAAACAATTACAATAGACAAGAACAAACAAACATCAAAGTAGTGAGACTGGGGAGTGACATCAGCAACACAGTGGCATAAGACATTTCTCCATTTTATCCCCCTTTTTAATCAATTAATTTAACATCCAGACATGAACAAGAGCAATTTTGTTGGGGTTTCCAGACATCACGCCTTTCCCTAAGGGACTCAAGAATAATCTTTCTCACAAGTGTGCCTGTACGAGATACATAAACCCCCATATGGACTATGGAACCAGAGGAACCAATGAGGCTGCCCGACCACTCTTGCCCCTGTTAGGTAAGAATTGCGTGAGTGCTGAATCAGACAGGTACTCACCCATGAGACAGAACTTGCAGAAGTCCAATACTTCTGAAGGGAAGGAAAACAACAACAACAGCTAAAAAGAAAGATACAAGTTTGGTCACAGAGGAGGTGAGCTTGGTCACAGCAGCGGTAATAAGAGAAACATTCCAGGTGCTGCCCCACCTCCAAGAAGCACTGATCAGGATTGATTTATCAGGAGGAGACAAGTCTTCTGCATGGAGAAAGGAGGGCATGGAGAGAGGGCCTGACTACCCTAATCAGGGGGGAGGCAGTTAGAGAAACTGATTTTTCTTCACCAGCACCGAGAGTACTAAGGTGAGAGCTCTGCCACTTGGGGGAGGAGATAAGTGATAAAGAGGGAAGCTTAAAAATTCAAATGGCCTTGAAATGGTTGAACTCTATAGAAAGTTCACCCACACTCCCACAGGCATAGGAGTTCCCTGTCACGTCGATGGGTGCACCAAATACACCAAGTGCTATACCCACACTTCCCTCCACTCTGCTACTGATTCCCTGTACATGCTCCCAAGTGTGTCATGAAAGTGAGCTCTAGTAGACAAGGAGCATGCTCAGAAAAGTTGTCACAGTTGATAAGCAAGGGAGAAACCACCCACTTGTTCTACAGCACCACATTCTAGAATAAAAAAGATTTCTAATTATCATGCTGGTGAATCATAAGAACCAAAGAGAACAAAAATTTTAGTTAAGCTGGCATCTGCTACTTCCAAAGTGAAAACAGAAATGTATAGCTACAAACAAAATGAAAAAAAAAATCAAGGAAATATGGTATCACAAAAACAAAATAGCAATTCTCCACAACTGAACTCAAAGTCATGAAATATTGCAATCTAATTGATAAATAATTCAAAGTAACTGATATATGAAAAATATCATGGATATTTTGATAGGGAATGAATTAAGTCTGTAGAGTGCTTTGAATAGTATAGACATTTTAACAATATTAATTTTTCCAGTCCAAGAACATAGGATAACTTTCCATTTCTTTGTATCCTTTTCATATTCCTTCATCAATGTTTTATAATTTCCAGAGTATAGGTTTTCACCCTTATGGTTAAGTTTATTCCTAGGTGTTTTATTTTATTTAATTTTGATGCAATTGTAAATGATAATTTCTTAATTTCTCTCTCTGATAGTTCATTGTTAGGTTTTAGAAGAGCAACAGATTTCTGTTTATTAATATTGTATTCTGTAACATTATAAAATTAATTTATTAGTTCTAATAGTTTTTAGGTAGACTTTAGGGTTTTCTACATAGAGTATCACACCATCTATAAAATAGTGAGAGTTTTACTTCTGCTTTTCCAACTTGGATTCTTTTGTTTCCTTTACTTTTCTTACTGCTATGGCTAGGACTTCCAATATTATGTTAAATAGAAGTGGCAAAAGTGGGTATCCTTGTCTTGTTCCTGATTTTAGAGGAAAAGCTTTCAGGTTTTCTTCATTAATTATGATGTTACCTGTGGGTTTGTTGCAAAGGGCCTTTATTATGTTGAGATATGTTCCCTGTATACAAAACTTGATAAGAGCTTTTATCATCAACAGATGTTGAATTTTTTTCAAATGCATTATTTGCAACTATTGAGATGATCAGTATTTTTTTATCTTCCTTTTGTTAATGTGGAGTATCACATTGATTGATTTCTCACTACTGAAACAAATTTGCATCTCTGGTATGAATCCCACTTGAGCATGATTTATTATCTTTAAAAATTATTATTGAATTTCATTTGCTAACGTTTTGTCAAGGGTTTTTGCATCTATATACATCAGAGATATTGGGCTATAATTTTCTTTTTCTCTAGTTTTTTTTCTGGTTTTGATATCAGGGTAATATTGGCTTCATAAAATCAATTTCAGAGTGTTTCATCCCCTTCAAGTTTTAGGAATAGTTTGAGAAGGATAAGTGTTAATTCTTCTTAATATGTTTGGTAGAATTCTCCTATGAAGCCATCCTGCCCTGGACTTTTGTTTCCTGGGAGTGATTTTATTATACTTTCATTTTCAGTACTAGTGGTCAGTCTGTTTATATTGTATATTTCTTCCTGATTTAGTGTTGGAAAGTTGTATGATATTTGAAATTTGTCCTTTACTTCTAGGTTGACCAGTTTATTGACATATAACTGTTTGTAGTATTCTCTTATTATCTTTTCTCTGTGGAATCTTTTATTATTTCTCCCTTTCATTTCTTATTTTGTTTATTTGGGTCCTCTGGCTTTTGTTCTTAATAATCCTGGCTAAAGTTTTATCAATTTAGTTCATGTTTTAAAAAATCAGCTCTTGGTTTCATTGATCTTTTTTAAAATTATTTTTGGTTTCTATTATATTTGTTTATTGTCTGATCTTTATTATTTCCATTCTTCTGTTGATGCTGGGCTTCATATATTCTTGTTTTTCTAATTCCTATATATGTAAAGTTAGGTTATTTCTTTGAGATTCTTCTTGTTTCTAGATGTAGGCCTGTGTCACTATAAATGTCCATCTTAGAAATGCTTTTGCTGCATCCCATAGATTTTGGAATGTTGCATTTCCATTTTCATCTGTCTCAATGTAACATCAGATTTTCTCTTTGATTTTTTTCATTGACCCATTTTTTTAAATTCCCCATGTGTTTGTGCTTTTCTAGTTGTTTCTTCATATAATTGACTCTAGTCTCATACCATTGTGGTCAGAACCCATGACATTTTTCAGAGAGCTAGAATAAATAATTCTAAAAAATATGTGGAAACAAAGAAGACCCTGCATTGCCAAAGAAATCCTGAGGGGAAAAAGAATGCCAGAGGTATCACACTCCCTGAGTTCAGACTGAATTACAAAAGCAGAGTAATCAGAACAGCATGGTACTGACACAAAAACAGACATATAGGTCAATGGAACAGAAAATAGAGCCCAAAATAAACCCACACACTTATTGTCAATTAATCTATGACAAAGGGGCAAAGTATACCATGAAGATTAAAACAGTTTCTTCAATAAGTTGAGGGCTCAAATCAATAAAAATAGAACTGAAAAAGTAGACGTTAAAATAGACACCACAGAAATATAAAGGATAATAAGAGAATACTGCAAGAAACTATATACCAATAAAATGGAAAACCTAGGAGAAATGGACAAATTCTTAGAAAAGTACAATTCTCCCAAGACTGAAGCAATAGGAAACAGAAAATATGAACAGACTAATCACAAGTACTAAAATTGAAAATGTGATTTTAAAACTCCCAACAAACTGAAATCTAGGACCAGTTGGCTTCATACACGATTTCTGTCAAATATTTAGAGAAGAGTTAATGCATATCCTTTTGAAACTATTCCAAAAATTGCAAAGGAAGGAACACTCCCAAACTCATTCTATGAGGGCAACATCACCATGACACAAAAAACAGAAAAAGATATCTCAAAAACCAAAATTATATACCAATATCACTAATGAATATAGATGCAAAAATCCTCAACAAAATACTAGCAAACCAAATTCAACAATACATTAAAAGGATTATACACCATGATCAAGTGGGGTTTATCATAGGGATGCAAGGATTTTTTTTAATATCCACAAATCAATCAGTGTGATACACCACAACAACAAACTGAAGAATAAAAATTCATATGATCATCTCAATAGATGTAGACAAAGATTTTGACAAATTTCAACACCGATTTATGATAAAAACTTTCCAGAAAATGGGCATAGTGAGAACATACCTCAACACAATAAAGGTCACATATGACAAACCTACAGCTAACATCATACTCAACAGTGTCAAATGGAAAGCATTTCCTCTAATATCAGGAACAAGACAAGGATATCCACTATTGCCACTTTTGTTCAACATAGTTTAGGAAGTCCTAGTCATGGCATTCAGAGAAGAAAAAGAAATAAAAAGAATTTAAATTGGAAAAGAAGAAGTAAAACTGTAACTCTTTTCAGATGACATGATATTATACATAAAAAATCCTAAAGACCTACCAGAAAACTACCAGAGCTCATCAATGAATTCGGTAAAGTTGCATGAAAAAAAAAATACAGAGAAATTTCTATACACTAATAACAAAATATCAGAAAGAGAGATTAAAGAAAGAATACCATTTACCATCACATCAAAAAGAATAAAATACCTAGGAATAAACCTACCTGAGGAGGTAAAAGACCAGTACTCTGAAAACGATAAGATGTTCATGTAAGAAACTGAAGATGACATAAACAGATGGAAAGATATACCACTTTCTTGGATCAGAAGAATCATTATTGTCAAAATTACTATAGTACCCATGGCAATCTACAGATTCAATGTAATTCCCATCAAATTATCAATGGCATTTTCACAAAACTAGAAGAAAAAATCTTAAAAACTGTATTGAGACAAAAAAGACCCCAAATAGCCAAAGCAATATTAAGAAGGAAAAATGGAGCTGGAGGAATCAGGCTGCCTGATTTCAGCCTATACTACAAAACTACAGTCATGAAAATAGTATGGCTTCAACAAAAAAAAAGGTCATGTAAGAAAAACCCACAGAAAACATTATCTCAATGGTGAAAAATTGAAAACATTTCCTCTAAGATCAGGAATAAAACAAGTGTGCTCTCTCTCACCACTATTATTCAATATAGTTTTGGAAGTCGTAGCCACAGCAATCAGAGAAAAAAAAAGAAATAAAAGGTATCCAAGTTGGAAAAGAAGAAGCAATATTGTCACCTTTTGCAGTTGACATGATACTATAAGGGAAAATCCTAAAGATGTCACCAGAAAACACTTAGAGCTAATCAATGAATTTGGTAATGTAGCAGGATACAAAATTAATACACAGAAATCTCTTGCATTTCTATACACTAAAAATGAAAGATTGGAAAGAGAAATTAAGAAAACAACACCATTTACCATTGCAAATAAAAGAATAAAATACATAGGAAAAAACCTACCTAAAGAGGCAAGAGACTTGTACTCCTTAAACTATAAGATATTGATGAAAGAAATCAAAGACAACACAAACAGGTAGAGAGGTATACCATGTTCTTGGATTGGAAGAATCGATATTGTGAAAATGCTTGTATTACACACAGCAATCTACAGATTCAAGGCAATCCCTATCAAAGATCCAATGGCATTTTTCACAGAACTTTAACAAAAAATGTTTTAATTTGTATGGAAACACAAAATATCCTGAATAACCAAAGCAATCTTGAGAAAGAAAAATGGAGCTGGAGGAATAAGGCTCCATGACTTCAGATTATACTACAAAGCTACAGGAATGAAAAAGAGAATGGTACAGGCACAAAAACAGAAAGATATATCAATGGAACAGGATAGAAAACCCAGAGATAAACCCACAAACCTATGGCCACCTAATCTATGACAAAGGCAGCAAGAATATACAATGGAGAATACAGAGCCTTTTCAATAACTGGTGTTGGGAAAACTGGAGAGCTACATGTAAATGAGTGAAACTAGAATGTCCGTGACACCATACACAAAAATAAATTCAAAATGGATAAAAGACCTAAATGTAAGGCCAGACAAGATAAAACTCTTAGTGGAAAACATAGGCAGAACACTCTTTGACATAAACTACAGCAAGATCTTTTCTTGATCCACCTCCTAGAGTAACAAAAATTAAAAAATAAATAAATAAATAAATAAATGGGACCTAATTAAACTTAAAAGATTTTGCACAGCAAAGGTAACCATAAACAAGATGAAAAGACAACCCTCAAAATGGGAGAAAATATTTGCCAATAAATCAATGGACAAGGCACTAATCTCCAAAACACACAAACAGTTCATGCAGCTCAATATCAAAAATGCACACAACTCAGTAAAAAGTGGGTGGAAGACCTAAATGGTCACTTCTCCAAAGAAGACATACAGATGGCCAAGAGGCACATGAAAAGATTCTCAACATCACTAATTATTAGAGAAATGCAAGTCAAAATTACAATGAGGTATCACACTCACACTGGTCAGAGTGGCCACCATCAAAAAATCTACAAATAATAAATGCTGGAGAGGGTGTGGATAAAAGGGAACCCTCTCGAAATGTTGGTGAGAATGTAAATTGATAGAGCCACTATGAAGAACAGTATGGAGGTTCCTTAAAAAAACTAAAAATAGAGCTACCATATGACCCAGCAATCCCACTACTGGGCATATACCCAGAGAAAACCATAATTCAAAAAGACACATGTGAGAGGGGTGCCTTCAAGATGGTTGAGGAGTAAGAATTGGAGATCACCTTCCTCCCCACAAATACATCAAAACTTCATCTACATGTGGAACAACTCCTACAGAACACCTACTGAACACTGACAGAAGATCTCAGACTTACCAAAAGGGAATAAACTCCCCATGAACCTAGGTAGGGCAAAAGAGAAAAGGAAAAACACAGACAAAAGAATAGGGACAGGACCGCCTCTCTGACAGGGAGCTGTGAATGTGGAAAAGTTTCCACACACTAGGAAGCCCCTTCACTGGTGGAGACAAGGGGTGGCAGAGGGGAAGCTTCAGAGCCATGGAGGAGAGCACAGCAACAGGGGTGCAAAGGGCAAAGTGGAGAGGTTCCTGCACAAAGGATCAGTTGCAACCAGCACTTATCAGCCTGAGAGTCTTGTATGATGACCCACCAGGGCAGGCATGTGTGGGCTGGGAGCTGAAGCTTAGCCTTCAGATGTCAGATCCCAGGGAGAGGACTGGGCTTGGCTGTGTGAACACAGCCTGAAGGGGGCTAGTATGTCACAGCTATCCTGGAGGGAGATGGGGAAAATGTCTGGACCTGCTGAAGAGGCAAGAGACCATTGTTTTGGGGTGCGTGAGGAGAGGAGATTCAGAGCACTGCCTAAATGAGCTCCAGAGATGGGCGCGAGCTGTGGCTATCCGCGTGGACACCAGAGATGGACATGAGACACTAAGGTTGCTGCTGCAGCCAACAAGGAGACTCTATACAACCACAGGTCACTATTCACACCTCCCCTCCCAGGAGCCTGTGCAGCCCACCAGTGCCAGGGTCCCGTGATCCAGGGACAAATTCCCAGGGAGAACACACGGCATGCCTCAACAGTTGAAACTTCATGCCAACCTCTGCCATTGGAGGCTAGCTGCACATCCCATACACCTCCCTGCCCCCAGCCTGAATGAGCCAAAGCACCCTAATTAGCTGATCCGATCCATTAACCCTGTCCTGTCTGGGTGAGAAAGAGGTACTCTCAGGTGACCTACATGCAGAGGCATGGGCAAACTCCAGGAGCTGGGAGAACAATGAAGAAAAAGGGAAATTTTTCCATGCAGCCTCAGGGGCAGCAGATTAAAACTCCACAATTAACAGGAGTACCCTCTATCAGTGGAATACCTGAATAGACAACAAATCATACCAAAACTGAGGTGGTGGACTTTGGGAGCAACTGTACACTTGGGGTTTGCTTTCTGCATCTAATTTGTTTCTGATTTTATGTTTATCTTAGTTTAGTATTTAGAGCTTATTATCTATGGTAGATTTGTTTATTGATTTGGTTGCTCTCATCCATATATATATATATATATATATATATATTAATTATTTTCTTTTTGTGTGTGTATATATGTATGCTTCTATCTGTGATTTTTTTCTGTATAGCTTTGCTTTTGCCATTTGTACTAGGGTTCTGATTATCCTTTTTTTTTTTTTTTTTTGCTTTTTTGGTGTTTTTAATTTTTTTCATATAATTTTTAGGGCTTGTTATCATTGGCAGATTTGTTTTTGGTTTGGTTGCCCTCTTATTTCTTTCTTTTTTATAATACTTTTTATTTTTAATAATTTTAAAAAAAAATTTTATTTTACTAACTTTATTTTATTTTCCCTTTTTTTTTCTCCTTTTTCTTCTGAGCCATATGGCTGACAGGGTCTTGGTGCTCTGGCCGGTTGTCAGGCCTGTGCTTCTGAGGTTGGAGAGCTGAGTTCAGGACATTGGACCACAAGAGACCTCCTGGCCCAATGTAATATCAAACAGCAAAAGCTCTCCCAGAGATCTCCACTGCAATGCTAAGACCCAGCTCCACTAAACGACCATCAAGCTACAGTGCTGGACACCCTATGCCAAACAATGAGCAAGACAGGAACACAACCCCACCCACTAGCAGAGAGGCTGCCTAAAATACAATAAGTTCAAAGACACCCTAAAACACACCACCAGACATGGTACTGCCCACCAGAAAGACAAGATCCAGGGTCATCCACCAGAACACAGGCACCAGTGCCCTCCACCAGGAAGCCTACACAACCCACTGAACCAACCTTACCCACTGGGAGGAGACACTAAAAATAACAGGAACCACGAACCTGCAGCCTGTGGAAAGGAGACCATGAAACACATTATGTTAAACAAAATGAGAAAACAGAGAAATACACAGAAGATGAAAGAGCAAGGTAGAGATTCACCAGACCAAACAAATGAAGAGGATATCGGTAGCCTACCTGAAAAATAATTCAGAGTAATGATAGTAAAGATGATCCAAAATCTTGGATATAGAATGGAGAAAATACAAGAAATGTTTAAGAAGGATTTAGAAGAATTAAAGAGCAAACAAACAATGATGAACAGCACAATAAATGAAATTAAAAACTCTCTAGAAGGAATCAATAGCAGAATAACTGAAGCAAAAGAAAGGATAAGTCACCTGGAAGATAAAATAGTGAATATAACTACTGCAGAGCAGAATAAAGAAAAAAATGAAAATAATTGAGAACAGTCTCAGATACCTCTGGGACAACATTAAACATACCAACATTCGAATTATAAGGGTCCCAGAAGATGAAGAGAAAGAGAAAGGGACTGAGAAAATATTTGAAGATATTATAGTCGAAAACTTCCCTAATATAGGTAAGGAAATAATCAATCAAGTCCAGGAAGAGCAGAGAGTACTATACAGGAAAACACTAAGGAGAAACACAGAAAGACACAAATTACTCAAACTATCAAAAGTTAAATACAAAGAAAAAATATTAAAAGCAGGTAGGGAAAAGCAACAATTAAGACACAATGGAATCCCCATAAAGTTAACAGCTGACTTTTCAGCAGAAACTCTACAACACAGAAGGGTGTGGCAGGACATATTTAAAATGATGAAAGAGAAAAAAAACTACAACCAAGATTTCTCTACCCAGCAAGGATCTCATTCAGATTCAATGGAGAAATTAAAAGCTTTACAGACAAGCAAAGGCTAAGAGAATTCAGCACCACCAAACCAGATCTAAAAGAAATGCTGAATGAACTTCTCTAGGAAGAAAGACAAGAAAAGGAAAATACTTACAATAACAAACCCCAAACAATTAAGAAAATGGTAATACGGACATGCATATTGATAACAACCTTAAATGTAAATGATTAAATGCTCCAACCAAAAGACATAGACTGGCTGAATGGATACAAAAACAAGACCTGTATATATGCTGTCTACAAGAGACACACTTCAGACCTAGGGACACATACAGCCTGAAAGTGAAGGGATGGAAAAAGATATTCCATGCAAATGGAAATCAAAAGAAAGCTGGAGTAGCAATTCTCATATCAGACAAATAGACTTTAAAATAAAGCATATTACAAGAGGCAAAAAGGACACTACATAATGATCAAGGGAAAAATCCAAGAAGAAGACATAACAATTGTAAATATTTATGCACACAAGCTGGGAGCACATTAATATTTAAGGCAAATGCTAACAGTCATAAAAGGGGAAATTGACACAATCATAGTATGGGACTTTAACACCAATGGACAGAACATCCAAAATGAAAATAAATAAGGAAACACAAATTTTAAATGATACATTAAAAAAGATGTACTTGATATTTATTTGACATTCTAACCAAAATCAGCAGATTACACTTTCTTCTCAAGTGCTCATGGAACATTCTCCAGGATATATCATAACTTAGGTCACATATCAAGTCTTGGTAAATTTAACAAAATTGAAATCATATCAAGTACCTTTTCCAACCACACACCTTGACTCTACATATCAATTACAGGAAAAATTCTGTAAAAAATACAAACATATGGAGGCTAAAAACACACTACTTAATAATCAAGACATCACTGAACAGATCAATATAATACATAGAAACAAATGACAATGAAAACACGATGACGCAAAACCTATGGGATGTAGCAAAACAATTCTAAGAGGGAAGTTTAGAGCAATACGCTCCTACGTCAAGAAAGAAGAAACTTCTCAAATAAACAACATAAACTTACACCTAAAGCAATTAGAGAAAGAAGAACAAAAAAATCCAAAGTTATCAGAAGGAAAGAAATCATAAAGATCAGATCAGAAATAAATAAAAAAAGAAATGAAGGAAACAAAAGCAAAGATTAATAAAACTAAAAGCAGGTTCTTTGAGAAGATAAAAAAAATTGATAAATCATTAGCCAGACTCATCAAGAAAAAAAAAGGAAAAGCCTCAAATCAATAGAATTAGAAATGAAAAGAGAGAAGTAACAACTGACACTGCAGAAATACAAAGGATCATGAGAGATTACTACAAGCAATTATCTGCCAGTAAACTGGACAACCTGGGAGAAATGGAGAAATACTTAGAAAAGCACAACTATCTGACACTGAACCAGGAAAAAATAGAAAATATAAACAGACCAATGACAAGCACTGAAATTCAAATGGTCATTAAAAATTGTCTAACAGAAAAAAGCCCAGGACCAGATGGCTTCAAAGACGAATTCTATCAAACGTTTAGAGAAGAGCTAACACCTATCCTTCTCAAACTATTCCAAAATATAGTAGAGGGAGGAACACTCCCAAACTCATTCTACTTGGCCACTATCACCCTAATACCAAAACTAGACAAAGATGCCACAAAGAAAGAAAACTACAGGCCAATATCACCAATGAACATAGATGAAAAATCCTCACAAAAATACTGGCAAACAGAATCCAACAGCATTTAAAGGATCACATACCATGATCAAGTTGGGTTAATCCCAGGAATGCAAGGATAATTCAATATAGGCAAATCAATCAATGTGATAAGCCATATTAACAAATTGAAGGGGAAAAACCATATGATCATCTCAACAGATGCAGAAAAAGATTTTGACAAAATTCAACTCTCATTTATGATAAAAAAAAAACCCTCAAGAAAGTAGGCATAGAGGGAACTTATGCCAACATAATAAAGACCACATATGACAAATCCACAGCCAACATCGTTATCAATGGTAAATAACTGAAACCATTTCCACTAAGATCAGGAACAAGGCAAGATTGCCCATTCTCACTGCTATTATTCAACATAGTTTTGGAAGTTTTAACCATAGCAATCAGGAAGGAAAAGAAATAAAAGGAATTCAAACCAGAAAAGAAGAAATAAAACTGTCACTGTTTACAGATGACTTGATAACATACATAGAGAATCCTAAAGATGTTACTATTAAACTACTAGAGCTAATCAATGAATTTGGTAGAGCAGCAGGATACAAAATTAATACACAGTTATCTCTTGCATTCTTATACACCAATGATTAAAAATCTGAAAGAGAAATTATGGAAACACTCCTGTTTACCATTGCCAAAAAAAAAAGAATAAAATTCCTAAGAATAAACCTACTTAAGGAGACAAGAGACATGTATGCAGAAAGTTATAAGACATTGATGAAAGAAATTAAGGATGATACAAACAGATGGAGAGATATACCATGTTTTTGTATTGGGAGAATCAACATGGTGTAAATGACTGTACTACCTAAAGCAATCAACAGAATCATTGCAATACCAATCAAATTACCAATGTCGTTTTTTACAGAAGAAGAGAAAAATATTTCACAATTTGTGTGGAAACACAAAAGACTCCAAATAGTGAAAGCATTCTTGAGAAAGGAAAATGGAGCTGAGGGAATCAGGCTCCCAGGATTCAGACTACACTACAAAGCTACAGTAATCAAGACAGTATGGTCCTGGCACAGAAACGGAACTATAGATCAATGGAACAGGATAGAAAGCTCAGAGATAAACCCACACACATATGGTCACCTTACCTTTGATAAAGGAGGCAAGGATATAAAATGGAGAAAAGACAGCCTCTTCGGTAAGTTGTGCTAGGAAAACTGGACTGCTACATGTAAAAGAATGAAATTAGAACACTTCCTGACACCACATACCAAAATAAAGTCAAAATGGATTAAAGACCTAAATATAAGACCAGACACTATAAAACTCTTAGAGGAAAACATAGGCAGAACAGTCCATGACATAAATCACAGCAAGATCCTTTTTGACCCACCTTCTAGAAAAATGGAAATAAAAACAAAAATAAACAAGTGGGACCAAATGAAACATAAAGCCTTTTCCACAGCAAAGGAAACCATAAACAAGATGAAAAGACAACCCTCAGAATGGGAGAAAATATTTGCAAATGAAACAACTGACAAAGGATTAATCTCCAAACTATACAAGAATCTCATGCAACTCAGTATCAAAAAAAAAAAACACCAACAATAACAATGTAATCCAAAAATGTGCAGAATACCTAAAAAGACATTTCTCCAAAGAAGATATACAGAATGCCAACAAACATGTGAAAGTATGCTCAGCATCACTAATTATTAGAGAAATGCAATGCAAAACAATTATGAGGTATTCCTTCACACTGGTCAGAATGGTCATCAAAATACCTACAAACAAAAAATGCTGGAGAGCATGTGGAGAAAAAGTAACCCTCTTGCACTGTTGGTGAGAATGTAAATTGATCCAGACACTATGAAGAAGAGTATGGCAGTTTTGTAAGACAACTAAAAATAGAACTACCATATGACCCAGCAATCCCACTACTGGGCATATACCCTGAGAAACCATAATTCAAAAAGAGTCATGTACCACAATATTCATTGCAGCTCTATTTACCATAGTCAGGACATGGAAGCAGCCTAAGTGTCCATCAACAGATGAATGGATAAAGAAAATGTGGCACATATATACAATGGAATATTACTCATCCATATAAAGAAATGAAATTGAGTTATTTGTAATGAGGTGGATAGACCTAGAGAGTGTCATACATAGTGAAGTAAGTCAGAAAGAGAAAAACAAGTACCACATGCTAACACATATATATGGAATCTAAAAAGAAGAAAAAACTGGTTCTGAGGAATGCAGGGGCAAGACCAGAATAAAGACACAGACATAGAGAATTGATTTGAGGACACAGGGAGGGGGAAGGGTAAGTTGGGATGAAGTGAGAGAGTGGCATGGACATATATACACTACCAAATGTAAAATAGTTAGCTAGTGAGGATCAGCTGCATAGCACAGGGAGATGAGCTCAGTGCTTTGTGTCCACCTACAGGTGTGGGATAGGGAGGGTGGAGGGTGATGCAGGAGGCCAGAGATATGGGGATATATGTATATGTATGGCTGATTCACTTCAGTGTAAAGCAGAAACTAACAAAACATTGTAAAGCAGTTATACTCCAATAAAGTTGTTAAATATATATATATATATATACACATATATGATCAATGTAGAAGAACAACAACAACAAAAACGACACATGCATCCCAGTGTTCATTGCAGCATGATTTACAATAGTTAATACATGGAAGCAAGCTAAATATCCAAAAATGGAGGAATGAATAAGGAAGATGTGGTCCATATATGCAATGGAATATTACCCAGCCATAAAAAGGAACGAAACTGGGTCATTTGTAGAGACGTGGATGGACCAAACAAGTATGATACAGGGTGAAATAACTCAGAAAGAGAAAAAAATGTCATATATGTGGAATGCATATATGTGGAATATATGTGGAATATAAAAAACTGACATAGATGATCTTATTTGCAAAGCAGAAATAGACACAGACACAGAGATCAAATATATCTCTTTCAAGAGGGAAGGGAGGGTGGGATAAATGGGGTGATGGGGATTAACATATATACACTATTGATACTATATTTAAAATAGTTAACAAATGAGAACCTATGGTATTGCACAGGGAACTCTACTCAGTGCTCTGCAGTTACCTAAATGAGAAGGAAATCCAAAAATGAGGGTATATAAGTGTATGTATAGATGATTAACTTTGCTGTACTGTAGAAACTAACAGAGTATTGTAAAGCAACTATACTCCAATAAAAATTAAAAGAAAAGAAAGAAATAAAGGGTTAAAATGAACATTTCTTTAATGCACCATTTCAGGTCAGACAGCTCCATATCAACCAAACATATGAAGTCAAGCACACATTGTGATATACTGTATATTTGAATGAAGATATTAGTATGGAGAGATTAAACACTTCCTGCACTATGCACTGCTTTATCATTAATTGAAATTTCTCACTTATGCTCTGCAGAATTATGTGTTTTTACATTGATTTTATTGATTATTTTCTCTTGAACCTAATGAACATCTTTGCAAATGAAGGCAGTGTTGATGCTGCTATAAAATTGTCCCCCTGTGGAAAAAATTTCCTACGGGTACAGTCATATGGTAAATTTATGTTTAGTCATTTAATAAACTGCCAAACTGTTTTACAAAATGGCTGCTTCATTGCACATTTCCACATACTATGTAAAAGAATTTCAATTTCTCCACAACCTCATAAACACTTCTTGCTGTTTCTCATTTTGTTTATAATCATGTTCTAGTGGGTATGAAGTGGTGTACATTTGTAATTCCCTAATGAGTAAAGATGTGTTTCTTTTTATGTGCTTATTGGGTATTCAAATGTTATCATCAATGGAAAACTATTAAAATGTTTGATCAGTTTTGAAAAAAAAAAGAAAGCAGTATGATACTGGAACAAAAACAGAAATATAGGTCAATGGAACAGGATAGAAAACAAAGGAAAAAACCCCACACACTTATGGTCATTTAATTTACAACAAAGGAGGCAAGACTATGCAGGGGAGAAAAAACATTCTCTTCAATAAGCGGTGGTGGGGAAACTGGACAACTACAAGTAAAAAATGAAATTAGATCATTCTTTAACACCATACACAAAAATAAAATCAAAATGGATTAAAGACATAAATGTAAGACTGGATACTATAAAACTCTTAGAGGAAAACATAGGCAGAACACTTTTTGACATAAATGGCAGCAATATCTTTTTTGATCCCTCTCCTAGAATAAGGAAATAGAAACAAAAATAAACAAATGGGACCTAATCAAACTCAAAGGCTTTTGCACAGCAAAGGAAGCCATAAACAAGCAAAAAGACAATCCGTAGAATGGAAGAAAATATTTGCAAATGATACAACTGACAAGGGATTAGTTTCCAAAATTTACCAACAGCTCATGGGTTCAATATCAAAACAACAACAAAAAAAATCAAAAAAATAGGCAGAAGACCTAAATAGACATTTCTCCAAAGAAGACATACAGCTGGCCAAAAAGCACAAGAAAAGTTGCTCAACATCACTGATTATTAGAGAAATGCAAATCAAACCTACAATGAGATATCACCTCCAACCAGTCAGAATGCCATCAGCAAAATTTCTACAAACAATAAGTGCTGGAAAGAGTGTGGAGAAAAGGGAAATCTCCTACAGTGGTGGAGGAATGTAAATTTACACTGTTGGAATGTAAATTGGTATAGCCACTATGGATAACAGTGTGGAGGTTCCTTAAGAATCTAAAAATACAGGTAACATATGATCCAACAATCCCTCTTCTGGGTATATATACAAAGAAAAACATAGTTTGAAAGTATGCATGCACCCCAATGTTCACTGCAGTGCTTTTTACAATAGGCATGGAAGAATCTATATGTCCGTCGATGGAGGAATTTATAAATACGTATATGTTATACGTATCAAATATTATTCAACAATTATAAAAGAATGAAAGGAGCTTCCTTGGTGTCACAGTGGTTAAGAATCCGCCTGGCAATGCAGGAGACATGGGTTCAAACCCTGGTCTGGGAAGATCCCACATGCAATGGAACAACTAAGCCCCTGCACCACAGCTACTGAGCCTGCACTCTAGGGACCGCAAGCCACAACTACTGAGCCTGAGTGCCACAACTATTGAAGCCCGCTCGCCTAGAGCCTGTGCTCCACAACAAGAGGAGCCACCACAATGAGAAGCCTGCACACCACAATGAAGAGTAGCCCCCACTCACTGCAACTAGAAAAGCCCATGCACAGCAACAAAGACCCAATGCGGCCAAACATAAATACATACATACATACATACATACATACATTTATTTAAAAAAAAAGAGAATGAAATAATGCCATTTCAAGCAACATGGATGGCTCTGGAAATTATCATACTAAGTGAAGTAAGTCAGACAGAGAAAGACAAATATCATATGATATTGCTTATATGCAGAATCTTAAATAAAGATATAAATGAACTTATATACAAAACAGAAACAGACTCACAGACTTACAGAACGAACTTATGGTTACCAGGGGGAAAGTTGGGGGGGAGTCATAGATTGGGAGTTTGAGATTGACATGTACACACTGCTATATTTAAAATAGATAAGCAACAAGTACCTACTGTATAGCACAGGGAACTCTGCTTAATAGTCTGTAATAACCTAAATGGGAAAATAATAGGTACATGTACATGTGTAACTGAATCACTTTTCTGTTCACGTGAAACTAACACAACACTGCTAGTCAACTATACTCCAATAAATAAAGTAAAAATTTAAAAATTGGATTGAAGACCTAATATATTTATTAGGTCATAATATATTTAGACCTGAGATCATAAGTCTTAGAAGGGAACATAGGCAGAACACACTTTGACATAAATTGTAGCAATATTTTTATGTATCTGTCTCAAGATAAAAGAAACAAAAGCAAAAATGAACAAATGGGAACTAATTAAACTTAAAACTTTTGCACAGCAAAGGAAACAAACACAGACAAAATGAAAAAAGTAAAATCCTTCTGAATGGGAGAAAATATTTGCAAATTATATGACTGATGGGAAGTTTTCTTAAGTAATTTTTATTGGAGTATATTCGATTTACAATGTTGTGTTAGTTTCTGCTCTACATCAAAGTGAATCACTTATACATATATCCACTCTCTTTTAGATTATTTTCCCATATAGCTCATTACTGAGTATTGAGTAGAGTTCCCTGTGCTATACAATAGGTCCTAATAAGAGATTAATATCCATAATATATAAAAAGCTCATGCAACTCAATATCAAAAAATATAAAGCCATATTTTAAAATGGGCTGAAGACTTGAATAGACTATTTTCCAAAGAAGATATAGAGAGGGCCAATGGGCACATGAAAATATGCTCAACATTGCTAATCATCAGAGAATTGCAAGTCAAAAACCACAAGGAGAACTAGCGTAGGAACTAACAAGTCCACTGCTGTGTATATAACTGAAGGAAATGAGAACACTAATTTGAAAAGAAACACGCACCCCGATTTTATTAGCAGCTCTTTTACTATAGCTAAAATATGGATATATCTTAAGTACCCATCAATAGATGATTGGATAAAGGAAATGCAGTATATATACACAATGGAATATTACTCAGTAATAAAAAGAATGAAATTTTGGCATAATCAACACGGTGGATGGACCTATCATGTAGTATGCTTAGTTAAATAAGACAGAGAAAAACAAATACTCTATTTTATCACTTGTATGTGGAATCTAAAAAAGAAAGAAAGAAAGAAAGAAATGAAATGAATGTATATAACAAAACAAAAAGAGACTCACAGATAAAGAGAACAAACTAGTGATTACCAGTTGGGGAAGAGAAGGAGAGAGAGGTGAAATTAGAGTATGGTGTTAAGAGACCCAAAGTACTATGTACAAAACAAGCAACAAAGATATATTGTATAGCAAAGCAAATATCGCTATTATTTTGTAATAGTTTTATATGGATTATAATCTGTAAAAATAGTGAATCACTATGTTGTACACCTGAAACTAATATAATATTGTAAATCAACCACACTTCAATAAAAAGTAACTGTTATGAAGATTTCATTTTCTGTGGAACAATTATATATGGTATTGTGTTTTTAATTTCTGTTTCAGCATGTTTGTAATTATATAGAAATGTGATTGATTTGTGTGTGTGTGTGTGTGTGTTGATCTTGTATACTGCAAACTTGAACTCATTTAGTAAATGAAATCTTTTTCAGACTATGCCTCTGGTCACCATATAGCTGAAATATACAATGCTCAGGAAAAAGCCTGAGGTCCTTGGGGGTTATTTAATTTTGAAGTGGACACAAGGCCATTGTTTGCTTATTAATTCTTTTAGACCTTCAGCAAACAGCTGGGAGATGTTGCCACAGAAGAGGTTCTTTATCTGTTTTAAAAAATCTGTGATATCTGTTTCAACTAGCCTACTTTTATGTAAAACAGATCAAGTTTAAGGATGGAGAAATGATTTGAGGTCAGCATTTCATAGGGAAATTGATATTAATTCAGGGGTGACTTGTTAAAAAAGAATAAAATACCTAGGAATAAACTTACCTAAGGAGGCAAAAGACCTGTACTCCAAAAACTATAATATGTTGATGTAAGAAATCCAAGATGACACAAACAAGAATTCTCTAAATAAGAAAAAAAAATCAAAAATTGTTTCCAAAATTAAAATGTTACTTTTTGGCAGCTGAAGTAATATTTGTAACTAGAAATACTTAAGGATAATATGTATTACATATAGGTAAATTGTCCACAGAGTTGAAGATTTTTTTTTTATGAAGCAACTTTAAAATGTTCATAATCTAATATTTCCAGTAGACACTTTTCTACAGGTTTCTGAGTTTTCTGTTTGAAGATAGGGACATGAAATTAGATTTTCTTGATGACTCACATTCACATTAGAAACATATGTAATTCTCCAGCATTTCTTGTAATGTTTTCTTTTTTTCTTTTTTTTCTTTTTTTTTTTTTTTATGAGTGGGGGACGGGGGAGATCTAGTTGCCTAGGAGCATACTTCCATCTGTGTTAGCTATTCATGAAGAGGATGTGTTCAGGGATTTACTTTTTTAGCTTTCTACTTTATATTAGAAACTGAAATTAAAAACACAATGCCATACGCAATTGTTCCGCAGAAAATTAAATACTTAGGTATGCACTCAACAAAGCATCTATAGGATTTGTATGCTTAATGAAATCAAGGAAGACCTAAATAAGTGGAGAGGCATACCGTGTTCATGAATTGGAAGATTCAACATAGCAATGATGCAGTTCTTCTCCAATTGATCTATATGTTGAGCGCAGTTCCTATGATAAACCTCCTGGGATGTTCATAGACATAGGCCAGCTTATTCTAAAATGTAAATGGACAAGCACAGACCTTAAAATGACTAAATCCTGAAAAAAGAATACAATGAAATGAATTACTTGTCTGATATGCAGTCTTACTATATAGCCTGGTCATCAAGAAATAAGTTATTGGTGGAGGGATCAGCTCATAGAGCAATGGAACAAAAAGAGACTCACACAAATATAGAAGAAACATACCTCAACATAATGAAGCACATATATGACAAACTCACAGCTAACTTTATACTCAATGAAGAAAATTTGAAAACTGTTCCACTAAGATGAGGAACAAGACAAGGGTGCCCACCCTTTCCAATCTTATTCAACGTACTACTGGAAGCCTAGCTAGGGTTATCAGGAAAGACAAAGAAATAAAATGTATCCAAATAAGAAAGTTGAGATTAAAATTGTTATTTGCTTATATGATTTTAGGTATAGAAAATAACAAAGGCTAAAAAAAGCTGTTGGAACTAATCAACACATTTAGTAAAGTTGCAGGATATAAAATCAATGTACAAAAAAAAATCAATGTACAGAAAACAGTTGCATTTCTATACACTAATATTTAAACATCAGAAGAAGAAATAAAGAAAATGATCCTATTCAAAGATGCAAGAGGGGGCTTGCCTGGTGGCGCAGTGGTTGAGAGTCCGCCTGCTAATGCAGGGGACGCAGGTTCGTGCCCCGGTCTGGGAGGATCCCACGTGCCACGGAGCAGCTGGGCCCGTGAGCTGTGGCTGCTGAGCCTGCATGTCCGGAGCCTGTGCTCTGTGGTGGGAGAGGCCACAACAGTGAGAGGCCCTCGTACCGCAGAAAAAAAAATAAAAAAGAAGATGCAAGAGGGAAGAGATATAGGGATATATGTATATGTATAACTGATTCATTTTGTTATAAAGCAGAAACTAACACACCATTGTAAAGCAATTATACTCCAATAAAGATGTTAAAAAAAAAAGACTCTTACATCCAGAACAAGTCAGGAATTATTACATTTGAAAGTTTTCATTGCATACCTTGGGGATTTTGTTCTTGTGTGAATTAAATTAAAAATGTACATTTTCATATTAAAAAATAACATTAAAAACAATAAAATACCTGGAAATAAATATAAACAAGTAATTGAAAGGTATGTACAATGCAAAATACAAGACTATGTTAAAATAAATTGAAGAAGACACAACCAATTGGAAAGACATCCCATGTTCATGGATTTAAAGAATTAATATTGTTAAAATACCCATATGACACAAAGCCATCTATGGATTCAATGCAATCCCTATCAAAATTCCAATGGCATTCTTCACAGAAGTAGGAGAAACAATCTTAAAATTTCTATGGACCCACAAATCACCTCAAGTAGGCAAAGCAATCCTGAGAAAAAAGAACAAAGCAGGAGTAATCACACTTCCTGATTTCAAACCGTACTACAAAACTATAATAATTTAAATAATATAGTACTGGCATAAAAATAGTCATGTAGAACAGTGGAACAGAATAGAGAAACGAAAATTAAGTACCCCCCCATATACAGTCAATTGCTATTTGATAAAGGAGCCAGGAATATCCAGGGGAAAGTGTAGTATCTTCAACAAATGGTATTGAGAAAACTTGATAACCACATGTAGAAAAATGAAACTGGACCCATATCTTACACCACTCATAACAATACATTCAAAATGGATCAAAGCCTTAAACATAAAACCTGAAATCATAAAACTCAGAAAAAAACATAGGAAAGGAGCCTCTTGACACTGATCTTGTCAAAGATTTTTTTGGATATGACAATATAAGCACAAATATCGAAATAAAAACATCAGTAAGTGGGACTACATCAAAGTTAAAAGCTTCTGCACAGCAGAAGAGACAATCAAGAAAATGCAAAAGCGTTCTACAGAAAAGGAGAAAATTTTAGAGACCACATATTGTTAATGGGCTAATATTCAAAACATATAAAGAACTCCTAAAATTTAATAACAACCCTCCCCGTAAATCCAATTTAAAATGGGCAGAGGAACTAGACTTTTTTCCAAAGAAGACATCCAAATGGCCAACAGGTATATGATAAGGTGCTGAGCATTACTAATCATTAAAGAAATGCAACTCAAAACGAGTATGAGATATCACTTCACACCTGTAAGACTGGCGACATCAAGAAAACAAGAGATAATAAGTGTGGAGGAGGATGCGGTGAAAAGCTAACCCTTGTGCACTGTTGGTGAGATTGTAAACTGGTTCAGCCACTATGAGGAACAGTATGGAGATTCCTCAAAAATTAAAAATATATCTACCATATGATCCAACAATCCTACTTCTGGGTACATATAAGCAAAGGAAATGAGAACAGGTTACCGAAGAGACATATGTGATTCCATGATTTTTGCAGCATTATTCACAGTAGCCAAGGTATTGGAACAACCTAATTGGCTATCAATAAATGAATGAACATGGAAAATGTGGTTTATACATACAATGAAAACTGTTCAGCCATGAGAAAAAGGGGTATTCTGCTACTTGCAAGAACATGGATAGAACTTGGGGACATTATACTGAGATAAGTCAGACAGTGAAAGACAAATACCATATGATATCTCTTATATGTGAAAGTAAAGAAATTGTAATTGTACAGTTAGTAAAATCATGTTTACCAATGTCTGGGGGTGGTGGAATGGAATAGATATGCTTAAGGCTACATACTTGCAATTAGTAGATAAATAAGTCCTGGAGACCTAATACACAGTACAATGATTATAGACAACAAAGCTGTATTATAAACAGTTTCATAGATCTTAATTTTTCTCAATACTAGAAGAAATTATAACTTTCTGACATGATAGAGTTAACAAACATCACAATGGCAATTATATTGCAATATAAATATATCAAATCAATATATTGTACACAGTAAACTTATACAATATTGTATGTCAAATATATCACAAAACGTAGCAAGAAGGGGGCAAATTAATATTTGTTTCAGTAAATATGATTTTTAAAAATTAAAATGAAGTACTGAAAATTTTTTTTCCTTTTTAAAACATAAAGGTCCCTCTTTTCAAACAGTTTTACTTTTAAAAATTCAACACATTTTACATTCACATTCACAGATGCAGGATAAATGGGGTCTTCCAATGTTCCATGAATTAAATATTTTCAAGACAAATAAGGTAATTGGTCTGATTTACTTGAGAGTCATGTACTTTTTAAATGAGCCTGACTTGTGCAATGAGATGACTAAAATTGCTGTTCTATTAAAAGTAATTTCTGGATATGGCTATTTTTCCAATTGTGATGTTTCTTTAGTGCCTCTTTCCTTGATCATATATAAACTTTGATTGCATTTCTCTGAACCTGAAACACAACAATTTTTTGATTTCCCATAAAATATAGATCCATTTTTCCTCCTTGATATAACTGCAGAATTTAAGGTAAATGTATAAATAAATACATTAATTAAAACATGGAAAGATGTCTTGATCCTAAGAGCATTGTGTTCAATCATTAAACGCACAGAAGCAGCAAATTGTATAGAAAAAAAAATAGGAATTAAGCAGAAGTTTTTGTAAAATGTTAGATTCTTTTCTACTCACATCAGCCACAAATGGCATCAAGCAAGGTACTTTTCAGACAGATATTATGAGCACTACTTAACAAGATAGGTGTTGAAGAACTGCTGAATAAGTCAGGGGCCCTCAAGGTCCAAAGTTATGAATATAGCAGTTAAGTGGGCTCACCCTGGATTTTATAAGCCAATAGGTATAGTAAAACTGGAAAGGGAATACATTTATAACTTACAATTAGCAAAGTCTCCATTTAAAATAACTCTGACATTTCTTTAAATATAAATGTGAGGGTGTAAAATTAAAACATATTTTAAAAGAGGGGGGACCTTGAAGATGGCGGAAGAGTAAGACGCAGAGATCGCCTTCCTCCCCACGGATACACCAGAAATACATCTACACGTGGAACGACTCCTACAGAACACCTACTGAAGGCTGGCAGAAGACCTCAGAACTCCCAAAAGGCAAGAAACTCCCCACGTACCTGGGTAGGGCAAAAGAAAAAAAGAAAAAACAGAGACAAAAGAATAAGGACGGAACCTGCACCAGTGGGAGGGAGCTGTGAAGGAGGAAAAGTTTCCACACACTAGGAAGACCCTCCGCGGGCGGAGACTGCGGGAGGCGGAGGGGGGAGCTTCGGCACCGCGGAGTAGTGCACAGCGACGGGTGCGTAGGGCAAAGCGGGAGATTCCCGCACAGAGGATCGGTGCCGATCGGCACTCACCAGCCCGAGAGGCTTGTCGGCTCACCCGCCGGGGCGGGCGGGGCTGCGAGCTGAGGCTCGGGTTTCGGTTTTGGACGGAGCGCAGGGAGAGGACTGGGGTTGGCGGCTTGAACATAGCCTGAAGGGGTTAGTGCACCACGACTAGCCGGGAGGGTGTTCGGGGAAAAGCCTGCACCTGTCAAAGAGGCAAGAGACTTTTTCTTCCCTCTTTGTTTCCTGGTGTGCGCGGAGAGGGGTTTAAGAGCGCTGCTTAAAGGAACTCCAGAGACGGGCGCGAGCCGCGGCTAAAAGCGCGAACCCCAGAGACGGGCGCGAGCCGCGGCTAAAAGCGCAGACCACAGAGACGGGCGGGAGACGCTAAGGCTGCTGCTGCCGCCACCAAGGGGCCTGTGTGCGAGCACAGGTCACTCTCCACACCCCTCTTCCGCGGAGCCTGTGCAGCCCGCCACTGCCAGGTTCCCGGGAACCAGGGACAACTTCCCCGGGAGAACGCACGGCGGGCCTCAGGCTGGTGCAACGTCACGCCGGCCTCTGCCGCAACGTCACGCCGCCTCTGACGCCACAGGCCCGCCCCGCACGCAGTGCCCCTCCTTCCCCCCCCCCCACCCCCGGCCTGAGTGAGCCAGAGACCCCGAATCAGCGGCTCCTTTAACCCTGTCCTGTCTGAGCAAAACACAGACGCCCTCCAGCGACCTACACGCAGAGGCAGGGCCAAATCCAAAACTGAGCTCCTGTAAGCTGTGAGAACAAAGAAGAGAAAGGGAAATCTCTCCCAGCAGCCTCAGAAGCAGCGGATTAAAGCTCCACAATCAACTTGATATACCCTGCATCTGTGGAATACCTGAATAGACAAGGAATGATCCCAAATTGAAGAGGTGGACTTTAAGAGTGAGATCTATGATTTTTTTCCCTTTTCCTCTTTTTGTGAATGTGTACGTGTATGCTTCTGTGTGAGACCTTGTCTGTATACTCTTGCTTCCACCATTTGTCCTAGGGCTCTATCTGTCCATGGTTTTTAAAAAAATTTTTTTTTCTCAATAATTAATTTTAATTGTAATAACTTTATTATACTTTACCTTCGTTCTTTCTTTCTTTCTTTCCTTCCTTCCTTCCCTCCTTTAGACAACGAATCACCCCAAATTGAGGAGGTGGTCTCTGAGAGCAAGATTTATGATTTTTCCCCCTTTACCTCTTTTTGTGAAGGTGTATGTGTATGCTTCTGTGTAAGATTTTCTCTGTATAGCTTTGCTTCCAAAATTTGTCCTAAGGTTCTATCCGTCCCTTTTTTTTTTCTAAATATTTTTTAATTCAATAACTGTATTATACTTTATTTTATTTTTACTTATCTTCTTTCTTTCTGTCTTTTTTCCTTCTTTCCCTTCTTTCTTCCTTCCTTCCTTCCTCCCTCCCTCCCTCCCTCCTTTCTTTCCTTCTTTGCTTCTTTCTTCCTTCCTTCCTTTCCTCCTTTCCTTCTTTCTTTCCTCATACTTCTACTAATTCTCTCTACTTTTTCTCCCTTTTATTCTGAGCCGTGTGGACGAAAGGCTCTTGGTGCTCCAGCCAGGAGTCAGGGCTCTGCCTCTGAGGTAGGAGAGCCAACTTCAGGACACTGGTCAACAAGAGACCTCCCAGCTCCACATAATATTAAATGGCGGAAATCTCCCAGAGACCTCCATCTTAACACCAGCACCCAGCTTCACTCAACGACCAGCAAGCCACAGTGCTGCACAACCTATGCCAAACAACTAGCAAAACAGGAACACAACCCCACCCATTAGCAGAGAGGCTGCCTAAAATCATAATAAGGCCACAGACACCCCAAAACACACCACCAGACGTGAACCTGCCCACTAAAGAGACAAGATCCAGCCTCATCCACCACAACACAGGCACTAGTCCCCTCCACCAGGAAGCCTACACAACCCACTGAAACAACCTTAGCCACTGGAGACAGACATCAAAAACAACGGGAACTACGAACGTGCAGCCTGCAAAAAGGAGACCCCAAACACAGTAAGATAAGCAAAATGAGAAGACAGAAAAACACACAGCAGATGAAGGAGCAAGATAAAAATGCACCAGACCTAACAAATGAAGAGGAAATAGGCAGTGTACCTGAAAAAGAATTCAGAATAATGATAGTAAGGATGATCCGAAATCTGGGAAGTAGAATGGACAAAATGCAAGAAACAGTTAACAAGGACCTAGAAGAAATAAAGATGAAACAAGCAATGATGAACTATGCAATAAATGAAATTAAAAGTACTCTAGATGGGATCAATAACAGAATAACTGAGGCAGAAGAACGGATAAGTGACCTGGAAGATAAAATAGTAGAAATAACTACTGCAGAGCAGAATAAAGAAAAAAGAATGAAAAGAACTGAGGACAGTCTCAGAGACCTCTGGGACAACATTAAACGCACCAACATTCGAATTATAGGGGTTCCAGAAGAAGAAGAGAAAAAGAAAGGGACTGAGAAAATATTTGAAGAGATTATAGTTGAAAACTTCCTTAATATGGGAAAGGAAATAGTTAATCAAGTCCAGGAAGCACAGAGAGTCCCATACAGGATAAACACAAGGAGAAATACGCCAAGACACATACTAATCAAACTGTCAAAAATTAAATACAAAGAAAGCATATTAAAAGCAGCAAGGGAAAAACAACAAATAACCCACAAGGGAATCCCCATAAGGTTAACAGCTGATCTCTCAGCAGAAACCCTACAAGCCAGAAGGGAGTGGCAGGACATACTGAAAGTGATGAAGGAGAAAAACCTGCAACCAAGACTACTCTACCCAGCAAGGATCTCATTCAGATTTGATGGAGAAATTAAAACCTTTACAGACAAGCAAAAGCTGAGAGAGTTCAGCACCACCAAACCAGCTTTACAACAAATGCTAAAGGAACTTCTCTAGACAAGGACCACAAGAAAAGGAAAAGACCTATAATAACGAACCCAAAACAATATAGAAAATGGGAATAGGAACATACATATCGATAATTACCTTAAATGTAAATGGACTAAATGCTCCCACCAAAAGACACAGATTGGCTGAATGGATACAAAAACAAGACCCTTATATATGCTGTCTACAAGAGACCCACTTCAGACCTAGAGACACATACAGACGGAAAATAAGGGGATGGAAAAAGATATTCCATGCAAATGGAAACCAAAAGAAAGCTGGAGTAGCAATTCTCATATCAGACAAAATAGACTTTAAAATAAGGACTATTACAAGAGACAAAGAAGGACACTACATAATGATCAAGGGATCGATCCAAGAAGAAGATATAACAATTGTAAATATTTATGTACCCAACATAGGAGCACCTCAATACATAAGGCAAACACTAACAGCCATAAAAGGGGAGATCAACAGTAACACATTCATAGTAGGGGACTTTAACACCCCACTTTCACCAATGGACAGATCATCCAAAATGAAAATAATTAAGGAAACACAAGCTTTAAATGATACATTAAACAAGATGGACTTAATTGATATTTATAGGACACTCCATCCAAAAACAACAGAATACACATTTTTCTCAAGTGCTCATGGAACATTCTCCAGGATAGATCATATCGTGGGTCACAAATCAAGCCTTGGTAAATTTAAGAAAATTGAAATTGTATCAAGTATCTTTTCTGACCACAACGCCATGAGACTAGATATCAATTACAGGAAAAGATCTGTAAAAAATACAAACACATGGAGACTAAACAATACACTACTTAATAATGAAGTGATCACTGAAGAAATCAAAGAGGAAATAAAAAAATACCTAGAAACAAATGACAATGGAGACACAACGACCCAAAACCTATGGGATGCAGCAAAAGCAGTTCTAAGGGGGAAGTTTATAGCAATACAAGCCCACCTTAAGAAGCAGGAAGCATCTCGAATAAACAACCTAACCTTGCACCTCAAGCAATTAGAGAAAGAAGAACAAAAAAACCCAAAGCTACCAGAAGGAAAGAAATCATAAAAATCAGATCAGAAATAAATTAAAAAGAAATGAAGGAAACAATAGCAAAGATCAATAAAACTAAAAGCTGGTTCTTTGAGAAGATAAACAAAATAGATAAACCACTAGCCAGACTCATCAAGAAAAAAAGGGAGAAGACTCAAATCAATAGAATTAGAAATGAAAATGGGGAAGTAACAACTGACACTGCAGAAATAAAAAAAATCATGAGAGATTACTACAAGCAACTCTATGCCAATAAAATGGACAATCTGGAAGAAATGGACAAATTCTTAGAAATGCACAACCTGCCAAGACTGAATCAGGAAGAAATAGAAAATATGAACAGACCAATCACAAGCACTGAAATTGAAACTGTGATTAAAAATCTTCCAACAAACAAAAGCCCAGGACCCAATGGCTTCACAGGTGAATTCTATCAAACGTTTAGAGAAGAGCTAACACCTATCCTTCTCAAACTCTTCCAAAATATAGCAGAGGGAGGAACACTCCCAAATTCCTTCTACGAGGCCACCATCACCTTGATACCAAAACCAGACAAGGATGTCACAAAGAAAGAAAACTACAGGCCAATATCACTGATGAACATAGATGCAAAAATCCTCAACAAAATACTAGCAAACAGAATCCAACAGCACATTAAAAGGATCATACACCATGATCAAGTGGGGTTTATTCCAGGAATGCAAGGATTCTTCAATATACGCAAATCTATCAATGTGATAAACCATATTAACAAATTGAAGGAGAAAAACCATATGATCATCTCAATAGATGCAGAGAAAGCTTTTGACAAAATTCAACACCCATTTATGATAAAAACCCTGGAGAAAGTAGGCATAGAGGGAACTTTCCTCAACATAATAAAGGCCATATATGACAAGCCCACAGCAAACATCATCCTCAATGGTGAAAAACTGAAAGCATTTCCACTAAGATCAGGAACAAGACAAGGTTGCCCACTCTCACCACTCTTATTCAACATAGTTTTGGAAGTTTTAGCCACAGCAATCAGAGAAGAAAAGGAAATAAAAGGAATCCAAATCGGAAAAGAAGTAAAGCTGTCACTGTTTGCAGATGACATGATACTATACATAGAGAATCCTAAAGATGCTACCAGAAAACTACTAGAGCTAATCAATGAATTTGGTAAAGTAGCAGGATACAAAGTTAATGCACAGAAATCTCTGGCATTCCTATATACTAATGATGAAAAATCTGAAAGTGAAATCAAGAAAACACTCCCATTTACCATTGCAACAAAAAGAATAAAATATCTAGGAATAAACCTACCTAAGGAGGCGAAAGACCTGTATGTAGAAAATTATAAGACACTGATGAAAGAAATTAAAGATGATACAAATAGATGGAGAGATATACCATGTTCTTGGATGCGAAGAATCAACATTGTGAAAATGACTCTACTACCCAAAGCAATCTACAGATTCAATGCAATCCCTATCAAACTAACACTGGCATTTTTCACAGAACTAGAACAAAAAATTTTGCAATTTGTGTGGAAACAGAAAAGACCCCGAATAGCCAAAGCAATCTTGAGAACGCAAAAAGGAGCTGGAGGAATCAGGCTCCCTGACTTCAGACTATACTACAAAGCTACAGTAATCAAGACAGTATGGTACTGGCACAAAAACAGAAAGATAGATCAATGGAACAGGATAGAAAGCCCAGAGATAAACCCACGCACATATGGACACCTTATCTTTGATAAAGGTGGCAGGAATGTACAGTGGAGAAAGGACAGCCTCTTCAATAAATGGTGCTGGGAAAACTGGACAGGTACATGTAAAAGTATGAGATTAGATCACTCCCTAACACCATACACAAAAATAAGCTCAAAATGGATTAAAGACCTAAATGTAAGGCCAGAAACTATCAAACTCTTAGAGGAAAACATAGGCAGAACACTCTATGACATAAATCACAGCAAGATCCTTTCTGACCCACCTCCTAGAGTAATGGAAATAAAAACAAAAATAAACAAATGGGACCTAATGAAACTTCAAAGCTTTTGCACAGCAAAGGAAACCATAATGAAGACCAAAAGACAACCCTCAGAATGGGAGAAAATATTTGCAAATGAAGCAAATGACAAAGGATTAATTTCCAAAATTTACAAGCAGCTCATGCAGCTCAATAACAGAAAAACAAACAACCCAATCCAAAAATGGGCAGAAGACCTAAACAGACATTTCTCCAAAGAAGATATACAGAATGCCAACAAACACATGAAAGAATGCTCAACATCATTAATCATTAGAGAAATGCAAATCAAAACTACAATGAGATATCATCTCACACCAGTCAGAATGGCCATCATCAAAAAATCTACAAACAATAAATGCTGGAGAGGGTGCGGAGAAAAGGGAACACTCTTGCACTGCTGGTGGGAATGTGAATTGGTTCAGCCACTATGGAGAACAGTATGGAGGTTCCTTAAAAAACTACAAATAGAATTACCATATGACCCAGCAATCCCACTACTGGGCATATACCCTGAGAAAACCAAAATTCAAAAAGAGTCATGTACCAAAATGTTCATTGCAGCTCTATTTACAATAGCCCAGAGATGGAAACAACCTAAGCGCCCATCATCGGATGAATGGATAAAGAAGATGTGGCACATATATACAATGGAATATTACTCAGCCTTAAAAAGAAATGAAATTGAGCTATTTGTAATGAGATGGGTAGACCTAGAGTCTGCCATACAGAGTGAAGTAAGTCAGAAAGAAAAAGACAAATACCGTATGCTAACACATATATATGGAATTTTAGGGGAAAAAAAATGTCATGAAGAACCTTGGGGTAAGACAGGAATAAAGATGCAGACCTACTGGAGAACGGACTTGAGGATATGGGGAGGGGGAAGGGTGAGCTTTGACAGGGCGAGAGAGAGTCATGGACATATACACACTAACAAACGTAGTAAGGTAGATAGCTAAGGAGAAGCAGCCGCAAGGCACAGGGATATTAGCTCGGTGCTTTGTGACAGCCTGGAGGGGTGGGATAGAGAGAGTGGGAGGGAGGGAGACGCAAGAGGGAAGACATATGGGAACATATGTATATGTATAACTGATTCACTTTGTTATAAAGCAGAAACTAACACACCATTGTAAAGCAATTATACCCCAATAAAGATGTTTAAAAAAAAAACAAAAAAAAAACATATTTTAAAAGAAATTATTTCTCTATTCAGCCCAGTGGAAAATAAACCTGTCTCATTTTTTTCTTTTTATATATAAAATAATAGTTTAATTGCCTACAGTTTAATATTGCTGATTTTTAAAAATCTTTATACTTTGGAAAACTCTTACTCATATACACAACTATAGTAATTTTGAAAGAGCAAACAAAATGAAAAAGGGACATTCTGTTTTTATGCGAATCCACTCAGCTTTATATGAAATCTATCCTAGTTCTGTGATTTGAGGATCTGCACAAACACACAAAAAAAAATCAAGTGGAGATATGATAAAAACTAAAAGACTGACAAGAACATGCAAAAAAAATTAATCACTGGAAACTGTGAACTCATTTTCATCAAAAGAATTAGATGGCAGAAGAAAACAATGGCATTTAGCTGACAAAAGCATCTATGGCAGGATGGCTTTAAAATCCCTAATTTCTTATGTCACAAAAAGAATTGAAATTAAACACCTCTTGGGAATGTTTGTTTTATAAGTCCCAAGGCAGCATATATGAGTTAAAAAAATCAGTTATAATATTCATTGACCAAAACATCACATATTTATTTATTTAACAATCTTCTGTCCCTTACAAGGTAACTTGTAGGTATATATGTGCAATGTCACTACTAATCATAAAGGGGAAAGGGTCCAAAAGAGCAAATTGATTTTTATACATGTTTGTATAACTACAGTGAGTTTAAATGTAAGGATCAAACTCTATGTGATCGTCTCTATGTATGTATGTGTGTATATGTATGTGTATACTCATGTACACACATACAGACAGACAGACAGACAGACAGAGGAAGGGAGAACACGTGGAGTTTGGAGTTTTGTTTTCTGAGACTTATGACAGTTCAATATATATTTTTTAAAACAGCTGTAAATGAAAGCTGAGTATTCATTTCTGCACCTGAGTTTAATGTGCTTTCTTCATTGGTTTCATAGAGAGGGTGTTCTCTTATA
Source organism: Delphinapterus leucas (assembly GCF_059928025.1). Taxonomy (NCBI): domain Eukaryota; kingdom Metazoa; phylum Chordata; class Mammalia; order Artiodactyla; family Monodontidae; genus Delphinapterus; species Delphinapterus leucas. Next base: position 62,323,906 of record NC_143150.1, on the reverse strand, counting down.
AATGGATCACCCATATGGCTTTGGTTTAACTAGACTATGAGGTGATTACTGTAGAATGAGTGTCCTGCCTCTTTGAAATTCTAGCCCACTTCCCTGGTGTTTGGAGAGGTGTTAAACTTCCTGAGGAATCTCACACCATTAACTTATATGTGCATATGTGATAATGTGTGATTGTGTTTGTGTGTACGTGTGTGTGTGTTTGTAATATGTAGTTATGCTGTGGGGGGTAGAAGAAAGACAGTAGAAACAGAAAAGTTTGTATTTTGCATATTCCATACTTTTATGTGGCTTGTATTATCTAAATATTCTATATGAAAATAGCCCCAGAGATGTTTTCTGTACTCCTAGGACAAAATTACTATTTATATCATTTTCATCATCATCATAATTACCATTATTACTGTACCTAACATTTATTAAGTAACTAATTATGTGTCAAGTGCTGTAACTGACTATTTTCTTTAATACAAAAACACGCTAATGAGTGAAATACTATTACAGTCTTCACTTTACAGATGAGGAAATAGATTAGACCTAGGATGGCTAGACAACTTATTCTAAGCCATACAGCTAATAATTTGTGGAACTAGGATTCATACTCAGGTCTGTCTCACAGGAGAGCCCATACTCATACCTCTTCTCCTATACATTGCAACCAGTTTTACATATGCAGAAGACAATGAGATATTCTTATCTGTGTCAGTATGATAGTTAAATAAATATTTAGCAGTTAAATAAATATTGAATAAATGGCAGACTGAAAAAAATTGGCTTCTTAATGGGGAAATTTTACTGAATTATTTGCCAGTCATCTTTTTGGGCGAAGGAGGTTAATGTGAGAAAATAGCGCTACTGTTCTCAAGTAAGTCTTAGGAAATTTTGAAAGCTGTATTAATGTACTGAGTGCATACTTTCTAAAATGCTTTATCAAATTTCAGTTGGAGTAACTTACACTTTAGCAAAAAATGTACAATATATGTTTGATGCTATTTCCCAATAACTGTGCTTCCCTGTGTCATCGCGTACGCCATCAACTACTTTTGTGTGCATTTGAATACATAAATCGTGTTTTTTATACTATTCAGGACAATCTCAGGGAATAGGAACTTATTTTGATATTTCCTTTAAAAAAATAGAAACCTGAAGAAGCTGAAATGGCAGCTTAATTTCTCTAGAATGTCTGAATATATATATGTGTGTATATATATATATATATATATATATATATATATATATATATACATATATATATTGTATTCCGCAGGCCTCTCACTGTTGTGGCCTCTCCCGTTGTGGAGCACAGGCTCCGGATATGCAGGTTCAGCGGCCATGGCTCATGGGCCCAGCCACTCTGCAGCATGTGTGATCTTCCCGGACCAGGGCACGAACCCGTGTCCCCTGCATTGGCAGGCGGACTCTCAACCACTGCACCACCAGGGAAGCCCCTGTTTGAATATTTTTAAATTGATTTTTTGGCAAGAGTTGTTTAAACTTGTTTAATTGCTTACATGTAACTGCCCTTCATTAATCAGTAATTTCATATATGTCTTGTGGTTTTAGCTATCAAAAATATGGATTTATGAATCACATATTTCTAGCCCTGATTTCTGCCCTGGGTTTCAAGTTGTTGCCTGAATCTATGCACATGTGTATCCTAGTGATGTCTCAAACCTAATAAATCTTAAACTGAACCACTTATTTATCCTCTCTCAAACTTGATTTTCCATTTCTATTTCAAATTTTAGTTAATGACACCATCATTCTGTCCATATTCCTCAGCTCCACATCCTGTACATCATCAGGCCCTATAAATTTTTCATCCTAAATGTCCAAAAATTATTATCCTCCTCTTAGTCCAAATTACCACTGCCCTATCTAGCCATCAACTACTCTAGACATTTTCAATACCTTCCTAACTTGTCTCCTTTGCCTTCATTCTTGCCATCCTTAAACTCCTCTTCCTTTAGTGCAGTCGTAGTAAATCTCTGAAGTCAATGGAAAGCTTTAAGGAGAGTTACTTTTGTCTTTCAATCAGAAATACATTATGCTCTTTCATCTCAGGATCTATGTACACAATGTATCAATGTATCCTCTGCCTAAAATGTTCCACTTTCACACACAAGACTTTCACACATCAGACTGCCAAGGTTCAAACACTGTGTGGCCCTTGGCAAGTTATTTAACTAACATCTTGACATCTCAGCTTCACCAGCATAAAATGAGGATGTAGTAGTACCAAACTCAAAGGAGTTTTCTCACACTAGAATATAACATCTATTAATTAAGAATTTTGTCTTGTTAACTGCTATAACAACAGCTCCTTACAACAGTGAACAACACTCATTCGGTACTCAATAAACACTTGATAAATAAAATAAATTTATAAATAATTGAAAAATCATTTAGAGCACTGTGTAAACATACTAATACTCATAATATGTTAATACTAATTTTATGCATAATACATTAGTATTATTATTATATATGATGTACATAAAAGTTCAGATGTCACTGCCTCAGGGAACTGTACCTTAACTCTACCCAAAGATTAGGTTAACACATGAAAACATGATTTAAAATTCCCCCAAATTTGATGTTAAATATAAAGAGAAAAAGTTGTATAATGTAGTCAGCTCAAAAAAGTAATATTAAATACTTACTATGCACTATGTTGCCAAATTCAAGGAAACAATTTGCAGTAAAATTATTTCAGAGGATTGACATCAGTAAAATGTCAGTGTAAGCAGCTCCATGCACCCATCTCCCCATAGAAATATTAAAAAATAAACAGAAACTATAAGAAACAACTTGGTCAAGGCTATGGAAAACATTCAATAGTTTATAGCAAATAAACAAGCAATGAATCAAGAAAAAGTCAACTTAAAAATGGTAAGGGGTTTCCCTGGTGGCACAGTGGTTGAGAATCTGCCTGCCAAGGATTCAAGCCCTGATCTGGGAAGATCCCATATGCCATGGAGCAAATGGGCTCGTGAGCCACAGCTACTGAGCCTGCACGTTTGGAGCCTGTGCTCTGCAACAAGAGAGGCCATGACTGTGAGAGGCCTGCACACCGTGATGAAGAGTGGCCCCCGCTAGCCACATCTAGGCAAAGCCCTCACACAGAAAGGAAGACCCAAAACAGCCAAAAATAAATAAATTTATAAAAGAAGAAAAATGGTAAGAAAGCTTCACTAAGCTTTTTTTCTTTTTTTTCAAGCATTTTTACTTGACTTACTTTACTCCCTCTGGCTTGGTAGGAGTCTTAAAGAGAGCAACCTGTACTCAAATTGTGGGAACATGTATTCAAATTGTGGGATCCTAGTCACTAATTCTGGGGGGAGCAGAGAATAATTTATTAAAAAAATATTGGGTAGGTTTGTTCTAAACTGTCTGGAGGCCACCTGAAAAACTGAAGGAAGACATTCATCTCTCTTTTGCCAAACTCCGAAATCACCTAAATCAGAAAAGTGTTACACGTTGCTCAAAAACATAGTAATATGTACAAACCATCTGCAGACACCTGAGATAGGATTACACTCATGACATACAGTAGCTCACCTAAATACTGGGCAGAAAAAACAGGGAGAAAAATGAAGCAAATTAAAACCATCGTGTATACAGGGAAATATAGAAAGACATGCTAATGCCCAGGTCAACATGGAAGCTCAGAAAAATCTGAGAAGACCTAAAGTTTTCACCTTGGGCTGAACAGTTTGCAAGACAAATAGAACACTACAACCTTCAACAATTAAGAAACTAAATGAAACCCAGGGAACAGGAGAATTTGACTTTCAGTGTTACAACATTGTAATATTTAAATGTTCAATTATTAACAAAAAATATATAAGGAATACAAAGAAATAAGAAAACATTTGTTATTTAGAAAATGAAAAAAAAAAACTAATTGACATAACTCATCCCTGAGGAAGCCCAGGCACTGGACTTCCTAGATGAAGATTGTACACCAAGTGTCTTTATCCCTCAAAGAGCTAAAGGCAAACAAGGACAAAGACCTAAAGGAAACCAGGAAAAAATTATGTATGAGCAAAATTAGAATATTAATAAAGGAATACAAATTATAAAAATAAACCAAATAGACATTCCTGAGCTAAAAATATAGTAATGGATAAAAAAATTGTTACAGGAGTTCAATAGCAGATTTGAGCAGGAAAAATAATTAATATAATAGAAGATATGACAATCAAATTTATACAGCATGAGGAGCAAAACTTTTTTAAAAGTATGAAGAAAGGTGACAGAACCTGTGGAACTCCATCAACAGTCATTGCTGAAAGAAAACAAAGGGAAAGGATTAGAGGGAATATTCAAATAAATAGTGTCCTAAAACTTCTCAAATTTGAAAAGATGCAAAGATAAACATGTAATAATGTCAACAAAGTCCAAGTAAATTAAACTCAAAGAATTTCAGAAGGAAAAACATTATACTTAAACTGTTGAAAGCCAAAGGAAAAAATTGTTGAAAGCAGCAAGAGGGAACACTTTATGTACAAGGATCCTCAATGAGATTAATATTCTATTTCCCATCAGAAATCATGGAGTTTAGAAGGTAATGTGATGACATATTTAAAGTGTTTCAAGAAGAAAACTGCAAATCAAAAATTCTATATTAGCAAAACTATTCTAAAAAGTGAACTAATACATCCAAGATAAACAAAATTGAAGGAGTTTGTAACTATTACATGTGACTTACAAGAGATCTAAATAGAGTCCTTCAGGTTGAAATAAAACAATAGATGGTAGCTGAAAAATGTATAAAGAAAAAAAAACATACAAGAGATCAATGAAACTAAAAGATGATTCTTTGAAAATATATACAAAATTGATAAATCTTTAGCCAGACTCCTCAAGAAAAAAAGGAGAGGACTCAAATCAATAAAGTCAGAAATAAAAAAGGAGAAGTTACAACCAACACCACAAAAATACAAAGGACCATAAGAGACTTCTGCAAGCAACTATATGTGAATAAAATGGACAAACTAGAAGAAATGGACAAATTCTTAAAAGGGTACCATCTACCAAGACTGAACCAAAAAGAAATAGAAAATTTGAACAGACCAATTGCCAGTAATGAAATTGAATCAGTAACTAAAAATTCAACAAACAAGAGTCCAGAACCAGATGGCTTCAAAAGTAAATTCTACCAAACAGTTTGAGCAGAGTTAACACCTATACTTTCAAACGATTCATAAATATTGCATAGGAAGTAACATTTCCGAACTCATTCTATGAGGCCAGATTCACCCTGACATCCAAACCAGACAAAGATATCAGAGAAAACAAAATTATAGGCCAATATAACTGAAGAACATAAATGCAAAAATACTCAACAAAATATTAGCAAACTGAATCCAATGATACATTAAAAGGATAATACATCTTAAGCAAGTGGGATTTATCCCAGGGATGCAAGGATTTTTCAGCATCCACAAATAAATCAGTGTGATGCACCACATCAACAAATTTAATAAAAACCATCTGGCCATCTCAATAGATGCCGAAAAAGCTTTTTGGCAAAATTCAACACACATTTATGATTAAAAAAACCCTCCAGAAAGTGGACATAGAGGGAAATTACTCAACATAATGAAGGCCATATAGGACAAAGTTACAGCTAACATCATACTCGAAGGTGAAAAGCTGAAAGCATTTCCTCTAAGATAAGGAACAAGACAAAGATGGCCAGTCTTGCTGCTTTTATTCAACATAGCTGTGGAAGTCCTAGCCATGGCAATCAGAGAAGAATAAAAAAAGGAATCCAACTTGGAAAAGAAGAAGTAAAACTGTCACTGTTTGCAGATGACATAGTACTACACAATGAAAACCCTAAAGATGCTATGAGAAAACTACTAGAGCTTATCAATGAATTTTCTAAAGTTGCAGGATACAAAATTAATACACAGAAATTTGTTGCATTTCTATACACTAACAGCAAACTATCAAGAAGAGAAATTAATGAAACAATGTCATTTACCACTGCATCAAAAATAATAAATTACCTAAGAATAAACCTACCTAAGGAAATAAAAGAACTTTACTCAGAAAACTATAAGACACTGAAGGAAGAAATTGAAGAGGATATGAACAGATGAAAAGAGATAATGTGTTCTTAGATAAAAAGAATCAATATTATAAAAATGACCCTAAAACTCAAGACAATCTACAGATTCAAATAATCCCTACCAAATTACAAATGGCATTTTTCACAGAACTAGAGTAAATAATTTTAAATTGTATATGGAAAAAAAAAAGACTTGAATAGCCAAAATAAACTTGAGAAAGAACAAAGGTAGAAGAATAAAGCTCCCTGTATTCAGACTATACTACTAAGCTACAGGAAACGAAACCCTATGGTTCTGGCACAAAATCAGAAAAATAGATCAATGGAACAGGATAGAAAATCAATAAATAAACCCACACACTTATGGTCAATTAATCTATGACAAAGTAGGCAAAAATATACAATGGAGGAAAGACAGTCTCTTCAATTAGTGGTGCTGGGAACACTGGGCATCTACATGTAAAAGAATGAAATTTGAACATTCTCTAACCCAAATAAAAATAAATGCAAAATGAATTAAAGACCTAAATATAATACTGGATACCTTAATACTCCTAGAGGAAAACATAAGCAGAATACTCTTACGTAAATCACAGTAATATTTTTTTGGATCTGTCTCCTACTGTAATGAAAACAAAGCAGAGATAAACAAATGGGAACTGATTAAACTTAAAAGCTTAAAAGACAACCTAAGAATTGGATAAAATATTTGTAAACAATGCAACTGACAAGGGATTAATATTCAAACTATACAAAAAACTCATACAGCTCAATATCAAACAATCAAAAAATTGGCAGAAGACCTAAATAGAAATTTCCCCAAAGAAGACATATGGATGGTCAAAAAGCACATGCAAAGATGTTCAGTGTCACTAATTATTAGAGAAATGCAAATCAAAACTACAGTGAGGTATAACCTCACACTGGTCAGAATGACCATCATCAAAATGTCTACAAATAATAAATGCTGGTGAGGGTGTGGAGAAAAAGGAACCCTCCTACACTGTTGGTGAGAATATAAATTGGTGCTCCCACTATGGAGAAGAGTATTCAGTTCCTTAAAAAAATACTGAAAATAAAGTTACCATGTGATCCTGCAATCCAACATCTGTATACATTCCAAGAAAACTCTAATCTGAAAAGATTCATGAGCCCCAATATTCATAGCAGCAGTATTTACAATAGGCAAGATATAGAAGCCACCTAAATGTCCTTTGACAGAGGAATGAATAAAAAAGAAATGCTATATATATACAATGGAATACTACTCAGCAATAAAAAAGAATGAAATAATGCCAGTTAAAGCAATATGAATGGACCTAGAGATTATCATACAAAGTAAAGTAAGTCAGACAGAGAAAGACAAATATATATCACTTGTATATGGAATCTTAAAAAGTGATGTACATAAAGTTATTTACAAAAGAGAAATAGGCACAGACACAGAAAACAAACTTATGGTTATTAAAGGGGGAAGGGGAGGCAAGGGATAAATTAGGGATTTGGGATTAACTGATAAACACTATGATATACAAAATATATAAACAGCAAGCACCTACTGTATAGCAAGGGGAACTATATTTACTATATTGTAATCACCTGAAATGGAAAAGAATCTGAAAAAGAAGATATATATGATGTATGTATACGTATAACCAAATCACTTTGCTGTACACGTGAAACATTGTAAATCAACTATACTTCAAATTTTAAAAAAAATCACCAAAAAAAGAAAATCAGACAATTTAATCAATACACTGCATAAACAGAATGAAGAGAAAAAATGGTTATCTTGATGCAGAGAAACCTTTTGACAAAATTCAATATAATTTCATAATAAAATTGTTAACTAAATAGAAGGAGAATACATCAATATAATTAAGGACATATATGAGAAACACAGAGCTAACATCACACTCAATTGTGAAAGGCTGAGACATCTTTTTCTAGTATTAGGAAAAAGAAAAGGATGTGCACTTTAACATCATCTAAATGTAGTACTTTAAGTCCTTAATAGAGAATTTAGGCAAGAACAAGAAATAAGCGTGACTAAATTGCAAAGAAAAAGATAAAATTATATTTATTTGTAGACAACATAATCTTATATGTAGAAAAATCTAAAGATTAAACAATTGTTAGAATAAACAATCTCATCAAATTTGCAGGAAACAAAATCAATACTCACATTAGTTATGCTTCTATATCAAACTGATAAAATATATAGGAATAAATTTAACCTAGGAAGTAAAAGATTTGTACACTGAAATCTACAAAATGCCTCTGGAAAAAAAAATAAAGAAGATACAAATAAACAAAAAGGCCTTCCATGTTCATGGATTGGAAGACAATACTGTTAAGATGTCAATACTACATACAGAATCTATAGATTCAATGCAATCCTTATTACAATCCAATAATATTTTTTGGAAAAAATCCATCCTAAATTTAGGTGGAATTATAAGAAATCTCAAATAGTCAAAATAACCTTGAAAAATAAGAAAAAAATTGGAGGTCTCAGCCTCCCTAATTGCAAAACTTAATACGAAGTAATGATAATCAAATGTCTGATACTTACATTAAAACATATATAGACACCAATGGAGTAGTAAAGAGCAACCCACCACATGTTCCTGTATATGCCCAAGTGATTTTTGACAAGAGTGTCCATATAAATAAATGAGGAAAGGGCTGTCTTTTTAAACAACAAAAGAGAATAAATCAGTAATCAAAAACTAACCTCACAGGGCTTTCCTGGTGGCGCAGTGCTTGAGAGTCCGCCTGCCAATGCAGGGGACATGGGTTCGTGTCCCAGTCCAGGAAGATCCCACATGCCATGGAGTGGCTGGGCCTGTGAGCCATGGCTGCTGAGCCTGCGCGTCTGGAGCCTGTGCTCCACAGTGGGAGAGGCCACAACAGTGAGAGGCCTGCGGACCGAAAGGAAAAAAAAAACTAACCTCACAAGAACAACAAAAAGCTCCAGAACCAGATGGCTTCAGTGGTAAATTTTAACAAATATTTAAAGACTTATCACCAATCTTTCTCAAACTCCTCCAAAAAATAGAAGAGAGACAATTCCTAATTCCGTTCATAAGGATAGCATTACACTGATGCCAAAGCCAGACAAGGCATCACAAGAAAAGATATACCAATATTTTTTTATAAATATAGATGCAAAAATCCCCCACAATATACTAGCAAACATAATCCAACAGCATACTGAAAAGATTATACACCGTGTCCAAGTGGGATTTATCCCAGGAATGCAAGGTTGGTTAATCATAAGAAAATCAATGTAACACAGTACATTGATAGAATGAACAGGAAAAAAATGATTATTTCAAATGATAATAAAGGTCATTTGAAAATATCCACACCCTTTCACAATAAATATACTCAGAAAATTAAGGGAAAAAAACCTTCCTCAATAGGATAATGGAGATATATGTAAACTCAGAACAAACATCAGACTTGATGTTGAATGACTGAAACATTTCTTCTAAGGTCAGGAACCATACAAACATTCCACTTTTACTATTGTTATTCATCACTGTACTGGAAGTTCTATCCAGAAAAACTAGAAAATAAAAGAAATAAAAGGCATCACATTTGAAAAGAAAGAAGGAAAATTGTCAGTGCAGATGACATGATCCTACAGAAAGATAATCCCAAAATAATTACTAAAAGGATACTAGAGTGCAGAAATGAATTATGCCTAGAGGAAAGCACAAAATCAATGCAAAAATAAGTTTTATTTCTGTATAGAAATGAGGAATGAAAAGTATAAAAAGATTAAGAAAGTAGTTGTATTTACAATTGTATGCAAAATAACAAACTAGCAAGGAATAAATATAGCAACAACCTCAAAAAAGTTGAAAGATTTGTGAACTGAAAAGAAATATTGCTGAAAAAAATATTTAAAACCTATATAAATGGAAAGAGATCCCATGTTCATGAAATGGAAAACCTAATATGGTGAATATGTCAATACTACCCAAAACAATGTATTGATTTACTTAAATATATATGAAAATCTTAATAATTGTTTTGTAAAATTTGAAAAACTGATCCTAAAATTCCTATGGAATGACAAGCAACCACAGATAGCCAAAACAACTTTGAAAAAGAAAAGAAGTGGAATATTCACAGTCTCCAATATCAAAATTACCCCAAAATGGGACTTCTCTGGTGGCACAGTGGTTAAGAATCCACCTGCCAATGCAGGGAGCATGGGTTCAAATCCCTGCTCCAGGAAGATCCCATATGTCATGGAGAAAATAAGCCCATGTGCCACAACTACTGAGACCGTGTGCTGAAACTACTGAAGCCTCTGTGGCTAGAGCCCGTGCTCTGCAACAAGAAAAGCCACTGTAATGAGAAGCTCATGCACTGCAATGAAGAGTAGCCTCCACTTGCTGCAACTAGAGACAGCCCTCGTGCAGCAATGAAAACCGAATGCAGCCAATATATATATATATTTTTTTTAATTACCTCAAAGACATTGTAATAAAAACAGTATGGTATTTGCATTTTGCTAGACATATAGAATGGAATAGAAATGAGAATCCATAAATAAACTGATATATCTAATATATCGTTATAAAATATAAGAATCTAGTTTATTTTCATGGTACATTTTTATTGTCATACAATATACATAAACTACAGTTTTAACCATTTTTATTTGTAAAGTTCAGTAGTATTGAGTACATTCACAATGATGGCCAACCACTATACAACTTCAAAATATTTTATTATTCTGAACTGGAATTCTTTACATATTACACAATAACTACATATTATTATCTCTTCCTTCCAACTCCTGATAACCTCTATTCTCTAAGGTACCCACATAATTATCTTTAGGTCTCTATGACTTTGACTATTATAGATACCTCATATAGGTGAAATAATACAATATTTGTCCTTTAGTGTCTGGGTTATTTCACTTAGCATGATTATATGTTGTATCATGCATCACAATATTATTCCTTTTTAAAGCTTAAAAGTATTCTATCTATGCATATACCATATTGTGTTTATCCATTCATTCATTGATGGGCATTTGGGTTAATTATATCTTATGGCTCTGACAAACAAAGCTGCTATAAACATGGGTTTGCAATTATTTTGGAGGCCCCACTTTAAATTCTATTGCCTATATAACTTCAAATGGAATTGATGTATAATATGGTACACTATGCTTTATTTTCTGAGGAATTGTCATACTGTGTTCCACAAAAGCTGCATGTTTTACATTCCCAGCACCACTGCACAAGGTTTCTAATTTCTCCACATCATAACCAGCTCTTGCTATTTTCCATTATTTTTGTTTTATAATAGCCATACCATAGGTTGTGAAGTGGTATCCCATTGTGGTTTTGATTTACATTTCCTTAATAACTAGTCATGTTCAGCATCTTTTCATGTACTTATTGGCTATTTGTATAACTTCTTTGAGAAATACGTGTCCAGTGTTAGCCCATTTAAGAAACCATGTTGGTAGAAAAATCATAGAGCTCATTAATGATATCAGTAAAGTTGGAAAATACAAAATTAATACACAGAAATCTGTTGCACTTCTATACACTAAAAATGAAAAATCAGAAAGAGAAATTAAGGAAACAATTCCATGTACCATTACATCAAGAAGAATAAAATACCTAAGAATAAACCTACCTAAGGAGGAAAAAGACCTGTACTGGAAAACTATAAGGCACTGATGAAAGAAACTGAGGATGACACAAGCAGATGGAAAGATATACCATATTCATGGATTGGAATAATCAATATTGTTAAAATGACCATACAACCTAAGGCAAACTACAGATTCAATATAATCCCTATCAAATTGCAAATGGCGGGTTTTTTGGGGGTTTTTTTTGCAGATCTGGAAAAAAAACATATTAAAATTTGTATGGAACCACAAAAGAGCCCGAATAGCCAAAGAAATCTTAAGAAAGAAAAATGGAGCTGGAAGAATCAGGGTCCCTGACTTCAGACTGTACTACAATGCAACAGTCATGAGAAAAATATGGTAGTGGTACAAAAACAGACATATAGATCAATGGAACAGCATAGAAAGCCCAGAAACAAACCCAGAAAGTAGGCAAGGGTATACAATGGAGAAAAGACAGTCTCTTCAATAAGTGGTTCTGAGAACATTGAACAGCAACATGTAATAAAATGAAACCAGAACTTTCTCTAGCAGCATATAAAAATATAAAAGGGACTAATGACCTAAACGTAAGACATGATACTGTAAAAATCCTAGAGTTTTCTGTACAGAAGAAATTAGCACAACATTGTAAGTCAAATACACTTCAATAAAATCCTAGAAGAAAACATAAGCAGAACAATATTTGACTTAAGTCACAGCAGTATATTTTTGGATACATCTCCTAGAGTATTGGAAATAAAAACAAAAATAAATAAATGGGACCTAATTATATTTAAAATCTTTTTGCACAGCAAATGAAACCATAAACAAAACAAAAAGAAAACATACAGGATCGGAGAAAATATTTGTAAAAGATGCAACTGACAAGGAACTAATCTCTAAAATATACAAAGAGTTTGTGCATATCAATAACAAAACCAACAACCCAATTAAAAAAAATGGCAGCAGATCTAAATATATATATATACATATATATATATATATATATATTCAAAGAAGACATACTGATAGCAAACAGGCACAGGAAAAAATGCTCAATATTGCTAATTAGTAGAGAAATGCAAATCAAAACTATAAAAAGATTACTTTTCACTCCATCAGAAAGGCCATCATCACAAGGTCTACAAATAAAAAATGCTGAAGAGGGTGTGGAGAAAAAGGAACCATCCTACACTGTTGATGGGAATGTAAATTGGTACAGGCACAATGGAGAACAGCATGGGGGTTCCTTAAAAACATAAAAATAGAATTACCATATGATCCTGCAATCCCACTCCTAGGTATATATCCAAAACAGAAAAAAAAAACCCAACTAAAAATGGTACATGCACTCGATGTTCACTGAAGCAATATTTACAAGAGCCAAGTCATGGAAGCACCCTAGATATCCATCACCAGATGAATGGATAAAGAAGATGTGGTGTATATACAATGGAATATTACTCAGCCATAAAAAGAGGAATGAAATAATGCCATTTGAGGCAACATGGATGGGCTGAGGAATTACCATACTAAGTGAAGTAAGTCAGACAGAGAAAGAAAAATATCATATGATATCACTTATATGTGGAATCTAAAATAACGATACAAATGAACTTATTCACAAAACAGGAAGACTCACAGACATAGAAAACAAACCTATGTTTACAAAAGGGGAAAGGGAGGTATAAATTACGAGTTTGGGATTAACATATACACACTATTAAATAAAAAATACTTAACCAACAAGGACCTACTCTATAGCACAGGGAAAGATACACAATATTTTAAATAATCTATAATGGAAAACAATCTGAAATATATACATATTTCAGAACTATATATATATTTCAGAAATATATATATATATACACATATCTATATCATTATGCTATACAACTAAAACACCATTATAAATTAATTACACTTCAGTAAAAAAAATTAAAAAATGATAATCTTAAATATATTTGGGAGAAAAAACTAATATAGCCAAAAGAGTGATTGTTTTTAGAATATTAAAATTATTAAATTCTGTTATTTTTTATTCCAAAATAAATCTGTCACATTAAAAAAATGTGTACTAGTTTGCTAAGGCTAACATTACAGATACCACAGACTGGGTGTCTTAAACAACAGAAATGTATTTTCTTACAGTTCTGGAGCTTAGAAACCCAAGATCTTTCTGTCAATAGAGTTAATTTATTTGAGGCTTCTCTCCTTGGTTTGTAGTTGGCCACAATATTTTACTGTATTTATATGCTCTTTTATTTTTCTGTGGCTGTGTCCTAATCTTCTTGTTTTATAAGCACACCAGTCTAATAGCTTTCCTTTATTTTATTTTATCTTTCTCCCCTCAGTCCAAGCTGGTAGTGATTGTGCTAGTATAACTCCATTACTGTTCCTGGCTTCAGCTGAAATGGTTGATTGGATCCATAAGTCACAAGCCTATAATCTCTTCTGCAAATGTTCGGCCATAACCCTGATGTTCTCTCTAAAGCATGCTTTTTAAAAAATTTTCTGCAGTATAGGTAGGGTGAGAATTTTCCAAATCTTCATGCATTTGTTCCTTTTTCTTAACAATTTATTTCTTTTTTTATTTCCAATTTTATTTTATTTATTTTTTCCTTTTGTTTAATTTTTATTTTATGTTGGAGTATATTTGATTAACAATGTTGTGTTACTTTCAGGTGTACACCAAGGTGATTCAGTTATACATGTACATGTATCAATTCTTTTACAAACTATTTTCCCATTTAGGTTATTTCAGAGTATCAAGCAGAGTTCCCCATGGTATACAGTAGGTATTTGTTGGTTATCTATTTTAAATGTAGCAGTATGTACTTGTCAATCCCAAACTCCCAATCTGTCCCTCCCCCCAACCCTTGCACCCTGATAACCATAAGTTCTTTCTCTACGTCTTTGAGGCTGTCTCTGTTTTGTAAATTAGTTCGTTTGTTTCAGTATTTTTAAGATTATGCATATAAGTGACATATGATATTTGCCTTTGTCTGACTTACTTCACTCAGTATGACAATCTCTAGGTCCATCCTTGTTGTTACAAATGGCATTATTTCATTCTTTTTAATAGCTGAGTAATATTACATTGTATATATGTGCCACAACTTCTTTAACCATTCATCTATCATTGAACATTTATGTTGCTTCCATGTCTTGGCTATTATAATCAGTGTGGCAATGATCATTGGGATGCAAGTATCTTTTCTTAATTTTTTTTCTTTTTTTATTGCCAAGTAGCATTCTTTTGTATTACCACAATTTGTCCATCCACTTACCTATTGAGGAACATCTGGGTTGTTTTCAGCTTTGGGCAGTTGTGAATAAATGTACCACAACAATTTACATAAAGGTTCTTTTGTATGTGATTTTTTTTCTTTTCTTTTTTTATTCAGTTGAGTAAATACCTAGAGTGGGTTTATGTACGTTATAATTTTTATTAATTTTTATTGGAGTGTAGTTGCTTTACACTGTTGTGTTACTTTCTGCTGTACAGCAAAGTGAATCAGCTATATGTATACATATATCCCTTCTTTTTTGGATTTCCTTCCCATTTACATTATCACAGAGAATTGAGTACAGTTCCCTGTGTTATAAAGTAGCTTCTCAATTATCTACTTTATACATACTAGTGTACATATGTCAATCCGATTCTCCCAATTCATCCCATCCCCCCTTCCCACCCTGGTATCCATATGTCCTTTCTCTATCTCTGTAGCTCTATTTCTGCTTTGCAAATGAGTTCATCTGTATCATTTTTCTAGATTCCACATTTAAGTGATACAATACTACATTTGTTTTTATCTTTCTGACTCACTTCACTCTGTATGACAGTCTCTAGCTACATCCACGTTTCCACAAATTGCACCATTTTGTCTTTTTTTATAGCTGAGTAATATACCATTGTATGTATGTACCACATCATCTTTATCCATTCTTCTGTTGATGGACATTTAGGCTGCTTCCACGACCTGGATATTTTAACTAGTGGGGCAATTAATATTGGGGGGGCATGTGTCATTTTGAAGTATGGTTTTTCTGGCTACATGTCCAGTAGTGGGATTGCTGGGTCATATGATAATTCTATTTTTAGTTTTTTTAAGGAACCTCCATACTGTTCTACATAGTGGCTGTATCCATTTACATTCCCACCAACAGTGTAAGATGGTACCCTTTCCTTCACAACCTCTCCAGTTTTACTGCTTGTAGATTTTTTATGATGACCATTCTGACCAGTGTGAGGTGATACCTCACTGTTGTTTTGTCTGCATTTCACTAATAATTAGTGATATTGAGCATCTTTTCTTGAGTTTATTGGCCATCTCTATGTATTCTTTGGAGAAATGTCTATTTTGGACTTCTGCCCATTTTCTGATTATGTTATTTGTTTTTTTGATATTGAGCTGCAAGAGATGTTTATTTTGACAATTAGATTGCTTCATTTGCAAATATTTTCTCCCATTCTGAGGCTTGTCTTTTTGTCTTGTTTATGGTTTCCTTTGCTATGGAAAAGCTTTTAAGTTTAATTAGGTCCAGTTTATTTATTTTTGTTTTTATTTTCATTAGTCTAGGAGTTGGGTGAAAGAAGATCTTGCTGTGATTTATGTCAAAGAGTTATCTGCCTATGTTTTCCTTTAAGAATTTTATATTGTCCAGACTTATATTTAAGTCTTTAATCAATTTTGAGTTTGTTTTTGTGTATGGTGTTTGGGAGTGTCCTAATTTCATTCTTATACATGTAGCTGTCCAGTTTTTCCAGTGCCATTTATTGAAGAGAGTGCCTTTTATTCATTGTATATTCTTGCTTCCCTTATCACAGATTAGTTGACCATTGTTGCACGGGTTTATCTTTGGGATTTCTATCCTGTTCCATTGATCCATATTTCTGTTTTTGTGACATTACCATACAAATTTGATTACTGTACCTTTGTAGTATACTCTGAGTCAGGGAGCCTGATTCCTTCAACTCTGTTTTTCTTTCTCAAGCTTGCTTTGGCTATTTGTGGTCTTTTGTGTTTCCACACAAGTTGTGAAACGTTTTGTACTAATGCCGTGTAAAATGCCGTTGGTAGTTTGATAGGGATTGCACTGAATCTGTAGATTGCTTTGGGTAGTATAGTCATTTTCACAATATTGATTCTTCCAATCCAAGAACATGGTATATCTCTCCATTTGTATCATCTTTGATTTCTTCCATCAATATCCTATAGTTTGCTGAGTACAGGTATTTTATCTCCTTAGTTAGGTTTATTCCTAGGTATTTTATTCTTTTTGTTGCAGTGGTAAATGGATTGTTTCCTTAATTGATCTTTCTGATCTTTCGCTTTTAGTGTGTAGGAATGTAAGAGATTTATGTGTGTTAATATGCATCGTGCAACTTTACCAAATTCATTGATTAGCTATAGTAGTTTTCTGATAGCATTTTTTAGGATTTACTATGGATAGTATCATGTCATCTGCAAATGCTGTCAGTTTTCCTTTTATTTCTTTTTTTCTCTGATTTCCATGGCTAGGTCTTCCAAAACTATGTTGAATAATAGTGGCAAGAGTGGATATCCTTGTCTTTTTGCTGATCTTAGAAGAAATGCTGTTAGTTTTTCACCATTGAGAATGATGTTTTCTGTGGGTTTGTCATATATGGCCTTTATTATGTTGAGGTAGGTGTCCATGCCCACTATCTGGAGAGTTTTTATCACAAATGGGGTTTGAATTTAGTAAAATGTCTTTCTGCATCTATTGAGATGATCATATATTTTTTAATTCTTCAATTTGTTGATAGGGTGTATCACACTCATTGATTTTCATATATTGAAGAATCCTTGCATCCCTGGGATAAATCCCAATTGATCATGGTGTATGATTGTTTAAATATGTTGTTGGATTCTGTTTGTGAGTATTTTATTGAGGAATTTTGCACCTATATTCATCAATGATATTGGTGTGTAATTTTCTTTTTTGTGATATCTTTGTCTGATTTTGGTATCAGAGTGATAGTGGCCTCGTAGAATGAGCTTGGGAGTATTCCTATATCTTCAATTTTGGGGAAGAGTTTGAGATGGATAGGTGTTAGCTCTTCTCTAACTGTTTGATAGAATTCATCCGTGAAGCCATCTGATCCTAGACTTTTGTTTGCTGGAAGGTTTTTAATCACAGTTTCAATTTCAGTACTTGTGATTGTTCTGTTCATATTTTCTAATACTTCCTGGATCTTCTTGGAAGTATTATCTTTCTAAGAATTTGTTCATTTCTTCCAGGTTGTCCAATTTTGTGGCATATAGTTGCTTCTAGTAGTCCTTTACGATCCCTCCTATTTCTGATCCTTTGTATCTATGATACTTTGTAACTTCTCTTTTCTTAATGTCTAATTTTATTCAATTGAGTCCTCTCACTGTTTTTATTTATGGTTCTCACTGAAGGTTTATCAATTTTAATTTCTTAAAAAAAATCTCTAATTTCATTCATATTTGCTATTGTTTTCTTCCTTTCTATTTCATTTATTTCTGATCTTTATGATTTCTTTCTACTAACTTTGGGTTTTGTTCTTCTTTCTCTAGTTGCTTTAGGTGTAAGGTTAGGTGGTTTATTTGAGATCTTCCTTGTTTCTTGAGGAAGAATTGTATTACTATAAACTTTCCTCTTAGAACGGCTTTTGCAGCATCCCATAGGATTTGGGTCCTTGTGTTTTCATTGTCATTTGTTTCTAGGTAGTCGTTGATTTCTTCAGTGATCCATTGGTTATTTAGCAGCATTTTGTTTACCCTCCATATGTTTATGTTTATACAGCTTTTATTTTTTCTGTAACTGATTTCTTATCTCATACTGTTGTGGTCAAAAAATATGCTTGATATGATTTCAATTTTCTTACATTTACTGAGACTTGATTTGTGACTCAAGATATGATCTATCCTGGAGAATGTTCCATGTGCACTTGAGAAGAAAGTGTATATTGCTGCTTTCAGGTGGAAGGTCCTATAAATATCAGTTAAGTCTATTGGTTTTAATGTGCCATTTAAGGCTTGTGTTTACTTATTAATTTTCTGTTGGGATTATCTGTCCATTGTTGTAAGTGAAGTGTTAAAGTTCCCCACTATTATTGTTTTGCTGTGGTTTCCCATTTTATAGCTGTTAACATTTGCCTTAAGTATTGCAGTACTCCTCTGTTGGGTGCATAAATAATTACTATTGTTATATCATCTTTTTAGATTGATCTGCTGATCATTATGTTGTGTCCTTCCTTTTCTCATGTAACAGTCTTTATTGTAATGTCTATTTTGTGTGATATGAGTATTGTTACTCCAGGTTTCTTTTGATATCTATTTGCATGAAATATCTTTTACCATCCCCTCACTTTCAGTCTGTATGTGTCCCTAGGTTTCAAGTGGGTCTCTTGTAGACAGCATACATATTGGCTTTGTTTTTGTATCCATTCAGGCAGTCTGGGCCTTTTGGTTGGAGCATTTAATCCATTTACATTTAGGGTAATTTTCGATATGTATGTTCCTATTACCATTTTCTTTATTGTTTTGCATATGTTTTTGTAGGTCTTTTTCCTCTCTTGTGTTTCCCACCTAGAGAAGTTTCCTTAGCATTTGTTGTAAAGCTGGTTTGGTGGTGTTGAATTCTCTTATCTTTTGCTTGATTATAAAGCTTTTGATTTCTCTGTCAAATCTGAGCCATAGTTTTGCTGGGTAGAGTATTCTAGGTTACAGTTTCTTTTTTTCCCTTTCATCACTTTAAATATATTATGCCACTCTCTATTGGTTTGCAGAGTTTCTGCTGAAAAAATCAGCTGCTAATATTATGTGGTTTCCCTTGTATATTATTTGCTGCTTTTCCCTTGGTGCTTTTTAATAATTTTTGTTTGTATTTAAGTTTTGATAATTTGATTAATATATGTCTTGGTGTGGTTCCCCTTGGATTTATCTTGTATGGGACTCTCTGTGCTTCCTGGACTTGATTAACTATTTCCTTTCCAATGTTAGGGAAGTTTTCAACTATAATCTCTTTAAATATTTTCTCAGACCCTCCCTCTTCTTCTTCTGTGACATGTATAGTTCAAATGTTGGTGCATTTAATATTGTCCCAGAGGTCTCTGCAACTCTTCATTTCTTTTCATTCTTTTTTCTTTATTCTGCTCCACAGCTGTTATTTTCACCATTCTATCTTCCAACTCACTTATCCGTTCTTCTGCCCCAGTTATTCTGCTATTGATTCCTTCTAGTGTATTTTTCATTTCAGTTATTGTATTGTTCATCACTTTATGTTTGTTCTTTAATTCTTCTAGGTCCTTTTTAAACATTTCTTGTATTTTCTAGATCCATGACTCCATTCTATTTCTGAGACCTTGGATTATCTTAACTATCATTACTCTGAATTATTTTTCAGATCTATTGCCTACATCTCCTTCAGTTATTTAATCTTGTGGATTTTTACCTTGCTCCTTAGTTTATAACATAACTCTCTGTCATCTCATTTTGTATAACTTATTGTGTTTGTGGTCTCCTTTCTGCAGTCTTCAAGGTGGTAGGTCTTTTGTTTCTGTTATCTGACCCCTGGTTGGTGAGTTTGGTTGAGGGTCTTCTGTAGGCTTCTTGGTGGGAAGAACTGGTTCCTGTTCTCTGGTGGGTGGAGCTGTGTCTTGTCCCTCTGGTGGGCAGGGCCATGTCAAGGTGTAGGTTTTGGGGTGTCTGTGAGCTTAGTAAGAATTTAAGCAGCCTGTCTACTGATGGATAGGGCAGTGTTACTGTCTTGCTGGGTTTTGGTGTAAGGCATCCATCACTGGATCCTTCAGGCTGTTGGGTGGTGTTGTGTCTTGGTGTTGAGATGGAGATCTCCAGGAGAACTCATGCTGATTAATATTCCCTGAGACCAGGAATTCTTTGGCATTCAAGTGTCTTGGACTCAGCCCTCTTACCCTAGATGCTCAGGACTGACCCCTGGCCAGGGAACCATGACACTGCAAGTTGCATGGTGTGGCCAAAGGGAGAAAAAATAAAAGAAGAAGAAAAGAAAGCAGACAAACAAAACCAAAGACAAGTATGTTTTGATTTCTTCAGTGAACCATTGATTGTTTAATAGCATATTATCTAGCCTCCACTTGTTTGTATTTTTAAGTTTTTTTTTCTTGTCATTAATTTCTAATCTCATAGCGTTGTGGTCAGAAAAGATGCTTGATATTATTTCAATTCTCTTAAATTTCCAGACACTCGCTTTCTGGCACAGAATGTGATCAAATTTGGAGAATGTTCCCTGTGCACTTGAGAAGAATGTGTATTCTGCTGCTTTTGGATGGAATGTTTCTTCAATATCAATTAAGTCCATCTGGTCTAATGTGTCATAGAAGGCCTCTGTTTCCTTATTGATTTTCTGTCTGGATGATCTGTTAGTTGATGAAACTTGAGTATTAAAGCCCCTCACTACTATTGTGTTATTGTTGATTTTTCCTTTTATGGCTGTTAGAATTTGTCTTATATATTGAGGTGCTACTATTTTGGGTTCATATATATTTTAAATTGCTGGATATTCTTCTTGGATTAATCCCTTGATCATTAGGTAGTGTCTTTCCTTGTCTCTTGTAATAATATTTATTTTAAAGTCTATTTCATCTGATATATATATATATATATATATATATATATATATATATATATGTGTGTGTATTGCTACTCCAGCTTTCTTTTGGTTTCCATTTGCATGGAATATCTTTTTTCCATCCACTCATATTCTTTCTGTATGTGTCTCTTGGTCTGAAGTGAGCCTCTTGTAGACAGCATATATATGGGTCTTGTTTTATATCCATTCAGCCAGTCTATGTCTTTTGGTTGGAACATTTAATCCATTTGCATTTAAGGTAATTATCAATAGGTATGTTCTTATTGCCATTTCATTAGTTGTTTTGAATTTGTTTTTGTAGGTGTTTTCTTTTCTTTCCTTCCTCTTCGTTCTCTTCTCTTGTGATTTTATCACTATCTTTAGAGCTGTTTTTGGATTTTTTTTCTTTTATATGTGTGTATCTATGTATATTTTTGGTTTGTGGTTACCATGAAGTTTTGATATAGCAGTCTATATATAAACAAGATTGTTTTAAGTTGCTGATCTTTTAATTTCAAATTTATTTCCAATATCCTTCATTTGTGCTCTCCTTTTCTCCAAATTTCTGGTTTTGATATTTTATTTGTGTGCTGATGATTTCCTACCTTTACTCTATGTTTGCCTTTCCTCCTGATCTTTTCCATTTGTAATTTTCTTTTTTCTAGCTGTGGCCTTTTTTTCCACCTAGATAATTTTCTTTAACATTTGTTTCAGTGCTGGTCTGGTGGTACTGAATTCTCTTAGATATTTCATGTCTGTAAAGCTTTTGATTTATCCATCAAATCTCAATGAGAGCTTTGCTGGGTAGAGTATTCTTTGTTGTCATCACTTTAAATATATCATGACACTTCCTTCTGGCCTGCAAAGTTTCTGCAGAGAAATCAGCTTATAACCTTTTGGGCATTCCCTTGTACGTTACTTGTTGCTTTTCCCTTGTTGCTTTTAATATTTTTTCTTTGTCTTTATTTTTTTTCATTTTGCTTACTATGTGTCACATCATGTTTCTCCTTGGGTTTCCTGCCTGAGACTCTCTATTCTTCCAGGACTTCAGTGACTGTTTCCTTTCATGTTAGGGAAGTTTTTGACTATAATATCTTCAATTATTTTATCAGGTCTTTTTTCTCTCTCTTCTCCTTCTGGGATCCCTATAATGCACATTTTGTTGCATTTAATGTTGTTCCAGAGGTCTCTTATATTGTTCTCATTTCTTTTCATTCTTGTTCCTTTATTCTGTTCCACAGCTGTGATTTCCACCATTCAGTCTTCCAGCTCACTTCTCTGTTCTTCTGCCTCAGCTATTCTGCTGTTGATTCATTCTAGTGCATTTTTCATTTCATTTATTGTATTGTTCATCTCTCTTCTTTACTTCTTCTAGGTCGTTGTTAAACATTTCTTGTATCTTCTTGATCTGTACCCCCATCTTTTTCTGATATCTTGGATCATCTTTGCTATCATTACTCTGAATTATTTTTAGTGTAGATTGCCTATCTCCATTTCACTTAGTTGTTCTTCTGGGTCATTTTTGCTGTTGTTGTTGTTACTTCATCCATGACATATTCCTCTGTCATCTAATATTTTCTAACTCTGTGATTTTGATTTATATTCCACATGCAGCAGTATTGTAGTTCTTCTTGCTTCTGCTCTCTGTCCCCTGTGAATGAGCCTGTCTAAGAGGCTTGTGAAGACTTCCTGGTGGGAGGGACTGGTACCTGCCCACTGATGTGTGGAACTTGGTCTTGTCTCCCTGGTGGGCAGGGCCATGTAAGTAGACGTGTTTACCTGGCAGCAGTGTACTCAGAAAGACTTTACTCATCCTGACTGCTGATGGGTGGGGCTGTGTTCCAACCTTTTGGTTGTTTGTCCTGAGGCACCCCAGCACTGGAGACTGCAGGTTCTTGGGTGGGACCCAGTCTTTGTAAGAAAACAGTGACCTCCAAGAGGGTTCACGCCAATGACAACTCCCCAGAGCTACCACCACCAGTGTCCTTGTCCCTGCAGTGAACCACATCTATGCCTCACCTCCATAGGAGTCCCTCCAATACTAGCATGTAAGTCTTGCACAGTCTCTTATGAGGTCTCTTCTTTTTTGACCTGTGTCCTAGTGCACATGGGACCCTGTGTGTGCCCTCCAAGAATGGAGTTTCTTTTTCCCCCAGTCCTGTGGACTTCCTGTGATCAAACTCCTTTGGCCTTCAAAGCCAGATTCCCTGGGGCTCCTTCTCCCATTGCCATATCTGCAGGCTGGAGAACTGGACTTGGGGCTCAGACCTTTCACTCCTGTAGGAGAACTTCTAAGGTATAATTATTTTCCAGTTTGTGGGATGCCCTCCTGGCATATATGGACTTTGATTTTATTGCAGTTGTGCCCCTCCTACCATCTCCTGGTGGCTTATTTGTTTTTGGATGTAAGGCAAATTTTTTTGTAAGCTCCAGTGTTTTCTTGTCCATGATTGTTCAGCAGTTAGTTGTGATTTTGGTGTTTCCATAAAATAGGTGAGCTCATGTCCTTCTTCTCCACCATCTTTTCTCTTCTTCCTGGCTTGACAATTTCTTCTTCACTTTGACTATTCCCTCTTGCACTTCACTATAAGAAGCAAGGAGAAATCAGGCCATACTTCCAACACTTTGCTGAGAAATATTTTCAGACCAGCATCTAAGTTTATGGTTTAAACTTCTATGTCCCACAAACCAGAACACAGTTTGGGCAAGTTATATTTGCCACTTTATGACAAAGATCAACTTTCCTGCAGTTTCCATTAACATGTTTCTCATTTCTGTCTGAGATCTCACCAGTAGTGCTTTTAACATTCCTATTTCTACCAGCATTCTCTTCATGATGATTTATTTATATCTCTAAGAAGATAGAAGCTTTCTCTATAGCTCTCTTCTTTTCTTTCTAATCCTTTTCCAGAATCACCTATAAAGTTCACATTTCTACCAAAAGACTCTTCAAAGGCAATTAGTTTACTTTAAAGACACTATTTCCAAATCCATTCTGAGGTACTGGGGTTTAGGACTTCAACATATGAATTTTAGAGAGACACAATACTTGTCATAACAAATAGTTTATCTTATTTTTTGTGTTGTCTTTTTACTATCTTGATAGTGTCCCTTATTACACCAAAGTACTTAATTTAGATAAACCCTAGTTTTCTTTCTTTTGTTGTATATGCTTCTATTGTTATATCCAATAAACCATTGCCTAATTCAAAGTCATGAAATTTTCCTCCAAGTATTCTTTTAAGAGTTAATATTTTCTGTTTTGGTGTTTGACCCATTTTGAGTTAATTTTTATATGAGGTGTAAGAAAATGGTCTAACTTCTGTGTTTTGCATGTAGACATCTATCAGGATCATACACTGGATAAAACAAATAGTAACCACATAGACAATGAAGATGGTGACTACATAAACTGTTGATTCAACTAGTGGGACCAGAAAATATGTGATTCTTCAGCCTGACTATATCAAAGGTGTTAACTGATAATAATGCTATACTGGTTGATCATACTCTTAGCCTGCTAAAAGAATGACCAAAAGGTGGCAATTGTTACAATAGAAAAAGGAGACTAATCTTGAAAATTCCTTGAGCAGACAAAACTGTTTATCTATATAAGCAAATTTATATTAAAATTTAGCTAATTTTGAAAGACTAACTTGCCACAAATAATTTCTTGTTTATGCCTCTAGAAACCATAACCAAAACTTGAGCTGTTTCCCAGAAATGATATGAAGTAAAAACTAACCAATTTCCTTTCATTTAAGAAAATTTTAATATTATAAGCAATTACTCTGAAAAGTAAACAGTCACTGCTTTCTCACTATATAAGCTGCTTTATAACAATACACTCCTGATCTTCATTCCATGTTTTGATTTGAGTGCTCCTAGTTTGCAAACTCTCCTGTGGTTTGTGCACAATAAAATTTTACTAATTACTACTTTGGTGACTTCTTGGCTTCACTTCTGTTATTTATGAACTTTTGACCACACCTTATCTAATATATGATTTGTAAA
Source organism: Delphinapterus leucas (assembly GCF_059928025.1). Taxonomy (NCBI): domain Eukaryota; kingdom Metazoa; phylum Chordata; class Mammalia; order Artiodactyla; family Monodontidae; genus Delphinapterus; species Delphinapterus leucas. The sequence continues at coordinate 62,298,551 of NC_143150.1, read as the reverse complement.
TACCGTCTTCCATTTGATAGAATGTCTTTTCATTTTGTTGAACGTTTCTTTTGCTGTGCAGAAGTTTTTTAGTTTGATGCACTCCCATTAGTTGAATTTTGTTTTTGTTGCTTGTGCTATTGGTGTTATAACCAAAATATCATTGTCAATACCAATGTCAAGGAGCTTCTTTCCTATTTTCTTCTAGGAGTTTTAAAGTAGTAGATCTCACTCTCAAGTCTTTATTTCAAGTTAATTTTTGTGAGTGGTGTAAGATTGGGACCACTATCATTTTTCTTTATGTGGTTCTCCAGTTTTCCCTTCATTTGTTGAAGAGATTTTCATTCTTCATTAAGTTTTTTTTCTGAGTCACTTGTGAAACATTAATTGACCATATATTCATGGGTTTATTTCAGGGCTCTCTATTTTTATGTTGATACCATACTGTGTTAATTACTTTAGTTTTGCAGTTTAATTTGAAATCAGGAAACATAGTGTCTTTGGCTTTGTTATACTTTCTAATGGTTGTTTTGGCTATTTGGGATATTTTGCGATTCCACATAAATTTTTTTTTTTTTAATTTTGGCTGTGTTGGGTCTTCATTTCTGTGTGAGGGCTTTCTCTAGCTGTGGCGAGTGGGGGCCACTCTTCATTGCAGTGTGTGGGCCTCTCACTGTCGTAGCCTCTCTTGTTGTGGAGCACAAGCTCCAGACGCACAGGCTCAGTAGTGTGGCTCATGGTTCTAGTTGCTCCGCAGCATATGGGACCTTCCCAGACAAGGGCTCGAACCCGTGTCCTCTGCATTGGGGGGGAATACCCTTGGGATTTTGATAAGGGTTACATTGACTCTATAGAAGACATTGGACACTATGGATATTGTAATAATAGTAATTATTTCTGTCCATGGACTCTGGATTTCTTTTCATTTGTTTGTGTCTTCAATTTATTTCATCAACATTGTAGTTTCATTGTTTAAATTTTTCACTTTCTTGGTTATATTTATTCTTCAATATTTTACTGTTGTTGATACTGTTATGAGTGCAGTAGTTTCTTTAATTTATTTTCAGATATTTTGTTCTTAGTGCACAGAAACACAATTGATTTCTGTATGGTGATTTTATATTATTAAATTTGTTGATTATTTCCAACAGATTTTTGTTGAATTTTTAAGAATATATATAAAATCATAACATCTACAAATAAAGACAATTTTACTTCTTTCCAATTTGGTTGCCTTTTCCTTCTTGGTCTGCCATGATTCCTAAAGCTAGGACTTTCAGAATTATTTTGCATAAGAGTGGTGAGGGAGGGCACCCTTGTCTTTTTCCTGATCTTAGAAGGAAAGTTTTTATTCTTCCAAAACTGAGTATGATATTACCCCTGGGTTTGATAAACATAACCTTTATTGTGTTGAGGTATGTTTCTTCTAAACCAAATTAGTTGATAGTTTTTATCATGAAAGAAAGTTGTATTTTGTCAAATTATTTTTCTACTTCTATTGAGTTTATCAAGAGTTTTCTATCTTTTATTCTATTAAAGTGGTGTATCACATTTATTGATTTGCATATGTTGAACCTTCCTTGCATCCTAGGGTAAAGTCTCACTTATCACAGTCTAAGATGTTTTTTAATGTGTTGTTGAATTCAGTTTCATAATATTGTGTTGGTAAATTTTACATCTATATTCAAAAAGGGATACTGATTTATAATTTTCTTATAGTATCCTTATCTGGCTTTGATACCCGGGTAATGCTGGCCTTGTAAAATGACTTTGGAAGTGTTCCCATTAATTCTTATTAAATGTTTGGTAGGATTACCCAATTAAAGCATCTGGTTCTTGGCTTTTCTGATTTTTGATTACTGATTCAATCTTATCAATGATTAATGTGTTCTGATTTTCTTTTCTTTCTGAGTCAGTCTTTATAGGTTTTACATTTTTAGGAATTTACCCATTTCTTCTAGTTTATTCAATTTTTGACATATAATTTTATAATAGTCTCTTATTCTATTTATCTCTGTAGTCTCCTATTTTATTTCTGATTTTATTTATCAGAGTCTTCTCTCTTTTTATTAGTCTGGCTAAATGTCAATTTTATTTTTCTTTTCAAACAAAAATTCTTAGTTTTATTGAGATTTTCTATTGTTTTTCTGGTCTTTTTTTTCATTTATTTCTACTCTGATCATTGGTAGTTCCTTCTTTTTGCTTATATGGATTTAGTCTGTTCATTTTCTATCTACTTGAGATTTAAGTTAGGTTGATTATTTTAAATATTTCTATATTCTTACCATACACGTTTGTCACTGTAAACTTTCCTCTCAGAATTGCTCTTACAGTATTCAGTTGGTTTGGATGTACTTTGTTTTTATTATCATTTATTTAGTAAGTTTCCACATGATGGTAAATTTTCAAAATTTCCTCTATTTGTTGATTTCTAGTTTCATACCACTGTGGTTGGAAAAGATAATTTGTATGACTTTAATATTTTTAAATTTGCTAAAATTTGTTTTGTAGTCTGTAATTTGATCTATCTTTGAGAAATTTTCATCTCTACTTGAGAAGAATATGTATTCTACTACTATAGGATGAGATGGTTTATAAATATCTTTTAGATTCATTTGATCTAATGCAATTTTCAAGTCCGATGTTTCCTTGTTGATATTCTGCCTTGAAAATCTATCCTTTGCTGATACAGGGATATTGGCATCTCCTACTATAATTTTATTGTTAATTTCTCTTTTCTGATTTGTTAGTGTTTGCTTAATGCGTTTAGGTGCTTAAAGGTGGGTGCATATATATTTATAAATTTTATATCTTATTTTATTGTTATTTCCAGTTTCTTTCAGTTGCTACTTGCATCGAATATCTTTTCCATCCCTTTATTTTGAGCCTATGTGTGTCCTAAATCTAAGGTTATTCTTTTAGAGACAGCATAAAGTGGTGTCTTGTTTCTTTATCTATCTAGATAAATTTGTGTCTTTTTATTGGTAAATTAAATACATTTACATTTATAGTAACAGTTGATATGTGAGGACTTACCAAGGCCATATAATTAATTGTGTTCTGGCTTTTTTGTAGTTTGTTTGCTTTCCCCTCTTGGTTTCTCTTTATTTTTAGATAGTGATGATTTCCCATAGTGGTATGCTCTGGTTATTCTTCCTTTATCTTTTAGAATCTTCTGTAGGGTCTTACTTTTTGGTTACCATGCTTATGGATAACATGTTTGGTTTTATGCTGAAAGCAATTTAACTTTGATCATATACAGATATTGCACCCATTTATTCCCCTTTTATATATTTGATGTCACAATTTACCTTTTTTACATTGTATATTCATTAACAATTCATAGTAGCTATAGTTATTTTTAATATTAATTTCCTCTAACATTTATACTATATCTAACTTGTTAACACAAAATCCTATTACAGAATTATAGTTATCTAAATCTAACTGTGTATTTATCTTTACTAACGTGTACATACATTTTTTTTAAACATCTTTATTGGAGTAAAATTGCTTTACAATGGTGTGTTAGTTTCTGCTTTATAACAAAGTGAATCACTTATACATATACATATGTTCCCATATGTCTTCCCTCTTGCGTCTCCCTCCCTCCCACTCTCCCTATCCCACCCTCCAGGCTGTCACAAAGCACCAAGCTAATATCCCTGTGACTTGCGGCTACTTCCCCCTAGCTATCTACCTTACTACGTTTGTTAGTGTGTATATGTCCATGACTCTCTCGCGCCCTGTCAAAGCTCACCCTTCCCCCTCCCCATATCCTCAAGTCCATTCTCCAGTAGGTCTGCGTCTTTATTCCTGTCTTACCCCTAGGTTCTTCATGACATTTTTTTCCCTTAAATTCCATATATATGTGTTAGCATACGGTATTTGTCTTTTTCTTTCTGACTTACTTCACTCTGTATGACAGACTCTAGGTCTATCCATCTCATTACAAATAGCTCAATTTCATTACTTTTTAAGGCTGAGTAATATTCCATTGTATATATGTGCCACATCTTCTTTATCCATTCATCTGATGATGGGCACTTAGGTTGTTTCCATCTCCGGGCTATTGTAAATAGAGCTGCAATGAACATTTTGGTACATGACTCTTTTTGAATTTTGGTTTTCTCAGGGTATATGCCCAGTAGTGGGATTGCTGGGTCATATGGTAATTCTATTTGTAGTTTTTTAAGGAACCTCCATACTGTTCTCCATAGTGGCTGAACCAATTCACATTCCCACCAGCAGTGCAAGAGTGTTCCCTTTTCTCCACACCCTCTCCAGCATTTATTGTTTCTAGATTTTTTGATGATGGCCATTCTGACTGGTGTGAGATGATATCTCATTGTAGTTTTGCTTTGCATTTCTCTAATGATTAATGATGTTGAGCATTCTTTCATGTGTTTGTTGGGATTCTGTATATCTTCTTTGGAGAAATGTCTATTTAGGTCTTCTGCCCATTTTTGGATTGGGTTGTTTGTTTTTCTGTTATTGAGCTGCATGAGCTGCTTGTAAATTTTGGAGATTAATCCTTTGTCAGTTGCTTCATTTGCAAATATTTTCTCCCATTCTGAAGGTTGTCTTTTGGTCTTGACTATGGTTTCCTTTGCTGTGCAAAAGCTTTGAAGTTTCATTAGGTCCCATTTGTTTATTTTTGTTTTTATTTCCATTACTCTAGGAGGTGGGTCAGAAAGGATCTTGCTGTGATTTATGTCATAGAGTGTTCTGCCTATGTTTTCCTCTAAGAGTTTGATAGGTTCTGGCCTTACATTTAGGTCTTTAATCCATTTTGAGCTTATTTTTGTGTATGGTGTTAGGGAGTGATCTAATCTCATACTTTTACATGTACCTGTCCAGTTTTCCCAGCACCATTTATTGAAGAGGCTGTCCTTTCTCCACTGTACATTCCTGCCACCTTTATCAAAGATAAGGTGTCCATATGTGCGTGGGTTTATCTCTGGGCTTTCTATCCTGTTCCATTGATCTATCTTTCTGTTTTTGTGCCAGTACCATACTGTCTTGATTACTGTAGCTTTGTAGTATAGTCTGAAGTCAGGGAGCCTGATTCCTCCAGCTCCTTTTTTCGTTCTCAAGATTGCTTTGGCTATTCGGGGTCTTTTGTGTTTCCATACGAATTCCGAAATTTTTTGTTCTAGTTCTGTGAACAATGCCAGTGGTAGTTTGATAGGGATTGCATTGAATCTATAGATTGCTTTGGGTAGTAGAATCATTTTCACAATGTTGATAATTCCCATCCAAGAACATGGTATATCTCTCCATCTATTTGTATCATCTTTAGTTTCTTTCATCAGTGTCTTATAATTTTCTGCACACAGGTCTTTCGTCTCCGTAGGTAGGTTTATTCCTAGATATTTTATTCTTTTTGTTGCAATGGTAAATGGGAGTGTTTTCTTGATTTCACTTTCAGATTTTTCATCATTAGTATATAGGAATGCCAGAGATTTCTGTGCATTAATTTTGTATCCTGCTACTTTACCAAATTCATTGATTAGCTCTAGTAGTTTTCTGGTAGCATCTTTAGGATTCTCTATGTATAGTATCATGTCACCTGCAAACAGTGACAACTTTATTTCTTCTTTTCCAATTTGGATTCCTTTTATTTCCTTTTCTTCTCTTATTGTTTTGGCTAAAACTTCCAAAACTATGTTGAATAAGAGTGGTGAGAGTGGGCAACCTTGTCTTGTTCCTGATCTTAGTGGAAATGCTTTCAGTTTTTCACCATTGAGGATGATGTTGGCTGTGGGCTTGTCATATATGGCCTTTATTATGTTGAGGAAAGTTCCCTCTATGCCTACTTTCTGCAGGGTTTCTATCATAAATGGGTGTTGAATTTTGTCGAAAGCTTTCTCTGCATCTATTGAGATGATCATATGGTTTTTCTCCTTCAATTTGTTAATATGGTTTATCACATTGATAGATTTGCGTATATTGAAGAATCCTTGCATTCCTGGAATAAACCCCACTTGATCATGGTGTATGATCCTTTTAATGTGCTGTTGGATTCCGTTTGCTAGTATTTTGTTAAGGATTTTTGCATCTATGTTCATCAGTGATATTGGCCTGTAGTTTTCTTTCTTTGTGACATCCTTGTCTGGTTTTGGTATCAAGGTGATGGTGGCCTCGTAGAAGGAATTTGGGAGTGTTCCTCTCTCTGCTATATTTTGGAAGAGTTCGAGAAGGATAGATGTTAGCTCTTCTCTAAATGTTTGATAGAATTCACCTGTGAAGCCATCTGGTCCTAGGCTTTTGTTTGTTGGAAGATTTTTAATCACAGTTTCAATTTCGGTTATTGTGATTGGTCTGTTCATATTTTCTATTTCTTCCTGATTCAGTCTTGGCAGGTTGTGCATTTCTAAGAATTTGTCCATTTCTTCCAGATTGTCCATTTTATTGGCATAGAGTTGCTTGTAGTAATCTCTCATAATTTTTTTTATTTCTGCAGTGTCAGTTGTTACTTCTCCTTTCTCATTTCTAATTCTATTGATTTGAGTCTTCTCCCTTTTATTCTTGATGAGTCTGGCTAGTGGTTTATCTATTTTGTTTATCTTCTCAAAGAACCAGCTTTTAGTTTTATTGATCTTTGCTATCGTTTCCTTCATTTGTTTTTCATTTATTTCAGATCTGATTTTTATGATTTCTTTCCTTCTGCTAGCTTTGGGTTTTTTTTGTTTTTCTTTCTCTAATTGCTTGAGGTGCAAGGTTAGGTTGTTTATTCGAGATGTTTCCTGCTTCTTAAGGTGGGCTTGTATTGCTATAAACTTCCCCCTTAGAACTGCTTTTGCTGCATCCCATAGGTTTTGGGTCGTTGTGTCTCCATTGTCATTTGTTTCTATGTATTTTTTTATTTCCTCTTTGATTTCTTCAGTGATCACTTCATTATTATGTAGTGTATTGTTTAGCCTCCATGTGTTTGTATTTTTTACAGATCTTTTCCTGTAATTGATATCTAGTCTCATGGCGTTGTGGTCAGAAAAGATACTTGATACAATTTCAATTTTCTTAAATTTACCAAGGCTTGATTTGTGACCCAAGATATGATCTATCCTGGAGAATGTTCCATGAGCACTTGAGAAAAATGTGTATTCTGTTGTTTTTGGATGGAGTGTCCTATAAATATCAATTAAGTCCATCTTGTTTAATGTATCATTTAAAGCTTGTGTTTCCTTAATTATTTTCATTTTGGATGATCTCTCCATGGGTGAAAGTGGGGTGTTAAAGTCCCCTACTATGAATGTGTTACTGTTGATCTCCCCTTTTATGGCTGCTAGTATTTGCTTTATGTATTGAGGTGCTCCTATATTGGGTGCATAAATATTTACAATTGTTATATCTTCTTCTTGGATCGATCCCTTGATCGTTATGTAGTGTCCTTCTTTGTCTCTTTTAATAGTCCTTATTTTAAAATCTATTTTGTCTGATATGAGAATTACTACTCCAGCTTTCTTTTGGTTTCCATTTGCATGGAATATCTTTTTCCATCCCCTTCCTTTCAGTCTGTATGTGTGTCTAGGTCTGAAGTGGGTCTCTTGTAGACAGCATATATAAGGGTCTTGTTTTTGTATCCATTCAGCCAATCTGTGTCTTTTGGTGAGAGCATTTAGTCCATTTACATTTAAGGTAATTATCGATATGTATGTTCCTATTCCCATTTTCTATACTGCTTTGGGTTCGTTATTATAGGTCTTTTCCTTCTCTTGTGTTTCTTGTCTAGAGAAGTTCCTTTAGCATTTGTTGTAATGCTGGTTTGGTGGTGCTGAACTCTCTCAGCTTTTGCTTGTCTGTAAAGGTTTTAATTTCTCCATCAAATCTGAATGAGATCCTTGCTGGGTAGAGTAGTCTTGGTTGCAGGTTTTTCTCCTTCATCACTTTCAGTATGTCCTGCCACTCCCTTCTGGCTTGTAGGGTTTCTGCTGAGAGATCAGCTGTTAACCTTATGGGGATTCCCTCGTGTGTTATTTGTTGTTTTTCCCTTGCTGCTTTTAATATGCTATCTTTGTATTTAATTTTTGACAGTTTGATTAATATGTGTCTTGGCGTATTTCTCCTTGTTTTTATCCTGTATGGGACTCTCTGTGCTTCCTGGACTTGATTAACTATTTCCTTTCTCATATTAGGGAAGTTTTCAACTATAATCTCTTCAAATATTTTCTCAGTCCCTTTCTTTTTCTCTTCTTCTTCTGGAACCCCTATAATTCAAATGTTGGTGCGTTTAATGTTGTCCCAGAGGTCTCTGAGACTGCCCTCAGTTCTTTTCATTCTTTTTTCTTTATTCTGCTCTGCAGTAGTTATTTCCACTCTTTTATCTTCCAGGTCCCTTATCCGTTCTTCTGCCTCAGTTATTCTGTTATTGATCCCATCTAGAGTACTTTTAATTTCATTTATTGCGTTGTTCATCGTTGCTTGTTTCATCTTTATTTCTTCTAGGTCCTTGTTAACTGTTTCTTGCATTTTGTCCATTCTACTTCCAAGATTTTGGATCATCCTTACTATCATTATTCTGAATTGTTTTTCAGGTAGACTGCCTATTTCCTCTTCATTTGTTAGGTCTGGTGCATTTTTATCTTGCTCCTTCATCTGCTGTGTGTCTTTCTGTCTTCTCATTTTGCTTATCGTACTGTGTTTGGGGTCTCCTTTTTGCAGCCTGCACGTTCATAGTTCCCGTTGTTTTTGATGTCTGTCTCCAGTGGCTAAGGTTGTTTCAGTGGGTTGTGTAGGCTTCCTGCTGGAGGGGACTAGAGCCTGTGTTGTGGTGGATGAGGCTGGATCTTGTCTCTCTAGTGGGCTGGTTCACGTTTGGTGGTGTGTTTTGGGGTGTCTGTGGCCTTATTATGATTTTAGGCAGCCTCTCTGCTAATGGGTGGGGTTGTGTTCCTGTTTTGCTAGTTGTTTGGCATAGGTTGTCCAGCACTGTGGCTTGCTGGTCGTTGAGTGAAGCTGGGTGCTGGTGTTAAGATGGAGGTCTCTGGGTGATTTCCACCATTTAATATTATGTGGAGCTGGGAGGTCTCTTGTTGACCAGTGTCCTGAAGTTGGCTCTCCTACCTCAGAGGCAGAGCCCTGACTCCTGGCTGGAGCACCAAGAGCCTTTCATCCACATGGCTCAGAATAAAAGGGAGAAAAAGTAGAGAGAATTAGTAGAAGTATGAGGAAAGAAAGGAGGAAAGAAAGAAGGAAAGGAGGAAAGGAAGGAAGGTAGAAAGAAGCAAAGAAGGAAAGAAAGGAGGGAGGGAGGGAGGGAGGTAGGGAGGAAGGAAGGAAGGAGGGAAAGGAGGAAAAAAGACAGAAAGAAAGAAGATACAGTAAAAATAAAATAAATATAATATAGTTATTGAATTAAAAAATATTTAGAAAAAAAAAAAGGGACGGATAGAACCTTAGGACAAATTTTGGAAGCAAAGCTCTACAGAGAAAATCTTACACAGAAGCATAAACATACACCTTCACAAAAAGAGGTAAAGGGGGGAAAATCATAAATTTTGCTCTCAGAGACCACCTCCTCAATTTGGGGTGATTTGTTGTCTAAAGGAGGGAAGGAAGGAAGGAAAGAAAGAAAGAAAGAACGAAGGTAAAGTATAATAAAGTTATTAAAATTAAAATTAATTATTAAGAAAAAAAATTTAAAAAACAAACCATGGACGGATAGAGCCCTAGGAAATATGGTGGAAGCAAGAGTATACAGACAAGATCTCACACAGAAGCATACACGTACACATTCACAAAAAGAGGAAAAGGGAAAAAAATCATAGATCTCGCTCCTAAATTCCACCTCTTCAATTTGGGATCATTCCTTGTCTATTCAGGTATTCCACAGATGCAGGGTAAATCAAGTTGATTGTGGAGCTTTAATCCGCTGCTTCTGAGGCTGCTGGGAGAGATTTCCTTTTCTCTTCTTTGTTCTCACAGCTCACAGGAGCTCAGCTTTGGATTTGGCCCTGCCTCTGCGTGTAGGTTGCTGGAGGGCGTCTGTTTTTTGCTCAGACAGGACAGGGTTAAAGGAGCCGCTGGTTCGGGGGCTCCGGCTCACTTAGGCCGGGGGTGGGGGGAAGGAGGGGCACTGCGTGCGGGGCGGGCCTGCGGCGTCAGAGGCGGCGTGACGTTGTGGCAGAGGCCGGCGTGACGTTGCACCAGCCTGAGGCCCGCCGTGCGTTCTCCCGGGGAAGTTGTCCCTGGATCCCGGGAACTTGGCAGTGGCAGGCTGCACAGGCTCCGCAGAAGAGGGGTGTGGAGAGTGACCTGTGCTCGCACACAGGCCCCTTGGTGGCGGCAGCAGCAGCCTTAGCGTCTCCCGCCCGTCTCTGTGGTCTGCGCTTTTAGCCGTGGCTCGCGCCCGTCTCTGGGGTTCGCGCTTTTAGCCGCGGCTCGCGCCCGTCTCTGGAGTTCCTTTAAGCAGCGCTCTTAAACCCCTCTCCTCGCGCACCAGGAAACAAAGAGGGAAGAAAAAGTCTCTTGCCTCTTCGACAGGTGCAGGCTTTTCCCCGAACTCCCTCCCGGCTAGTCGTGGTGCACTAACCCCTTCAGGCTATGTTCAAGCCGCCAACCCCAGTCCTCTCCCTGCGCTCTGTCCAAAACCGAAACCCAAGCCTCAGCTCGCAGCCCCGCCCGGCCCGGTGTGTGAGCAGACAAACCTCTCGGGCTGGTGAGTGCCAGTTGGCACCGATCCTCTGTGCGGGAATCTCCCGCTTTGCCCTACGCACCCGTCGCTGTGCACTACTCCGCGGTCCCGAAGCTCCCCCCTCCGCCTCCCGCAGTCTCCTCCCACGGAGGGGCTTCCTAGTGTGTGGAAACTTTTCCTCCTTCACAGCTCCCTCCCACTGGTGCAGGTGCTGTCCTCATTCTTTTGTCTCTGTTTTTTCTTTTTTTCTTTTGCCCTACCCAGGTATGTGGGGAGTTTCTTGCCTTTTGGGAGGTCTGAGGTCTTCTGCTAGCCTTCAGTAGGTGTTCTGTAGGAGTTGTTCCACGTGTAGATGTATTTCTGGTGTATCCGTGGGGAGGAAGGCGATCTCCGCGTCTTACTCTTCCGCCATCTTCAAGGTGCCCCCCTACATACATTTTTGTGTTTTCATGTTATTAATTAGGGTCTTTTCATTTCAGATTGAAGAACTCTTTTCACCATTGCTTGCAAGGCAGATCTAATGGTGATGAATTCCCTCAGCTTTTGTTTGTCTGGGAAATACTTTATTTCTCTCTAATAGATAAAGGAAAACTGCCAGATAGGGTATTCTTGGCTGGCAGTTATTGTCTTTCAATGATTTGAATATGCCATTTTACTCTCTCCTACCCTGTAGGATTTATGATGAGAAATATGTTGATAGCTTCATGTGAATTCCTTTGTAGGTTACATGAATGAAAAATATTTCTTGCCTGCCATATCAGTAAATAAGGGATGTTGCAACCATCAGTCCACTGCAGCAGCCCCTGATGAGGAGCTCCGAGGGAATTCAAGATGGAGACAAACTGCCAACTGCCCGTTGCCAAGCCCTCAGCCACTGCAGCCACACACAGTGGTGCACTCTGAGGTGATTCAGGATGGGAAAGAACAGGATACTGGCTCTACATAGCTAAGGGGCATATCTAAAGAATGATTGCAATGAGCCCAAACTCTTGCATCTTCCCATACATAGAAACGTGCTAAATTTATTAACTTGAGATATCTGGTTTTCTTTAATTAATGGTAATCTTTTGATGTTCCCAGTACCTGGTATTTATTGCAAAACCCCTATATATCCTGGCTCCTCCCTTACATCTTTGGAGCAGTCCATTGTAGCTCTTCTGAGAGGCTGCCTCCTGGGTTTGAAGACCTCAGAAAGTCTGCCAAATAAAACATAATTCTCAACTTTTAGGCTGTTCATTTTCAATCGACAGTTAAATTTTTTTCTCTGATTTTTAAAATTATTATTATAGGGGTATAGTTGTTTTACAAGGTTGTGTTAGTTTCTACTGTACAGTGAAGTGAAGCAGAGTTCCCTGTGCTATACAACAGGTTCTAATTACTTATCTATTTTATAGATTTTAGTGTATATATGTTAGTCCCAGTCTCCCAATTCATCCCATCCCTCCTTTCTCACTTTGGTGCCATACATTTGTTCTATACATCTGTGTCTCTATTTATGCCTTGCAGACCTGTTCATCTGTACAAGTTTTCTAGATTCCAGAAATATGCGTTAGTATATGATATTTGTTTTTCCTTTTCTGGCTTCATTCACTCTGTATGACAGACTCTATGTCCATCCAGATATCTACAAATGACCCAATTTTGCTCATTTTTATGGCTGAGTAAAATTCCATTGTATAAATGTACCACATCTTCATTATCCATTTGTCTGTTGATGGACATTTAGGTCCATTCCATGAACTGGCTATTGTAAATAGTGCTGCAATGAACATTGGAGTGCATGTGTCATTTGGAATTATGGTTTTCTCTGGGTATATGCCCAGTAGTGAGATTGCTGGGTCATATGGTAATTCTATTTTCAGTTTTTAAAGGAAGCTCCATACTGTTCTCCATAGTGACTGTATCAATTTACATTTCACCCAACAGTGCAAGAGGGTTCCCTTTTCTCCACACCCTCTCCAGCATTTGTTGTTTGTAGATTTTCCGACGATGCCCATTCTAACCGGTGTGAGGTGATACCACATTGTAGTTTTGCTTTATATTTCTCTAATAATTAGTGATGTTGAGCATCTTTTCATGTGCCTCTTGGCCATCTGTATGTCTTCTTTGGAGAAATGTCTATTTAGGTTTTCCACCCATTTTTTGTTTGGGTTGTTTGTTTTTTTGATATTGAGCTGCATGAGCTGTTTGTGTATTTTGGAGATTAATCCTTTGTCCTTTGATTTATTTGAAAATATTTTCTCTCATTCTGAGGGTCGTCTTTTCATCTTGTCTATGGTTTATTTTGCTGTGCAGAAGCTTTTAAGCTTCATTAGGTCCCATTTGTTTACTTTTGTTTTTGTTTTCATTACTCTAGGAGGTAGGTCACAAAAGCTCTTGCTGTGATTTATGTCCAAGAGTGTTTTCCTATGTTTTCCTCTAGGAGTTTTATAGTGTCTGGTCTTACATTTAGGTCTTTAATCCATTTTGAATTTATTTTTGTGTATGTTTTTAGGGAGTGTTCTTCTTTCATTATTTTACATGTTGCTGTCCAGATTTCCCAGCAACACTTATTGAAGAGACTGTCTTTTCTGCATAGTATATCCTTGCCTCCTTTGTCATAGATTAGGTGACCATAGGTGCATGGGTTAATCTCTGGGTTTTCTGTTCAATTGAATTATATTTCTTTTTTTGTGCCAGTACCATGCTGTCTTGATTACTGTAGCTTTGTAGTGTAGTCTGAAGTCAGGGAGTCTGATTCCTTCAGCTATGTTGTTTTTTTCTCAAGATATTTTGGCTATTTAAGATTTTGTTTTTCTAATTCTATGAAAAATGCCATTGGTAATTTGATAGAGATTGCATTGAATCTGTAGATTGCTTTGGATAGTACAGTCATTTTCACAATATTAATTCTTCCAATCCAAGAACACGGTATATCTCTCCATCTGTCTGTGTCTTTGATTTCTTTCATCAGTGTCTTATAGTTTCCTGAGTACAAGTTTTTACCTCCTTAAGTAGGTTTATTCCTAGGCATTTTATTCTTTTTGTTGCAATGGTGATTGGGATTGTCTCCTTAATTTTTCTTTCTGATATTTCATTGTTAATATATAGGGATGCAAATGATTTCTGTACATTAATTTTGTATCCTGCAGCTTTACCAAATTAATTGATTAGCTCTAGTAGTTTTCTGGTGGCATCTTTAGGATTCTCTATTTATAGTTTCATGTCATCTGCAAACAGTGACTGTTTTATTTCTTCTTTTCCAATTTTTAGTTCTTTTTCTTCTCTGATTGCCATGGCTAGGAGTTCTAAAACTATGTTCAATAAGAGTGGTGAGAGTAGACATCCTTGTCTTGCTTCTGATCTGAGAGGAAATGCTTTCAGTTTTTCACCATTAAGAATGATGTTTGCAGTCGTATATGGCCTTTATTAGGTTGAGGAAAGTTCCCTCTGTGCCCACTTTCTGGAAAGTTTTTATCATAAATTGGTGTTGAATTTTGTCAAAAGCTTTTTCTGCATCTATTGAGATGGTCATATGGTTTTTATTCTTCAATTTGTTAATATGGTGTATCACATTGATTCATTTTCATTTATTGATGAATCCTTGCATACCTGGGGTAAATCTCAGTTGATCATGGTGTATGATCTTTTTAGTGTGTTGTTGGGTTATTTTTGTTAATATTTTGTTCAGGATTTTTGCATCTATATTCATCAGTGTTATTGGTCTGTAACTGTCAAAAATTAAAGAGAAGGCTTCCCTGGTGGTGCAGTGGTTGAGAGTCCGCCTGCCGATGCAGGGGACATGGGTTCATGCCCCAGTCTGGGAAGATCCCACATGCCGTGGAGTGGCTGGACCTGTGAGCCATGGCCACTGAGCCTGCGCATCTGGAACCTGTGCTCCACAACGGGAGAGGCCACAACAGTGAGAGGCCCGCGTACTGAAAAAAAAAAAATTAAAGAGAAAAAGGAAAGCTATCTGCTTTTAAGTTTCTCTTTATGTCTTTAATTTTTGACAGTTTCATTATGTCCTGGAAAGAGTCCGTTTTCATTGAAATAATAAGGTAATTTATTAGCTTCAGGAACTTGAATGCCCAAGTCTCTCCCCATCTTTGGGAAGTAATCAGCTATTATTTCTTTAAATAAACTTTCTGTCCCCTTTTCTCTCTTTCTTTCTGGAACCCCAATTATTCTATTTGGATATTTGATAGGGGTTCCATAAATCACATAGTCTTTCTTTCCTCTCTTTTTTTTCCCCCTTTTGTTTCTTCACCATCCTCTGATTGGGTTATTTCAAATTTCCTAACCGTTAGCTTACTTATTCTATTTTCCTTTTAGTCTACTCTGCTGCAGATGCTCTCTAATTTTTTTTAAATTTCATTTATTGAATTATTCACCTGCAGATTTTTTTTCTTTCTTTTTATGACTTCTATCTTTTTGTTAAATTTCTTATTTTCTCTATGTATTGGCTTCCTGATTTTATTGAATCCTCTTGGTGTTCTTTTGTGGTATCACTTGAGTTTACCCAAAACAGGTATTTTGAACTTTTAAAATAGATAGATTACAAAATTATGTGCTATTGAGCTTGGTTATTTAAGAAATATTTTTAGCTTTTAATGATGACATTTTTTTCTTGATTCATCATGTTCCTTGGATTTTTGTACTGCTGCTTTCACATTTTTAAATTTTTCTATGAAGTCTAGTATTTTTTACAATATTATATTAGTTTCTGGTGTACAATATAGTGATTCAATATTTTTATAGATTATACTTTATGTAAGTTATTATAAATTATTGGCTATATTCCCTGCACTGTACAATATATTCTTGTACTTATTTATTTTATACATAATAGTTTGTACCTCTTAATCTTCTACCCTGATGCTTTCACATTTGAAGTAGCAGATACCTCATCAAATCTTTTCTAGTTGCCTTCACGTGGGATATACTGTTTATTGGTTCTGTTGTGTTTTGGGTTTTCATGGACCTTATATTGATACACCTGCTCCACCACAATCCTTGCTTGCTATTTGGGTACAATTCTTAAGCTTTCATGTCTTCCCTGCTTCTGGCAACTCACCATGCTAGCAGCTGGTAACCTTTCTTTTGTTTTCCAAAAATGATTTTAGAGCTCAAGTTTGTGGATCTTTCCTTGCCCACAGACCCTAATCAGTTTTTCTAATAACACTCAATTTACAGGAGCTTGCCTCTTGCTGCCACATCTTAGAATTTGCAATGGGAGTTAGCCAAAGAGAGGGGTAAGTGTGGCTTTAGCACTTGGGATAGTGAGGGTTCCTGAAGGCCCAGTAGGTAGGTGCTCAGGTGATATTTTACTAGAGGCTTGTGAGTGTACTTCATGCTGAAGACCTGAGCACAGTCAACAAAAAGTATTTTTAAATATCCTTTGATGTTCTTATCTCTCTCTTTCCTAACCTCCTTGCTCCTCACATTCATGAAGTTCCTGCCTCAGTACTCTTGATGTTTCTGAAAATAAGTGTATTTCTCCAGCTGTGTCCCACACATTTGAGGAAGTCAAGCACTCACTGACTTCTCTCCTTCTTCCTGTAGAAGAAATCACTGGTGTCAATTTTAGCCCCACACTCTGTTGCCTTGAGGGTAGCAGCAAGGCTGGCAAAGTTACTATTCCCCTCTCTGATGCGTCCACTCTCAAATTTTTTCTTTTGCTGCAACAGTAGACTTGAATATCTCCTCAGAAATGCTGGCTTTCTACAAAGTTTCTGTTGTCCATGGTTTTTTGCCCAAGCCAGAATTCTCCAGGTTTTTCCTGACTGGCCCTGAGGGGCAGGTTAGCTAGCTTCTGCTGGTCTTGCAGCCCATACCAAAGTCTGTCTTCCCATTACCAAATGCAAAGGTGGGTGTGATTCCTCCTAGGTCTCTTGGCATATACTGCTATATCTCACTACTCCCACAAAGGCACTTTTGTTTGTGGATTATTTTTTTAATTGGGGGACCTAAAAAGAAGAATTTATTTTGCTACCATGATTCTAATGTCACTCACTTCTCTCTGGTTGCTCTATCCATCATTTAGAATGGAGTTTTGAAATCTCCAACAACCATTGTAAGTATCAAAAAATGTCAATATTTGCTTCCTATATTTTGGAGCTCTGATTTTGGGTTCATATATATTTGTAATTGTTATAACTTTTTGGGATGAATTGGTCTTTTATCAATGTACAATGTCTTTACCTCTTATAACACTTTTTACATAAAGTTTATTTTGTTTGTTATTAATATAACAAGTCTGGCTCTCTTTTGGTTAATGTTTGCATGGAATACCCTTTTCCATATTTTCACTTTCAATTTATATTGTTCTTACAACAAAAGTTAAGCTCTGTCCACTGCATATATTTTGATCATGTTCTTCTTATCTTTTCTGCTGTTCTGTACCATGTGATTTCCATGTACATTTAGAATAATTACTGGTAAGGAAAAATTACTTTGGACATTTTGTTATTTTTTTCTCTCTGTCTTATAGATTTTGTTCTTCTTTTCTCTATTACTTCCTTTTGTGTTTAGTTGAATTTTGCAATGACATAAATTTATCCCCTTCTCACTTTACTTTTCTGTATATTTTATAAATATTTTCTTTTAGGTTACTATCAGAATTACATGTAACATCCTAATATTATGAGCCTAATTTGAGTAAATACCAACTTATGTTCAATCTTGTACAAAACTCTACTTCTATATAACACTTGCCTCTGTTTTATGGGGTTATTTTTTCCACAAATCACATCTTCATACATTATGTACACAATATCAAAGATTTCTATTTTATGTGTTTGCCATTTAAAAATTATAGGAAACATAAAGAGGGGTTGCAAATCAAAATTACAGTAATTCTGTTTTTTATGTTTAACTGTATATTTATCTTTATAGGAGATTTTTATATCTTCATATGACTGAGTTAAAAAGTTTAAGATTTTCTCCATTCTTTTATGAGCATGAACCTTATCTGGGCTTGGTTAGCTTTCTCAATTCCCCCATATACATAGCATCATTCAAGTGTCTTAATTTCACACAAAGTTTCACCCCAGCTCTTCCTGAGGCCTTATATGATCTATTATATTTTTTTCATCTGTAGTATCTTTCTCCAGCCATCTGCAGGTCTGTAGTCCCCATGCTGTTTGTGCAAGTATTGCCAATCACTTTTCTCTGGCTGAGATCTGAGTTAGGCAAGACAGAGACCATTTCTTCAGGCATTTGGTAAGTTAGAACACTACAAAAAAGTTATATTCTGTTTCTGCTGGCTTGAGAGCTAAGTACAAACAAAAGTCATTAAACTTCCTACTGTTTTGTACGTGGCTTTTTCTTGATTGGGCATTTACTTGGTTTCTGTAGAGTCTCAATGTTTTCCAGTGCTCCTATAAGAATAGTTCAGACAGTTTCTGGTGGTTTTCTGATATTTCCATAGGTGAACAATAGCTCAGAATTTCTTAGTCTGCAATTTTGCTGAAATTAACATTTGATCAATTGACTTTCCATCAGTGTGTTAAAACCATTCAGTGGAGGAAAGGTCAGTCTCTTCAAGAAGTTGTGTCAGGACAACTGGATATAAACATGAAAAAAAATAATATTGGCTCTCTAGCTTACATTGTAAATTAACTTGAAATGTATCAGTGACTTAAATGTAAGAGATAAACCATACAACTGTTAGAAGTAAATATAGCAATAAATCTTCATGGCCTTGTGTAGGAAATGGATTCTTAGATATGACACTGAAAGCATAAACAATAAAATATAAAATACATATACTGGACTTCATCAAAATTAAAAACTTTTGTGCATGAATAACATTATTAAGAAAATAAGAAAGGAATTCCCTGGTGGTCCAGTGGTTAGGATGATGTGCATTCACTAACCAATGGCACAGGTTCAATCCTTGGTGGGGGAACTAAGATCTCACAAGCTGCACGCTGCAGCCAAAGAAAGTAAATTTAATTAAATTTAAATTAATAAAAAAAGAAAACAAGAAGACAGCTTAAAGAATGGGTGAAAATATTTACACAGTTTATATTTGATAATGATTTAACTTCATGAATATCTAAAGAACTCTTACAACTCAACTAAGATGATAAGCAACCCTTTTAATTTATGGGGAAGTGACTTGAATAAACATTTCCATAAATAAGGTATACAAATGACCAGCACACACTTCGAAAGATACTCAAATCATTTGTCATTAGGAAAATTAAAATCGCAATGAGATGCCACTTCATATCCATTAAGTTGGCTATACTTTTTTAAAAAAGAACAAGTGTTGATGAGAATGGGGAGATTGGAACTCTCATACATTGCTCTTGTGAATGTAAAATGGGGTGCTCACTGTGGAAAACAATTTGATGGCTCCTCAAAAAGTTAAACATAATATTACTATATAAACCAGCACTTATATTCCTAGGTATATACCCCCCAAAATCAAACAGTGACTCAAACATTGCAGTGTTGTTTACAATGGCCAAATTGTGGAAACAACCCAAATGTCTATCAAGGGAATAGATAAATAAAAGTGGTGTATACATACTATAGAATATTATTTGTCCATAAAAAGAATCAAATTACTATACCTGCTACAGCATGGATGAACCTTGAAAGCACCATCCTAATAACCCAGACATGAAAGAACAAACATTGCATGATTCCATTTATATGAGATATTTATAATAGATAAATTCATAAAGACAGAGCATTGATTAGCTCTTACCAGGAGACAGGAAGAGAGTAAAATTAAAACATTGGTTAATGGGTGCAAAGTTTCTGTTTGGGGTGATGGAAATAATTTAGATTGTGGTGATGATTGTTAATGTAATTAATGCCACTAAATTTTATGCTTAAAAATGGTTAAAAAGATATATGATATATTTTATATATTTTAACATTATAAAAAATTCTAGTATCAATATTTATTGTTTCACCCTTCTTCTTTTTCCTCTTTATCTTGTCTTTCTTACCGTAACCCAATCTAGCCTTGCACATACATTCTTAAAACAATACTAATGTCCTCTTTGTTGATTAAAATTTTTCAAAAAATATTAAATAAAACAATAGATAGGAAAGAGCTTTTATAATTGAGTTATCTAAATCCAAATTGTCAACACTTTGAAAGCACACAAAAAGCAGAGAAGACTAGAGTCCCAGGTATAATAGAAGCATTATTTTTCTATCCATTCATTCACTCATTCATTCTTTCTTTATTGGTCTCTATTCTGGCCACTCTGGGAGCATCCAAAAGAGATAGAAACCTAAATCCTGTCTTTTGAAAAGCATTTGCCCAGTGATTAACTACAAGTGACTCCATAGTTTCCTAGGTTATTCAATTCATATTTTTAAACCAGCACAGAATCAACTGGTTAACAACTTATTATGCTTATAGAAATATTAATGTGTAAAAAATTTAAAAACTGTGTCCTTGTCCTTCAGGAGCAAAAATGATGCTACTAGCCCTTTACTCAAATACATTATAAAGCAAATATGGATTACAATGCCCTGCATTTTTATTTTCTGAAATGATTAATCAAACTATGTCAAAATGATTTTTAAATGTGCAAAAGATATATAATGAGAAATTGTAAGGTGGTTTGAATTATAGAAACTAACAACCAGTTCCCTCCATGTAACAGATACCATATTCTGAACTTCTTGAATATTCATAATTATTGAATTATTATTTATAAATAATCTGGAGTATTTTCCTTCCCAAGGACATGTGTGTATTCATCTCTATGTAAAGAAAACATGCTTACAATTGCCCCTGTACATTGATATTTTTTTGCCTCTCATGTTCTCTGACTTATCATCTCTTTTGGAGCCAGCATGATGGCTGTTTTCTCATGGTGACTGCAGTCTGGAGTTAGGCTGTGACTATAGATTTAGGGCTCTGATGTTAACTGATGCATCTGGGGTTCAAAATTTTGACTTTGGCTTTTTTAACACTATTAAAAAAAATAGATAACTGGCCCAGACAAATGGCTATGCCACTTAATTTCAAATGGATTAATTATCTTTCTGAATCTAAGGTAACTCCAAAAATATAGTCACATTTTATAACAGCCATAAGCATTAGAGTACTCTATAAAAGAAATCCTTGTGCTTTTCCATTGTAAAAACTCAGGTTAGAAGTAGCTTTTGAGAGTTTTTGAACTGTTGGTACAAGAAGTGCTACCTATTGTCATCACTGATATTTCTTACTCCAGTGTTTTGTACAGAGCTGAATTGTGTGTTATCTAGAATTACTCCAAAGTATCACCAAATAGTCTTGCAGATAGTACAAGTGGAAGAACTGAGGAATAGCATTTCAGTTTATTTGTGATATTCACAAACACCTTTTCCCTCATATGTTTAAGAAAATAAAGCATTCACCTGAAGAGAGCTGTAGATGAAAATACAGATCTTCAAATAAGAGTTTTGATCTGACCTTGCATAGAGAAAAAAGTTATTTTGCCTTTATGCCACTACATATTTGCACCTCTCCATCTCTCTCTCTCTCTCTCTCTCTCTCCCCGCCCCCCTACATCCCACAACATGGGGCAGGATTTTTTTTTAATATAAATAACAAAGCAAATACTGATTCTCTTCTGTTTTTCTTTTTCTGGGGAAATAAATGTTTCAATTGTTGGGATCCAGTGTAGGATACCCCAAAATGTGCCTCATGCAAGATGTCTCTTGCATGTTGTGTTAATCCATTAAAAAAAAGTCAATAGGTGGCATATTGATAATTTTGAATGAAAGTTACTTAAGAAATAGCCAGTTCAAGAGAGACACTCTGACCTTCATTTCTGTCTCCCTGAAAGCAGGATTTAAATATTTCATGTGAAAGGTACACTTCCTACATCTGGAAGTAGAAGGGCACCCTTATCACCAGTGAAGGAAAATCTGGCCAAAAAGCCTATTTATTTCTTTAGTTTACTACCCCACACCCAAACCTTCTTACTTCTTTAGTTTACTTCCCCATGCCCAAACTCAGATTCTTCACGAATAGAGCACCCAAAACCCAAGTTTCTCTTTCTTCCTATCAATTCCTCATAAATTTATTGTTTCTCTGTCTAAAAAAGTATAAAAATTGCCTGCTAAAATTTGTTTCATTTCCTTCTATTAATCTGTCTTGTGTCAATTTTATTATTAGTCCAGCCACAAGAACTCAAGTGGCTAGAGGGAAAACTTTTCCCCTTTCCAACAGTTGGCAAGCCAGCCAGACACTCATGGGACCCTGCTTTCCGCCTATAGTATGTTGCAACTAAGACATCCTGAGACATTTGAAAAAGTCTAGCAGAAAATAAGATGCCTTACCACGTCGGCCTCCCAGAACACTGCTTGCAAGATCTGGTGGAAGAAAAAGTGGTAAGAGTCCTTTCTATCGCTCTCTAAGTTTAGTTTAGCAGGAGAAAATTATTTGTGGATCTAGTTCCTTGGACTTAGCAACTCTTGGGGGTCCTTTTCCTTCAAGAAATGGTCAGTGTTTTTTTGCTGTACCTGTCTGTTCTTGTATTTGTCATAAGGAGGATGAACTATAGGGCAGAATGCAGGCATAGGCCCTATAAGCCTGCTGCTGAGGGGGCCTCACAGACTAGTGAGTTAATATTTCTCACCAGACCAGTATCTATTTAGACAAACCTTGCTGTGGATCCTTTGTGTAAAAATCAAATGAGGGTTTTTCTTCCACCTTGCTCTGTGCCCTGAGAACTTGGCTTTCTGTCCAGTGAGAATATTCTCTCTGTTCTTAACCACCCAGAAGGTGCATTTATGTGGGTGCATCTGGTGGCTAATCAAATAGACTGGAGTTCTGAGACATGAATTTTCACAAGTAACACGCTCTTTGTCTGCCCATGCCAGCCCTCAGGAAAGTTTTTCATATGGGATCCCTGTCAATAAAGGACCTTTGTCACCTCAACCTAAATTGCTTGTTAGTACTGGAAAAATCCCATTCCAGGAGCACCTACTGGATTCCATAAATTTGTGGGCTTATGGCTGGAGGTACTCAATTTTGTGGGACACCAGATACACTGTTTTCACTACATCACTGTTACTGCTTGTAGTAACAAATGTAGAAAAAGTGGAACACTAGAAGGTGGTCATGTCCCATGTCTCAGGTGAGTCCCTGGGACAGGCTGCCAAGTGAGGGTCCTTGGCTTCACACAGGAAAGAATTCAAGAATGAGACATAGTAAAGTGAAAGCAGGTTTATTTGGAGAGATACACACTCCATAGACAGAGTGTAGGCTTTCTTAGAAGGCAAGAGACAGCCACAGAGCATGGGGTTGTCTAGGAAAGTGAGAGTGGCCCCAAGGTGTGGGAGTGGTTACTTTTTATGGGCTGAGTAATTTCATAGGTTAATAAATGGGAGGAATATTCTAACTATCTTGGAGAAGGGGTGAGGATTTCCAGGAATTGGTGCACCACCCAATTTTTGGCCTTTTATGGTGGACCTCGGAACTGTCAGGGTGCCTGTGGGTGTGTCACTTAGCATGCTAATGCATTACAATGAACGTATAATGAAGCTCAAGATCTACTGGAAGTGAAATCTTCTGCCATCTTGGGCCTAATAGGTTCTAACCATTTTTCTTCGTGTACCATTCTTCTTAATTGTTGTGTCATTCTTTTAATAGTTGTGCCCTGTCTCCTTCCTTCCTGTCTCACAAAGGGCTTTTACTCTCTTATAATAAGTGTGGAAATAAATATTTGGATCTTGTGAGGACTACATACTCTTGTGAGATGCCTCTTTTTTTTTTTTTTTTTTTTTTTTTTGCAGTACGTGGGCCTCTCACTGTTGTAGCCTCTCCCATTGTGGAGCACAGGCTCTGGACGCGCAGGCTCAGTGGCCATGACTCATGGGCCCAGCCACTCCGCGGCATGTGGGATCCTCCTGGACCAGGGCACGAACTGCAGACAGACTCTCAACCACTGCACCACAAGGGAAGCCCGTGAGATGCCTCTTGCATATTGTGTTAATCCATAAAAAAAGACTTACTGGTTTGTCACTATTTGAAATTAATAAAATCTCCTACTTGTCAAGGTCAGGTGAAGGATCTTTAAACTGGCTATATTTATAAGAAGAAAACTTTCTCGAGAGCTTTTATTATAAACATCTGTTATATTGGTACTTATGGGAGGATCAAACTGAAGGAAAAAAAAGTATAATGACCAGCCTTAAGGAATCCTTTACTAAGATGGAAAAAAAAAACAACTTAAAACAAAGATACAACATAAAATCTTCTTCTTAAAAACCTTTCTCTTCAGCAATTCCCCAGACCTCCTAAAAGTAATCAGAAAATAAATAATCTGGAAGGGTATATTCAAGGGCTTATTTTAAAAAAAAGCTGTTTTTGTCTTGCAAATCTCTACAAAAGGAGAAGTACTATTCTAGAAATATGTCAAGACCCACCTATATTTACCATTCCCAAGGCCTTACATATCCCTCTCAAAATACTTGTAGGATATTTGCGAAAATTGTTCTGTACCCAGGAAAAAATTTAATAATACTATTCTAACACTTATGATAATAGACATACTACAAAAGTCCTAGGAGAAAACTTATGTTTTAATATCTCCCCCCTAAAGTTATAAAACTCATCATGTCTTTGAAATGTAAACACAGCCCACATTGCCTGAGACTAAACACAGATTATATAAATTGGTAGAACTTGAAACTAAGGAATAAAATTGAAAGGGGAACAAGACCTTTTAAAACACAAACTGCTATAAGAGCTCTTACCCAAACAGTCTCCTTAAAATTGCTTGTTAAGGGTAAATACAGATTATAAAAACCTTATCCACAAATAAAAAAATAGTTTAGCTATCTGAGTAAACTTAGTTTATTCCAACTGTTACTTATAAGCTAGTGGGCTTTGTATTGTACCTGATTCATGACTAAACTTTCAAAATGAAAACTGTAAGCTCTTTTGTTGTATCTGTCTATATGTGGGCATATATGGTGTTTAGATATGGTGTTTTTCTACCTCTAGATAATATTGACAAAATTAATTTGTATAAGAGCCCTAGTTAATTGGCTTAAACAAGCACTTATATATATTTTTAAATGTAATAAAAACTAACAACAAAGTTTTTCAAAGTTACATGATCTAGGATAATCTTTAGTAAATAAAAGCTAATTTTAAGACTGTTGGTTTAATTTATACAGTATGTCTTCAGAGTTAGCATTAAATATAATGTAATGCAAAACCAGTTCTAAGAGTGAAGTTTATAGTAATACAATCTCACCTCAAGAAACAAGAAAAATCTCAAATAAAAAAATCTAACCTTACACCTAAAGCAACTAGAGAAATAAGAACAAAGAAAACCCAAACTCAGTAGAAGGAATGAAATCATAAAGATCAGAGCAGAAATAAATGAAATAAAAATGAAGAAAACAATAGCAAAAATCAATAAAACTAAAAGTTGGTTCTTTGAGAAGATAAACCTTTAGCCAGACTCATCAGGAATAAAAGGGAAGGACACAAATCAATAAAATTAGAAATGAAAATGGAGACATCATAACTGACACCACAGAAATACAAAGGATTATAAGAGACTACTAGAAACAAGTGTATGCCAATGAAATAGACAACCATGAAGAAATGGACAAATTCTTGGAAAGGTACAATTTTCCAATACTTATCCAGGAAGAATTACATAATATAAACAAGACCTCTCACAAGTAATAAAATTGAAACTGTAATTTAAAAACTTCCAACAAACAAAAGTGCAGGACCAGACAGCTTCACAGGCCAATTCTATCAAACATTTAGAGAAGAGCAAACACCAATCTCTCTAAAACACTTCTAAGAAAATGCAGAGGGAGGAACACACCCAAATTCTTTCTAGAAGGCCACCATCACCCTGATACCAAAACTAAAGATATCAAAAAAAGAAAAAATAAAGAAAAATAAATAAAATTAGAGACCAATATTACTGATGAACATAGATGCAAATATCCTGAACAAAATACTAGCAAACAGAATCCAACAACACATTAAAAGAATCATACATGATGAACAAGTGGGGTTTATCCCAGGGATGAAGAATCTTCAATATATGCAAATCAATCAATGTGATACACCATATTAACAAATTGAGAGGTTTCCCTCGTGGCACAGTGGTTGAGAATCTGCCTGCTAATGCAGGGGACACGGGTTTGAGACCTGGTCTGGGAGGATCCCACATGCCACAGAGCAACTAAGCCCATGAGCCACAACTACTGAGCCTGCACATTTGGAGCCTGTGCTCCGCAATAAGAGAGGCCACGATAGTGAGAGGCCCTCACACCACGATGAAGATTGGCCCCCACTTGCCAAAACTAGAGAAAGCCCTCACACAGAAATGAAGACCCAACACAGCAAAAATAAATTAATTAATTAATAATCTCCTACCCCCAACATCTTCTTTAAAAAAAAAAAATTAAGGAATAAAAAGCACATGATCATCTCAATAGATGGAGAAAAAGCTTTTGACAAAATTTAATGCCAATTTATGATAAAAACTCTCCAGAAAATGGGCATAGAGGGAACCTACTTAAACATAATAAAGGCCATAAGTGAATAACTCTCAACAAACATCATTCTCAATGGTTAAAAAGAGAAAGCATTTCCTTTAAAATCAGGAACAAGTTAAGGATGGTCATTCTCACTACTCCTATTCAACATAGTTTTGCATGTGCTAGGGACAGCAATCAGAGAAAAAAAGAAATAAAAGGAATAAAAACTGGGAAAGGAGAAATAAAACTGTCACTGTTTGCAGGAACATAAAATTCTTGCATTCCTATACACTAAGAACAAAAGATCAGAAAGAGAAATTAAGGAAACTATCACATTTACCACCACAACAAAAACAATAAAATACCTAGGCATAAACCCAGCTAAGGAGGCAAAAGGCTTGTACTAAGAAAACTATAAAACACTGATGAAAGAAATCAAAGATGACATAAACAGATGGAGAAATATACCATGTTCTTGGATTGGAACAATCAATATCGTAAAAAATGACTGTACTACACAAAACAATCTACAGATTCCTTGCAATACCTATTAAACTACCAATGGCATTTTTCACAGAATTAGAAAAATATTTTACAATCTGTATGGAAACACCAAAACCACAGAATAACCAAAGCAATCTTATGAAAGAGAAATGGAGCTGGAGGAAACAGGCTCCTTGATGTCACATTATACTACAAAGCTACACTAATCAAGAGAGTATGGTACTGGCACAAAGACAGAAATATAGATCAAAAGCCCAGAGATAAACCCACACACATATGGTCACCTAAATTATGACAAAGGAAGCAAGAAAATACAGTGCAGAAAAGACTGCCTCTTCAATAAGTGGTGCTGGGGAAACTGGACAGCTACATGTAAAAGAATGAAATTAGAACACTACCTAACACAAAATACAAAAAAAAATACAAAATGGATTAAAAACCTAATATGAGAGATTTGAGAAGATGGCGGAAGAGTAAGACGTGGAGATCTCCTTCCACTGCACAGATACATCAGAAATACATCTACATGTGGAACTGCTCCTATAGAACACCAGCTGAATGCTGGCAGGAGACCTCAGACCTCCCAAAAGGCAAGAAACTCCCTACATACCTGGGTAGGGCAAAAGAAAACAGAAAATACAGAGACAAAAGAATAGGGATGGGACATTCACCAGTGGGAGAGAGCTGTGAAGGAGGAAAGGTTTCCACACACTAGAAACCCCTTCATGGGCAGAGACTGCAGGTGGCAGAGGGGGAAGCTTCAGAGCTACGGAGGAGAGTGCATGCAACAGGGGTGCAGAGGGAAAATCACAGAAATTCCCACACAGAGGTTTGGTGCTCCCCAGCACTCACCAGCCCTAGAGGCCTGTATGCTCACCGCCGTGATGGGCGGGGGCAGGAGGCTGAGGCTCGGGCTTCGGTCAGATGCAGGGAGAGGACTGGGTTTGGTGGTGTGAACACAGCCTGAAGGGGTTAATGCACCACGGCTAGCTGGGAGGGAGTCCGGGGAAAAGTCTGGAGCTGCTGAAGAGACAAGAGATTTTTTCTTGCCTCTTTGTTTTCTGGTGCACTAGCAGAGGGGATTAAGAGTGCTGCTTTAAGGAGCTCCAGAGATGGGCATGAGCCATGGCTATCAGCACGGACCCTAGAGATGGGCATGAGACACTAAGGCTGCTGATTCAGCCACCAAGAAGCCTGTGCGTGAGCACAGGTCATGATCCCCACCTCCCCCTCTTGGAAGCCTGTGCAGACCACCACTGCCAGGGACCCGTGATCCAGGGACAACTTCCACGGGAGAACACATGGCAGGCCTCAGGCTGGTGCAACGTCAAGCTGGCCTCTGGTGCCGCAGGTTCACCCCACATCCGTACCCCTCCCTCCCCCCAGCCTGAGTGAGCCAGAGCCACCAAATCAGCTGCTCCTTTAACCCTGTCCTGTCTGAGTGAAGAACATATGCGCTCAGGTGAACTACATGCAGCAGTGGGGCCAAATCCAAAGCTGAACCCCAGGAGCTGTGTGAAAAAAGAAGAGAAAGGATAATTTCTCCCAGCAGCCTCAGAAGCAGCAGATTAAAACTCCACAATCAACTTGATGTACCCTACATCTGTGGAATATCTGAATAGACAACGAATCATCCCAAACTGAGGAGTTGGACTTTGGGAGCAATGATATATCTGTGTTTTTCCCTTTTTCTCTTTTTGTGAGTGTGTATGTGTAAGCTTCTGTGTGTGATTTTGTCCGTATAGCTTTGCTTTCATGATTTATCCTAGGGTTCTGTCCATCGGCTTTTTTTTTTACTTTTTAAATTTTTTTCTTAATAATTATTTTTTTAATAATTTTATTTTATTTTATCTTTATTTTATTTTATCCTCTTTCTTTCTTTCTTTCTTTCTATTTTTTCTCCTTTTTATTCTGAGCCATGTGGAGGACAGGCTCTTGGTGCTCCAGCCAGGCGTCAGGGCTGTGCCATTGAGGTGGGAGAGCCAAGTTCAAGACACTGGTCCACAAGACACCTCCAGGCTCCACGTAATGTCAAACAGTGAAAATCTCCCAGAGATCTTCATCTCAACACCAAGACCCAGCTTCACTCAATGACCAGCAAGCTACAGTGCCAGACACCAATGCTAAACAACTAGCAAGACAGGAACACTGCCCCATTCAATAGCAGAGAGGCTGCCTAAAATCATAATAAGGCCACAGACACCCCGAAAAACACCACCAGACATAGACCTTCCCACCTGAGAGACAAGATCAAGCATCAACCACCAGAACACAGCCACTAGTCCCCTCCACCAGGAAACCTACACCAGCCACTAAACCAACCTTAGCCACTGGGACCAGACATCAAAAACAACGGGAACAACGAACTTGCAGACTGCAAAAAGGAGACCCCAAACACAGTATGATAAGCAAAATGAAAAGACAGAAAAACACAAGAAGATGAAGGAGGAAGGTAAAAACACAGCAGACCTAACAAATGAAGAGGAAACAAGCAGTCTACCTGAAAAAGAATTCAGGAAAATGATAGTAAAGATGATCCAAAATCTTGGAAATAGAATAGACAAAATGCAAGAAACATTTAACAAGGACCTAGAAGAACTAAAGAGGAAACAATCAATTATGAAAAACACAATAAATGAAATTAAAAATACTCTAGATGGGATCAATAGCAGAATAATTGAGGCAGAAGGACAGATAAGTGACCTGGAAGATAAAATAGTGGAAATAACTACAGCAGAGCAGAATAAACAAAAAGAATGAAAAGAACTGAGGACAGTCTCAGAGACCTCTGGGACAACATTAAATGCACCAACATTCGAATAATAGAGGTGGCAGAAGAAGAAAAGAAAAAGAAAGGGACTGAGAAAATATTTGAAGAGATTATAGTTGAAAAGTTCCCTAATATGGGAAAGGAAATAGTTAATCAAGTCCAGGAAACACAGAGAGTCCCATACAAGATAAATCCATGGAGAACCACATCAAGACATATATTAATCAAATTATCAAATCTTAAATACAGAGAAAACATATTAAAAGCAACAAGGGAAAAACAACAAATAACACACAAGGGAATCCCCATAAGGTTAACAGCTGATCATTCAGCAGAAACTCTGCAAGCCAGAATGGAGTGGCAGGACATATTTAACGTGATGAAGGAGAAAATCCTACAACCAAGATTACTCTACCAAGCAAGGATCTCATTCAGATTTGATGGAGAAATTAAAAACTTTACAGACAAGCAAAAGCTGAGAGAGTTTAGCACCATCAAACGAGCTTTACAACAAATGCTAAAGGAACTTCTCTAGACAAGAAACACAAGAGAAGGAAAAGACCTACAATAACAAACCCAAAACAATTAAGAAAATGACAATAGGAACATACATATCAATAATTACCTTAAATGTAAATGGATTAAATGCTCCCACCGAAAGACACAGACTGTGTGAATGGACACAAAAACAAGATCCATATATAGGTTGTCTACAAGAGATCCACTTTAGACCTAGGGACACATACAGACTGAAAGTGAGGGGATGGAAAGAGATATTCCATGGAAATGGAAATCAGAAGAAAGCTGGAATACCAATTCTCATATTAGACAAAATAGACTTTAAAATAAAGACTATTAGAAGAGACAAAGAAGGACACTACATAATTATCAAAAGATCAATCCAAGAAGAAGATATAACAGTTGTAAATATTTGTGCACCCAACATGGAAGCACCTAAATACATAAGGCAAATACTAACAGCCATAAAAGGGGAAATCCACAGTAACACAATCATACTAGTGGAATTTAACACCCCACTTTCACCAATGGACAGATCATGCAAAATGAAAATAAAGAAACACAAGCTTTAAATGATATATTACACAACATGGACTTAGTTGATATTTATAGGACATTCCATACAAATAAACAGAATACATTTTCTTCACAAGTGCTCATGGAACATTCTGCAGGAAAGATCATATCTTGGGTCACAAACATAGCTTTGGTAAATTTAAGAAAGCTGAAATTGTATCAAGTATCTTTTCCCACTGCAATGCTATGAGAATAGATATCAATTACAGGAAAAGATCTGTAAAAAAAACAAACACATGGAAGCTAAACAATACACTACTTAATAACAAAGTGATCACTGAAGAAATCAAAGAGGAAAAAAAAATACTAGAAACAAATGAAAATGGAGACACGATTACCCAAAACCTATGGGAAGCAGCAAAAGCAGGTCTCAGAGGGAAGTTTATGGCAATACAACCCTACCTTAAGAAACAGGAAACATCTCAAATAAAGAACCTAAACATGCACCTAAAGCATTTAGAGAAAGCAGAACAAAAAAAAACCCCAAAGTTAGCAGAAGGAAAGAAATTATAAAGGTTAGATCAGAAATAAATGAAAAAGAAATGAAGGAAACAATAGCAAAGATTAATAAGACTAAAAGCTAGTTCTTTGACAAGATAAACAAAATTGATAAACGATTAGCCAGACACATCAAGAAAACAAGGTAGAAGACTCAAATCAATAGAATTAGAAATGAAAAAGGAGAAGTAACAACTTACACTGCAGAATTACAAAAGATCAGGAGAGATTACTACAAGCAACTCTAGGCCAATAAATGGACAACCTGGAAGAAATGGACAAATTCTTAGAGTTGCACAACGTGCCGAGACAGAAACAGGAAGAAATAAAAATATGAACAGACCAATCACGAGCATTGAAATTGAGACTCTTATTAAAAATCTGCCAACAAACAAAAGCCCAGGACTAGATGGCTTCACAGGCGAATTCTATCAAACATTCAGAGAAGAGCTAACACCTATCTTTCTCAAACTCTTCCAAAATATAGCAGAGGAAGGAACACTCCCAGACTCATTCTATGAGACCACCATCACCCTGATACCAAAACCAGACAAAGATGTCACAAAGAAAGAAAACTACAGGCCAATATCACTGATGAGAGTAGATGCAAAAATCCACAACAAAATACTAGCAAACAGAATCCAACAACACATTAAAAGGATCATACACCATGATCAAGTGGGGTTTATTCCAGGAATGCAAGGGTTCTTCAATATACGCAAATCAATCAATGTGATTCACCCTATTAACAAACTGAAGGAGAAAAAACATAAGATCATCTCAATAGATGCAGAGAAAGCTTTTGACAAAATTCAACACCCATTTATGATAAAAACCCTGCAGAAAGTAGGCAGAGAGGGAACTTTCCTCAACATAATACAGGCCATATATGACAAACCCACAGCCATCATCATCCTCAATGGTGAAAACCTGAAACCATTTCCACTAAGATCAGGAACCAGACAAGGTTGCCCACTCTCACCACTCTTATTCAAAATAATTTTGGAAGTTTTAGCCACAGCAATCAGAGAAGAAAAAGAAATAAAATGAATCCAAATCAGCAAAGAAGAAATGTAGCTGACACTGTTTCCAGATGACGTGATACTATACAAAGAGAATCCTAAAGATGCTACCATAAAATTACTAGAGCTAATCAATGAATTTGGTAAAGTAGCAGGATACAAAATTAATGCACAGAAATTCCTTCCTTTCTTATACACTAATGATGAAAAATTTGAAAGTGAAATTAAGGAAACACTCTCATTTACCATTGCAACAAAAAGAATAAAATATTTAGGAATAAACCTACCTAAGTAGACAAAAGATCTGTATGCAGAAAATTATAAGACACTGATGAAAGAGATTAAATATGTTGCACATTGATGGAGAGATATACCATGTTCTTGGATTGGAAGAATCAACTTTGTGAAAATGATTCTACTACCCAAAGCAACCTACAGATTCAATGCAATCCCTATCAAACTACCACTGGCATTTTTCACAGAAGTGGAACAAAATATTTCACAAATTTTATGGAAACACAATAGACCCCAAATAGCTAAAGCAATCTTGAGAATGAAAAATGGAGCTGGAGGAATCAGGCTCCCTGGCTTCAGACTATACTACAAAGGTACAGTAATGAAGACAGTATGGTACTGGCACAAAAACAGAAATATAGATCAATGGAAAAGGATAGAAAGCCCAGAGCTAAACCCACACACATATGGTCACCTTTTTTATTTATTTATTTATTTTTGTGGTATTCGGGTCTCTCACTGTTGCAGCCTCTCCCGTTTTGGAGCACAGGCTCTGGACGCGCAGGCACAGGAGCCATGGCTCATGGACCTAGCCGCTCCACCGCATGTGGGATCTTCCCAGACTGGGGCACGAACCCTTGTCCCCTGCATCAGCAGGCAGACTCTCAACCACTCTGCCACCAGGGAAGCCCCAACTTATCTTTCATAAAGGAGGCAAGAATATACAGTTGAGAAAAGACAGCCTCTTCAATAAGTGTTGCTGGGAAAACTGGACAGGTGCATGTAAATGTATGAAATTAAAAAACTCCCTAACACCATACACAAAATTAAACTCAAAATGGATTAAAAAACTAAATGTAAGGCCAGACACTATAAAACTCTTAGAGGAAAAGATAAGCAGAACATTCTGTGACATAAATCACAGCAAGATCCTTTTTGACCTATCTCCTAGAGAAATGGAAATAAAAACAAAAATAAACAAATGGGACCTAATGAAACTTCAAAGCTTTTGCACAGCAAAGGAAACCATAAACAAGACCAAAAGACAACCCTCAGAATGGGAGAAAATACTTGCAAATGATGCAACTGACAAAGGATTAATCTGCAAAATTTATAAGCGGCTCATGCAGCTCAATAACAAAAAAACAAACAACCCAATCCAAAAATGGCCCGAAGACCTAAACAGACATTTCTCCAAAGAAGATATACAGACTGCCAACAAACACATGAAAGAATGCTCAACATCATTAATCATTAGAGAAATGCAAACCAAAAGTACAATGAGATGTCATCTCACACCAGTCAGAATGGCCATCATCAAAAAATCTAGAAACAATAAATGCTTGAATGGGTGTGGAGAAAAAGGGACTCTCTTGCACTGTTGGTGGGAATGTAAACTGATACAGCTAATATGGAGAAGAGTATGGAAGTTCCTTAAACAACTACAAATTGAACTACCATGCAACCCAGCAATCCCACTACTGGGCATATACCCTAAGAACACCGTAATTTAAAAAGAGTCATGTACCAAAATGTTCATTGCAGCTCTATTTACAATAGCCAGGACTTTGAAGCAACCTATGTGTCCATCATCGGATGAATGGATAAAGAAGATGTGGCACATATATACAATGGAATATTACTCAGCCATCAAAAGAAACGAAATTCAGTTTTTTGTAGTGAGGTGTATGGACCTAGATTCTGTCATACAGAGTGAAGTAAGTCATAAATAGAAAAACAAATACCGTATGCTAACACATATATATGGAATCTAAGAAAAAAATGTCATGAAAAACCTAGGGGTAAGACGGGAATAAAGACACAGTCCTACTAGAGCATGGACTTGAGGTTATGGTGAGGGGAAAGGGTAAGCTGTGACAAAGTGAGAGAGTGGCATGGACATATATACACTACCATACATAAAATAGATAGCTTGTGGGAAGCAGCCGCATAGAACAGGGAGATCAGCTAGGTGGTTTGTTACCACATACAGGGGTGGGATAGGTAGGGTGGGAGGGAGGGAGATGCAAGAGGGAAAAGATATGGGAAAATATGTATATGTATAACTGAATCACTTTGTTATAAAGCAGAAGCTAACACACTATTATAAAGCAATTATACTCCACTAAAGATGTTTTAAAAAAAAAAAACTAAATATAAGAACGGACACTATAAAACTCTTAGAGGAAAACAGAAGAAAAACACTCTTTGACATGAACCACAGCAAGATCTTTTTTGACCCACCTTGTATAGTAATGAAAATAAAACAGAAATGAACAAATGCGACCTAATTAAACTTAAAAGCTTTTACACAACAAAGGAAAGCATAAACAAGACCAAAAGACAACCCTCAGAATGGGGAAAATATTTGCAAATGAATCTGCAGGGAAAGGATTAATCTCCAAAATATACAAATAGCCCATGAAGGTCAATATTAAAAAAACAAACCACCCAATTAAAAAATGGGCAGAAGACCCAAATAGACATTTCACCAAGGAAAACATACAGATCGCCAAGAAGCACGTGAAAAAATGCTTGACATCACTAATTATTAGAGAAATGCAAATCAAAACTACAATGAGGTATCACCTCACACCAGTCAGAATGGTCATCATCAAAAAATCTACAAACAGTAAATGCTTGAGAAGGTATGGAGAAAAGGGAACCCTTTTGCACTGTTGGTGAAAATGTAAATTGATACAGCCACCATGGAGAACAGCATGGAGATTCCTTAAAGAACTAAAAATAGAGCTACCATATGACCCAGCAATCCCACTACTGGGCATATACCCTGAGAAAACCATAATTCAAAAGGACACATGTACTGCAGTGTTCATTGCCACTCTATTTGCAATAGCCAGGCCATGGAAAAAACCTAAATGTCCAATGACAGATGAATGAATAAAGAATATGTGTTACATATATACAATGGAATATTACTCAGCCATAAAACGGAATGAAATTGGGTCATTTGTAGAGATGTGGATGGATCTAGAGTCTGTCATACATTGTGAAGTAAGCCAGAAAGACAAAAACAAATACCATAGATTAACGCATATTTGTGGAATCTAGAAAAATAGTACAGATGTACCTATTTGCAGGGCAGGAATAGAGACATATACCTAGAGGATGGACATGTGAACACAGGGCATGAAAGGGAGGGTGGGATAAGTTGAGAGACTAGGTTTCACAAAAATAGACTACCATGTGTAAAATAGATAGCTAGTGCGAACCTGCTGTATAGCACAAGCGGCTCTCCTCATTGCTCTGTGATGACCTAGATGTGTGGGATTGGGGTGTGGGGTGGGAGAGATGTCTAAGAGAGAGGGGATATAAGTATCCATATAGCTGATTCACTTCATTGTAGAACAGAAACTTGCAAAAAATTTTAAAGCAATTATACTCCAATAAAATATAAAAAAAAATAAAAATATTAATTAATTAATTTTTCAAAATACCAATAAATAACTGTTGTTCAACCTGGGTTTACTAATCAAGTGGGCTTATGTTGTCTCTGTTGCAAAGTATTCAGAAAAACAAATAAATTTAAGATAATGACTGTTTTAAAGTCTAATGAAATTTTCATGAGTAATCTAAGAATTATTTTAAAGAACAATGAAATAAATATATTTCAGTAAGAATTTTTTAGATAAACTTTTTAACAATAATTATTTTATGATATGTCTACTTAGTGTCTTAAGTCTCTTTGGTAATTTACATCCTTAGAGTTTTGCTAAGTTCAATTAAATGATGGGAAATCATTGAATGTCAAGATCATTTCAAAATAAGATTAAACAATGAAATATTCATTGTTAAACGGTTTTAGTTTACCTAGTTTTTAAAAAATTAATTTATTAATTATTTTATTTTTGGCTGTGTTGGGTCTTCCTTTCTGTGCGAGGGCTTTATCTAGTTGCAGCAAGCAGGGGCCACTCCTCATAGTGGTGCATGGGTCTCTCACTATCGCGGCCTCTCTTGTTGCAGAGCACAGGCTCCAGACGCGCAGGCTCAGTAGTTGTGGCTCACGGGCCTAGTTGCTCCGCGGCATGTGGGATCCTCAGAGACCAGGGCTCGGACCCGTGTCCCCTGCACTGGCCGGCAGACTCTCAACCACTGTGCCACCAGGGAAGCCCAGTTTACCTACTTTTGACCTCTTATTACAGAGAAACTAAGTATTCTGTGTCTATTAGTAAATATATTGTGTGCTTTATTAAAAGTTTATACTATGGAGTAGCATATATTTCTAGAAATATAAAATGCATCTATAAGTATTCCAAACCGCAAAATGTTAAGACATTTCACAATTGTTTCCTTCTTTAATTTTACTAAAAGATAAGATTTCAAAGGATTAAAAATTCTAATTAATACTTTTGATTAAAGCTACCAGATATAATAATAGAAATAAGATATTTTGGGGGTAAGAAAAGTTATTAGGCATGAAGTTGTTTTTGTTAAGAGAAAAATAAAGTGATTTTGTCCTAAAGCCGGTTATTTCTCAACGGGAAAGTAAACAACAGACAATCTAAAATGAACATAAAAAGTTGTAAAAGTTTTGTAAAAAAGGAATCTTTTTGAAATGAATTGTATGTGTGGTCAGGACTGGATAAGATTGGAATAAGTTTAACTAGGTAAATGAGTTTTATTATCAAAAGTAAACTAATGCAAAATTGGAATTTGGTTTTCTCTCTGTTAAAAAGACAACGTTTTTTCTCTATTGGTATGTTCTTGATAATAAGAGATTAAGAAGTTTTTCTTTACATTTAATTAAACTTCTTAGGAAAAAGCAAAAATTACATGACTTGTCAAAATATCGTTTATGTTCTATGTTGTCTTTATCAAGTTTTTGATTACTTAAGTAAACCCTAGTTCTCTCAGTAATAAAAGAGCTAAGTTTTTGTCAGAACTATATAACTTTCTATATTTGCTTATGAAAATTTGTTATTTTGGTTAAATGAATATCTAAGCATTGTTTCACAGTGACCTATTTGACTAAGTGTTTTAAAACCTTTTTGATGTTTTAGACAGCATTTCCCAAAATAAAATACTAAATAAAGTCTTTTAGACTTAGAACTAACTGTGATATATGGCAGTGGTCCCCAACTTTTTTGGCACCAGGGACTGGTTTCTTGGAAGACAATTTTTCCATGGACAGGATAGGGGGAAGATGGTTCAGGTAGTAATGTGAGCAAAAAGGAGCAATGAGGAGTGGCAGAAGAAGCTTCGCTCACTTGTCCACCACTCACTTCCTGCTGTGTGGACTGGTTCCTAACAGGCCGCAGACTGGTACTGGTTTGCAGCCTGGGGTTTGGGGACCCATGATATATGGGATATTTCAGACAGCCCTGAAATATCTCAAAGATATGTTTCCTCTCCTTATAAAAAGAGATATATTAAACTACTTACACATACATGATATGTTAAATTACATGGAAAGCATTAAATAAGATGTATCTTTAAGCCTTCTTTACGTTGTGTCTGTATAGGTATGTACTATAAATGCTCCAGAAATTGTGTGAAATTCCTGGAAGTCTTATATGTCCTGACTGAAAAACGTTATCTATCATCAAAACTGAGGCTCGGGCTTCCCTGGTGGCACAGTGGTTGAGAGTCAGCCTGTCGATGCAGGGGACACTGGTTCGTGCCCCACTCTGGGAAGATCCCACATGCCACAGAGCAGCTGGGCCCGTGAGCCATGGCCGCTGAGCCTGCACGCCCGGAGCCTGTGCTCTTCAATGGGAGAGGCCACAATAGTGAGAGGCCAGAATACCACCAAAACAAAACAAAACAAAACAAAACAAAAAAACTGAGGCTCACTCTAAAAGGACTGAACCAGAGTATCAGGAAATGCACTGTGACTTTCATGCCAAGGCATAAGCAACAAAATAATCTGTAAAGATTGTGACACATGTGAATGAAGTCCATTTGATTTCTGCAAAAATGTGACCACTAATTGCCATACTTTTGCCATGCTGACGTCTCTGTAAGATGGAAACAGTCTTCTCCTGAATCAGAAAGTTTAAGATAAGAGTTTCCAAGAGGTCGGAGTAGGAGGAGGGCGTGGAGTTCATTTTTCCCCACAAATACATTAAGAATACATCTGCAAATGGAACAACTCTCACAGAGCACCTGCTGAAAACTAGCAGAAGACCTTGGACACCTAACAGGACCAGAAAGATTCCCAAATAACCAGGTAGGATGAAAGAAAAAATAAAGGAAAAGGAAGAGGAGTGGAAGCGGGGTGGAAATTGTACCTTTGCCAGGGAGCTAAAGGCAAGGAGTTCTTTCATCTAGGGAAACTCCCTCACTGATGGGAGACCAGCTGGAACAGAAGGGGAGCCTCAGGGGCTCAGAGGAGAGCCCAGCAACCAGTCTGTAGCAGGCAGGACAGAGTGAGACCTATACAGATGGTCTGTGCCACAGCCCTGCATGCCCCAGCCTTATTCAGGTTTCTGCTGTTGCCACAGGGGCTGGGTGCTGGAACGTGGGGTTTGGAGAGCAGATCTGGGGAGAGGACCACTGTTGGCTATGAGGAGACAGCCTGAGGGGACAGGAATGAGGAGCTGCACAACCAGGAATGCTCATGGAGGAAGCACTCACAGAAGCAAAGCACTGTTGTTGAGTGACTTGCAAAGATTGGGGCCACCATTGCAGCCCCTCTTCTCATATGCATGCTCCTGCCTCCATGGGCACTAGAGAGTGTCCTTGCTGGAGCTGGCTGGTGCACCCCTGCCATCACCTTCTCCACCATCCTCCCCACCCTCGGTGACAGACCCACCCTAATTGCCACCTGACATGCTCATATGTCAAGTGGCTCCCTCCTGCCTGGGTGGCTTGCTGGCCTCGATTGCCTCCTCAGATCCTTCCTGCCTGATGGGCTTATGTGGAGCAGACTCCAGTGGGCGGATCACAAGCAGAGGTAGGGCTGAAACCATAGTTGAGCCCCAGGGGCTGTGTGATTAAGGAAAAAGAACTGAAATCTCTCCTTGTGCAGTGCAAACCATCATGTTACACCTCCGCTGATGGCTTCCTAAATTAAGCATCTGTGAAAAGTCCGAAAGGACAGGAGGTGCTCCAGCAGCTGGGATGGGTCTGGCTTTAGCAGCTGTGGGCTTTGTGGGCATGTACACATGGGGGTTGGACCAAGCCAGAGGATGAACTGCCTCCATAGCTCCTACAGTGGGTCCAGGTACAAGACTACTGAAGTCATGTGACCACATCTCAGTGGATCTGCACCAGTGGCCTGGTGAAAACAACACCTGGCAGTCACCAGGGCCAACTTCCAGCAATTCCCACAGTTAATGTGGGACTGAGAGCAGTGCCAAAAACGGTGTATTTTCTGAGGCCACACAGTGGACAAAAGGGGACACAACAGAGCACATTCATAGGTGAACACCACCAGAGGAGGAATACTCAGTGGTTTCGCTCCCAGTGGGAGTGCTCCAATCCTGCCTAACTTGCACCACAGATCAGAAACACAGCTAAGAAACAAATCTGGGGGTCTCTACTCCAAAAACTAGGGAGAAGACACTGCCCCTGATAGGGCAGTGACAACCACGGAGCAAAGGGAAGGTTTTGCTCAACATCCAGGGCAAGCTCTGGTCACCAAAACACCAATCAAACCCACAATCAAGGGGACATTGGCACAATCCTCAGGACCAACCTCACCTACCAGGGGACAGACACCAGAAGCCACAGAAACTATGATCCTGCAGCCTGTGGAAAGGAGATCACAAACACAGTAAGTCTGGCAAAATGAAAAGACAAAGAAAGATATTGCAGATGAAGGGGCAAGATAAAAACCTACAGGAACATCTAAATGAAGAGGAGATAGGCAACCTACCTGAAAAAGAATTCAGAGTAATGATAGGAAAGATGATTCAAGATCTCGGAAAAAGAATGGAGGCACAGATCAAAAAGATACAAGAAATATTTAACAAAGACCTAGAAGAACTAAAGAACAAACAGAGATGAACAATACAATAACTGAAATGAAAAATACACTAGAAAGAATCAATAGCAGGATAACTGAGGCAGAAGAATGGATAAGTGACATGGAAGACAGAACAGTGGAAATCTCTGTCGCAGAACAGAATAAAGAAAAAACAATGAAAACAAATGAGGACAGTCTCAGAGACTTCTGGGACAACATTAAAAGAAACAACATTCGAATTATAGAGGTCCCAGAAGAAGAAAAAAAGAGAGGGTCTGAGAAAATATTTGAAGAATTTATAGACAAAAGCTTCTCTAACATGGGAAAGAAAATAGTTACCCAAGTCCAGGAAGCACAGAGAGTTCCATACAGGATGAAGCCAAAGAGGAACATGCCAAGACACATATTAATCAAATGGACAAAAGTTAAAGGCAAAGAAAAAAATATTAAAAACAACAAGGGAAAAGCAACAAATAACATACAATGGAATCCCCATAAAGTTATCACCTGATATTTCAGCAGAAACTCTGCAGGTCAGAAGTGAGTGGCAGGCTTCACTGGTGACCCAGTGGTTGGGAATCCACCTGCCAATGCAGGGGACATGGGTTTGAGCCCTGGTCCAGGAAGGTCCCACATGACATGGAGCAACTAAGCCCATGCACCACAACTACTGAAGGCCGTGTTCCACAACTACTGAAGGCCACGTGCCTAGGGGACGTGATCTGCAACAAGAGATGCCACCACAATGAGAAGCAATCACACCACAAGGAAGACCCAACACAGCCAAAAATAAATAAATTAAATAAATAAGTTTAAAAAAAGAAGAAGGGGCTGGCATGATATATTTAAAGTGATGAAAGGGAAAATCCTACAACCACGAATACTCTAACCAGCAAGGCCTCATTCAGATTTGATGGAGAAATCAAAAGATTTACAGACAAGCAAAAGCTGAGAGAATTCAGCATCACCAAACCAGCTTTACAACAAATGATAAAGGAACTTCTCTAGGCAAGAAACACAAGAGAGGAGAACAAAGGGGGAAGGAAAGAAAAAAGACCTACAAAAACAAACCCAAAACAATTAAAAAAATGGCAATAGGAACATACATATCAATAATTACCATAAATGTAAATGAACTAAATGCTCCAGCCAAAAGACATAGACTGGCTGAATGGATACAAAAGCAAGACACATATATATGCTGTCTAAAAGAGACCCACTCAGACCTAGGGACACATACAGACAGAAAGTGAGAGGATAGAAAAGTATATTCCATGCAAGTGGAAATCAAAAGAAAGCTGGAGTAGCAATACTCATATCAGATGAAATAGATATTAAAATAAAGATGGTTATAAGAGACAAGGAAGGACACTACATAATGATCAAGGGATCAATCAAATAAGATACAACAATTATAAATATATATGCACCCAATATAGGCATACCTCAATATATAAGGAAAATGCTAACAACCATAAAAGGGGAAATCAACAGTAACACAATAATAGTGGGGGACTTTAACACCTCATTTTCCTTAATGGATAGATCATCCAGACTGAAAATTAATAAGGAAACGTAAGTGTTAAATAACACATTAGGCCAGATAGACTTAAATGATATCTACAGGACATTCCATCCAAAAGCAGCAGAATGCACTTTCTTCTAGTACACATGGAAAACTACTTGGGCCAAAAATCAACCCTCACTAAATTTCAGAAAATTGAAATGATATCATCTTTTCCAACCGCAGTGCTTAGATATCAATTACAGGAAAACGCTATAACAAACACAAAAACGTGGAGGATATCAATATATTACTAAATAACCAATGGATCACTGAAGAAATAAAAGGGGAAATCAAAAAATACCTAGAAACAAATGCCAACAAAAACACAATGACCCAAAACCTACGGGATGCAGCAAAAGCAGTTCTATGAGGGATGTATATAACAATACAATCCTAACTTAAGAAAAAAGAAAAATCTCAAATAAACAATGTAACTTTACACCTAAAGCAACTAGAGAAAGAAGAACAAACAAAACTCGACAGTAGTAGAGGGAAAGAAGTCATAAAGCCCAGAGCAGATACAAATGAAATAGAAAGGAAGGAAACAATAGTAAAGATCAATGAAATTAAAAGCTAGTTATTTGAGAAGATAAACAAATTGACATGGCTTTAATCAGACTCATCAAGAAAAATGGGAAGGGACTCAAATCAATAAAATTAGAAATGAGCAGTTACAATGGACACCACAGAAATACAAAGGATCATAAGAGACTACTACAAGCAACTATATGGCAATGAAATGGACAACTTAGGAGAAATGGACAAATAATTAGAAAGGTACCGACTTCCAAGACTGAACCAGGAAGAAATAGAAAATGTGAACAGACCAATCACAAATAAGGAAATGGAAAGTGATTAAAAATCTTTCACCAGAAAAAAATTCCACAAGCAGATGGCTTCACAGGCAAATTCTATCAAATATTTAGAGAAGATTTAATCCCTACACTTCTGAAATTCTTCCAAAAAATTGCAGAGGAAGGAAGACTCCCAAGATCATTCTATGAGGTCACTATCACCCTGATAACAACACCAGAAGAAGAAATAACAACAAAAAAAAGAATATTACAGAACAATCTTATTGATAAACATCAACTCAAAAATACTAGCAAACCGAAGCCAACAACATATTAAAAGTATCATATGGGCTTCCCTGGTGGTGCAGTGGTTGAGAGTCTGCCTGCCGATGCAGGGGACACGGGTTCATGCCCTGGTCTGGGAAGATCCCACATGCCATGGAGCGGCTGGGCCCATGAGTCATGGCCGCTGAGCCTGCACGTCTGGAGCGTGTGCTCCACAATGGGAGAGGCCACAACAGTGAGAGGCCCGTGTATTGAAAAAAAAA
This sequence comes from Delphinapterus leucas, assembly GCF_059928025.1. Lineage (NCBI taxonomy): Eukaryota > Metazoa > Chordata > Mammalia > Artiodactyla > Monodontidae > Delphinapterus > Delphinapterus leucas. The sequence goes on along the minus strand of NC_143150.1, from coordinate 62,255,512 downwards.
AAAAAAAAGTATCTTACAGCATGATCAAGTGGGATTTATCCCAGGGATACAGGGATTCTTCAATATCCACAAATCAATCAGTGTGATACACCACATCAACAAATTGAAAAAAAAAAAAAGTATGATCATCTCAATAGATATAGAACAAGCTTTTGAAAAAATTCAGCACCCATTTATGATAAAAACTCTCCAGAAAGTGGCATAGAGATAGCCTACCTGAACATAATAAGGCCATATGCAACAAACCCATCATTCTCAATGGTGAAAAACTGAAAGCATTTCCTCTAAGATCAGGAACAAAAGGAGCATGTCCACTCTCACAACTAATATTCAACATAGTTTTGGAAGTCTTTGCCATGGCAATCAGAGAAGGAAAAGAAATAAAAGGAATCCAAATTGGCAAAGAATAAGTAAAATTGTCACTGCTTGCAAATGACATGATATATACATAGAAAGTCCTAAAGATGCCACCAGAAAACAACTAGAGCTATTCAATGACTTTGGTAAGGTTGCAGGATACAAAAGTAATACACAGAAATCACTTACATTCCTATACACTAACAACAAAATAACAGAAAGCAAAATCAAGGAAATAATCCCACTTACCATTGCATTAGAAAGAATAAAATACATAGGAATAAACCTATCTAAGGAGGGAAAAGACCTGTGCTCTGAAAAATATAGATACTGATGAAAGAAATCAAAGATAACACAAACAGATGGAGAAAGGTACCATGTTCTTGGATTGGAAGAACCAATATTGTGAAAATGACTATACAACCCAAAGCAATCTACAGATTTGATGCAACCCTTATCAAATAACTAATGGTATTTTTCACAAAATTAGGGTAAAAATTCTACAATTTGTGTGGAAACACAGAAGACCACAAATAGTCAAAGCAATAATGAAAAGGAAAAACGGCAATTAGGTTCCCTGACTTCAGACTATATGACAAAACTACAGTCATCAAAACAGTATGGTACTGGCACTAAAACAGAAATATAGATCAATGGAACAGGATAGAATGCCCAGAGATAAACCCATAAACCCATGGGCACCTAATCTATGACAAAGGAGTCAAGAATATACAATGGAGAAAAAATAGTTTCTTCAATAAGTGATGCTAGGAAAATAGGACAGCTACATGTAAAAGAATGAAATTAGAACACTTCCTAAACTTATACACAAAAAATAAACTCAAAATTGATTAAACACCTAAATGTAAGGCTGGATACTATAAAACACTTAGAGGAAAACATACGCAGAACACTCTGATGTAAATTGCAGCAAGATCTTTTTCGATACACCTCCAAAAATAATGAAAATACAAACAAAAATTAAGAAATGGGAACTAATTAAACAAAAGTTTTTTAAACAGCAAGGGAAACCATAAGCAAAAAAGAAAATATAACCCTCAGAGTGGGAAAAAATATTTGAAAACAAAGCAACCGACAAGGGATTAATTTCCAAAATATACAAATAGCTCGTGCAGCTCAATGTCAAGAGAAAACAATCAGTACAATGAAAAAATGAGTGGAAGTTCTAAATAGACATTTCTCCAAAGAAAACATACAGATGGCTAAAAAGCACATGCAAAGATGCTTAACATTACTAATTATCAGAGAAATGCAAATCAAAACTACAGTGAGGTATTACCTCACACGGGTCAAAATGGCCATCATCAGAAAGTCTACTAATAACAAATGCTGGAAAGGGAGTGTAGAAAAGGGAACCCTCCTACACTGTTTGTGGGAATTTAAATTGGTACAGCCACTATGAAGAACAGTAAGTAGGTTCTTACAGAACTAAAAACAGAGCTACCTTATGATCCAGCAACCCTATTCCTGGGCATATATTCAGCAGAAACTATAATTCAAAAAGATACATTCACTCCAATGTTCACTGCAGCACTATTCACAATAGCCAGGACAGGGAAGCAACCTAAATGTCCATCAACAGAGTAATGGATACAGAAGACATGGTACATATAGACAATGGAATATTACTCAGCCATAAAAAAGAATGAAATAATGCCATTTGGAGAAACATGGATGGAGTTAGAGATTGTCATACTGAGTGAATTATGTCGACAGAGAAAGACACATATCATATGATATCACTAATATGTGGAATCTAAAAAAGGGTACAAATAAACTTAACTACAAAACAGAAATTGAGTTGCAGTTGTAGAAAACAAACTTATGGTTACCAGGGCATTGGGGTGTAGGGATAAATTGGAAAATTGGGATTGACATATACACACTACCACAAATAAAATAGTTAACTAATAAGGACCTAATGTATAGCAGAGGGAACTCTATTAAATACTCTGTAATGACCTACATGGGAAAATAATCTAAAAAAAAAGTGGATATATGTACATGTACAACTGATTCACTTTGCTGTAGACCTGATACTAACATAACATTGTAAATCTACTGTACTCCAATAAATATTTAAACAAAAATAATTAAGATGGGTAAACAATAACTATAAATTAAACAAACAGTAGTGCCTATGGGAAATGCAAGACCATTTTTTGGTTCTTTCTGGCTTCCTGACAAATTATTTTGCATCCCTCCACCCACCATAGTGCATTTAAAATGACTTAAGGTGTAAATAGACATAGTTTGAAGATTTCTATACAATTATGAAAACACTCTACTAGCGATATCCAACCTGTAAGGATCATAACCCTGGAAAATAACTCTTTGGTCCCCAGAGGCCTCAGATCTTCTCTTACTGTACTATTTAACACCTGCAACTAGACTTCATTCAGCTGCCGCTTAGTAGGGGTTATCAAAATGTTCTTGTTATTGTATGTATGTTGTCTAAATGGGTTGAAGCCTTCCCTTGCTGCAAGGCTCATGCCCTCACAGGGGCAAAAACTATTAGAAAACGTGTTTCCCACTGGGGGTGTACTTCCACAATGTCCAGTAAACAAGGCACATGCTTCACTGGGCAAATAACATGAGCCTTAACAAAATCTCTGCAAACTTCTTGGAATTATCCCTGTAATAGGGATATCACCATCAATCATCAGGCAATGTTGATCGACCTAATGGAAAAACTGAACTCAAGCAGAACAAGAATTTGTTACATGGAACTGAATAAACTGATGAATACAATTTAATTTTTATGACATTGTCAAAAATATTTTTATCTTTTGTTTTCCACATACAAAGAATTTTTTTTTCTAAGACTTACAGAAGTTTACAGAAAGGTAAATTATACCTTTGTAATGTGAATTAAAACACACATTCTTTTCTCCCTACTTGATCCCTCCAGAATTTAGAGACTCTCAGTAAGTAATCTTATTTTCTTGGCAACATAGTTATTTGCATAAGTTCAATGATATTCTGTTCCCCTTATAACAGGACACAATTAGAAGCATTATTTATACTACCACAGTTTTGACTGGAATGTCATATTCGAGAGAAACATGCATAAACAGATATGACCAGACAGCCTGAAGAAACTTAGTTTGACTTTATAGAACCAGAAATGCCTCTCTGAAAAACAGGCTGGTACAATAACTTGCTCACAGGATTCCCAGAAGCCTTACTAGGTGAGTAAGGAAGGCCACTTACTGTCAAACACAGGAACATCTGGATATTTTGGGGACCTTAAGAAGAGAGGAGTACACCCAAATCTATAGTTATCGCAGGCAAAGCCTGATGGAAAGTATTTGTCTTGGCTTCTTAGCCTCAAGAGGCCCTTGCAAATTCAATCTGTAAATTCCTTATAAACAGCTCCAGCAAAGCAGATTTCAAGAAGCCTATATGTGTTTGTTGGCAATCTGTATGGCTTCTTTGGAGAAATGTCTACTTAGGTCTTCTGCCCATTTTTTGGACTGCATTGTTTGTTGTTTTGATACTGAGCTCCATGAGCTGCTTGTAAATTTTGGAGGTGGATGGACCTAGAGTCTGTCATACAGAGTGAAGTAAGTCAGAAAGAGAAGAAAACAAATACTGTAGGCTAACATATATATATGGAATCTTAAAAAAAAATGGTTCTGAAGAACCTGGGGTCAGGACAGGAATGGGGACGCAGACATGGAGAATGGACTTGAGGACATGGGGAGTGGGAAGGGTGAGCTGGGATGAAGTGAGATAGTGGCATGGACATATATACACTACCAAATGTAAAATAGATAGCTAGTGGGAAGCAGCCTCATAGCACAGGGAGGTCAGCTTGGTGCTTTGTGACCACCTAGAAGGGTGGGGTAGGGAAGGTTGGAAGGATATGCAAGAGGGAAGAGATATGAGGATATATGCATATGTATAGCTGATTCACTTTGTTATAAAGCAGAAACTAACACACCGTTGTAAAGCCATTATACTCTAATAAAGATGTTAAAAAAAGAAAAGAAAAAGAAGACTATATGGTCAGTTGCTACTCTTGCGGGACTTATGTAAATAATCAGGCCACGTTTATTGAATCTAAACTTATTTTGCAAACAAATTAGCCTTAATTTGGTTATCTTTGGTTGAAATGAGGGTAATTTTGGAGGGAAAATTATGTCCCCCAAAAAACTATAATACACACTTGTAATTATTAAACTCTAGTGCTATTAACTTTCCTTGAGGTTTTCTTATTTACCTAAAAACTGAATTGGATCCTAAATGTTTTTATAGGTTCCTCCAGTATCTTGCAAGAACTCTCTAAACTAACATTTTCCATTTTCTCTCACCATTTTGACCAGAATCATTGAGAACAAAAATTTTCTTTTCCTATATCTCTGAAAACTGAAGTTAGATGACTTGATACGATCTTCAGAGGAATTGCCACAACAACTCGTATTTAAACAATCCTCCTGCTTGTTGCTATATAGCCACTCAGAAAGTTTATCTGAACACCTGATGACATCATCAGAGACATTTCAAAAGATGCTTTTACTCTGATATTTAGAATTATTCTTGATTGATTGTCCCCTGGGCTCAGAAACTCGTTTATAATCTTCTCTAATAATTAATATTTGCTTTTCTTTTGTTTCCATAGAAATGCCTCTTTCTAAATACCTGATTGCTTGCACCATAGGCCTACCTCTGGGAGCCCATCTGAACCATTGCCTTCTGAAATGAGATATAACTGTTTAATTGGACTGAAATTTTCTCAGAACTAAGAAACTGGTTCAATGAAGTGGAGGACTCTACTAACACATTTTCTCTTTCCACAGTCACCAGCTCAGCTTTTAATATGTGAAACTTCCTGGGAACTTTCAGAAGAGGGACTGTTGGGGCAAATGTTGGGCCACCCTTAAATATGCCTCAATGGCATATTGATTATTTTGAATCAAAGTTACTTAAGAATTTGTCAATGCGAGAGGGACACATCCTCCTTTCTGTCTCTCTGAAAGCAGGGGAAAAAAATCTCTCCTGTAAAAGTTGAACTCCATGTATTTGGAGGTAGAAGGACAACTTACTGCCAAAGATAGGACATTCAGGTTGAAAAGCATATATGAACAAACCTTCTTACTTCTTTAATTTACTGCTCAAGCCTAAATTCTGTCTAGATTCTTCACTACTTGAGCACCAAAAGCCTAAGTTTCTTTTTTCCATCAATTCCTCACAAACTTATTGTTTCCTCATCTAAAAAGTATAAGATCTACCTGCTTTGGCCACTTCTTTGTTCCTGTTTCTATGAAACCTCCATGTGCAAGAATTAAAATTTGTTTATTTTTGTCCTGTATTGTGTCAATTTTACTATTAGTCCAGCCACATGAACTCAAAAGCTGTAGAAGGGGATATTTCCCCTTCCCCAGGCAAATACCAAGGATAAATCAATGGTGCATAGATTATTTTAATTTGAAATCCACCACAGGTGAGTTGATTTATCTTTAGTCCATCACCAAATGTAAAATAGATTGCTAGGGGGAAGCAGCTGCATAGCACAGGGATATTATCTCAGTGCTTTGTGTCCACCTAGAGAGGTGGGATAGGGACGGTGGGAGGGAGATTCATGAGGGAGGGGATATGGGGATATATGTATACGTATAGCTGATTCACTTTGATATGCAGCAGAAACTAACACACCACTGTAAAGTAATTATACTCCAATAAAGATGTTAAAAAAAAAAGAAATAACCAAAGAAGTTTCCAATATGGTTGACTGCCACTTTTGTCTATAAACTCAAGATACAGGGTTTCTTCTAATATTTTAGGAAGTTACCTTAAAAAAGTAAAAAGGAACAATGTTGAAATGCATTTTGGTCTAGTTCTGATGCCTCCCAATGCTCAATCCCCAATCCTGACCTCTCATATAAATTCCAGTTCTGCATTTGTAATTAACTTCTAAGGTATTTCCACCTACTTTAAGCTTTTCCTATTTTTCTGTGCTCACCATTATATTTTTTCTTTTTTTGTCATCCAAGTTCAATACCAACCACTACTCAGCTATAAACAGTCCTATGGATTCCATCTTCACCTGAGTGCTGAAATCCATTCCCTCTTCTCCATTCTCACTGCTTCTCCCCTTACCCAGACTCATATTATCTTTCATATGTATAATTATTCTTGTCTTCTAAGTAGGCTTCTGGTCTCCAGGCTCTTTCTACTTCAGTCTATGCTATAATTTGCTACCAAATCATTTCTACTAAATAATTGCTTCACTCATGTTTACTCTATTTTTTCTTAACATCTTTCTTAGAGTATAATTGCTTTATAATGGTGTGTTAGTTTCTGCTTTATAATAAAGTGAATCAACTATACATATACATATATCCCCATATCTCCTCCCTCTTGCGTGTACTTACCACCCTCCCCATCCCACCTCTCTAGGTGGTCACAAAGCACCAAGCTGATCTCCCTGTGCTATGCAGCTGCTTCCCCCTAGCTATCTATTTTACATTTGGTAGTATATATAAGTCCATGCCACTCTCTCACTTTGTCCCAACTTACATTTCCCCCCCCGCCGTATCCTCAAGCCCATTCTCTAATAGGTCTGTGTCTTTATTCCCATCTTAACCCTAGGTTCTTCATGATTTTTCTTTTTTTAGATTCCATATATATGTGCTACCATACGGTATTTATTTTTCTCTTTCTGACTTACTTCACTCTGTATGACAGTCTCTAGGTCTATCTACCTAACTACAAATAACTCAATTTCGTTTATTTTTATGGCTGATTAATATTCCATTGTATATATGTGCCACATCTTCTTCATCCATTCATCTGTCAATGGACACTTAGGTTGCTTAAATGTCCTGGCTATTGTTAATAGAGCTTCAATGAACATTGTAATACATGACTCTTTTTGAATTATGGTTTTCTCAAGGTCTATGTCCAGTAGTCGGATTGCTGGGTGATATGGTAGTTCTATTTTTAGTTTTCTAAGGAATCTCTATACTGTTCTCCAGAGTGGCTGCATCAGTTTACATTCCCACCAACAGGGCAAGAGGGTTCCTTTTTCTCCATACCCTCTCCAGCATTTATTGTTTCTAGATTTTTTGATGATGTCCATTCTGACTGGTGTGAGGTGATACCTCATTGTAGTTTTGACTTGCATTTCTCTAATGATTAGTGATGTTGATCATTCTTTCATGTGTTTGTTGGCAATCTTTATATCTTCTTTGGAGAAATGTCTCTTTAGGTCTTCTGCCCATTTTCGGACTGGGTTGTTTGTTTTTTGATATTGAGCTGCATAAGCTGCTTGTAAATTTTGGAGATTAATCCTTTGATGGTTTCTTCATTGGCAAATATTTTCTCCCATTCTGATGGTTGTCTTTTCGTCTTGTTTATGGTTTCCTTTGCTGTGCAAAAGCTTTTAAGTTTCATTAGGTCCCATTTGTTTGTTTTTGTTTCCATTTCTCTAGGAGGTGGTTCAAAAAGGATCTTGCTGTGATTTATGTCATAGAGTGTTCTGAATTCTTCTGTGATCTTTCCTGCTTACTAAATAAAGACCCAAATTCTTATCAGAGCATTGAAAACTCTGTAAAATATAAATCAACACTGCTTTTCCAGTTTTAACTTCCAGCCCTCTCCTTCAGGTTTCCTCCACTCCAGCTAAATTGGAATACTTGCTATTTCCTAAACATCCCCTATGACAACATGGTCCTTTTTCAATTGACTCTTTCCTTCCCCATTTTCTTTTTCTAAATCCTTTCAACTGTTTAACGTTCAGATCAAATGCCTCTTTTTTCATGTTATTCTTCTATCACCTAGAGTAATTTCTCTTGCCCTTGAATTCCCAGAATGTTCTTGTATTTTTGTTTTTACCTCTCTTTTGTAATACATTATTTTTTCCTTTGTATTAGTTATTTGCATCATTGTTTCATTTTATTATACTATTGGAATGTAATATCCTTGAAGCAAGCATACTGAATCTTACCTATATGGGCATATTTCACATCAAAACTTAGTATTTTCTTATATTTACAAAAGTGATATTTTAATTACTAGGAAGTAAAATTTCATTAAATAATTTTTATTATTAATGCTATTTTATGCATTTATAATCCATTTAAAATATGTATGCCTTTCTGTGTTGAGGTTTAATTGTTGTCTATTGCAAAAGTTTTTGATTGAAACATAATAATAAATCAGACTCTCATGACACTACTGAAAGTTTGCTTGCTCTGTCTCTTACTTTGCATTCTCCCCCTACTTTAAAACATTGCCAATATCTTTTTTTCTACTTCTTGGTTATTTGCTCTAAAACATTTATCCAATAGTGAAGATAATTTGAATAGCAAATAGGATTACAGATACAAAGTTCTCTATTTCTTAAAAAATATAATTTTTATCTTATATTGGAAGTGTGAGTGAAGTATATGAAACTTTAATTTCAGCTATCAATGTATGTATTACTCCATTTCCCACTCAAAGTATCAAGTGTTATGTCAATATGTCAAGTCCTTATCATCATATATCATTCCAATAATAAGGGAACATGGATTTCTTTATCTTCCACACAAGATAAAACTTTCATTTATGATATTTTTTCCCGGTCAAGTGTGTACTTCATAATATTTTCATAGTCGTGCTTCTATTTCAATGAAAATGGAAAATCCCACCTTATAATTTCAACTTTTTAATCACTTTCTGTGTTTTGTATAGTTAAGTCCAACTAAGTCCTCCTCGTTTTGCATGTGTCTAATCTTCATGGGTTATTTACATTTCAGAGCAGTGTGACAGCAAGAAAAATGCATCCAGATGTAAAAGGGCCAAGCCACATTGTCATGCAGAAAGTTTAACTTAAATTTAAAATATAAATGAGAGGGAGAAAAAATAAAGGGAGGGAATGGAAAGACAAAATATTTCATCTTCCATAAACAAGCAGAATTCTACAAGTTAATACTTTAAAGGAATAAACTACTGTAAATATTCATCTATAAAAAGTACAGTCTTATTTTAAATTTTAATCCCTCAGAAACTCAGAGCACTGTGTTTATAATAAGAGAATAGTGGACAGACTTGCCCTTCACTGGAGGGCATGTCATATAGTCCTCGCCTTCTCTGCAAAGCCATCAGGCTGGCAGTAGTGACAGATGAAGAGCTTACCATTAATTTTCCCTCTTTCATGCCTTCAATCCAAACAGTGCATATTCTCCACAGGGAGGCATCAAGGTCTTTGCCTTTATTTCTCTTGCATACTTGCACTGACTTATAAATCAAGTGTAGATAAGAAGAGAGGGCAAATATCAATCTTTATTTATTTATTTTTTTATCTTAGCCTGTGCCCACTGGCACACTACTGAGCTTTGACTAAAAGGTTCTTCAAATCATCCTGTGATTCATAGTCCAGGGAGTTCTCAGTGAGGACAAAACAACAAAGGAAATCTGAGAGAGAGAATTTGTGTATCTTGGCTTATAAATTACAAGCTTTGTGATTGCAGTGTTTTAAAGAATTAGTTACCTAAATTATGTGTCTAAGATGTTATTACCATGGTGGACAAAATCTAGAATATAAAGCCATCTGCATTATTTTACCATGACTAGGAGAGCAGCAATCTGTAAAATGTTTCTTTAGTCTTATTTTTCTCCTTCATTGTAAAGAGCTAGTTTCTTCATGAAACTTGAAAAAATATACAAAAACAGACCCTTTGTTGTGATTGGTTTTCTTTATTTGAATCAGTATGTTTATAATAGCATCCTGTGTGAAGTGTTCCATAGAATATATTTGAAGTTTATGGTTTGATATACTGAAGTTTAAACAGAAGACTGCTAATCATTTGTATATATTTTTCAAATTGTGCATTGTACTTAGTACATGGTAAATGCTTAATAAATGTGTTTTTGATGCTAAAATATTCTGCAGTACTGATCTGATTTTTAGTGATGGTTATTTTATACTAATATTTAAGGTGGTTGAATATGTTTGTTTATTTTTAATTTCCTTTGAAGAAATTTTGCTCTGTTCCCGTTGAAAGAAAGATTTTCACAGCTTTGTTAGTATATTAAAAAGAGGGAATGTGTGGCTCCAGAAAGAGTGTGAGAAAATTCTTTTGACTTATAACAAATCAATTTTGTACTAAAAGTACATTCAAAACTACTAGGTGATGCAATATGACTTTAAGCTCACAAAAGCTGATATTATAATCATTGACAAATTATAATATTATTTTCTTTCTAAGCATGAAGCATTAAAATGCTGTTAAATGACTGCAAATGTTGATGTTCAAGGCTGCCTGCTGGCCTTTTTCAGGTGACATATCTAGGGATTCAGAGCTCTTCCATCTTGTGTCCTCCTTTTATTTAAGGCTGCAGGCCCCATCTATAAATTACAACTGATGACAAAAGTGGAAGCTAACAGTGGCAAAATTAGGCCCAAAGGCAAAATAATTATATATACAGCCTTCAGCAGTGAGGGAAAGAGCCATCAATCAGCCCCCAATTATTCACTAGTTAATCAGCTCTGCCCTTCCTTTATTGAAGGGTTACAGTGTAATTAAGTTGGAAGCATCCTTTTAATTCATCAAACATACAACACATGGCGGTGTTTGCTGCCATTGGGGGACAACACCTTTGTGAGTTTGACCCCTAGCACTACTGCTGTAGATGAGAAAACTTCAGAGGTAAGAGAATATTTATGTGACAGAACGGCACAGAGGTGGTGGTGTCCAAGCTTAAAACAGCTAAGAGGATGGAATATTTGAACACATTCAAATCTATAACACTAACCTTAAATATGTAAATGAATGTGCATGACAGTGTGTATTTATGGATGTGTGTGTACATGGTACATATAAAATATGTGACAATATGTGATAATAAAGATTTCTAACACTCAAAAGAGTACTGAAACCTTTAGAATGCAAGCTGTGGGAGGATACACTCTTATTCCAATGAGACTGTCAATCACACAGACCATTTTGGAGGGGTATCTTGTAAACATTCTCTCAGAGACAGTTCACTTGGTGCATCAGAAAATGAGATAAGTGACATTATGGTCACATATACATGGTGTTTTATTTTGGTTTGATTTTTGTTCCTGAAAATGTCGTTACTGTTCTTTATTGCCCAATTTGTTTCAAAGTAAGTTTAGTCTGTTTCCAAAAGTGTCTTTCAATACTTATCCCTATTGAGAATGTTCTGCAACATTCACTGACAACAACACCTAATGATTACAATGGTTATGTTATTGCTGTCCACATGGAGCCTCTTCCCTTGTGGACTATAAAGACAATGACATTGGGATATCAAGATGTGATGTGTTTTTTTTTTTTCACAGTTACTAGAGTTTTAGATTATTTTCTCATCTTGTTCAAAACCTGAAAGTGAACATCATGCATAAAGAGAAATTCACAGGTATTTTATTTTATAACATTTCCTAAAATCTCTACTTAAATAATCGCATCCCATTGATAACTTAAAACCTAAAAATACTGTCTATGAAAATTAATTCATATGAAATGACTCAATGAAATATCAGAAAAACTGATATATATATATAATTAGGTGTCTAACCTTACTAAGCACATGTAAAACATGTGCACACACACAATGGGGAAATACTTAAAATCATTGATAGAATAGTGAAGCTAAATAATTAGTTTAAATTATGCATGGCACAGTTTAAAACAATGATCAGTTGTCTTAGAGATGGTCTTCTAAGTGCTCACTTTGTATTTAATTTGGGTTTTGTTATTTGACTGTCCATGTGTTCTTTTTAACTACATCCTAAAAAGGTGGAAGCTAAGAATGTTTGTGATGCTTCCTTCACACTCCCTGGTCCTAGCGTGATAACTTGCACATAATAAGGAAGCCAAATCTTTCACTGAATGGATGAATGTAGAAAATGAGTGTAAAACAATTGGTTCAGCAGCAGCTAATAATAATCTAAGGATTCACTTAGGTTGGTGATTATATAGCTGATGTACAGGTCTCATAATGATTAAACTTTGAAGAACTATGAAGTTAATTTTGCAAGAGGAAGAGATAGAAAAGAAGCCTCTAATTTTTTTTCCTGTCCAAAAAAGTGTTACATTTTGATTCCAAAATTTAAATTAGTAGTGAAAGTTTTATTCCTAAATGTAATACTTGCCTTTGTTCCTATGATTTATTTGAATTTTGCCTACTTGGCCAATAGTAGATAGATTTCTATTTTTCCCAGGTTTTTGCCTACTAATTTCATGGATTTCATGGATCCATTTCCTAATATTTTCAAAGATATGCAAATTAAGCCTAGAGGTACCTAGTTATTATTTCAAAAAAATTAAATAGATGCTATAGCGTTTATTTTAAGCTTATTTAAGTAATTTTCCAGGTCATCCCCTTCTCTAGCCTGCATTTTCCTGCTCTTTGAATTGCTTTTTTATGATTCATAGTTGTTTTATTTGTTTCTGTGTAAAGATAGAGATTTTTTAAATAAGCATTAAGAACCATTTACTTTTTGGAATCAAAAAACAGCTTGCAGTTATCATTTAATGGGCAATATTTCCCCTTATATTTTTCTTAGTCCTAATAAATTCCAGGAAGCACTTCCCCTAATGTCTTTCACAAGTTGCATTTTACTTCTGGTTTTCAATTTTTGATTACACTGACCTTCACAGAATTTCATGATAGGTAAGACTAACGGTCCTACTTAGTAGTTTCTTTTATTTTATTTCCATTTACTTTAGTTTTCTGTCTCTTCCTGAATGAGGTCCAGTTGACAAATCATTTTCAAGTCATTGTCATATTTTATAATATGTTGCTCAAATATATGTGAAGAGAAACACATTGCTTCTCTTTTTGAATATCTTGATCACCATATGTGGTTGAGTTTATAGTTAGAACGTGTATAAAAATTTTTTCCTAAATTCTGTATAGGAACATTTCAATTTTTGTATAGAACATTAAATGTTTCCATCTTTTGTCTGGAAAGTAAACTTCCTGAATTTGATGTGATTTCTAAAACCTCATAAGGCTGATTTAACACTGTCATAATATATTAAACAAATAAAAAGTAGCAACATAAAGTGGAGGGCTTGAATATAAGGATGACTCAAGAAAGTATATTAAGACACCATCTACTTTTTTCTTGGTAATTCAAAATAAGGCAGACTTTCTTTCTTGAGCAGTCTCTGTTGGAGGGCCACAGTTTCTTGCTTTACTTGGCAGTTGAAATAGAGAGAGGCTAAACTTCTTCTTTTATGTAGCCTCATAAGAAACCCAGTCCATGTTTTAAATGAAGTAAGCAGGATGAAGTATTGTTTATAAATGAACATTAATGGGGACACGGTCCATATTTCTACTGAACATCATGATTTATTCATTAATTTAAGCTCCTTTACAATATTGGTTTCTTTAATCTGAAAGAAGTTCCAGAACACCGTCCTCCCCATTAACATCCCCATACCTCAAAATGTTTCATGGTTGATTTAATGGATCCATTTCCTAATTAAACTCTAAAATTGGTTGTTATGCAGAGGAAACTAAGCAACAGAGCTGATTCTCCAGAAAGAAGTAAAATGATAATGATTCATACTATGTTAAGGATGAAACAGGTACTTATATGAGAGAAGCAAAGGAACATATATGACATTGCTTGGGTCAGACGTATCACAGAAGAACTGAGGGAAGAAAAATATTTAAGCTCCTTTTTTTTCAGATAGGAGAGAGAAAGATTTTAAAACCTTTTATGGTAAAATTGGTAACATCCCAAGAGAAAATTTGTATCATTCAGAAGGAAAAATTTGTCCTCTCTTTAAAGGTTTAAATTTAGAGTTAGGATATTCTTTATTTGCTAAATACTTCCCTATGCCTGGTTTAATACAGGCTTGAAAGGAACATTTTTGACAGCTCTTAGCCCAGAGTCCAATAACTTGGTTCAATAGAAGCTTTTTGTGTAATGAAATAATTAGGCTTGGAAAATTTTTTAAAGTGGGATGGCTGTTGAAAAATGTTAGTCTTTATATAATATTTATGCTTTCTTAAGTTTAGAAGTACAATAGAACCATATTTTGACCAAACTTTTAAAAAACTATTTAAAGGCACTGTGGGTCAGATCTCAGTCTATAAGTCTAACAAACTCTCAGCAGCCAATGCCTAAAAGAGTAGGGTGAAGCCACAAAGTATATGATCTTCCTGTCTCTCAGTACCAGAGTTATAAAGGAGTTTCACTGTTGTTCCCTTTCTCACTTGTTGTAAAATAAGGAATGACATTTGCTCTCTCAAAGTGAAACTCAGTGAATCAATTACTTTGTACAAAATATATACATTCTTCAGGCTTCTCTCCTCCTGAGACTATAGGGTGCAAGAATATCCCTTCTGAGGTCTTAGAAGAGGAGGGACTTTTATATTTTGAATGTCCTTGAAGGAATAAAGAAACAGATTCTGTGTTATTCCCTTCAGTCAATAGATTGGGGAGTCCAACTGTTCAAGAACATGGGTGATACGATCTGTAAAATCTGAGAAGTTAATAATTATAGTGCTCATATAAGTCCCTATTCTAAGGCTCATTTAATCCACAAAATAATCCTATGAGACAAATATTATTGTCTGAGGTAACCAAGTCATAGAGAAGTTAAACAATTTTTTTCCAAGTTTCCGCAGCTAATATGGGGAAAAGTAAGGATTTGAAACTAGGCAATTAGGTTCCATAATCAATTTTAAGCACTACACTGTTACCAATGTTCTCTACTGCTTTTTGAGGGTCTTGGACTAGATGATTTAAGAAAAATATATTTTCCTTTAATTCTATGACTAAAAATACCATTGGGAGTTTCTTTCATTCTAATGTCAAACTAAAATAATGTTAACATCTTTGGGTTTACTCTCCAGCATAACTTTAACACATTGTAACTTGTATTTAATATGCATACATATATACAATATATATGCATATATATGATATAGTGTATAATATACAAAATATATAGTAATATCTTAAAAGAGAAGTTGGAACAGAGATAAAAAAATAGTCAAGAATCCTCTGTACAATTTGTGCTAAGCTTCTGAGTGATCTTTACAAACTGTATGTGAGTGGACTTTACAAACTCCATCTCTTCACTGGCAAAGTGAGTAAAGAATTCCTTTTTGCTCTTGTTGTACGTCCCTGACATAATAAAGTTTAAAATCATGTTTTGCAAAAAAATGTAATTACTTTACTTGTATACAAAATGTGAAATTCTAATCAGTATGGGATTTTTGTCAGTAATGGCACAAGGGAAATATGATCATCCAGGACAGTGAGTATATAATTATATATTATTTCACTTAGCATTTAAGTACTGGAGCTAATGAGCTAATTCACATTGACATATATACACTACCAACTGTAAAATAGATAGCTAGTGGGAAGCAGCCACATAGCACAGGGAGATTAGCTCTGTGCTTTGTGACCACCTAGAGGGGTGGGATAGGGAGGGTGGGAGGGAGGTGCAAGAGGGAGGGGATATGGGGATATATGTATACGTATAACTGATTCGCTTTGTTATACAGCAGAAACTAGCACAACGATGTAAAGCATTTATACTCCAATAAAGATGTTAAAAAATAAAAATAAAGTACTTTGTCAAGAGCAAAATGTTAGGGTATTTTTTCTCACCTGGAATTAGCCTTTTTATTTATTTACTAAACTTTCTTGACTTTTAAATGTCTCTTTCCAGTTTCCTCAATCTAATGCTAACAGAATGAAGTATTTAAATATCAGTTTTGCATATGATAAAATGCTTCTTTGGATCGGTAAGTTATCCCCGGTTACTGTAAGATGCAACTGATAGGACACAAAGTCAATGCTGAAAAACACATGACTTTTGTGCATCATTCCACACATGCTATTTAATTTTCTACAACACTTATTCCTTCAAGTTGTCAGCCCCTTCTTCAATTTTGTTGTTCTTAATTTATCCTCATGTGCTTTTCAAAAATCAAATATATCTTATACCTGAAGTCAATAGGGATGATTTAAAAGATAGCTGCATGCTTGATATAAATTATTTCTGATCTTTTCTAATCATAAAAAATTTATAATTCAGAATCAAATCGCAATTTTAATTAAATCATTTTCTCCTCCATGTTTTGTACTCTGTAGCATTCATCCAGGCCATAAACCTCAAAATTATGTCTTACTTTCTTTAATCCATCATATCTAGCCATTATATAATATGTAGGTATACAGAGAGCCTATATGTAACACCTTGCTCTAGGCACTGGGAAACATTAAATGCTATATACATTATAATCTTTGATCTTTTAACTTTATATTTTTGTAAGACAGATAAGTATTATAGTAGCTATTTGAGGACATTGACTAAGTCATATTTTGCACAGAAGTTTTAATTACTTTTGTTGATCAAGAGGATCTGATAATTAATATATCACTGCTGGTAATATAAAATGAGACAGCTGTTGTGGAAGACAGTTTGGCAGTCCCTCAAGAACTTAAACATAAAATTACCATATGACTCAGCAATTGTACTCTTAAATACACAACCAAAAGAATTGAAAAGAGGTCATCAAATTAAAACCTGTGCATTAATGTTTATAGTAACAATAATCACAATAACCAAAACGTGGAAACAAGCTAAATGTCCATCAACTGATAAATGAATAAACAAAATATGGTATATCCATATAATGGAACATTATGCAGCCATAACAAGAAAAAAAGTAGATATATGCTGTAACGTGAATGAGACCTGAAAACATTATGCTAAGGGAAATAATCCAGACACAAAATGACACATATTTTATGATTCCATATATATGAAATATCCAGAATAATTAAACTGATAGAAAAAAAAAAGATTAGCATTTTCCAGGGACTGTGGAAAGGGAAAAAGAGAAATGACTGATAAATTGATTTGAAATTTCCTTTTGATGTAGGTGAATGAGTGCTTGGCTTCCCCAGCCATGCAGGACACTGTCAAAGAGGTTCACTTCTTTCTTGTTCTTACCAGAATACTGAGGTGAGCTACACACCTGGGAGCAGGAAGGGGTTGGGAGAGCAGAAGCCAGGACTTAGAACCGGATGTGTCAAGGGGACATGGATACTAATCAATTTGAGAACTCTGTCAAGAAACTCACCTATGAACCACTGGGAATGCTTCACCTGGGGATCCTCAATACTGTGCCATGGGCACCCCAAAGCTCCACATGCCTCACCCCCACCCACCTCCTCCCCATGGCCAGCTCTCTGTGCATGTCCCTGAGGGTTACAAATGTGAACCTTTGCAGCTGGGTGGATATAGTGACCACATACAGGAAGCCAGCCCAACTCTGTGGGATTGGAAAAGATTACACAAATTTGAGCATTAAGCATTGCCCTAGAGAAAGCAAATGTCAGGCTGTCAGCACCTAGTCTGGCTTTGCAGGATCAAGAGAAAGCATACAATCTTAAGAGTTACCCCTCAGTATGGAACAAGTATTGTGGAGCAGGCATATCAATAGAAAATTTCTGAGAAACCTCAAAACCCCTAAAAGGGCAGAAAGTGTATTTTTCCTGAAGCCAGTCAATAAAGACTGGAGGATGTGACCGCTTCTTCAAATGCAAAGACAGCCAACATAAGACTTCAAGAAACATGAAAAATCAAGGAAATATAATACCACTAAAGAAACACAAGTTTCCAGGAACCAACCTCAAAGAAATGGTGATCTGTGATTCACCCAATAAAGAATCCAGGGAAGGAGTTGCAAGAAGGAGGAGATATGGGGATATATGTATATTTATAGCTGATTCACTTTGTTAGACAGCAGAAACTAATACACCATTATAAAGCAATTATACTCCAATAAAGATATTTTTTAAGTCCAAAAATAGTTGTTTTAAGTATGCTCAGTGAGCTACAAGAAATACAGAAAGTCAATTCAATAAAATCAGGAAAATAATACAAAAACAAAATGAGAAGTTTAGCAGAGAGATGGAAGTCATAAAAAAGAACCAAACAAATTCTGGAGTTGAAGAATATAATGAACAAAATAAAAAAATCAATAGAGAACATCAACAGCAGACTGAATCAAGCAGAAGAAATAATCTGAGTTTAGAAGATAGGAACCTTGAAATTATCCAGTCAGAAGAGAATAAAAACAAAACAAAACAAAAACACAAGAATGAAAAATGGAGATAGTCTGAGTGAATTATGAGATGCCAGCAGACAAAACAACTTATGCATAATTGAAATTCCAGAAGGAGAAGAAAGGGAGAAAGGGGTATAAAGCTTATATAAAGAAATACCTGAGAACTTCCAAAATCTGTGGTGACATTTGGATATTCAAATGTTCATGAAGCTGTTAGGTCCCCAAAGAAACTCAACTTAAAATATATACTCAAAGACACATTGTAGTAAAACTGCCTAAAATCAGAGGCATAAAAGGATGTTTTAAAAGCAGCAAGAGAAAAAAAGAAAATACAAAACTCCTCACATACAAGAGACCTCCCCCAACCCATAAGGCTATCAGAGGATTTCTCAGCAGGGGAGATTGGGATGGTGTATTCAAAATACTGAAAGAAGAAAGCTGTCAACCAAGGATACTATATTTGGCAGAGCTGTCCTTCAGAAATGAAGGACAGATAAAGACTTACCAAGAAAAACAAAAGCTGCTTTGTACACTTTAAATGACTGGAATGGTAAATTTTATGCCATGCACATTTTAACAATGATAAAATATAAAAATAATTGCTGATAGCTATAAGGAGTATAGGCACCTACTGATCCAGACAATCTCAAGAAAAAAATGGAAGCTCCAGTAGGCTAGAATTCAGCAAGTGTTATAAGCCCAAGTGTTTTCATGGGAAAACTAGCAAAATAAGAAAGTAGGACAGATGTCATGCAATAGAGAATGGTAGAAAACAAAAAGTTATCATATAGAGGACAGTAATGTTTTTTGGTTTTTTTTTTTTTTTTGCCAAACTCTAGAGAAGAAACCACACAAGAAAGTTTTTACAAATTTTACTCTAAAAAGCTTTGCTATATTTTGTCATGAATGTATATTGTATTCAGTCAGATGTGCTTTCTCATTAATTGATATTGTCATATGATCTTTCTTTAGCCTGTGGATTTGCTCTAGTACATTGATTGATTTTCAAATGTTGAACAAGCCTTGAATACCTGGAATAAATCCTACTTGGTAATGGTGTATAATTCCTTTTATGCATCATTGCAACCAATTTCCAAATATTTTGTTTATAATTTTTGCATCTCAGTTTGTGAGAGATATTGGTCTATATTTTGCTTTTTTTTGTGTGTGTGTGGTACACGGGCCTCTCACTGTTGTGGCCTCTCCCATTGCGGGGCACAGGTTCCAGACGTGCAGGCTCAGCGGCCATGGCTCACGAGCCCAGCTGTTCCGCGGCATGTGGGATCTTCCCAGACCAGGGCATGAGCCTGTGTCCCCTGCATCGGCAGGCGGACTCTCAACCACTGTGCCACCAGGGAAGCCCTGTATTTGTCTTGTTTTCACATCAAGGTGACATTAGCCTCATAAAATGAGTTGGGAAATATTCCTCTATTTTTTCTATTTTCTTCAAGTAATTGTATAAATTTAGTGTGTATTATTCCTGAAATACTTGATAGAATTCTCCAATAAAATCATTTGGGCCTAAACATTTCTTTGGGGACAGATATTTTATCTATGAGTTCAATTTTTTCAATAGTTTTAGGATGATTCAGATTCTTTCATCATGATGAGTTTGGCAGTTTGTATTTTTAATGAATTGGTTCATTTCTTCTATGTTGTTACATTTATGAATAAAATGTTGTTTGTAGTAAATATTTAATATTTATTTAATGGTTGTAGGATCCTTAGTGATAGTTCCTGTTACATTCCAGTGACTTTTCCCTCTCTCTTTTAATCTTATCAGTCTTTCTAGTGGTTTATCAATTTTATTGATTATTTAAAATACTGGCTTTTGTTTAATTGATTTTGGTTTTGTTACTTTCCTGTTATCAGTTTCATTAATTTCTGCTCTTGTATTATTGTCTCCTTCTTTATTCTTGATTTTGTTTACATTTCTCTTCTTTTTCTACTTTCTCTAATTATATAGAGGTAGATAACTGACTTGAGATTTTTCCACTCCTTTTAATATAAGCAATTGGTACTATGAATTTTCCTCTTACCATAGTTTTGATACATCTCATTTTCTTTCATTTGTATGTATTTAAAATTTTTTGAGACATACCCTTGATGTGTGGATTATTTCAAAATAAATTGCTTAGTTTCCAAGTGTTTGGAGATTTTACTGGTGTCTTTCTGTTACTGACTTGTTGTTTGATTCCATCATGGTAAGAGAACACACACTGTACAATTTCAATTCTTTACAGTTTTTGAGATTTGTTTTATGGCTTAAGGTATGCTTGATCTTGTTGAATGTTCCATGGGTACACATATAAAAAATGTTTATTCTGCTGATTTTGTGTGGAATGGTCTATAAATGTTGACCCTTTTGTTTTATTGCATCATTTAATTCTATGTTATTGATTACTTTCTGCCTGGTAGTTCTATCAGTTGCAGTGAGTGGAGTGTTGAAGTCCTCAAATGTAATTAGATCTATTTACCTCTCCTTTCAGTGTTATCAGTTTTGTTTCACGTATCTCAAGACACTTTTGTGTGTACACAATTAAGATCATTATGTATTCCTGGTTGGGTAATCATTTTATAATTATGTATTATCTCCCTTTGCCTCTAGTAATTTTCTTTGCTCTGGAACCTGCTTTGTCTTACATTTATAGAGCCACTTTAGTTTTTGTTAATGTTTGCATATCTTTTTCCATTCTTTGACTCAGAATTTTCCTACAGCACACTTGAAGTGAGTTTCTTCAATCATTCATGGTATAGATTCACAAGATTTTAGGAATATATGAGGACACCCTCAAATTAACAAAGATCATCTACAAAAAAAACACTTTAGCTGACATCATAATTAGTGGTGAAGGTCTGAACACATTTCCTAAGATTTGGAGCAGGTTAATTATATCTCCTTTTACAACTATTTTTAGTATATTAGGGGAAGGCATAGCAACAACAGGAGAGCAAGAAAAAATAAAAGGCACACAGATTTTATTTTATTTAACATATTTATTGGAGAATAATTGTTTTACAATGGTGTGTTAGTTTCTGCTTTATAACAAAGTGAATCAGCTATACATGTACATATATCCCATATCTCTTCCCTCTTGCATCTCCCTCCCTCCCACTCTCCCTATCCCACCCCTCTAGGTGATCACAAAGCACCAAGTTGATGTCCCTGAAAAGGCACATAGATTTTAGATAACATGATTGCCTACATAAAAAATTTCTGAGAAATCTACAAATAAATTTCCTATGATTAAGAAGTAAGTTTATTAAGGTCAGAGGACACAAGATCAATAGAAAAATCAATTATACTTCTATATACTAGTGATGATCATGTAGAAATTGAAATTAAAACCATGATATCATTTATAATTATTCCAAGATAGCCACAGAGATAAAGAAATACTTAGGTACACAATTAACAAAACATGTATAGGGCCTATACGTTAAAAATTACAGGTTCTGTTGAAAGAAATTTAAAATAAAGACCTCAATAAGTAAAGAGACAAACCAGGCATATAATTAGAAGACTCAAAATAGTGAAGATGTCAATTCACCACAAAGTAATCTACAGGTTTAGTGTAATTCCTATCAAAATATCAGCATTTATTTTCTGGTAGACATGCAGAAGACAATCGTATAAAAATTAAGTGGAAAAGCACAGAACTAAGAACAGCTAAAACAATCTTTTGCCAAAAAGTAAGATGGGAGGAATTATTATATCATAATATATAATCAAGTAAATATTAAACCTTACTATATAATGACAGTGATCAAGGGTGTGGCAGAGCAGAGGAATAAATACATTAATCAATGGAATAATAGAGATCCCAGATATTGACTCACATAAATATGCCCAACTGATTTTTTTCCAGTTTTACTGGTACATATTTGACATACACCATTGTAGAAGTTTAAGATATACAGTACAGCGTAATGTTTTGACTTACATATATTGGTAAATAATTACTGTTATAAGTTTAGTTATCATCAATCCTTTCACATAGTTACAAGAAAAAAAGAAAGTAAACAAAAAGAAGGAAAACCATATTTTTCCTTATAAGGAGAACTCTTAGGATTTACTCTTAACCATTTTTATATATATCATACAACACTGTTAGCTATAGTCACCATGCTGTGCATTACATCCCTAGTACTTATGTATCTTGTAACTGGAAAATTGTAACTTTTGTCCACTTTTCTCCTATTCCCCACTCCCCCATCTCTGGTAACCACAAATTTAATCACTTTTTCTATTAGTCTGTTTGTTCATTTGCTTTTAGTTTCCTCATGTAATTGAGATCATACAGTATTTGTCTTTCTCTGACTTTTTTCACTTATCATAATGCCCTCAAGGTCCATCTATGTTGTCACAAATGATGGGATTTCCTCATTAGAAATGGCTGAATAATGTTTCTTCATATATATATATATATATATATATATATATATATATATATATATATATATATCTCACAGCTTCTTTATCCATTCACTTGTCAGTGAACTCCTAGGTTGTTTCCATGTCTTGGCTATTGTAAATAATGCTGCTATGAACATGAGGGTGTCAGTAGTTTTGAGTTAGTGTTTTTATTTCATTTTGAATATATCTCAGAAGTGTTATTGCTGGATTATATGGCATTTCTATTTTAAATTTTTTGATGAACATCTATACTATTTTTCGTAGTGACTGTACCAGTTTACAAACTCAGCAACGGTGTAAAAGGGTTCTCTTTTTTTACATCAATGCCAGCATTTGTTATCTATTGTCTTTTTGATAGGGGTCATTCTGACAGTGTGAGGTGATATCTCATTGTGATTTTGTTATTAATTTTCCTAATGATTAGTTATGTTGAGCATCTTTCCATGTATCTATTATCTGTTCATATACATTCTTGGAAGAAAGGTCTTTTCAGGGCTTTTGCCTATTTTTAATTGATTTTTTTTTTTTGCTGTTGAGTTATATGGGTTCTTTATACATTTTAGATATCAATCCCTATAAAATATGTTGTTTTCAAACATTATTTCCCATTCTTTCAGTTGTTTTTTCACTTTGTTGATTGTTTCTTTTGCTTCTGCAGAAGTTTTTAGTTTTATGTCATCCCACTTGTTTATTTTTGATTTTGATACTTAGGCTTTAGGTGTAATATCCAAAAAAATCATTGTCAAGATTTATGTCAAGATTTTTGTTTATGTTTCCTTTAAGTAGTTTCCTAATTTTAGGTCTTACATTTAAGTCTTTAATCCATTTTGAGTTAATTTTTTGAGTGATGTAAGGTAAGGATCTTGTTTCATTTTTTAACATGTGAATATCCAATTGTCCTAGACCATTTATTGAAGGGACAGTCTTTTCTCCATTAAGTGTTCTTGGCTCCCTTGTCAAATATTAGTTTACTGTATATGCTTGGGCTTATTTCTGGCCTCTCAGTTCTGTTCCATTGGTCTTTCTGTTTGTTTTTATGCCAGAATTATACTATTTTGATTATGTTAGCTTTATAGTATAGCTTGAAATTAGGAAGTGTGATACCTCACACTTTGTTCTTCCTCAGGACTGCATTGGTTAGTCAAGGTCTTTTGTAATTCCTTGTAAATTGTAAGATTTTTTTTCTACTTCTGTAAAAATTGCCATTGGAATCTTGACTGGAATTGCACTGTATCTATAAATGCCTTTTTGTAGTACAGCTATCTTAACAATATTAATTCTAATTCAGAAACACAGGAAAACTTTCCATTTACTTGTGTCTTCTTCAGTTTCTTTCACCAATGACTTTCAGTGTTCATAGTAGAGATCGTTTACTACCTTGGTTAAATTTATTCATAATTATTTTTATTGTTTTTAATGCTACTGTCAATGGGATTTTTAAAAATTTGGATATTTTATTGTTTGTATGTGAAAACACAAATGATTTTGTATGTTGATTTTGTATTCTGTAACTTTACTGAATTTGTTGATTAAATCTCACAGTTCCTTGATGTAGTATTTAGGGTTCTACATATAGAGTCATGTTATCTGAAAACAAAGAAAATTTTACTTCTTTTTTTCCCAATTCTGAGGTATTTTATTTCTTTTTATTGCCTGACTTCTCTGGCAAGGACTTCTGCTACTATGTTGAATAGCAGTAGTGAAAGTAGACACCCTTGTCTTGTTAATGATCTAAGAGGAAAAACTTTCAAAATTTCACCAAGTATATTAACAGTTGATTTATTATGTATGGCCTTCATTGTGTTGAGATACATTTCTTCTATACCTAATTTGTTTAGATTTTTATCACAAACAGATGTTTAAATTTCATCAAATGCTTTTTCTGTATCAACTGAGATGATCTTATGATTTTTTTTCATCCTATTAAAGTGACAACGCATCACAATGATTGATGTGCGTATGTCGAACCATGCTTGCATCCCACTTGATCTCACTTGATCATGGTGAATGATTCTCTTAAGGTGCTACTGAATTTAGTTTGCTAGTATTTTATTGAGAACTTTTGCATCTACACTTATCAGGGATATTGGTGTGTAGATTTGTTTTCTGGTAGTTTCCTTTAAGGTTCCCTCATCTTTGATTTTTTGGAAGAGTTTGAGAAGAATTGGCATCAACTCTAAACATTTGGTAAAATTTACCAGTGAAGACTTCTGGTTCTGTGCTTTCTTTGGGAAAATTTTGATTACTAATTTAATCTCGTTATTAGAAATTGTTATATTCTGACTTTCTATTTCTTTCTGATTTAGTCTTGGTTGTTTATATGTCTCTAAGAAATTTTTTTTATTTACTCTAGGTGTGCATTTTGTTGGCATACAGTTGTTCATAGTAACCTCTTATGATTCTTTGTATTTCTGTGGTATCAGTTGTAATGTCTCCTGTTAATTTCTAATTTTGATTTGGAACTTTTCCTTTTATCCCTTGGTTCATCTAAATAAATGTTTGTAAATATTGTTTGTCTTTCAAAGAATCAACTCTTAGCTTCATTAATATTTTTTATTGTTTTCAATTCTCTATTTCATTTATTTCTGCTTTAACCTTTATTTTTTCCTTCCTTCTGATAACTTTGGGATCATTGTTCTCCTTATTTTAATTCCTTAAGGTGTAGCATTAGGCTGTTTATTTGGGATTTTTCATTCTCTCATGTAGGCATTTATTCAATTAACTTCCCTCTTAGAATGGCTTTTGATTAATCCCATAAGTTTTGGTATGTTTTGTTTCCTTTTTTGTTAGTCTCAAATACTTTTTAAATTTCCCTTTTAATTTATTTTTAAAATTTATTTCATTGAAGTATAGTTAATTTACGATGTTGTGTTAATTTTTGCTGTACAGCAAAGTGATTCATATATATATATATATATATACACATATACATATATATTTTCTTGTCAATATTCTTTTCCATTATGGTTTTCACAGGATATTGAATATAGTTCCCTGTGCTACACAGTAGGACCTTGTTGTTTATCCATTTTACATATAATAGTTGTATCTGTTAATCCCAAACTCCCAATCCATCCCTCTCCCACCCCCTTTCCCTTTGGCAAACACAGTTTGATCTCTATGTCTGTGAGTCTGTTTCTGTTTTGTATTATCTCACTTATATGTGGAATCTAAAGTATGACACAAATGAACTTATCCCTTTTAATTTTTTATTTGATCTATTGGTTGTACAGGAGAGTGTAATTTAATTTTTATGTATTCATGAATTTTCCAGTTTTCTTCTTGCTTTGATTTCTTGTTTCATGCCTTTGTGGTCAGAGAATATCCTTGGTATAATTTCAGTCTTCCTGAATTTGCTAACACTTCTTACGTGACCTAATGTATTGTCTGCACTAGAAAAATATCCATGTTCACTTGAGAAGAATGGGTATTCTGCTGTTGTAAGATACAATTTTCTGTATATGTCTGTTAGGTATATTTGGTCTATAGATTTGTTCAAATCTAATCTTAGTTTATTGATTCCCTATCTGGATAATCTAATCATTGTTTTGACTGGGGGTATTTAAGTCCCCAATTATTATTGTATTGCTATTTGTTTCTCCTTTTAGCTGTGTTCAGATTTTCTTTATATCTTTAGTTTTTCTTATGTTGGGCACATAAATATTTACAATTCTTATGTCTTCTTGATGGATTGACCCCTTTTTCATTATATAATGACTTTGTCTCTTTTTGACACTTTTAGTTTAAAGCCTACTTTTTCTGATAAAACCAACCAACCTCTGTTTCTTTGAGGTTACTATTGATATTTGCTTGAAATATCTTTTTCCATCTTTTCACTGTCAGTCTATGTGTCATTAAGGCTAAATTGAAAGTCTCGTAGGCAGCATATTGTTGGATCTTTTTCTTTTTATCAATCCAGCCACTCTTTATCTTCTGATTGCAGAATTTAACATTTTTATGTTTAAAAGAATTATTAATATATATAGACTTACTATTACCATTTTGTTAATTGTTTCCTGGTTGTTTTGTAAATCCATTCTTTCTTGTTCCTTAACATGTTTTTTCTGTGTTTTGTGATATTAGTATTCATTGCCTTTTTATCAATTTTGTTTGTGTAGTTACAACAGGTTTTTACCTTGTGATTGCCATGAGACTTACATAAAACCTCTTAAACTTATAACACTCTATTTTAAACTAATAACAATTTAACTCAATATAATCCCCAAGACTTACACTTTTTCTACTCATTTCCCTCATGTTTTAGGTTATTGATTTATAATTTACATATTGTGTGACTAATGACAGATTATTGTAGTTATGGTTATTTTTACTATTTTTTTTACTCTTAAACTAGAGTTTTAAGTGAATTATACATTGCTATTACCATATTACAGAATCTGACTTTGACTATATATTTACCATTACCAGTGAGTTTTACACTGCATTTTAAAGATTTTATAACGTTATTTAGCATTTTTTTCACACAAAGAACTTGCTTTAGCATTTTTTCTTTTTTAAGGCAGACCTACTGGTGATGGATTCCCTCAACTTCTGTTTGTCCAGAAAAGTCTCTAGCCCTTTTTTATTTCCTAAGTCAGTTTCACCAGGTAGAGTATTCTTGAATGACACGTTATATTCTTTTAATAATTTGGGTATGTCAGTCCATTCATTTTTAGCCTGAAAAAATTCTGTTGAGAAGTCCATCTATAGTTTTGTTGGGGTTTTCTTGTATGTGACCTCTCTTTTTCTTTTCTCTTTTTTTTGTTTTGTTTTGTTCCTTTGAAAATTGTCTTTGACTTTTGACAATTTAATTAAAATGTATCTTGTTGTAGCCCTCTCTGTGTTCAATCTATCTGGAGTTCTTTGGACCTCTTGGATCCAAATGTCAATTTCTCATCCCAGTTTATGGAAGTTTTCAGCCTTTATTGCTTTAAATATTTTTTTTGTCTTTATCTCTCTTTTTTTAAATTCTTTAGGTTCAGTTATTAGAGTTTTGTTACTTTCCTTTTGTGATATCATCTATACTTGGATTTTCATGATTCTTTATCCCTTACATTAGTATCTGCATTTGAGTATGTGGTCTCTTCTTCCAGAATTTGTAGGTTTGCTTTGACAGAGAGTTTTTCACCAGTCAACTCAGTATGGGTTTCTGCATGTGTTTGCTGGTTGCCTTTGGCCAGGTGGAGCTTCCTATTAGGTTCTATTTTGAGGCTAGGCAATGGTTTAAAATTTGATGTGGGAGGTGGGGATGTTATGCCTCTGGATGAGAATACCTTGCTAGGACTGCTGACTTGGTTCCCTGCACAAGTGAGGCTGAGGAATGGTCTTTGTGGTTTTCTAGATTCTCTGCTCAGGCTTACTACTCACTTGGGACTGGGTACTATATTCAGCAAAGCTAGCACTACATATTAGCTTCTCTATACTCATAGGGAACAAAATGAGATGCAGTGCCTGTACAGCTTCTGTTTAGGGGCCCAAATCAGGAAAGAGTGTACACTGAATTTCTTTGTCAGGTGAGGCCACTGATTTTGCTTTACAAACAGGGAAATACACCAGCTGTATTCTCTATTCAATTGTCACTATAAACAAAGCAGTTTGATGGGCTATGCAGCTTCCTGTGTGCTCTACTAAGTTTCCCTGCTCTACTATATTTCTACTTTGTTTTCCTTTCTGGGCATAGTTGTAGAAGCAGCTCCAAGTACACTAACGCCTATTGTTTTCGGCCTTGACTCAAGACAACTCATGCCCCAAGTTCCTGGGTCACACAGGGCCATTGGCTTTGCTCTGAGAGCAATCATCTCTGTGCTCCCACCTCATGGCTCAAGAGTTCCGGGATTATGCAGTTTCCAGGTGTTCTCACTAGCTTTTCCTCACAGATGGGTCTGCGGTCCATGCTCCACAGTGGGTAAGGCTATGACTCAGGCTTCTGCCTGGTGAGGACTGGGAGAGCTCACTTCAAGAAACTTCCACATTATTCCAAACAGGCTTTCTGCTGGTGACAGGCCGGGAGCTGTGATCTGAAGTGAGTAAAACTATGACTCAGATTTTCTGCTTAGTTGTGGGCATGCCAGGATCCAAGGCTAGCAAAAGTCTTTACTTGGGGACCTGAGTTAGGTGGACTGGCATCCCACTGAGTTCCTTGTTCAGACTGCATCTCTGCCTTGGTTCTGCAGTTAAGCAAAGCCACTGGTTGGGAGTAATACTTGGACTCTGCAGGTAGGAACTTAGTCTGCCAAGATCCATGTGCTTGTTGTTGGAATACCCTTCCCCCTTCTCCATCACAATCAGATTCACAGTGGTTGAGCTCCACAGATTTCCCTATAACCTCCATGGTGTATAACCACATTAGAGGTTTCCACTAAGTGACCCGAAATGCTGGAGTGCTGGATGTCACCCCCGGGCTCTCTTTTCTTACTGGAGAAACAATAAGTTCAGGGGAGACTTCTCAGCATGGTGCTGTGCCAGCCTGGTGGAACAGAAATGCAGTCAGCATGGAGCCATTCCTCTTACTTTTCTAATGCAGTCTCTCTTGATCTCAGTGCTTCCTCATCCATAAATAGTTGTTAGTTTTTCTTCTTGTGAGGAGAAACCTACTTCCTATGGTCAAGAACAACCGATGTCACCATCTTGGTGACATCACTCCTGAGACTTTCCCATTTTTAACTTTTCTCTGGAGACAGCAGATTCTACACTGGTCCTGCTGTGAGGCTCCTCAAGAATTGATGAGTGCCAAACTGCTTTCATTTACGTCTGCTGCAAGGCCTACCAGCAGTATTCCATATCCTGTTTATTTTCACTTAGAACACATCCAAATGCCTGCCCAACTCATTTTTTGTCAAAAGTGCAGAATGAATTCAATAGAGGAAAAATAAGCTTTTTAATAAATGGTACTGGAACAACCAGACATTTATAGGTTAAAAAAATGACCCTCAACCTAAATATCACACTTTATATGAACATTAACTCAAAATACATCACAGGCTAAAATATAAAACTTTTAAAATAAAACCTCAGAGAAAAATCTTCAGAACCTAGGCCTTGATAAAGTATTCTCATATGGAGTTATGGCCCATAAAATAAAAAAATAATAATAAATTGGAACTCATCAATATAAAAATTTTGCTCTTTGAAAGACGCTGTTAAGAAAATGAACACAATAAGCTATAGTCTGGGAGGAAATATTTGAGAACCACATAGTCACCAAAGTACTAGGATGTAGAACATATAAAGGACTCTCAAAACTCAAATCCAGATGGCTATCAGGCACAGGAAAAGATGTTCAACATTGTTAATTATTAGAAGAATGCAAATCAAAATTAGAATGAGTTATCACCTTACATGAGTCAGAATGGCCATCACCAAAATGTCTACAAATAATAAATATCAGAGAGGGTGCAGAGAAAAGGGAACCCTCCTACACTGGTCATGAGAATGTAAATTGGTAAAGCCACTATGGAGAACAGTATGGAACTTCCTTAAAAAACTAAAAATAGAGCTACCATATGATCCTGAAATCCCACTCCTGGGCATATATCTGGAAAAAACATAACTCCAAAAGATACATGCACCCCAATGATCATTGCAGCACTATTTACAATAGCTAAGAAATGGAAGCAACTTAAATGTCTATGGATAGTTGAATAAAGAAATTGTGGTATATATAGACAATGGAATATTACTCAGCCATAAAAAAGAACAAAGAGATGCCATTTGCAGCAACATGGTTGGACCTAGAGATTATCATACTAAGTGAAGTAAGTCAGACAGAGAAAGACAAATATCATATGATATCACTAATTTATGGTTACCAAAGGGGAAGTGTTGAGGGGTTACATTAGGAATTTGGGGGTAACATGTACACACTGCTATATATATCTAAATCACTTTTCTGTAAACCTGAAACTAACACAACATTGTAAATAAGGTATACTTCAATAGAAAAATATATATAATAATAATAATAATAAACCTCAGTAGTAAAAGGAAAGACAATCAATTAGGAAATAGTAAAAATCCATGAAAAGTCAATTCACTGAAAGGGATATAAAGATGTTAAACACAATTTTAAAAGCTCTATATCAATAACCAAGAAGAAAACACAAATTAAATCTACAATGACATATCACTACAAACCTTTAAATTTGATTACATTTAAAAATATAGTGTCAAGATAAAATGCTGTCATGGGGGCTTCCCTGGTGGTGCAGTGGTTGAGAGTCCACCTGTCAATGCAGGGGACACGGGTTCATGCCCTGGTCCGGGAAGATCCCACATGCCGCAGAGCGGCTGGGCCCGTGAGCCATGGCTGCTGAGCCTGCACATCTGGAGCCTCTGCTCCACAATGGGAGAGGCCACAACAGTGAGAGTCCCAGGTACTGCAAAAAAAAAAAAAAAATTCTGTCATGAACGTGAAGACATTGGATCACTCATAGATTTCTACTGAGGATATAAAACTGTACATTTTACTTTGGAATGCACCACTTTGGAAAAGAAGTGGAAACTTTTCTATAAAACTAAGCATGGAATTCTCATATGATTAGCAACTGTACTCATGAACATTTATCCCAGAGAAATGAAAACGTATGTCCACATAAAACCTCCACGTGAATATAAAAATGCAACAGATACAATAGTTTCCTCTGTATGAGTCATTACAACAGCATGTTAATCAGCAATGTTATAAAATGAAAAGTTTTAAAAAGGGATGACAGCCATATAAAACATATTGGTGAATTCCCTGCAACCAGAAACCTCTTTTGGAGAATACTATTATTTTTAATTATCATTTTATATTTCAGGTGTAAAACATTAAATATTCTGACATCTATATATGTACAAAGTGATGTCCCCAAGGACTAGTTACCATTCATAACCACACAAATGATCCCTTTTATCCATTTTGCCAACCTCCCACCCACCTTACCCTTTGGTAACCTCCTATCTCTTCTCTGTACCTATGAGTTTGTTTACCTTTTGCTTTGTTTGTTCATTTTTCGTTTTGTTTTGTTTTGTTTAGATTCCACCAATTAGTGAAATCGTATGCTATTTAGGTATTTTCTTCTGACTTATTTGACTTCGCATATTGTGCTCAAGCTTCATCCATGTTTTCTCAAGTAGCAAAAATTCATTATTTTATACCTGAATAATCTTCCATTGTATGTATAAAATGCATCATCTTTAACCATTTATCCACGGATGGACACTTAGGTTGTTTCCATATCTTGGATATTGCAAACAATGCTGTAATGAACACAGGGCTCAATATATCTTTTTCATTTAGTGATTTTGTATTCTTTGAATAAATACACAGAACTGGAGTGGCTGGATCATAATGACATTCTATTCTTAATTTTTGAGGAATCTCCATATTGCTTTCCATTGTAGATGGACCAATTTACAATCCTACCAACAATGTACAAAAGTTCTCTTTTCTCCACAGCTTCTCTGACACTTGCTACTTCTTATCATTTTGATAGCAGTCATGTGAACAGGTTTGAGGTAATATCTCAATGTGGTTTTGATTTGCATTTTCCTGATAATGAGTGATGTTGAACATATTTAATGTGCTTGTTGGCAATCTGTATACCTTCTTTGGAAAAATATCTTAGTTTTTTATGTAGTTTGCATATCAACACCTTATTGGGGCTTCCCTGGTGACAGAGTGGTTAAGAATCTGCCTGCCAATGCAGGGGACATGTGTTCGTGCCCTGGTCTGGGAAGATCCCACATGCTGCAGAGCAACTAAGCCCATGTGCCATAATTACTGAGTCTGCACTCTAGAGCCTGCAAGCCACAACTACTGAGCCTGTGTGCTGCAACTACTGAAGCCCACGTTCCCAGAGCCCATGCTCCACAAGAGAAGCCACCACAATGAGAAGCCTGCACACTGCAATGAAGAGTAGCCCCCACTCAATGCAACTAGAGAAAGCCCACGTGCAGCAATGAAGAACCAACACAGACAAAAATTATTTAATTAAATAAATAGAAAAAAAATTTTAAAACCCACTTTATTGGATGTGTGATTTGAAAATATCTTCTCCCATTAGTAGGGTCTTTTTTTTTATTGTATTGATGATGGTTTCCTTCACTATCCAGTAGCCTTTTACTCTGATGTAGTGCCATTTTTGAATTTTTGCTTTTGTTGACTTGGCTTTGGAGTCAGATCCTCAAAAACATCACTAAGAATGATGTCGATGGAGTTATGGTCTATGGAGTTTTGTTTGTTTATGTCTTTATTTATAATTTTATCTTTGTCAGTTTAACAGCAGTATAATCACAGCAAAAATATGGAAACCAGAAACATGAAAAAGAAATGACACACAATCCCACAATCTAACAATGGTTATTATTTGGCAGAAATTAAATCCTATCTTTTATCATATAATTGCATAAAATTTTGTAGGTTGATTTGTTTTTCAAAACAGGTATATAATGCATGTGGTACAAATTTTGAAAACAAAGAAAATATTATATTAAAAAATAAATCAAGCCTCTCTTCAATCATATCTTTAAGCCTCCAGTCTGCACCCCACCCCCAAACCACTACTACCACTTTATTTTCTTCCACACATAGCCTACCCATTAACAAGGAAATATGTGCATATATAAATTTTCCACTGTCCTTTGCCAACACACTTTATTATTATTTACAATGTGATAGCCTGCTGTGTATACTATTTTTACCGTTTTTTAATTTAACTTTAATATTACTTTGAGATAGTTCCACATATAATATCTTTTTTCTCTTTTGTTTTATTTATGTATTTATGTATTTATTTATTATTATTTTTTTTTGCGGTACGCGGGCCTCTCACTGTTGTGGCCTCTCCCGTTGCAGAGCACAGGCTCCGGACGCGCAGGCTCAGCGGCCATGGCTCACGGACCCAGCCGCTCCATGGCATGTGGGATCTTCCCGGACTGGGGCACGAACCCGTGTCCCCTGCATTGGCAGGCGGACTCTCAACCACTGCACCACCAGGGAAGCCCTATGTATTTATTTATATATTGACTTTTATATTGGACTATATTTGATTTACAATATTGTGTTAATTTCAGGTGTATGGCAAAGTGATTCAGTTATATATATACATACATCTATTCTTTTTCAGATTCATCTCCCATATAGGTTATTACAGGATAGTGAGTAGAGTTCCCTGTGCTATACAGTAGGTCCTTGTTGATTATCTGTTTTATATATAGTTGTGTGTATATGTTAATCCCAAAGACTTAGAAAACAAATTTATGGTTACCAAAGGGCAAAGTGGGTGTGGATAAATTAGGTGTTAGGGATTAACATATGCAACTTATGTTTTATTCTATGAACTTTATGGTTTCTGGACTTACACTTAAGTGTGTAATACATTTTGAGTTTATTCTTTGGTATGGTTTAAGATAGAGATATAGGTTAATTCTTCTGCAAGTGGCTGTCCAGTTTTCCCATCACCATTTATTGAAGAGACTGTCTTTTCTCCATTGTATATTCCTTGCTCTTTTGACATAAATTAATTGTCCATACACATGTGAGTTTATTTCCTGGCTTTCAGTTCTGTTTCATTCATGTATATGTCTGTTATTGTGCCAGTACTATACTGTTTTGTTTAAAGTAAGTTTGTAGTATAGTTTGAAATTATGTAGTGATATACATTCAGCATTGTTTTTGTTTCTCAGAACATCATTTTGATTTGAAATGTTTTGTGGTTCCATACAAATTTTAGAATTATTTGTTCTAGTTCCTTGAAATAAGCCATGGAATTTTGATAGGGATTACGTTGGATCTGTAGATGATTGTGGGTAATATGGGCATTTTAACATTATTAATTTTTACAAAACTTGAGCACAGAATATCTTTCTATTCATTCATATTGTCCTCAACTTTTTTGATTGGTGTTTTATAGTTTTTGAAGGACAGATCTTTCATCTCCTTGGTTAAATTTATTCCTAAATAAGTATTTCATTGTTTTTGGTTCAATTGGAAATAGGATTGTTCTCTTAATTTTGCCTTCTGTTAGTTTGTTATTACTGTATAGAAACACAATATATTTCTGCATCTCGATTTTGTATATTGCAACTTTATGAAATTATTTGTTAGTGCTATCAGGTTTTTGGTGGAGTCTTTATGGTTTTCTCTATATAGTATCTTGTCATCTTCAAACAGTGACAGTTTTACTCCTTACTTTCTGATTTGGATGACTATTATTTATTTTTCTAGCCTAATTTCTGTGGCTATAGCTTTTCCAATGTTATGTTAAATAAAAGTGGTGTGAGTAAATATCTTCATCTTGTTCCTGATCTTAGAGGAAATGCCTCAGCTTTTCACTGAATGAGTATGATGTTAGCTCTGGGTTAGTCTATAATGGCCTTATGTTGAGGAATGTTTTCTCTATATCTGCTTTGAGGAGAGTTTTTTTTAATATAAAATGAATGTTGAATTTTATCAAATTCTTTTTCTGTATCTATTAAAATGATCATAAGATTATTATTCTTCATTTTGTTAATGTGTCGTATCACATCCCTGTAATACATTCCACTTGGTCATGGTGTAGGATTCATTTAATGTATTGTTGAATTCAACTTGCTAATATTTTGTTTAAAATGTTTGCATGTATGTTTATCAAGAATATATGACTGTAATTTTTTTGTGTGTGATACTTTTCTAGTTTTAGTTTCAGGATAATGCTGTCCCTATAAAATATGTTCAGGAGCATTCCCTTTTCTTCAAAAATTTTGAAGAGTTTGATAAGGATAGATATTAAATCTTCTCTGAGTGTTTCATAGAATTCACCAGTTAAGCCATTTGGTCCTGTACTGTTGTTGTTGGAAGGTTTTTTATTAAGTATTTAATTTCCTTACTAGTCATTGGCCTATTCAGGTTTTCTATGCTTCATGATTTCAGTCTTGTATGTTTCTAGAAATGTGCCCATTTCTTTTGGGTTGTCTAATTTGTTGCATATAATTATTTGTAGCATTCTCTTGTAATCCATAGTATTTCTGTGGTATCAGTTGTAACTTCTCTTCTTTCATTTCTGATTTTACTTATTTGTGTTCTCTCCTTTTTTCTCTTGATTAGTCTAGCTAAAGACTTGTAATTTTTAGTATATATTCTCAAAGAACCAGCTCTTCACTTTATTCATTCCTTTCTATTTTCTTTTGAGTCTGTTTCATTTATTTCCACACATTTATTTTTTTCTACTAACTTTGGGATTTCTTTTGTCTTCTTTTTCTACTTGCTTAAGTATAAAGTTATATTGGTTATTTGAGATGATTTTGTTTCTTAATGTAGGCATGTGATGATATGTCCATTCCTCTTAGAAATACTACTGTATCCCACAGATTTTGGTATGTCATAATTTTGTTTTCATTTTCTCTAGGTATTTTTTAATTTCTCCTTTGGTTTCTTCAATAACCCAGTGATTCTTTGGTAGCATGTTGTTTAACCTTAACGATTCTGTGTTATTAATAATTTTCTTTTTGTAACTGACCTCTAGTTTCATACTCTTGTGGTTGGAAGAGATGCTTGTTATAATTTTAATCTTCTTGAATTTACTGAGACTTGTGACCTACATGAGATCTATCCTGGATAATGTTTCATTTGCTCTTGAGAAGAATGTGTATTCTACTGCTTTCTGATGGAGTGTTCTGTATATATTTATTAAATCCATATGCTTTAATGTGTCATTTAAGGCTGCTGTTACCTTACTGATTTTCTGTCTGTACTTTCTGTCAATTATTGTAGGTGAGGTAGTTATAATCCCCTATTATTATTGTACTGCTGTGAATTTCTCCTTTTATATTTGTTTTATATATTTTGTTATATCTCTGTGGGGTGTGTATATATTTATATACATTGTATCTTCTTCCTGGATTCATCCTTTTATAATTACATATTGCCCTTTTTGTCTTTTCTTACAGTATTTTAGTCTATTTCTCTGATATCAGTATAGGTATACTGGCTTTCTTTTCATATTCATTTTTATGAAAATTCTTTTTTCATTCCTTCACATTTAATCTGTGTTTGTCCTTACTTCTGAAGTGAGTTTCTTTTCATCAGCATATAGATGAGTCTTCTTGTCTTATTCAATCAACCACTCTTCGTCTTTTGATTGGCAAATTTAGTCCATTTACATTTAAGTTAATTATTAATAGGCATGTACTTGATGCCATTTTGTTAATTGTCTTTTGGTTGTTTTTGTAGTTCCTCTCTGTTCCTTTCATCTTCTATTGCTATCTTCTTTTGTGGTTGGCTGACTTTCTTAAAGTGTTATGTTTAGATTCCTTTCTCATCTTCTTTTGTGTGTTTAGTATATATATATATATATTTTTTTCTTTTTGGTTACAGGGAGGTTCAAATATAATATTCTTTGTATATAGCAGTCTTTTTTAAATTTGATAGAAAGTTAATTTTGCACACATCACGAAGCTTTATATTTATCCCCCATGTTTTGAATTTTGATAACACATTTTACATTATTTAATTTTATTTTACCTTAACGAATTATTACAATTTTAGTTCATTTCATTACTTTTGTCTTTTAACCTTCATACTTGTTTTGTAAGCAACTGATCGATTACCTTTACTATATATTTACCTTTTTTCACTGAAATTTTACTTTTGCATATTTTCTTATTATTAGTGCCTTCTTTTTCACCTTAATGAAATCCATTTAACATTTCTTGTACCTCTGGTTTACAGTTGATGAACTTATTTATCTTTTTCTTATCCACAAAACTCTTACTCTCTTCATCAATTCTAAATGATAACCTGGCTAGGTAAAACATTCTTGGTTGGAATTTTGTTTCTTTTATTACTTTGAATATGTATGATTTTCCCTTCTTACCTGTAAAATTTCTCCTGAAAAGTGTGCTGATAATTTTATAGGGTTTCCCTTATAGGCAATAAGTTGTTTTATTCTTGCTCCTTTTAAGATACTTTATCCTTAACTTTTACTCATTTAGTTATAATGTGTCTTGATTTGGTTACCCTTGTGTTTATCTTAATTGAAACTCGGATTCCTGAATTTGGATGATTGTTTTCTTCCCCAGATTAAGAAAGTTTTCAGTCATTATTTCTTCAAATAAATTTTTGGGGTCTTTCTTTCCCTTGTCTCCTCATGGGACCCCTATAATGGGAATGTTATGCCATTTGATATTACCCTATACATTCCTTAAGGTATCTTTAATTTTTAAAATTATTTTTACCTTTTGATGTTCTGTCTGGGTGATATTTATTACTTTGTCTTCCAGCTCACTGATTTGTTCTTCTACTTCATCCAGGCTGCTGTTCAACCTTCTAAGTGTATTTGTCAGTTTGGTTATAACTTCTGTTTGGTGATTTCTTATATTTTCAATCTCTTCTCTGAAGTCTCATTGTGTTTATACATTCTTCTCCTGAATTTGATTTGCATCTTTATGACTATTACCTTTAACTCTTTGTTAGTTAGACTGCTTTATTTGTTTAATTAAGGTCTTTTGGGTGGATTTGTGTTGTTCTTTTGTTTGG
The DNA here is from genome assembly GCF_059928025.1 of Delphinapterus leucas. Lineage (NCBI taxonomy): Eukaryota > Metazoa > Chordata > Mammalia > Artiodactyla > Monodontidae > Delphinapterus > Delphinapterus leucas. The sequence continues at coordinate 62,217,158 of NC_143150.1, read as the reverse complement.
AACATACTCCTCTCTCTCCTCATTTTGCCTGACTATATTTGTCTACATGTGTTAGGCAAAGCAGCTGCCTCTTCCAGTAGTGAAATAGTTGTCTTTTGTAGGAGATGATCCATGGGGCCCAGAATTGCAATTTCCCCTGACTGACCATCAGAGCCAGTTGCTCAAGGGGTATCCCTCACGTGCGCTGTGTGTGTCTACTGGCTGTAGCAGGGCCATGGCTACTGTGCAGAAAGGGTGGGACAGAGTGTGTCTGTCTGGCTCAATTGTGGCATGGCTGCTGTGGTACTCTATGGGTGAGGCTCAGTGCATTTGCCTGGCTGGGTTGTGACACAGCTGCTGTGTGGAGAAAGCAGGATGCAGTGCACTCATCTGGCTCCTACCTGAGGAGAGTAGGGACTCTGAATGTTCTCCCAGCCTGTTTGAAGCATAACTTTTGTGCAGGGAGAGTGGGGCACAATGTGCTTACCCAGCTCAGTTGTGGTGGGGCTGCTGCATAAGGTGGGCAGGGGCACAGGGTACTCACCAGGCCAGGTTGCAGCACAGAGTAAACAGAGCACACCATTGGTGCTAACAGGCTACAGGGAGGGCACCAAAAATGGTCCACACCAGGTCCACCACCAGCATGTTAGAATAATATTGCAAGCATTTCACCAGCCAGGTCTTTGTTCTCAAGAAAAAATCCCAGTAGTTTCCTATCTCTCTAGAAGCTGCTTTAAGATCAGTAAGTGGGTCTCTATTACTTATGATCTAGGGAATTTTCATACTGCTGCTTTTAACTGGATATCAGGACAAATGGGTCTTTGTGCAAGCCCTTTAAGAGCAAGGTTTACATTATTTTACAACTCTGTTGTTCTCTTGGACTTAATCCCCATTGATTTTCCAAACAGATGTTTTAGGAGCTCACTGTTCTGAGTTTGGATACAAGCATTGTGGTGCCTAATGTGGAGCTCAACTTGTTCACTTCTCAAGGAAAGCTCTTTAATTTGGGGATCCCTTCTGGTCATGGGATACTGCTCCTGAGATGGTATACCAGGTGAGACCACATCTGTGCCTCTTCTACTCATCTGGATGCATGCCTTTTATCTTTTGTTCCAGAGGTGTTGATTATCTAGTTCTCAGGTTCTTTTCAGAGGAAAATTATTCTACATGTAGCTGTAATTTTTTGAGTCCATAGTAGGAGGTGAGTTCAGGATCTTCCTATGTCACCATCTTGATTCATCATTGGAGGATTTCTATTTTATTCAAGGTTGTATATTATTAGAAGGCAAAACTTTAACCTTAAAATTCTTTATAAATGTGTTGCAACAGCTCCAGTAATAGTTATTGGTGAATGTGGTAAAAGTGAAAATTCATTTGCATTAAGTTATTAACTTGCCATTGAATACCAACTCTACATCAGATAATATGGTTGCAGAAATAAATAACAAGATCCTTGAGGTTTTTTTTTTTTATGTCACAATGTCGTATGGAACACAGCCTTGCAGGTAATTAAAACAATATTATATTTTAATAGAAATATGAAGAAAATGCCATGGGAGCCCTATCAGTGGAGGAATGTGTTTTGAGAGTTAGAGAAATCTTAACAGAAATAAAAAATAACCCTTAATAATTAATATAAATTCTCCAGATTAAAAAAAGGAGAAGGGCATCCTTGGTGGGAGGAATTGTATAGACATATGAAAGAATCATGAAACAAATGATGTTTGCTGTAGCATTTTACCAGAAGTAATATAGCACAGCTAGAATGTACCAGCCAGAAAAACAAAACAAAACAAGACAAAAAAAAAAAAAAAACACTAGTAGAAACAGAAAAACTAAACAGCGTCCATATCTTGGAAGGTCTTGTATCAGGGATAAATAATTTGTGTTTTCATCCCAGAAAAACTGGGGAGCCATCCAAGGATTGTGAGAAAATATCAAATAGGGAAATAAAAACAGTACAGTTTGGCCAGGGACTAGTCTGGATATTTGCAATGACAGTTCCATTCCCTGGAAAAGCTCTCAGTCTCAAGCAAAGTGAGACAGATGGTTGCCCATTATGTGGGTATCAGAATTGTATCTTAGATGAATAGATAAAGACTATGTGACACATATATACAATGGAATATTACTCAGCCATAAAAATTAACAAAATTGAGTTATTTGTAGTGAGGTGGATGGAACTAGAGTCTGTCATACAGAGTGAAGTAAGTCAGAAAGAGAAAGACAAATACCATATGCTAACACATATATATGGAATTTAAGGAAAAAAATGTCATGAAGAACCTAGGGGTAAGATGGGAATAAAGACACAGACTTACTAGAGAATGGACTTGTGGATATGGGCAGGGGGAAGGGTAAGCTGGGACAAAGTGAGAGAGTGGCAGAGACATATATACACTACCAAATGTAAAATAGATAGCTAGTGGGAAGCAGCCGCATAGCACAGGGAGATCAGCTTGGTGCTTTGTGTCCACCTAGAGGGGTGGGATAGGGAGGCTGGGAGGGAGACACAAGAGGGAGGAGATATGTGGATATATGTATATGTATAGCTGATTCACTTTGTTATAAATCAGAAACTAACACACCATTGTAAAGCAATTATACTCCAATAAAGATGTAAAAAAAAAGAGAGAGAGAGAATTTTATTTTAGAAAGATAAGTCACTGTAGCCTAAAATGTAGCCAGAGTGTGGAGGAGTAAAGAAGAGGCTGGAGGCAGTATCTAATTGTGAGAGAATTTCAATTTCAATGTAATTTTCTTCCTCAGTAAAATAATTTGGGTAAAATCCATTATTAGTAATTTTTAATGGTCCTCTGTCACATAAATTGGGGTACTGGGGCCTTAAAAATCAAATAATACAACTTTAGAAAAAGAAATCATATACTTAAAATCATGTCTAATGTTGGTAATTAATACTTTATTTCTTTTATTTCCACAGTCCTCTTAAAGAGCATATTAGCAGAAGGCTGACCTTTCCATGTCTAAAAGCTGAATAAAAGATATTACTATGTATATTTGAGTAATCTCAAAATGAGGCATGTATCACAAATATGGAAAGGTACTTTTTTATAGATAGAGTGTGCTTACATGCAGAGTTCATGCATAAAAAAAGTGTTTTGCCCTATTTGATTATTTTCACTTTCAGTTAAAATAATGGTTGTTTTAAAATCAAAATCAAAGTATGTGTAGAAAATGATAAAATTCAATAAATTTTGAAATCAGAGAAAAAGTTGAGGCAGTTTAAGCTGTAATTATGTATGTGGTGAAGCTCTGAGCTCTAAATGACTGAACAGTTTAACATAGCTGTAAAGAAGAAAAAATCTTCAATAGTTTCATTCAAAGATACAGCTTACATAAGGTCTATGGAGAGCAAGGCATAGCAGCCACATTTTATAGCAAGACTTAAGTAGTCTCTATGATGCATATATATTGAAAGCCATAATATAATTAATGTCAATGGTTAAAAAAAAAGTCACACACTTTAAAGGAGTATAACATTAAAATAACTTTTACCCCATTATAGTCCCACACCCCTGAGGAAACTACTATAAGCTTCTAGAAATTCTACTTGCTTTATAGAAGGAATGGAATCATGGAATCTTATTATATATACTATTCTGCAAAAGAGAGTTTCTTTTCAGCATTCTAGGTAAAGTCTAGGCTGCATTTGGCATTTTGCCCTGTGTATTAAATTTCACAGACTGAATATTTAACAAGCTTAAAATATGAATAGACAGGGTCACCAGATCAGTTGTTTTTCAGAGGAAATTGCTGTTTTCCTTTTTCTCATCTTACTGCTTGATCACTAAGCAGTTAAATAAACCAGATGTGTGATCAATTCACATTACTTTAAAAGGCAGAAACATTATTTTGGCTCCTTTTTTATCGTGTTTTAGATACAGAGAAATAACCACAGTCACAGCATTCATTCATTAAATAAATATCTATTAAATATCTTCCATGTGCTGGGCAGTGTCCAAGATGCTGTAGAAAAATGTATAAAAATGATATTGATACTATAATATATGAATAATTCTTATATTTATTATTATGGCCACAAAAAGTTGTTCAGCCTCCATTTCCATTTTAAGCAATGACATTTTATTTTGTGACATGGGAATTTACTTTAAATATATTTCTTATGAACCTACATTTCTTCAGAGAACTAATGTCTTTTTCATATTAATATCAACTAACTGCCAGTGGTTTTTAAACATTATTTAATAAAGCACACTTTTTATTCAGATTTCCTTAGTTTTACATAATGACAAATTATAGTTTCACACTCCCATCCAAGATTCCACATTACATTTTATTTATATGTCTCTTAGGCTCCTTTTTTCTATGAAGTTTTATCTTTAAATAATTTATTGAAGGAATATTCACATAAAATACAAATAATAATTTCAGAGTAAACAGTTCATTATCTTTTAATACATTTACAATCTTTTATAGCTACAACATTTATCTATTTCCAAAAAAATTCCCAACACTCCAAACTAAAATTCTTTACTCACAAAATAGTTTCTCCTCATTTTCCTCCCACCTATCTGTACCACAAATTAGGCAAACAATCAATCTGCATTCTGACTCTATGGATTCGCCTATTCTAGACATTTCACATGAATGAAATCATATAATGTGACCTTGTATGTCAGGGTTTTTTGTGGGTTTTTTTTGTTTTCTTTTTAATTAACACATGTTTTAGTGATTGATCTCAATTGCAGCATGTATCATAACTTCATTTCACTTTGTGGTTGAATGATAATCCATTACAAATATTCATATATATATCACAAATTGTTTAGTTCATTTATTCATTCAGTGGTTGATGAATATTTATACAGTTTCCCCATCTGGAATATTGAAAAGAATGTTGTATTTGTTTGAGGTTTGAGTACTTATTTTTATCTTAACTTTTTAAAATTATTTTTGTTATTTTTTAAACATATTTATTGGCATATAATTACCTTACAATTTTGTGTTAGTTTCTGCTGTATAACAAAGTGAATCAACAATATGTATACATACATCCCCATATCCCCTTCCTCTTGCATCTCCCTCCCACCCTCTGTATCTTACCCCTCTATGGGGTCACGAAGCACCAAGCTTATCTCCCTGTGCTATGCAGCTGCTTCCCACTTGCTATCTATTTTATATTTGGTAGTGTATATATGGCAATGCTACTCTCTCACTTTATCCCAGCTTAGTTTTCCCCATCCCTGTGCCCTCAGGTTCATTCTCTACGTCTGGGTCTTTATTCCTGTCCTGCCCCTAGGTTATTCAGAAACTTCTATTTTTTTCTATATTCCATATATATGTGTTAGCATATGGCATTTGTTTTTCTCTTTCTGAATTACTTCACTCTGTATGACATACTCTAGGTCCATCCATCTCACTACAAATAACTCAATTTCATTTCTTTTTAGAACTGAGTAATATTCCAATGTATATATGTGTCACAACTTCTTTATCCATCCCTCTGTCAGTGGAGACTTACATTGCTTCCGTGTCCTGGCTATTGTAAAGAGCACTGCAATGAACATTGTGGTACATGACAAGTTTTGAATTATGGTTTTCTTAGGATATATGCCCATTAGTGAGATTGCTGGGTCATATGGTAATTCTACTTTTAGTTTTTAAAGGAACTTACATACTGTCCTCCATTGTGGCTGTATCAATTTACATTCCTACCAACTGTGCAAGAGGGTTCCCTTTTCTCCACACCTTCTCTGGAATTTATTGTTTGTAGAATTTTTGATGATGGCCATTCTGACTGGTGTGAGGTGATACCTCACTGTAGTTTTAATTTGAATTTCTTTAACGATTAGTGATGTTGAGCATCCTTTCAAATATTTCTTGGCAATCTGTATATCTTTTTTTGGAGAAACATCTAATTAGTTCTTCAGCCCATTTTTAGATTGGGTTGTTTGTTTTTTCTGATATTGAGCAGCATGAGCTATTTGTATATTTTGGAGATTAATCTTCTGTCAGTTGTTTCATATGATCATCTCAATAGATGCAGAAAAATCTTTCAAAAAATCTTTTCATCTTGTTTACAGTTCCCTTTGCTGTGCAACAGCTTTTAAGTTTCATTAGATCCCATTTTTTAATTTTTGTTTCTCTTTCCTTTCCTCTAGGAGGTGGGTGAAAAAGGATCTTCCTGTGATTTATGTCATAGAGTGTCCTGCCTATGTTTTCCTCTAAGAGTTTTATAGTGTCTGGCCGTACATTTAGGTCTTTCATCCATTTTGAGTTTATTTTTGTATACAGTGATAGGGAGTGTTCTAAATTCATGCTTTTACATATAGCTGTCCAGTTTTCCAAACACCACATATTGAAGAGGCTATCTTTTCTCCATTTTATATTCTCGCCACCTTTGTAAAAGGTAAGGTGTCTACATGTGCATGGGTTTATCTCTGGGCTTTCTATCGTGTTCCATTGATCTATATTTTTGTGCCAGTACCATACTGTTTTGATGATTGTAGCTTTGTAGTATAGTCTCAAGTCAGGAAGACTGATTCCTCCAGCTCTGCTTTTCTTTCTCACAATTGCTTGGGAGTTTCTGCATCCTTTGTGTTTCCATACAAATTGTGAAATTTTTTGTTCCAATTCTGTGAAAAATTCCGTTGGTAGTTTCATAGGGGTTGCATTGAATCTGTAGATTGCTTTGGGTAGTATAGTCATTTTCACAATACTGATTCTTCCAATCCAAGAACATGGTACATCTCTCCATCTGTTTGCATCATCTTTAATTTCTTTCATCAGTGCCTTATAGTTTTCTGCATATAGTTCTTTTGTCTGCTTAGGTAGGTTTATTCCCAAGTATTTTACTCTTTGTCTTGCAACCGTCAATGGGAGTGTTTCCTTAATTTCTTTTTCATATATCCATTGGTAGTGTATAGGAATGCAAGAGATTTCCGTGCATTAATTTTGTACCCTGCTACTTTATTAGATTCATTGATTAGCTCTACAAGTTTTCTGGTAGCATCTTTAGGATTCTCTAGGTATAGTATCATATCATCTGCAAACAGTTACAGCTTTACTTCTTCTCAAATTTGGATTCATTTATTTCTTTTACTTCTCTGAATGCTGTAGCTAAAAGTTCCAAAATATGTTGAATAATAGTGGTGATAGTGGACAGCCTTGTCTTGTTACTGATCTTAGTGGAAATGGTTTCAGTTCTACACCATTGAGAATGATGTTGGCTGTGGGTTTTTCATATATGGCCTTTAATATGTTGAGGTAGGTTCCCTCTATGCCAGTTTTTTGGGGGGGTTTATCAAAAATGGGTGTTGAATTTTTTTGAAAGCTTTTCCTGCATCTATTAAGATGATCATATGATTTTTCTCTTTCAATTTGTTAATATAGCTTATCACATTGATTGATTTGCATATATTGAAGAATCCTTGCATTCCTGGGGTAAACCCCACTTAATCATGGAGTATGATCTTTTTAATGTGCTGTTAGATTCTCTTTACTAGAATTTTGTTGAGGATTTTTGCATCTATGTTCATCAGGGATATTGGCCTGTAGTTTTCTTTCTTTGTGACATCTTTGTCTGCTTTGGGTATCAGGGTGATAGTGGCCTGATAGAATGAGTTTGGGAGTGTTCTTTCCTCTTTTATATTTTGGAAGAATTTGAGAAAGATTGGTGTTAGCTCTTCTCTAAATGTTTGATAGAATTCACCTGTGAAGCCATCTGATCCTGGGTTTTTGTTTGTTGGCAGATTTTTAATAACAGTCTCAATTTCAGTGTTTGTGATTGGTTTGTTTATATTTTCTATTTCTTCCTGGTTCAGTATCAGAAGGTTATGCTCTTCTAAGAATTTGTCCATTTCAACCAGGTTGTCCATTTTATTTGCATAAAGTAGCTTGTAGTAGTCTCTCATAATTCTTTGTATTTCTGCAGTGTCAGTTCTTACTTGTTTTTCATTTCTATTTCTGTTGATTTGAGTTTTCTCCCTTTTTTTCGTGGTGAGTCTGCCTAGTGGTTTATCAATTTTGTTTTTCTTCTCAAAGTACTGGCTTTTAGTTTTACTGATCTTTGCAATCTTTTCCTTCATTTCTTTTTCATTTATTTCTGATCTGATCTTTACGATTACTTTCCTTCTACTAACTTAGGGTTTTTTCACTCTTCTTTCTCTAATTGTTTTAGTTGTAATGTTACGTTGTTTCAGATTTTTCTTGTTTCTTGAGATAGTATTGTATAGCTAAGAACTTCCCTCTTAGAACTGATTTTGCTGCATCCCATAGGTTTTGGATTGTTGTGATTTCATTGTCATTGTTTCTAGGTATTTTTTGATTTCCTCTTTGATTTCTTCAGTGATCTCTTTGTTATTTAGTAGTGCATTGTTTAACCTACATATATTTGTAGTTCTACAGATTTTTTTTCCTGAAATTGATATCTCGTCTCACAGTGTTGTGGTCAGAAAGGATACTTGATATGATTTCAGTTTTCTTAACTTTACCATGGATTCATTTAGGAGCCAAGATATGATCCATCCTAGAGAATGTTCCATGAGCTCTTGAGAAGAAAGTGTATTCTGCTGTTTTGGGATTGAATGTCCTATAAATATCAATTAAGTCCATCTTGTTTAATGTGTCATTTAAAGCTTGTGTTTCCTTATTTATTTTCATTTTGGATGATCTGTCCATTGGTGAAAGTGGAGTGTTAATGTCCACTGCTATAATTGTGTTACTGTCGATTTCCCGTTTTATGGCTGTTAGCATTTGCCTTATGTTATGAGGTGCTCCAATGTTGGGTGCGTAAATATTTACAATTGTTATATCTTCTTATTGGATTGATCCCTTTGTCATTATGCTGTGTCCTTTTTTGTCTCTTCTAATAGTTTTAATTTTAAAGTCTATTTATCTGATATGAGAAGTGCTACTCCAGCTTTCTTTTCACTTCCATTTGCATGGAATATCTTTTTCCATCCCCTCACTTTCAGTCTGTATGTGTCCGTAGTTCTGAAGTGGATCTCTTTTAAACAGTATATATAGAGATCTTGTTTCTGTATCCATTCTTCCAGTTTATGTCTTTTGGTTGGAGCATTTACTCCATCAAGATTTAAGGTAATTATCAATATGTATGTTCCTATTACCATTTTCTTAATTGCTTGGGGTTTTTTTTTGCAGGTCTTTTCCTTCTCTTGTGTTACCTGCCTAGAGAAGCTCCTTTAGTGTTTGTTTTAAAGCTGGTTTGGCAGTGTTGAATTCTCTTAAGTTTTGCTTGTCTGTAAAGATTTTAATTTCTGCACCAAATCTGAATGAGATCCTTGCTGGATAGAGTAATCTTTGTTGTATATTTTTCCTTTTCATCATTTTAATTATGTCCTGCCATTCCTTTCCAGCTTGCAGAGTTTCTTCTGAAAGATCAGCCTTTAACCTTATGGGGATTCCCTTGTATGTTATTTTTGGTTGTTCCCTTGCTGCTTTTAATATTTTTTTTCTTTTATTTAATTTTTGATAGTATTATTAATATGTGTCTTCTAGTGTTTCTCCTTGGATTTATCCTTTATGGGACTCTCTGCACTTCCTGGACTTGATTGACATTTTCCTTTCCCATATTAGGGAAGTTTTCATCTATAATCTCTTCAAATATATTCTCAGGCCCCTTGTTTCCCTCTTCTTCTTCTGGGACCCCTATAGTTCAAATGTTGGTATGTTTCATGTTGTCCCAGTGGTCTCTGAGACTGTCCTCAAATCTTTTCATTATTTTTCTTTTTTCTGCTCTGTGATAGTTATTTCCACTTTTTATCTTCCAGGTCAGTTATCTGTTCTTCTGCCACTGACTTCTTCTAGAGTATTTTTAGTGTCATTTATTGTGTGGCTCATCATTGTTTGTTTGCTCTTCAGTTCTTCTAGGTCCTGGCTAAACATTTCTTGTATTTTCTCTATTCTATTTTCTTGGTTTTTGATCATCTTTGCTCTCTATACTCTGAATCCCAGGTAGACTGCCTATTTTCTCTTCATTTGTTTGGTCTGGTGGGTTTTTACCTTGCTCCTTCATCTGTTGCATATTTATTTGTCTTCTCATATTGCTTAAATTACTGTGTTTGAGGTCTCCTTTGAACAGGCTGCAGGTTCATAGTTTCCATTATTTTTGTTGTCTTCCCCTGGTGGGTGAGGTTTGTTCAGTGTCTTTCATAGGCTTCATGGTGGAGGAGACTGGTGCCTGTGTTCTGGCCAATGGGGCTTGATCTTGTTTTTCTAGTGGGCAGGGCCATGTCTGGTGGTGTGTTTTGGGGTGTCTGTGAACTTATTATGATTTTAGGCAGCCTCTCTTCTAATCGGTGGTGTTATGTTACTGTCTTGCTAGCTGTTTGGCACGGGTCATCCAGCACTGCAGCTTGCTGGTTGTTTTGTGGTTCTGGGTGTTGATATTACATGGAGCCAGGAGATCTCTGGTGGTCCAGTGTCCTGAACTTAGCTCTCCCACCTCAGTGGCTCAGCCCTGACACCAGGCAAGAGCACCATCACTTGTCAGCCCCAAGGTTCAGAAGAAAAGGTAGTAAAAAGAGAGAAAAAAATTAAAAAGCAATAAATTTAAAAAATTATTAAAATAAAAAATAATAATAATAAAAAGGAGTGAGCAACCAAGCCAATGAACAAATCCACCAATGATAGCAAGCCCTAAAGACTATAGTAAGATAAACATAAAAATCAGAAACAAATCAGTTTCAGACAGCAAACCCCAAATTTACAGTTGCTCCCAAATTCCACCCCCTCAATTTTGGGGATGATTCTGTGTCTATTCAGGTATTCCTCATATGCAGGATACATCAAGTTGATTGTGAGGATCTAATCTTCTGCTCCTGAGGCTGCACAGATGTGCTTCTCTTTCTTTTCTTTGTTCACACAACTCCTGGGGTTCAGCTTTTGTTTTGGTCCCACCTTTGTGTGTAGGTCACCCTCAGGCATCTATTCTCCACCCAGACAGCAGAAGTCTAAAGCAGTGGCTGATTAGGGCTCTCTTGCTCACTCAGGCCAGGGTGAGGGAGGGGTCTGTTAGTTATAATTGGAATGCAGGGTGAGCCTGTGTTGGCAGAGGCCAGGGTGATGTTGCAACAGCCTGAGGCACACAATGTGTTCTCCTGATGAACTTGTCCCTGGACCGCAGGATGTTGCCTGTGGCATGCTGCACAGGCTCCCAGGGGATTGTGGATAGTGGACCTGTGATTGCACACAGGATTCTTGGTGGCTGCAGCAGCAGTGTTAGCATTTCATATCCATCTCTGTGGTCTGAGCTGATTGCCACGACTCACACTTCTCTCTGTAGTTCATTTAGGCAGTGCTCTGCCTTCTTTAGGCAGACAGGGAAGGAATCCCCTCTCTTTACACACCCCAAAACAATTGTCTCTTGCCTCTTAGGCAGGTCCAGACTTTTCCTGGACACCCGCCCAACTAGCTGTGGCACACTAGCCCCCTTCAGGCTGTGTTCATGCAGCCAACCTCAGTCCTCTCCCTTGAATCTGTCCTCTGAAGCCCGACCCTCAGCTCCCAGCCTCCACCTGCCCTGGTGGGTGGGCAGACAAGCCTCTCAGGTTGGGAAGTGCTGGTTGGCACCAGTCCTCTGTGTTGGGATCTCTCCACTTTGCCCTCTGCATCCCTGTTTCTGCATTCTCCTCCCTGGCTCCAAAGCTTCCCCCCAGTCACTCCCAGTCTCTGTCAGTGAAGGGGCTTCCTAGTGTGTGGAAACTTTTCCTTCTTCACAGCTCCCTCACAGAGGTGCAGGATCCGTCCTTATTCTATTTTCTCTGTTTTTCTTTTGCCCTACTCAGATACATGGGGATTTTCTTGCATTTTGGGAAGTCTGAGGTCTTCTGCCAGCATTCAGTAGCTGTTCTGTAGGAGTTGTTCCACATGTAGATGTATTTTTGATGTATTTGTGGGGAGCAAGGTTATCTCCATATCTTACTTTTCTGCCATCTTGAATATCCCCCTTGAGTACCTATTTTTAATTCTTTGGGGTAAAACCCTAGGAGTGGAGTTTCTGAGTCATATAATGATTCTTAATTTTTGAGGGTCAACCAAACTCTTTCCCAAAGCTACCTAAGTATTTTACATTCCCATAAGCAATGTAATGTATAAGGGTTAAAATTCTCAGCATGTTTGCCAATACTTGTTTCTTCCACTTTATTATAACCACCTTAAGGTGTGTGAAGTGATAT